>NW_024870719.1:15345000-16545000 GCF_019054845.1 Dipodomys spectabilis | reverse complement strand
CATGCAGCACTATGCCTGGTATATATTCATTACTGATTTGATACAGAAATGTGATATCTTCTAGTTTTAGTTTCCATTCTTCTCCTCTCCAAGAACCTGCCTTTGCCCTCTAAAATGAGTGGAACATAGAGAAAAGGAAATCCTAACTTGAACAGGCTGACTACACCTGTGGCAACTATTGGAGGCAGAAACCCAGAAATCCCCGCCCCCTCAGGAGGAACTGGGGCAGAGGCCAGGAGCAGAGAAAACTGGGGACTGGATGAGACTACAGAATCAGCCTTGGTAAACCTCAGAAAGGTTCAGACTGTGGTGAGGTGCAGACCTTACCGCTAAAGCCCCTGCCTGCTAAATCCATGGCAAAGAGAGTTTTTTCATCTTCTTGGAGGTAATAGTTCCAAGTCCAAAGTCCTACTGAGGCCCAGAGTTTAGGCCAGTTAAAATTTTCTGCCACAGTTTTTCTATTTCTTTACCATCTTTCTTCCCAAGTCATCCCATCAGCTTGAAACGGCTTTAAAAAAATTCCCAAACCTCTATCCTGAATCTGACTCACTCATTCAACCCAACAGAAAACTGTAATTACCCTGGACAATGGACACCATAGATGGACAGTTCATGGCTTGACTTAAAATCAAACACAGCCAGAAGAAGTCAACATGGCCAGTCAGATGCCAGGCCCAAGGGTAACAGAGAGAGCGCCCAGGACTCATAGCCCATGGTTATTTATCATTAACATAGAGTGAAAAAATCTTTTCACATGTTGTTTTTTTCCTCTCTGTGTGTGACTATTTCAAGAAGCTGAAATGTGATGGGGAAAAAAAGAAATATGAAAATCTGAAACCTCATATAAATACATGAGTACACTTAACTGTAGTGGTGGAATCAAACCTAAAGGGAATTATTTCTAGATTGCCTATGAAATCTATTTCATTCATTCATTTCCAGCTCTGAATGAATTGGTTTCATTCATTTGTTTCATTAGATCTAGTTGGATCTGCAACTAGTGATTTTACTACCTGAGGGCCAGGATGAAAGTTCTAGCTGTTTCTTGTGCATCACATGCTAACCACAGGCATAGATCTGTGCATCAGAATTAGCCAGTCCTACCTTTTCTCTGTATAGCGTTTAATCCAAGAATGGTTGTCAGTTGTTTAAAGTATTGGGAGCAAGGGGATTAAAAAGGAAAGTGATATTTCATGCCATGGAAATTATATGAAATTAAAATTTTAGGGTCCTTTGATGAGGCTACACTGGAATACATGCATGCACATTTGCTTATGAGTCACCTACGTCTGCTTTTGTGCTACATGGAGAGTTGAATAGCTATAACAGAGACCATTTGTCCTATAAGACTTTAAACATTGACTCTCAGGCCCTTAAAAGAAAAGTGGTTAGGCCACTCACATCTGTAATCCTCAGGAAACTGACATCTGACAGTCACAGTTCAAAGCCAGCCTGAGCAGGAAGATGAGTCTCAAGGACTCTTATTTCCAATTAACCAGCAAAGAGCTTGAAGTGGAGGTGTGGCTCAAGTGGTAGAGTGCCAGCCTTTAGCAAAAAGTAAACAATAGTAGCAATAGACACTATGTTGAAAACAAACTGCTCAAGTTGTGGGTGAAGACAGGCAGGAAAAACTGGGAGAGAGTGAGGGAAAGGGGCGACATTGTCCATAAAGAAATGTATTCTTTACCTGACTTATGTAATTGTAACCCCTCTGTACATCACCTCTATAATAACAATAAAAAATTTAAAAAAATTTAAAAGTAAGCAACAGCATGAGGCTCTGAATTCAAGCCCCATTATTGACACCAAAAAACAAATTTTGTTTTTACTCACCAGGAAAGGAAAATTAATCTTTTTTCTTAACTAGATTTGTATTAATTAAACATCAAACTACATTGCTGATGAGAAGGCAGTAGTAAATTTAAAAAAAAACAGGAACTTTGTATGTCCCTCCCCCACAGCATAACCCCTGCTTTCACTGTATTTGATGTTGGTATAATTTGTGGAGGGGAAGGGAAAAAACAAATTGTTTAAATAGGGATACAGGTGGACCCATTGCTACAATGAGATGTACAAATCGTTATGTTGAAAACTAACTTTACAACTTTGGTGGGAGGAGGGGGGGAGGAGGATTGGGTGGGGAGCGGGAGGGGGGGAGGATGGGAAGGGATGGGAAGGGGAAACAAAGGAGGAGGCTACAATGCTTGATAAGAAATGTACTCATTATCTTGCCCATGTAATTGTAACCCCTCTGTACAGTATTTTCACAATTAAAAAAACAACAGGAAGAAGTCAACTTTTTTGAGTCTTTCTAAATGTCTATGTCCTGTGTCTATGTCTACTCCTTGTTTTTGTTTTTGTTTTTTTGTCAGTCGTGGGGCCTGAACTCAGGGCCTGAGTTCTTTTGCTCAAGGCTAGCAGTCCACCATTTTGAGCCACAGTGCTGCTTCCATTTTCTGCTGGTTAATTAGAGATAAGAGTCTCACAGCTATTCCTGCAGTCCTCAAACCTCAGCTACCTAAGTAGCAAGAATTACAGGCCTGAGCCATCAGTGTCTGGCAAATGAATGTTGTTGTTTTTTCCCTTCCTTCCTTCCTTTCTTCCTTCCTTCCTTTCTTCCTTCCTTCCTTCCTTCTTTCCTTCTTCCTTCCCTCCCTCCCTCCCTCTTTCCCTCCCTCCTTCTCTCCTTCCCTCCCACTCTCTCCCTCTCTCTCTCTTTCTTTCTTGCTTTCCATCCTTCCTTCCTTCCTTCCTTCTTTCTTTCTTTTCCTTCCTTCCTTCCTTCCTTCCTTCCTTCCTTCCTTCCTTCCTTCCTTCCTTCCTTCCTTCTTTCCTTCCTTCCTTGCCTGCCTGCCTGCCTTCCTTCCTTCCTTCCTTTCTTTCTGTACTGGGGATCGAACCCGACACATTGTACTTGCTAGGAAAGTGCTTTGCCACCGAGCTACATCCATGTATATAAATCTTTTAACATGAACTTCCTAGTGTTTTGTTTTTCAGTCTCTTCAGGCTGGTCTGTAGGAGCAAGGTGCTTCCTATGGAAAATGTTCATATAATATGAGGGAGAAGCTAGTTGGCAGGCAGGTAATAAATAGTCGGCTTCAGCAGCCAGGGTGCTCTAAGTGCTTGACCTGGGCTAGAGCACAGGAAACAGGTGAGCTACTGGTTTGAATGAAACACAGGTGAGCCCAGCATGCAATCTTCCCTCTACTTTAGGAAATCCTGTGGAAACTGCAGCTGCACAATTCTGAGATGAAGTCTTGGCTTTCCTTATGAGTACTATACATGTTTTTGTATTGACCTTGGTAAAAATATACCACTGTGCCATAGAGGATCATCTGGCTTGTTCAGTGACAGTAAATGGCTCACAATAGAAATAGTGTCCAGTGATGGATGGGAGTACTCAATACCTTGTGTTGTTATTCTTGTTGAGATTTGACCCCAGGGTTTCACCCATACTCACATACTAAGCAAGCATTCCACCATTGGGCTACACCCCAGCTTCAAATACTTCATGAAGAATAATTTACATCCTAGACCAGGTGTGTTGATCACACCTGTTATCCAAGCAGAGATGGGGAAGATTGAAGTTCAAGGTAAGCCTAGGCAAAAACTTTATAAGACCCCCAGCTCATCACAGCTACACAAGAAGCATAAATAGGAAGAAAGAATTAATAGAAGATTAGCATTTCAAGCCAATTTGGGCATAAGGGTGAGGCCCTATTAAAAAATATAAATTTATGCTAGCTTCTTGAGCAATGCAAATTGAGTTTTCTTGTTCACATCAAGACCATTGTCAAAAATCAATTGTTTGTTATACATTATAATGTAGAGATCCTTGTATAACCCGAGGAGAATTACAGTATTGGACCATTCTTGTCAAACTGTCCATGACATGTAAAGAGCTGAAAGATTAGCTTTGAATACTTGGGAAAACCAGATTACCATAACCAAAGAACAAATTACATTTTCATTTGGTAAGGACAAGAAATCTGTGTCTTTAAGATGAATAGATTAAAGGAAATTCACAGAGGTACCACTTATTCAGAATAGGCACTAAAAAGAAAAAAATCTGATCTTAATTGGTCTGGTTTGGGAGGGCAAAATCCCTGAGTTAGTTAAAGAAAAAAGCATGCAAAGATTCTTGCATAAGTTTATGGGAAAATAATTGGACTATAATTTGCATAATAAGTTGCCTATCCCTTTATTTCTTGATGTCCTTGGGTTCCTCTAAGACTCTGAGAAATGCTAGTCATGGCAACTAATTGGTAGGGGCCAGTGATCCTATTACGGCATACAGATATGTCAATGTCAAAACCTATGTTTTGGTGAATATTAAAGCTCCAAATCAAATTTAATATACAAAAAGATTGTCCATCTCCATAATTCTTTAAGAAAGACACACTTATTCAGAGAATTTTATGGAAAAAGCAATTAAGGAATTATCAAAAAGAAATAGATGTAAAATAAAGGAAATAGAGACAAACAGTGATTAAGTCCAATTGTAAGGTTTGGGCCATATCATAAATGTTGGTCTAAATTACGCTTCTAATGATTGATGTTCTCTTTCCATAGAGAATTGGAAAGGAAGCTGAAAAGTTCTGAAATCTTGTCTGCATTGGGAAGCTTCTTATTGAACTTTGGGTCAGGTATGGTGCAGAGTCCAGAGTGAGGTTCGTAAGTAAGCAAATGCACAACTTGAACCTTGAGAACAGTATTTGTGGTTAAGAGTTCTGGAAACAGGAGCTGAGCATGGTAACATCCACTTGTAATCCCAGGCTGAGGCAGGAGAATCTTGAGTTCCAGGGAAGCCTAGACTAAACAACATGATCTTGTCACACACACAAAAGAGTGCCAGAAATGACCCTTTTCACCAAAGTTTTAAGACAGACTCCTGCCTAGCGCCAGTGGCTCATGCTCATAATCCTAGCTACTCAGGAGGCTAAGATCTGAGGATTGCTGTTCAAAGCCAGCCTGGGCAGGAAAATCCATGTGACTCTTACCTCCAATTAACCATCAGAAGACCAGAAGTGGTGTTGTGGCTCAAGTGGTAGAGCTCTTCAGCCTTGAGCTGAAGAGCTGAGGA
The DNA here is from genome assembly GCF_019054845.1 of Dipodomys spectabilis. Classification (NCBI taxonomy): domain Eukaryota; kingdom Metazoa; phylum Chordata; class Mammalia; order Rodentia; family Heteromyidae; genus Dipodomys; species Dipodomys spectabilis. The sequence goes on along the minus strand of NW_024870719.1, from coordinate 16,539,917 downwards.
ACAGTACCAAGGTCCAGAGTTCAAGACCCACAGCCAACAAAAAAGAAAAAAAAAAAGACAAATTCTCATAGGGTTCTCTTTAAATATATTTGCTCTCCTAAGTCTATATTAAAAGGCATATGGAACTACACATCAAAAAGTTATCTAGCTTGATAAGAAATGTACTCGTTATCTTGCCCATGTAATTGTAACTCCTCTGTATGGTATTCTCACAATAAAAAAAAAAGAAATTATAATAAAAAAAAGTTATATAGATTCAGCTATGCACTTTTTGGAGTTGCTGCTCACTACTGTTGAAAGTTATGACATACCTACAGAATCATATCTGATAAGAGTAGAATGTTCCAGATGAGATCCTCCTAGGAAGAGTCTCACCATGAGGATTTATAGGACGCTTTGACAGAATGTGTGAGGGCTGGAGATGTGGCTTAGTGATAGAGTGCTTGCCTCGCATGCATGAAGCTCAGGGTTCAATTCCTCAGTACCACATAAACAGAAAAGGTTAGAACTAGAGCAGTGGCCCGAGTGGTAGAGTGCTGGCCTTGAGCAAATGAAGCTCAGGGACAGTGCCCAGGCCCATAGTTCAAGCCCCGGGACTGGCAAAAAAACAAAACAAAACAAAACAATAAATAAAAAAAACATGTGGAACAACTTTAATTATAACTCATTAGCTTATGTTACATTCTTTGAGCCTCCAAAATGATATGTTAATAACATTTCTTTAAATATTTCAACTGTAAAGTGAAGCGCTTTTGGCCAAAATCATCCATTTTTCCTGGATTATGATTATTATTGAGAAGACAAGATTTGACCATATTGAATCTTCAGAGTAAGTTTTTTCCCCCATTCATAATTTTGTAAAATCTGAAACAACTTAATTCTGACCCTGACACTTGAATTACTTTTTGGTCTCTAAGTTAAAGATCTAGAGATGGGTCTCAAGAAGACATCAAGAGTTAGATTGAAAAAAAAAAGAGTTAGATTGAATAATTATTATTTTAATGGTAAACATACCAGAAGGCCTGTTTTGTTTTACATAATACTTGGCCCATGCAAGTTGCTTAGAACAAGTCTTTGTCTTAAACATGGAGATTGTTTTTAGATGTGTATGAAAACATTGATTTCCTTTCAAAATTTCTTGCCCAAAGAAATTAGACACACCCTTTTTGTGTTTATTATCTGTCAAAATTATGAATAATACAAGCTTAGACCTGTCTACTTTGTGGCATACTTGTACTGGCACTGTTTAAGGAAATTGAGCTGTTCAGAACAGAATATTGAGAATCTATTACATTAATAGCACAAAATATAATTCATAAGATGTGAGCTATCAGCAACTATTCTCTTAGGATTGCTATCGTGTTCGTTTGAGATCAGTTAGCTCAGAATGGACTGTACTCAGAGTATTCCCTGCCTTCAGGGGAGTGCTCTGTATCTCATCTTCCTAGCAGGGTACAGGAGGCAGACAACACAGAAATCCACAGGTAACAACCAAATGGTCCACACATATTGGTCTTGATAGCTGGCCACCACTGATGAAGTGGCTATTTCTTGAGTAGCAGGGTAAGAGGAACAGCAAACGGATTTCTTAAAAAGTTTCTAGTTTTTAATAAACATCTTTATAAGGAGCATTCTTTCCTGCACAAATGATGAGAGAGGTTTAGTATAGTTGGGAATGTTTAACTGAAAAAGGCCAGTCTCATATATGTTTAGGAAATGAAAAAAGCTCATTTGATATCTGAATCCCCAGAGCAGGCAATGTCCTACTCGTAGAACTCAAGCTATTTCTATAATGAAGGGAGCTAATTTTTTTTAATGAAGAATATGAAATACACTTTTTATTGTATCTCTCCGTATTTATTTATTTATTATTTTGTGAGTCATGGTGCTTGAACGCTGGGCCTGGACACTGTCCCTGAGCTCTTCAGCTCAAGGCTAGCACTCTACCACTTGAGCCACAGCGCCACTTCCGGTTTCCTGAGTGGTTTATTGGAGATAAGAGTCTCACAGCCATTCCTGCCTGGACTGGCTTTGAACTGTGATCCTCAGATCTCAGCCTCCTGAATAGCCAGGATTATAGGCGTGAGCCACCGGCGCCAGTGTTCTCTCCTTTTATTAAGTGAGGAGATAAATCTTTTTTGCTAACCTGGAGACCATCTGGAAAGCCTCAAAGACAGATGTAAAAGAATCTTAACTTTTAAAAATAATGTATCTCGGCTGTGCTCTGGTGGCTCATATGTGTAATCCTAGCTACTAAGGAGACTGAGATCTGAGGGTCACAGTACAAAGCCACCCTGGGCAGGAAAGTCTTTGAGAGTCTTATCTCCAATAAACCACCAGAAAACTGGAAGTGGTGCTAGCCTTGAGCTGAAGAGCTGAGGAACAGTGCCCAGGCCCAGAGTTCAAGCCCCACGACCGACCAAATAAATAAACAAATAAATAAATAATGTATTTTGCTGGTACTCTTGGCTTATGCCTGTACCTAGATACTCAGGAGGCTGAAATCTGAGGATCACAGTTCAAAGTCAGCCTGGACAGAAGTCCATGAGGCTTTTTTTTGTCAGTTGTGGGCCTTGAACTCAGGGCCTGGACACTGTCCCTGAGCATGTTTTGCTGTAGCACTCCAGCACTTTGAGCCATAGCTCCACTTCTGGTTTTCTGGTGATTAATTGGAGATGAAAATCTCACAGCCTTTCCTGCCCAGGTTGGTTTTGAACCATGATACTCAGACCTCAGCTTCCTGAGTAGTAGGATTACAGCATGAGCCATTGGTTCCTAGCTGTTCATGTGACTGTTATCTCCAATTAACTACTGGAAAACTGGAAGTGGAGCTGTGGCTCAAAGTTTTAGAGTGCTAGCCTCAGCAAAAGAGTTCAGAAACAGTGCCTAAGCCCTGAGTTCAAGCCCAACTTACCCCCTCCCCCCAAAATTGATTCTTAAGCATAAATTTAGGAAAGACAAAAATTTATATGCATCCAACTGAGCTTTATGAATAATACAACATCTGTAAGATACTTTGGTATGGTGAAAGTCTTTATCCAAGTATATCAGCTAGGAAAATGTTGCCATGGTCTGGTATGAGATGATAAAGGCTTGAAAACAAATCTGATGTTGACCCTGAGAGGAAGGAAAGACACAACAGGGAATGAAATGAAGACTGGCAGGACTTAATGATGACCTGACAGAGAAGGAACAAGAAAAGCCAAAGATGAGCAGTCTCAGATCACTGAGAGAAAGAGGGACTCTGGATAGAGATAAGGGTGTATGGTAGAGTAGAGCTGAAGTGGAAAAATTAAGGGGAGAGGGCAAGAATAATCTTGTAAAAGAGAAAACAGAAGCCCTTTCCTTCCTTTCTTTTTCCTTTCCTTCCTTCCTTCCTTCCTTCCTTCCTTCCTTCCTTCCTTCCTTCCTTCCTTCCTTCCTTCCTTCCTTTCTTCCTTCCTTCCTTCCTTCCTGCCTGCCTGCCTTTTTTCCCTCCTTCCCTCTTTTCTTTTTTCTTTCCTCTAGTATACCAACTCATTCTGAAACCATTTATAAAATTATATAATCTGGATCCAATGAGGGAGTTAGTAGACAAAAAAATGAGCATAGGAAATATCAAATCCAGATGTGATATTAACATATAGGTTTTCATAGTTAAGACTTTATATTATGTGTTACTGGAGTTATGGTGTGAATTTGGCTCTGGACTCCTTGATGACCCACACAGACCTATGTTGACACTAGAAGTTTCCATGACTCATAAAAGCAAGCCTACCACTAGTAGAAGCACAGCATTGACCATCCTGAGACTTGTTATACTTTCCTGTGTCTTCGGAAGAGGATATGAGGTATAACAGATGATAAATGCTCCCGTCTCATCTCTGTAGGGATTTGTGATGGAATAAATGTGTTACTGAATGAATGTCACCAGCCGTTCCCTCCCTCCCACTCCTTAAAAGATTTTTGGCCTTGCTCACTCAATTTCTTTTCCTTCAGCACCATTTGAAGCCACATCTGCCCTTGCAGACTCCCTGTCCCACCCCCCTCCACACCCCAATCTCCTTCTGGATTTTGTTGATGACTAATTGGGAGAAAAGGGAATAAGGATGAGAAGCCAAGATATGTGTGAACTAAGGTTCGGAGAGGGGCCACGAGGCATGAAAAAAGTACTGTCCTGGGAAATCAAAATGGCTTTAACAAACTGCTGTTGATTGAGTAACTCCTTCATAGTGTTTGGTTCATACATAGTAGTCTGGGATTGCTTTATTTTGCAATCTTAGCTGGTTGTTGTTTTTTTTCCCCCCACTTGGATGAAGATACACCATCCTGAGACTCCAGGATATAGTACGATTGTTTTGGTGAGGTAAGAGGGCTGCTGGGTGGTAGAGTGGGCCCATAGCATCTCATGCTAGTGGTCTGATAGAGGTCAGTCACAACTGCAGACTTGAGCAGAAGCACAACTCCCCACAAATTGTTAGGCCAAGAGAACAGGTGGGCTTGAAACTTTGGAACAGAATCCATTGAGGGGGTGCCCTTAAAGGTGATTGTGGAGTCCTGGATCCGCCTCTCCCTTTTCTTTTCCCCTCCCCTCCTCTCCCCTCCCTTTCCTTCTCTTCCTTTCCCTTCCTTTCCTCTCCCCTCCTCTCACTTTCCCTCCCCTCTCCCTTCTTCCTATCCTCTCCTCTCTTCTCTTCTCTTCTTTCTTCCTCTTTTCTTTGGTTTTGCTTACTGGCTGAGGTAAGTAGGTTGCTCCATCATGTATTCCTGCCATAAGCAGCCTCAGCAGGGCCCAAAGAATGAGGCCACTCAGTCATAGGATCAGGAACTAGAATATCTGGGGTTTTGTTGGTGGTGGTGGGCAGGGGGCTTGAACTCAGGGCCTGGGCACTGTCCCTGAGCTCTTTTACTCAAGGCTAGTACACTACCATTTTGAGCCACAGTGCCACTTCCGGTTTTCTGGTGGCTAGCTTTAAACTGTGATCCTCAGATCTCAGCCTCTTAAGTAGCTAGGATGACAGGCATGAGCCACTGGTGCCTGATGAACATCCATAATTATGAGCCTAAATAATCCTTTTCTATATTAATTTCCTTGGGTATTACATGATAGTAACAGGAAAACTAATACCATTTCCGTGTGTGTGTGTGTGTGTGTGTGTGTGAATAAACACTTTCTTAAAAGATATCCTAGATAGCCTATCTAGATAGGCTAGATCTATACTCTTTAAGGGGAAAAAAAGTTCCTAACTTCCTCTGTTCTTCTTCTCAAAGAAGATTTGTTTGTCTTTGGCTGATGAGTTTTTCTTCCACCCATGTAGTCAAAGCACGGTTCTATAGTTGGTGGACTAGTTCATATGAAGGTTCATGATGAACAATTGTAGAAGAGAGAATGTGTGTAAGTATGGTTATTTTCCTGTGTCAACCTGACTGGATCTTGACAAAAGAATGCTCTGAGAAGTCAAGCATTATTTCTAGTGTGTCTGTGAAGATGCTTCCAGAAGAAATTGGCATTTGAGTCAATAGACTAAGTAGAAAAGCTGTCCTGATTAGTGTGAGCAGGTGTCATCCTCAAGACCTGGACAGAACAAAAAAGCAGAGGTAGGATAAATGTGCTCCCTTTGTTTGAGCTGGAACATTTGTCTTCTTGCCCTTTGACAGCAGGTCTCCTGTTTCTTGGGCCTTTAGACTTGAATTGAATCAATACCACTGGCTTTCCTAGTTCTCCTGTTTTTTAGACAAGAGATAGGCATTTTCTCTGCATCTATAATTATGTGTTTCTATTCTCACTATATACACACATACATGTGTATATATACATATATACATACATCTATATAATATCTCTAAATACATATAGCCTACTGTTTCTAGAACAAGCCCTGCCAATACAGGTGGTAATGGACAATAAGTAGGTAGGCTCAGATAAGTCAGAATTTTTCTCTGAAAGTTTAGGAGTTAAGAGACTATGGGAATGGTGGAGGTAGTGATGGAACACATTTTTCTTGTAATTTCATTTATTACTTTTACAATCTTATTGAGAATAAATAACTGACATATAATAATATATACTTAAAGTATATTGTTGATGCATTTTGACATATGTAGACAACTATGAAACTATCACTGAACTTACAGGTGAGCTTTTAAGAAATATTACTAGCATGTGCTTAGCATGGGCTTTAGTCCCCAGAAGATCCCCCACAATAACTCACTGAATAAATAAATGGAAGAATAAGAAAGAGATACTTCTGTAAAGTGTTATTCCTCTCATTTCATTTCATTATCTTTAAGAAATACAGGTTAAGACTTTGCACTATTTGGAAATGACTATGTTTCTTCCTTCCTTCTTTCCTTCCTTCTTTCCTTCCTTCCTTCCTTCCTTCCTTCCTTCCTTCCTTCCTTTCTTCTTTTCTTTTCTTTTATTTCTGCCAGTAATGAGTTCCTGAACTCTGGGCCTGGGCGCTGTCTCTGAGCTCTTCAGCTCAGGCTGAAGAGCTACCACTCTACCACTCTGTGGCTACCACTTTAGCCACAGCTCCACTTCCAGATTTTTCTGCTTATGTGGTATTGAGGAATAGAACCCAGGGCCTCATGCATGCAAGGCAAGCACTCTATCACTGAGCCATCTTCCCAGCCCAACTATGTTTCTTTAGCCAGGACTTCTTTTAAACTCTGGCCATTTACACACTGGACTATCTTATGGAACAGGATTCCAGTGGCTGTTTCTTGAACATTTGTTTTAATTGAAAATACAGCCTCACTGTCAAATGTTACAGTTGTGAAGGGTAGCTTAGGTGGGCAAGGCAGCACAGCACTGGGACCATGGTTGCCAGACAGTTTACTGAAGCCAAGGGTAGTGTGTCTTCTCTGGTTGAATGATGGATGACATGACTTTTGGCCAGCTCTATTCTTGCAGCTGAACTTTTGATAAGATGTGTAGTAGAGACAGATGAAAGCTGTAATGTTTAGCAAAAACTTGGACTGGAGATGTTTAATTCAAATCAGATTTAAATGCTTTGGCAATCGTTGGGGCTGAGGATACGAATAGGGTGCTCTTTCTGAAATGAAGATCAGGATATCTGTACTGACCAAGACAGTGTCTCAGTACCCTCTTTTGCCCAGCAGAATCCAAACCATTGTATCACACTGAATACACTCCAACAATCATCTCTGGGTCCACTCTACTGCACAAAGATGTAAGCAATCAAAATTGCACAACTAACAAAGGCTGTGTATGACAAACCTATAGCCAACATTATACTTAATGGCAAAAAGCTAAAACCACTTCCTTGAAATTCAGGAACAAGACAAGATGTCCACACTCTCTCTACTCCTCTTCAATTTAGTATCAGAATGCCTAGCTACAGCAATAAGACAAGTTGCAAACATAAAGGGGATCCAAATAGGGAAAGATGAAGTAAAACTCTCCCTATTTGCAGATGACATGATCTTGTATTTAAAGAATCCCATGGACTCCACTCCCAAATTACTCAAGCTGATTCAAAACTTTGGCAAAGTAGCAGGGTACGAAATTAATCCTCAAAAACCAATGGCTTTTCTATATGCCAATAACGTGGCTGAAATCAGGAAAGCAACTCCTTTTGTAATAGCCCCACAAAAAATAAAATACCTAGGAGTTAACTTCTTTAGTGAAGGACCTCTATGATGAAAACTTTAAAAACCTGAAAAAGGAAATTAAAGCAGAACTAAGGAAGTAGAAAAACCTCCCGTGCTCCTGGATTGGGAGTATTAACATCATGAAAATGGCAGTACTGCCAAATGTGGGGGCTGGGAAGTTGGCTCAGCGGTAGAGTGCTTGTTTCACATGCATGAGTCCCTGAGTTCTATTCCTCAGCACCACATAAACAGAAAAGGCCGGAAGTGGCGCTATGGCTCAAGTGGTAGAGCGCTAGACTTGAGATGAAGAGCTCAGAGACAGTGCCCAGGCCTAGCATTCAAGCCCCATGACAAAAAAAAAAAAAAAATCAGTGTGATACCCCAATCTCATTCTTCAATGAAATAGAAGAAGCAATCCAAAAGCTCATATGGAACAATAAAATACCCCAAAAAGCAAAAACAATCCTTAGCAAAAAGAACAGTGCTGGAGGAATATCAATACCAAACTTCAAACTTTACTACAAAGCCATACTAATCAAAAGAGGTTGGTACTGGCACAAGTACAAACCTGAGGACCAATGGAATAGAACTGAAGACCCAGAAATGAACCTACAGACCTATAGCCACGTAATCTTCTATAAGGGAGCTAAAAAAATAGAATGGAAGAAAGACAGCATCTTCAGTATATGGTGCTGACAAAATTGGTTAAACACCTGTAAAAAAACTAAAGCTAGATCCTTCTTTATAACCCTGCAACCCCAAATAGATCTAAGACCTCGAAGTCAAAGCAGACACCCTGAAAACATTACAGGAAAGAATAGGAGAAACTCTAATGCTCCTTGGCACAGGCTAAAATTTTCTTAATAAAGACCCAGAAACACATTTACCCAAAGGATCATAAACAAGGCCATACTAAAGCTACCAGCACAGCTATGTTTATTGCAGCATTATTCACCATAACTAAGATATGGAACCAACCCAAAGGCTCTCAGTAGATAAATGGATCAAGAAAATGTTACACACACACACACACACACACACACACACACACATAATGGAATTCTATGCCTCCATCAGAAAGAATGACACTGCCCCACTTGTTAGGAAATGCAAAGACTTGGAAAAACTTATATTAAGTGAAGTAAGCCAGGCCCAAAGAAACATAGGTCCCATGGTTTCCCTTATTTGCAATAACTAGTATATGTCTAGGACAAGCAGAAAAGGTCAAAAGCTATGTGCAAATGACCATATAAGCTGATGCTAAGCAAAATGAACCCCAAGATAGGGACACAAGAGGTTTTATCTTTGTTGCTGTTGTTTTTAATGTACTTATAGTGTACCATGTGATTTTTTTGTTTCTTTTTTATCTTCCTCCCCCGTTATATAACCCACGTTTTCACTGCACTTGATTCCTGTGCCCTGCATCTTGTATATACATTTTTCTAATTTGGGGAGGGGAAGGGAAATAACAAAATGCTGAAATAGGGATACAGGTTGACCCATTGTATCAATGAGATATTCAAGACACTATGTTGAAAACGAACTTTACAGCTTTGGGGAGGGAGGGAGGGAGAAGTTAAGGAAGTGGGGAATGAAGGGCTGGTAGGGGACAAAGAAAGAAGGGGGTAACAATGCTCATTACCTTACTCATATAATTGTAACCCCTCTATACAGTATCTTTACAATAAAAATATATATTTAAAAAAATCTGGAGGCTGGGAAGGTGGCTCAGTGGTAGAGCACTTGCCTTGCATGCATGAGGCCCTGGGTTCAATTCCTCAGCACCACATAAGCAAAAAGAAAAAATCCGGAAGTGGTGCTGTGGCTCAAGTGATAGAGCACTAGCCCTGAGCTGAAGAGCTGAGGGACAGCGCCTAGGTCCAGAGCTCAGGCCCCACAACTGAAACCCCCCCAAAAAATTCTTCACAACCTGTGAGGCACTGGTGGCTTAGGCCTGTCATCCCAGCCACTTGGGAAGCTGAGATCTGAGGATTGTTGTTCAAAGCCAGCCCAGACAGGAAAGTCTATGGGACTTGCCTAGGCTGGCTTATAACCTCCATCTTCAGATCTCAGCCCCCTTAGTAGCTAGGATGATGTGAGTGAGCCACTGGCACCCAGTTCTTATTAACCTTTTTAAGTTCAGGCATAATCTTTACCCAAATCCTCTCAAATGCCTCTTCTTCATATTATCCAGTGGATAGGTGTAAGATGTCCATGCTCAGTTGGAACTACTAGCAAGGTGAATAGAATCAGCATGAAGTCATCACTTTAAACCTCATACTGAGCTGGAGGGGAGAGGTAGCTACTGACACAACATGCAGATTCAGCTAACAAAGGAAATGAGTAATCACAGATTGTTGTGCAGAATTGTAGATATAACCTTATCTAATTGTTGAGAACATGATGATTTTCCTTAAGATTCAATCTTAAGCCATTCTTTCTTATACGAATTTATGAGCAGAAGTGATAGTTTATAGAGACCACTCCTAGTACATTGCAGTAAAACCTTATTCTTTGCACAAAGAATATTTCAGTTCTTCACAGATGAGGCTGGTATTGATGAAAAACAGAAAGGAAGGGTGTTGCTGTGTGCCAGTGGGGTTCAAGGTTAGCCTGAAGATGTAAAATCCACAAAGTCAGAAAAGGAGATTTGAAGCTTAAGAACTTGGAGGTGGAAAATTCTCAGTCATTGTAAAGACTGGGGAAAATAGCACTCGTAAGGGAGTTAAAAGGGAAAAAAAAAATCTAGGAGCTAGGAATGTGGCTTAGTGGTACAGTGTTTGCCTAGCATTCATGAAGCTCTGGGTTCGATTCCTCTGTACTACGTAAACAGAAAAAGCCAGAAGTTCCACTGTGGCTCAAGTGGTAGAGTGCTAACCTTGAGTAAAAGCAGCTCAGGGACAGTGTCCAGGCCCTGAGTTCAAGCCCCAGGACTGGCAAAAAAAAAAAAAAAAAAATTAACTAGGCATTGGTGCATCATGCCTGTAATCCTAGCTACTCAGGAGGCTGAGATCTGAGGATCGTGGTTCAAAGCCAGCCTGGGCAGAAAAGTCCATGAGATTCTTACCTCCAATTAACTATCAAAAGGTGCCAGAAATGGTGCCAAGACTCAAAGTGGTAGCCTTGGGCACAAAGGCTCACTGTTTAAACAGTGCCTAGACTTGAGTTCAAGCCCTAGGACTTGCACATACACCTATACACACAAACCTTATGGAGTGGACCAAAGTGACTTTCTAAGGTCTCCTTTGTCTTTTAGTTTTCACAGGGATGGGGCGATGATCGTATAACTCATGATATGGGCATGCAGGGGCACTCTATGTCAGAAAAAAAGAGGCAGCTGAATACAGGGAGTCTTCTATTTGATGGGGGTGAGGGGGTGATGTGCATCTGCCGCCCCTCCAGCAAAAGGAGGAGGTAGATGGCAGAGACAAAGAGGACTTGCTAAAACTTCCCCAGTTACTGGGGGTGGAGTGGGGGAGAGGGGCTTCCAGTGTCCTCTCTACCCTTCGGGTGTGGCTTCTGGAGCTCCACCGGGGTGCCTTCAAGTCTTTCTCGGTGCTGGTTTTCCTGCCACACCCTTTACTTGTCCTGACTGTTAGTGACTAATGGCCGTTCCACCAAAGGCCCAGTTAGATTGCTTTAAGCATAGCACCAGGGCTCCCTAGGGGGAGCTACTCCCTGCTTGGTCTGAGGACCGAAAGGTAAGCTTAGGACTGGCTGGACAAGGAATCAAGCTTGGGTTGTCAAAGCACTTCCTGCCAGGTGGCGGGGGGACCTCAGAACTGAACCTTCCCCTGAGTCCCTTGGAACTACAGATTTCCACAAGGCATCAGAGGCTCAGGCTTGTAAACCAAACTACTCAGGAGGCTGAGATACTGGATCAAGATTTGGAGCCTATATGTGGGGGGTGGGGGTGGGGTCAAGAAAATCTGTGAGACTTATCTTCCTCCAATTAACACCCGCCCCCAAAAAAGAAGCCCAGAAGTAGAGCTGTGGCTTAAGTGGTAGAGTGCTACAATTGATTGAAAAAGCTAGGAGATGGTGCCTAACTCCTTAGTTCAAGCCCCAGTACTGGCACAAAAATTTAAAACAAAAAACAAAAACCTATAGATATCTGATCTGAGTATTCCTTTCTATGGGTTCTGGGAACTTGGGTATTTTGAGACGTATTATATTGCAAGGTTTTAGCCATTTTTATTTTTAAACAAAAACGGATGGAAGCCTTAAGATAGTCTCAAGAGGAAGATCCTCTTGTTGGCCTGCTTTCAAATTCTTTGCTCTGGAGGAGGATCGTTGATGAGACAGGGTGGAGTAGGTTCAAACCATTTGTAACATAGTCTGGCTACAGGCCCAACATTGTTGAACAATGCTCAGAGGAGACCCAGAACACTTGGGTTTGGGGCTTAAAACTGTCTTTGTTTAGATGTTCAAATGTATTTAAATATTTTCTCTAAAAGAAACAATAAAAGAACGTGAATAGAACTTTTCCCCCACAAAACAAATTCTTTCCAAACTTCCAGTGACCAATTCTAATAGCACTCATCTTTTTATTTTTACTCAAAAAAAGGTGAAACCCATCAGTTATAATTGAAATTTACAACCTCTAGGTTTTTAATACCAACAGAAATAATTACTATCATTGTATTTGATTTAACTAGTTGGTAGGTATCATTCTAAGTGTTTCACGTACTTTCTCTTAATTTTTTGGGGAGTGCTGGTATCAGGGTTTGAACTCAGGGCTTGTACCCTTACTTGGCTTCATCATTCCAGACTGGTTCTCTTCCCTGGAGCCATGGCTCCACTTCTGACTTTTAACGGAAGGTAAGAGTCTGACAATTCTACAGCCAGATGCTGGTGGCTCATACCTGTAATCCTAGCTACTCAGGAAGCTGAGATCTGAGGTTTGCAGTTCAAAGCCAGGTTGGGCAGCAAAGTCTGTGAGACTCTTATCTCCAATTAGCCACCAGAAAACTGGAACTGGAACTGGAACTGGCACTGAGGCTTAAGAGGTAGAGTGCTTAAGCTTAAGAGTTCAGAGACAGTGCCCAGGTCCAGAGTTCAAGCCCCACAACTGACCAAAAAAAAAAAATCTCACAATTTTTTCTGTCCAGGCTGGCTTCAAACTGTATGCAATACTTGGATCTCAGCTTGAATAGCTAGGATGACAAATGTGAGCCACTAGCACCCAGAACCTTCTCTTAATCTTTTCAATAGTTTTTTTTTTTTTTTTAATTTTTATATATCCTAGGCTGGCCTCAAACTGGCAATCTTTCTGCCTGAGCACCTGGGGTACTGGGATTACAGATATGTACTACCACACCCAAATTTTAATAGCCCTTTAACTTAAACATAAGTGTCCCTATGTTGCAATCAAGAAACTAAAGGCTTAGCTGGCAGAAGACTGTCCAGGGTGTACTGGTAAGTGTCAGAGCTGGGAGGGCAAATTTAGATTTGTTTGACTTCAAGTCTGGTTTCTATCAGTGGTTTTCTGGCAAATGTTTAATGTTCATGTCCCTGGTCAGGTAGGTGAGGCCTGCTTTATAGGGTTAACTGGCTTTTAGTGGTATAAATATCACTACCATGGTTGGTCTTGAGCTACTGACTTGACTTCAGTGAACAGAGCTGGGAAGAAATGCATAAAATAGACTCATTTATTTCAGTCACCTTTAGTACACAAGAATTTACCTTGTGTATTATATTATCACCAAATACCTTTTGTGTGGTGGGGAGCTGGTAGCTCACACCTGTCATCCTAGCTAAACTCAGGAGTCTGAGATCTGAGGATCATGGTTCGAAACCAGCCCAGGCAGGAAAGGCCATGACACTCTTATCTCCAAATGAAACATTAAAAAGCCAGAAATGGAGTGTGGTAGAGTGACAGCCTTGAGTAATAAAAGCTAAGGGAAAGCACCCAGATCCTAAATTCAAGCCAGAGTGCCACACTAAATAGTTTTAAAACCTGGACATTCTGGGTAAACAAGCCTGGTACAGTGGAAGGAAGATGGAGACATAGAGGGTCTGGATTTGAGTCCACCCCAATGCTAGATCAACAATATACTCAAGAACCCTCCAGACTGTCAGTGTTTTATCTCTAAAATGTGCCTTGCTCTGTAACTTGAGGTTTGATGGTTTAAAAAGATGATATCCAATTTTTAAATAAAATCGTCAAGCTGGGCGCTGGTGGCTCACGCCTGTAATCCTAGCTACTCAGGAGGCTGAGATCTGAGGATCGCGGTTCAAAGCCAGCCCGGGCAAGAGAGACCGTGAGACTCCTATCTCCAATAAAACCACCAGAAAACCGGAAGTGGCGCTGTAGCTCAAGTGGTAGAGCGCTCGCCTTGAGCTGAAGAGCTGAGGGACAGCGCCCAGGCCCAGAGTTCAAGCCCCACGACCGACAAAAAAAATAAAATAAAATCGTCAAAGGCTTTAAGAATATACCCCAAAATAGTCAGGTGCTACTGGTGGCTCATTCTGGTAATTCTACTCAGGAGGCTGAGATCTGAGAATCCCAGTTTGAAGGTAGCCCTGGCAGGAAAAGTCTGTGAGACTCTTATCTCCAATTAACCACAAAATATTGGAAGTGGTAGAGCACTAGCCTTGAGCAGAAGAGCTTAGGGACGGGGACCAGACCCTGAGTTAAAGCCCTGGTACTGGCACACACACAGATACATACATACACATACATATATGGTATACACAATACATATGTGTATGTGCATACATGCATGTATATGTGTATACGTGTGTATGTTTGTGTGTTATGAGTGTGTCCATGTGTGTACACATATATAACCCAAGTAATTATTTTTGGTGGAATGGAGAAATTGTGAACTTATGGATGACTATCTGGTACCCGTCTTCTTGGGAGAACTATCTAGTTGCTTTTTTCTGTTTCTTGGTCATTTTGTTTCTGCTAATGTGAAGGCTGTGAAAGACAATCTGATTCAGGATGGATTAAATGTTGTTGGGGCTTCTTAACCTTCCTAGGGTTGTCACTTAAATTCACTTGCATGGAAGTATAAGGTGCAACTAGCCACAAGTTTAGGAAGTTTTCTCATACATGATTCATGGAAATTACAAGTCCTATTAGGATAAGACTTAATGTTTAAAGAATTCAATCCTCCACATTCTCATTTGCCCAGAAGGAATGCTTGAGAAAGAAAAGTATAGTTGTTGTTTCCCCATGGATCTGATAAAGTCTGAGACTTGCAAAAGAGCTTAAGTAGTACAACTAGTGTAAGAATTCTCTGGGTGCAGTTAGTATCAACAAAGGGCTTTTGGCATGAACAGAGAACTGAGCAGCTGCAGGAGACTTGCTTAGAAAACCAAAAGATTAAATACTCTTAGGAGAGGAGAGGGAGAGAGTGGAGGAAGGAGGGGGAGGGGAGAGATGGGAAGAAAGAGAAAGGAGGAGAGAGAGGGAAGGGGGAGGGAAAGACAGAGGGGGAGAGAAATAGGGAGGAGGAGGGAGAGAGATAGGGAAGAGGGAGAGAGAGAGAAAGAAGGAGAGAGGGAGAGGAAATATTTACTAAGACCTCAGATATTTCCTTTTTTCTTTCCTACTTTTGTATAGCCTTCTAGGATTAAATATGGCTATCTATGGCTTAAAAAAAGAGATTTCTTGAGAACTAACATATCTCTCTAAAATTAAGCAAACACAGGGCTCCAAGGTTAGGTCACTAGACATAAATTAAATAAATCAAAAAGAGGATGCTGATGGAACTTTACTTCCCATGAGAACCGCATGAGCGCTATGAGAGCGAGGAAGGCAGTCTGGGATTGGCTGTAAGTGGAATGGAAAGAGCACCTTAATGTGGGAAACTCTGGGGAGCTGTAATGAGTGTAGCACTTTCTTGGTAGGCTTGCTCTGCCTTATCCTACTGCAACCCCATCGTCCAAGTTTCTCAAGAATTTAACATGAAGTTAGTTGGACTTTGTTTCATATTTCTACATAACTCAATGAGTCGTATCTTTCTGAACTAGTCCTTATTGCTACAATATCATTTTTAGTTCCAAGCTGGCAAATGTTCAATGTATAATTTCATCATGAAGTTTATATAACCTCAATTTTCTGCTAGATTGTACTAAGTAGAACACAATGGCTATTAATTTGAAACATGGAATTGCCAATATGTAACTTAGTGTGTGCTTGCACGTGCAGTCCTGGGACTTAACTCCTGATCTGAACCCTGTCCCTGGCTTTTGTGCTCAAGTCTAGTGCTCTACCACTTGAAACACTTCCAGGTTTTTGATAGTTCATTGGAGATAAGAGTCTCATGGACTTCCCTGTCGGGAGTAGCTTCAAACCAAGATCCTTAGATCTCACCATCCTTAGTTGCTAGGATTACAGGTGTGAGCCTTCAGTGCCCAACTAAGATATAACTTTGACCTGTAAACACTAAACTTATGTTCTACTAGAAAATATAATACTAAGCTATATGGGATTACTGTATAATAATAAAAATATCTTTTCAAATATATTTTTGTGTAAAATATATATTTGTATAAGATACCATTTTTACAAAAACATACTTATAGAAACAATATATGTTAGCATATAAAATATGAGGTCTATAAACTAATGGGTTAATGAGAGCTACAACTAGAAAATAAAATTATGATGGGAGCCTTATTTTTTTATATTATACATTTCCATAATATATTATTTAAAATACCAAGTATTGTTCTTGCTTGAAGCAAAATAATGTTTCTCTAAGCATCTGGTTGTAGAGATAATTAATAATTATGTGAAAAGATTCCCAATATTAATTAATGATGAACTAAATTTGAGAAATGCAAGTTAAAATCACAATGTGATGCTACTACACCTCTATCATATGGCTGAGTGAAAAATAGTGACTAACATCAAATGCTGGTGAGGACAGAGAGCAAGCAGATCACTTATCCATTGCTGATAAGAACAAGGGGTACAGACATGCATAAAAATAATTTGGCAAACATGCTAAGAAAGAAAATAAGCTAAAACCAGTCCATTCCTAATCATCTAAAATGATACTTAGAAATAAACCTAAACAATGAAGTGAATGACCTCTAGAAAGAAACCTGTAAAGATGCTGGGCTGGGAAAGTGGCTCAGTGGTAGAGTGTTTGTCTTGCATGCATGAGGCCCTGGGTTTGATTCCTAGCACCATATACGCAGAAAATGCCAAGTGGCGCTGTACTTAAGTGATAGAGTGCTAGCCTTGAGCTGAAGAGCTGAGGGACAGTGCCCAGGTCCAGAGTTCAAGCCCCATGACCGGCAAAAAAAAAAAAAAGAAAGAAAGAAAATTGTAAGATGCTGAAGGAAGAAATTGAAGAAGACACTAGAAGATGGAAAGACCTCCTGTGTTCATGGATTGGCAGATTACTTCTTGTAAAAATGGCCCAACTATCTGGTGATCTAAAGAATCAATGCAATCCCCATCCAAATTCCAGTGACATGCTTCCTAGACATTGAAAAAAAAATTCTAAAACTCATATGAAATCCCAAAAGACCCTGCCTGAATAGCCAGAGCAATCCAGAGCAAAAAGAACAACACTAGAAGAATCACAATACCTGACTTCTAATTGTACTGTGGATCACTGTAACAAAAATAACATGGTCCTGAAACAACAATAGACACACAGACCAATGGAATAGAATAGACTGAGCACTCAGTCCCTGCAGCTACAGTAACTGGATTCTCAACAGAAGTGCCCCACAGCATGCACATTGGAGAAAGAACTCTCTTTAGCAAATGTTGCTGGGAAACTGGAATATCTTACTAAGCTATTCCAAACACTGGTAGCTCATGCATTTAATTCTAGGTACTCAGGAGGCTGAAATCGGAGAGTTGCTCTGGATGTGAGCAAGCAAGCCGAATGAGTGGGAGTGGGAGGCCCTGTTATACTCCTCCCCCCCTCCCACACAAAGCAGCTTCTAATCCTAGTTACTCAGGAGGCTGAGAACTGAGGATCACAGTTCAAAGCCAGCCCAGGCAGAAAAGTCTATGAGAGCCCTATCTCCAATTAGCCACCAAAAAGCAAGAAGTGGTACTGTGTCTCAAAGTGATAGAGTACTAGCCTTGAGCAAAAGAGATCAGTGATTCGTATTGCAAATATAAATAAAGGAAGACTGTTTAGGTGGGGGTGGGGGGTTGAGGGGGAGGAAGAGATCAGGGACAGCACCCAAGCCCTGAGTCAAGCCCCAGGATCAAGGAAAAAAGGAAGGAAGGAAGGAAGGAATGAAGAAAGGAAGGAAGGAAGGAAGGAGAGAGGGAGGGAGAAAGGAAGTGTGTGTGTGTGTGTGTGTGTGTGTGTGTGTGTGTGTGTGAGAGAGAGAGAGAGAGAGAGAGAGAGAGAGAAGAAGGAAGGAAGGAAAGGAAAGGAAAGGAAAACAAAAGAAAACAAAGGAAAAGAAAAAGAAAAATAGCCTGGCAGGACTTTATTTGTATTTGGGGGCCAGCACTGAGATTTAAACACAGGTCTTCTAACTGCTAGGCAGGCACTCTACTATTGAGCCACTTCCATTTCTTTAGGTGTGTTATTTATTTATTTATTCATTTATTTATTTGTCAGTCATAAGGCTTGAACTCTGGGCCTGGGTGCTGTCCCTGAGCTCTTCAGCTCAAGGCAAGCACTCTACCACTTGAGCCACAGGCACCACTTCTGGTTTTCTGGTGATTAATTGGAGATAAGATCTCACGGCCTTTCCTGCCCAGGCTGGCTTTGAACCTGGATCCTCAGATCTCAGCTTCCTGAGTAGCTAGGATTACAGGTGTGAACCATCAGTGCCTGGCAGGTGTATTATTTTTAAAGCAAGGTCTTGATTTCTGCCTAGGAACATGGCTGGACAGAAACCTGCATATTTTAGGCTTCCTGTTGGTAGGTAGGATGTCAGGCACACGCCACTATGCCTAGTTTCTAGGCTGTCCTGGAACCACCCTCCTTCAGATCTCAATCTCCCAACTAGTTAGGATGTCAGGTATGTGCCATTGCATCCAGCTATTGGTTGAGAAAGGGTCTCACACACTTTTCTTTCCCAGGCTGGCCTGAAACCTCAGTCCTCCCTATCTCAGCCTCTCAAGTAGCTAGGATCCAAGTATGAGCGAGCTATGCCATCTTAGTTTGGAAGATTCTTTATTTTAAGCATACAGTTAGTATATGACGCAGAAATTCTGCTCCTAGGAAAAGGAAAACTTATTTCCACACAAAAATCTGTACATGAACATAGCTGATTTATTTCACAACGATCAACACTTAGAAATAGCTTAGTGTCCTTCAGCTAATACAAAGATCAACCATGGGACCACAGAGCCCATGGCTCATGTCTGTAATCCTAGCTACTCAGGAGACTAAGATCTAAGGAACACAGTACTAAGCTATCTGGACAGGAAAGTAGTGAGACTCTTATTTCCAATGAACCAGAAAAAGGCTGAGAATGGAGCATGGCTCGAGTGGTAGAGCCCTAGCCTTGAGGAAAAAAAAAAAAAGTTCAGTGTCCAACCCTGAGTTCAAGCCCCAGGACTGGTACAAAAAAAAAGATTCTGAGTGAAAGAAACTAGACTCACAGGCTGAATGGTCTGAACTGTGTAATATTCTGGAAAAGGTATGCCTGCAGGGTAGAAGAACAAAGTTGGGGCAGCAAGAGTTTAGAGATGAAGTGGATGAAGGGAAGAGTAACCTTCAGGCATTCTTGAGTGCACTGCAAATTGTGGCTGAGGCCCATCTGAGCCTTGCCACCAGAGAGCTCCTCTTTCTTACTCAAGACTACTTGTCTTACCCATCAATTAGTCACATAGTAATCCAAATGCTTAATTGTATTTGTTTAAAATTCTTCTGTCTCCTTCCTGCTATTAAGACTGATGAAGCTAGCTATAGTGGTTGGCAGGAACATAGTTTGAGGCTAACCCAGGCTTTTGCAAGACCCCCTCTTAGCCAACAGTTGAGTGTGGTGGTATGCACCTAATATCTCAGCTATGGC
The DNA here is from genome assembly GCF_019054845.1 of Dipodomys spectabilis. Taxonomy (NCBI): domain Eukaryota; kingdom Metazoa; phylum Chordata; class Mammalia; order Rodentia; family Heteromyidae; genus Dipodomys; species Dipodomys spectabilis. The sequence continues at coordinate 16,520,360 of NW_024870719.1, read as the reverse complement.
AGAAAGTATAAAATAGGAAGATCCAGGTATAGGATCCGATCCTGGGCAAAAATTGAGGTTCTATGTCAAAATAACCAGTGAAAAAGACTAGATATGCGGCTCAAAGGGCAGAGCGCCTATCTAGCAAATGCAAAGTTCTGAGTTCAAACACCAACAACCCATAAAAGAAAAACTTTTGAATAAAAAGGCACAAGGCTAGAACAAGTTCTGTCTACCCTGACTATTGTCTGGACTTCACTGTGTGTGCATATCTGCTTAGGATCCCAAACACAAATGTAATTTTCAGTTGGGTAGCCAAGATAATCTCATTAGCAGTTAGCATAGTAGTATTGGGTCAAATAAAAGCAGTGTTTCCAGTTCTGTTTTTCTTTCAAGTTTGTCCAGTATGGAAGGACATTAGAAAGAAAACAAAACTAAGAGCAGAAAAGGAGGAAAAAAACAAACAAACAAAAAAGCCAAAGACACAACTGAATCTGCTAAGCCTGAGGCTAGAAAGTTGAATTTTTATTGTCATGTCAATTTGCCAGATCAACCCTAACATAAGAGGCTTGTATTATTCACATGGCTTAATAATGATTCAGGCCTGACAAATTTGGGTTTATAAAGAGAAGGGGCAGAAAGAGATTGCTCTGTGTAAATACATCTTTAGCATTATTGGGGCTGGGGATGTGGTTTAGTGGTAGAGTGCTTTGCTTAGCATGTATGAAGACCTGCGTTCAAATTCCTCGGTACCATATAAACAAAAAAAGCCAGAAGTGGCACTGTGGCTCAAGTGGTAAAGTGCTAGCTTTGAACAAAAGCAACTCAGGGACAGTGCCCAGGCCCTGAGTTCAAGCACCAGATCTGGCCAAATAAACAAACAATAAATAAACAAAATAAAATAGCATTATCTAAGAAATGGTTAGGGTGCAATAGATGTTCTCAATTCAAAGATCACTTCATATAGAACAGCACACACAAGGATGGGCATGAACTCAGGGCCTGGGTGGTGTCCTTTATCTTTTTCACTCAAAGCTGGCGCTCTACCAGTTGAACTGTGCTTTTACTTTCAGCTTTTTGGTAGTAAGCTGGAAATAAGAGTCTCATGGACTTTTCTGCTTGGGCAGGCTTTGAACTACAATCCTTGGTTCTGAAGCCTCCAGGGTAGCTAGGATTACAGGTATGAGCCACCAGTGCCCAGGCTCTGTTACTGTTACTCTAGCTACCACAGGGCTTGGAGAAAAATCTGTTCAACCCCAACCATCAAGTTAGTGCTCCCACCGCCAGGTCATGTGACAAGGATTCTACATAGTCCTTCCTCTGTTCTTGAAGAGAGATCATATGCAGAAAGCTGAGCCTGAGCCTTTGCTCTGCTGTGAGAGCCTGTGTGCCTCACTTCCCATGCTTACCAACAGCAGGTAGCTCTTCTTCCTTCTCATCTCTGGTAATCCCTGGCTTAACGTCAAGCAGAAACGACTGTGAGTTTGGTTTCCTGATCACTGGTGTGGAAACGGTAGAACATGCTTCAGTTCCTTCTTGTTTGTGTAAAGTTAATCTCTGCAGTTGTCTCACAATAAGGCCATGATGCTTGAATGAGTGACTGACTTTCTGGGTCAGTTTTGTTACTCTAAAATGAAAGGTTAGATCACAAAATTCACAGCCTTCTTTCCGTTCTAAAAGGCTACAAATCTAAGAGAAAGAGGGAAAATATGAATCCTAATTAGACCAATTCCATAAGGGAGCTCAAGGAATTGTTCAACATCCTTTGCCATTCGTCAAGACGATGGTTTCATTCAACACACAGAATAAAAGTTGAATAAGTGGCAAGGGGAGACAAAGATACCACTGTCTTAAAAGACAACTTAGAAAGGATGGATGGATGGCATAATGATATTTAATACCCTGGCTTTGAGTTAAAACTTCCCAGGTTCAAATCTAGCCCTCAACACTTAGCACTTAATCTAGGCAAGTTCCCTCTCTGAGCCTCAGTCCATAGATATAAAAGGGGATAAAAATGTTCTACTATTTCTGATCATTTCAGAACTAGACAGAGAGGGCCCTGGATGGTGGTGGAGAGAAGAGGGCAGCCATTGTAGAATGACTAATCAAATCCAGATTTTAATTCAAGATAACAGGAGTGTCCACAAACAAACAAAATTCCCCCGCTGCAAATTATATCAAGTACTGTCACCAGCTGGGTGACTTTAAGCATGTCACCAAAACTTTCCATGGAGATACTAACACTTATCTCTGAAAAATATTGGAATGATAGCCAGGCTATTAGTGGCTCACACTTGTAATCTTAGCTACTCAGGAGGCTGAGATCTGAGGATGGTGATTTGAAGCCTTCCTGGGTAGAGAAGTCTGTGAGATTATCTCTGATTAACTACCAAAAAGTCAGAAGAGGAGCTGTGGTTGAAGTGACAGAAGACCAGCCTTGAGCAAAAAAGGTAAGGATAGTATCCAGGACCTGAGTTCAAGCCCCAGTGCTGGCACACACACACACACACACACACACACACACACACACGAGATACATGAGATAATGCATATAAAACCATGTGTTGTAAACCACAAAGTCTTCTACAAGTGTGAGGGTTTTTATGAGGCAGTATCTTCAACAGAAGTCTTTCTAATATGAAACAGCTGTTTTCTGACACGCTGAAATGCTTTGCCTGTTTTAATGGCTCTGGGTTATCTTCATGAACATCCATTACTGACAAATAACATGTCCCCCATCTGCCATGCTTTACCATTTTATCTGGCTTTCTCATACAGTCTCCTTTGATTCTACAACTTGAGAGTTGTGCAGGCCATTTGTCCCTGTACTGACCCTGTCCTTCATTCTTTCTTCGTAATTTGGCCTCTGAGCCCTCATCTCTCGTGCTGTGCAGTTATTAGAAGCAGACATAGAATGATCTCATGCACTCATCCTGAATGCTAGGTCAAGGGATGCTCTTGAGCAAGGAAGGGGTGTACTGAGGCATAGTACAGTGCTTAATTAGCAGCAGATTTAGATGCTGTTGGAGTCTAACTTGGCTAGACCGGAGCATGTGAATCTAAGGAAGGGATGGATTGGTCTAGCAAAGGACAGTGATGTGTTATGGTGATGGGAGAGAGAGATGGTCACAACTCATCCTGAATGAAAGTGAGAATGAGAAGCAGCCAAGAGACAGTAGGAAGCAAGTCTATGAACTTCATTCATTCGATTGAATGTATTCAACATGTATCATGTGTCAGGTATCACCCAGGGACTGGTAAGAACAGTAAGTAAAATCTTGATATTAACCATGCATTGATGGCTCACACTGAGATCTGAAGATCAAGATTCAAAGCCAACCTGGGCAGAAAGTCCATGAGACTCTTATCTCTAATTAAACACCATAAAACCAGAAGTGGGGCTGTGGCTCAAGTGAGAGAATGCAACTTTGGGTGAAAAAACTTAGGGAGCCAGGGGCCCGTGGCTCATTCCTGTAATCCTAGCTACTCAGGAGGCTGAGATCTGAGGATCATGGTTCAAAGCCAGCCTGGGAAGGAAAGGCCATGAAACTCTTATCTCCAATAAACCATCAGAAAAGTGAAAGTGGCACTGTGGCTCAAATGATAGAATGCTAGCCTTGAGCTGATGAGCTCAGGGACAGCACCCAGGCCCAGAGTTCAAGCCCTATCACCAACAAAAACAAAAACAAAAACAAAACCTCAGGGATTGCACCTAGGCCTGAGTTCAAGGTCCACTACTGGTGCGTGTGCACACACACACACAGTCTTAATCTCCATGAATTTATGATCTGTGGTGTTTGTCAAGTATGAACAATAATGAGAAGGAAAATGCAAAGTCAAATAACCATGTCCAACTTGCATATTTGGTGGGATAATCCTGTAATAGACAGCAATGTTCATAAATCACAAGTTTGATGTTCAGAGAAATGACTTAAGAACTGACATCTGATTGAAGTATTTCTGCAAAATGAAATGAACTCTGGCTTAAACTGTTGGCTTTTACGCCTGCCACCAAGTGATGTGTGTGGTGTTATGGTGTCTCCAGGTATCTATAGGACATTGCTAGTTTGCTTTCACTACACTTTGAACCATCTGCAGAATTTTAAAATCTCCTGACATTAGAGTCTGAATCCAGAGATTCTGATTTAATTGGTTTGGGGTATGGTCTGGACTTCGGATTTTAAAAATTTCACAGGTGAGCCTGCTATAGCAATGCTGGAGCACAGTTACTTTTGAGAACACAGCTGTTTCTGAGGTCTGCTGTGGTGTTTTAGTGATAAAACCCTTGCAACCAGCATGGAGGATGGAGGAGTTCTTCCCATTTGACTTTGGAGGTAGGAATGCATCCTCTGAGACAAACAGGGCATCTTTCTCTGGTAGAATTTCCATGGTAGTAAAAAAGAATAGCTTTGGGACATGGTCCCCTTCCAACATGAAGGTGAGATCTTGCTCTCTCCAGGCTAGTCTTGGCAATAATATTTGAGGAAGGAGAAGCATGGAGCTTGAGTATCTCATGAGGACATTGCACTTTGGAGGACTTGTAATTAAAGATGGGGAAATTGGATATGGTTCACAGTTCTCTGTCTCTCTGTCTCTCTGTCTCTGTCTGTCTATCTGTCTCTCTCTCTCTCTCTCTCTCATTTGTTGTTAATTTTTGCTCTAATGTCTGATTTTCGTTCTTGGGGGAGTTTTCCATTCTGGACTTCACCATCATTCGAGATGGGTTATGAAGCAGGTTCCTAAACAAGCTTAGTAAAACGCATCTGTTTTTTGTGTGCAACATGGCTCCTTGGGGCCTGTCAGCTCCTAATTCAGCTACTACCAGCTCTAGTAGACTTAGTAAGCCTCTTAAGCTCTTAGACTCTCATTTTTCTTATTTTGTAGGTTGTGGTAAAGATTTCAAATGTATTTCTGGGTCTATTGAATAATAAATAATCAATAAGTCATAGTTATCAAATCTAGGTTGCAAAGCTTTTAACAGTGTGGTGTTATGTTTTCTGTAGAGGAAACAAGGTTTAGGCATTTGTAATTCTCTAAGCATTCAGGAGATGGTGTTGAATAAAAATAATACAATTCCAGCCTTGTAAACAATTAGGAATAGTAGCACCAATTCTTTGATCAGGATGGCAGAATGAGAGGTGCAGGCTATAACCATGATAATGAGCAAGGTAAAGTAACTATAACCATGATAATGAGCAAGCTCCAGAATTAGGTGGTTAAAGGTTGGATGCTAGAGTCAGACTTCCTGGGGTTGAGTTCAAATTTCTACATTCTTTGGCTGGCCTTCTACCTTCTTGATCAAGTTACTTTCTCCACTAAGTTTTTGTTTTGTTTTGGTTTTTTTGGGTCTGGTCATGGGGCCTGAACTCTGGGCCTGGACGCTGTCCCTTAGCTCTTCAGCTCAAGGCTAGCGCTCTACCACTTGAGCCATAGTGCCACTTCCGGCTTTTTTTCTGTTTGCTTATGTGGTGCTGAGGAATCGAATTCAGGGCCTCATGCATGCAAGGCAGGCACTCTACCACTGAGCTACCTTCCCACTCCACTAATTTTTTTTTCTTTTTTTGTGGTAGTGCTACCACATCATCTTTATGCATTAATCTGATTTTGGGCACCTTGGCTAGTTCCATCATTTGGCTACTATGGACTGTGCCGCAATAAACATAGATATACAGCTGTCTTTCTTGTGCATTAATTAACTCTCCTTTGGATATATGCCCAATAGTGGTATGGTGGAGTTAAAGGGAGGGTCGATTTTCAGTCTTTAGAGGAACCTCCATATTGGCTTCCATAGTGGTTGGACTAACTTACATCCCACAGACAATGTGGGAGGGTTCTTTACCCCCATATGCTCACAAGCCTTTGTTGTTGTTTGTTTTCTTGTTGGCTGCCATTCTAACTGAGGTGAGACGGAATCTTAGTATGGTTTTGTTTTAGTTTTTGTCCATCATGGGGCTTGAACTCTGAGCCTAGGTGCTGTCCCTTTGCTCTTCAGCTCAAAGCCAGCGCTCTATCACTTGAGCCATTGTGCCACTTCCAGGTTTCTGGTGGTTAATTGGAGATAAGAATCTCATGGAGCTGGGCACCTGTGGCTCACGCCTGTAATCCTAGCTACTCAAGAGGCTGAGATCTGATGATCTCAGATCAAAGCCAGCCTGGGCAGGAAAGTCCATGAGACTCTTATCTCCAATAAACCACTAGAAAACCGGAAGTGGCGCTGTGGCTCAAGTGGTAGAGAGCTTGCCTTGAGCTGAAGAGCGCAGAAACAGAGCCCAGGCCAGAGTTCAAGCCTCACGACTGACCCAAAAAAAAAAAAAAAGAATCTCATGGACTTTTCTGCCTGGGCTGGCTTTGAACCATGATCCTCAGATCTCAGCCTTCTGAGTAGCTAGGATTACAGGCATGAGCCACCAGAGCCCAGCTTTAGTGTGGTTTTGATTTGCATTTTCTTTGTGGCTAAGGATGTTGGACATTCTTTCATGTATTTATTAGACCTTTGTATTTCTTGGGAGAACTGCCTGTTCAGTTCCTGTACTCATTTATTAGTGAATTATCTGTATTCTTGTTATTCATTTATTTAGTTCATTTTAAAAAGTGATTTGTGGGCTGGGAAGGTGGCTCAGTGGTAGAGCGCTTGCCTTGCATGCCTGAGGCCCTGGGTTCGATCCTTCAGCACCACATAAGCAGAAAAAGCCGGAAATGGCTCTGTGGCTCAAGTGGTAGAGCACTAGCCTTGAGGTGAAGAGCTGAGGGACAGTGCCCAGGCCCAGAGTTCAAGCCCAAGACTGGCCAAAATAAATAAATAAAAATTAAAAATAAATTAAAAAAAAGTGATTTGCATATTCTGGATATTAATGATTTACCTGTTGAATAGCTAGCAAAGTTTTTTTTTTTTCCATTCCATGAGTGTGTCTTGGTAACTTGTAACTGTTTCTTTTGTGTAGAAACTCTTTAATTTGATATAGGCATTATTTATTTATTCTTGCTCCCTTCCTCTGGTATCTGGAGTTTTAGTCAGAAAAAAAATGTACCTGCATCTAAAGTTTTCCTATAGTAGATTTTAAGTTTCAGACCTTATGTTGAGCTCTTTGAGCCAACTGGAGTTGGTTTTTTTGGTTTTTTGTTTTTGTTTTTTGTATAAGGTGAGAGATAGAGGTCCAGTTTCAGTCTTTAGCCAGTAGATACCCCGTTTTCCCAGCATTGTTTGTTGAAGAAGCTGAATTTTCTCTATTGTATGTTCTTGGCTCCTTTGTCAAAAATTATTTGGCTATAGGTGTGTAGTTTTACCCTTGCATTTCCTATATTGTTCCATAGGTCTTCATGTCTGATTTTGTGTGAGTACCAAACTGTGTTTGTTACTATGGCTGGATAGTACAATTTGAAGACTAATATTGTCATACCTCCGATAGTACTCATTTTACTTAAATTGCTTTTGATAGTTGTGGTCTTCTATGCCTATATACAAACTCTTGGATTGACTTCTGTGAAGAATGGCACTGGGATATTGGTGGGTATTGCACTGAAGTTGTACATTACTTTGGCAGTATGGCCATTTTCGTGATATTAATTCTGGCAATCCATTACATAGAAGGTCTTTCCATCTTTTGATGTCTTCTCCAGTTTCTTCAACGTTTTCTAATTTTCATTGTGAAGGGTTCTCATTTCCTTGGTTAAGTTAATATTTAGATATTTTGTTTCTGAGGCTATTGTGAATGAGAGTGTTCTCCTGATAGCTTTCTTGGTCTGTTCGTTGTTGGTACATAGAAAAGTGACAGATTTTTGAGTATTGCTTTTGTATTCTGCTATCTTTCCAATGATATTTATCAATACTAGAAGATTTTTTTGGATGGAGTTTGTTAAGTATGAACCCTATCATCTATAAATAGAGATAATATGATTTCTTCTTTTCCTATTTGAATCCATGTTTTTTTCTTTCCCCTGTCTTACTGCTCTGGATAGGGATTCTTGTACTGTATTGAATAAGTATAGGGAAAGTGAATATAGAGGAGAAATAGTTCAGTTTTTTCCTATGTGTATTGGCTGTAGGTTTGTCATAGATTGCCTTTATTATGTTCAGGTATGTCCCTTCTATTCATAATTTCTTCAGTTGTTTTGGTTAATTTTGATATGCGGGGTCTCATTTTCTTTTCTTGTGATCTTCCTATTTATTCTTCACCCAGATGTTTGTTTGTTTGTTTTTTTAAACTTGGTTGAGGGTCTCAAGAACTCTTTGTATAAGCTGACCTTAAAGAGCAATTCACCTGTTCTCAGCTTCCCAGCTTAACTAGGGTTACAAGCATAAGCCACTGCATTTGGCAGCTGTAAGGTATATTAAATAGGTAGGTTTCATTAGGTAGGCAATGAAGAGAACACCATGTGCTATTCAGGCAGGAAAAAAAAGTTTATTTACCAAACTGCTGCCCCACCATGCATGGTGGAGAGGCATGGCTGAAAAAGGAAGGGGGGGGGGGCTACCCACTCCTGGGTCAGGACTTATCTAGACCAGGGACAGGAAGAGGTGTGGCCAGGTGGGGGAAAAGTGTGGCCACACTGGATCTGGATGTGACCTCAGGTTCTGGACGGACCCTCCTAAGGTTAAATGGGAGCCATGTGACCAGAGGTGGCCCAGGATGTGACCTAGCAGGAGGGGAAGGTGACTGCTTCCAGGTCTGCCAGTTACCTAGGTAACAGATACTGGGCGTCAACTTAGCAAGAGGGAGGGAGGTGTCCCTGTTCATACCTTACAGCAGCTTCCTCCTCCTCCTCCTCCTCCTCCTCCTTCTCCTCCTCCTCCTCCTCCTCTTCCTCCTCCTCCACCACCACCTCCTCTACCACCTCCTCCTCCTCCTCCTCCTGCTCCTCCTCCTCCTCCTCCTCCTCCTCTTCTTCTTCTTCTCCTCCTCCTCCTCCTGCTCCTCCTCCTCCTCCTCCTCCTCCTCCTCCTCCTCCTCCTCCTCCTCCTCCTCCTCCTTCTCCTCCTTTTTCTTCTCTGGGCCTATGTACTTTCCCTGAGCTTCTTTGGCTCAAAGCTACTGAGCCACAGCTTTCCTTCTAGCTTTTTTCCCCCTCAGTCATACTGTTCCTGAGCTTTTGTGCTCAAGGCTAGCACTCTAATACTTTAAGCTACAGTGTCACTTCTGGTTTTCTGGGGGTTAATTAGAGATAAGAGTCTCAGCACTTTCCTGCCTGGGCTGGCTTTGAATGGAGATCCTCAGATCTCAGCCTCCTGAGTAGCTAGGATTATAAGTGTCAGCCACTAGTGCCCATCTTCCACTCAAATTCTTAATCTGAAAACTACATGTGTTCATTGCATGGATAAAATAAGATGATCCTTCGCCAGAGTTCAGCACATTTTAAATGTGTGAGTAAAGGTTGTTATTATTATGATTGGCTCTATGAGAATTATTCTGACTCATGCACCGATGTCTAAAGGAAGTGACAGTAGCCAGCAGGTCCCATGCAATAGAAATGAGGTGATTTGATTTGGTAAGAAGCATGGTATGTCTGAGAAAGAATTACAGGCAAAGCCAAGGACAACAGCCACTGGAAACATGGCCTCTCTCGTGACCCAATCGGACAGCATGCGCTAAGGTCACTCTCTGGCAATCACCCCATGCATTAGAAGTTGACTAGCCCTTATTTACTCGGCATTGTTATTAGGTAGCAGTAGAAGTCTTAGAGGAAGTACAAAGTACAACTTTGAGGAACCTAGAGTCTGGGTGGGGAGAGAAGTCTTGGTAAAACTCTGGCTGGAACCTGTTTTGTTGTAGAATGAGTTATAAGAGGGGAGCAAGCCACACTGGCTTTTCTGCCCTAGTCTTATTGTGTGTGTGTGTTAGTCCTGAGGCTTGAAATCAGACCTTATGTTCTTGGTTGGCTTTTTCTGCTCAAGGCTGGTGCTCTACCAGTTGAGTCATAGCTCCACTTCCAGCTTCTGTAGGTTAATTGGAAGTAAGAGTCTCATGGACCTTTCTGCTCTGGTTGGTTTTGAACTATGATCTTCAGATCTCAGTCTCCTGAGTAGCTAGGACTATGGATGAGAGCTACTGGTACTTGTACAAGCTACTGGCTTGTACTATTCTAATTATGCCTTGAGTAGTAACATCTTCAAAATCATTAACAGTAAAAGGATCTCATCTGCTAACAGAAAAGCCATGCCCTTTAATATCACATTTTCACTATCAATCCAGAATGTAACAAATATGTAGAGAATCAGGGAGTGGATTATTTAGGAAAATATGTGGGAGTTACAAAGGGTTTTTATAGCATTCTTTTTTTAAATTTAATTCAACAAGGGCTTACTGATTAGCTCTCTGTACCAAGTACTATGCTTGGTCCACATGACAGAGTTAGAGTCTTATCCCCAGTGACTAGTTCACATTCCAGGGGCTATGTGGACCATCAAAGAATACATCTCCATGGCCTTTCCCTGTTTCTTAGGCTTGTGATAAGAAACTGAATTGGAGATACTGAGTAGGTATGAAGGTATAAGAAAAATAATAATGTAAGCATTATGTCCACCTTAGGTCCTCATCTCCACCCAGACCTGAGCTCCTCCCAGCCCTGGAGTTCCCGACATACAGCTGGCCCCTCCTTCTCTCCACCCAGACCTATGAGCTCCCATCTAACCTCACTTCCTACTCCCAGATCCTGCTGTTATCTAGATAGTGGAGGGTGCCCTGCACTCCCTCTCTGGGGGAAATATGACTCCTCTAATAAATCTTGTACTAATCTTTCTCCTGTGTGTGCCTGCCTCTGCATGGTCCCCTGGGATGGATGTGATGGATCCTTTCAAACAAGACAGTCAGGTGCTGGTGGCTTAGGCCTGTAATACTTGCTACCCAGGAGGCAGAGATTTGAGGATTGTGGTTGGAAGCCAGCCCAGGCAGGAAAACCTATGAGATCCTTTATCTCTAATTAACCACCAAAGAGCCAAAAGTGGAGCTGTGGCTCAAGTGACAGAGTGCCAGTCTTGCGTGAAAAAAAGCTAAGGGACAGCCTTGGGTGTACCATCATATGAAACCTATCCTATAGGCCCTGTTAACTCGTAGAAGTGACAGACATAACTAGAGACCTTTTCAGTATTTTGGGGGACGAGTTCAGGCAGGGTGTGCCTGAATACTCGGTTTGTACAGACCACAAGCTCTCTCCAGAAGCCAGTGCAGAGAGAGACTGCTTGTGTGATTTGATTTCCGGATGGAATGCTAGAAGGAATGAGTGATCATTAGAAAATAGGAAGTATGAACCAGGCCAGGAGCAGCTTCCACAGAGGCACACCCCACCCCAGCTGTTCCTGTGGATGGGGAACTAGAAACAGTTCAACATTTCTGAGGATGTAAGGCAGGAGAGAACAGGAGATAACAGACCTAAGCCAAACCGTAGAGGGTGTTCCTGAAGGACAGTTAGCTTTCTCCAAAGGTAGGGGGTGGGGAATCAGGAATGGTAAAGGCAGGGATGTGGTATGGTGGTCAGATGCGTTTTGTGCCAGTTCTGGGGCTTGAGCTCAAGCCCAGGACACAGTCATTGAGCATTTTGGCTCAAAGCTAGCACTCTACCGTTTGAGTCACAGCTCCATTTCTGGATTTTTTTTTTTTTTTAATTGGAGTAAAGACTCTCACAGACTTTTCTTGCCTGAGCTGGCTTCCAACCATGATTGGCAGATCTCAGCTTCCTGAGTAGCTAGGATTATAGGTATGAGTCATGAGTGCCAGGCATGGTCAGATTTTATTTTTTAGATGTAGAGAAAGGATTTAGGAAAAGATAATACTGGGTAGGGTTGGAAACTGGTGCAAAGTAGGGGTTTGCTTTCTCCCATAACAAAAGGTTCAGTGACAGGCAGTTACTGACTGAATTAATTCTTCTGTTGTTTTGTTTGCTACACTTTTGTATTCTTGATGAACATTTCACAGTCAGAAGACAGCTACATTAGCTCCACATAAGGAGTCTATGTTTAAGGCAATAGACTTTTTGTTGTTGTTGTTGTTAGTTTTGTTTTGTTTTTTGTCAGTCATGGGGCCGAACTCTGGGCCTGGGCACTGTCCCTCAGCTCTTCAGCTCAAAGCTAGTGCTCTATCACTTGAGCCACAGTGCCCTTCTGGCTTTTTCTGCTTATGTGGTACTGAGGAATTGAACCCACAGCCTTGTGCTATGTGAAGCAAGCACTCTACCACGGAGCCACCTTCCCAGCGAGACTGTTATTTTTATCACCAATGTAAAAGGCCTTTCAGAAACCAATAGACATTCTGGATTACAGCAGACAGCCACCTGTGACTTCAGGACTTACCAGGCAGCAATTTTAAAATAGGTATAGCCCAAAGAAGAGGTTGGAATAAGCATTGGATGTACTCAGCAATTATTTCTGCCACAACAGCTCTCTAGGGAGAGAGGATGAAGACTGGGGCAGGCTAATGGTAACAAAGTAAGAGTGGCTGTTTTCAGATGCTGAAAACTGGGAAATTCTGAGTAGTAAATGTAGCTCTCCTAGATGGGGTGTCAGATGTAATCTCAGGGGTGCCCCACAAATGGGCCTTCATGAGAAGGCTCAGGGCTGGGGATATATTTGAGGGTCATTGAATGTTGGTGAATGAAAAGCCACTGAAAAAGTCAACACATTCAGATATGTATGGAGAGAGAAAAGTAATGCTTTTCCCTCTTTTGACCATGGTCACACCATTTTGTTTAGACAATGGTGGCCAGGGAATGAATCCATTATAAAGAAACGGCCAGAGAAGTGGAGGGAGTAGAAAGTTCCTAGAAATGGAGGCAATACCATAAAGCTCTAAAAACATAAAGACAAAAAAGTGTGCCTATAGTGTTTAGTCATATGATTCCACAGACCACTTTGGCCTTTTTGAGGCACGATGAAGGAGGGCAGGCAACAAACATGAATTCCTCTTCCGTGGAGTTTTTTAGAAGCAAGAGAAATTAAACTAGACAAAAAGGAAGCAGAGATCTTTTTCTTTTTTAAATTTGTTTTGGTTTGGTGGTATTGAGATTTGAAGTAAAACCTAGAATTTGCCAGGCCGGGCTCTACCAAATTCTCACCTCTTTCTTTTGTGCCAGTGCTGGGCCTTGAACTCAGGGCCTGGGTGCTGTGTCTGATTTATTTTGCTCAAGGATAGAGCTCTACTATTTGAGCCACAACTCCACTTGCAGCTTTTTTTTCTTTCCTTTTCCTTTTTGTGGAGTGGGGTGGGGTGGTAGTTAATTGGAAATAAGAGTCTCACAGGCTTTCTTGCCCAAGCAAGCTTGGAATTGTAACTCAGCCTCCTGAGTAGCTAGGATTACAGGTATGAGCCACCGGCTCACTTATTTTTACTTATTTTTGATATAGAGTCTCAAGTTTATGTCTGGGCCAGCCTGGACTACAATCTTCCCTTTATACTTTTTGTGTAGCTGAATGACAGGCAATTCCACCACACCCAGTATTTTTATTGGTTGAGGTGAGAGTCTCTCAGACAAAAATTTTTGTTCAGACTGATTTGGAATGGCAATCCTCTAGATTTTTGCCTTTTTTTCTTTTTGGTGCCAATATTAGGGCTTGAACTCCAGGTTTCTTACTCTTGCTTAGCTTTTTTTTCTCAAGGCTAGTATTCTACCACTTGAGCTATGGCTCCACTTCTTCTCTGCCTCTTGAGTATCTGGGATTACAAAAATGAACTACTCTGCCCACCTCCTTTTTTTTTTTTTAAGGGGGCAGGACTCAATAGTATTTAGAAGCAGAGGGAAAATGGCCAATAGAGAAAGAAGAGCTGAAGGTACAGGAAAGAGGAAAGGCGTACATAGTCTCTCCCTAGCCACAGTTTCTGTTACCTATGGTCAACTGCAGTCCAAAATTATTAAATAGGTAATTCCAGAAATAAATAATTTGTAGGTTTTAAATTACTCTTTTTTTTTCTTTTTGGTCGGTTATGGGTCCTGAACTCTGGGCCTGGGCGCTGTCCCTCAGCTCTTCAGCTCAAGGCTAGCACTCTACCACTTGAGCCACAGCGCCACTTCTGGCTTTTTCTGCTTATGTGGTGCTGAGGAATCAAACCCAGGGCCTCATGCATGCAAGGCAAGCGCTCTACCCTCAGCCACTTTCCTAGCCTGGTTTTAAATTACTCTTATTAAAGCATTTTGTTATCATTGTTGTGTTTTGTTAAATTTTTTACTATGGTAAATTTGTAAATGGACACACAAATATGAAAATCATATTATAAATAGGGTTCCATATGACTCAGGTTCAAGCGTCTGAGATAAGGGGAGCTTATTGTAATTACCATTTTTTTTTAATCGGTTGTGGGACTTGAACTCTGAGCTTGGGCACTGTCCCTCAGCTCTTCAGCTCAAGGCTAGCACTCTACCACTTGAGCCACAGGGCCACTTCTGTTTTTCTAGTGGTTTATTGGAGATGAGTCTCACGGACTTTCCTGCCTGGACTGGCTTTGAATCGTGATCCTCAGATCTCAGCCTCCTGAATAGTTAGGATTACAGGCGTGAGCTACCGGTGCCTGGCTCACCATTGGTTTTAACCAATGTTAGTTCATCTGCTAGCATTGAGAGAGAAGCCTGCCTTCTCTCTTTACCTGAACACTGTACCTGAACAATATGAGTTTTCTGAAATCAAGAAGAAAGCATCCATACTCTCCATACCAGAAAATATGGCAAAGTGGCATCTTCAGTGAGTCATATCCAATAACCTGTAAGCTTAACTCATTGCGTATTGTGCATTTCAGCTCAAATACTTTCTCCATAGTATTGCTTAGCCCTAAGTTAACTTCCTTTAAACTTGAGTCTGGGAAGACATGCTAATTTTTCCCAACTCTATTTTTTCCACATGCTGGCACACCCATCCTGGAATTTAATGGATAATAAAGTTATGCAAAGAATCCTTGTGTGCACTAAGAACCAGGATGTTTTCTGCTAAGCCCACCTCCAACACAAACATGTACATACACCAGTCAGAGCTATACATAGAACTTGTTCTTGAATACCTACCTCTATTTGCCATGCTGTGGGGCAAATGTGCCTTCATTCTCTTGATTAAAATAACAGGAAGTATTATCATTCTTGAGGTCTTGGTATTTACAGAAAAAAAATACAATCACAAAAAATAGAACTCGTAGAGACTCTTTTTGAGACCAATTGGCAAGGCATCTGGTACCATCCCTGGCTTGGGATGGAAAATCTTGAACAAAATAATTGTGCTTCTCAAGCAATGTTCAGTCTACTGTGAAGATACAACCCAAGAGGGCTAAAATCTTCTACAGAAGTCCTGTGGCTGTTGCCACTTCAGTCAGTCTAGAAGATTATGGAAATTCTGCTCTTGCAAAGGGAGCTGTGGATACAAGAGAAGTATTTCTTCAGTATTTACTTTGACCAGTGAAATAGCTTTGACAGATTTTTTTTTCTTTTCCTCAAGACACAAAGTGACATTCTAAAGGCCAAACCACTCTTCTAGGTCCATGGAGTCATTTAAAAATAATATTAGAATAAAAGCCCAAAGGAATGTCTGCTTAAGCACAGCTGTCCAAAGCCTCATATTTCAAGAAGAATTCAGCCACTTTATGCAGGGAAACAAGATCTCTCATTTGAAGTTCTTCTCTACTGGACCCACTTCATTGTACTCAGATTGTTAGTATCTGATTCAAAACTAGCGTCATCCTTTTGGTTCAAAGGACACTTTTGCCTGTTTTGCTGTTAAAGGCATGCTATATTGTGGCCTGCCTTCTTCTTTTTTTTTTTTTTTCATGTTTATGTTTTGTTTCCCCAACCAGATCATGAGATTATGGTCAAAGGCCGGGTCTTGCCCTCCTTCGTTTCTTGCAGAGTTGTGCTTTTCATGGTAAATTTGCAGGAAATAGCTGTTTGAATGTATGGATGGAGGAACGAAAAGGACAACCATGAAAATCGGGCAGCAGTCATAGATGAGTTGCTAAGGAATCTGGCAAAAAGTACTACAAGAGTCAGGTCAGGTTAGATGAAAAGAAGTTTTAAGGGAAAGAAAGGTAGATTTTGAGCCAGCAAATGTGGGTCCTTATCTCAGACTGGCTTGCCTTCATTCATTCAACATACATTTCTTAAATGTATGTATATATGTATGTATGTATTTATGTGCTAGTACTAGGGCTTCAACTCAGGGCCTTGAGTTCTAATTCTTTTTTTTTTTTTTTTGGTGCCAGTCCTGGGCTTGAACTAAAGGGTCTGGGTGCTGTTTCTGAAGGTTTTTTGTTTAAAGCTAGTGCTCTGCTACTTGAGCTTCAGCTTTTTTTTTTTTTTTGGATGGTTAATTGGAGATGAGTTTCTTGAACTTTCCTGTTGGTACTGGCTTCAGACTGCAATCCTCAGATCTCATCCATCTGAGTAGCTAGGCTTACAGGCATGAGCCACCAGTGCCTGGATCTTACTTGGGCTTTTCATTGTAGGTAAAAGGACTAGTGTGTAAGTTAGGATGTCCAATTGATGCCTTATATATTTTTTGTGGGTGTAACAGCACAGGGACTCAAACTCTGGGCTTTATGCACTCACCTTGGCTTTTTCACTCAAGGCTAGTGTTCTACCACTTGAGCCACAGTTCATTTCCATTTCCATTGAAGTCTCAGCTGAGGGTAGTCACGGCAAGACAGAAGCTAGAGAGTTTAGGCTATAGCTATTTGCAAAATAAAGTAGCCCTGCAGCAATGGAATCTCAGCTCTGCAACACCAGCCATGTGACAGTAACTGATTAAAAAAAGCCAACAAAACACCTCTCCAAGCTTTAGTTTCCTTACCACAATGCCAAGCTGTTTCACTTATCTATTGCTGCATGACAAATTATTCCCAAACATAATGGCTTAAAACAACATGCATTTATTAATTCTCACAGTTTGTGGGCCAGGAATCTGGACCTAGCTTATTTGGGTCCTCTGCTTCAGGCTCTCTCACGAGGCTTAGATCAGAGTCAGCCAGAGCTCTGGTGTCCTCTAGACTCTGTTAGGGAAGGATCTGCTGCCAAGCTCACTTACAGCACTGTTGGCAGAACTCGGTTCCTTGTTGGCTGTTGGCCAGAGGCTGCCCTCCATTCTTTGTAATAGCTAGCTTCATCAAAGTCAAGGAGAGCAAGACTGAAGGCACAATCTTTTTTTTTTTTTTTTTAAGTTTATACTAATTTTTAAGTTATCTTTAGGTAGTTATACAAAGAGGTTTCAATTTAGCATGTCAATTAGTGAGTACAATGCATGTTGATCAACCTCAGCGTTTCCATCACTCTCCCCCATTTCTCCTAACCTCTCCATTCCCTCAAGTTACCTGGTTCCATTTTCACATATTGACATTGAATATGATTGTTAGCATTATGCCTACCTTTGGCCCTCTGCTCCACCCATATCTGAGCTCCTCCAGGCCATGGAGTTTTCCCCCTTACAGCTGGCCACTCCCTTTCTCCACGCAGCCCACCTGAGCACACCCCTACCTCACTTCCTCCCCTCCCCCCCTCCTGCTACCTGGATAGGGATGGATGCCATGTGCTCCCTCTTTAGGCGAATAGGGCTCCTCTAACAAACCTTATAATAATCCTTCTCCTGTGCCTGCTTGAATTCGGGTAGTCCCCTGGGGTGGAAGTGAAGGATCCTTTCAATGATGACTATATTTACCCATCAATTCTCTTGTACTATCGCTCCTGTCTCTCATCTTCTTTTCCTCCTTAAATGCTCCCCTCTCCGGCACCCCCCACCCCTCCACGTGTTTCAGCCTCCTGGTATTTCGGTAAACTAAAAGCTAGTTGCTGAAGGCACAATCTTACAGGACCACTTCGTTGAAATGAGCTCCTCTTACTATTGCCACACTCTTGGGGCAGGGCTAATACAAACTAGCGTAAGAGGTGTGGAGACCAACGAGGAGTCCATTTGTCTTACTAATTTATAGCTCCGTACCACCAATCACGGTTAGCTATGATTACTAGGCTGATTGAGAGATTAGGAAAAACTTTGAGTCAGTGAAGGAATTTAGATCTTGGAATAATTGAAGGTGACCTTGGACAAGTCACCAGTATCTTCATTTCATCCTCATTAAACTGAAAATACCTAGCCCCAGGGGGGAAAATGAGAAAAATGTGTGCAAGCAAGCATATATATATATATATATATACATATATATGTATATATATATGTATATATATATATATATATATAATACACAACTCTATAATCCTAGGAAGCAAACTGCTTGGGACAAATTTTACAAACCACTTTTGTGTTGACTCTGTCGCACAGTCTGATTTCTTTAAGGTCTTTAAGTATCTGCGCCTGTAAACGTGTAGTCAGGGATGAGTTAGCTCAAATAAATACCCTTGAAGAGAAATCTGTCTTTTGAGAGAGTCCCTTAGGGCATTTCCAAGGTGTTGCTTCTTTCTTTCTTTAAAAATACTTTTGTTTCTAAGGATTCCATGGGGGGGTGGGGTAGGGTAAGAGGGGAAAACAGACTGTGGGTAATTTCAAGTATTTGATAGTAAAACAGTAATAAAACCTCGTTGGGCTCCTGAGGCTTTGCAGAGGGGATGTTTATGGTGCCAAGGGGTTCCCCCACACCCGCTCAGACGCTTTCTGGGCTGGGCGGTTTCCAGTGCAGCCCTACTGAGCAGCTCAGATTACCAACTGGCGGTCGCCTGCGAGGGTAGCTTCTGGGGCTGCAGGCATTAGTTCCCCCACCCCATGCCTGGTCCATTTCAGCCTGGTGTGCCCACACCGAGCAAATCCCCGCAGTCGGCTCCGCGGTCGTTCCAGGGGAGAGTGTGGACAGCTCGGTCTGATCCAGGGGGACCCGCCCGTCCTCGGCGTCCCGCCAGGCCAGAGGGCAGTCAGGCCCCCAG
This sequence comes from Dipodomys spectabilis, assembly GCF_019054845.1. Taxonomy (NCBI): domain Eukaryota; kingdom Metazoa; phylum Chordata; class Mammalia; order Rodentia; family Heteromyidae; genus Dipodomys; species Dipodomys spectabilis. The sequence continues at coordinate 16,501,559 of NW_024870719.1, read as the reverse complement.
GGCTGAGCTCCTCCGCAGGGGGTCAACGAGTGCGGTGAAGCAGCCGCCAGGCCCCAGCGATTCTCTCCCCTAGGGCCTGTCCTCAAGGAAGAGGGGCGTCCGTGACCCCAAACCTCCGGGTGCAACCTCACCATCCCGCCCCGCTGCAGCCTGCAGCTGCACGCGCTGCACCCGGGGTCCCTCCGGCAGTGCGGCCGCCCCCAGTCTCCGCAGGACATTAGGTCCCAGGGGCGGGACTGTCCCGGGGTGGGGGGGGGGGAGAGGAGACTCAACCAGGTTTTTGCCCCCAGTCTCCGCAGGACATTAGGTCCCAGGGGCGGGACTGTCCCGGGGTGGGGGGGGGGGGAGAGGAGACTCAACCAGGTTTTTTTTTTTTTTTTACCCAGGCCAAGCCCCCACCGCTGCTAGGAGCATTTAACTAGAACCAGATGCGGTGGCCGCTGGCGAACTTTCTCAGAGCCTCTGATTGGTCTCTGGTCGAGGGCTGCAGCCAATCAGCGCGCAGGGCGGGCCCACCGTCCCGCCCCCCTCCCCCCCCCCCCCAGCCCCGGCCTGGGCACCCGCGGAGACCCAGGTTGGAAGGCTTGGAGGCTTAGAGGGGCTGGCGGGGCCGGGCTGGGAGTGCGCTCTGCAGCGGGACCGCCGCGGGCCGAGCGAGCATGTGGGGGGACCGGAGGGTAGGGCAGCCATCGCTGCTGTGGCCGTCGCTGCTGCTGCTGTTCTCGCTGCTGTCGCGGGGCTGGGCGCTGCACCCTGAAGAGCTCTTCCCCTACGGGGAGTCTCGGGGAGACCAGCTGCTGCAGGAAGGCGACGACGAAAGCTCCGCGGCGGTGAGGCTGGCCGCGCCCCTGCGCTTCTACGACGCCCGGTTCGGCCACCTCTACGTGAGTGCAGCGCCCTTCGCGGGCATCCCTCCGCGCGGGTGCCGCCGCCGCCGCTTCCCCCCGGGGCTGGCGTCTACGCGTGCGCCCCGCGCCCCGCGCCGGAGGGTCCTGCCCCGGCCTTCCCGGGAGCGCGGCTGCGGGGCGGGTCGGCGGCGGGACCCCGGCTGGGCTGGGGTGTGTGTGGGGAGAGGACTCCGGGCGCCGAGCTCGGCTGCGCGGGCATCTCAGACAGGAAAGAAGGAGAGGGGTCGTGCGGAGGCCGGGCTGCCCCGCCATCCACAGGCGCTCTCCCCGGAGACGTGGACTGCGGGGTGGGGCTAGGAGCCACCGGATAGACGGTCTGCTCCGACTGATGGCACCCGGCTGGTGGTGGACCCTCCTGGAGGTTGTCCTGAATCTGACTCCTTGCCGACGGGAGTGCCGAGCGGTTCCCTTCCCCTCCCTGCGGGCTGGGGTGGTGGGGGACCGGGTGGTGCGGGGACCGCGGGGTGCGGGACAAGGTGATGGGTTGGGGGACGGGGTGGTGGGCGCACGATCCGAGCAGCCCTCGAAGGGCCACACCGTTTCCGCCCTTCTCGTCTCCCAGGTGGGCACCAATGGCATCATCTCCACCCAGGACTTCCCCAGGGAGACCCAATACGTGGACGACGATTTCCCTACGGACTTTCCGGCCATCGCCCCCTTCCTGGCTGACATCGACACCAGCCACGGCCGGGGCCGCGTCCTGTACCGCCAGGACACCTCCCCGGCCGTGCTGAGCCTGGCTGCCCGCTACGTGCGCCGAGGCTTCCCGCGCTCGGCGGCCGCCTTCGCCCCGACCCACGCCTTCCTGGCCACCTGGGAGCACGTGGGCGCCTACGAGGAGGTCCGGCGGGGGGCTCCGCCCTCGGGCGAGGTGAGTGACCTGGCGGGGTGGACGTGGAGGGCTGGGCTTAATTCTGTGCGGGACCCCAGGCACTGGCTTAGTCCGGATCAGAGTCCGATCGCGTGCTGATCCCTGTGTTCCCTTTGGTGGCGCCAGAATTGAAGTGGCTTGGAAGTGTAGAAGGTCGGCTTATGGTGAGGTTCCAGACAGGTGGGATATTACTCTGGGAAAGAAACTCTTAGGGAAATGACCCCAGTGGAGATGCTAAAGACTCTGGGAGTGAGCATAAGGCAGATGACTCTTTTAGAGTCACTTCTAAGTATTTCTAATGATATGTTTATGGAAGGAGAAAAAAAAATCTGGGAACAATTTAAAAGCCCGATTACTTATTTTCCTATCCCCGTTAAACATTTTTGTATATACATCTTTCACATTGGTTTTAAAAAATGGATATCATTGCTCTTTATTAATGAGTTCACACTGCACATATGGTTATGTGCTTGATTCACTGAATAGTATATTCTGAATGCCTTGATGCCAGTATATTTCTTCAACACCATTTTTCTAATCTGACATGATACTGCTGAGCTATTCTGTCAGCTCCTTTTGGATTTTTAGTTTACTGGTTATTTTATTTACTGATTATTTGCTTCCTTTCGGGATTTGCACTTAGGCCGAGATCCACCTGCTTTCAAGTTTCTGTTATTGGTGGAGACCACAGGCATGCGCCATATGCAGCTTCCTTTTCATAGAGATGGGGGGGGGTCTCATGGACTTTTCTGCCTGGGCTAGGATGACACCAAGCTCTTTCTAATCTCAGTTTCCCTCATGGTTTGGGATAGTAGGCACATGCCACTATACTCTGCCATGGATGGAGAAAGGATCTTGTGAACTTTTCTTTCTGGACAGACCTGAAACCACAGTCTTCTCATTCTCAGCTTACCAAGTAGTTAGCCAGGAGTACAGGTGTGAACCACCAGTGGCACCTGGCTCATTTTTGTTTATAATTTAAAGAATTATATTTTAAGGTGGGTGCCGGTGGCTCACGCCTGTAATCCTAGCTACTCAGGAGACTGAGATCTGAGGATCATGGTTCAAAGCCAGCTGGGGCAGGAAAGTCCGTGAGACTCTTACCTCCAATAAACCACTAGAAAGCCAGAAGTGGTGCAGTGGCGCAAGTGGTAGAACGCTTGCCTTGAGCTAAAGAGCACAAGGACAGCGCCCAAGCCCAGAGTTCAAGCCCCACGACCGACAGAAAAAAAAAAAAGAATTAGATTTTCAAACAATTACAAATTATAAGTCAGTACTGGACTTAGAAGAACCTACTTTTACCCTCATATTTGAAGGGCCTCATGTTTGGCAGGGTATTGATTTCTCATTATGATAAGAATAGTAATCATTTGATCTAAGGACCCTGGCCTTAATCTTTCTTCCTTAGGGGACTCACTCTGGGAACCTTTTAGCAGAAAAGGAACTAGGAGCCTGGGTTGAGTAGGACATTTGAGATGGAAGGGATAGCATGTGGCCCAGATGCTATTGAGTGTCCTCCTGAGTGGAGCTTGTTGAAGAGGATGGGTAGCAAGATAGGAGGCTAGAAGAGCTCTGGGATGGGGGAAAGTCATGCTCTGAGCTGTGGATTTGGCCCTTTCATAGTGGCAAATTTGAAAGAATTTTAAATAGATGATCGATATGGTTTTGCTTTGGAAAGAGGTCTTCTTTATGGTTTTGAGAAAGCAATGGCCCAAAGGGCAGACTATTTAGGTAGTTATGAAATATACTATTTTTGGGAGGGGGCTGTCAGGGGTACTTATTTATTTATTTCCATTTCTTGGAGTTCATTTTGATAAGCATCATTTTTTTTAAATTGTGAAAATACCCTACAGAGGGGTTACAATTACATGGGCAAGGTAATGAGTATATTTCTTATCAAGCATTGTTGCCTCCTCCTTTGTTTCCCCTTCCCATCCCTTCCCCTCTCCCCTGTCCTCCACCCCCCAAAGTTGTAAAGTTCGTTTTTTGACATAAGGTCTTGTACATCTCATTGTTGCAGTGGGTCCACCTGAATCCCTATTTAAACAATTTGTAATTAGACTATTTTTTTCAATCTATCTTGTTACATTCTTGCCAAAATATTTTAGCATATCACCTTCCCATCAATCCTACCAGACAATGTATTTTTTTAAAGTCTACCTTTATTATTTTTTATTTATATTTTTTGGGGGTCTGGTCATGGGGCCTGAACTCTGGGCCTGGGCGCTGTCCCTCAGCTCTTCAGCACAAGGTTAGCACTCTACCACTTGAGCCACAGCGCCACTTCTGGCTTTTTTTTCTTCTGCTTATGTGGTGCTGAGGAATCGAACCCAGGGCCTCAAGCATGCAAGGCAAACACTCTACTACTGAGCCACCTTCCCAGCACCAATGTATTTTTTTTTAAGGTTAAGTTTTTTTTTTTAAAATTATCTCTGTAGTTGTACAAAGGAGTTTCTATTTAACAAAGCAGTTTATGAATAAAATATATAAAGTATATTTTCAAGATATATTTTCATTTCAACGTTCTCATCTATCCCTCCTTTACCACCCCTTCCCTCACTCTTAATTTTGTGGGATGTACCATGGCTAGATAGTGTTTTCTTAGCTACTGTTTCCATTTCAGATAATGGCGAATAGAGTAAAATGGTTTCTAGAATTGGGCTCTCGGTGAGACAAAGGCAGGTTTGGAATACTGATTTTAAAGGCTGTGTGTGTGTTGGTATTGGGGCTTGAATTCAGGGTCACTTACTCTTGCTCTACCTTTTCATGCATAGCTGGTGCTCTACCAGTTGAACCATTCTTCTTCCATTTTAAGCTTTTTACTGAAGAGCTTTTTGAGTGGAGAGAAGAGTCTCTCATATTTGTCTGCCTTGATTTGTCTGCTCAGGCTGGCTTCCAACTTGGATCCTCAATAGCTCAGCCTCCTGAGTACTAGGATTACAGACATGAGCCACTAATGCCTCACTAGAATTTTAGTTTTTTTTTTCCTTTAATCCCAGACTTATTATGCAAGACCCATTATCTTGGTATAAGAGGTAGATAGAACAACATCTGTGCCTTTTTCTAAAGCTTTCCTGTAAATACAATTTAATTTTATTAGCTAGCTTGATGTGATTTTAGTACTAAGGGAATTCTTCAAGTTATATTTCATTCAAAGGAAGTATGTACTTGGAATAAAATTTGCTATGAGCATTTTTTGATCTTGTATCACTTCTTTTTTTTTTTTTTGTCGGTCGTGGGGCTTGAACTCTGGGCCTGGGCGCTGTCCCTCAGCTCTTCAGCTCAAGGCAAGCTCTCTACCACTTGAGCTACAGCGCCACTTCCGGTTTTCTGGTGGTTTATTGGAGATAGGAGTCTCACGGTCTCTCCTGCCCGGGCTGGTTTTGAACCTCGATCCTCAGATCTCAGCCTCCTAAGTAGCTAGGATTACAGGCATGAGCCACCAGCGCCCAGCTTTGATCTTGTATCACTTCTAAATTAGCATTCCAGTTCTCTGAAGAGACTTCAGCTGTATGCATTTTACTTTTTTGAAGAGAAAAGAAAGGCAAAGTTGAATGAGAGGTATGGGAGAGAGAATGTTTGCACAGAAGCTCTGGGATCATTTATGAGATCACGGGAGAGTTTTGGGATTGCAGTTTTATCAGGACTTATTTGAAGTGAAGTTATGATACCCATGAGATGACTGCTGTTTTCTTCATTTTCATTAGCAATCTGGGTAGATGCTTCTTCCACCCCCCCACCCCCTCGTCGGTCGTGGGGCTTGAACTCTGAGGCTGGGCGCTGTTCCTCAGCTCTTCAGCTCAAGGATTAGCCCTCTACCACTTGAGCCACAGCACCACTTCCAGTTTTCTGGTGGTTTATTGGAGATAAGAGTCTTACGGGCTTTTCTTGCCCGCTGGCTTTGAACTGTGAACCTCAGATCTCAGCCTCCTGAGTAGCTAGGATTATAGACATGAGCCACCGGCACCCGGCTCTTTTTTCTTCTTTCTTTTTTCGCATTGTTCGGGACTATACCCAGGACCTCATAATGAAAGTGCTCTGTCACTGAGCCCAATAAAAAAAATGCTTCTCTTACCAAATTTCAAGGTTGGTTGTGAAGACAAGGACAAGATAAATCCTTTTTGCAAAATATAGCTTTGAAAGCTTATCCAGTGATTTCAGATCCATCCTCAGCCTTAGTTTGCTAGCCTGGAACATGGAGTAGTAGCAATGTCTACTATACACCATTGTTGCCGGAATTGACCCAGGGATAGTTTTTGATTTCCATAGATACTCAAGTTGGCTCAGCCAATCCGTATCTCACACGTTGGCTTGATAAGACCAGATTGTGGTTCTTTTCTTTCCAGGTCTGTTAGGATTATGTGATAGAAGTCCTTTGCATAAGCACTCTTTGAATGGGAGTGTATTCTGAGTTACAACTTTTTTCTGTGTTTTTTTTTTTTTTGGTGGTGGTGAAGGGGATGGGAGTTAAGATAGTAAATGATTTGTAGGTTCTATCTCTCTTTAACTTTTCTAATTAAAACCATCATTCTGACATTTCCATATGCTGAACTCACTTCAGAATTTGTTTTATTTAGAAGGGAGCTAAAGATTCAGTTTGTATAGTGGATTTTTTTTTTTTTAAGTTACCCACATTGAAAGTTCTTCTGATCATTTGAGAGAGTGCTGGGACTTAAGTTCTTGTTTTACTAGTTTGCTGGAGATGGATTTTTTGGCAATGACAAATTTCTTCTGCTTGGAGGATCGTGAGTTCTACATGAATTGTTTTCAACTTTGGCGAATTGACTTTATATTACAAAATTACTGGAAACTTGAAGGTATCAGAGGATTGGCACTTAAAACAGTTTCTGTTTGTGTCTCTTTTCTCCAAGGATATTCACCCTGGCTATGATAGGATGTTGTACCTGCTATTGCAGGAATGTCAATGGTGTAACCACATAAAAAAAATTCTGTTTATCAGTTCAATTAATCTGAGATTTCTTAAACCGTGTTAGGCAGTTCACAGAGCAAAGATGTCACGGTGCTGATCGTCAAAGAAGTTATTGCTGTAAGGCAGGAGGACTAGTGTGGACTTTGGCTCTGTTTTGTTGTTTTTCCTCTGTGTTTTTATTTGTTTTCAGGGGAGAAGGAAGGCATTATCACTTTAGGTGGGGATACAGAGAACTGGGTTACACTGGTCTCTGTGATGCGTGGAATGTTTTTTTTGTTGACCTGGAATTTCAGTTGGGTTACAAAGACTGAAAGAATAGATCCTGAGAATGAGGTGGCAGAAGACATGGTTCTGCGTTAGAACATTCTCTGGGACAAGTCTGAGTGCACTGGTGAGGTGGATGGTAGTAGGGCAGTGATAGAAGGGATGGGTGGAAAGTTGCCCAATGGAAGCCTTAACGTGGAGAATGGGGCATTTTTGTCGTTGTTGATTTGGTCATGGGGCTTGAACTTTGGGCTAGGGCCCTGTCCCTCAGCTCTTGAGCTTAAGGTGAGGGCGCTCTACCACTTGAACCACAGCTCCACCATTTTTCTGGTGGTTTATTGGAGATAAGAGTCTCACAGACTTTCCTACTGGGGCTAGCTTTGAACTGTGATCCCCAGATCTCAGCCTCCTGAGTAGCTAGGATTACAGGCGTGAGCCACCAGGCATGAGTGCCCGGCTGAATGGGGCATTTTGACTTGGTGCAAAGGATCATCATCATCCACCAACAAAGCTACTGAATGTTGTAACAATTTCCTTCCTTCCTTCCTTCCTTCCTTCCTTCCTTCCTTCCTTCCTTCCTTCCTCCCTCCCTCCCTCCCTCCCTCCCTCTCCCTCTCCTTCCCCTTTCCCTCCCCCCTCTCTCTTTTTCTTTGTCATTCAGGGGGCTTGAACTCTGGGCTTGGATGCTGTCCTGAGCTCTTCAGCTCAAGGCGAGCACTTTACCACTTAAGCCACAACACCACTTCTGGTTTTCTGGTGGTTTTATTTGAGATAAGAGTCTCATGGGCTTTCCTGCCCAGGCTGGCTTTGAACCATGATCCTCAGATCTCAGCCTCCTGAGTAGCTAGGATTATAGGCCTGAGCCACCAGCGCCTGGCTTTCTTTTCTTTTTTGAGATGGAGTCTCACTGCTTAGCACTGAATGGCCTTAAACTCACAATCCCAGCCTTAGTCTCCCGGGTGCTGGGATTACAGGTGTGAACCTCCGCACCTGGTTTAGCTTTTTTGACTTCTGGAGTTGGGTTTCCAGAAGAGAGATTGATGTCTGTAGTTTATCTGAGAGTTTGTTTGCCCTTAGTCTGGGAGATAGCTGTAAAGGCACAATAGAGGTGCACGTGGAAATTAGTTTCAGAACTGCTGAAGACAAGTTTTGGGAAGGATAGAACATCGGGGATGTCTCAGGACTGAGTATTTATTTGAAACTTTCTGACAAGAGCTGTAGGATTTAGGAAGCTTATTCCTGGAAGGATAAAAACCAGGCATGGGAGACTATCCTTGAGTAAATGGGAGATGAAGAATTACAAGGTGGGGGGGCGGGTGTTATTTACATACCTAACACCAGTCGCACAACTCTACTTATCACCAGTCCCCAGAAAGACACGAAGGAGACCCATGTGACCTCTGGAGGAGTCACCTTACTTCTCAATTTTCCCTTGGCTGAGTCTGTGTACAGATCATTTAGAGAGAAGGATGGCACTGTTACGATTTTTTTTGTGTGTTGTCAGATGGCTCTTATTATTATTATTGAACAAATTGCAAAAATTAGAAAGCCTTAGAGGAACATACTTATTTCTACCAACCTAATTCTGCCAAGTGTCAGATCAACAGCAATGTCCTGAACCTGAAGCGGAGAAGCAGCCTCTTGCCTGGTTTTTGCCCAGGCTTCTGGCTTTTCTCTCCGATAACAAGATGACAGGAGCCTCCTGCCCTGCAGCCCAAGCCTTACTCGCTCTGTCCTGCTCCTCTCTCCCCAAAGGAGGCCCCTCTCTGCACTCTGGGATCCTGGGGAAGTTGGGAACTGGTGACCCCTGTGTAGGCTTTGGCAGCCCTTCTGAGGGTTTCCCTTCAGATTGCTGGGGAGCATGTGGGGCCCTTGTGTGTAGGAATGTGAGGACCTTTCCGGTTTGGAAGTAAGTCAAGTAGTGCCTGGGAGAGAACCCTTCAGGATGGTGTGAAGTGGCTGTGTTCGCAGTTCCATGTAGAATTTGTAGATCTGACTAAGAACTTTACAAATGTTCTTTTGGTGTGTGGGTGGATTTGAAAGACTCAAACTTTTTTTTTTTTTTTTTTAAATTGTGCTTTGGGAATCATAGATTTTATTAGAAGGAAGTGTTTTCTGGTTCTGATATTTGCCTATTTCTGTGGAAACATGCAAATGACACTCTGGCCACCTTTATGAGTACTGGTCTCAGATGAACATATAAAAGACATTGAAGTTTTTTGTTTTGTTTGTTTGTGTGGTGCCAGTACAGAGGCTTGAACTCAGGGCTCTGCTTTCTTGCTTGGCTTTTTCTGCTCAAGACTGGCACTCTACTTCTTGAGCCACACCTTTACTTCCAGATTTTTTTTTTGCTGGTTAATTAGAAATAAGAGTCTTTTGGATTTGTCTGCCTAGGCTGGCTTTGAATCTTAATTCTTAGATCTCAGTTCGTGAGTAGCCAGGAATACATTTTAATTGAAATGAATATAGCTAACTGATTGACAGAATAAGATAAAGTACTAAAAAAAAAAAAAAAACCAAACCAAAAACAAAAAACCCAGATACACACAGTAAAAAGCCAGATTCTCAGGTGATATTGTCCAAAAACCATGCCCGAATTACCTGACTTAGGAAGTGGTAACCCTGTGTCCAACACCTTAGTAGTGATAAAATTATATTTTTAAAAAGCCAGATTGTCCCCTTCCTAGTTCTGTTTACTTATTCTCATCCCTCCCAGCCTTCAATTCTTCCCAATCTATATAACCACCTTATCATACAGAAGTCCTCTAAACTTAGAAACAGGATTTCTCCTATCTTGAGTTGATTATGGCAGTCTATGCTAGCAGCAGCTTTTAAAGCTTAGCTTTTTCAGATAAGATTCTTTCTCTTTCCTATATGACTTTTCTTTCCCTGGTTGAATATAATTTATTCAGATTGAAATAAAACTGAAGTGACTTATATTAATTGATTGAACTCATCATATTAATTGATGAAGTATGTAATAGGTAGAGACATGAGGAGGGTCAATCTTTGTTTCTACTTGGGAGAGGTTGAGGCTCCCTGCCTTTTGTGAGATTCTAGAGAACTCTCCTGGTCCCTTGTTTGGGAGAAAAGTCCAGTGTTGCTGAATGAGACAGTCAACAACTAAAACAATAACAGACACAGTGGGTCTCCTGTGTCTTATCTTGGGAATTGAAAGAAAGAAAGAAAAAAAGGCAAAGCAAGATGTAATTGTGTTACAGAACTCAAAGTTGTGTAGTTTTTTTTTTTTTTTTGCGGGTCGTGAGGCCTGAACTCTGGGCCTGGGCACTGTCCCTCAACTCTTCAGCTCAAGACTAGTGCTCTAACACATGAGCCACAGCACCACTTCCAGCTTTTTCTTATGTGATTATGAGGAATCAACCCAGGGCCTCATGCGTGCAAGACAAGCACTCAACCACTGAGCTACCTTCCCAGCCCAGTTTTTTTGTTGTTGTTTTTTTTAAAAAATATGTTGGACACCTTATTTCTTTATTCTCTGTTGGCAGAATCTCAAAAAACTGTATTTTGAAATTAGGCAGCAAAAGGAAAAATTAACATTTGAAAAAATTAACATTACAAAAATTAACATAGGACAATAGAGCCAAGGACTCAGGACAGATCAAAAGCAAGGGCTCCTTCCTTCCTGCGTCTAGCAAAATGGGACGTGAGAATACTTACCAGTAAGTGACATCCCAAAGAGTCATGTTATTTATAAAGTAAGTAGGATTTAAAAAACATTCCTCCCCAGTTCCCTACTAAATTATAAAATGAGTGTGAGGCAGACTGACAGTCCTAAATATAGCATCTTTTTAAGATAATCAGAGCCATTCTACAGTCACATTGAGTGTTGAGTGTGGAGCTAATTCAGGCTCCTGGTCTCTCGAGTCTTCTGCAGTGTTTAAGCAACAATCACAGGCCTCTGTGGGGCTGCCCCACCCCCATCCCTTCCGCTATGGCCTTTTCCACCTGTCAAATCACTCTTTTATTTTTTAAAATTTATTATTTTTTTGCTGGTTGTGGGGCCTGAACTCTGGGCCTGGGTGCTGTCTCTCAGCTCTTCAGCTCAAGGCTAGCGCTCTACCACTTGAGACACAGCGCCACTTCCAGCTTTTTCTGCTTACGTGGTGGTGAGGAATTGAACCCAGGGCCTCATGCATGCAAGGCAAGCTTACTCTACTACTGAGCCACCTTCCCAGTCCCAGATCACTCTTTTACAATTGCATCTGTGATTATGTCTTTTAAACTGTGGGGCTCTCCTGGGCACAGTCTGTGAGCATGAAGCACAATGTCTGATACTTAGTAGGCACTCAGCCGTTTGAATTAAATGTACAGATGGATAAATTAATGGCGTTTAAGAACAGCTAACCAAGCAAAATGAGGTGAATGATAAATAGAAACATCTACAAAGGTGTTATTGCAGGTCAGATAGGAGAAATGATTCTACAGGAAGTCATAGTACCCTTTCAAGGGTCAGAAGATTAAGAGGAATTTTTTGTTTGTTTGTTTAGAGAAATAAGACAAAGAGTAGGAGCATCAACGCACAAGTTACAGATGGGGACTGTTAAGTCTTCTGACGAAAATGTAGTGGAACTGAGCCTGCCACCAGTACCCTTGAGTGGCATGCTAAGGAGTAGTTCCAGTGGCTTGCTATCTGACCCTCTAGGTCAATCTGGCGTTAATGTGAAAGGAGACATGGGAAAGAAAAGAGAGTGAGGCTGGACCAGCAAGGGAGGAGACCTTTGGATCTGCCAATGCCTGACACAATGCTTGCTCTTAATGGGTATTTAATTAATAGATGAACTACTAAATGAATGAATGATCCAATGAGAGAGGCTGAGTGCCTAGGGTCATAAACAAGGGCCTGTGGGAATGCACAAGTTCATTTTGCTTCTTGCTTTTAAATCTGAGAAAGGGTTTTGGATGAGAGAAATTCGCCACCTTAAAATAAAAAATGTACAAACTAACCTATGTTTTACCTATGCGTATTTTGACTACTCATCTAAATTAATAGAAGATGCTTCTAGTAATAAATAATATAAGATTATACTGGTAATTTGAAGAGGACATTCGAAAGGAAATTACATTGAAAACTAACTTGGAGAAATTGTAAGAAGGGCAACTCTCCTTTATACTCTGGTGGCTTGCCCATCTATTTAATTTTCCTTTGTTTGTTTGTTTCATTAAGGATGTTTCCAATTCCTTCTATTCCACAGCTGAACACTTTCCAGGCAGTTCTGGCATCTGATGAGTCGGATACCTACGCTCTCTTTCTATATCCCATCAGTGGTCTTCAATTCTTTGGAACCCGCCCCAAAGAATCCTATAATGTCCAGCTCCAGCTTCCAGCTCGGGTGGGCTTTTGCCGAGGCGAGTCTGAGGACCTGAAGAGAGAAGGATCATATTTCAGCTTGACTAGCAATGAACAGTCTGTGAAAAACCTCTACCAGTAAGTAACAAGGGAGTATCCTGGACTGTCTCAGTGTAATGACTTTTAAGTGGCCATAGGACACAAGACAATAGCTCGGTGGTTTCGAAGAAAGCCAGGAATCAGACTGAACCCTGGGAAAATCAGGTTGTCCAGGATATAAAAGGTCCTTTATTTTTCCTGCCCTCTGCAGTATAGATACCAGAAACAGCTGTGTGTGTGTGTGTGTGTGTGTGTGTGTGTGTGTTTATGGGTGTGTAGAGCTGCTGAGACTTGCTATGAAAAACATTGCTCTTAAAACCACATAAAATTAACCCAGTAATATAAACTGCCTTGGTGGAAATTTTTTGAGGTTAAACATTTCACAAAAGGAGACATTGTAATTTAATATTTCAGACAGATACTGTTAACAATTAAGAGTAATGTCGTATGAGGAAAAATTAAATCGGTGGTAGATTTTTAGAAATTTAAGCATTTTTCTGTGGCTTCATAACCTGAACTCATTCTGATGGAGTCCCCAGAAGTGAAGATATTCCTTAGTCTCACCAATGGCTTCCTCTGCTAATGGAATGAGAGGTTCTTGAGCTAATATGAGCTTTATGAACCCCAGTGGGTTTTGTTTTGCTGTGCTTTTTAGTCTTTGCCTTAATTCTTCCCTAAATACTGGTCCAGAACACATTGGTTACTTTTTCTTTTCATTTTCATTAATTCATTCTTGGGTTAGAGAAACACCTTCTACTTTTACATTTGCTCTGCTTGGCTTCCAGAGTGGGCACTATAGCCAGAGACTCTCTGAGCTGTCCTTCAACGGGAGCTTATCATTTACTAAGCACTGTGAAAAACACTTTCCAGATGTGATCTTACATTAAAAGGTCTATACGCTGAATTAACAAGGGATGGTGAGGAAAAGCCATTAAAACTCACCCAAATTGTAGGAGGCAAGTGCTACTATTTTCTCAATTTTACAAGTCAGTGTAGTGAAGTTAAGTGAGATGCCTGTACCCTTAGGGTTAATTGGCCTTAGACACAGTCTAAGCTCAGTTCTGGAGCATGGAGCACTTTGTTCTATTTTATACTTAGCTCTTCTTTTCCATTCCATGGCCCACATCAGTCATCTTCATGTGGCCTGCTACAAGCTGAGGTCCTTGCCATCTCTCCCTTTATTTTTTAAAATTTAATTTGTTAATTAGTGTGTGTGTGTGTGTGTGTGTGTGTGTGTGTGTGTGTGTGCGCGCGTGTGTTGGTACAGAAGCTTGAACTCAGGGCCTACATGCTGTCTTTTAGCTTTTTTGCTCATGGCTAGTGTTGTACTTGAGCCCAGCTCCACTTCTGGCTTTTTGGTGGTTAGTTGGAAATAAGAGTCTCTGTGCCTTTGCTGCTCAGATTGGCTTCGAACCATGATCCTTGGCCTCCTGAGTAGCTAGGATTATAGGTATGAGCTATTGGTGCCTGGCTATATTTTCTATCTTATAAAAGGGAAGACAATAGTTATTATGTAGGTATTATGCACAGAGCTTGTGCTGTGCATTTCTTGTGTTTTTCCTTATTGAATCTTTTAAACAACCCAGACAGGAAAGTATCCCTTCTCATTGTGCAGGGATATAGTACAGTTCAATTACTAAGGTTTCCAAATGACCTTGGAGTTTAGAGTCAACTTAGATTGGTGACTTTTCCATCATGTACAAAAGCCAAGATAGTGATTTATATTTCATTAGAGCCTATTTTATTTAGCCTCTATTTACTGTAATTTGTATTTTCTTACTTTCTGAAGCTTTTCTAGTTTTCCATCTCTAAGTTGCAGAAGTTTCACAGCTGCAACACCTCTAATGTGATAATATATCTCCTCAAACGTCTAGGAGTTTCTTTTATCTTTTACTTTCCCTCCTTTTGCTTGCTGAAAAACAACACTAGTCTGAATTCTTATGGAATATATCCAGTGTATCTGACACACTGCACATATAATGGCAGTTTTCCTCTTTCAGCGTTTCTTATCCCTATATTAACTAGAACAGCAGTAATAAAATATACAAAAAGTCACAAATACACACACACACACACACACACACACACACACACAGAGGTGGAGCAAACAGGAGAGAGGAAGAGAGAAAAGAAAATCTCAAATTGTATTGAAAATGCTGATAGTGAAATCTAAATAAACATGGATTCCTACTCAAAAGAGTAAAAGTCTCTTTTTAAACTACTGAATGATTTTTATTTATTTATTTTTTTTGCTGGTCCTGGGGCTTGAATTCTGGGTTTGAGTGCTGTCCCTGAGCTCTTTTTGTGTGTGTGTGTGTGATTAATTGGAGATGAGAGTCTCTTTTACAGACTTTTCTGCCCAGGCTGGCTTCAAACTGCAATCCTCAGATCTCAGCTTTCTGAGTAGCTAGGATTACAGGAGTGAGCCACTGGCACCCAGCTTATTTAGTGAGCTTTTAAAAAGTTAGCTTATTAGTTATTCATTCTCATTCTTCATTGTTGACTTTTGATTAAATTCCATAGAGTAGAATTTGAGCATAGTATTTTGTATAAACAACAGAATACATAGTGGTATGTTCAAGGTAACAAGATCTTTGCTAGCTTAAGATTTTCTGTTATTTTTAGAAATCTTGTGTGTAGTAGTTCTCTTGAGAATGTATCATTGACTCTAAAGTAATGGATTATTTGAATATTTTGAAGACTGGGTGGAGTCCATGCTCTCTGTGGAAAAAAATGATTTTTTTCAGATTTTCCAGACACATCTCACCTATGACCACCCCTTACATTCTGATTAAGTTACATTCTTATTTTTCTCCTTCACTTTGTTCTGCATTTTCTAGAAAGCTTAATGATAGGTATTTATTTTTGTGCAGGTCCTGAGGCTTGAGTTCAGGGTCTGGGTGCTATCCCTGAGCTTATTTTGCTCAAGATTGTGCTTTACCACTTAAGCCACAGCTTCACTTTCAGCTTGTTAGTGGTTAATTGGAGATAAGAGTCTCATGGACTTTCCCATCCAAGCTGTCTCTGAAGCACAGTCCACAGATCTCAGCCTCCTGAGTAGCTAGGATTACAGGTGTACATCACCAGCTTCTGGCGCAAAAATTTTTTTTTTTTTTTTTTTTTTTTTTGGGGGGGGTCTGGTCGTGGGGCCTGAACTCGTCCCTCAGCTCTTCAGCCCAAGGCTAGTGCACTACCACTTGAGCCACAGCGCCACTTCCAGCTTTTTTCTTTTTGCTTATGTGGTGCTGAGGAATCGAACCCAGGGCCTTGAGCATGCAAGGCAAGCGCTCTACCACTGAGCCACCTTCCCAGCCCATGGCCCAAAAATTTTTAATCCTGGGACATTTATATGTTTTTGAATTTTTTTCTATTATTCTCAGATTTATTAGTAGATTAATTCTACGAGTAACAGTGAAATGTCCTTAGCTCTCCATCACATGATGATCACGCAGATACTGACTGTATTGTGCAGTCTTTCTGACATAACATGTTTAGATTATGGACTTTGGTATAAACACTGAATTCAGGTCTTGGCTCTGCCAGTTACGAATTGTGTGACCTTAAAAACATTAGTCTCGGGCTGGGAAGGTGGCTCAGTGGTAGAGCGCTAACCTTGCATGCCTGAGGTCCTGGGTTTGATTCCTCAGCACCACATAAGCAAAAAGAAAAAAGCCGGAAGTGGTGTTGTGGCTCAAGTGGTAGAGCGCTAGCCTTGAGCTGAAGAGCTGAGGGACAGCGCCCAGGCCCAGAGTTCAAGCCTCACAACCGGACCCAAAAACATAAAAACATTAGCCTCTCTAAGCCTAGTTTTTCCTCAGTAAAATTGTACACAAACACCATACATATCTTGAGTGAAAAATGTCAAACTCTCAGCACAGAGGCTGGCAGGTGATCAAAGCATACAGTAGTTCTTATCCCTTAAGTGTTTGGAGACAGATTTTAAGCATTTTTTTTCCTTGAGTGTTATACATTTTCAGACAAATAAAAGGAGAATAAAACATTTTCACAATTCTGTTTTCAAATAGCCTGATACAGCTGTATGTATATATAGCCTGATACATCTGTATGTATATGTAGCCTGATACATCTGTATGTGTATAGGTATGCATGCATGTATTTATTTGTGCTGGCATAGGGCCTAAACTCAGGACTTCATGTTCTTCCTTGGCTTTTTTGCTCAAGGCTGGCACTTTACCAATTGAGCCACATCTCTACTTCTGGCCTTTTGTCAGTTAATTGGAACTAAGAGTCTCTTGGGTTTTGTCTGCCTGGGCTGGCTTTGAACCAGGATCCTCAGATCGCAGCCTCCTGAGTAGCTAGGATTATAAGTGTGAGCCACTGGTGCCCAGCTCACGTAGCCTTGTTTTAGACAAAACATTTTGATTTATAACATGATCTGGCATTTGAAACTTAACATTAAAGGAAAGGTAGTTGACGTTGAAACTCCAGTATAAGCCTTTTAAAGGCTTTCGGTTTTAAAATAATAGACTTAGTTTTGTGGGAAGGAGAGTGAGTAGACATGTTTTTTGATACCCTCTACTGTTTCTTTTCTATTTAGACGAAGCAACCTGGGGATTCCTGGGGTGTGGGCATTTCATATTGGCAGCAGATTCCCTCTGGACAACGTGAGGCCAGCCACAGTTGGAGGAGACCTTTCCACAGCTCACTCTTCAGCTCCTCTGCAACATTCTTTTAGCCACGCTGCAGCCCTGGAAGGTGACTATACTGAGGACAATTTGGATTATTACGATGAGAATGAGGAGGAAGTTGAATACCCCCCAGGTTTGCCAGAGGAGGCACCAAATGGCCACAGCAGAACTGATGTGTCCTTCCACAGGAAAACTGATGCAGGCCCTTTTGGAGTTGATCCAGCTGCCCCCTTACCACACCCAGCACCCAGTGAATGGCCAATCTACCCAGAAGCAGAACTGACCACTCTGGACCCTCAGACCAAAGAGGGTGCCTCCCTGGAGGAGGTAGAGACCCTGGATTTAAAAGGCCAAGCAGAACCTTTGGACCAGACAGGGACTAGAAGCCCATCTCCACCAGAGGCCAATAGAGGGTCACTGGCTCCCCCACTGGAAGGCCCACCACCCTACCCTGGGCACAGCGAAGGGGCGGTACCTTCAGAACCGGATGTTCCTGCAGCCCCTCCAGAAGGGGAAATCATCCTTCCTGGTCACCCAGTGCCAGACCACACACCGCCCCTGAGTCAAGGGAGGTATGTGGTAGGAATGGAGGACATCAGTCCCAATGCTGAGGGTAAGTGCATCCCACCGCTGGGAAGCTGAGATTTCTTTAGGGAATGCTGATTGTGTTGCAGTTGTGATTTTTTTTCTCTCAAGCCCTGAGTAGGTGAAAAGTTTCGCAAGAAGATTGGAATTGAGCTTTACTTCCCCATGTTGCAGAAGATAGTTTCCTTTGCCAGACAAATCTTGGCCAGCAGGATCTGTTTGGAACTCTTGACCATTAATAATGTGCTTTCAGAAAAAAAAAAACAAAAACCCCAACAAACCATAGGCCTCATGATGAGAGTGGGGTTGGAACTTGGCTGCTTGTACTACTAGCTACACTCCCAAGTGCAATGAAATATTTCAGTTTGAAAGTTCAGCAAAGTTTTGAGGCCCCCCTCCCACTCTCCTGCACATTTCAGGGCTTGGAGGGTAGACTCATTATTTTCCTCCCGAGTAGTGAGTTGTGTGGGCGCAGATGATCAAGCCAGGTTCATACTGCTGAGCAGACAAGCTGTGTGTTCCCCTTGGTTAGAGATGCGCATGGGTTATGTGGGCCCAGGGGGAGAGCCCATGGGGGAGGTAGATGACACACACCTGTGGCTGCTGTCATTCTGGTTCTCGGCTGCGCAGCTGTGGGATACTGCTCCCTGGAGCCCTGGCCTCATCTCATGACTCACTGGCTGGAGCTGGAGGTGAGGTAGTAGTGCTTCACCAACTCAGACTGGGAAACTGACCACAGACAGGTTCATTTTGGTTGTTCCCAAGCCTGCTCCGATGGCCTGAGGGCTGGGGAGCGGGGAGGAGGGAAGGAAGAGGTCAAAGGTGAAGTTATCTTTGGAATCCTCATTTTGTTACCACCTTTTTTTTTTTTTAAGTATGTGTGTTCTATCCCTGTTGTGAAGGAATCATACTGACCTAGCAAACAAGGGCCGTCTGGGTTCTGCTATGATATTGAGCACAGCATTTTGTTTGAAGACACACTTACTTTGCAAGGGGGAAAAAAAAACCCAATATTTTGTGACTAATGTGGCATTGTGTAATGATCGCAGGAAAAGCTTTGGTGTCAGAGTTCACTGGGAATCCTGGCTGCTGGAGGAAAGTCAGGCAGCTCCCGAGCTGCTTATTTCTCACACATTTCCTTGTCAGGGTTAAATGAAATGATATATGGAAGTGCTTAGTGTCTCTATTAATTGTCTCTTTAAAAAATGGTACCTGCAGTTTTTCATTTTAGAAAACACTGAGATTGGGGAGGAGGACAGGTGAAGAAAATACTTGAGAGTTTTGCCATAATTTGTGTCTAAGGGGCTATATCTTTGTAAAGTTGAAGATGTGGATTTTATTAGAAGGCTTTAGAACCTTCAGATCCTCTAACAGGCTCCAGAATTTTCATCATGAGTTCTCTAAAGCAAGTCTCAGCTGGACACCAGTGGCTCACATCTGCTATTCTAGCAACTCAGGAGGCTGAATTCTGAGGATCTAGGTTTGAAGCCAGCCTGAGTGAGAAAGTCTGTGAGTGTCTTATCTCCCATTAGCCACCTAAAAGCTGGAAATGGAGCTATGGCTCAAGTGGTAGAGTGCCAGCATTAAGCAACAAAGCCAAGGGACAGTGCCCAGGCCCTGAGCTCAAGCTCCATTAGCAGCACAAAACCAACAACCACAAAAAACACTGGGGAGTCCCAAGGATGCTTCAGGCAAATATGTGTTCCACTCTGGGAAGCAAAGGGGGTGACGGAGACCAGAGTGGCAGAGTCTGCCTGGGCTTTTCCACTAATGGGGTAGAAAGTGCATGCGAGGTGTTTTGGGGCAGGCACTGACTGGGGATGACCCTGTTTCCCTCAGCTCTTGAGTGTAGATAACACAGATCTTAAAAACTACACCAATAAAATTTACCTTCTCTTCTCAACTTCTAATAGTCATTTTGCTAAACCAAGGGATGTATTACTAAAGACCCAGAAAATCTCTCTCCTCTTTTGAATTATTTTTTCCTTGGGGGCTTCTTTAGACTTAAAAAAAAAATAAAGCTGGGCAATCGTGGCTCATGGTGCTGTGGAAGCTGAGACCTGGAGGATTGTGGTTTTCAAGTTAGCTCAGGCAGAAAAGTTTGAACTTCATAAGACTCCATTTCCAGTTTACTAGCAAAAAGTAGGGCTGGAGGTGTGGCTCAGGTGGTACAACACCAGCTGAGCAAGTAAGCTGAAAGAGCTTATCAGGTGGTACAACACCAGCTGAGCAAGTAAGCTGAAAGAGCTTAAGGCCAGTACTGGCAAAACAATTCAGAAATGTAGACTCTTTTCAGATAAGATTTTTCAAATACCTGTTTAAAATATTTATTTAATCAATTCGATGTTCTTTTTTTGTTTGTTTTATATCCGCATCAACTCTGCTCTCAGTTTTCTTTGCTCAAGGCTGGCACTCTTACCACTTGAACCACATCTCTACTTCTGGCCTTTTGTTGCTCATTTGGTGATAAACAGTTGTGTGGATTTGTCTGCCTGGGCTGGCTTCGAATTAGGACTTTTACATCTCAACCTCCTGCTAGGATCACAAGCATGCACCACTGGTGACCAACAATTGCTTCCATTGTCATAGATCTTGGAAGCAGCGATGCCACCAACATAATGAGTACTCCATCTCTGAAGTAATTTGTTATCACACTCAAACATTAGCCAAGCACCTGTGTGTTCTTCCCCTAAACCAGGCACTGAGCTGCCTGCGTTGTGAGTAGTGGGAGGCCTTAGGGAGACAGTAGGTGGAAGGTGTCTAGAGATTTATTGGGTGGCTTAGAGATCCTGCTGGCTCTCCAGTAGGAACTTGGCTTTAGTTATACTATCTTAGTCCTCAGAGTCGCCTTCTCCTCGTCTCCTTCCCATCTGCTCATATGCAAATGGAAGGATGGAAAAATGGAGTGACTTGTAACTAGTGAGGACTGCAACAAGGCCAGGGTAGACAGACAAAACTGTTACCCGTCCCCCTCCCCCCCCCCCCCCCCATGACAGGGAGCATCTGCATATGTGGCCACAGTAGGGAAAGCCTTGGGGTAAGAGTGGGGTGTTAAGTCAGGCCTTGGGGTACAGTGTGAGGTAAGAGAGGGGGAAAAGTGTGAAGAATACATTCTAGACAGCAGGATGACAGGAGTAGAGATCCAGAGGTGGAAATGGGAAGGGGGAGAGAGGGAGAAGATAGACTCCAGCACTACAGAGCGAGCCTTTTAGTGTCAGGACAGCTGGTAGAAACTTTTACCTCAGGTCCTGATCGCTTTGCTGCCAGCATCACTAACGCTCCATACACATCCATCAAAATTAAACAACTGGCTGGGTGCAGCGGCTCACAGTTATAGTTGATACTGGGAAGTTGATATTGAGAGGATCAAAGTTTCAGGCCAGCCTGGGTTAAAAAACAAAACAAAACAAAAACAAGATGCATCTATCAACAAGCTGAGGGAGGGCTGGGAGAGGGTGGGGGAAGAGGGGAAATTCACCTATGATTTCAGCTACTCAGGAGACAAGTGGGTGGGTAGGTTGTGGTCTGAGTGAGACCTTACCTGAAAATAAATTAAAAAGCAAAAGAAGGACCAAGGGTGTGGCTCAAGTGGTAGAGCACTCAAGGCTCTGAATGAAAAAAAACAAAACAAAACAAAACTTAGAACTGCTCAAAACAAGGACAAAAACCACGGAAAGCAAGGGGAAAAAAGAGGTCACTTTCTTTATGAGTACATTTATTTTATTTTTTTGGGTCCGGTTGTGGGGCCTGGGCGCTGTCCCTCAGCTCTTCACCTCAAGGCTAGCGCTCTACCACTTGAGCCACAGAGCCATTTCCGGCTTTTTCTGCTTATGTGGTGCTGAGGAATCGAACCCAGGGCCTCATGCATGCAAGGCAAGCGCTCTACCACTGAGCCACCTTCCCAGCCCGGTCACTTTCTTTTCTTATGAAGTGGGGTATGGGTTTTCTATTCAGCAAGTCATTTCTATTTAGGATGTCATTCTAAGAGCTTGACATAAGAGTTGCTTAAATTGAGTCTTCAGCTGCCATGAGCAGCCTGCATGAAGTCCTGCCGCCTCCTAGGCCAAGAAGTCTGACCTACACCCATGTCTTTCTGAGGCTCAGTGAGGAGGGCAGGCTGGCAGGCAGGCCAAGGCACGTGCTTAAGTGTTTCTAGAAAAATAAAGGTCAAAGGAGGGGTCGGAACAAGTGTAGAGGAGAATTTTCCATTTTTGTTAAAACCTCCCAACTAGGACAAATCTCGAGTCCTTTTGGCAGTGCCCCTGCCTTTCCTCCAATTACCCTCACCCCCTGTGTCTTTCTATTAAAAGATATGGAAAAAGTGAGATTCAAAGAAAACCAAACCATGTTGAGATTCCTTTAGCAATGATCAAACCTTGGCTGACAAATCTGTGACAAATTGAGCTCATTTAAACCTGGCAGCTTCTGCCTGACCACTGTGTGCCTCAAGATCCCAACAGACTCAGCTCTGGGCCACTTCGACTCTAGTGGTAGATGCTTTCTGGCAAAGCATAGGGCCCAGACGGTGAATGCATTTCTTTAAGCACACTCTCTCATTTACCTCACTTAACTCACTGGCAACTGGTTGAAAACACTGATTTTTTCAGCTGGGCATGATAGTGCACGTCTGTAATCTCAGCTATTCGGGAAACGATAGCTAGTAGATTGGATGATCACATCCTTGTCTAGGTCTGGGTAAACATCGCAAGACTCTACCTGAAAAGTAACTAAAAGCAAGAAGGACTAAGGGTGTGCTTCAAGTGGTGGAGTATGTGCCTAGCAAGCACATATTCTTTCCCTTCTCCAAGTTCAGACCCCAATATGGCCAGGTCAACAACAAAATATATATGTACAATATGCTTTTTTTTTTTTTTTTGTTAGTCGTGGGGCTTGAACTCTGGGCCTGGGCACTGTCCCTCAGCTCTTTAGCTCAAGGCGAGTATTCTACCACTTGAGCCATAGTGCCACTTCTAGCTTTTTCTGCTTATGTTGTGCTAAGAAATTGAACCCAGGGCCTCATGCACGCAAGGCAAGCATTCTACCACTGAACCACCTTCCCAGCCCTGCTTTTATTTATTTATTTATTTATTTATTTTTGCTGCTGGTCCTGGGTCTTGAACTCAGGACCTAGGTGTTGTCCTTGAGCTTCTTTTTGGTGGTTAGTTGGAGATCAGTCTCACAGATTGTTCTGCTGGCTTTGAACCATAGTCTTCAGATCTCAGCCTTCTAAGTAGCCCTATAGGTTTACAGGCATGAGTCCCTGAGTCCAGTACCAGACTCAGTTTGCATATTTTAAGCTAGGTACCAGGGTGATTCCTAGGTCCATTGGATTTGAATAGAGCAGTGTGTTAGAGAGAAGGTAGGATTTAGGGCCGGATTGTGTAATCTTCTAGGGCTTCAGTTTTCACATCTGTAAAATGAGAAAATATTCTCCTCACCAGAATCAGAAAGAAGGTGTGAAAATGCACACAAAAGTTGGTGGAAAGAGAGGTACCAATGGCCACTGAAGGCAAGTAACCACATTGTGTTTGGATTGCTGATTTCATGTCTCATCCCCTGCTTCCAAACCTTCATTGGGTATAAGCCTGTTTTCTCTTGCTTTGATGACTACCTGTGTGGGAACATGATTGTTACTGGAGTTGTCTTCTCATCAGGGAGAGCCTGGGCTCTGTGCTGAGTCACCTTTCCCAATGGGTCTTCCTGTTGCATTCTTTTTTTTTTTTTTTTCTCTGTCATGGGGCCTGAACTCTGGGCCTGGGCACTGTCCCTCAGCTCTTCAGCTCAAGGCGAGTGCTCTACCATTTGAGCCACAGTGCCACTTCGGGTTTTCTGGTGGTTTATAGGACATGAGAGTCTCATGGACTTTCCTGCCCAGACTGGCTATGAACTGTGATCTTTAGATTGCAGCCTCCTGAGTAGCTAGGATTACAGGCATGAGCCACCGGCGCCCAGCTTCCTGTTGCATGCTTGAGGATGGACGCCTTACTGGCATTTCCACTAGCTCTAGTATGAGCTGCCGTTACTGGTAGGCCAGGTAGTTGGCCATGAATGAATGTAAGGACCTTCTCTGATATTCTGTCTACCCCACTAACTATTCATTGGTCAGATTAAACTCATTTCAATACAGTAATGAGCAATGCCTAGCTCAGAAGTAGGAGGCTTGTGAATATCTTGTCTCCCATTAATTGCCATTATATTTGGCCAGAGTGCAGATTCTGGCATCCATCCATACAGCTGGAATTGGGCTAAGTGAGCTTCAGGAGTTGCATGTGTGTGTGTGTGTGTGTGTGTGTATGTGTATGTGCATGTGCTGGTACTGGGGCTTGATCTCAGTCCTTGCACACTCTTTCTTGCTTGGAGCTGGCGTGCTGTACCACTTGAGGCCACAGCTGTACTTCTGGCCTTTGGTGGTTAATAGGAAATAAACATCTCATGGACTTTCCTGCCTGGGATGGCTTTGAACCATGATCCTCAGATCTGAGCTTCCTCAATAGCTAGGATTACAGGTATGAGCCACTGGTACCTGGTTGCTCCACACAGCTCTTAAAACACATCCACCATACTTTTAATATTGATTTACTGGCTTTGCCCAGTAGAATGCAAACTTCAGAACAGCAACTCTTGTCTCTCTTAATCCAGCTCTGTCCTCAATTTCTAGATATTTACATAGTTGTTAAATCAAAGAAAATTGCAAGAGGCTCTTTTACCTTTACCTTTGCCATTTTAAGTGTGAAGTGACCAAATCTAATTGTGCACCTGGTGCAGAGGCAGGTGTAGAAGATGCATTTAATCAGGAAAGTGAACCTATTGTGACAATCATGTGACTGAAAGGTAAGTTGTGTGCTTGGTTTAGCAAATTCTGGCTTGAAAATAAAAATTTACATTAAAAATTATCAGAGGGCCCGGTGCTGGTGGCTCACACACCTGTAATCCTGTAGTCCTAGTTACTCAGGAGGCTGGGATTTGAGGATTATGGTTCAAAGACAGCCTGGGCAGGAAAATCTGTGAAACTTTTTTTTTGTGGGGGGGGGGGAGTCTGGTCGTGGGGCCTGAACTCTGGGCCTGGGTGCTGTCCCTCAGCTCTTCAGCTCAAAGCTAGCACTCTACCACTTGAGCCACAGCACCACTTCCAGCTTTTTTCTTTTTGCTTATGTGGTGCTGAGGAATCGAACCCAGGGCCTCATGCATGCAAGGCAAGCATTCTTACCACTGAACCACCTTCCCAGCCCAGAAAACTTGAAGTGGAGGTGTGGCTCAAAATGGTAGAGTGCTACCCCTGAGCACAAAAGCTCAGGGACAGCGCCCAGGCACTGAGTTCAAGTCTTACAACCGACAGAAAAGAAAATTGTCAGAGAAGATCCTTTAGGTTAGCTTTCTATTCGACCTGTTATAGTTTGACTCTCAGAATATCCCTCGATAAGAGCCTAATTATTAGTATTATTACTTATTTATTTTGGTAGCAAAATACCATCTTGGTTTCCAATTAATTTACAGCCTTTTGCATGGTTGCATGTGTAAGTTGCTGTACCTCTCTCCTTTTATCCCTACAAAAGCAGCAATCACCCTAGTTTTACAGTTAAATTAGCTTGACCCTGGATCTGTAGTTTCTCTTCCATCCCCTTTCCATTTCCCTGTTTGGTAATTCAGACTTGAGAGAACTAGGCCAAAGAATAAGCCTTCACAAGATCAAAACAGTTTGAGGGACTACAGTACAAATCTATCATTTCCTTATTTTTGTAGACAGAACAATGTGTCAAAGTTAGCTTTACATTTGCCTGAATTTTTTGAAAATGACAGCTTTAGACCTGAATCAGACTGCCTTTTCACCTGGTCTTAGAGGTGTGGGAAGAAAACTGGTTTCTGGCAATGAAGGTGTGAGGAAGAAGTGTCATCCTGATAATGTGGATTTCTTTCGCTGTTTGTGGTGGGCAGAGTCCACATACAGAGACCCTTAGGGTTGTAGTTCTGTACTAGACAACACCTGCTTGGTGTTGCAGCTCAGATACAGACAATGCCCGCCACTGTTGTAGGAAGCATGAAGTTTACAAAGACCAGTATCTTGGTGAGAAGCCTTTCCTCTGTGTGTCTGTGTAGGTAGCTCTGAGCCTAGAGGTTTTGATACCCTGGGCTTTGTTCTGATTGGTTGCCCCTATTATAAAACTAAGTACTTTTCGAAGGTGACTTTTTATTTGTCAGAGTCCTACACCATTCTGATTGGTTGTTAATTCCTAATCAGGTCCTTTGTACAAATCCTTTTCCAGGATCATGGGAAAGATGTCAAAACTAGAAGGAGCTAGGGAGGGGCAAAAGCAAGATATTTTGCAATAATATGTCTTTTGCATTTGATTTTGGCTTGCTTGGCCAACATGCCATTCTGGAGTTCCTGGGTCCCAACTGATCTATGCCTTCACTGATCTCCCTGAGGTGAGAGAGCTGACACTGTGTGCTCTGGTTTTATGGAACCAGTAGTTTTTACTATATACAGCACTCAAGCAGAGCTGGAGTCTGAGCATTTGGGATCTTACACACACACACACACACCCTCTAGTTTTTACTATATACAGCACTCAAGCAGAGCTGGAGTCTGAGCATTTGGGATCTTATACACACACACACACACACACACAAACACACACCCCTCTATAGCGCACACACACACACACACACACTCTAGTTTTTACTATATACAGCACTCAAGCAGAGCTAGAGTCTGAGGGATCTTATACACACACACACACCCACACACACACACACACAAACACACACCCCTCTATAGCGCACACACACACACACACACACTCTAGTTTTTACTATATACAGCACTCAAGCAGAGCTGGAGTCTGAGCATTTGGGATCTTACACACACACACACACACACCCTCTAGTTTTTACTATATACAGCACTCAAGCAGAGCTGGAGTCTGAGCATTTGGGATCTTACACACACACACACACACACACATACACACACACCTCTATAGGACACACTGTTCAAGCTTCTCAAGTAACTGCAGCTCACACTTACTTGTGATTTTCTTAGCTGAAGAAACCTGAGACTTTGACACACCCAAGTTACATTCATTTTTGTTTACTCAGCATGGTTTTTGGAGGGCTGGGGTTGTAGCACAGTGGAGTATATACTTTGTATGTGTGAGGTCCCAGTTCCTTCTCCAGGACCAAACATATTAAGTAAATAAAAAGAAAACACCTGTGTTCTAAGCCAGTGATACAGTGATGGTTTTCTTTATAGAAACCTCTAATAATTTATCATGATCCGCCTGTTTTTTTTAATGCTTTGAATTTTGTCATTTTCCTGTTTCAGAGCAATTTGAGTTCTGCCTGTCACTTTCCTATTCAAAAGTTAAGTTATGCCTAATTTTCTGTTTGTATTGAAGCTGGAGTTTCTCAGCCACATCATCAAGGCTCTAGGACAAATCTTGACAAGGCACTGACCTCATTCTTCCTGCACTCCTGTCAGGTTTTCCATTCAAGGCGGGCTTCTCTGCTCCACCTGGCACTCTTCAGCTGGTTGGTGCTCTCCAAAAGTGAATGGCCGTGCTATTCCACTCTTACCTGTGTTCTTCTCACATTCTGGGCTCTCCATGGGCCATCTCTGCTCTGTCCTCTCTTTAGCCTCATCTGTATCCCATCTGGCTTGCTAGAGCCAGTGCTGATTAATGACTAATACCTACCTGATATATCTTTAAGCTATAGTGTTCCTCTGGTAAGAACTTGGATCCCACTGAGGGTAGGGGAGAGTAGTGGTCAAGATTCTGGGTTGAACCTTACTTATGTAACTATAACCCCTCTGTACATTGCCTTGACAATAATAATAATAATAATAACAAAAGGTCAAAGTGACCTCAAAAAAAATTCTGGGTTGAGATTCACCTTTGTCAAGCACTGCCTGGGTGACTTCACATGAGTCACTTTGACTTTTTCCTCTCCTTCCTTCCTCCCTCCTTTCCTTTCCTTTCCTTTCCTTTCCTTTCCTTTCCTTTCCTTCCCTCCCTCCCTCCCTTTCCTTTCCCTCCCTCCCTCCCTCCCTTCCTTCCTTCCTTCCTTCCTTCCTTCCTTCCTTCCTTCCTTTGTGTGTGCCAGTGCCGGAGCTTGAACTCAGGCCTGGGTGCTGTCCTTAGCTGTTTCATTAAAGGCTGGTGCTCTACCACTTAAGCCACAGCTCCATTTCTGGCTTTGTGGTGGTTAAATGGAGATGAATCTCACAGACTTTCCTGCTTGAGCTGATTTCAAACTTTCAGCCTCCTGAGTAGCTAGGATTACAGGTGTGAGCCATTGGTGCCTGGCTGAACAATTTCTTTATCTGTAAACAACAAAGATTAAAAACAGTTCCTGCTTCCCAGGGTTTTTGTGTAAAATGAAAAGATTTCAACTTATATTTTGGGACAGAGTATTTTGTATATATGAAACATTAATGTTAACGTTGTTACATGTAACATTTTCTTGAGGATAGAAGTTTATGCTCATTTTAATTGGAGATACAAGTCTACAGTTGTTACATATATGGTTCTGTACTTTCCCCATTGGTTTCCTGTCTTGGAATATTGATGATCTTTTGATATCTTCCTTCCCCTCCTGATTTCTCATTTTGGACTCAGACCTGGAATGCAGCTATGATCTAGATTTTCCTGGTAGGGTGTCTTTGGTGACAGGACCACTAGTGTCCATCAGACTTCCCTGTCATTTCTTCTCTATGCTTATGATGCTGCAAGCTGCAGGATGTCTCTTGGCCTCCTGCTGGCCATGGCTGGACTTGACATTTTCATCAGTGTCCTGGCAGCCTTGTGCCCACTATGAATCCCTCCACACCCTGTCACCTTGGACATTTCCTTTATAGACAGTGGACTTTGCTCTTTTTTCCCCCTGTAGCACAAATAACCCTCTTTTTAAATTTTTTTTCTTTTTTTTTATTGTGAAAATACTGTACAGAGGGGTTAAAATTACACGAGCAAGGTAATGAGTGCATTTCTTATCAAGCATTGTTGCCTCCTCCTTTGTTTCCCCTTTCCATCCTTCCCATCTCCTGTTCCCCCCCCCCCCATTCTCCCCCCCCTTTTAAATTTTTTAATGAGCCAAATGTTGCTCCCGACAGGAGCAACAGAGCCTGGACTAAAAGCTCATCCTAGTTTACTATGGCTTTCTAGAAAGTCTGTGACTATCACTCCAACGCTTTCTCTTGCATAAAAATCATGCTTGTGCTGGGCCTGCAAGGGTCAGAACATTTTCACTCCTTGATTCTCTCTTCCTTTCTCTCTCCTTCAGCCCTTCCTGCTTCTTCTCCTCTGTTACCACCTCTTCCTCTTCTTCATCCTTTTCCTTCTCCTCCTCCTCTTCCTCCTCCTTTTTCTTGTTCTTGTACCAGGCTTGAACTCAGGACCTAGGCACTGTCCTTAGCTTTTTCACTCAAGGCTGGCATTTTACCACTTGAGCCACAGCTCTACTTCCAGCCTTTTGGTGACTAATTGGAGATGAGAGCCTCATGGACTTTCTTGCCTGGGCTGACTTCTAGCCACGATCCTTAGATCTCAGTCTCCCGAGTAGCTAGGAAAACAGGCTTGAGCCACTGGTGCCTGACACCTCATTCTTCTTTATAATAGGTGTATGTACACTCTTCAAGGCCCTTCTTTTTCAGAAAATAAAAGTCTGGGTAGTGAGACTAGCTGTAGCTTATTAGCTTAAAGTCCAGAGTTACAAGAAGAATGATTGGACATTATCTCAATTATTAGCTCCCTTCCTTTTTCTTCTCCTAGCAGCTCATTACTCGTGGGGTGACCCATGAGGAATTGGCTAGGCTCTGGACATTTTTGGCCCACAAAAAGGCAAACGCCTGAAGTTCCTCTCAGCATGTACTAACTGGCTTGCTCACTGTGCAGTCCTCAGACCCCAGGGGTACAGCGAGGTCATCGCTTAGCAGCATCACAGTGAGTCCCACAAGGCCACAGAAAGCCTCACTTCTTGCCAAAACAAAGCAAGCAAATTCCCCTCTCCTAAGCCTCAAAACCCTCTTGGTTTATTATCATCCCAACAGATTTTGTGGCTCAGATGCCATCTCCATGGTAAAAGCTCGGCAGCTTCTGATGGCTGTTGGTTTTGTTTTTCAGTCTTCACCTACAATGCTGGCCGCCAGGAGACCTGCGAACACAGCCATGATCAATGCTCTCGGCATGCCTTCTGCACCGACTATGCCACCGGCTTTTGCTGCCACTGCCAATCTAGGTTCTACGGAAATGGGAAACACTGTTTACCAGAAGGTGACTGATGGCCTGGGGGTGCCCTTTCTGTCTGTCTGTCTGAAGTGTGAGCTTGGCTCTGTGGACCTTACTTCTCTCCCTGAATCTAGTGTTAACAACAGGTTGAGGCCATTTCCTACTTTGATGATTCATCAGAAGTCTCTCCCCCTACCCCAAGCCTTTGGGGAAGAGAGAGAAAGAAGAGAGGGAGAAAGAGATCTCTTGGGCTTCATTAAGATGATTTGTAGAGCCAGGTGCTGGTGGCTCATGCCTGTAATCCTAGCAGTGCACGAGGCTGAGATCTGAGGATCTCGGTTCAAAGCCAGTCTGGGCAGGAAAGGCCATGAGACTCTTCTCTCCAACTAACTACCAGAGAACTGGAAGTGGTGCTGTGACTCAAGCGGTAGAGCGCTAGCCTTGAGCTGAAGAGCTGAGGGACAGCACTCAGACCCAGAGTTTAAGCCTTATGACTGACAAAGATTTATTTAAGAGTGAGTTTGGAAGACCCCCCCCCCCCAAAAAAAAAAAAAAAAAAACAAAACCAAACAAACCAAAAAGGGAAGTGGTGCTGTGGCTTAGGTGGTAGAGTGCTTGCCTTGAGCTGAAGAGCTCAGGGCCAGCTCCCAGGCCCAGAGTTCAAGTCCCACGGCCGGGGCGGGGGGGGGGGGGGGGGAGGAGGGAAGGGCGGGGGGAGTTTGAAGAGTTGTGAGGGGAATTATTTTGTGTGGGTGCCTACTCCATGGGCCATGGCCAGGGCTAAGGCTAACTGGATTTTCTGACTCTCAGGGGCACCTCACCGGGTCAATGGAAAAGTGAGTGGTCACCTCCGTGTGGGCCTCACGCCCGTGCACTTTACTGACGTGGACCTGCATGCTTACATCGTGGGCAATGATGGCAGAGCCTACACAGCCATCAGCCACATCCCGCAGCCAGCGGCCCAAGCCCTTCTCCCCCTCACGCCAATCGGAGGCCTGTTTGGTTGGCTCTTTGCTTTGGAAAAGCCAGGCTCTGAAAACGGCTTCAGCCTCACTGGTGAGTAAGGACCCCCAAGTAGCTCTGCTTTGCTGTTTTGCTTCTTGAGGTGAAGGAGGATCTGCCTGTTCTTGCACCCTAGATTTGTGGAGTTCTGTGCACCGTTCATTGGGACTGGTTTGGACTCACACAACTGATTCTTTCAAAGACTACCATTGCTTCTAAATGTTCTCCCAGCTGTATTTGTCACCTTTTGAGCCATTTCATACAGGCAAATAGGGATGCCAAACGGTACCTTTGGGCACCCAGAGAAGATTTTACTTCTTGTACCTGCATGTGCCAGTGCTTGTCATACTTTAACCTGCATACAAGCCACCTGCATGGCTTAAGAGGGCATAAATTTCTGGGTGGGTGGGTGGGTTGTGAGTCTGCTTATTTATTTATTTATTATTTTATTTTTTCCAATCCTGGGGCTTGAACTCAGGGCCTGGGCACTGTTCCTGAGCTTCTTTTGCTCAAGGCTAGCAGTCTACCAGTTCAGCCACAATGCCACATCTGGCTTTTTCTGTTTATGTGATACTAGGAATCACAGGTCTTCATGCATATAGGCAAAACACTCTACCACTAAGCCACTTTCCCAGTCTTGTGCTTTTTTAATAAGCTTTCAGAAGATGCTAAAGTTGCTAATTGAAGGATCATTCCTTCCTTTCCTCTCTCCCTCCCTTCTTCCTCTCCTCTCTTCTCTCTCCTCCCTCCCTTCCTTCCTTCCTTCCTTCCTTCCTTCCTATTCTAGTAAAGGGGCTTGAGCTCAGGACTTCTGGTCTTTTTGCTTTTAGCTTATTAGGATAGGGTATCATATTTTTGTCTGGGCTGGCTTTGGACTAGGATCCTCCTACTTCTACCTTCTGAGTAGCAAAGACTGCAGGCATGTGCCATCATACCAGGCCAAGGACCTCCTTTGATAGCATGAAGGAAACTTTTTGGCTTTTTATGTATCTACAAGGGCTTATTTCTTTTTTCTTGAACACAAAATGAGAGAAACTGCAGATTTTAATAGCTGTTTATAAGATCTTACCTTTAATCAAGATTTAAATAAAATCTTGGGTCAAAAGTAGATAAAACATAGCACACAACATTCAGTTAGAATTTAAGATACATAATTTTTCAAAGTATAAACATTCCCTAAGTAGTCATGAAGTATATAAGAAAAATATATCCATGTTTATCTGAAATGCAAATTTAAGATATCTGGATATCCTGGTTTATGTTTTTTTTTTTCATGTCTTGTTTTTGCTGGTTTATTTTTGCTAATTCTGGAAACCTCAGAACAAAGTCCAGGATGTTCCCAAGAACGTATTTCTTACAGAATACAAGCTCGTATAAAGAGAAAGAGTATGAAGTAAGGGAGGAAATGAGACTCTAATATCAAATGTGGGGGATTTAGGGCATCCACAGCTGATAGGACTTAGTTTGGATATCAGCTAATCACCTCTGGTACTACCTCCAATAGCAGTAGAAACTGGGAGGAGGAAGTACAGACTGAAAAGCACTTATTTCGACTTTGCAGTACTGGGGATCAAACCCACAGCCTCAGGCATACTAGGTAAGAACTGTGCTCAGCCAGTACTGGTAATCATGTAAGTGGAGCTTCTTTGGACCCCTGTCTGAATTTTTGTCCTCTGCAGGGGCCACCTTTACTCATGACATGGAAGTTATTTTCTACCCAGGAGGGGAGAGGCTTCGCATCACTCAAACTGCTGAGGGACTCGACCCAGAGAACTATCTGAGCATGAGGACCGATATCCAAGGCCAGGTGCCCTACATCCCAGCAAATTTTACAGCCCACATGGCTCCCTACAAAGAGCTTTACCATTACTCAGACTCAGGTATGTGTAACCAGCTTCTACATCTCTAAAATGAGCATTTTACTTGTCTCATATAGAATGTTCTACAACAATATGTGGCATACCAAATGAGTTCAGAATCATGTTTTTTTGTTTTTGTTTTTGTCGGTCTTTTGTTTTTGTGGGCCTTGAACTCTGGGCCTGGGCGCTGTCCCTGAGCTCTTCAGCTCAAGGCTAGTCCTCTACCACTTGAGCCACAACTCCACTTCTGGTTTTCTGGTGGTTAATTGGAGATAAGCGTCTAACGGACTTTCCTGCCCAGGCTGTTTTTGAACTGTAATCCTCAGATCTCAGCTTCCTGAGTAGCTAGGATTACAGGCATGATCTATCAGTGCCCGGCTCATTTTTTATTTTATTGTGAAATGGATGGTGTGAGTGAGCAGAGGGTCGGCTCCTGTACACAGAATGGGTCCTTTCAAAAAGTAATAATATAATCAATCAATTAAAAAATTGTTGGGGAGAGGTAGTGATGATAAAATATAGTTCCTGACCATGCTGTTTACCCTTGGGTATGAAGTAAAAAAAAAAAAAATTATCGGTCGCGGGCTTGAACTCTGGGCCTGGGCGCTGTCCCTCAGCTCTTCAGCTCAAGGCTAGTCCTCTACCACTTGAGCCCCAGCACCACTTCCAGTTTTCTAAGTGGTTTATTGGAGATAAGAGTCTCACAGCCTTTCCTGCCTCCTTAGTAGTTAGGATTACAGGCATGAGCTACCATGCCCAGCTGAAATATTGATTATTAGAATTTATCCTGTAACCTTGTTCTGATGATTTCAGCCTGCTCTAAAAAGTCTTAGAATCCTTGCAAATGATATGAAGCAAATGTGACATTTGGAGTTGGCAGATGAGACTTGACCTCTTGGTCTTGCCCTTTAAAATGCGCAGGAAAGCCTATAGCTCACACATGTAATCGTAGCTACTCCGAAGGCTGAGATCTGAGGATTGCAGTTCGAAGTCAGCCTAAAAAGGTAGGAGACAGCGCCCAGGCCTTGAGGTCAAGCCCCAGTATCAGAACAACAATAATATCAACCAACAATAACTGTAGAAAAACCCACCCCACATGAAAATTTAATTAATATTTAGAAATATTTACCAATTGGCCTGTAAAATGTTACAGCTGTGACCTCCACTAGTTCCAGAGACTACTCTCTTACTTTGGGTGACATCAACCAAACATGGTCATACCGGCTACACCAGAATGTCACTTACCAGGTGTGTAGGCATGCCCCTAGACACCGGGCTATGCCTGCCACCCAGCAGCTGACAGTGGACCGGATCTTTGCCTTGTACAATGAAGATGAAGGTGTGCTGAGATTTGCTGTGACCAATCAGATTGGCCCTGTTGAAGGTAAGATATCTTCTGTTGTTGGGCAAAACTTACATTCCTTTTAGGAAGCATCCAAACAATGCAGAGGCTAGTAAGGGTTCATGAGTACCAGATTGTAAGGTGCTGCATATAAGGTTGAGTAAAGTAGAGGAAGAGAAATAGAATTTGTAGAAGAGTGTCCCTACCAAAGGTCAGGAAACAGCATAGCAATTGAAGCTGGCGTGGAGCAAGAGCGAGTGATGTGTTCACAGCTCTGAGCAAGGTTGGACCAAGTAAGAGGGAGGGAGGTATTGACATGCCTTGTTGCAGTTATGACAAGTGCGTCTGGATTGGAGGTGCAGGGAAGGTGCCCCACCCCCACCCCCTCCCCACCCTCCCCCCAAGTGACATTTTAGTTAAAGCTTAAAGAATGGAGTTCTCACTAAATTCTGGTGGAACAAAAAGCTGGTGGTGCCTGGAAAAATAAAATCAGACTTCTATGTTTGGAAACTTCACTTGAACATGAGACTGGATGCTTTGTGCTTGCTACTTCTATTTGGTCAGTACTGGAAGTTGGAG
The DNA here is from genome assembly GCF_019054845.1 of Dipodomys spectabilis. Classification (NCBI taxonomy): domain Eukaryota; kingdom Metazoa; phylum Chordata; class Mammalia; order Rodentia; family Heteromyidae; genus Dipodomys; species Dipodomys spectabilis. Next base: position 16,466,939 of record NW_024870719.1, on the reverse strand, counting down.
CTAGTTATTGTGGCAGTAAGTAGATAAGGAGACAAAATAGAAGGTGTCTAAACTGGAAAGGAAGAAGTAAACTTATGTACTCTCAGATGACATGAGCTTTTGTGCAGAAAGTCCAAGAAATTTACTAAAAATCTATTAGAATAAATTCAATAATGTTGCAGAATACAAGATCAATATATAAACATTGTATTTATAATCAACAGTAAGTAAAAATGAAATTCAGAACTTTAACTTTAAAAGAGTTAAAAATGTATGGGAGTACCTTTTTTTAATTTTATTTTTTGGTACCAGTTCTGGGGTTTGAACTCAAGGCCTGCATGCTATTTCTGAGCATTTTGCTTAAGGCTAGTCCTCTACCACTTGAGTTACAACTCCACTTCCAGCTTTTTGCTGGTTACTTGGAGATGAGAGTCTCCTGGACTTTCCTGCCCAAACTGGCTTTGAACGGGAGTCCTCAGATCTCAGTCTCCTGAGTAGATAGGATTACAGGTGTGAGCCACAGGTGGCTGGCTGTTAATAAAACATTTTAACAGAAGTGAATGCTTGTCTATAGAAACAGCTGCCTTTTTTAAAAACTATATTCAGCAACACACATCTGTAATCCCAGCTATTCAGGAAGTAGAGGTAGGAGGAAAATGTTGGGTACTTGTGGTTCATGCTTATAATCCTAGCTACTCAGGAGATTGAGATCTTAGGATCATGATTCAAAGCCAGCCAGGGCAGGAAAGTCTGTGAGACTCATATTTCCAGTTAATGAGCAAAAAGCTAGAAGTGGAGCTGTGAGACAAGTGGCAGAGCAGTACTAGCCTTGAGCACAAAAGCTCAAGGACAGTGCTCAGGTCCTTGAGTTCAAGTCCCAGCACTGGCACAAAAGGGGAAAAAAAGACCGAACTGTAAAAATAACAAAAACAAATAGAACTGGGGTATATGGTTTAAGTGTTGCCAACAACCCCCCCCAAAAAGAAAAAGACAAACAACTTTTTTGGAAAAAAAAAGGGAATATTTTTCCAGGTTATTAATTAGGAGACATAGGTTTGTTAATATGGTAGTACTTCCCAGATTATTCTATCGATATAACTTAGTCCCTATCAAAATATCATCAGCTGGCTTCTTTGCAGAACCCAGAATAGTCAAAATAATCTGCAAGAAAAAATTATATTGGAGTACTCAAATACCTCCATTTTGAAACCTGAAGTAATTTGGACAGAGTGGTCTAGGTATATGGGTAGATGACGTGCAGGTCAGTGGACATGAGAATCAGAAGGAAATGCTCACATTTGTGGTCAGTTGCTTTTTTTTCTCTCTCTCTCTCAATAAGGCTGACAGAGTAATTCAATGAGGAATTAAGCCATTTTTAGCAGGTGGCGCAGAGACACCTGGTCATATGCATGCAAAAGATTGAGCAGGAATCCTGCTCACAGCATATACAATAATGAATTCAAATGACTCACTGGCCTGAATGTAAGAGTTTAAAACTTTTTTTTTCTTGGTTGTGGGGCTTGAATTATGGTTTGGGTGCTACCCCTGTGCTCTTCAGCTCAAGGCTAGTGCTCTACCACTTGAACCACAGAGCCACTTCCGGTTTTCTGGTGGTTTATTGGAGATGAGAGTCTCATGGCCTTTCCTGCCCAGGCTGGCTTTGAACGGCGATCCTCAGATCTCAGCCTCCTGCATAACTAGGATTACAGGTGTGAGCCACCGGCGACCAGCAGAATTAAAAACTTTTCAAAGAACAGAAAGGGGTACATTTTTGTCATTGTGAATTTGGCAGTGATTTCTTAGGACAGCAAAAGTATAAAAAAATGAAAGAAAAAAATAATTGGGTATCATCAGAGTTCAAAGAAAAGAACTTGAGCTTCCAAGGGATATCAGAGCAAAGTGAAAATGCAATCCATGGAATGTGAGAAAATACTCTAAATTATATTTAATAAGAGACTTGCAGAAAATATGACATTCTGTTATAATTCAATAATAAAAAGAAATCTAATTAAAAAGTGGGCCACCGAAGGAGCCAAAAGCATCCACTGGAGAAAAGACAACAATCAGTAGACAACAGCTTGAACAAACTGTTCTCAAGAAGAAACACGAGTGGCTAATGAAAGATTGTTCCTTAGCCATAAAGGAAGTGAAAATCAAAAGTCCATCTTACTCTGGTCAGAATGGCAGTCATCAAGCAAATAAACAACAAATGCCGGTGTGAGGATGCAGGGGAATAAGGAACTGTTGGTGAAAATGTAAAGTAGATCTGCAACTATAGAAATCAGCATGGGGGGGTTCTCAGAACATTAAAAATAGACCTATCTTATGTCTCCACCATACCACTTGGGCATATAGTCAAAGGAGAGTAAATCAATATACTGGAAAAATACCTGCACATGCATGTTCATTGCAGCCATGTGTTCATGTTAATCAGATTGTGGGATTAGCAGGGTACCTAGCAACTGATGAGTGAATCAAGAAAATATATCTATCTTGTGAGTAGACACACATAACATGTACACTTATACCACAGAATTCTACTGAGCTATAAAATAATAAACCGATATGGTGGGGAGGGAAAGTGGGAGAAAATGGAGGGGGGTAACAAGTTTGACAAATAATGTACTCACTACCTTACATATGTAACCCCTCTGTACATCACCTTGACAATACAATTTAAAATAAAACTATATAATTGGAAGGGAAATGGATAGAACTGAAGAGGCTCGTGTTAAGTGAAATAAGCCAAGCTCAGAAAGTGAAATATTACATGTTCTTTATTTGTGGACTATAAGCCTAACATGCTGGTGATAGTAGTGTTAGTGTGGCTTGTGGGAACTGTCTAGGAGGGGATCAGTGGGAATGAAGATGGAAGAGCAAAGGAAGGGAAATGGAGTGGTGAAGAGGATAAAATACCTTGACTGCATGAAGACAACATAATGGAAAGGGGGAAGGAGACTTGATAGTAGAATCCCATGTTTTTTTGTTTATAGGATACTGGGTTGGAGCCATAGACATGTGTCTATGTGTCCAGAGATAGGATTCTAAGGTAGTGAATAATGTACAAACTGACAGTTGATTTTAGAAGAACATGTAACTCATGAAGGAAAAGAGTTCAGATTTCTCAAGAAGAGATTGAAAAACATCTTTCTCCTTTAGGTGATCAGTTTTGCCCTCAGCTGGTACAAACCTAGGATCTGCTAAAAGAGCCATTAGTGGAAGAGTCTCCTAGGTACAGAGTCCATTGAGATTCTAGTCATTTAGGAAATAGAATACTTCCTGTTTCCCTCCCCTGCCCCCATTCTTTTTGCTAGTACTGGACCTTGAACACAGGGCCTTATGCTCTTACTTGCCTGTTTTGCTTAAGTCTAATACTTTACCACTTGAACCACACCCCCGCTTCTGGCTTTCTGCTGGTTAATTGGAGATAACAATCTTCTGGGCTTTGAGCCATGAGCCTCAGATCTTAGCCTCCTGAGCTGCTAGGATTACAGGCATGAGCCACCAGTGCTGACCCTATTTTTCTTAATGACAATCCAAGTGGGAATAACAAAGACTAGCATCTACCAAGCTGCTGAGGTTAGTCCTAAGTTTTAGATTATCCATTTCCACCCAAGTCAAATAATAAGAATAATTAATAAGCAGCAACTCTGTTCTTAGTACTTTATGAGCATTTCCATACTTAATCTACTCTCCACTCTAACAACTTATTTCTTCCCAAGGAACTATCATATTTTTTTCTACTTTATAGATGGGAAAGTGATAAAGCAATGAAGCAATTGGAAGTACCAGCCCTTGAGTGGGGAGCTAGGACTTCCGCCCAGACAGAATGCAGAGCCCACACTCTGTGCTGTGTTGGCCTCCTAAAAGCCTTGTCATTTATACCTAGTTTGAAAAGAGACAATGTGTGTGTTTCTAAACCCTTTGTGTCAACTTCACGTCATCTACAGAGAACAATATATTCATTCTACCTGAATAGGAGGAAAAAAAAAATGGGAAAAGTTGAGACCAGAAAAAAGCACCAAACATAAACTGTTTCTTGTTCCTTTCCTTCTCCATGCACAGCAATGTCTTAGGTCTTTCACTCCAGCTAGACCTAGCATCTGGCTGGAAAGCATGTACAACAATACAACTGTCACACTGAGTGGGACTGTCATGGATGTATGATTGGGTCCTCCCCCTGAGTTTGCAGGACCTGCAGCCTGGCTGTCCATTCTACAACTATTCCATTCCCTCCCTGCCCTACAATTGTTTGAACTTCAAATGTCAGTGTGAAGGACAGGACCCAGGGATGCTTCTGGAGCCAGGGCAGAGCACTGCAGTGATGCTGAATGGATTGTTCCTTTAAGGAAACTCTTTCCCGATTGATTAAATGAGTAAATTAGTTCCAGATCCTTTCAAAGTTGAGCAGTTGTATGAGGGGGTGAGGGTAAATATGAAATGGCTCAAGAACAATACTGCTGTGTTTATTTGCTGGAACAGGAGAATAGCCAGCAAGCTGTGGTGGAGAATAGTGAAATGGTTTTAGGAATATGATTAGATTATTAGAAGCCACATTCCATGAGTAGGGAGAGCTCTGAGCTCTGAAAGGTTCTCATGTTTGGTTTAATGGTCTGCTAGCACTGAGTTAATTAATTGATTTATGTCCTGGCTCTGAGGCTTGAACTCAAGGTTCCTCTCTCTCAGTTGGCTTTTTACCCAAGGATGGTGCTCCACCACTTGAGCCATACTCTCGTTCAACATTTTGGAGATAAGCGTCTCTTGGGATTTGTCTGTCTGGCTTCAAACTGCAATCCTCAGATGTCAGTCTCCAGAGTAGCTAGGCTTGCAGGCTTGAATCACCAGTGCACAGCATAACAGTCTTAATTTTTAAATTAAAAAAAAATCTTGTTTTTCTAACAAGGGACTCTGTATTTTTGTTTTTCAATGGGCTCTATAGGGTGATATAACTGTTCCTATGAGCGAATTGCATTTTAAATCAGAGTCATATACTTCCAGATGTTTTCTCTGTAGTTTTAAGTGTAATAGTGCCTTCTGTCCAAATTTCTAAGTCATTTTTGGGTTGCCTCTACATTTTTTCTTTTTCTTTTCATGCCTGGCAGAGGTAAGCTGTGAACGTCTGTGGGAACTCACTAATCTTTGCTGGAATGTACCAGAGTGAAATGTTTGATGCTGTGAATTTCTGAATAAGAAAAGTTCAGCAATTGTATTTATAAATTAAAACATTTTGAAGATGACTTTTCCCTCTGGCAAGGTATGCCAAGCATTTTTGTACAGAACCCTCTCCTAAAATGGAGAAAGAACTGGGAGAGGAGAGTCAGGTTTCTTGTCTTTAACATGGGGTCCCTAGGGGAGGACACGGCCTGTTGTTTTCAGCCTAAAAAACACAGGCCAGTGATTGACTTGGATAACTCAACAACCACAGCCCCAATGCTGGCCTTCCTTGCTTCCTTTCTGCCAAGAGGGCCGCAGTGATGAACTTATAAGGCTGTCTGTATGATCTGGGGGAGCTAGACTTCTGTGGACTGAAGTTTGTTGGCTTTAAACAATGTTGGGCCACTTGCTGGTATTTTGTCTTGACAAAAATTCTGTTACTCCAGCCAATGTCATTGAGGTGAACTGAGGACAAACCCGTATCCCTTCTTTTCCAATCACTAATGGGAGATGATAGCTGTAGAAACATCAGTGGTGTTTCTTAAAAGTAGATTGTTGGAGTTTTTCAAAAAGTGAGGGCCTGTCAGTGACTCCATCTCAACTGACTATAGTGTGATACAGGAGTTGGAGGAGCGGTAGCCTGGACATTGGGGGAGAGGCAGGCACTTGGAGTGGTGGGTGCCTTGAAGGACTGGGAGGAAGACAAGACTATGAACACACTATGGCAGCAAGTAGTTGCAGGGGGCGGGACAAATTTCAGCCCCATGAGTTAAAGGGAAGGGGAGACATAGGTGAAAAGGAAATGGCTCATCAGAGTGTGATACCAAGAGATTATGGCATGTGATCCGACCAAAATGTATCCATAGATGCCATGATGCTGATTTCAGGGGTAGCAAGAGGTGTGGGGAGGGTGGGGTCCAGACGTGGAGGATGCTGAGCTGCCTGTGTCATAGTCAGGAATTCAGGCACAGAAGTACAAGGAAGAAAACCTAAGTTATCATGACCTAAATGCAGCCGTCATGGTAGCAGAGGTGACTGGGGGTGTAGAGGTAACTATTGTGGCTACCGTAGTTGGAGCTCTTAAAGTCTTTGGAGCCTCAGATTGGAAGCTGAAGTGGGGATAAAGTGAGGAGGAAGAACTAACATAGTTCCTGGACTCCATCTGGAGTTGATTTTTTTTTAAGTTGTTACATCTAAACATTTTTATTTTTTTAACTTTGATTGTGAAGGTGAAGTGCAGAGGGGTCAAGTAATGAGTACGTTTCTTTTTGAACAGGGTTACCCCTTCCTTCATTTTCTCCCAGTTTGTCCCCTATTGACCACCTCCTCCACAAGTTGTATAGTTCATTTCTGACATAGTATCTAGAGAGTATCTCTGCTGAATTAGTTTGCTCTTTGTCCCGCCATTCACTCTCCAAATCAGATAAACTTACATACAAGACAAAGGGTGCAGAAATAAAAAACAGCAGCAAAAGGGAAAAACAAAACAAAACAAAAACTCTGCAAACAGTACAATTAAAAAAAAAAAAACCCTCTTTCTGTTTCTTGGAGTTCATTTCAATAAGCATTTTATATGATCATGTGCACATAGCTATTGAACGCTTGTGTTCTTCTCCTAATATCCTCCTTTGTCCTCACTGTGTGAATGTTTATAGAGTCTAGTTTAGTTTATCATATCCAAGTGTAATTTGTTATCTTTAACCATCCATTGGGTTTACTTGTAGACTTATAGGAATATTCTAATTATTACAAATGCAACCTATGTTTCTTTGGATCTGGCTTAATTTACTTAATTAAAGTTTTCAAGTTTTTCTGTTTTCTTATGAACGGGGAAAGGTCATTCTTTCTGATGGAAACATAGAGTTCCATGGTGTATAAATACCACATTTTCTTGATCCATCTGTTCACTGAGGGGCATCTGGGTTGATTCCATATCTTAGCTATGGTAAACAAGACTGCAGTGAACATGATTGTGCTGGTGCCTTTAGTGTGGTCTTGTTTGTGGTCAATTTGATAAATGCCCAGGACTGGGATTGCTGGGTCATAGGGAAGCTCTATGTTTAGTCTTTTTGAGGAACCTCCAAATTGCTTTCCAAAGTGATTGAACAAGTTTACATTTCCATGAACAATGCAATAGTTTTCCCTTATGTTCACATCCCCACCAGCATCTGTTATTGTTAGTTTTCTTGATAATGGCCATTCTAACTGGATTGAGGTGGAATCTCAACGTTGTCTTGTTTTGTGTTTCTTTTAGGGCCAGAGATGCTGAATATCTCTTCATATGCCTATTGGCCATTCTTACTTCTGAGAATTCTCTAAGTGTTTTTTTTTTTTTTTTGGTCCAGTCGTGGGGCCTGAACTCTGGGCCTGGGTGCTGTCCCTCAGCTCTTCAGCTCAAGGCTAGCGCTCTACCACTTGAGCCACAGCGCCACTTCTGGCTTTTTTTTCCTTCTGCTTATGTGGTGCTGAGGAATCAAACCCAGGGCCTCATGCATGCAAGGCAAGTGCTCTACCACTGAGCCAACTTCCCAGCCCCTCTAAGTTTTTAACCCATTTATTAATTGGATTGTTGTTTCTTTGAGGATTTGTTTTGAGGGGGGGGTTAATTTTTTACCTTTAAGTATATATTTAGAGATGAGGCCCTTGTCTGATACATAGATCTTCTCCCAGTTGGTGGGCTTTCTATTTATATTGCTAGCTATGTCCTTTGCCATGCAGAAACTCTTCAGTTTGATGCAATCCCATTTATCCAGCCTTTCTTTGATTTGTTGTGATTCTGGATCTTTATTTAGGAAGTTTTGACCCATGCCTAGGAGCCCTTGTGTTTCCCCTATCCCTTCCTGTAATATTTTTGTGGTATCTGTCCTTACATTGAGGGCTTTGGGCATGATTCTGGTGCAGGATAATATACAAGGTACTAGATTCAGTTTTCTGCACATGGTTAGCCAATTCCACCAGCACAATTTGTTGAAGAGGCTGTCTTTTTTCCATCCTGTGTTTTTGGCTCCCTTATCAAATATTAGGTGACTATAGGTCTGTGGGTTCATTTCTGTGACTTCTATTCTATTCCGTTGGTCCTCAGGTCTATTCTGTGCCACTACCAAGCCATTTTTATTATTATGGCTTTGGATAGTTTCCAGTTTGGTATTGATATTCCTTCAGCACTGTTCTTCCTGCAAAGGATTGTTTATTTTGCTATTTGGGGTCTTCTGTTTTCCATATGAATTTTTGGATTGCTTCCTCTAAATTGTTAAAGAATGCTGTTGGGATTTTGATGGGTACTGCATTGAATTTGTAGATAGCTTTGGACAGTATTGCCGTTTTCTCAATATTATTCCTTCCAATCTAGGAACATGAAAGGTTTTTCCAGTTCCTTAAATCTGCTTTACTTTCCTTTTCCAGGTTTTTAAAGTTTCATTATAGAAGTCTTTTACATCTTTGGTTAATTCTTGCTTTTTTTTTTTTTTTTTAGTCTATTACAAATGAAGTTGCTATCCTGATTACAGCCTCTCCTCATTGTTGGCATACAGAAAAGCTACTGATTTTTGTGGGTTCATTTTATACCCTGCTACTTTGCCAAAGTTTTGGAGTGGAATCTATGGGGTTCTTTAAATACAGGATATGTCATAACATTTTTATTCTTAACACCTGAGGAACCAGAAATAAACCTGTGCCAAAGCTAATGGCCTGATTATCTAGGTCCTGGAGCTCCCTCTGTCCCAGACCACACATTTTCCAGTAGAATGGGTTGTGGTGGGCTTAGATTTTTACCTTATCCCAGCTCTATTGATTTCTCCTAACTGTGTGTGTAACAGTGACCAGGTTACTTGGCCTGTCTGTGCTACAGAGATGTGGAACTGGAAGTGTGGCTTAGAAAGCATGAAGCCCTGAGTTCAAGCCCCACTACTGACAAAAATAAAACAAAACTAATAAAATTGAAAATATATTAATGGAACCTTTGGAGCCATGAGCTACATAATTGTGAGGGTTTAATGAAGTGGTATACAATACAAATCCTGCCTGGCATTAACTATTGCATGCTACTTAGAACTTTCTGAAGGGAAGATTTCACGTGTCAGCAGTCATTCATCCACTGTCTCATGGACAGATTATATATATATATATATATATATATATATATACATACCATGGGGTCAATACTGCAGAGGAAGAAAGCAAAGTCATTTGTGTTTATTTAGTGTTCAGAATTGTTTCAAAAGTAAGATTTTGGAAGTAGTGAATTTTAATGAGAAAGTGTCAGATTTACAGCCAGAAAGCTGGAGATTTGAGTCCTTCCTTGATGACTCACTTCATGACTGTGAGCTTAGGGAATTTTTCCTATGTCACTCACTTATCTCTGAATCTAATCACAATAGAGATGACAGCCCAGCTTGCTTATCCCTTTCCAATTAACTAGCAAAAATCTGGCATTGAAGCTGTGGCTCAAGTGATAGAGCACCAAACGAGCAAAAAAGCTGAAGGACAGCGCCTAGGCCCTGAATTCATGCCCTGGTATCAGCCTGCATATGTGGGTATGTGTGCACACACATAGTATTTTTAAAGAAGAGTCGGTGCTGGACATTTTTATTCCCTGAATATAAAACTACTAGAAATAAGAAAACTTTTTAGAGAATCAGCCAGAGGATCTATTCTGGAAATGAAACTTGAGATGCAGGTTTGATACTTAATAATTTAATATGGTCTGCACATGGCCATCCCACACAGGTGATCATTTAGTCAATTTTGCAAGGATGCCTGTCTCCTTCCCTCCCTACCATTCTCTCTACAGCAGCTCTATTGTTTCCTTTCTGCCCCTGCAGCAGACTCAGGCCCTGCTCCAGTGAATCCTTGCCATGATGGAAGCCATGTCTGTGACTCGACAGCACAGTGCCATGCAGGGGCAGGTACAGACTACACCTGTGAGTGTGCACCTGGGTACCAGGGAGATGGACGGAGTTGTGTAGGTAAGAGACTGCTGTGCTTCTGTCACATGACCCTGGTTTTCACTTTGCTCTCAAAGTTATCTCTATACATCTTTATGGTCTCTATGGATCTGTGATTCTATCATCTGGATGTCATTGTATAAAAACTAAAGCATGGCCTGGTTTAGGTTTGAAATGTTAATTGGAGTTTGATATTTGGGGTTGGGACTATGAAAAGAAACCATCTTTTGTAATTCTTAGATCTTTTAAAGTTTTTGTTAGAGTATATATTAAGTAGCTCTTAGACTGTTTTTTGGTTTTTCTTAAATGTTAGGCATTGTCTTTCTTTAACCTATTATGTCTCCAAAAGCTGCAGTACATATTTCTTCATATTTGAAAAAAAAATCTTTCTTTCTTTCTTTCTTTCTTCCTTTCTTTTTCTCTTTCTTTCCTTCTTTCCTTTTTTCTTTCCCTCCCTCCCTCCCTCCCTCCCCTCCCCTCCCCTCCCCTCCCCTCCCCTCCCCTCCCCTCCCCTCCCCTCCCCTCCCCTCCCCTCCCCTCCCCTCCTCTCCTCTCTCCTCTCCTCTCTCCTCCCCTCCCCTCCCCTCCCCTCCCCTCCCCTCCCCTCCCCTCCCCTCCCCTCCTCTCCCCCTCCCCTCTGTTTCCTTCTTTTCTGGTATTGGCATTTGAACTCAGGGCCTGGGCACTCTACTACTTGAACCACAGCTCCACTTTCATCTTTATGGGGTTAATTGGAGATAAGAGTCACAGGTCTTCCAGCCTGGGTTTGCTTTGAACTGTAGTCCTCAGGTCTCAGCCTTATGAGTAGCTAAGAGCTACTGATACCTGGCTAGTATTTTTCTTCTAAATACCTATATTTTAATATGTAAAGAATTCTTAGACTGATTATTGAAAAATTACCTCCCTGTGACCCTGGAAAATCTTGAAATAAATTTTATTACAGCTAATGATCTGCAGCTTGCATTCATACCTGATACTTAAAAATCCTGTTAAAAGTGGGGCACTGTGGCTCACATCTGTAATCCTAGCCATCAGAAGACTAAGATCAGGAATATCATGGTTCAAGGCCAGCCTTGACAAAAAGTGTGAGACCCTGTGTGAAAAATAATGAAAGCAAAAAGGGCTGGAGGTATGACTCCAGTGGTGGAACACCTTTCTAGCAAGAGCAAAGCTTTGTGTTCAAAACCCAATACTGCCAATAAAGAAAAGGAAATCCTGTTTTAACTCCTGTTTTAGTCCCACTGAGGCCTTACCATGCTGAGAAAACTGTGTCTTGAGACTTTCATCTTCTGGAATGCTTGAGCACTTTCCTGTTCTCATTTTTTCTTAGATGTAAATGAATGTGCAACTGGCTTCCATCACTGTGGCCCCAATTCTGTATGTATCAACTTGCTGGGAAGCTACAGGTGTGAATGCCGTAGTGGCTATGAGCTCGCTGGTGACCAGCGCTCTTGCATCTGTGAGTACCAGCTCATTTGTCTTCAGCCAAAATGGTGATGTATCCTGCTCTTTTCTTCATTTTCCTTTCCACTTGTGCTGTGCAGAAGCTCAGCCATGTGAAAACTCATTATAAATGGATAGAACTCAAGGTTTCTCTTCAGCTTGGCCCTATAAATTGGTTTAACATCATGGTTTTCCTCCCACTAAATATTTATGGTGTTGAGTTACTGGAGGTAGCTCTCCTCAGTTGGGATTCTTAGCTTCATGATGTAACACAAGATTGACAACAATCCAGTATGTGAGAGACCATCTCATATCTTGATCATTGTCACCCCTTCCGTCATTCTCCCCTCCCCGCAGGGCCCACCCCTCCCCCCGCTTTAGTTCCACAGTTCACTCCCTGGTACCGAACAGGACTATATAGTCCTCAGTTTAGAATGAGGAGCTTGTCCCAGACTAACATAATAGTACATACCTGTAGTCCCAGCATTTGGGGGACTAAGGTAGGAGGATTGAGTTTGAGGCCAAACTGGGCTATGTAATATAGACTATCTTTAAAAAAAAATGATGCACTCCCATGTCATGAGACAAAAAGCCCCATCCATAGTAAATATGCCCTTTCTAGGGTGTTCCAAAACACACTTCAGACTTAAGAATGGATCCAAAAGAACTCTAGACATCTTCAGTTCATCTGGCTGATGGAGCTAGATAAAATAGAGAAATTACATGGTTTAATCCAGTGGTATAACAAAACATTGGAGACAGTAGAAACTCCTCTTGTGTGTGTTCATGCACGCATACTCTGGGTTGTTGTAAGTTTGCTTGGATGACTGATTTTCATGCCTAGTGTTTTAAATGGACACCAGCACCTCTCTAGCTCTGCTATGCATGTGAATGGTGTAGGAGGACTCTTGCTCAGTTGAGATTCTGCCCTTGGTGGCCCTTAGAACCTGCATTCTTGAGCGTCTCAGGTCAGCTGCTGGTGCTGTGAGGAGTAAGCCTCGCCGACTCTCAGGCCTGATCTCTTGGCTGTCTTTCTTTTCGCAGTGATTGCCCCACCTCCCAACCCTTGCGAGGATGGCAGTCACACCTGTGCTGGACAGGCCCGGTGCATTCACCATGGGGGGAGCACTTTCAGCTGTGACTGCCTGCCAGGTTATACTGGCAGCGGGCACCAGTGTTCTGGTAAGTACCTGTGGTCAGACTTGAGCAGGATGGACTGTCATCTTGCTCCCAGGAACCATCTCTCTTCTTTGCCTCAGGTAGCCTTGGAATTGGCAAAAGAGAAAAGAGCTCTGTAGAATCAGAAGGGAGGGAGGCCCAGGGTGATTTCTGTGGGCCTGGATCAGCCAGTGCATGTGGTCATCTTGGGAGAAGAGATTCCTGGTGTGGGTGACCACTGCCAGCTTGTGGCCTTCTGTTCCTTGGAGCTAGGGTAGGCTGGTGGGACTCACTGTCTGTTCTAGGTAGGCCTGTCCATTAAACATCTGGTGAGGAGGAGGGGGCCATGCTATCTTGATCTGCTAAGTAGCTCCTGGGAGCCAGGAAGATGAACCTGTTTTGTTGGGGGACAGGGAGAGTAAGGAGGAGGGGCACACAAATGGAGAGAGAAGTAGGGGGCAAAGCAGCCATGATATAGTCAAAGTACCTTATGTAAAAGTGGAACTGTGGAATTTGAGGATATAGAGAGGGAGAGATGAGGGAGAGTGATGGAAGGGGAGACAGTGATCAAGATACTTTGTGCTCATATTATGGCTTATTGAATCGAAACCCCTTTGTATAACTATAATTTTTTTAAAGCTCCCAAGAGTGAGCACGTGAGCTGAGTAGGCCCCTGTGAATGGTGGCAGATGGAAACAGCAATTCTAAGAAAGGGGGGATTTTTGCCTTTTAGGTTTTTGTTCTCCTTTCCCATCTTCACTGCTTTCTCACTCTCCCTCCTCATTTCACCATAACTGTGTGTCACTAACATGAAGCTGAGTTTCCTTCTGATTATCCACTAGTGTTCATGTGTCACTGACATGAAGCTGAGTTTCCTTCTGATTATCCACTCGTGTTCATGTTGCTCTACTGAATAGCCTCTCTATTAAGGCACTACTGGTCTAGTTTCATGAACATTTATACAGAAGGAGTTATGTCTAGTCCCAACAGCCTCACACTATTTCTGACATATTTCTGCATTCTAGTTTAGTGCTTTTATCTGCTAAACTTCATTGTGTGAAGTCTGGAAGAAATTTCAGAGAGGAGGTGTTGAAACTTAAGGTACACATTATATCTCTAGTGCACCTAGTCCCCCCTCCCACCATCTGGAATGGCTATATTTATTATAGGTGAGGGATACCTTGTATATGTGTGAGGGTCAGGAAGAGAATAATATGGGAATAATGCCTTTTATACTCTTGTGCCCTTATTCAGTCTGATTTTATCCACTCTCAGCTGTAAGAATGCAGAATTCCTGGAGAGCAAAACTCTTTTCCATAATGAGGTTGCATAATAAACATCTGGTAGCTTGTGAACATGCTACTTTTAGCTAGGCACCAGTAGTTCACACCTGCTATCTTAGCTACTCAGGTGGCTGAGATCTGAGGATCAAGGTTTCAAGCCAACCCAGGCAGGAAAGTCCATGAGTCTTTTATCTCCAGTTAACCAGTAAGAAGTCAGAAGTGGAGTTATGGCTCAAGTGGTAGAGTGCCAGCTTTGAGTGAAAAAGCTAAAGGATAGTGCCCAGGGACTGAACTCCAAACCCCTAGTACTGGCCAAAAAAAGCAAAAAAGATACTTTTAAGATATTTAGTTTCTTAACTATCCATTTTTTGACTACTAGAAATTAATTGCAGCCTATCTGTAGTGAGTATCAGTAACCACACCCTAGTTTAGGTTAGGTGTTTCTTTAATCTCTTCTAAAATCATTTTCTCTTTCCGTTTGTCCTGCAAGACTTTGGTTCCCTTCTGCGATCATGTTAAAACCCTGAAATTTTGCGTGTTTCGAGTTTTAGGTTATTGCTATTGGGGGTTATTGTTCTCTCATTTCATTCACTTGCAGTGGTCCCTCTTTTATCTCTGGGTCTTCTACTTTTTGGATTTCCTCTGGAACCCACAAACATGCTAACCGCATCATTGGCTTTCCCAGTTAACAGTTGTGGCTGCAGATGACCTGGAAATGTAGTAACTTGAAATAAGACACACAGGTTACCTGTGCGTCAGGGGCCTGGGTGTGGCATAGCCTGAGCTCTGTAGCAAGGCGTCTGGCAGATGGACTTCCCTGACAGCTTCATGGTGAAGGCTCCTTTCCTGGGCATCGATGGGAATCGATGGGCATCTGCACTACTGAATGGAGAGCCTCTCAGTTCCTTTGTTGGCTGTTGCCAGCCTCCCATTCCTTGCCACAAGGCACTCTCTTAACACGACAGCTTGCTTTATTAAAGCCAGCGAGACAAACCTGCCAGCAAGATGAAGTCATCATCTCAAACGTGGCAACCCTTAGTGTGTGGCTTTCTTGCGTGGGTTATAAACAAGCTACAAAGGGAAGGGGATTAGATGAGACCATGCACATGTCATGTGTTAGGGATCAGGTAGCGTTTTAGATTGTGGGGCAGTCAAGATGGAATAGTTGTTTTCATAAAGACCCTGATATATCTGGCTAATCATGAAAGTACCTTCCAGGATTTAGTTTTTATTTTTATTTTATTTTATTATTTTTTGTTAGCCATGGGGCTAGAACTCAGGGTCTGGGCACTGTCCTTGAGTTTTTTTGTGCTCAAGGCTAGTGCTCTACCACCTTGAACCACAGCTCCACTTCTGGTTTTCTGGTGGCTAATTGGAGATAAGAGTCTCACAGAATTTCCTGCCCAAGCTGGGTTTGAGCAGTGATCCTCTGATCTCAGCCTCCGTAGTAGCTAGGATTACAAACGTGAGCCACCAGCATCAGGCTCCTTCCAAGATATTTATACCTGGAAGTAATATCTATACACGTATTATTATATAGGTGTGTGTGTGTGTGTGTGTGTGTGTGTGTGTGTGATTTCATAGTGTGTGTCTTAGTGAGCCAGGCATCTTTGAGGGAGCCCTGTTTGGTGGGATGTGTACCTTCTTGAAGCACATACACGTTTTGACTTCATAAGAGGAGTTGTGGGCATTTCTCCAGCCATAGCTATGCTATGACTTCCTGAAAAATCTACGTTTGGATTTGGGTTCTCAGTCCAGTTTGAGTCACTAGCCGGAGGCTTTTATCCAAATAGACTTAAATCTTCTCCAGCTTCCCTCCATCTGGAGAGGTTTCAAGCCTGGCTAGTTCTCAGGCACATTTGTCCTTCTGGTGCAAAAGCAGATTGTCTCGTGTTGGAACACTCACAGGGAGGAGCAAGTATGAGTTGAGGAAACTGGGGTACAGATGGCCTGTTACCCAGAGCAGTCATTGCCCGGGAGTGGAAGGAGCGGAGCCACTCACATTCTGCTCTCAGATTCTCATTCTCCTACTGTAGATGTTGGGTAAGGCATGCTGAGTGCTTACAGGTCCTGGGGAGTACTCCACATGCCACAGGAACACAACCAGCAGGGTGCGTGACTAGACAGAGTACAGAGAGAGAGAGAGCAAGGACCTGTGGTTCCATGGGGGAGATCAAGATTAATTGGCCACAGGCAATTACATTGGGCTGAAAAGCAAATGGGTGGTGGCGGGGGAGAGGGCTAGAGTTCAATGGCTGTTTCTAAGTGTGTCCAGATGGCTCTATTCAGAGGGAAGGCAGGAAAGGCTATCATAGCATCAAAGCATGAGCTCCACTTGGAGCTCACATTTTCCAAACAGGTTCTTTAGGAGCTTAATAGGTGATAGAGAGGAGAGAATTATGTTGGAGCCTGGAGAATTATGTTGGGCACTGCGGTTCCTCTAATGCCCTTGAATTGATATCTGTCTCCCAGACACTGACCAAGTATAGTTGGAGTTTTTCCCCCTCCCCACCCTCCCCCACAACAAAGAAAGTTTTTTTTTTATAGTTTGTGTGTGTGTGTGTGTGTGTGTGTGTGTGTGTGTGTGTGCGTGTGCACCAGTCCTAGAGCTTGAACTTAGGGTCTGGGTGCTGTCGCTGAGGTTTTTTTTGCTCAAGGCCTAGCACTCTACCACTTGAGCCATCACTTCTGCGTTTTTGTTTTTGTTTTTTGGTCGTCGTGGGGTTTGAACTCTAGGCCTGGGCACTGTCCCTCAGCTCTTCAGCTCAAGGCTAGCGCTCTACCACTTGAGCCACAGTACCACTTCTGGCCTTTTCTGTTTATGTGGTGCTGAGGAATCAAAACCAGGGCCTCATGTATGTGAGGCAGGTGCTCTACTGCTGAGCCACCTTTCCAGTCCCTTTTTTTTTTTTTAAATTTTGGACAATTATTTGGAGCTCTGAGTCTCACAGTCTGTCCAGCCTGGGCTGGCTTGGAAACCTTAGTCTTCAGATCTCAGCCTCCTGGGTAGCTAGGATAACTGGCAAGAGCCACTGGTGCCCTGCAAGAAAGCTTCTTTGTCAAGGGCCTGAAAGTCCTTCCACATCTGTGAAATAGGGAAACCTTTTTTTCCTTTAAGTTGACACCCTGGCTTCCTCCAAGCCCCACCCCCCAGTGTTTGTGCCTCTGAGGAGATACCACCAATGGCTCTGAGCTTAAGCCCTCGAGCTCCTAACTGAACTGGAATTTTCTATCATGACCTGAGGTCCTTCAAGGATGAGGTGATGGCTGTAGTTCTCAAGCTGTAGGGGTCAGAGATTTTGCAGGGGTGATACCTTCATCTCTCCAGGCAGGTTCTTGTCTTTCTGGTTACTTCTAACAGTCTCTTTTATCTATATGACCTTTGTGTCTGCCCTGATGGTAGTAGCACCTCTGAACTCCTCCGGGGAGATTGGCTGGTCTTAGAGATTGGGTCTGCATCTCTAGGCCCTGGGCTTTGCTGACATCTAAGCCTTAGCTTTGGGGAATCCCCTTTCCCTTGTTTTAAAAATAATCATCAGAAACTGTTCCCTGGGCTCAGAAATAAACCTCTCAGGAACCCCTCCTTCCTGCCATTGCTTGGGGTTCCTGTTACTGTGAGAAGTACTTTTAGCAAGCATATGTTTTGTCAATAGCTTTAATTTCCTGCATTTGGCTGCATGGTAATTTTTACAGCTTTGGTTTTACAACTCATTTTTATAGCCTCTTCTAGGCCCAAGGAACAGGATTGTCATCGGCTTTGTCCACCTGGGCATTTCAGCTGTTCTGCTGAAGAAGCAGCCAGTCAAAATACTGGTTGCCAATACTGGTTGATTTTTGTGTCATCAAGGAGCTAACCAGAATGCCTTGCTTGTTTCTGACTTTGCAGATAAGGTATCACCTCTTTCTGTCTTGCTAGGTGAGATGTAGATGATCAGGAAAGCCAATTGCTCACCCTGGAAGAGCTTCTCTGGATGGAATTAGGCTTAGTTATGTGGAGCATTTAAGGATTCTTTTGAACACAAAAGAGCTGATATACATGTCCCCTGATTTCCAGAGGCAGAAGATAAGCAGCATGCTAATTTGCTAATTGCAAAGTCAAGGAAGAGAATGCCTGTGTAGTGTGCTACTTGTCTATTAGGTGGTACCTAAGAAAGCACCTTAGAGAGTGGCTCCATGGGGGTGTGGCCAGAGCCAGGAATGGGAAGGAGGGAAATAACCCTAGATGAACTTCATCTAGACCAAAAGAGGCTGGGTAAGGAGCCATCCCAGTTCTAGGCCCATTTACACCTGATCTATTCTAGTGGTAAACCTCTAGCTTCCCACGCTGAGGTATTGTGCTAGGTGCTACCATATTAGACACAACTCCTATTTCTAGGTTTCTTACTGGTTATCTCATCATACTTTTTTCTATTTTTATTTTTTACATATTTTTTCTATTAAAAAAAATTCTAAATCGGGTATTCATGGCTCATGCCTATATTCCTAAACTATGCAGGAGGCTGAGATCTGAGTGTCATAGTTCAAAGCTAGCCCAGGCAGGAAAGTCTATGAAACTCTTTTCTTCAGTTAACCACTAGAAAACCAAAAGTGGAGCTGTGGCTCAAAGTGGTAGAGCACTAGCCTTGAGCAAAAAAGCTCAGGGTCAGCTCCCAGGCCCCAAGTTTAAGCCCCATGACCAATCCTCCCACCCCGAAAGAAAAATTCTAGTTATTGTAGATGTGACTCATGCTTTGTGTTGCTTTGTCAAGTCTAGATCAGAATTGGACCATTTGTTTATCTTTTCTTTTTTAAAAACTCTGGAAGGCTTCCTCTAGTTAGGCAGCTTATCACATCTGTGGGGAGTTTTAACAATCCCACTCCCAGAGTTTCTTTTTTTAGGTGAGGGAGTGAGGTGAGTGATTTCCTTTGGCAGCATGGGCCAATTGCAATAAATAACATAAAAATGGATATGCATGTGCTTTTTGTTTGAAGTGTGAGGATTTGTAGTTTTGAGAAATAGGGTAATGCAAATCCTTACGTTGTATTGTAGAGAGTACAGAGGTTACAATTGTTTAATATGCCTGACAAATTTAGGCTTGTTCTGTGTGTGTGTGTGTGTGTGTGTGTGTGTGTGTGTGTGTGTGTGTGTGTGAGCGTGAGCGCGCTGGTTCTGGGGCTCTCAGGAAACCTCGCATTTTCACTTGGTCTTTTCCCTCAAGGTTGATGCTCTGCTACTTGAGCCACAGCTTCACGTCTAGATTTTTGGTAGTCAACTGGAGATGAGTCTCACAGTTTCCTGATTTACTAGGCAAGACTGAGTGTGCTTCAACTTAGTTGAAAAAGTATTTGGGGCTGCATGTGGGCCCTTGGCATCTCTACATGAATGGTATAGGGAAACAGCGCCAACAGTACAGGGAATAAAAACTATTGTTGCCTATATTTATCTTTATTGTTGTCGTCCCAAAAGGAAATTAATGATTTATAGTCTAAAGGTTAGTTCAAAGGTAATAACATCCTGGAATTCACTGTAGATGAAAGCTCCTGTAGAAATATTCTGCAGGATATTTTTATCTGTGAGTGACCACATGTTTGATTTCTCCACTGAACGTTCTGAGTCTCATATATTAACTCATATGTTCCTAGATTTGGTTTTTCCTGGTATAAGCATACTTCTAGGTTTTAGCATTTCTGTGCTCATCAGAGACCTTCTGTAGTTGATAGCTTGTTGGTCCCCATGCACAGAGACTGTAGTCAATCAAACAGGTTGTATCTGTAGACTGTAGTCTTACAGGTTCTGTGCTGTGAAGTCATGCTCTCCCCACCCCCATTCCCTGGCCTTGTTGCTGACCTCTGCAGATGTTGATGAATGTGCAGAAAACAGATGTCACTCTGCTGCCACCTGCTACAATACCCCTGGGTCTTTCTCCTGCCGTTGCCAACCTGGATATCACGGAGATGGATTTCAGTGCTCACCTGGTAAGGCTGGGAGAACCAAATTAGGCACATGAATCACCCAGTTCCTTCCGTGGTATTTTTTTTTAATAAGGCTTTTATTTTTTTGGGTCCGGTCGTGGGGCCTGAACTCTGGGCCTGGGTGCTGTCCCTCAGCTCTTCAGCTCAAGGCTAGTGCCCTATTCAGTGGTATTTTTTTTTCCTCTTGCTGCTTGCTTTTCAGTTAGCCTGGTCTGAGGCTTTATTGGGTAGATCTTTGAGGTTTAGATTTTCCCCTTCGTTACTCCTGCTGCCTACTTTATTACTACATGACTGGTAGTGAACATTCTTGAAAACCTAGAGAGGGACCCATCTCTCTTCCTACTTAAAGGCAGTTCTGGTTGGTTTACTGCATGAATGATCTGCTCCGCTTCAGTGAATAGTCTTTGGATAAAACAGTGAGGAGAATCTAATTAGCTTCTCAGTTAATAGCATACTAGGACATCAATAGTAGACACCCATTGCAGAGGACTAGATTAGCACCGAGCGGTATGGCTGACGTTGACCTGGTCCTTCTTAGAGCTTACCTCCAAGTTTCAGGGGACAAATGGAGTTTGACTTCTTCTATCTGAAATCTCATGGGATGTTGGGCAGATTTCCACAGGTTGCTGCTTATTTTATCTAGGCAGTAGTAGGCCCCTAAGGGCCGAGGAGGGAACTGCCCTTACAGTTTCATTTATCTAGAGATTTAAAGAGACTTAAGGACACAAACTAACTAGACAGGGGCAAATCTAAAATAAGAATTCAGGACTGTGAAAACCTCCTCCCAACTCCCCCCACCCCCACCACCATGTTATAGTGTTTTCCCATGGTAGAAAACATTCCTTAGCACAAGAGACTTTCCTGGTGGCAAATTAGAGTAAACATGTTACAGTCACGTTCTCGTTCTCCTTTTTGTCTCCTCTGCTCTGGTTCTGGAAGACTCTACCTCAGGCCTGAAGCCCTGTGAACAGCAGCAGCGCTATGCTCAGGCACAGCACGCCTACCCTGGGTCTCGACTCCACATCCCCCAGTGCGATGACCAGGGCAACTTCCTGCCACTGCAATGCCACGGCAGCACTGGCTTCTGCTGGTGTGTGGACTCTAATGGCCACGAAGTCCCTGGCACCCAGACTCCACCTGGCTCTACCCCACCTCACTGTGGCCCACCACCAGGTGAGTCTCTTAGGAAAGAAACCACATACCAGCTTGGGTGCAGCTGCAAGAGGCAGAATGGCACTGATGGCGTAGGAGATTTATCACCTAGCGTAGTGTATGTGGACTCAGAGCTGGCTGGTTACCATCCTTTGCCCTCTGTCCTTGGGAGAACACTTGGATGACTTGGGACTGCAGCTGCTTAGATCCTTGTCAAGTACCAGACAAGACTGAGTTCCCTAGCTAACTGAGGCCATTGTGAGTGGTTTCAGAGAGCTGGAAGATGGGACCAGACCAGCATTTTGTCCAGAGCAAAACTGTCTCTTCCTATATAGCCCTCTCATTTAATTCAGATGCAGGAAGCAGTATGAATGAAGCCTGTCAGTAGCATAGAACTATGAATTTTCTTTAACCTGATAACTCCACTCCTCTCTAGTCAATATAGCAATGAGGAACCTCATTGCCTCAGCAGTGTTTGTATGATCTTAGATCTGAGATGCTCATGACAAATGTGTCCTTTATCATCTGTGCTCCCTCTGTTAATGTGAAACCTGGTTACTAAATGCTCACAGTTAATGACAACAGTAGGTACCCGGGACAGCTTTCTACTCCTTGGGGAATTAGTCAGAGATGGGGTAGAACTTTCTTCTTCATTCTTATTCTGGAAGAACTATATTCTGAAGAACAAAGGGTTAGTTTGAGGCTGCTTTTGCCTAAATGTTTCCTGTATCTGGGAACTGGCTACTCAAAACAAAAAATCCATTCTTATTACTGAGAAAGTTTCAAACATACTATCTTGGTTTTTAATGTATGTGAGGAATCAGAGCTAGAGAATTTCCAATGGTTTGAATTCTCTAACAATCTTAATTGTTCCCACCAGGACTTTAGTGATTCTAAGCTTCATAGAGGTAAAAATTGGTAATGGCAGGGTCCATAGCAACATGTCTAGTCCCTCTGTGTTTCTGTTTTTAGGAGTAGATTTTTTACAGAGAGTCCTGTTTCACTCTTGGCTTCTCTTTTCAAAACTCAAGGTCTCCTCCAGCTGAGATTTGAAAAAAGAAAAAGAAAAAAAAACAACAACAGATGGTTGGGAGATCCCTTAGGGAATAGTTCAGAATTCTATTAAATTTATTAAGACAAACATGTGTTAAGGACAATGATTCAGCCTGAGAAGTTAATGAGTAAAATAGGGACACATTGTTTTGTGTAGCCTTTCCCAGGGCTTTGACTTCTCCCTTGGCACCCGCTTGGCTTGATCTGCCATTTCTGACTAGTCTCATCTGTATAATGGGGTCAGCTGGAGCGGGCATGTGCCCAAGATGTCAGGATATTTAAGCCCCTGCCCATTAGAAGCAGAAGAGAAAGAAGCCCATGGTTGGATGGAGAAGTAGCTTTCAATAGCAGGGAAGAGGAGTGTGTCCACATAGAGACTGGAGACTCATTTCCCAGAACTTCACTCAGCTGGCTATCTGCATTCTACACGAAGAAATGTGCCTTGCCAGGAGCTTCCTTGAACCAAGAATGAATCTTTGGAATTCAGAATGTGGGGTGAGGTGGTGTTGGGAGCCTCTGTAGGACATCCTGCTTTGAGGTGTGAATGACAGTGTTTGAGAAAGTAGCATTCCTCACTTCCGGTCCTTGGATAAGGAAATCTGAATCCTACCTTTTTCTATGAAGACTCAGAGCTACAGTACAAGCTGAAGGACACCTTTTTCCCCAAAGCTGGGGAGTCTTAGCCAGAGGCAGGTGGTTCCCATCTGTAGTCTTAGCAACTCAGGACTAAGATCTAAGGATAACAGTTCAAAGCCAGCCAAGCAGGAAAAAAAAAAGAAATAATGAGACTCTTACCTCCAGTTAGCTAGCAAAAAGCTGGAAGTGGAGGTGTGACATAAGTGGTAGACGCCAGCCTTGAGTAAAAACATCAAGTGAGAGCTCAAAGCCCTGAGTTCAAGCTCCAGAAATGGCATCAGTACTATAAGGATCGGGTTCACTCTCTTCCCAGAGGATCTAGCCTGCTGAAGCCCTATTGCAATGTTTCCAGCTGTTTCTGGCAGTTGCTGTAGGGGGTTTGAACAATGGAGTGGAAGGAACACAAATGCCTTTGTATTTTCAATGTACAGAAGCTCTGGCTTCTGGTTGAGTGTACACTGGTGTAGAGAGAGGGAGGTGTAGGGCCCAGGAGGACAAGAGCAGGAAGACCAATGGAAAAGTGGTTGCAGCACAAGATGACAAGTAAAAGTGGAGAGAAGTGAAGATATCCCCAATGCTTTTGAAAGTAGAACTGACAAGAATTTTTTGACATATATGATGTGGAAGAGTTAAGGATGGTTGTGTCTGAGCAATGGGAAAATGGAGGTGCTATTTCCTGATAGTGAAAAGATTAAGAGAGGAGCAAATCTGATGGGAGAAGGCAGGGGCCCCAGCTTTCTAGTTTGTTTGTTTTTTGTCGGTCATGGGGCCTGAACTCTGGGCCTGGGCACTGTCCCTCAGCTCTTCAGCTCAAGGCTAGCACTCTACCACTTGAGCCATAGCGCCACTTCTGGCTTTTTCTGCTTATGTGGTGCTGAGGAATGGAACACAGGGACTCATGCATGCAAGGCAAGCGCTCTACCACTGAGCCACCTTCCCAGCCCCCCAGCTTTCTAGTTTTATGCTGAGATTTCTGTTATGCATGAAAGCAGATATTTGGCTGTGTAGTCCTACAGGCTATAACTTTTGAGCTGTAGAATTAAGAAGGAAGCAGAATTACCTTCTATATTTATTTACAGCCCTTTAGTTTATCCAATCATAAATGGACAACTTATTTTAACAGTCTTTTCACACAGCCATCTACATTTAGGACAGAGTTTTAATGGTCCCAGAGTGATATGTGGGGATGGAATGGCTCTGTAACACAAGTCAGCAGGACTTGAAACTGAGGGAGATAACCGGAAGAGTGGATGCTGAAGAAGAGAGGAGACACCAGGGTAGCAGAAGTCTAGAGACTACAGAGAAAGGTTTTGCCTTGAGAAGTCACAGGGGAAGGATGGCTAAACAACTTCTAGAAATTGGGTTGTCCAAGCATTTTAAGTTGCATGCTACTATATGCCCTGCACATTAATTACATTGTTTCACTTTTGTTTGTTTGGACTAGTACCATGATTTTAACACAGGGCCTGTGCTTGCTTGGCTTGTTGGCTTAGCAGGAGCTCTACCATTTGATCCATGCCTCCAGCCTCGCTTTTTGCTAGTTAGTTGAAGATAAGATCTCCCGTTGAATGGTAGTCCTCCAGGTCTTAGCTTCCTGAATAGCCAGGATTACAGTCATGAGCCACTGGTACCCAGAATTTGCTTTTATCCTATGTAGTTTTCTAACAGAATAGATACCGGGGGCCAAATAACAGACTGGCTTTCAGCAATTTTTCTTTTTCTTCTTTTTGCAATACTGAAGGTTGAATTCATAGCCTCACACTTGTTAGGCATGTGTGCTACCACTTCTGCCACATCTCCAGCCCATTTTCCACTGATTATTTCCAAAGTAGACTCTCTCCAGGATCAGCCTGAACCTCCTACTTGTGCCTTCCCATGTCTTAAGGGTGGCAGGTGGGCATCATTGCTCTCAACCTCCAGCAGTGCTTTCTATAACACTCTGGCCAAACTCAAGCTGACCCAAACTCAAGCTGACCCTCTCAACACAGAGTCTTGGAGCTTGAAACAAGTAGCAAAGAATAACCATTCATTTAAAGTATGACATAGGCCACTGAGTCCCCAAAGAGAGTCTGCACAAGCACTCTCTCTCTGCAGAGTGCACTGGCCACAGGCCAGTGTTACTGTGGGCCTCTGCTGACCTGAGTAAGATGTCTGTCTCTGCAAGCTGTGTGCTGTGGCTCAGTCTGATGTGGTCAGACCTTGGTGGCACCTCTTCCTGAGTCAGGGGGACATTAAGCGGATCTCTTCTCCAGAGTCTCACAGAAAACATTTGAAGAACTCATTTGCCTCCCTGGACCAGCGAGTATCCAGGGTTCTCAACCCATTACTGGACACTAGTAGAAGGACGGGCAGAGGGTCAGGTGTGGGAATCTTGAACTTTATGCTGCGTTCTGTTTTAGCTGCCAATCAAAGGCTTTGTTTCCTCATCTGCTTAGAGCCTACCCAGAGGCCTCGGACGGTCTGCGAGCGCTGGAGGGAAAACCTGCTGGAGCACTATGGTGGCACACCCAGGGATGACCAGTACGTGCCCCAGTGTGATGACCTGGGTCACTTCATCCCCTTGCAGTGTCATGGGAAGAGTGACTTCTGCTGGTGTGTGGACAAAGATGGCAGAGAGGTTCAGGGCACACGCTCTCAGCCAGGCACCACCCCTGCATGTAAGTACAGGTATAGCCCAAACTCACCTCAGTGGCACCTAGGCATCTGTGTAGAGATTGCTTGGGGAGTTGTGAGTCACCCGGTCTAAAGACAGAAGTCACTTCATCAACATGCTTTGTCCATTGATAATCTGGTTCTCCAGATTCCAAGATGCCCATTCGGATTTGTGTTGAATTGGTCACTCAGCTATTTCTGAAATGAGAACACCTAGAACTTACTTTAATGTTGCATACTTTTTCCTTCTTGTGCCAATCCTTGTGTCACCCTGGGGTCCCAAAGAATTTTTTTTTGTTGGTTGTGGGGCCTGAACGCTGGGCCTGGGCGCTGTCCTTCAGCTCTTCAGCTCAAGGCTAGCGCTCTACCGCTTGAGCCACAGTGCCACTTCTGGCTTTTTCTGCTTATGTGGTACTAAGGAATCAAACTCAGGCCTTCAAGGCAAGCACTCTTCCCAGCCCCCCCAAAGAAATTTTATCCCCTCAAAAACAAGGACAAGAAAAGACTCGGCTTTTCTGTGAGGGAAGTGTTGTATTGTAATGGATAGTGATTTACATAAAGGTTTCTTGAAGCCCCAGAAATGAGAATTTCCTTTGAAGAACATCTGGGGCACATCTGTTTACAGCACAGAACTTTTGATAGTTTTGAAGGCTTTGGCATGTGAGAAAGTAACTTCTTTGTCCCCACCCTCCCCTTGTTTCTTCTTCCCTCCTTCCCCATACCTCCTTCTTTCCATGGCAGGTATACCCACCGTTGCTCCCCCTATTGTCCGGCCCACACCACGGCCTGATGTGACCCCTCCATCTGTGGGCACCTTCCTGCTTTATGCTCAGGGCCAGCAGATCGGCCACTTGCCCCTCAATGGCACCCAGCTTCAGAAGGATGCAGCCAAGACCCTGCTGTCTCTGCATGTAAAGTGGAGTTCCTTGAGGGGCGGGATGTGGGGCGGGGCTTGGCACAGTGGGCTGGTGCAGGGTGGGGCCTAGTGTAGATTGTGCCACTGGGCAAAGAGGGATGTGGAGTCAGGAATTCCTGTAGTGCTTATGGGCTGCAATCTGTCTCCACTGGCCTGGAGCTACCACTACTGATGTGGGGGCTGTCCATTGCTGGGGGCCATGTCTGACCCATCCCAGGTGCTCTGTCCTGTGGGCTCAAGGTGATTCAGATATGAGGAAAGGGAATGTAGAGTTGATGGGACGTGAAGGCTGTTTGGTGATTCTAGGGAATATTGACAGGCTCTTGCCCAAGTCTTCAAGGTTTTTTTCTAGGTCCCAGGCATTCTGGAGTCACAGCTAAGAGGTGGTGGCTATAACGTGGTTTCTGTGATCTATTGGGAAGCTCGAGGGAAAGATAAAACCTGAAACCTCCTCTCTGTTGCATGTCTGCCCTCCTAGTTTGGTCATATGACTCTTGACACCCCTCCTCACCCCTCTTTCTTAAACTTCCTGACTCCTTCATAAGGAAGAATTGGAGAGAGTATACTCACTCCTGGGAAAGGACATACTTGCCACTTTCCAAGCTCTGACCAAAGCATCCCTATTTGGGAGTTTTTTTTTTTCTTTTTCTTTTACTTTAAAGTGAGAACAAAAAGAAAGAGAGACCCCCTCCTTTTCCCCCCAAAGGCATTGCTACATACAGTAGAAAACATCTGATCCTGTTTTACTTTTTTGGCAGTATTGGAGTTTGAACTCAGGGCCTCAGGCTTGACTAGGAATGCCCCTTAGCCATGATTCTATTTCTAAACTTGACACTTGGGATAGTTTGTCATCCATGAGAGAGAAAAGGACCAGTGTTCTTGTTCGTATTTACTCTAGTGCTATTTATTTGGTTCCAAAAAAGTTTAAAAGCAGCCAATGTTCAGAGAAAGATAGGTTTTTTTTTCTTCCTTTAAGATTCATGGCTCCTGCCACCCAGCAAACTGGGTTCCATGATTCCTTGGGTTCATAGAAGCCTTTATAAATGTGTACTTTTGCCCAAGACAGCTCTTTCTTTCATTTTTCTTCCTTCCCCTCCTATTTCTCCTTCCCTTCCTTCCCCTTTTCTCTGTTTCTCTCTCTCATCATTGAATTTGAACTCAGAGCCTCATGCTTGCTAGCAGATACTCTACTATTTGAGCCTGTCTCCAAGCTTTACTTTATTTTTCTTAGTTAATTTTTCAGGTACGAACTTTTGTTTCTGCTTGGTATCAGATTCAGATCTTGATTCTCCTACTTCTCCTCTTGATTAGCTGAGATTGCTAAGATCTGTGCACCACCAAACCTGGCTTGACTTTAGAGAGAAGATCTGGCTAACCTTGCCTGGCTGGCCTTGAACCTTGATTCTCCCATCTCAGCTTTCCTCCCTCTGCTCTCTGTGTAGCTGGGATTTCAGGCATGAGCCACCATGCCCAGCCCAAATGGCCTTTTAATTTTAAAGTAAAAGTATCGTTCACCTTAGGTATCCCCGTGTAAACTGCTAGCTTTTCTGCAGGAACCAAACGGAGTTAGTAAGTCTCTTGTGCTGTCTCAAAGGCTAAGTCAACCCAAGCCCCAGGAGGCTTGTTAAGCAAGAGCGAACTGAATTGACCTCAGGGACAGCCAGATGGCCTCTAGACGTTGGCTTTGTACATCTTCTGGTTGTCTTGGAACAGGAATCTGGGTTAGGAACTTTATGAAGCAAGTCCTGTGTGGAGATCAGGAATGTCACCGATTTGGCATTTTGAAAAAAGACTGTCATTTAGTACTAATGAGGAGAGGACAACCCACTAGCCAAAGGTTTGGTGACTGCAATTTCCCAGTTCCTTAACCCATTAAACTACACTTTCTTTTAATAGAGTACAGCTGAATGATTTGCTTTATATGGAATTAGGAATAAATAACTACACCTCAAGTGGGAAAAGGATCTCAGCTTGTTTACTGGGGAGGGGAGAAGAGATTTTGTTGGCATATGTCGGCAGATTTTAGAAAGGCTCTTTCAAAAAAATGCCGGTAACATTTGAAAGGATTTAGTTTTAATTCAATATTAAGGACTGAGATTCCTCTCATCCCTGAGGGGGGGGGGGCTGAGTTCTTTTATGAAATTATTGTTTATACTTCCAAGGATAATGGCACTTGAGGGGCTCACTGTATAGCAATTACTGAGTAGGACATTTGGTAAGCACTGATGACATTGATTTTTATTTTTTTGCTGGTCCTATGACTTGAACTCACGGCCTGAGCACTATTCCCTAAGCTTTTTCACTTAAGGCTGGCTCTTTAATATTTTGAGTAACAGCTCCACTTCTGGCTTTTCACTAGTTCATTGGAGATAAGAGTCTTTTAGGTTTGTCTGCCTGGGTTGGTTTTGAACTACAATCCTCAGACTTTAGCTTCCTGAGTAGCTAGGATGACAGGTATGAGCCATCAGTGCTTGGCCCAGTATTAATTCTTGTAGCAGCCACATGAAGTAGGTAGGATGGGAGGACTTGTTGGCACACACGTTGATGGTAGAGTCATAGAGTTACTAAGTGGCTAAGCACTGCAATGACCCTAGGGAGGTCTCCACTGCCCACATGTCCAACTAGTCTGCTCTCTTGCTTGCAAGATCTCCATGCAGGGTTGCTTACTGTAGCCATGCATAAACATGAACTTGGGGATAAGAGTTCAAGCATTTTAATTCTTCTAATCTTATGATTTGGCCCATGAAGGGGTCCATAGTTGTGGGACTTGACTATGACTGCCGGGAGAGGATGGTCTACTGGACAGATGTCGCTGGACGGACCATCAGCCGTGTGAGCTTGGAACCGGGAGCAGAGCCTGAGACTATTGTTAATTCAGGTCAGCAACTTCACTCATTTCACTTCATGGTACTAAGTCACTTACTGTTGTATGTCTCTTCTTTGTTTTCATGAAATGGGAGGTTAAGTTCTGGGCCATTAGCAAATGCCTTCATGTGTCATGAGTTGATAAGAGGTGACACTCAGGAGATGATCCCTTCCCAAACAATATAGCTCACAGGAAGTATCAGGGAGTGACAGTTTATGCAACCTGCCACCAGCACTATGGATGTCAGGTACTATCAGGATAGTATACAAGAAACTGTATGTGGCACTGGTACCTGATGCTTGTAATCCTAGCTACTCAGGAGGCTGAGATCTGAGGATCAAGGCTCAAAGCCAGTCTGAACAGAGAAATCTGTGACATTCTTATCTATAGTTCCCACAAAAATGCTGGATGTGGAGGTGTGACTTGGTGGCAGGGTACGACACACACACACACACACACACACACACACACACACACACACACACACACACACACAGCTAGAGATGATGGAGAAAGTGACAAAAGGATCACTTCTTAAACTGACTTGGCTTTGGGATTTTAGAAACTCTCATGTTTTGTGCATGTAAGTGTAAGCTTTTCAAATACAGCAGGTTTTCACGTCCCTCATGCTTCACAAATGTTCCAATCCTGCCTTTGCTTTTGTTTTTGCAGGTCTGATTAGCCCTGAAGGACTTGCCATTGATCATTTCCGTAGGACAATGTACTGGACGGACAGTGGCCTGGATAAGATAGAGAGGGCCCAGCTGGATGGCTCCCAGCGCAAGGTCCTCTTCCACACAGATCTTGTGAACCCCCGTGCCATCACTGTGGATCCAATCCGAGGGTCAGCTGGGCTTCCCTAATTCTGATACTTACAGATCCTCATTGAAAGCTTCAGTTTTTAATAGACTCTGGAGAGGGTTAGGAGAGAAAAAACTCAAATGCACTCATTAACAAATATTTACTGAGGATGTCCTAAGTATCAGGCACTGTTGTAGGCAATGGCAAAGTCTATTTCTCATTGTATTTGTAAGGAAATACAACAGATAAGAAAATTTGGGCTGGGCGCTGGTGGCTCACGCCTGTAATCCTAGCTACTAAGGAGGCTGAGATCTGAGGATCATGATTCAAAGCCAGCCTGGGCAGGAAAGTCCATGAAACTCTTATCTCTAATAAACCACTAAAAAACCAGAAGTGGTGCTGTGGCTTAAGCAGTAGAGCACTTGCCGGAGCTAAAAAGCACAGAGACAATGCCCAAGCCCAGAGTTCAAGCCCCATGACCGACCAAAAAAAAAAAAAAGAGTATTTCCAATTAACAAGATAATTGTTTTTTAGACGTCACCCATTAACTACTTTGTATATTTAACAAGGCAACACAAGGTGCCGTGTACAATGTCTCAGTGTCTTTAGCTGGGAGCCAGCTATCAGTTAACTGAGATTTTCCTCTAGAAAGTTCCACACAGTAATCCCTGGTTTAAATTGCTATAGGCTCTGTAGTTTCTATTGCTTAACAATTCCTAACAAGTATTATATTTCTTTGGGCCCTAGGCTCAAGATCCAGTCCAGTCAAATCAGCAAATTAAGAGTTTCTAGGACAGTTTCATTTGGTAAGGATGTTAGAGTGTTAGTGACTTCTACAGAATTGTAATTGTCAGAAAAATTTAGGATGCAGACAAAAGCAGCACATGGCTGTGTACTAGTTGCCTATGGTGTGTAACTAATTGCCCACAAACACTGCAGCTTAAGACAACATTTATTGTAGCAGTGTCTGTGAGTCAGGAATCTGGGTGAGACTTAACTGAGTGTCTCTGGCAGTGTCTCAAAAGTCTGCAACAAAGATATTGATGAAGCTTCAGTGATCTTAAGGCTTAACTGATAGGACCACTGCTAAGCATACTCCTGTGAGCTTTTTTTTTTTTTTTTTTGAGGGGGTTGGGGAATCAGTCATGGGGATTGAACTCAAGGCCTTGAGAGTTGTCCTTGAGCTTTTCTGCTCAATGCTAGTGCTCTACCACTTTGAGCTACAGGGCCACTTCCAGTTTTTTGTGGTGGTTCATTGGCAGTGAGTCTCATGGGCTTTCCTCCTCAGCCTTCAAACTGTGATCCTCAGATCTCAGCTCCTGAGTAGCTAGGACTACAGGCTCCCAGCTTCCTATGTGCTTTTGGTGGCCCCCAGTTCTTACTGGCCATTGGGCAGGGGGTTTCTGTACAGGGCAGCTTACGGCATGGCATCTACCTTCCCTCAGAGGGAGCCTAAGATGGCACTCAAGACAGAAGGCAGTTTTTGAAATCTAACATTGGAAGTGGTATTCTCTCACTTCTTCCATTCTGGTATTCACTGTAAGCATGACACTAAATCTAGCCCAACTCCGGGGGATTGCTTCAGGCTCTGAGTACCAGAAGGTAATTAACAGTGGCTATCTTGGATGCTGCCTACTACAAGTTGCACAGCTATTTTTTTTCCCCTTAATGATGTTTGGGATTGAATCCAGGGGCTTTGTACTGTTAGGCAGAAGCTCTCCAATTCAGCTACAGCCTTAGTTCCTACACAACTATTCTTTTACAATCTTTTAAAAATTTTATCTACAGCAACTTATACTGGACAGACTGGAACAGAGAAGCTCCTAAAATTGAAACATCTTCTTTAGATGGAGAAAACCGAAGAATCTTGGTCAATAAAGACATTGGATTACCCAATGGATTAACCTTTGACCCTTTCTCCAAACTCCTCTGCTGGGCAGATGCAGGTAACACTAATAGAATATGTAACCAGATCACAGTATCACACAGTCTGTGCTATCTCTAAACATTTGAAGAACATTTAATAGTTACAATGAATTTTCTTTTTGGTGTGGGTTGGATAGGGGCAGGGATGGCTGAATTTGGTATGAAGTTGTTGTTGTTTTGTTTGTCAGTCATGGGGCTTGAACTCTGGACCTAGTCCTGGGCACTGTCCCTGAGCTCTTCAGCTCAAGGCAAGTACTCTACCACTTGAGCCACAGTGCCACTTCCTGTTTTCTGGTGGTTAATTGGAGATAAGAGTCTGAGGAACTTTCTTGCCCTTTCCTGCCTGGGTTGTCTTTGAATCACTATTCTCAGATCTCAGCGTCCTGAGTAGCTAGGATTATAGGCATGAGCCACTGGTGCCTGGCTTGGTATTAAGTTTTTATTGCTTAACAGACCAACATACTTGGTAAACCTTTTAAACAAAACATTGGCAGGAAGATCATGAGTTTGAGATCAGATTGGGCTAGACAGACTCACTTCAAGGAAACAAACAAAAAAATCAGAAAGTAAAAAATAGCATTGACTTGACAAATGTAAACAAACAGGTTGTTCTTTGTGGAGTCAAAATGAGAACTTTCCACCCATACTTGCTGGTGCTGAGGGTATTCTTTGGTGTGGCAGGTTGGCTTCTTTTTGCAGTACCTTCAGAATACAAGTTAATACTGAGACTATTTCTCTTCTATGCTTTTCATTATGAGAATAACTGAAAGGTGCTACATAATTACAGTTTTGAACTGAAATGAACTGTATGAAAGGCTGTTTTGGAACTTAGAATCTAATTAAAAAGGTTTTTAATGTAGATGGGCCAGTTTCACAACCCTGTTGTCCAAGCATTAGTGTGTGTGTGTGTGTGTGTGTGTGTGTGTGTGTGTGTGTGTGTGTGTGTGTGTTGGTCCTGAGACCAGGGATTGTGTGTGTATGTGTGTGTGTATGTGCTGGTCCTGACCAGGGATATTGTGTGTGTGTGTGCTGGTCCTGAGACCAGGGATTGGGTGCTGTCCCTGGGCTTTTGTGCTCAATGCTAGAGCCACATCTCTGTTTCTGCCTTTTTTTTGTAGCTAATTGGAGTTAGTTGAAAGTCTCATAGACTTTCTTGCCCTGGGTGGCTTTGACCTGTGATCCTCAGATCTCAGCTTCTTGAGTAGCTAGGATTAGAGGTGTGAGCCACCAGCAGCTCAGCTATCATTACTTTTTTTGGTGGTGATGTTGATTGTGGGGCCTAAACTCAGGGCTTGGGTGCTCTGAGCTCTTGTGCTTAAGGATAGCAAGCACTGTACTACTTTGAGCCACAGCTCTACTTCTGGCTTTCTGGTGGTTAATTGGATGTAAGTCTCCCTGACTTTCCTGCCTGGGCTGGCTTTGAACTTTAATCCTCAGATCTCAGCCTCCTGAGTAACTAAGGTTACAGGTGTTAGCCACTGGTGCCTGGCTCATTTAGTTTTTAAAAGCATCTGAAATTGCCAGACATAGGTAACCCATGTCTGTAACCCTAGCTACTCAAAAGGCTGAGATCTGAGGATAGAAGGTTCAAAGCCAGCCCAGGCAGTAGAATCTGTGAGACTCTTTTCTCCAATTAACCAGAAAAATGATGAAAGTACAGCTGTGGCTCAGGTGGTAGAGCACTAGCCTTCAGCGCAAACTCAGGAATAGGCCTGAGTTCAAGCTCCAAGACACCCTGCAATAAAAATTATCTGAAATTGAAATTTCCTCATAAGGCATTTTGAAACTTAGAAATCCTTGAATTCATTAGCCATTTCAACATTTTCAAGACTGCTTTCTTAACACTGGAAAATAGCATTGTTAACCTTTTAGTTGTGTTTATTCCTGTAACTAAGACAAGAATACTTGTAGATCTGGGGCAGTTATTTACTGTTGTTTTCAACAATTTGTGAGATAGGGTTTCAAATTATAATGCTTATCTCTGGAAGAAACTTAGCCAGACTCTAGCAGAGGTAATCTCTTCTTAAAATAATTGTTTGAATTTCTATTAAAAAAAATGAGAATGTGCAAGCCTAGTGACTAGTAATAGAACAGGACATTATTGGGTTGCTGGTTTTTATGACTGCAAGGGGAATAAAATGCCCCATTTCGTATTCTGCCTTTGATATCTTGAGAAAGAAATTCTGCCACTGTCATTTCTGGCAAAGCAGTTTTTATTTCCCTTATGGCATGAAAAGTTCCTATTTCCCCCTTGTATGCTTTAAAAGGAACCAAGAAACTGGAGTGTACACTACATGATGGCACTGGGAGGCGTGTAATCCAGAACAACCTCAACTATCCCTTCAGTATCATCAGCTACGCAGATCACTTTTACCACACCGACTGGAGAAGGTGAGCTGGTACCTGACCAGTGGCTTTGGTATGCACACTTCTTGTACCGAAGCCAATAAGTAACTTTAGTAAGTCCTGAGGATTGTTTCATCGCTCCTCATTCATGGATACCATTCTACATGTTTTACTGCTGTTGAAATCATCCTTTCACTTCACCCAGAAATAAGGTGTTACTGCCCACAGGGAGCTTTAAAACTGGCAAAGCTATTTGGTAATAAACTATATAAGGAAGCATATTTATCAGAATCTGCTCTTCAGAAGGACTACCTTAAGTGGTACCATAAGGTAGTTATTGGATAGTTAACCCCGCCCCCTTCCCGCCCCCCGCAAGAACACTATGGACTTTCTACATACCTTTGAGGCCAAAAATACTTAACCCTCAAGTGAAAAAGTGAAATATTTTAACAAAAAAAAAAAAAAAATGTCAGGGGTTGGAGACATGGCTCAGTTGGTAGAGCACTATCCAATGAAAGCATGAGGTACTGAGTTCAGGTCCCAGTCTTGGACCTAAAAAAAAAATAATCTAAGTCCTTTGGCCTCATTCTCTACAACTTTGGTTTAATTGATGTGCCAGAAGACCCAGACACCTTGTGGTCTATCTTTAGTACAGTTTGTGTAGTTCCAAATGCAGCTAGGACTGAGAACAATTGATTTAGACCAATGGCTCTCAAACTTCCCTGTGACACCAACATTACCCAGATGACTTGTTACAATGTACACTACTGGGTCCAATCCCAAGTTTTTGACTCAACAGATCTGAGGGGAACAAGAACAACCATTTCCTAAAGTTCCTGGGTAATATGACTATGGGTATGAAAGACTAGAATTAAGATAAGTCATAAATCAAAACCCCTCTGGTTAAACTGATTTAAAAACTGACTCTCTGGATTCACTCTTCTTTCTGCTTCCAGGGATGGTGTGATCTCAGTGAATAGACACAGTGGCGAATTCACAGATGAGTACCTTCCAGAGCAGCGATCTCACCTCTACGGAATAACTGTAGTTTATCCCTACTGCCCAACAGGTAAAAGAATGTGTCGGGCGGGTCTGTGGACCAGCAGGGGAGGGAAGAGCTGTCTACCGTGACCAATTCTATGCTGCCACCAGCATTGCTGCCATGGCCATGCTACCTAAAGTCCGCCTAGCTTATAGACAAAATGAAGACTTGGTATTGCATCTTGGCTACAAAAATTCACCACTGCCCTCTCCTCTCACAGGAAGAAAATGACTATGAAACCTAAAGGAAGACTTGAAGTTTACAATCAGCATCCTGACCCTAAGAAAATTACTATAAAAGAAGAGAAAGTGAAAAAGGAATTAGCCATTAGAAATTACTAGATATACAAGATGAACATTTTTTAGTGCAACAAGACTAAGTATATTTTGTGAAAGTTTATACCTCAATCTTTACTACTGTATTTTTTAAACAAAGGTTATTTGCAAGCTTACAAAAACGTAATGAATTTTAATAGTTGCTTATTAAAGCAACTTTTTATAAACATATCATATTTTAAAGTTCAAATTCATTTAAGATCCAGTTAGTTTTGGACTCTAAATCTGAATTTTAGTATGGATTCTTTTTCTGGCCAAGAAAGTAAAGCACATCACCAATGATGTAATGTAGTTAGAGATTATGCAGAACTGATGGGAAAGAACCAACTTATTTATAGATTCCCAGCCAAAGTTATGACTTTTTTACCTCTGCATCAGTGCATTTCTATTTATATTAAAAGGTGCTACAATTAATCATTTTTATTTTCTCATCCCATAAGTGCCTCTACAAAAGTACCTACTAGAAGTACTACATTTATAAATACCAAAGATGTAGCAATTCTCAAATTACCTAGATACTACAATAAAATATTTTAAGTTTTCCTGTGATCTAAGGATTTATATTATTTTTAGGACAAAGCTGGGTATAGTCATGTACCATAACTACAAAGGAGGAAACACATAGTTACATAAACATGTAAAGGCATACTTTAAAAAAAAAAGAAAAAAGGATAATACTTTCCCAAACTTTATTAAAAGAAACAAAGCAATGGTGGTGAATCTCTACATAACACAGTCAATTTTCCAGGATCCTCCCTCGGAAATGTGACATCTGATTTCCAAATGCATGCCAGAAGTATACATGGTTCCCAATTGTACTAAGAAGGTTAAGAAGCTGAAATCTTGAAGTGTTCATCTTCCCACTTTCCCTAGTCTGTGGTCTGTCTTTGGATCAGCAATAATTGCCTGAACAGCTACTATGGCTTCATTAATTTTTGTCTGTAGCTCTCTGAGTTCTTCTATATGCAGCAGTCGCAGAATCTGAGCAGCTTCATTAAGAACTGCATCTGTTTCATAAGAACACTGTGTTAATATATGGTTTTTACATTTAAGACCATCTACTCATATCAACAATTTCTCAAGCCTCTCAAGAGAGTTTAAATCACTTACCTCCTGTGTCAAAACCAAGAATATGTTTGTCTAAAGCAACAGGCAGTCCCTTAAAAAAAATGGGTACAAAATGAGACTAGTTCATAATAACTTTTTGTTATCTGAAAACTAACCCCCTCCCTTCCCTCCCCCAAAAAAACAAAACCCAAACTTAGTTTTTTGTTAACTTTTAGCTACATTGGTTGGGGACTTAAGATTTTTTATTTTATTTTTATTTTTTTGGGGGGGGGGGGGGGGAGGTCCGGTCATGGGGCCTGAACTCTGGGCCTGGGCGCTGTCCCTCAGCTCTTCAGCTCAAGGCTAGCGCTTTACCACTTGAGCCACAACGCCACTTCCGGCTTTTTTCTTTTTGCTTTTGTGGTGCTGAGGAATCGAACCCAGGGCCTCATGCATGCAAGGCAAGCGCTGTACCACTGAGCCACCTTCCCAGCCCAAGATTTTTTGAATTTAAATTTGCCTGTTTTTCTTATGACAAGAAGCTAGGAGAGAGTGGCCTTTAAATATACTTAGAAGCTCTGTAGGCCACCTAGTCCTTTAGTCAGGCCAATAACTTAAATCCTAGACAACCTATGCATGTAATCCAGCAGTACTCTGTCACTACTGCTATGGAAAGAGCTGAGCAGAGGTTATCTATGAACACAGGTTTAAAAAATATACAAACCTATCTAAAATATACACAGCTATTTTGTTCAACTAAGCTTGTTTACCAGATTATCTACAGATATTAATTTGAAAATAGTTTGGGGAAGTAAGGAGAAATTAAACCATTTAGCTAGTTAGTACCTATGTCCAGATATACCTCAAGGGTAGCACCAAACTAACTTTTCAATGACTATCAAGTAAAAATGATGTCAGCCTATGGACACAGACTGATTATACTGTGTAAAATACACTAATCAAAACCAACCAGCTAGATGCCCGTGGCTCACACCAGGAGGCCAAGATAGAAGATCGTGCCCAGCATGGACAGCTCCAATTAACCACCAAAAACTCAGAAGTGAAAGAGTGCTAGCCATAAGCAAAACTCAGAAGTAGCATCAGGCCTGAACTCAAGCCCCATAACCAGCAAAAAAAACAAAAAACACCCCCCATCCCTCCAAAACACACCAAAAAACCAAATGGAAAAAAAAAGACCCTTATGCTTTCAGTGTTATAGACTGTCACTATACAAATGCTTTTGTCACTACTCAGTTTTCACCTAATCTAAATAGTGTTTAAGAAAGCAAAGGATATGAAAATACAGTGGACAAAATAAAGATGGATTTGTACTGAGTGGCTCCATGTCAACTGGAGACCAACAGACCACTAAGGAACTACCCCTGAAAATTGCATGCTTCAAATACTAGTTACATCCAGTGGTGCACATCTTTAATCCTAGCTACTCAGGAGACTGAGATCTGAGGATTGCAGTTTGAAGCCAGCCTGGGCAGCAAAGTCTGTATGACTCTAATCCCTAATAAGTAACAAAAAAGCCTGGAGTGTGGCTCAAGTGGGAGAACACTAGCGTTGAGCAAAAAAAGCTCTAGGACTAGGTTACATTGTCCAAGAGAAAAATGTACATATTTCCTGAATTGTGAAATGGTAACTCCTCTAATAAGAATATTAAAAAAAAAAAAAACCCTCAGGAACAGCACTCAGGCTAGAGCTCAGTCCCAGAACTGGCGCGTGTACACGTGCACACACACACATGCTTACAAAGAACACTAAGGTAAGAATTTCGTCACTACATTATTATAGGCTGGTATGTTTTAAAGATGGCACTGAAATGAAGATTTAGAGCACTGGAAATAACAGCAAACAAGAGCAAAGGGATTTGGCTATGCCTCTTTTTGTATTGCATTTCAAACTAAGACATAATTTTGCTGAAAGAACCACATCAGTTTATTATGCCAGAACAATCTACCATCTGTTCTATACTGTGAGTGAATTAGGCTGCTCTTTATTTCATTTTCCAGGGCTGATTCATACATAATTAAGAACCTTCAGAAGAAAATTGGGTGACTGTCAGAGGGGACTACACCGTGTGGCATTAGTAACCTTGTAACACTGCTGTACTCATTTAAAGAGGTCACAGGGCAAAAGACACTGGAGGACCTGAGGGAAAGGGAACAAAAATAATCAAGAATGGCAATTGTGCAGAAGGCATTCACTGATACATCTACCCAGAAAAGGGGTCATTATTAGATACCTGCAGCAACTGCTTGCTCTAATCCCTGTTGACACTGTATTTTTTTTTTTTTTTTTGGGGTCCGGTCGTGGGGCCTGAACTCTGGGCCTGGGCGCTGTCCCTAGCTCTTCAGCTCAAGGCTAGCGCTCTACCACTTGAGCCATAGCTCCACTTCCAGCTTTTTTTTTTCTTTTTGCTTATGTGGTGCTGGGGAATCGAACCCAGGGCCTCAGGCATGCAAGGCAAGCGCTCTACCACTGAGCCACCTTCCCAGCCCCGACACTGTATTCTTATGTCAATGAGGCTTTAGGGATATTTGAATTCTTTATTTTTAGCAGTACTAGGGTTTGAACTCGGGCCCTTGTGCTTGTTAGGCAGGTGCTCTACCAGTTCAGCCACAGCCCAGTCCTTCAATCAAATCAAAATATTCCACTAGTCTTTATTTGGGGGAAGGAGGGGGAGGTTGGTTGTGGGGCCTGAACTCTGGGCCTGGGCGCTGTCCCTCAGCTCTTCAGCTCAAGGCTAGCGCTCTACCACTTGAGCCACAGTGCCATTTCTGGTTTTTTTTTCTTTTTCTTTTTGCTTATGTGGTGCTGAGGAATCAAACCCAGGGCCTCAAGCATGCAAGGCAAGCGCTCTACCACTGAGCCACCTTCCCAGCCCCACTAGTCTTTACTTAAAGGAAAGGTGGATCAAGGTGTCCTGAACAAAATGAGATGATTTTCTCTTAAAAATCAAATGAGTAAGGGCAGGATTTAGATTTAAAAAAATTAGTAACTAGGTGTGTCCATTTTCACTGTGAGAATAGTCCAAATTTTACAAGAGTAAATTCTTTATATAATAAATTTCAACTCTGTTTGTACACTATGAGTGAGCTGTTGGTAGCTTCCATAGGACACCATGGGATAAACACGAAGTTCATGTATATTCAAATGACCTCTCCCTGCTGACTGGACAGTCAACTTGCTTACCCAGATCTGATTAAGTAAGTTATCATGATAACTGGGCTGTTTGAACAGGCGGTTCTTAGGCAGATTCTCATGAAGTTTAAAATCATGGCAACACCAGAGGTCACTTCATTGAAGTAATGCATTTATAACATACATACCTCTTTTGTTTGATTTGCTTTAGCAACTGCATCCTGTGTTAGGCGCTCCTGAACCAAAATGCGAATTGCCTAAGGAACCCAAAAGGGGACAAAATTGTATCTAGCATTAGAATGTTATAAAGCTTTTTGTTAGAGCTGACACTTTTTCCTACTCGTTTTTTGAAGTCTAAGAAAAGCATTCCAAATATGCTATGCATTTGTTCCTCCTCTCATTTAGTTTATGACTAATCTAACAGGACCATTGTATAACTATTCCAAGGAAATTTACATACTTATTTGAATAAAGAACAAGTCTCTGAAATAGCAGTATTTCAAATAAAAACAACTTTTTGTCTTTTGGCATCCAATCTGGGCTGAGAAGATCCAAGTTAACATTCAGATTCAGTATAGAGAATTGTAATGAGCCAAGAATAGAACAGTATTTCCCTTGTTAGAACTGCCATTTAACACAGAGAATTCTAAAATGTAGCATAAGTTATACTTTACTCTCTTCTGGATAGAGTGAAATTGTAGCTAATTCATTGTGAAATAGTTTACAATAATTTTCATGCAAAGGTCTAGACAAAAGCTTTACTC
This sequence comes from Dipodomys spectabilis, assembly GCF_019054845.1. Lineage (NCBI taxonomy): Eukaryota > Metazoa > Chordata > Mammalia > Rodentia > Heteromyidae > Dipodomys > Dipodomys spectabilis. Next base: position 16,426,341 of record NW_024870719.1, on the reverse strand, counting down.
TCTTATAAAATCAATAATTTCTAGGATAACTTCCAAGCTAGTTCTTAAGTATTCCCCATCTTGCTCTACCACTGTACTTGGAGAAATATTAGGAATACCTTTTCTTATTCCTATTTTTCTTTCTATTTTTCTATCTTCCAGAACTAAGAGAGCTTTCCCAAAGTCAAGTAATGCATTTAGGAAGGGGTACTAAAGGCAGAAGCATTCATTTCCTAAAGAGATTTAGGTGTGTGTTAGTGAGGATTGATGAAATTGAGGTAAGGTAATGTACAAAATAAGACAGACTGTAAGGTCAGAGTACCTAGATTCATTTCCTGCATCCCCTCTTCTAAAGTCTCAGTATCTTCATATGCTTTTCGGTTTTTTTTTTTTTGGTCCGGTCGTGGGGCCTGAACTCTGGGCCTGGGCACTGTCCCTCAGCTCTTCAGCTCAAGGCTAGTGCTCTACCACTTGAGCCACAGCGCCACTTCCGGCTTTTTTATTCTTTTTGGCTTATGTGGTGCTGAGGAATCGAACCCAGGGCCTCATGCATGCAAGGCAAGCGCTCTACCACTGAACCACCTTCCCAGCCCATCTTTTTTTTTTTTTTTAGACATTATTACTTCCATCTATGCTTACTGGAATGGTTGGAGATTACCTTTGAAATGATTCAACACAAATGGTAGGCATATAGTTAATAGTCTAATTTTAAACATCAATATTTTAAAGATTTTTCTCTATATACAGTTTTTGTTAAGACTCAAAAATATGAAGCTCACCTTAAGCATTACCAGGTAATCATCATGACGCTGAATCTGAAGAAGGTTAGCCAAAGCCATCACACCAGCCTTAAAATCAGGATTATTTACTGGGAAAGATGAAAAATAAACAAAAAAACTGAACTTCTGCAAAAATATAACTGCATATTTGTGAAACTAAGAACTTACAGAAAACATTTTTAAAATTTCTAGTTACAAGTTCAGTGATTAGGTAAGACAAATGGTTTCCCTGTTAAAACACTTTCATCAGCTAAAGTTGAGGAACTTGGTGAAGGATTAATTTAAATTTAACTCACATAAGCATTGTCCTGTAACTGTCTAGGAAAAAAAAATCCATTTACATGGCCCTTTTAATTAACATCTCTTCCCAAAGCTATTAATTTTCATACATAGATCCCTTTAGCGGACAGTTTTCCCCAAACCTTTTCTCTAAGCAGTGGCTCTGGATTGCCCTAGAAGCGTACTCATTTATAAAGATAACTCATAAATTATAGGTCTTAATGAATTAGCCAGTAAAAGCATATTTAACATATCATAATCCATATAATTAGAATCTTCTTGGTTTAAAAAGGAAAAATTACTAAAAGACATGGGATTTAGAATAATGAGTAATTTTTTCACTTGTCTCATACTGTCAAGGGATTAAAAAGAATTTATACACCCAGGAAGACAAACAATGACTCGCATGATTAGATATAAATCAAACCCCAAATTACTTGAAGCATATCAAAGAGCACACTAACAAGTATTCAATTGGAAGATGAGAAGCACTCTGTATCTGATACTACAACATTATGGAGAATAAAATGTAAATAAACATCACTGCTGTCTACAGGAAGCATTCTTAACTTACAAGAGCCAACTTAAACTTGGACTTCACTCTTATCAAGTTAAAGCAAAGGCAATCTGTTTTATACATTTATATACTCACCATCCAAATTGGCTAATGGCTCTGCATTTTTAGTTGCATTGTCAGTATTTTTTGCATTATCAGCTACTAAGTCCTTGTACTTTTCAGCTAAAAACACAAGCAAAAAGACAATTTGTAGACCTGTAACTTAAGGCAAAAACAGAGTGCTCATAGAATTTAATTAAGCTAAACTAATAATTATAAGTGTAAGATATCTCATCTAGTCAAAATTACTTTTTCAGTTAAAACTTTTTAACCCTTACAGAAGACGTGATTGTAGTTTTGTAATTAAGTGTCTGCCTAAAATTCATGAGGCCCTGAGTTCGATTCCTCAGTACCACATAAACAGAAAAGGCCAGAGGGGGCGCTGTGGTTCAAGTGGTAGAGCGCTAGCTTTGAACAAAAAGAGCTCAGGGACAGTGCCCATGCCGAGGTTCAAGCCCCAGGACTTGCCAAAAAAAAAAGAGAAATTAAATATCTCATTTTAGTGTTGACACATGCCAGTACTGGGGCTTGAACTCAGAGCTTCACACTCTTGCTTAGTTCTTCTTCTTTGCTCCAGATTGACACCTGAACCACACCTCCACGTGCAAGCATCTACACTGTAGGAGGGAAAAAAAAACCCTGTTTTACAGTTCTCACTATAACTTGAGTCAGAAGAATGAAAGAGGGAAAGCACAGGTTACAGATGTTTTATGTAAGTTTTCCCCCAAAAAATCTTCCGAATACTATATAGGGAACCTAAAATCTTGGCTTATAAAAAAAAGTTATCAAATGTAGTATTATATATAAATCTAAAACTTGTTTCATGGAAACTCAAAATTTAAAAGGTAGGTCACTATCATTTGAAAAATATTTAGAAATAAAGTTAATGACAAAACTGGCGCATCTTTGGCTGTTTATGATTTGCTGATGAAACAATGAAAACGTAGTTTTAAAATTTAAGTCACACAAGCATTAGGCTACAGGGGCCCAATCTGGAATGGTATAAAATTAGGACAGATGGTCACAGAAAAGGATCACAACTACTAAGTAAAATAAAAATCTGTATCTACAACTGATTTAAATAAATGGAAGTAGAGAAAGCTCCTCAGGGTAGAAAGCCAACAAATAAATGTTGAAGGAATGATGGTTCTGGGAAAACACCTTCTAGGAACTATCCTAACAAATTCAGGCAATAATCACTGAATGAGTTATAAAATAGGAGAAGTTTGAGGAGCAAAAGCAACTCCAACCGTCTTAAAGTTATCTCTCACAGATAATCAAGTGATCAAAAGTTAAGATGACTAGTAATATCATAATCCTCCTGCACTTCAAAGAACACATCACCTCTGTGTTACTTCTAAATAAAGCATAAACCTTGAGTCTAATCATGAGAAAGTATCACACAAACCCAACATGGACATTCTCAAAATAAATTTCAGTGTCATGAAGCCTAAGTCAACACTGGGGAAATGTTCCAGATTAGAAACCAAAGACAAACTGAATGCAATACATCATACAATATTGCATTACATTTTTTTTTTGTAAAAAAAAGAAATATTGAGAGATGTAGGGAAGGGTGTTTACAAACAACATTATTAGGACAATTAGTGAAAATGCTGCATTTTATCAGAGTTAATTTCCCAATCATTATACTGTGTGACAAAGTCATTTTTAGGTATTACATGTTGAAATACATAAGGGTCAAAGGGAATTATTTTTAATTTACTATCCAACAGTTCAGAAAAGCCTATCTATATATTTGTATATGTATACAGAAAGGAAAAAAAAGTAAAGGAAATAACATGCTAAAGTTGCAGAATTTGGGAAAATGAAAGTTCTTTATAGTATAATTTTCCTATAAATTAAAGTGAGAGAAACTTCAGAGTCTAATTATATTAATGGACAAACTAGAAAAAAGCTTTAAATAATGACAGGACACAATAAAAATTCACAATAGTTGCAGCAAATTTAAGGAACTGTAAGAAGATAGCAGCATCAATGTAAAGCTTTAAAAGAACACTAGTGCCTCCTACTGATAAGAAACAGCATTACAACTTTAAATCATTTCCAAGTCTTGAAATCTGTTTTTAAAACTTGCTTTCTCCTTTAGCTTTTAAATTCACTTTTGATACCATTTGCCCTTTAACTATATACTGATTTCCTTTTTCAATCTAAAACAATTACTCTATTTTACATACATGATTCTTTAATTCACTAAAAAGATGGTGCTATTACTGAGAAATAAATGTTTGTGTAGTTTTTGGGCACACAACCAGATGGCACCAACCACAGAAGGTTGAGGAATTATAAAAGTGGAGCAAATGAATGAACAAATGAAAAACAAATATACCAACAAGTGACTACAAATTTATTTGGGAATAGATGAAAAATCTGGTAGAGAATACTTTATTGCAAATTAACTCACAGATAGTTTTTAATCAATCCATAGCAGGATAGGTTAAAAATACCTTTTTAAAGGTCCTAAGCACCAAGTAACGCTACCTAGACCACAGGCTTGTATTTATTTTTTGCTGGAACAGAAAACACAGGTATCTTCTTTGTAAACTCAAACTGAAAGAAAACACCCTCCCAATTAGTTTTTCTTGAAATTGCTGAAGTTGATCAGGAACCATTATATACAAGACACTACATCAGGACAGTGGGCAATCAAGAAGTCTGTCTGTTCCCTGCCCCAACCATGTCTACCTCAACACCTGGAACCTGTTTCTGTTACCTTACTTACCAAAAAGGACTTGTACATTTGATAAAAGAAGGATCCTAAGACAGAAAGATCATCTAGGAAGGCCCATTCTCATCTATCCTTATAGGAGGGAGGCAGAGGAACCAGTCAGAGAAAAGGACTGTTGAGTACAGGAGTTTTTATCTTTCTTGCTGCTGTTTTTATTTTTTGTCAGTCATGGGGCTTGAACTCTGGGTCTGGGCGCTGTCCCTGAGCTCTTCAACTCAAGGCTAATGCTCTACCACTTGAGTCACAGCACCACCTCCTTGCTGTTGTTTTTAATGTACTTATAATGTGCTATGTGATTTTTTTGTTTCTTTTGTATGTTCTACCCCCATTATATAACCCCTGTTTTCACTGTACTTGATTCTGGTGCCCTATATCTTGTATATACTTTTTTCTAATTTGGGGAGGGGAAGGGAAATAACAAAATGCTGAAATAAGGACACAGGTTGACCCACTGTATCAATGAGATGTACCAGACACTATGTTGAAAACGAACTTTACAACTTGGGGGTGGGACAATGGGGGGGGGGGGGCGTTGGGGAAGTGGGAAGGGAAGGAATGGTAGGGGAAAAACAAAGGTGAGGGTAACAGTACTCGATAGGAAATGTACTCATTACTCATGTAACTGTAACCCTCTCTAGAGTATCTTTACAATGAAAAATGTTAATAAAAAGAGTATCGTAAGAAAAAAAAAAAGGACCATTGAGAAAGGCAGAGAACACCTGGAAGATGCTATGCTGCTACATTTGAAGATGGAAGAAGGGGCTGGAGTCAAGGCAGAGAGGCCCAAGAAGTTGGAAAACACATATCTCCCCCATGGTATAACCCCTGTTTTCACTGTATTTAATGTTGGTATAATTTGTGGAGGGGAAGGGAAAAAACAAATTGTTTAAACAGGGATACAGGTGGACCCATTACAACAATGAGATGTACAAGATGCTATGTTGAAAAACGAACTGTACAACTCTAGCTGGGTTGGGGGGGCGGGGGGCAGAGTAGGCATGGAGATGGGAGGATGAGAGGGGAAAAAACAAAGGAGGAGGCAACAATGCTTGGTAAGAAACGTATTCATTACCTTGCTCATGTAATTGTAACCCCTCTGTACGATATTTTCACAAAACTTACTAAAAAACCAACAAAAAAACCCCACATAAAAAGATTTTCCCTACAGTATAAGGCTTATGGCCTCCAAAAGAAATCAGCTCTGCTGACCAAGTTGCCTTGAGCCTAGCGAGACAGATGTTGGTATTCAGATTCCAAAAAAAGATAGTAAATTAGGATTTAAGTCACTGAGTTTGTAGTCATTTATAACTAAGATTGCATGCAAGAAACAAAGGCTTACAAAATTTCCTGGGGAACCTCAGACACAGAAACAAAATGGAAAGTGGAAAATGACTTTGTAGGCATAGAATTAAACACTGACAGCTCAGAGGGAACTATTACTGTTGCTAAGGCAGCATTTGAGCTGTATCTTTAAAAGCTGGATATAAAATTTAGTTGTCTAGGTAGACTGAAATACCAGGCTAAAGAGCTTAAGGTTCCTTTTGCTTTTAAATATGTAACTGAAGCTGTTCTTTGGAAACAAGAAGTAACATTCTAAAACAGATTCGTGTCCATGGCTATCCCTCTCTAAAAACACCCAATCGTGGTCTGACACAGACTCCCATTTCAGCAAGTCAGTTAGTGGGCTCTGCTGATGAGCACAGAGGGTGACTCCAGCAATAGACTGGAAGATAGCAGAATCAGCTTGAGACTGCAATGAGATCAGAGAAGATACATTAGGCATAAAGAAAGGCCAATGGTGGCAGGAGGGGAGAGAAAGAGAAGCCAAAGAGGTTTCAAAGCTAATGACTGAAGGACTAGATGATGATACCATAAAAGTGAAAAACACAGCCCCAAAAGGATAGATATAATATGATCCAATCTTAACCTTAGATGTGGGCAGGCCTTTCAAAACTGAAAGTCTAATGAGAGGAAACGCATTTACTGAAAACTTATCCTTTCTACAAGGACTAGTATTCAAAAGCTCCCAATGACAAAAGAATGTGTGGTGAGACAAACATGAAACTACACACTGGCATCTGCCACACTGCACTCTCCTTTCCAATAACTGCTACAACCTAATTTCCAAAACCCTGTCAACTCAGGACAATAGCAATCATGGAACTAAAGAGGTTAAGGTTCAGCCTGAGAAAGAAGCAAATTTAGGAACACAATGTTACTTTGTTGAGAAGGTAGTCAATTAGCCATCTCCATAAAACATCATTTCCAAATTCTAAAAGAAAAATATAAATGTCAATGAAAGACAATAAAGTGTTTTTATTTCTTGTGATAAAAATGAGCCAAAGGTTAAACACTGTAGGACAAAGAAACAATTTACATTTTCACACTGCTTTCCTACCTTTGCTCTCTTCAAAATAACACATTCCCACAAAACATACCATTATCTCCATATTCAAGCCGAACAGCTAACCCAAGAAGCCAGTCAATTGCTTCTTGTCGATCCTGAATCTTGAAAGGACAGTTAACATCTCTGAGATACTGTGAAAAGAAAAAAAAGCAAAGCACAACTTAATTTCATTACAACAAATAAATGAATGGTACCTTAGAGAACTTAAGAGACCTTACAGAGATCTCTGAGAGAGTGAGACAGAGGGAGAGAGAGAGAGAGACAGAGAGAAAAGAAAGAAAGAAAGAAAGAAAAAAAGAAAGAAAGGAAGGAAGGAAGGAAGGAAGCAAAGCAAGAATTCAGTACAGAGGTATAAAGTCAGGGCTTTGAGCTTACTCAGCTGGTACTCTACCAGTTGAGCTATACCCAACCTTTTGGTAAGTTAGTGGGAAATGATTCTAATAGACTTTCCTGCCTGGGCTGGCTTAGAACCTAGATCCTCTGGATCTCAGCCTCTAGAGGTGCTGCTATGATTGAGCTGCTATCAGTGACTCTTCCTTTCACAGTTCTGTTACTAAATTGTTGATGCAACTATTAAAAGGAAATACTTCAGCGTAACCTCTTAATAAGCAAAATACTTCCATCATGCTTTTTTTTCTTTCTTTTGTTCAGCAGTAGTGGGATTTGAACCCAGGGCCTCATGCTTAGTACTCTGGTGTCATACTACAAATAAAGCATGTTTCTAGTCCTGAATTCACTGGTTATTTTTAGGATAGGGTCTCACTTCCTGCCCACAAGCACACAAGGCACAACCTTGATTACTTTTAGGCCTCCGTTCCTTGCTAGGATTACAAATGTGTGCCCCAAATCCAGTTTACAGGGTCATAAGGGGTCTCCCATGAACTTTTCTACACAGGCTGGCACAATCTTACTGCTTTCAGCCTCTCAAGAAGCTAGAATTACAATTGTGAGCCACCAGTGCTGGAATGTATCATGCTTAATTTTTTTTTTCTTAACTTCTGTATCAGAACATCTGGGATCTAAAATTATCCCATTTTACAGATGAGAAAACTGAGCATGGAGAGATTTAATACTTGCCAGTGGTTATATTACATAAAATTTAGAATCTAAACCTTGATTCCAGGTCTCAATACACACAGCACCAATCAACACAAAAGTCAGTTTTTAGAAAAAGACATATAAATAAGTCATATAATATAAATAAATGTCTACTTTCATATTTTGCACATGTCACTAAATAGAGTAACCCATGTAACAAATATAGCCTATAAGTACTCGAAGCTGTTTCCAAGAAAGTGGTACCCTTCGTTTTTAAAGATGTAACTCATGTTCTAACAGGAATTACAAGAGATGTTTTCAAACATGCTTTAAGCAATGGGACTACCATTCAAGACAGAGCAAATTGATAATACCTCTTTGCTAAGTTATTTTACTTTATAGTTACCTGTGGGTGTTTTATGTCAGAAAACAATTTTTAAAGTTATTTGTTTTTATTTTTGTGGTGCTGGGAATGAATCCAGGATCTCACACATAGTAGGCAAACCCTCTACTGGCTACATCACCAGTCCCCCAAATTTTAATATTCTTCAAACTGCCTTCTACATATGAAACTTCATTTTTATATTTTTCAAATATCCTAATGCATGTGTATTACCTTACACACGAGTGGTTACAAAATCTCAATATAATATACTTCAAAGTCTTAAGGACACTCAACATTTCAGAATTATTATTATTTTTTTGTCAGTCATGGCGCTTGAATTGTGGGCTTGGGCACTGTCCCTGTGCTTTTCAGGTCAAGGCAAGCGCTCTACCATTTGAGCCACAGCGCTACTTCTGGTTTTCTGGTAGTTTACTGGAGATAGGAGTCTCAAGGACTTTCTTGCCCAGGCTGGCTTTGAACCCTGATCCTCAGAATCCAGCCTCCTGAGTAGCTAGGATTACAGGTGTGAGCCACTGGCGCCTGGCATATTTCAGAAATATTTTTAAGGGCAAAAAGAAAGAAGCAGAAACAGTGGCAATCATAAGCAAGTAAAACCTGCTGTGGGCGGGTAACTTCTGTAAGCAATGGTATATCACTCATTAACAAAGTCACTTCTATGAGTACCACAGCTACACCTATTTATTGAGATAATGGAGACAGAAAGGCTCATCAAGTTGCCCAGGGTCAACTGTTCTGTTTAACCACAGAACAACTTGAAACATAAAAATCACCAACTTTAAAGAGAAAGTTAGGCTCAGAATTGCTTTGCTTTTACCCCTCGGAGGAATATGAAGAAAATGTGTAGGGGTAGTCTTTTTTTTTTTTTTTTGCCAGTCCTGGGATTTGAACTGTGGGCCTGGGTGCTGTCCCTGAGGTCCTTTGGCTCTAGGCTAGCACTCTACCACTTGAGCCAATGTGCTACTTCCAGCTTTTTCTGTGATAAATTGGAGGTAAGAGTCTCATGGGCTTTCCTGCTAAGTCTGACTTTGAACCATGATCTTTGGATCTCAGCATGCTGAGTAGCTGGGATTATAGGTGTGAGCCACTGGCTAAGCTGAAGACGATTCTTTCTGTAAATTTTTATTACTAAAATTAAACCTATGGAAAACTTATTCTAGTCACAAAAATAGTACACGCAGGCTGTTTTAGCACTATCATAAATGTGGACACCTGTGTGCATTAAATATGGCAAACGACTTCATTTTCAAGCACAGGAAGTGGTGCTGTGGCTCAAAGGAGTAGAGTCCCTTGACTGAAAAAGCTCAGGGATAGCACCTAGGCCCTGAGTTCAAACCCCAAAACCGACAAAAAACAACATGAAAAGTTAAAAAAAACTCAAGCATATCAGTAATATCTTTCAATATAAAAGATAATACTAAAATGAATTATTGCAGCATTTTCTTGTCCAATGTAAGATTTCTGATTTGGGCTGCTAGCTGAACAAAAACTATTTTCCATTTATAGTATACCACTATTTAAGAAACTTCACAATGTTTTTAAAGGAGACCATTTCTACCTAAATACTGAAAGGCTGGCAGACAGAGTAATTTTCTCTAAAAATCCTAATGCCTCAAATCAGCTTTATTAACAGTAACAATAAAAGGAATTTTAAACTCACCTTCAAGTAGTTTTTAGAAAAGCTCTCTGTGCTTATTTTTACTTTCTAATGCATTACCTTTTCAAAGAATTTGGGCCAGTCACTGCTGTGGATGTTTCTTAAATTTCCTCTGTCTTCAATCTTGTAGTGCCTTATTTTCTGATCTTCAAGCCAGACAATAAAGTTTCTAAATTCAGCTTCATCTGCAACAAAAACATAAAAAAAAAAATCACTACAAGTATTACAATGAAATACTTCTTTTTCCACAGATGGTCTTGTGAAATTTTCTTAACCTCTAACTGAGCCTATCACCAGTGGCTCACACCCATAATCCCAAGTACTCAGAAGGCTGAGCCAAGCCAGAGCAGGAAAGTACATAAGACTCTCATCTCCAATTTGCCAGAGCTGGAAGTGGAGGTGTGGGTCAAGTGGTAGAGCACCAGCCTTGAGTCACACAAGTGTGAGGCCTCAAGTTCAAGCCCCAGTACAGGCACAAAAACCACACACACAAAAAAAACCCTACAAAACAAGGACTCCCTCCAACCACAGCCAACAGAATTAGGAATTGAAGGTACAGCCCCCCCCAGAGGCAGAGATTTAGTCTATTCAAATCATGAATGAATTAAATTCTGGATATTGACACTAGTTGTGTAAACATGAACTTACTCACATTTTCTGTGTTTCAGGTATTTCTGGGGCATTAAGAGGATAATACCAGGCCTTTTCTCAGTTTCCAGTGGTACGTGAAAAATGCCTAAACAGTACATGGCATGTAGTTTCGCTATCTAAGTGTTATTAACATTCCAGTTATTTTTTTTGAGGGAGTCTGGGCAAGTTCATAGGTACACCAAGTAATAATGAACTAAATAAAACAATAAAAAAAAACTAAGTACAAGACCATATGATACAAACTCACAAAAACTGGAGACGGCACGACTGTGGTCATGAATGTTATCTGAATATTAAGTGTGTGTTATCTAATCTTCCCGGCCCCTTTGGATATACACAATAGCCTCGTGTTACAAGTCAGGAAAGAGAAACTCAAAAGATTCCAATTCAAATCTAAAGCTCTAGGCCATGGATCCTGCTTTTGTTCTTAGACAAGGCACAAGACAAAACAAGATTTTGCTAAAACGTAAATATGCTTCTACGGGCGGATTTAGCCTGCTCTGAGATTGTTTTCTATTTGTGAGTCTTACACACTGGTAGGCGTACTCTCATCAAGTTGCACTGTCAAAACTTTCTAGTCTACAACTACAGAAAGAGCAGCAAGGAGCAGTAGAGTGTGATCGCTAAGTAGTGGGGGGTATTACTTAAAAAAAAGTTAACGCAGTACAATGCCAAACACCTCCCCGGGCATCTACTGTGAACTTTTTAAGCCCCTCTACCTTGTGGGTGTTTTTTGTTTTGTTTTGCACGGCTCTGGTGGCTTTCTTCACGCGTGGCTGTCCACGCTCTGGCTCTGGAGACCTGCTGGCTTCGGCTCCGGGCCCGTCGTGCACTTAGCCAGCAAGTGATTCAGCCCCATCCCCCCCAAAGAGCACGCGGGGGCTGGGGGGGGGGCGCGGGTGCTCCATTCTGGGGGACCCCAGAGAACAACCCGCAGGAGGGCGATGGCTTTCGGGGCGCGGAGGGGCCTGGGGGTGGAGATGGGAGCTGGGAGTTTGCCAAGTGCAGAAGAAAGTGGCGCTGCCGGGGCGGGACGGGGTGAAGGGGGCTCGGGGCGATGGCCCCCCGGAGGGCCGCAGTCCCGCGGAGAGAATAAGGCCGCTGGGGTCCGGGCGGGGAGGTGTGGTGGGGCGGGCGCGAAGGGAGGGGGACCGCCGCTCGGGTCAGGGCCACGCGGCCGGCCCGGGCCACCGACTCACCTTTGCAGTTGAAGCCGGCGGGGTTGTGGTAATCAAGAGCTGTCAGCTTACGTCGGAACATGGTCCCCGCTTCTCGCTGGGGGTCCCCCCGGGCCTCCGCCGGGAGAGGAGAAGCGAGGTGGAGCGAGCGGCTCAGGCACCGGCGACGCGGCGAGAGGGCGGGCTGGCGCCGGAGACGCTTCGGAGTGACAGGAGCCTGCGCCAATCGTATCGCAAAGTTGTTGGCCCTCGGTAAATATTCACCAATCACAGCTCCTTCTGGGAAGGCGGGGTCACGTCGCCGCACGTCGACGCTCAAATAAACTTTATTGTCAGCTTCCTAGTTGTACAATAGGCAGGAATCCTGTTGTGGGCAGGTAGTTTGGACTGGTCTTTTCTCACTTCTTGGTGCAGAATTCAGAGAATGCTATCTTCAAGTTTTCTGCTCCTGGCTACGTCTGTCCTTGGATCATAGAATACCTGCTTAGTATTTTTAATGTATTCACCCATTCATGTATTTACTGCTCCTCCTACATTGCTTTTCTAACTGCTAGTACGAACAGGTCCTTGAAGCAAGTTAGGGATTAGTTGAGAGTGATCCACAGATAAGATGCAACAATAATACTATAGCTTCGAATATCACTAGCTAGAGTGAAGGCAGAAACTGGGATCATCTCTACCTCCCTTAAACCTTCAGTACACACCTAGTAGCAACTTCTGCCGTCCAGTTTCTTATCTCTCAAAACAATCTGGCGTGGCTGGTGCCGCCTGCTTTTACGTGGAGGCTCCCCTGGAGGCTGAGAGCTGAAGATACCGGTTCAAAGCCAGTTCAGGAGGAAAGTATATGAGAGGTAGTCACCAGCCTTGAGCAGTGTCCAGGTCTTGAATTCAAGGCCCAGTACACACACACACACACACACACACACACACACACACGTAAATAAAAAAAAATATATGAGCTATGGCTTCAAGAGTTGAGTTCATTCTGCAGTGAAAATAATAACTTACTTTGAGGGAAGACAATTACAAAACAAGCAATGAATAACAATATGGCACAGGTAGCTAGAACTTCTGGGGCGGTGAGATGGGAGAGAGCAACAGCTAGTGAGATCACAAACGGGCTTGATCAAGAAAGGCCTTGCTCAGGCAGCTGAAGGCAAGTATTGAAGCTCTGGCGGGGAGGGGAGGAGAGGGTTAGCAGCAGAGGGTAAACTCAGCATCTGGGAGGCATACAAGGAGTAAGCTGTAGAAAGCCATTTTCAGGAAGTTTATGTATACTAACAAGCCATTTTCAGGAAGTTTATGTATACTAACAAGTACAGATGTGCAAATAAATGCTTGCAATCTACAGTTAGGAAGTGATGAAAGTACAAAGCATATTATAAAGCCAGAGTATGGCTTTAAAGAGATAGTATGAGATAATCTGTGTTTTCCAATTAAGTTGCTTACAGTAAATCAAGAATCCTAGTTCAAGAGTTTTGCTTCCAACAGAATGTGACCAAAGATGCAGCTATAATCACAGACTATCTTGCAGCCTAGTTGAATAATTAATAAAATATTAGGCAAAATATCAGAAGAGAGATCCGGGAAGGGAAAATAACAGGTGAATATTCATGAGCAATTGCAGATAATGCATTTGTTAAAAGTAGAGATCGTTCTTACCATTTGTTTTCTGACACTGACCCTTTTGTGCAACATCTAAGTGGTTTGTTCAAGGTTTAGTGTTTATTTTTCAACTTCACTAGTTGTCATCTACTTAAAATTGTCCCTAATCATCAGCTCTGGCCACCCACATGTCTAAGGAGGTTGGAGGAAGATTCAGACACAAGATGCTGAAGGGACTTGAACAGGGGAATAAAATATATTTGGGGAAATAAGTATAAAAGATTATAAATAGTCAATGTTTTGTGTTAAAAAATTCTATTTGCCTTTCTTCTCTTCAGCATTTGGAAGCTTTTTGGGACCATCAAAATGAAGCATCTGACTCAACTGTGTCCCAAACAGTCTTCCAGGCACTTTGGAACCATGTGTACCTCCCTATGGAACATTCCTTGACCTCTGGGAGTATGACACCTGCCAAGAGAAGACAAATAATATAATAATATATCAATTATTTACTATTTTAGAAGGTAATGAGAACCATGGGGAAATCATAATGAGGTAAAGAAAGTAGAGAATGGGGCGAGGAGGGGAAGGAAATGGAGCTGTAACTCAAGTGGTAGAGTGTTAATCCACAGAAAGTCAGGAATGGTGCCCAGGCCCTGAATTCAAGCCCTACATAGAGAGAGGGGGGGCGGGGGGGGGGGGGGGGGGGGGGCGGGGGGGGGGGGGGGAGCTTTGTCATCATCAAGTATACAATGCTGGGAAATCCAAGGAAGATTGGAGTGGTAAGAGAATATGAATGAGGTGGAGATTTGCCTGTTAAGGGAGGAAAAGTGAGAGTACAGGCTGAGTATGTCTTGTTTGAAGTGCTTGACCAGAAGTGTTTCAGATTTTGGATTTTGTTGAATAAACATAAGGAGGTATCTGGGGATGGGATGGGATCCAAATGTAAATATGAAATATTCATGTTTCATATGTACCTTATTACACCTAGCCTGAAGATAATTTTATATAATACATTTAGGACACTTGTGTTTGGACCACACCTTGTCATTTGAAGTTAGGTGTAGAAATTTCCACTTGCAGATTGTTTTTTTTTTTGATTAGGGATACATATCCTATAATAGAAGGGCAGAGTCTCACACAGGCTTTATTCTATAAATATAGCAAGTCAAAGGATGTCGCAAACAGGAGTGATACTGTGATTTGGGTTGTAAGATCTTCCTGGCTGCTGTGTGGAGAACAGGATGTAGCTGCTGAGAGGGAGAAGCTGGAAGGCCAACTTTGGAGGCTATTGTGGCGGCTATGGGAGCAGTGGTGGAAATGTCAAGAGCTATGTGCATTGTCTAGAATGGAAGAGTGTATCCAGGTTCTCTGTCTCAGATTGCCCTGGACTCTTTTCAGCTGATTACTGGGCGTCATGGAGAATTAATTGCATGAACTATCTACTATCACAGTTCTCTTTCTCTCTACTCTTCAGCATTCCCAGAAAACTTGGGATCCACAGCTATGTAGATCATTTTTCAATTACAGAAAAACAAATTCTTAGGAAAAAAAAGAGGGAAATATAGCTGCCATCAAGACAGATTTTACCAGGTGCAGGTGGCTCACACCTGTAATCTTAGTGACTTAGGAGGCTGAGACCGAAGATTGAGGTTCAAAGCCAGCCCAGGCAGCAAAATCCATGAGACCCTAATCTCCAATTAAACCAGCAAAAAGGCAGAAGTGAAGCTGTGGTTCAAGTGATAGAGTACCAATCTTGAGTGAAAAACCTAAAGAATAGCACATAGGTCCTGAGTTCAAGTCCTAGTACACACACACACACACACACACACACACAGACACACACACTTAACAAAAAAGGTATAGCTGGGCACTGGTGGCTCATGCCCATAACCCTAGCTACTCAGGAGGCTGAGATCTGAGAATTGCGGTTCAAAGCCAGCCAGGGCAGGAAAGTCCATGAGACTCTTATTTCCAATTAACCATCAGAAAACCAGAAGGGGGCTATGGCGCACCCAGGGACAGCACCCAGGCCCAGAGTTCAAGACCCAGGGCTGACAAAAAAGAAAGAAAAAAACAAAAACAAAAAGATAGATTTTTCTGGCTCATCAATGTGATTAAATTCCAACAGGTTTTTCAGTAAGATGTGGACCCCAGTTCCTCTCTTCAGTTCAGAAAAATTATGGTGGTTTCTCTAGTTCTTAAAAGCCTTCCTGAAAAAATGCATGTGCAATTATGTTGGGGTTTAATAATAAAGAAGAAAAATGGTTGCCCTTTAGACTCATTAGCACATGAACACTTTTTGGCTCTTTGGTTTTTCATGTTTGCTGGACTGTTCCAACTTAAGCTTCAGCAGCTCAGAGCAGCTACCTCCTGGGAATTCAGTCTCAGAACCCAAGGCTCCATGCTGGGCCCAGGTATTAGCGAATGCCTAGAAAACACAATTGCTCTATCCTTTTCTTCCAACTATAATCATTTAGCTTCCCTGATGGTCTTGGTGGAACCTGAGACCTGACTTCATTGGTTCCACTAATGACTCTGTAGGAATAAATAATTTAGATTGCTAATGAGGGTTTGAGCTATTTTCCCCACTGAGCCCAACTTTTTGGCAGCATTAGACTTTAGAGCTCCATGCAAGTGTGTGTTTCTAAAACTCCTGCCATCTTTTCCTCATTATGGAGAAATACGTGGATTTGGTTTTCAGAACAGGGTAAATCTCCCACTAAGAGGCTGTCTTTGATAAGCACTCCTGGAAAATAAAGTAGGCCTTCATCCATCATTCAGACCATTGCTGAAGAGCATGATCCAAAACAGTCCATGACAGACCTAATTTCTGCTTTCAACCTTCTATGGCCAAAGACAAAAAGTAAGTCATTAGCAATTTATGGTGCATCCATTAGGATCCCACTTTGTGATTGCTCCAGAATTTTATGAACGTTCAAAATTCCACAGAGTGGGAGACAGAGAGGAAAGCAGTTAAGTGCCTTCATTGTCTCTCTCTGGCATCCCCTCCGATGCACTCAGTTTTATGCCATCCTCAGTTGCTGGGGCCCAGGTCATTGCATTGCTAAGTCCCTTACACTGCCATCGGCCACACAGGAACATAAGATGACCTCTTGCACATGACATTCTTCTGAGGGCCTCTAGGGCCCAGGAGACATTGATACTCTGCCACTGTGTGGCCAGTGAAACTGAGCAGTACAACCTTTTTTTTTTTTTTTTTTTTGCCAGTCCTGAGATTTGAACTCAAGGGCCCGGGCACTGTCCCTTGGCTTCTTTTGCTCAAGGCTAGCACTCTACCACTTGAGTCACAGCGCCACTTCCGGCTTTTTCTGTGTATGTGGTACTGAGGAATTGAACCCAGGGCTTCATGCATGCTAGGCAAGCACTCTACCACTAAGCTACATTCCCAGCCCCCAAGCAGCACAACCTTATCTGTTTGCCTCAAAGAATTTGCAAACGAAGCCGGGCGCTGGTGGCTCACGCCTGTAATCCTAGCTACTCAGGAGGCTGAGATCTGAGGATCGCGGTTCAAAGCCAGCCCGGGCAGGAGAGACCGTGAGACTCCTATCTCCAATAAGCCACCAGAAAACCGGAAGTGGTGCTGTAGCTCAAGTGGTAGAGCACTCGCCTTGAGCTGAAGAGCTGAGGGACAGCGCCCAGGCCAAGAGTTCAGGCCCCACGACTGACAAAAAAACAAAAATAAAGAAAGAAAGAAGTTTAGGAAGTGGCACTGTGGCTCAAGTGGTAGAGTGCTGGCCTTGAGCTGAAGAGCTGAGGGTCAGCGCCCAGGCCCAGAGTTCAAGCCCCACGGCCAACAACAACAACAACAAAAAAAGAATTTGCAAGAAGATGGCACACATGACCCTCAGGTGTGTTTTGTTTGCTCTGTGCTAAATGTAAAAGAAAATAGAATCTCTATTTGTAACTCAGATGGTTTTATATATTCCAGATTCCTCCCATCTTTTCCTGTCTCCTCTTCCATTTCTCTGAGCCTATAATACTTATATCACCAAAAAAAACCAAAAAAAAAACAGCCTCCTGCTTATGTCTGAATCTACCATTTCCAACTCATTCTTCCTGTTCCGCTCCACATCTGACACAGTATGGAACAAGAGACTTGACAAGCCCTGAACCCTGGTGCTTCACTTTCAAAGTGTTAGCTCAATCTGTCACAGTCAGTCACTGAAGTTCCCCTGATCCACAGGGGATGTGTTCCAACACCACCAGCAGAGCCCTGAAACGTTGGAGAATCCTGAACCCTGCACATACTGGGTTTTCCTCTCTATTCTGCAGCATTGCAGAGTGCCAGAGTAAATCTGTCCAGGTTTCATGCTCTGGTGCCCCTTTGCCTCACAACTCTGTGGGTCAAGGATCCCCTAAACCCAGCACTGTGATACCCACCCAACAACCAAGGCAGCTACTGATGGGCTGCAGCAAGTATGTCCGCCATGGGTATGTTGGCAAAGGCATGAGTCATGTCCTACAAGGGTCACAGTGAGGCAGTATGAGATGCCATCAGAATGTAGCGTTCAGAATGCCACAAGTTACTACTATCTTTCCCTCCCTCCCTCCCTCCCTCCCTCCCTCCTTCCTTCTTTCCTTCCTTCCTTCCTTCCTTCCTTCCTTCCTTCCTTCCTTCCTTCCTTCCTTCCTTCCTTCCTTCCTTCCCTTTCTTTCCTTCCCTTTCTTTCCTCCTTCCTTCCTCATCCCCCTTCTTTCTTTCTTTTTTTTCTTTTGGACTTTTCTGCCTGGGTTGGCTTCTTACAGAATCCTAAGATCTCAGCCTCCTAAATAGCTACGATTACAGGGGTGGGCCACTAGTGCCCAGCCTTCCTTCTTTCTTTTATGGCAATACTGGAACTTGAACTCAGGGCTTTGTGCTCTTGCTTTGTTCACTTGAGGTGCTCTGCCACCTGAGCTATACCTGCTTTTCACTGGTTAGCTGGAAATAAGAGTCTCTCAGATTTGCAGGCTGGGACTGGCTTTGAAATGAAATTGTCAGATTTTAAGCCTCCTGAGCAGCTAGAATTACAGGCATGAGCTACAAGTGTCAGACTTGCTTTCTGGAATTTTCTGTTTTAATACTTTTACCCTAGAGAGATTTGTGTATAACTAAAACTATAGAAAATAAAACTGCAGATAGGAGAGGACTGCTGCACAATAAAAATTAACAGTAGAAAAATAAAACACACATGTATAAATGCAATGTTTTTCAATTATTTGGCTCAAAAGAAATAGAATGACTGTATCAAAGTGCTATATAATTCTTTTTGGTGCATTTGATTCTTTTCCCCTCTAGCTTACAGTAGTTATAGAGAGGGGTATTAATTCATTGTTGCCTTGCCACACATTGCTATATCATTTTTAGTGCTTTTAATTTCTGTACCAATTGTGGATCAGTAACAATTCTACTTCCCTGACCTTGCTTATGCTGTTCTCTGGGATGTCTGTGCCATTACTGGGCTTTCTTTTTCTCTCCATCCTGCTCTGCCATGCCCAGCTTTCAAAGACTGCCTGACCTTTCTAGGCCCTTTCAAATGATGCCTCTTTTCCTGATCTTTGTTGTCATCCATGCTGAGCCTCCCAGGGGACACCGATGACCTTTGTCCTCTTGGCATAGGTTGTGTCCTGTCATCACACTCTACCAAGCATGCAACCCCCTGAGTGCTAGGACCCCCTTTCCCAGGTGCTATTCGCATGGGACCTTATAGGCATTAAGTTTTCAACCTATGATTGCTAAATTTTTTTTTTTCCCTTCAATCAAAAAAGTCAAGGACAGCTAGTTGCTGGTGGCTCATGTCTGTAATCCTAGCTACTCAGGAGGCTGAGATCTGAGGATGGTTATTCAAAGCCAGTCAGGGCAGGGAAGTCTGTGAGACTCTTAGCTTCAATTAATCACAAAAAACCAGAAGTGGAATTGTGGTTCAAGTGGTAGAGCACTAGCCTTGAGCAAAAAAAGCTCAAGGACAATACCCAGGCTCAGAGTTCAAGTGCCAGGCATGCACAAAAAAGTAAAGGATTCCACTGGATTGGTCACAGACTGTTAGTGATAGAAATAAGGACTTTGGGCAAAACTTAAGGATTGGGACTCTTTATTCTTATATATTTAACATTGAAAGTTGAACAGTAGCCCTTCCATCCTTTCTTTCTCTCATTTTTCTCCCCCCGCTTCTCTCTTTGTGTCATGCCAGGGTTTGAACTCAGGGATTCATGTTTAACCATAGGTACTATATTTCTTGAACTATACAGTACTTTCTGCTCTGAGATTCTCTTTATCCCTTCCCCCTTCCCTCCTTCCTTTTCCTTCCCTCCGTCTCTTTCCTCCTCCCTTTCTCTTTCCCTGGCCAAACAGTACTTCCATACCCCATTTATGTCTCCAGTGTTGCTGAGAAGGACCGGCATGTACCACCACACCCAGCAACTGGTTGTGATGGAGTCTCTTGAACTTTTTGCCTGAACCCCAGTTCTCTATGCTCCCCATCTCTACCTCCCTGTATCTAATATTACAGGTGAGGCACCAGCACCCAAATTCATCTTTCTTCTTGACAGATGGGATCTGGTTATGTTGTCCTGCTGGCTCCAAACTCCTGCCTCAGTTTCCACAGTAGCAGGGATGACATGTGTGAGCCAATCCATCAGCTTATCCATTTTTTACCACCCTGTTTAATAACTGATACTTAAACACTGTTTTCACTAATTTATACCAACTTCTCAACTGGGCCCCAAAATTAATGAAAGGCTTGCTGTATTTTGTTTATGTCTCCATTACTTTGAGTCTCTCTCTCTGTCTCTCTCTGTCTCTCTCTCTCTCTCTGTCTCTCTCTCTTTCTCTCTCTCTCTCTGAATCCCTTTTGTAGAAAAGACTTCTGGGTAAACATTTTGTGAAAAATCAAAACTGTCACCCCCCCCCCCCCCCAGGACAATAAGGATGATCTATCCTGAATTGACCTCACCCACACAATCGGGTGAGCTCCATACCTTTGACCAGGACTATTTAATTATGTCCACTTCTCACCTCCTACCCCAATTCTTCCTCTGTTTAGAACTAAAGCTTATGACTATTAGTCCAAAAATGGGCTGAAATGCTTTTTGCTCTCTTCCTAAACGCAGATTGTCTATAAATAAATCTCCTTTCTTTGACCCTTAACATTTCCTATTATATCTTGGGTGAGTGACCAGATCTGATATGTTGAAACCTCTCAATATGGATTATGATTATTATATTATTATTTACCTGTGTATATGTGTGCTGGTCAAAGGGCTTGACCTCAGGACCTAGGCATTGTCTCTAGGCATTGTCCATTTTCCACTCAAGGCTAGCTCTCTACCACTTGAGCCACAGTCCATTTCTGGATTTTTGCTGATTAACTGGAAATAAGAGTCACACAGCTTTTCTGCCTGAGCTGGCTTAAACCATGATCCATAGATCATGAGTAACTGAGATTATGGGCATGGGCTACTGGTACCTGGATGAGATAATTAAACTAAACATAAACAAGGAACTGACACTCTAAATATTTGTGACACCCTACATATACAAGAGACATTTCATTCATGAAGATTCTTTGTTGGTGCTGGAGATTGGACCCAAGACCTAATGCATGCTAGTCACAAAAAGAAAAAAAAAAGTTGAACTTCATATTATAAACAACCACCACATAAAAATCTGACTACAGTAGGAGACTACAGCTCTCTTTAAGGTGACCAAACTTACTCTGACTAGTTTACTTGAATTGGAATGAATGGTTCACACTTACATAAACAGCTCTCTATTTAGAATCCACATGTTCTTTGAAGTTGGTATGCCTTCATTCCAAAGTTGGCAATTCCTGATTCTTTTCCAAGTTTTAAAAAATGAGAGAACTAACAGATAAAAAAGGAGGTTGAAGAGAGTTCATCCAGACCCACAGAGATAGTCCTTGGAAAAGAATGTGTTCCAGGACTGGAAGAATGTTCAAACCAGCCAGCTTGGAGAAGAAATTGAGAACACATGTAAAATCTTGCCTACACATTCACCCCACTTAAGTTGACAGAGGTCAGATCATTTCCATTTTTCAAGGTTTATGTTTGGTTGTAAAATGAGAGAATAGTAAATCTTAAAAAAATAGTAATACCTAGCCAATGTTTAAAATATACCAAATTGGCTGGGTGCCCATGGCTCACACATGTAATCCTAGATTACAGGTTTGAAGCTAGCTTGGGCAGAAAAGGCTCCAGACTCCAGTTAGCCACTCAAAAATTGGAAGTGGGGCTGTGGCTCAAAGTGGCAGAGTTCTAACCTTGAGCAAAAAGAGGTCAGGGACAACCCCTAGGCCCTGAATTTAAGCCTCAAGACAGGCAAAGAACAAAACAAAAATCAAATTAATACTTCAAATATACACATATATGAGAATGCATACATACCTTCCTCCCTTCCTGTCCTCCCTACCTCCTTTCTCCCCGCCCCCCCCCCCCCCCCCCAACCTGGTGCCTTGTGTGTAGAGTTTTTTGTGGAAGTTAAGTCTGTGTGAGGCTCTTTGGGAGTTTGAGAACCTGAATTCAGCCAGAATGTAGAAAGGGAGGGAGGCATGTGGACCTGAGTTCAAACCCTAGGACTACCAAACAAAAGCACACAAAAACACTAGAATGAATGAGACTGATGGGCACGATTTGAATCCAGAGGAAAAAGGGTTGCATGTAGTTTTGGACCATTATGGGCAGGAGACAAATATTTGTAATCTTTGGGGCAGAAAGGAAGGAACGCCCACAATAAACAGCCAGTTGTGTGACTGGAGTTTGAACTCAGAGCCACACACTTACGCTGTTCTCACTTGGCTTGATCACTCAGCTGGTGCTCTACCACTTGAACCACACCTCTAGCTTTGTCTGAGTTTTCTTTTCTTGCTGGTTATTTTGTAGATGGAGTCTATCAGACTTCAATTCCTATGGTTTCCATATCTCAGCCTCCTGAGCAGCTAGGATTACAAGCCTGAGACACTGGCATCTGGCTCTAGTGGTTTTAATTTGCCTGGTGTTTGCTGGTGATTCCTCAGGCTGACATTTTTTCGGAAGCCCAGATACTGCCCTCTTATGGACAGGAGTGTCTTTTTGTTCACTCAAAGTGAACATTTCCAAAATCAAGTCTGTTCCTTGTACTTTCTTATCCCCCAATTTCCTTCAATTTCTGTTGCTGACTCATCTTCCTTGAACATGAGAAATCATCTATCTTCAGTTCTTTCTGCCTAGAATTCCCCTCCCTTCTCATTTTGCCTAGTGCTGCCCACCCAACCCCATGACACCCACCCCAAACTTCCTAGAACAGTCCAGCCCCTTGTTATATCCTTTTCCCCTCTTCCCATTTTACTTTGCACTGTGGTATTAATTGCACTTTGCCATGTAAAGGCCATTCCCATTGTTAGACTATAAACTCAGCAAGTACAGGGACTATTTCTAACTAGCTCACCCTATCTGAGGAACAAAAATAAAAGACTAGGGGGAGTAGCTCAAGTGATAGAATGCTTCACTTGGCCTTGACTTCAATCCTCAGTATTGTAAAAAATGGTCCCTTCAGGACCTTCTTGTTCAGCAACTAAGCCCTGAGCCACACTCCAGGCTCACACCTGCTATTCTTGCATCTTGCACAGCTGGATCCCCGGAGAGGCCATCTTCATTTATAATAATTTCTTCTTTCCCACTTCTATTGTTTCCCAAACCTTTCAGGCATTGAGTTAATTAAATTCAGAGTAGGAAATAGGCCAAATCTCCTGCTCCACAAAAATGAATTACCCTCGCTGTCCTCCTCTTTTCCTTCTACCTGGAGAGCAGGGAGTATTCTCTTGCGTTCTCTTTCTGAGTATGTTCTACTGTGTTATGTCCATCACCTTGAAATGGCTTGTTTAACTGCCCTCCTTCAGAGGAGCTCCAATTTTGTCTTTCTTAGGTTATCCCCTCTTCTGGCTTCCTAGCCAAAGCATCCAAACTGAACATACCATCTTATCTTATTGCATTTTTCATCTTAGCTAATTGAACCAAAGTCCAGTGTGTCATCTAACTAGAATCCCTTTTCTCTTTCTCCTTTCTATATCTAATTGTGAGCAAGCCTGGGAATTCTCTTCTCTATCTCAAACCCACTTTTTTCTTTTTTTTTTTTTTGTGAATGTCTTTGGACTCCTCTTTTTGAAGTCATAGCTTCCTGATCTTTTTACACCCACTTACTGTTTTGAGATATGCTTGTGTTGGTATTGAACTCAGGACCTCATACTCTGGCTTTTTCGTTCTACCACTTGAGCCACTTTTACACTTCTGTCTTTTTTTTTTTTTTTTGGGTCCGGTCGTGGGGTCTGAACTTCTGGGCCTGGGCGCTGTCCCTCAGCTCTTTTAGCTCAAGGCTAGCTCTCTACCACTTGAGCCACAGCACCACTTCTGGCTTTTTTCTTTTTGCTTATGTGGTGCTGGGGATTTGAACGCAGGGCTTCATGCATGCAAGGCAAGCACTCTACCACTGAGCCACCTCCCCAGCCCTCTTTTTTTTTTTGGCTAATTGTAGGTAAGAGTCTTATGGACTTTTCTGCCCTGGCTAGCTTTGAACCTATATCCTCAGATCTCACCTTCCTGAGTAGCTAGATTTGCAGGCACAAGCCTGGCTCCAACTATTCTTGATACTTGTATACTAATATTTTTCATGGTCTCTATGCCACTTCTGGGATAAAGTCCCAAATTTTTGCAAAGAAGACTACCTGCTCTTAAACTTTCTTTCCTGCTCGTGGAATCCCACTGGTGGAATCAAGTAACATGGACTTATTTGCTATTCTCAGAATATTCCGGGAGCTTAACTTTCTTGAACCAATGGTCTGGGGGCCTCCCTACTTCTGTCCTTTCCTAGCCTTATGGATTTCCACTCTCTCTTGAATTGCAGCTCTGACATCAGCCACTACTGTGTTTGCTCCCTGACTTCTCCATGCAGCCAGTCAAGCCTGAGCCCTGTTGCTGTTCACCCTGCTGCTCTCTGATGAGGACCTCTGCAGAGCACCTTCCAAGTAGGGCTGGGCCCACAAGGAACTGTCCCTCTTTTGATGTGACATGCTATCATCTAGCACGGATGCTCAACTTAAACCAGTACAGTGGCCTGACACAGAGCAATCCTTTTCTTGGCAGGCTCGCTAATAGCTGCAGAGCTCCTACAGCCATACCCATTTAGAGTTATTAAGAGACTTCCATTAACGCTAACGAAGTTGGTAGCCCAAAGTGGGCACAGTGTTTCATCTCAAGTCACCATGGACTGGCTATGCCCAAACCACATCCACACTTGTGCTTCTTAGACTTTATGTGTAATTATTGCAAATCTAGGAACCTAAAAACTATTTATGATTACATAGTGATCACTAGTGTAACTATTAGTTTAGAGATGCTTGCCTTGGACAAGCAAAGTAGCAAAGCTTTATTTCACTGTAGAAATTTCAGGAACTTTCATCAAATCAATAATTTATATTTTTGGACTTCCCAAACCTTGCTGTTTACCAATCCTAAACGATTATACCACAATATTTACCTGATTTAAATCAGGCTTCTCTCTTCTACATCGAAAAAGCTGCCTTAAACCTGACCTGAGTCTTAATAAATGAGCCTGGTTATGCTCCAATCAAGCAAGGTATTTCTGGATTAAGCAATAAACTCAGCTAACAAGCTGTCTGGAAGCCAAAGTTCAACCGTCTCCTGCTCTACCAGGGTTGGGCACAGTGGCACATGCCTTTGTTTCTAGATCAAAGTCAGCCTTTGGCTTCCTCCTCATGTCAAAGCCCTTTTATTGTTAGAAACTCCATGATGTGAAGTTCGTCTGAAAACTGGACAGCAGAGGGTGCTCTGAGAAAGACAAACTATCTGGAGGCTTCTCCCTGTTAGGGAACTGGAAAATTCCCACACAAGAGGTAGCACTTAATTTTAATTATTGTAATTAATGGTAAATTCAAGCAGACTTCCCCAGGACAGAAACCCAGAACAGCCACAGAGTGATTGAGGTGCCAACAGCAAGAAACCCAGAGGAGAAACTTCCCCAAGTAAAGTTCAGACCAGGACTTCAAGCTGCTTATAGGGTTTGGCCTTTTTCCTAGACTCTTGAAATAACAGAATTCCCTCCCCACCACCCTGCCCCTCTACACACACACACACACACACACACACACACACACACACACACACACACACACACACACACACACACACACACACACACACACACACACACACACACACACACACACACACACGTAATTCTGAAATTTGGAGCATGAAGGGCATGCCACGCTGAGGTTCTTCAGAACTGCCACTCTGGGATTTCTGAGAAATGACTTCCAATTAGAAAGCTACTCTAAGCCAAGAGTTGGCCATATTTTTCTGTGGAGAGCCAGATAGTTGGGATTTTCACCTCTGAGGGCCACACAGCATCTGTCACAAATTTTTAGTTCTTCCCTTGCAGCTTGAAGCAGGCCCAGAAAATAAGAAATGCATGAGGATACTTGTCTTCTAATGAAATCTAATCGACACTGAAGTTTGAACTCCATGTAATTTTACAACACAAAATATTCTTTTCTCAATCATCAAAAAGTTCTCTCTGTCTCTCTCTCTCTCTCTCTCTCTGTATATTCCTTCACTTGTAGGTCATATAAAACCCAGGTGGATTTGGATGTGGCCTGTGGTTTGCCAACCTCTGGTCTAAGGCAACTCTTAGCCCCACCTCTGTAACAACTCCATCTTTCTGGGAGAATATCTGTGTAAAATCTTCACCAGAGGACCATCTAGAAATAGTCATCCTCCAAGAAAGAGAAAGGGACCAGAATACCTCTTTGAGGTTTGATTGTGCCTATTCCTTAGCAGAGAGAATTATGGAAACTTCTCTATCATGCCAGCAGCTGGTGGTACAAGTATGTAATTATAGCTATTCAGGAGCCTAAGAGCAGAAGGATAGCTGCTTGAGGCCAGCCCAGGCAGAAATGTTTGAGAGACTTTAGTAACAGCAAAACTAGGACTGGAAGCATGGCTCAAGTGATAGAGCCTAGTAAGTAAATACAAGACCTCGAGTTCAAACTCTAGTACCAAAAGTTACTTCTTGCCACCGGTCACTTTCTGTTGCACTGGCACAGAATCAGAAAAGAGGGCTGGGGTTGTGGTTCAAGTGATGATGCACCTGTAAGACCCTGAATTCAACCCTTAGTACTACCCACCTCACCCCCAAATTAAAATTAGTGAAGAAAGCAAAGGTTCAGCTGGGTGCACTAGACTTTGAACCCAAACAGAATGGACAAAGTGGCAAAATGGACATTTTGTACACATGTCTTAAGTTTTGTGAAGTATCGTTTATGATGAGGCATTAGAGAGGACTTCAAAATCCTGAAGTATTGAGGAAGTGGTGCTGTGGCTCGAGTGGTAGAGCGCTCACCTTGAGCTGAAGAGCTCAGGGACAGTGCCCAGGCCCAGAGTTCCAGCCCCACAACTGACCAAAAAAAAGTGTATTAGTTTCTTTTCTTATTGCAGTGATAAAATACCTGACCCAAACCACTTAAAGGAGGGAGGATTCATTCTGGCTCACAGTTTCAGAGGTTTTGGTCTACAGTCCTTGCCTCTGCTGGTTCTGGATCCACTGTGAAGCAGAACATCGTGGCAGGGGCTGGGAAGGTGGCTCAGTGGTAGAGCGCTTGCCTTGCATGCCTGAGGCCCTGGGTTCGATTCCTCAGCACCACATAAGCAAAAAGAAAAAAGCCGGAAGTGGCTCTGTGGCTCAAGTGGTAGAGTGCTAGCCTTGAGCTGAAGAGCTGAGAGACAGTGCCCAGGCCCAGAGTTCAGGCCCCACAACTGGACCCCAAAAAAAAAAAAAAAAAAAAGAACATCGTGGCAGTGGGAGCAGGTGGAGAAGGTTGGCCATTATAGTGGATAGGAAGCAGAGAGGGAGGCAGAAACTAAGCCTTCAAAGCTTTACTTTCCTAGTTTCCACAGCCTCCCAAAGTATCAGCACACATGCATCTGTGGGAGCATATTTCATATACTAACATGGTAGTGTGTAGTACCCAATATATGGAGGTAGGTGTTAACAAGTGACTTGTTTATCTATGAGTAGCAGAGTAGTTATATAAGAGAGAAAGACTATGTAAGAGAGACAGACTGCCAGAGCCCTCAGAGCAGAATGTACACATTTCCTATTTCCCTCGCGGAACATACACATTTCCTTTTTTCCTCACAGAATCTCAATGGTAGGAAAAGCTTATGCTTCCATAAACAGAATGTGCTCTGTGGAGAGCATACTCTTCTGGGTTATGCACTTCTGGTTCTGTTAGAACTGTCTGCCTTTCCTTCTCTTTGAGCTCTTTTATAATTCTGTGTGCTGCCAGTAACTGATAGCAATGCAAAATAGCTCTCGTGTTTAGATGTGTGACTTAATTCTGTCTGGCAAATACTCAACTGATTGTCTCTTTCTTTGGGAAGAAGCTAGTTTTGCATAGATTTGCAAACTCATCAGTATTCCTTATGTATCAATGCCTCTCTGCCCTCTGACTTTCGTTTTGAATCAGTTGGAAAAATCTGCCTAATGTCCTTACTAATAATGAGTTGAATACAATTTTTGACAAGTGTTTAATACCTGGATCAGTCATGATCTTACTTAATTATGAAATTGAATTCAGGAGTGTTGTCCTTGCGAACATTTATATCCTGGGGGAAAACTTACTGCATTTCTCTTTAGTCCCTTTAAATTATTATCTATGCCCATCTATGTTCTATTCATGACTCTACTAGGAAATATCCATATGATTTTGAATGGTAAACTTTCTGTCTGCAAAATGAAGAGTTAGAATAGAAGACATTCTATAAGGTAGCACTTCTCAAAATTTAGTGCCTAAGGACTTCTTTATACTTTAAGAATCATTACAGACTTCCTCTAGAGCTTTGGCTTGTGTGAGTTGTATCAAATGCCACTTGCTAAATTAGAGATTTAAAACATATCATCTTTAAAAATATACATTTGTTGAGTCATTGCAAATAATAATGACAAATATAATGTGTTTCTGTAAAATATATTCTTTTACAAAAACAATGTTTTAATGAAAATATATTTCTATAAAAATGAACATATTTGCCTATAGTATGGTAGAAAGTATCCAGCCTTGTTTTTTAAACTTTTGCAGCTGTTTTAAGTATCTGACTTAATAGAAGATAACGGGATCCTCATATGTGTTTGCATTTGATCTGCATTTGATCTCACCTCAGTATCTAAAATCTCCAATGTCATTCAAGAGAAAATGAGAGTAGAAAGGGAAAAATGACATAATAGTGTAATTACAAAGATAGCTTTGTCATTGTAGATCCTCTGAGAAAGCCTCAGGAATCCTTTTGAGCACATCCCAGAGCACTCTGAGAACTGCTGTCATAAAGTAAACCAAGATGGCCTACAAGTAGGAGTTAGGATGCTTTGATGATGGGATGTTCCAGTGCACTGCTCTGGACAGAGCACGCTTTCACAAGCTTTTTAGAATACCTTTTCTTTGTATCGTGTGTGTGTGTGTGTGTGTGTGTGTGTGTGTGTGTGTGTGAGTGCACGGGTGTGCACACACACATGCAAAGTAAATGTGTGTGCAGCACTGTCTGTTGTTCTGTACCTGGGATTCTGTTACAAGCCTGAGTGGAACTGTGCATGTTCTTGGAGTGAGAACAGGAAATGGGGTGAGGGTAAGAGAATGAGATAAGCACTATTTTATCTTTTCCCAAAGAAGCTCTGGTGAGACCTCAGAACCACATTCACAAGGGTTTCTGTCCAGCTAGTCTTTTTTCTCCAGTCATGCCTAGAAGCATTCGTTGCCTCTTGGATGACCCTGCTTCTCACCCTGAGAGGGTTGATGGGGTCTAAAATGACAGAGAAGCAGTTTTCAGAACAGTAGCTGGAAAAGGAAGAGATCCACCATCCCTTCCACCTCCTGAAAGTCCCAAATTACAAAAATAAACATCCCGAACCTTCTTGCTATAACTATCTGTTGTTTTCCTTGCGTGAGCTCCTTGAGATCAGGAAATGTTCTCCCTGGAAGGTGAAACTGACAACTACTGCTGATGTTTTCTACTTGCCAAATGGAGAAAAGGTAACTTGGAAGAGAAGCCTCATATATATTTTTTTCATTCCAGACAAGTAA
Source organism: Dipodomys spectabilis (assembly GCF_019054845.1). Taxonomy (NCBI): domain Eukaryota; kingdom Metazoa; phylum Chordata; class Mammalia; order Rodentia; family Heteromyidae; genus Dipodomys; species Dipodomys spectabilis. Next base: position 16,396,852 of record NW_024870719.1, on the reverse strand, counting down.
TCTAGAGGCTTGATTTTTACAAACAATCTGCTTATTTTATACACAACACATTCGTAACTTTCCTTATAGCTACCTTCTTATATATGTGCATTCCATTTCACACTCCAAGATAGTCATGAAGAGTTAAATCTTTGTAACTGAGGCAGATTGAGATTTATGTCTTTCAGATGCCATTTTATAGCATCGTGGATTTTGGGGAAATGTCAATCTTTTTAAACCTCAAAATTCCTGGAGTGAGTGAGTCTTGTCCCTCCCAAAGCAGAGCCTGAATAGGGATCTCAGGTGCAGGAAGATTATTGCAGAGGGTGGTGAGAATGATCTCAGGAAGCAGAATTGTCAGAAGAGGGAAAAATGAGACAGATTTAAGGAGCAAAATCCAACACGATGTTATTACTGGCTTGGTTACTGTTGGTGATGGTTGAGGAGGCTTAATGTTGCTAGGAATGCTCAGCAAGACCATATCAAATGCATCTTTTTGAGGGTAAAAGGTGAGCCAAGCCTTCAGACCTTCCTCCCTTTCTGACATTGGCTGAAGTTCTTCCTAGGAGAACTGAATTCTGCCGGTAAGAATGAATTTGTCAAGACCTTTACTGTAGCTGTGGCTGAAATCAGAGGTGGGTCACACATATGCCGGGAGCCACAGAAGTGTCTGCTTCAAGAGATAAATAATGTCAAGTCAGACAGTTACGATCAGAACAAATGGGAGGTTGTCTATAAAATGTTTTGCATCCTTCCTGGTACATACTAAGGGAATTAATACATGTTTACTTTATTATTGTTATCATTATCGTCGTGGTTATTAACATTTCACTTTCATGAGTGGCAGAAACAAGGGCACATGTATAGCTTTTATGAGTCTCCAGGAATGACATAAAATCCAGCTAGGCTTGAAGCAGGACTCACCCCCCTGCTCTTCAGTTATTTATCAGGCAGTTACTTTGAGGTTCCTGTTACTTGCAACTAAGGGGGATTAATGACTACTCAGGGGACAGGGTTGGTTAAAGGGTGGAAGAGTAGGAGGGTGACCGTGACACACCAGCCAGTGTGGTGGGAATTCAGACATGAACATTGAGAGCCTGAGCCCTGGAAAGGGAGATAGAGAGGAAAAGTGAGATGAGAGTTGGGAAGGAACAGTCTAGCAATCTTCTTGGAAGGCTGCTATCAAGAAGTGCCAGTGATTCTTTATAATCTCTTCCTTCATGTGTTCTTTCTTTCTTGTCTATCTGCCATCCATTCATTATCTATCAATCAGGCTATCATTTATCTACTCTGTAATATCTATAAATCATTTACATATCACTATCTATCTATTATCTATCTATCTATCTATCTATCTATCTATCTATCTATCTATCTATCTATCTATCTATCATCTCTATGTCTAGGAAAGGATGTTCCTATGTAGCCCAGACTAGCCTCAAACTTGTGATTCTCCTTCCTTAGCCTCCTGGGTGCTGGGATTACAGGTGTGAACCATTTATACCCAGCTTGGATCAGGCATTTTGTCCCCATTTTAAGGCTTGAAAGAACTTGCCCAAGGACACACAGGAATTCCGGGGCTATTTCTGAATCTTCAGCTCATGTCAAATTAACTTTTGCTTGCATATTGTATGCGCTGAGGTCACATGGCACCATCTTTCTGTACCTTAGGGCACAGATGCACCTTCCACCTCCAGCTCCTCTAACTAACCTGTAGAAATAGTAGGAGTTCTTGCAGAGGAAAAGCTGGAGAGCGCATGGCCCCCTTCAGTAAAATGAATTCTGCCTGTGTCTTTGCTTCTAAATAGAAGAAAATGTAGATTTGGGACAGAACCGAAGGGAAAGGGATTTCCCTTGGCAAATTATTTGCAATTTGTGGATTGGAGCTGACCCAGCTCCAATTCCCTCTGTCATTGTGAGAGCTGTCTAAAATGTGACCGGCTTATTAAAGAACAGGAGATGGAGAGAGTCCTCCCACAGGATCATAAGGAAACAAGAACAGAGCTAAAACCCATCCTCATCCATCTCATAAGGTCTCAGGCCAGGACTGGCTGGATTGTCACCCATTGGTTACATGGTCACTCACGGGCAGCCAAGCCACTTCCAGTGACTATTCCTTTTGTGCCTTTCCTTAAGCATTCTGTTTTGAGCATGGAAATGAGTGGCCCTCAGACTACAGCATGTGATAGAAAGCATGGTCCTAAGTTACTGCCAGAGAATCTGGACTTGAAGAAGGCCACAGTATTTCTTTTTCAAGAGGGGTTCCAGGTGATTCTCAAGCAGAATCACTAGAAACAATGATGTTCACACACTTCACCAAGTGGCTCCGTCATCCCTGGTTTAGGGATGCTGTTTTTGCTGGCACAAGTCCTGGGAAAGAGCCAGTATTTCTTTACTAGCAAGATCCACTACATACTGTCACAATTTGAGAGACATTTAGAAAGCTTTCTCGACTAGGAAGATCTTCAAGAGCTGCCGAGGCTAGAATTCTAAGGATCTTTGTTCTCTAGCACTCCTTTTAAATCACAGTTTATGGAGGATAGCTCTGTATTCAAAGAAAAACTTTTTTTTTAAAGGAAATAAATCACTGTGGCATATTCACAGCAAGCTGAAATATCTATAGAGCTTATCTGTCTGTATGGTCTAACTGCCATATTTCTTCTTTCCCACAAGCTATTCCTGAGAATGGCTTATAGTCTCAAGTGAGTTATCCCTTTCCTTAGGACTTCTTGGCATCAACAGGCAAAAGAAAATAAACGTGCGCCTATTTTCCCATGCACCTTGCTATCAGAGGGCAAATGAGCTGCTATGGAATGGGTGGGTCACAGGCCTTCACAATAAACTTGATTCCACATGAAATGAATCTGAAAATTCCATTTATTAAAACAAATACATTGCTCATGTGGGATGAAAATGTGCACATCACATTCAGGTTTACCTGCTTTAACATTTTGATATTTCCTTCTATTTAAAAGACATATTTCATAGATCTTATGTAGGAAAATGTGAACAATCCTTGGGCTGTGAAATATTGACATACATGTAACAAGTCATCATTGCCAGGAGTAGCTAGAAGGAAATACTAAGGAAGAAAAATATATTAAAAAAAAAACCCTTTCAGACAGCATGCTTGATTTTCTTAAAATTTCTTACATGAAATATATGTAGAGAAATGATTTTCATTTGACTTTTCCTTTAAATCCTCTGTTTAAAAAAATCAAATAGTACTAGCCTTCAAATAAAAATAATAACAAATTTTCAACTGGCATTCATATTGAGAATGATGCAATTTTTTTCTTTTTAGAGTTCCAGTTCTAAATATGAAACTCATTTTTATTTATTTCCTAATTTCATGGCATATTTTCTTATTATCCAATATATTATACAGGAATATAGAAATTAGGGCCTTCAATAATTAAGCTGAATTCTTCTACTAGTTACTCTTAAAATAAAATTATGCTGGTGAAAATGGTGAATTTCTAAAGGAGATGGCTAAAGTAATCAAAAGACCCCATTTCTCCTTTAATAAACACAAATATCAATAAGCCAAAACTCATATAAGGATTATAACTCCATACTATAAGACATGAAATTATGCAAAAGCCAAACCATTTTTCTTAATTTTAGATGGGCTATGAGTTTTCTATCTTATTTCTCCTTTTATAGCATGAACATATGCAATTTGAACTGAAGTTTTAGTTGCTAGACCTGTGTTTAGGTGCTTCTTAAAAAAATGCTTTTTGTGTATGTGTGTGTGTGTTTATGTGCCAGTACTGAGGCTTGAACTCAGAGCCTGGGGCACTGTTTCTTAGCTTTTTTGCTCAAGACTGGCATACTATCACTTGAGCCACAGGTGTACTTCTAGCTTTTTTTGTGGTTAAAGAGATAAAAATCTCACAGACTTCCTTGTTCAGGCTGGCTTTTGGCCTGGCTCCTCAGATCTCAGTATCCTTAGTAGCTAGGGTTACAGGTATGGTCCCCAGCTTCTTCCTAATCTATTCCATATCTATTATTCCAAAGATATAAATTCACACAGAAATACAAAGAGTCTGTCTGAAAGAAAGAAATGAAGCATACTGTGGAAACTATGTGGACCTTCAAACCATGTCATCACCAGCCAGGGGTACTCTAAGTCTGTTGTTTTTCTGGGATCATATATTCATGTTTCAGCTCATTTTCAACACTTGGATAGTGTTTTAGTTGACCTCACAGTGTTCCTAAGCCAATGGTACAATATTGTATCTCCATCAAAATAAAAAACCTTCTCCAGCATCTCTAGGACTGTATCAAAACCCCAAGCTTTGTTTGGTCAGAGTAGAAGTTCCTGGTTACAAAAGCGTACTTCCACATCTCACAAATATTTCAGTATCTTCAAGCATGAGCTTGAATTGGACATATTCTTTCACCAGCATGCCCACAGAGGAGCTAAGGAAAATATTACCAAGTCTGTTTCAAAATCAGTCCTTTTTTTCTTTTTCTTTTAAAAAAAAATCTTCTCTCTCTCTCTCTCTTTTTGGTACATTAAACAGAAAAACAAAACAGGAGGAAGAGTAATGATGAAGGAAGAGGGGAAGAGGAAAATCAATTTGGAGTTAATGGTCTTTGAGGATTTGATAGCAAACAATCTGTAGGAGACTTTCTCTTTGACCGGAAATGACAGAGATAAAGAGTGAAAAGGGTTTCAGGGCCTGCTATTACTGGTGAAGCTTCTAGTGGAAGGGAAGAATGGGTCTCAATGCCTTATCTTGAGAGAGAGCACTACCTGCACGAGAGATGTAAATAATGACAGAGAGACTCTGATAAGGTAGAGAGCAAAAAACAAAAAACAAACAAACAAGCCACCCCCCCCCCCCCCCCCCCCCGCAACCCGATGGTTCTGAAGAAGAACATCTCAAGGGAAAAACAGACTTGTTCATGGTGGAGCCAGCTGGCAGGAGGGGGTGGGGACAGGGGAGTGCACCTGTCACTCGAAGGATGGGTGGAGTCTAGAGGGGGGTGGTCTATGGGTCTATTTCTGATCATGCTGGAAAAAGGAGGACCACAGATTTCTAGTCAAAAGCTGGAAAGCCTTCTTTCTGTCTAAAATGTCCATGATTCAGGGAAAGAGAGACATGCTTGTATATAGCAAAAACATTTCTCAAATTCATGGCTATGTTCTGTCCTTTCTATGGGGGGACTTGTGCTGCCATGGACACTGGATAAAACAAATTCTGGGAAATTTATTAAAGAAGTACTTATACCACTGGGAACTGAGAGGTATTTTAGGCATGGCTAAGGCTCTCAAGTGATCTCAGTTTTCAAAATACTGAAGGATTCCCCTCCCCCCAGTATATTTTCTTCCTAGCTTTCTAGTTAAAACAACAAATCTTCTGAATGGATGTAACATAGGGACATTGTCATGCAGTATTACTCAAGAAACGGTCACAAAGATAGGAAAGCACCAGTCACAACACATGATTTACTTTTACTTGCAGAGTCAAAGCTACCATGTACAAATATTAGGAATAGTGATGAGAGAACACAGACAACTGGCAATTTTGTTGTTGTTCTTATCAAGATAATACACCACAAGAAACATCTTCCTAAACATTTTGAGTGTTCATTTAAACTTGGAGTTCCATCTTACAGACTAGTCTAGCCTTCTCTTTGTACTACTTTAATGGGTAGGGATAGAAGAAGGGTGAGGGGTAGAGGAAAGGACAAAGAAAAACACAAAGACTAAACACTGATGTCATTACGCTGAACCATGGCTACACTGGACAATTCAGCTTATCAGAAGGTATTCTAAAGACAAGAATCATTTTGAGAAGGTCATACATATCTTAGCTCAGTACAGCTGTCTTTTTCAATGTTTATTTTTATTTTTAAATATGAAGCAGAAAAAGTAAGGTGGGGAGGGTGATAGCAGAAAAGAAGTGACACCAATTTTATTTTTTATACATCCCCCTCCTCCAGGCAGGTCTGCAGAATCAGATCTTTTAAGTCGGGAAGTGGATCGGCTTTCATTTGCCTAAGGGGACCAGTTCTTTAAACATGCACAGCCTGGAGTTTCCAGGATGGTTCTTCTCTCTCTCTTTAAATGCCGTGGACGAGAAAGGTGCCCACTTTGATAGAAACATTACGCCAATGTCCCGGGAACCCCGAGGCTCTTCAGCCTCCGCCTGGAAACTTAAAGGATGGCACAGAAGAACTTCTTCTCTCGAAATGGGTTTTCGGAGGCTGGGACGGGGGTCAGCAGGGGGTCTTCCTTGGCATGCGCCTCACAGTAGGCCATCAAGTCTGCAGCTGCTTTGGAAACCTGGAGGGGAAGACAGAGACCATGGAAATGGATCAGTAGTCAGGCGCTGTCCTTGAGCTTTGGTGCTCAAGGCTAGCATGTTACCATAGGAGTCATAGCATCTCTTCCAACTTTTTGGTGGTTAATTGGAGATAAGAATCTCATGGACTTTTCTGGTCTGGTCTAGCTTTGGAACAGTGATCCTTCTGAATAGCTAGGATTATAGCATGAGGATTTCATGAGCCACTGGTTCCGGGCCCTAACCCTCATCTTGTATGTATCTCTTGAGTTCTGTGCCTAGCAACTCACTGGGTTACAAGGATTAAATAAGTGAGATAATCCATGCAAATCATTTAGGGCTTGGCTTCTAGCAAGATTTCTACATGAACCAGCCATGTTATCATCAGGTACTCAGCCATCTATCTCTCTTGCTTCAGGAATCTTGTTAGGGATGTTCAAAGCCAGGCTGGATTCTCTCTTTAATCAAAACAGATATGAAGGTGCAGATATGTGTGTATGTGTACACTCAGATACACACAAACAAAACTTTATGTAGTACCAAAATGTATGGTCTATATGATTCCAATCACACAGTGCACCTTTCAGGGATGTGTTACTGGGAGATTGTCACTGAGTTTAGTGATACTGACAACTTCCCAGAACATTTCTTCCCCTCCTTGTTAGGAGTATCCAGCAGTCTGACTCATCAGTGACAATGTTTCACTACTTGAGAGGGTGAATTTCATTGTGAAAAATCAACTCATATCTGAGATGTGATGGATGATCCACCAGAAGGATGCCATTTGGAATGAAACACATAAAGCCACGAGCCAATTCTTTGCCCAGTATACTTGCTCTGAAGATCACTCCAAGCCTTTTCACATGAGCTTAACACCACCATATGACTATGGAAGGTTCTCAGAGCCACTGCTACAAGCACAATCCTCTGTAAGAGTGGAGTAGATAGCTGGGATCCAGTGGCTCACACCTGTAATCCTACCTACTCTGGAGACTGAGATCTGAGGATTGTGGTTCAAAGCCACAGAAAAGTCAGTGAGACTCATTGCCAATAAACCACCAGAAAACTGGAAGTGGTGCTGTGGCTCAAGTGGTAGAGCATTAGACTTGAGCTGAAGAGCTGAGGGACAGTGCCCAGGCCCAGAGTTCAAGCCCCACAACTGACCAAAAGAAAGAAAGAAAGAAAGAAAGAAAAAGAGTGGAGTGGATTTATATTATCCCTCAATATATTTCCTATCCCTCCCTACCTGTGAGGAACACATGCCACACCACGTCATCAGCCAAGGCCATGCTACCCATGACATGCTCTACCCATGTACATGAGCAGAATTGAGTAGAGGAGTCAGTGCATCAGCTGCTATGCACTTTCCCCTCTGCTACTGGGTCCAACTGAAGTAACTACTATGAATGCCCTCCATGGACTCAGAGGCTTTCACACACGGAACGGTGGTCACACACTCACCTGTTCCTCATTCCAGGGCTTAAGGATAACAATGCTGATGCTCAAAGGACTTTCAAATTTACCGTTAAGTGGTTGGACATGAAGCTTGGTTTCATCTTCTTGTCCCGTAAACCCTTGAATTTTTGGCTTTTCTCTTCCTTTTGGCACAAACCAGACAGAAGCTCCTGATAGAAGCCATTCTATATGTCATGGGTCCTGGTCACTCTGACATGGGGACACTGGCAGCTGATTGTGCAAGATCTCATCATAGGCCTATAATAATAAACCTACTTCGTTCCAGACATTAAGTTATATTTTTCTCTTTTGATATGTGGCAGGAGTGAGAAGTACATTTTTATTATTGTAAGCCCCAAAGAATTGGAGGAGGTGCTTTCTTTACTACCACAAAAACAAAAACACACACACACACACACACACATACACAAAACTAGTCTTCCTTGACTGATTTGAAAAAGTATAAATATTGGTATGATTATTCTTTTGTTCTGAAAGGTTGCTACAAACTGGATGGCTTTAAACAATACTGCACAGTGGTAGACATTTGTAGTTTGAAATCAAGGTGGGGGAGCCTGGGAATGTGGCTTAGTGGTAGAGGGCTTGCCTAGCATGCATGAAATCAATGTTGGTCCCCACCAGAGACTTGGAGAAGGAATGGGTTCTGTGCTTCTCCCCTGTTCTAGTGGAGGCTGGCAGTCTTCCAGTTTCTTGGCTTAATAATGTATCTCTCTTTTCTCTGCCTCTGTCTTCACATGGTCTTCTTTTCTCTGTGGCCAATTTCCCTATTTCACCTGTCAATTTACTAGGGTCCACATTAATCCAGTGTAACCTTGGTCACATCTAGAAACACCCTTTTTCCAAATAAGGTCATATTATAAAAGTCCAGGTGGGCATGAATTTTAGGAGATACTACTTCACATAGTATACTATATTCATACAAAACATCAGTCTTGTTCTTTAATGGATATTGCAGTGCTCATAAAATATTTATATTGTGCTCCTATTTTGTCCTAGACATTGAGTTGAATTTTTTTCTTTTGATCTTCACCATAATCCTGGAGTAAGAATTATTATCAGCTTTTTATAGATGAAAAAATTGAGGCTCAGTAGATTACTTGAGTTGTTTAGTGTCATATAGCAAAACGTAAGGCAGAAATGGAACTTGGACCCTGATATTTTTCCAGTAAGCCACTGTCATCCATATACAAACTACCCCAATGTGTGGTGAGTTCCAAAGGTCTAAACTAAAATTCTTCATGCATCTTTACTAAACATTACTGTTACCAAAGGAAAGCAAACAGCCTGTTCTTGTCTTAGCTCCTCAAATGAAAGCAAAGGTCAGACCTTTGGGCTGAATTGTAACCATTTGTTTCCTCATGCCTTTTCCTTAGTTGAACAATAGTCATTATTATACCAATCAGGAGTATAGCTGTTAAGCAGCAGAGACTGTAAAACAGTAATACTGACAGTATTGTAGAACACAACAAACCCCAGTAATACTGAAAACTCACCGATTGAGAGGAGATTCAGCACCATCTATTCCTAGTCATTTGCAATGCTCACATACAATCATGCAGAATGAATTTTCTAAATCCTCTTTAATGACATTGAAACACTAAATGGAGCAAAATTTAATAACTTGTTTAGAGTTTTTCATAGCTCACATTTGGAAAAATTAATTGCAAATGGTTATCTTCCCAAAGTACACATCAAAGTTTGGTTACTAGAATTTAGTCATCGAGACATACAAGTCAAACCCAAACTAAATGGAAGTCTAAAATAAATGGCCTATAATTTTCAAAAGTGTCAAGGTCATGAAAATCAAGGAAGCTGAGGGAATTGTCACACAGGAAATATAAGTGTAACACAGTAGTCATGAACTGGGTCTTTTGGCTAACCAGGAACTTATTGTGGTGATTTGTAGCACTTAAGCAGAGTCTTAGCATTTGAAATTAGTAATGTATTAGTTTAAGTTCCTGATTGATAATTGCATCATAATAATGTAGAAGAATATTCTTGGTTGTTGAAAATATACATGAAATGTTTAAATAGGGATACAGGTTGACCTATTGTAAAAAGAAATGTAAAAGACACTATGATGAAAAAACGAACTTTACAATTTAGGTGGGGGGGGGGCGGGGGAGGGAAGGGGAGAGAGGTGGGGGGAGAGGTGGGGGGAAGGGATGGCAGGGGAAAAACAAAGGAGGAGGCAACAATGCTTGATAAGAAATGTACTCATTACCTTGCTCATATAACTGTAACACCTCTACAGTATTTTCACAATAAAAACATAAAAAAATGTACATGAAAGTATTTGGAAGTAATGGAATATTTTTGGACAACTGAACCTCAAAATTTAGAGAAAAAAAGGTAGGCACTGGTATCTTACACATGTAATCCTACCTACTCAGGAGGCTGAGATCTGAGGATTATAATTCAAAGCAGTCAGGACAGAAAAGTCATTAGACTCTGATCTCTAATTAACTCTTATTAACTCCAATTAACTCTAATTAACTCTAGCTGGAAGTAGAGCTGTGACTCAAGTGATAAGGTGCCAGTCTTGAGTGGAAAAAGCCAAACCATAGTGGAAGACCCTTAGTCCAACACACACACACACACACACACACACACACACACACACACACACACACACAGAAATCATAGGTAACAAAATTCTTTGCACAGTGCTTTCAACTTTTCTGAAATTAGTTTCCAGAATAAAAATCTTTTTATAAGCTGGTGCCAGTGGGAGCCTAGGATCTGAGGATTGCAGTTTAAAACCAGCTGGCGCAGAAAAGTCTGAGACTCTTATCTCTGGTTAAAAAAAAGCCAGGACTGGGAAGGCAGCTCAGTGGTAGAGTGCTTGCCTTGCATGCATGAGGCCCTGGGTTTGATTCCTCAGCACCACATAAGCTGTGGCTCAAGTGGTAGAGTACTAGCCTTGAGCACAAAGAGGCTCAGGGACAGCATCCAGGCTCTGAGTTCAAGCCCCAAGGTTAGAAAAAAAATCTCTATAAAGGAAAGAGAAAAGACAAACTAGATGCAATAAATACACACAGTATTTTCAAAGTTATACAGCAAAGGGTAAAAAATAAATGATATAGTTGCTAGAAGAGGACATGGATAGTCAAGGAAAATGTAAGTTTTAGAATGGGAGAAATAAATTGTATGTTGGCAGAAACGATGATGTAAAGAAGCAAAAACTAAATGAAGCAGAATGGGAAGGAGTGGGTATAGGAGGGCAGTAACTGCTTGAACAGTTTCCTTGGTTGGTTAGGAAGAGAGAACCTGGTGCACAAAGGAAGGAATTCATGAGTATGTGTATATGTACAAATTTGTGCATGTGTGTATGTGCATACGTGTATGCATGTGTGTGTTGGTATTGGGTCTAGACCTCAGAGCCTGAACTCTCACTTGGCTTTCTTGCTTCTATAGTGAGTGTTCTACCACTTGATATATGTCTCTAGTCTGACAATTTTCTGGTTAATTGGAGATGGAGTCTCACGAACTTTTCTGCCTGGGCTCTCTTTGAACTATGGTTCTCCAAGTCTCAGCCTCCTGAGCAGCTAAGATTATAGGTGTGAGTCAGCAGTGGCTAGCTAAACATTTCACTTTTGACAGCAACGTTGATTAGCTGTGTCTCAGATCAACAATAGTTGAAACCCATTCACTCAGCAGTCTCATCCAACTAGAAGCAGAGAGGAAGGAGAGTGTTCCAGGCATCCCTAGTAAAAGCTAGCACTAGTGTCTGTAAAGAAAAAGGAATCTACTCTAGATAGATATTTCAAGACCTCTGAGAAGAAGCAGTTGTCAGAAAGGACTGAAACAAGACTTCCCTCACCTTAAGTGGAATGTAAGGATAGAGCCCCATCTTCACTACACTTCATTACACCTTGAAATTGAGGCACATCTTAAAATTGATGTCACAAAATGTGTACAAACCATCATGCAAAGAGATAAACACTGGTAGGTTGTCTCTGTCTATGCACATGGGAAGAACCCATACATTAAGGGCATCAGTCATAAACTTAGCCCTTTGGTAGAGCTGCCTGTATTAATAGAGTCATCCAGGGTTGACATAATTTTAATTTTTTGCTTACAAGAATTATGATTACCCTGATGGAGGATGGAAATGGGGAATATATATCAGGGAAGGCACACTGCTTTCTCCTGCTCTATACTCAAAACTGCTCTCATTGCACCTCTTTGGATATCAGATCTGTGGGTTTTTCCATGCCAGGTTATCCTCTGGCATTCCCTGGGCCCCCTATCCTATCTTCCTACATTGTCTTCCTGGAGACAACGCCAGATCCCACTGGTTAAAAGCTCAATCTTGCCAGGTGCTGATGGCTCACACCTGTAATCCTAGCAACTCAGGAGGATGAGATCTGAGGACTGCAGTTCCAAGCCAGCCTAGGGAAGGAAAGTCTGTGAGACTCTTATCTCCAATTAATCATAGAAAAAACTGGAAGTGGCGCTGTGGCTGAAGGGGTAGAGCCTATCCTTGAGCAAAAGGAGCCAAGGACAGTGCCCAGGTCCAGAGTTCAAGCCCCAACAAAAACAGAAAAGAAAAAGCTCAGTTTCATACAACTGCCTTCATTCCATACCAGTTACATATAACTGGTTTATATATGTATATATACATATATGTATATGTATATGTATATGTAACATTTCCATACCAATTATATATACTATATATAGTGTACACATTATCTATATAAAGTATATATATATATATATATATATATATATATATATTTCTTTTTTTTGTGTCAGTTGTGGGGCTTGAACTCAGGGCCTGAATGCTATCCCTGACCTTTGTTGCTCAAGGCTAGCACTCTATTACTTTGAGCCACAGCTCCATTTCCAGTTTTCTGGTAGTTAATTGTAGATAAAACTCTCACAGCCTTTCTTGTCCTGGGTTTGGCTTTGAACCATGATCCTCAGATCTCAGCCTCCTGAGTAGCTTGGATTAGCTACTATTTTGTTAGGAGTAGCTAGGCTTGAGCCTCCAGTGCCTAGGTTGCTACAGCAGTTCACAGAACCCAGGAAAAGAGATGACTTCCTACTGCCAACTTCTAAAAGAATATAAATGAACAGTCAGATGAAGAGCTGTATAGGTTGAAGGCTGAAAGTATCCCAGGTGCAAGGGCTTCCTCCTCCATGGAGTTGAGTGTGCCATCCCAGTATATGGCCTTTGACTACAAGGACTATGCAGTTTACCCCAACAACAGCTGCAATGCCGTTTCTTAGATGAAGATGAAAATAATTAGTACATTTGGTCAGAATAAGAAAGAGATTCATGAACAAGAGGATATTTGAGCTGACCCCTAAGAAAGGAATAAGATGTGGGCAGGCAAAAAAGAAAAACAAATGTATTCCCATTAGGGGACCCAGAAGTGGGACTTTGCATAGCACATTACTAGAACAGTAAGAAGAACCAGCTGAAATGATCTATTGGAAGAATAAAGAAATTTGAAATTTTTATGAGGTTAATATATAAAACACTGTTTTTTCTTAATTTTCTGTGTGTGTGTGTGTGTGTGTGTGTGTGCGCGCGCGCGCGTGTATATGCATGTGTGCTAATTCTAGGGCTTGAATTCAGAGCCTTCTGATTAATCTCTTCTGGCTTTTTTGCTAGAGATTGATGTTTACCCTTGGGCCATCCCTCTACTTCTGGATTTTTGCTGGTTAATTGGAGATAAGTCTCTTGGATTTGTCTGCCTGGGCTCAGGCTTTGAACTGCAAACCTCAGATCTGAACCTCCTGAGTAGCTAGGATTACAGGCATGAGGACCTAGGGCCCCAGAAAACACAATTGTTAAGAAGCAGTCACTTCAATGAGGCTCTAGGCCTTGACACTCCTTTTTTTTTTTGTTCCAATCGTGGGCCTGAACTCTGGGCCTGGGCGCTGTCCCTCAGCTCTCCACCTCAAGGCTAGTGCTCTACCACTTGAGCCACAGCGCCACTTCCAGTTTTTTTTTTTTTTTTTTTTCTGCTTATGTGGTGCCGAGGAATGGAACCCAGGGCCTCATGCATGCAAGGCAAGCGCTCTACCACTGAGCCACCTTCCCAGCCCAGCCTTGACACTCTTTAGCTCTTACAGCTACATTATTTTTCTTTCTTTTGTGCTGGTCCTGGGGACTAGAAGCTGTCACTGAGCTTTTTGGATCAAAGCTAATGCTCTACTACTTGAGGTGCAGCTCCACTTCTGGCTTTCTTGGTAGTTAATTGAGATTAGAGTCTCTTGGACTTTCCTGCTTGCTGGCTTTGAGTGGTGATCCTCAGATTTCAGTCTCTTGAGTAGCTAGGATTACAGGTGTGACCCACCAGCTCTTGGCTAATGTGTTTCAATTCTGAGGTAAGGTGAGTGAAGCTGGAGTTGTCTCACTGTTGCTGGACAGGGATGCCATTCTACAGCCACAGAATTGAGACAGAAAGGAATGGGCTGGATTTCCATGTGTCTGGAATTGTGAGTGGTACCCTGGGGATTGTCTTGTGTTTGTCATATGGACCTGAAAAAAAAATTCTTCTCAGGAAAAGGCAGTGACAGATAAACAGAGAAACAGAGGCATATGACAGAACTCCTTTACCCTGGTTCTGAGTGGGCTTCCAGTTCTCCTTCCATGGCCCCCCTAGCCAAATTCTGGCTCCTGAATTCTCAGACAGCCTTTATCTTTTATAATCAATGTCTTCTTTCTACTTAAGCTAGCTTCTTTAAGCTTCTGTTGTTAGATACTTCAAGTGTTCTCTCTCTCCCTCTATATGTATATATATATTCTCTCTCTTATATATATGCATACATCAGTGGAGTCGTTCTGTCCTTTTGAACAATTCCCTCCTCTAGTGTCGCGGTACAAGCTATCTTTCATCTCACAGCCTCGTCGGTAGTTGTGTGCTTTATCATTTGCTGTTTCATAAATCACAGTTCACAAATCTCTCTGCCACTCTCTTCGCCCCCTTTCACACTTCCATTTCCCTTTTTCTTTCCTGCATTTTCAAATCTAAAAAGTCTTGGAGTATCATTTAGATATGCCTGAGGTTTATGATCAGATAATGGCTTCATTAGCCCCAATCTCTCAGGATCTGTGATGCAGAGGGATAGAAAACAAAGGAGCTGCAAAACAAAACGGTTTTTCAGATCTAGCACAACAGCCTGCATGATTCTGGAGGCCACCTGAGGGAAAAGGCCACCCCCTGCCTCAGGGACCCTCAGCAATTTCCAATGCCAGCTATACCCAAGCTCTTCTTATTAAACAGCTTACTCTGTCGCCTCTGTGAAGAGCTCTCCACTTTCACTGGGAAATCACAAATCTGCCATCTCCAGAGAGACACCCCCACCTGCTGACAAGGCCATGGCCTAGGAAATGGGTAGAGAAGCTGGACTGCTTGGAGGCCTTGCAGGGACTCCTCAAGAAAGACAGCCAAGCCTTCTACCAGCTAGCTGGCAACTGGGACGCCACCATCCCAGTTTTACCCAACAGCAGTACTAAAAATAATCTGTCACTTCACCACAGAATGCTTGAGGTGTTCACAGACGCTCTGAGGTACAGGACAAATACTGAAATACAGGCTGCTGTATTTCCAATGATGTGCAGGCTAATGACGTCAAGGAGGATGTGGAGATGTGAATGTGAAGAGTGTCCAGGAAGACAAACACGCACGCTCAGGTTATTAGACTAATGGCTCGGCCTGTCATTCAGTAATGATTTATTTGTGTCTTCGAAGGGTAATTAGGATGTGGTGTTGCTTCTTCCTGCTGCCATTTGGTAATTATGCTTCCTGGATGTGTTATTTGTATTGCAATAAGCCTTGTTCAGATTTCTGTAACCCTTTACTAGACTACCAATCTTCGTGTGTATGTGTGTGTGCTGGTCCTGGGGCTTGAACTCAGTGCCTGGGTACTATCCCTTAGCTTTTTTTTTTGCTCAAGGCAAGCACTCTACCACTTGAGCCACTTGTGATTTTTGGTGGCTGATTGGAGATAAGAGTCTCCTGGACATTCCTGCCCAGGCTGGCTTCCAACCTTGATCCTCAGGTCTTACACCTTCTGAGAAGCTAGGATTACAACCACTGGTGCCTGGCCTAGATTACCAATCTCTAACGGCAATGATGTCTTTTAATGTCAATATCTCTAGAACCTAACAAGTCCAGCAATTTAGAAAAAATCTAGTAAAATATATATTAGGTAAATGAATGAATGACTGAATAATGGAGCAAAGAGGAAATATTGAACTTTACAAGGAAAATTCGGGGACATTTTGCAAAGGACCTAATACTTGATCTAAACCTTGAAGGAGTCAAAGGAGTTTAGGGTGAGTAAAACAGAAAGGTAGAGAATCCAAAGAAATAGAAAGTTGGAGGTATTTGAAATTGCCATCAAGCGAAGTAAAAGCAGTTCAGGGTGAGATGTGGGCAAGAGAAAGGGAATGAAGCTGGAGAGGTGGCAGGATCCAGGGGAATCTAAAGAATGGATTTTATTATACAAGTGCTGGGGAATCATAGTACATTTTTTTTAACCACTGGGAAAAGGAAGGCAATAACATTTTTCTCTGGAAAGTTTTCTTTGGTGGCAATGTGACAGGTAATTGATAGCAGAGATGGAGATGGGTTGAGGTAGGACTACACGGATCAGTTAGGCAGCCCTTCCAGTTAGTAATCTGAGTGAGGGATGATGAAGGCCTGAGCTATTTTTGAAAGGTCTATGTGAGTGGTCCTCCTCCTGCTGTCAGTTTTTGCCAGTCATCCACACATCATATCCTCCTTCAGGAACAGTGCCTGGAGATGCTAAGTCAGAGAAAAATGCCAAATAGGAGCTTTTTATGCACATTTATCTCAGTAGGGTCACTCTGAGAGGCAGAATGGTATTTTCCAGAAGGTCCATAGCTGGAATGCTTCTTCACCCATGAATGAATTAAATGTGTTTTTCAGATCCTTGGACAACTTCCTTTCCCTCAGCAGTTAGTTGGTCTACCTGTCACCTTGTACTTTTTCAGCAAGAAAGAAAAAAAGGAAGAGACAAGAAAAGTGGAGAAACAAAAGCTGACAAAGGAACAAGGACTGTGGTAAGGGCCCTTTCTTTATCTTATTCACAAATAATAAAGAATGAAAGCCATTCAAAGAAGAACATGAGTGAATTATCTTATAGCCTATTACTAGCAGTAAAATTTTACAAAAGAAGCTGGATGCCAGTGGCTCACGCCTATAATATTAGCTACTCAGGAGTTTGAGAGCTGAAGCTCATGGTTTGAAACCAGCTTAAGCAGGAAAAGTCCATGAGACTTTTGTCTTCAATGAACCACTCAGAAGCTCAAAGTGGAGCTGTGGCTCCAGTGGTAGAGCATTAGCCTTGAGCACAAACATTCAGGGACAATACCTAGGTCCTGAGTTCAAGTACTCCCCAAGTTTACAAACAATGGAAAATGTACCTGTACATCTGCTTGATGTACTTCTGGAAGAAGATAAGCCCTTCCGTCATTCTCTAGGACATACCTGATGACAGATAGGAGGACTAAACTTCTTGCCTTAGGACAGCAGTTCTCAATCCAGACTATATACCAAAATTAACTGAAGATTAAGAAGATATTATAGCCCAAGATATTCTGATTTGATTGGTTCGGGTATGGTTTGGGAATTGGTCCTTTTCTAGATCCCTTGGGTGCAGTGACCACACAGATAGTCTAGGAATTATTGCCATGCACTCAGGGTTGGCAACCTTTTTCTGTAAGGGTCAGAGAAGTAAATATTCTTTTGGTTTTTGTTGGCTGTGCAATCTCCATTACAATTTACTCTGCTGTTGTACTGTGAATGTAGCTATAGACAATATGTAAATGAGTGAGTGAGTGGAACTATGTCCAAAATATAGTTTATAAAAATAGGCAGTGGTTGAATTTGGCTCATGAGCCATAGTTTATTGTCTCCTGCAGACTCCAAAGGATGACTGGATTGACTAGGTGGCTGAACACAAAGTATGGAGCAAGTAGGAAAAATACTCTGGTTTAAAAAAGTCATTTGGCAGAAGATGCTCTAGATTATTGTTCTAAGTAAAATGAAATATGTTTCTGAGTTCATGGAATGCTTCTGGTGAAGTAAATTTGTGAAGACAGCCATCTATTCATAAATGACATTGTAGGGCCAATTCCACCCTCACAATCTACTAACAAAAATGTGGACTTAACAGTCATTCTTCAATATAAATTTGCCTTAATTTATGGCAAAGCTGACGGGTTAGATCTGGGATGTGAAAGGAAAAGAAAAGAAAAGCAGACTTAATTTGGATGAAACGATTTGGTTTGATGTCTTAGAGGACTTGAAGAAAAAAACTAATAAGGTATAAAGAAAAGAAATCACTAACTTGCAATAATGAAAAACAAACAAACAAAAAAAGAAAGGCACTTAACCTTAGAACTCAAATGAGGAGAGAGAAAGTATCCAAATGGAATAGAATCTTTGTGGTGTCAGGGAGGTGAGCTTGTAGATGGATGTATCTTATGTGTTCTGCTATGGCCTTGACTAGAATTCAGCCACAATACTGTGTTTTGCTTTTTTAAAATGTTATTTTGTTCTTATTTCAACATGGTGACCCAGAATTAATTCATACTATCATTTTGTGCTAGAGAAATGCAGGGATGGCAAAGACACAGAAGAAAATTGAACATCTGCCTAACCATGAAGTTTCTCTGCTATCATTTCTGGCCTTGTTCTTCTCTGTGGAAGAATAATCAGATGACAGATGACCACAGATTATGCTCCTTACAATTCAACCAGATGAGCTATGAGTGTTAGGGTATACTCACCTTTATCCTATCAATGTTGGCTTCCATCTTAAGCTGTTCTACCAGCTTCCTGGCTTGTGCTATGCTGGCGGTGTTGTTGCTGGCCATTGGAGTGCTCGAGGGGGTTTTTCAGACACTCTAGAAAAGAAAACAAATAGAATACTGTCAGGGAATTCATGAGCTGCCAAATGTACAAGTTAGTTCTTTGTGACTGGAGGATTTTAAAACAGTTTTTTTTTTTTTAATCAACCCATACATCTCAGTCAATACTATATCTGTTTAGCAGGTAGACTAGAAGATTAAATTTGCTTTTCCGATTATTTTCCCACCATCTTCTTTGGGGTTGGGGGAGGCCGAGGAAGGTAGAAATAAATGGAGGAAGGGAGAGAGATAGAATGTGCACAAATGTTCCCCAAATTAGGTAGAATAATATGCTCTGCTACATTAAAGAAACAAGACACAAATTACCTTAATTTATAAGATAAGTTTAAAATGGTAGCCGTGACAGTGTGCATTATTACAGTTGTACTTGCTGGAGTTTATTGGGTGCTATTATTGTCAGATACTGTGTTAGTCATACTCACAGGATGAGAAGGGAAAGGTAAACCAAGGGATCAATACTAAAATGTATCTGAGGCTTTGGATGAAAAGGTTGTTTTTTCAGTATTGCTTAACCCAGCATTATTGTAATTTCTCTTCATTCTATTTGAAATGTGATTCAATTCACAATTCTTTGTTTGCATTGCTTTAGGAACTCATCTGTCATGTCAAGGTGGAGGGACTGCTTTGTATAAATTGACAAGTACATTAATTACTTGTATTTTTCCTAAACAAGTATAAAAGACCCTTTTTTCTCAACAAGGAAATACAGCATACATCTTTTTTGCCAGCCTCATGGAGTGCCAACCTTGCCTGGTCCCAGCAGGTCTACTAAATAAACCTACCCCTTACCTGAAAAAAAAAAAAGAAATATGGCAAGTGGAATTCTGTACCTAGGTAGATCACGAGGGTTTCTTTGTTCTAATTGCCAGACTTCCCCTACTTTCAAATGTTGTCTCAATTTTTATTTCTCTTCTAAACCTCTTTTTGACCCATTGTCTCATTTTATTCTTCATATGCATCTTGAAACTATCCTATTTTATTTTCAGTGATGTGTTCTCCCTCCAATTTGGAGTAGGTCTTACTCTATGTTAAGGTGTCATGTACAATTTCAGGGACATTTGTGTTAACTATGGCCCTGCAAGTCACAAACACTCATACTGAGGCAATGTCTGAGAGCTTCAAATTAACTAGAGTGTATGAACCAAGAAATGAGAAGCATTAAATACTGCCTTGGCCAACACTAGTGACATCATATTCTAAAGACATTGTCTGGAAAGTCATGACTTTAGCTGGCTTTGGGAAATCATTTTATCTAGGGATGGAGCAGGAGTCTAAAAGAAAAAAAAGGGAAGAAGAAAAAGAAAACCTGGAGAAGAAATAATAATCCAAAATAAAGAATATGTAAGTTTTAACTACCCACTAAAATGAAGAAATACTTTTTTGTTTTAATTACCCAAAGAGCAAGTCTATAAATCATCTCATTTCATGCTTATTTCTTGATATATAATTCTTCAAGACAAAAGAAGAAATTACACATAATTCTCTGTACAATCCATCCACCAAGATTGTTACTTTATAATGAAAACTGCAAAATAAGCCACCCAAAAGCATTTGTAGCATAACTCGGAAGAAAATTAGCTGTTCTTTTAACTTTTTTTCAAAGGGTATGGAGACAACAGAGTGAGAAGGAAGAATAAAGGGGTTTTTGAAGGCAGAAAGATCTTCAAACTGTAATTTCATATACATGAAGATCAAAGAAGGACAAAATACAGGTAAAAACAACAAGAAATAAAACATGATTTCATTGGCATGGTGAGAGACCTAATCACTCATTTCCCTAGGAAAATTATACAGCTTAGTAAAACCTCATGGGGCCAAGATAGAGTATGGATGTATCCAGTGAGGATAGCCTAACTATTCCCCTTCATTCTAAGTTGGTAGTATCCATGATCTGTAAGCTCCTGTATACTGTTCTGTAAAGCTAATATTTCTGCCAAATTAGAATGTATTCACCATTGTACAATGTGGATCACAAAATTATTATAGAGACCTCATGTAGGATAAGAGATGTGTGGGAGACTGGCCTTGAATCTAACCCAGATCACATAGTAACCTAGAGCAGGGATTTTACAGTTTGCTTCCCCAACATCCCTCAACTCCCCGTTCTTAAAATTAATAATGACATTATCTTTTCTTTCAGGCAGAGATCACAAACAAGCACCCTGAATCTTACCTGAGTAAACTCTGCTTAAGAAAGAAAGAGAGAGAGACAGAGAGAGAGAGAGAGACTAAGAAAGAAAGAAAGAAAGAAAGAAAGAAAGAAGGAAGGAAGGAAGGAAGGAAGGAAGGAAAAGAAAGAAACCAAATGCTGCAGCTTCCCTTGCAGCTAGATATAGTTGCTTGACTAAATATTGGCCAATTAAAAACAGACATGCCCTCCCTTCCATTCCTCCTGCTGCTGGCCATCATAGACATTCTAGGCTGAGCATGAAGGATTTGTCTCCTAAGTGACTGTTTGCAATCTCCATGGCAGCTGTAGACTGGCCACCTTTTATGTGAGAGAGAAATAGTGTCTGTCTTGCTTATAGCCCCATTATTACTGTCACTGTCCAACTAACCTTCTATTAACTGATTAAATGCCCCATTACCTTCAATAGAATATCTAGGAAAGTCTGTGTCCTGATATATTTTTATGTTCTTGGGAAAAGCTGTTAGGTGTCCTAAGGAGACTGTGATAGTGTTAGTTCTATTGTTTGTGTAACTTACACTACAAATTCCGTGGTCTAAACTTCTTTCATTTTTGGAGATCAGAGAACTGAACCAACTCGTAGAAGGCTAAAATCCAGGTGCAAGCAAGGCTATATTCCTTCTAGAAGTTCCTCCTGTAAGCTGTCCTTTCCTCTAGCTTCTAGAAGCTTCTTCAAAGCTGACAAATGTGAGTGGACTCCTCAACTCATGTCTCTCTGACTTCCTCTGAAGTTACCTCTCTCTCTGACTCTGATTCCTCTTTTGCCTTCTTTCCACTTTTGAGGACCCTGTAATTACACTGGAACTATCTAGATCATCTGGGATAATCTTCCTCTCTTTCGGTCATCTGATTACCAGTCTTAATTCCATTCATATTGACAGGTTCCAGGAACTGGAAAAAATCAACATTAGAGGAGAGAGTTATTCTGCTACCATGGAAAAGAGGCCTCTGCACAGGCGGGGAAGAGAAGTTGGGAGGTGGGAGGTAGGATGAAGAAAGAAGATGGAGGGTGCAGAGGTTTAGAACACTGGACAGACAATACATTTGAAACCTAAATGGATTTAAGAGACAAGACAAATGTAGGCGTTGGGTTTCTGGTGTGAGGCAGATTAATCCACAATGCTCTTGTTTTACCATTCTACCCTGGTAGAATCCTGGGGCACCTTTAGAATCATTTAGTGCATTTCCCACTTCTCATAGCTAACTAAATTCCTATAAAGAAGATTGCAAGAGTAATAGAGCTCTAGACTTATTTTTCTAAAATGTGCTTGCAGTGTTTGGATGACGGGTGAAAAATCAAGTAAAAATAACATTACATCTATTTTAGACTTAGAGTCACCTGGTAGGGAATCTTCATCTTCTGGAAAGTAAAAGAGGAGCCACAAACTGGGACTTGAGGGTAGAATCAATTGATGAAGAAGCAGAGCTAGAGGAAAAGCAATCCTTCCCAGGGCTAGGTCAGGGGGAGGAGCAGAACCCCTGAGGGTAGAGCTGAGCCTATATTTTTGAGTACCTCCTTAAAAGATTTTTTTCTTTTCTTTTCTCTTTTAAAAATTTCAGTCTCTCTCAATACCTTTCCTTTTTAAACTTTCCATTATGCAGAAGTGAACACCACATTTGCTGAATTAGCTCCTATTTTTTCTTCCTTCTTCGACTTTCCCTCTATATCAAATAACATGTGGCTATTATTAGTTATTGAGATTTTACCCCTATCTTTTTAGCCATGAATGTGGTCCAATAGAACTCCTGCCTGAATTCCATTCTGAATGATTTGTTGCTAGGTCTTTTAGGAAATAGGTCGTGATTTTTCTGAAGCTCATTTCCCTGGAAGCTTTTTGCTCATGTTGTGACTTACGCAAAACTTGAAGGTCAATAGAGGAAAACTTACATCTCTAAATGTTAAACACCTGCTGTCCTAAAAGCAAGTGGCTTTGTAAATGTCATAGAAGACCACATACGCAGAGCCATGCTTTCCATTTCTGAAACACCATGTGAGATATATTTCTACTCCTGTTAAGTCGCTTAGCTCAAACTTTATGAAGTCAGCTCTTGCAAAATTAAACAAAGAAAAGACACAACAAAAATGTGGTAAAAGGAAGGGAAAAAGCCATTCTCATGTTCAATTGTGGAAAATTAAAAAGTTATCTGTCTTTCAAGTTTGTGGTATTTGGACAATTCAACACACACACACGCACACACACATACACAGAGCTACTGTGAGAGAAATCCTCTATATCACAAATTCTCTTTTTTCCAATTTTTAATTGTAGTTAAACACATCATAAAGTTTATGATCTTAGCCATTGTGTGTGTGTGTGTGTGTTTGAGAGAGAGAGAGAGAGAGAGAGAGAGAGAGAGAGAGAGAGAGAGAGAGAGTGTATGTATCCTGGAGCTTGAACTCTGGGCCTGAGTGCTGTCCCTTTGCTTTTTGTGTTCAAGGCTAATGCTCCACCACTTGAGCCAGAGCTTTACTTCTACACTTCCAGCTTCTTTTTTTCAGTCCTGAGGATTGAACTCAGAGCCTGAGCACTGTCTCTGAGCTTCTGTTGCTCAAGGTGATGATCTAAGATAGGACAGTGCAAAATTACTTTTTTTTGGGCTCAGAAAGCTATCCTGATCCTGGCAATTGGTGGCAGTTGCCAAGTACTGGAGAATCTGGTGACCAAGGTATGGTGGGGGCATGTGTGTGGTTACGTTTTCTGAATTTGAATCTTAATTATAATGCTGAAGCCTTATTAGTGGACTTATAAAGAGAACCAAAAATTAATAATTATCTGGGCACCAGTGGTTTACACCTGTAATCCTAGCTACTCAGAAGGCTGAGATCTGAGGACTGAAGTTCCAAGCCAGCCCAGACAGAAAAGTCTGTGAGACACTTACCTCCAACTAACCAACAACAAAAATAACAGAAATGGAGCTGTATCTCAAGTAGTAGAGTGCCAACCTTGAGTGAAAAAGCTAAGAAACTGCCCAGGTCTTGAGTTTAAGCCCCAGCACTGGCACACCAACCCCCCCCCCCCCAATAATATACCCTCTGGCAATTTCAAATAGTATTCAATATTTTATCCATTCCCTAACTTGACTCACTAGCATGGATACCCAGGCAGTGTCTTGCTTCTTAGGAGGCATTTGGAAATGTGTGGGTTTAGTTTTGGTTATAACAGTAAGTGGGGGCACATCTGACACATAGTATGCAGAGGTAGATGCTCCAAAGCCCTGTAGGGGCCTAGCAACCACAACAGTGTGGTAAGTCCCTTAATGAAAAATGTGGAAAGACATTCCCAGATAGCCACACAGTCATGAATGAAAAGCTGCTTAAAGTACAATATGTGGCTGGACATTGGTGGCTCATGTCTGTAATCCTAATGATTTGGAAGACTGAGAATGAGAGGATCATGGTTTTGAAGCCAGCCCAGGCAGAAAAATTTACATGGCCTCTTCTCAATCAATAGTTGGATACATTCCTGTCATCCCAAGCTACATGGAAGTTTGAGTTTGGGATGGAGGTGCCAGGGGTGTCATGGCAGATAAAGCCATGAGAAGCTAGACGCAAAAGCCCGTTATCTCAATAACAATAGGAACCTTAAAATAGGTGGACCGTGTCCCAGATATGTGCTCAGGCAGATTGCAAGACCTGACCTTTAATCTCAAAATAACTAGTGCAAAACAGTGGTAGAGTGCTTGCCTAATACATGGTACTCAATCAGACTCTAGTAGCACCAAAAAAGAAGTAAAGAAAGAAAAGAAGAAAGAAGGGGAGGAGGAAGAAAAAGAGAGAAAGAAAGGAAATAGGAGAGAAAGGAAGAAAGAAAAAAAGAGCAAGAGGAAGTTCTAGATGCAGAAAGGTCTAGCTCTAGGCTACATTATATAATACCTATTACTTTTCCAGTGATAAATAAGTGCTAATAATTCTCATCTTTATTATTATGCTTTATGGATATTTGGGCTCTGTTCATTTAACATAGAGCTGAATCTCTTTTGTGCAATGTACTACTAGAAAGAGATTTTGCTGGGTTGTATTTGCCAGTAAGCTAAAAAAAATACAAATAATAAAAATCCCTAGAACAATTATGGGGATTATGTTCGAGAGACTGGTTGAACTAAGCAAGAATGTCTTAATTATCCCACCTAAATTCCAAACCAAAAAATAATGCAGAAGGCATTCTATTATATTCAACTTATGGGAGTATTCCACCCCCATCTGAGCAACATGAGAGAGGGGCCTGATATGGAGTAATAACCTTTAGCTGAGATTTCTATGCCTAAAAATATACCCAGAATTTTAGTTGGCTTTAGGAGGAACTTTTCTGTTAAGAAACTATATATTTACCTGTCATTTAGGGCTTTGCTGTAAACACTCAACCCATTATTTTGTGGCACAAAGATAAATAAATGTTTTGATAATGAGATCTTTGCTTTCGAGAATATAGGTTAATTGTGGAGGATTTCATCCTTTTCATCCTTTGTTTGTGTTTTTTTTTTTTTTAAAGTACAAGGCAGACTTCTCTAGGACCTTTAATTTTAATTACAACTGTGTGTTTCTCAGCACCATGTTTTTATATTTGCAGTAGGTTCTGAGGGGTTGTGATTTACTTGTTTTGTAGATTCATGTACATTACATTGGCAATAAAATAAACAAGTTCTTATTGTCTCCCAGACTTGTTCATATCTTTATTTTTACTTGGCATTAACAACACTGGTGATCATTGTTAGTTGCTTTTGAATGAGAGGAGAAATTTTAAAATATTCCAGCTAAGAATTTTTAGAGCTCCTACAGTCAGTTATTTGGATAAATGTCTTTGCTAATTGCTCATACCATAACTCAGTTTAGGTTGGGAAATTTTTTTCCATTTGCTTTTTTTTATACCTAATTTATTCAACAAGAAGTGTTTATACTATTATTAAATTGATTATATTATATATGCTGATTAGTAGGTATACCAATATTGGAATATATGTATAGTTATACAGAGTATAGTTAAATATATGTATATATATATATGTATATATATATACATATATATGCAGACAATATCCAATCCTGTAAAGAGTTCTCACAATCAGAATGTTTATGAATAGTGGTTGCAATGAATTTAAATGATTGTAAAATATCAGTCTTCCAGACTTCAGTCTCCTCTCCTCTCCTTGCTTTTCCTCCCCTATTCTCTCTTCCCCTCTCTTCCATCCTCTTTTGCTCTTTTCTCCTCTTTCTTTGCCCCTTCCCCCATCTTTTGCCCATACTGTGGATTGAACTAAGGTCCAGGCTTACTAAGCTAGCTTGCCCGGGCTGGCTTTGAAGCATGATCCTTCAGATCTTAGCCTCCTGAGTAGCTGGGATTACAAGTGTGAGCCACCAGAGCTAGCTTATATCTTTCTACTCCTAGTTTTCCATTTTGCCCTAAAGGTGCTAAAGAAGCATTTGGGCATAATGGTAGCCACCTATAATCCCAATTACTTGAGAGGCAAACACAGGAGGATATAGAGTTTGAAGCTAGTCTTGGAAAAGTTAATGAGAACCTATCTTAAAAGTAAAATGAAAACAAAAAGTGTGACTCAAGTGGTAGAGTTCTTGCTTAGCAAGTTCAAGGCTGTAGGTTCAATCCCCAAATACTGAAACAAAGTCAAAATAGCAAATAAATCTCTGTTAATCATTGAATACTAATTTCTTTTGATCCCTAGAAACTAGGGACATTTTAAACCAGTAAGAGTTTTATTGTGGACTTGCTACTTTTCCTTCAACTCATTCAGTCCCTGAAAGATCTAGGTTAGAATTCATCTTGTTCTCTCTCTGTCTCCTCTCTCTCTGTCTCTCTGTCTCTATCTCTCTGTCTCTGTCTCTCTCTCTCTTTCTGTAGCTTTCTCCACTCTCCCTCACCTTTCAGCAACTTGATACACTGCAAATTTGGGGGCATCATAATATCTTGGTTTTCTCATCTGTCTTGGCTCATTTTTTGAGCTGTAATGGCGAGACTGAAGTGAACATATAAAAGCTGATGAGAATACACTGGGTATAGGTCTACAACAGGCATAGAGAAGAAGCTTGGAGATAGAGAATGTAGAATAATCATGAACTGGATATTGGCAGGCAGAGCACTGATTGCCTTAGTTCTTCACTTCTAGTCTAGAATTTAGTGTTCTGTTTGCTCCACCTACTCTCCAATACATTTGGGAAATACTCTATCTTGGATGCTTGCTGTTCCTGGGTACAGAATTGGAGGCCTGTGGAACCAATGGAAATCTTCCCAACCCATAGGCTTTGAAGCTCCTTGCAGCCAGTGGTAGTTTCCAGTATGCAAAGAAGCTTCTAAAGTGAAACCAGATCTGAACCAGACAACTTACTCTTGAATGGCCCTGCATTCAGTGCAAATACAGGACCAATTTAGTACACTATGAATTACAAGAGATTGCAACTAGGTTTTTCTCTCTGAGTGGTGCTGGAGAGTGGGCCCAGCTAAATTCCCAGAGGAAATATTTAGCTATTAATCTATATCCTCAGAACAGTGGTGGGAAATAGTATATATCAATTCTGCTATTACCCCATTTGCCTAAACACAGAATAGTTTAGTTGAAAGACTACAGATAGTTAAAGCTTCCAGCCAGCAACTTAGCTTCATATGCACAAATCCAATGCAGAAATGTAGGAAATAAAAAAATCAAACAAAACAAAATCCAAGGCAACCTGACTTCTAAAAGCCAACATAGTGGACTCTATGATAGTGAAGTAGATGAAATCTCAAAGAACTAAAAAAATTATTGTAAATATGGTCATTGAATTTTAAAAGGACATGAATAAATATCTTCATGAATTAAAAGAAAAAATAAATGAGTACAGAATGAATGAAAAAGAATAGAAATGAAAAGCTGATCAAGTAAGAAAGATAATATAGGATATGAAAGAAGAATTCAACAAGGATATAGACATCCACCTCACTAGTTAGAATGGCTAGTTAGAATGGCTATAATCAAGAAATCTAATAACAGATGCGGGAGGGTATGTGGCTAAAAGGGAACCCTGTTGTACTGTTGGTGTGAGTGTAAACTTGTCCAACTACTCTGGAAAGCAGTATGGAGGTTCCTCAAAAGACTTCACATAGAGCTCCCTTATGACCCAGCAATCCCACTTTTGGGCATTTCCCCAAATGATCACAAACAAGACCATACTAAAGCTACCAGCACAGCTATGTTTATTGCAGCATTATTTACCATAGCTAAGATATGGAAACAACCCAGATGGCCCTCAGTAGATGAATGGATCAAGAAAATGTGGTATATATACACAATGGAATTCTATGCCTCCATCAGAAACAATGACATTGCCCCATTTGTTAGGAAATGGAAAGACTTGGAAAAAATTACACTAAGTGAAGTAAGCTAGGTCCAAAGAAACATAGATCCCATGGTTTCCCTTTTTTGCAATAACTAGTATATGTCTGAGTCAATCAGAAAAGGTCAGATAAGTTGATGTTAGGGGAATGAACCCCAAGATAAGTATTCAAGTGTTGTTTTTTCTTTCATGAAGTTATTTCTAACATATTTATAAGATTATTTCTTTGTTGCTTTGTATGTCCCTCCCCCACAGTATAACCCCTGCTTTCACTGTATTTGATGTTGGTATAATTTGTGGAGGGGAAGGGCAAAAACAAATCGTTTAACTAGGGATACAGGTAGACCCATTGCAACAATGAGATGTACAAGTCGTTATGTCGAAAAAGGAACTTCACAACTTTGGTGGGGGCGGGGGAGGATCGGTTGGGGGGAGGTGAGAGTAGTATGGGAAGAGAGGGGAAGGGGAAACAAAGAGGAGGCAACAATACTTGATAAGAAATGTACTCATTATCTTGCCCATGTAATTGTAACTCCTTGTACTGTATTCTCACAATAAAAAAAAATAAAAAATAAAAAAAACAAAAGTAAAAAAAAAAAATCAAAACAAAACAAAATCCAAGGCAACATGACTTCTAAAAGCCAACATAGTGGACTCTATGATAGTGAAATAGATGAAATCTCAAAGAACTAAAAAAAATTATTGTAAATATGGTCATTGAATTTTAAAAGGACATGAATAAATATCTTCATGAATTAAAAGAAAAAAATAAATGAACATGGAATGAATGAAAAAGAATACAAATGAAAAGCTGATCAAGTAAGAAAGATAATGTAGGATATGAAAGAAGAATTCAACAAAGATATAGATATCCACCTCACTCTAGTTAGAATGGCTATAATCAAAAAATCTAATAACAACAGATGCTGGAGGGGATGTGGCTAAAAGGGAACACTGTTGTACTGTTGGTGGGAGTGTAAACTTGTCCAACCACTCTGGAAAGCAGTATGGAGGTTCCTCAAAAGACTACACATAGAACTCTCCTATGACCCAGCAATCCCACTTCTGGGCATTTACCCAATGACCACAAACAAAGACATACTAAAGCTACCAGCACAACCATGTTTATCACAGTATTATTCACCATAGCTAAGATATGGAACCAACCCAGATGCCCCTCAGTAGATGAATGGATCAAGAAAATGTGGTATATATCACATTCTATATTTCTATCAGAAAGAATGACCCCACCCCATTTGTAAGGAAATGGAAAGACTTGGAAAAAATCATATTAAGTGAAGTAAGCCAGACCCAAAGAAACATAGGTTCCATGGTTTGCCTTATTTCCAATAACTAGTAAGTATCTAGGATAATCTTAGCAGATGAGCAGAATAGCTCAATAGCTATGTACATGTGAGCATATAAGATGATGCTATGTGCAATGAACTCCAAGACATGGACACAAGAGGTTTTTCTTTGTTGTTGTTTTTAATGTGCTGATTTTTTTTTGTTTCTTTTGTATGGTCTTATCCCTGTGGTATATCCTCTGTTGTTACGGTATTTGATTTTGGTACCCTGGTATTGTATATATGTTTATTGGAATTATGGAAGTGAAGGGGAACAACAGAATGGTAAGACAAAGGACAAGGGGGGAACCAACGCAACAGCAATATATACAAGACAATATGTTGGAAACAATCTGTACAACTGAGCGGGGAGGGTTTGGGGGGAGGGAAAGTAGGAGAAAATTGAGGGAAAGGGTAAAAAGGTTGACAAGAAATGTTCTTATGGGCTGGGAAGGTGGCTCAGTGGTAGAGCGCTTGCTTTGTATGCCTGAGGCCCTGGGTTCGATTCCTCAGCACCACATAAGCAAAAAGAAAAAAAAGCCGGAAGTGGCGCTGTGACTCAAGTGGTAGAGTGCTAGCCTTGAGCTGAAGAGCTGAGGGACAGCGCCCAGGCCCAGAGTTCAGGCCCCACGACCAGACCCAAAAAGAAAAAGAAAAAAAAGAAATGTTCTCATTACCTTACTTATGTAACTGAAACCCTTCTGTATATCACCTTGACAATAAAAAAATCAAATAAAAATTCTGGAAATAGAAAGATTAATAAGTCAAGTAAAAACTCAGGTGAATCATCAAGACTAGATCAAACAATATCAAGGTATGAAGACAAGGTAGACGTATTAGAACATTAAGAAAAATAAAAAAATAAGGAACTATGAATGGAATAAAACTAGGACACCAACTAGACAATTTATGTCACTTAATTGGAGAGTTAATTCCATCAATGTTGAGAGTTAAGATTGAGAGGTGTTTGATAATACCTGACATGTTATCCACCTTCTTGGAGGCTGTGCCTACTGGGTTCTAACTATGCTTATCTGATTCTTTCTTTGGGGGCTGTTTTTCCTGCCTTCATCATGTTCTTATTAGTTTTCTGTGTATAGGATATCTTTAAGTATCTTTTGTAGGGCTGGTTTGGTAGAGATATATTATTTCAATTTTTCTTTTCTGTGGAAGGTTTATATTTGTCCCTCTACTATGAAGGAGAGTTTAGCTGGGCACAGTATTCTTGGTTGATAACTGTTTGTTTTTAGGGCTAGGGCATGGTATACATTGTTCCAGGCTTTTCTAGCTTTAATGGTCTCTGCTGAGAAATCTAGTTATTCTGATTGGTTTCCCTTTGTAGGTGATTGGTCTTTTCTCCCTGACAGCTTTAAGGATCCTTTTCTTGGTCTCTATTGATCCTGTGAGGATTACGATGTGATGGTGGATGTCCTGTTCTGGTCTGGTGTATTTGGGGTTCTAAAGGATTCTTGTATCTGAATGGGTCTATTTTTTTTGTATGTGTGGGAAGTTCTCTGCTGGGATTCTGTTAAATAAATTTCCTAGACCTTTAGCTTCTGTTTCTAGGCCCTCTTCTACACCCGTTAGCCTTAAATTAGGTCTTCTGATCGTAGCTTCTATCTGTGTGTGGATCTATTATATTTCTTGGATTTGTCTTGAATACTTGTCTCTTCTTTATAATGTCTATGCTGTGGGGGAGGAGTGAAGAAGGTGGGGGAGGGACGGGATAGTGGGAGAACAACAAGGGAAGGGGTAACAATGTTGGACAAGAAATGTACGCATTGCCTTACTGATGTAACTGTAACCTCTCTGTACAGCATCCTTACAATAAAATAAAATTAGAAACAAACAAAAACAAAAACCCCTAACCAAATAACTAAAAACTAGGACACCGCTAAAAGGACAAACATATGAATCATGGGCACATAGAAAGGAGAAGAGGGAAAAGTAAAGGCATATAAAACACATTTGATAAAACAATAGAAGGAAAATTACCCAAATCTTAGGGAAAGGATGGATATCCATGTACAGAAGTCTCTTAGAAACTCAAACAGAGATGACCAGAAAAGAACTTCTGTGTTATAAAACATCTAAACTTCAGATGTACAGAATAAGAAATAATATTGAACGATGCAAGAGAGAAGTGCCAAGTTACATTTAAAGGAAAATCCAGCAGTATAACAGCAAATTTCTCAAGAAAAATGCTGAAAGGAGGTTATGAATGGTATATTTCAAGCCCTGAAAGAAAGTAATTACTAACCTTCATTACTTTATCCATAGGAGATACCTTTCAATATTGAAGGAGAAATAAAAACCTTCCCTGATAAACAAAAGCTAAAGGAATTCATGATTACTAAACCAGCATTATAGAAAAAAAGTTAAAGGAATTCCATATGTAGAGGAGAATGATAATCATAAATGCAAAAATATAAGAAAGAATAAATCTTACTAGATGGTGAGAATCACAAACAAATCAAACACTACAAAACAACTACATGACAGAAATTATTACATATCTTTCACTAATAATTGTGAGTGTTAATGGTGTCAATTTACCAACCCAAAGACACAGACAAATGGGTTAGATTTAAAAATAAGATTTGACCAGCCGGGCACCAGTGGCTCATGCTTGTAATCCTAGCTACTTAGGAGGCTGAGATCTGAGAATCACGGTTCAAAGCCAGCCTGGTCAAAGCCAGCCCGGGCAGGAAAATCCATGAGACTCTTATCTCCAATTAACCACCAGAAAAGCTGAAGTGGTGCTGCGGTTCAAGTGGTAGAGCACTACCCTCGAGCTGAAGAGCTCAGGGACAGCACCAAGGCCCAGAGATCAAGCCTCAAGATCTATAAAAATAAAAAAAGAAGGGGAAAAAAGACTCGACCATTTGTTGCCTACAAGAAACACACTATATTCATTAAGATAAATACAAGTATAAAGTGAAAGGATGGAAAAAGTCATGCCAAACAAATGGAGTCTGAAAACAAGCATGAGTACTGATACCCATTCTCACACACAGGTTATTCAGACAAAAATCAACTAAAAAAAACCCTCAGAATAAAATGACATTTAACCAAATCTACAGACTATTTCATCCAACAAGCATTTTCTCAGCTGCTCATACAACCTTCTCCACAATAGATCATACTTTAGGACATAAAGCAATCATTAAAAAAATACTATAGAGTTGAAAGACCTTCCTGTGTCCTGTGTTTTATCAGACCACAAAGAATAAAATTAGAAATCTGCAGCAAGAGAACCTACAGAAAATATGCAAACACATAAAGAATGACTATAGACTTTAGAATGATCAATGAGTCACCAAAGAAATAAAGAAATCAAACAAAATGCCTGGAATCACATGAAAATGGCAACACAATTTTCCAGAATTTTGGAGACCTAACAAAGGCAGTGGTACAAGACAAAAGTACAGATATGACTGTCTATGTTAAAAAATAATCAGAGAAATTTCAAATAATTAACTATAGTATATCACAAACTTTTAGAAGAAAATAAGCCAAACCCCAAATTAGTAGATGAAAATAAATCATAAGTATCAGTCCAGAAATTAATAAAATGGAGACTAAATAAACAATACAAATAATGAAACCAAGTTCTGGTTCTTTGAAGAAAATAAATAAGATTGACAGTCTCTCAGCCAAACAAAGTCTTCTAGCAAAGTAAAAAGCCCAAGATCAAATAGATTCGGGTTGAAATCTATCAGACCTTTAAAGAAAGATGAACACCAATATACCTCAAAGTTAGTCGATAAAATAGAAAGGAGGGAACCCTAAGAAACTCATTCTATTAAGCTTGTACTAACCTAATAACAAAACTGGATAAGGGCAACTCATTCTATTAAGCTTGTACTAACCTAATAACAAAACTGGATAAGGGCATACAAGAAAAAGAAAGAAAGAGAAAGAGAGATAGAGAGAAAGGAGAGAAAGATAGAAAGAGAGCAAGCTTACACCAATTTCCTTAGTAAACAGATGTAAATATTCTTTAAAAATGTACATGAATTAAAGAACACATTAAAAACATCATATACCATGGCCAAATTTACAAATTACAAGATCATCTCAATAAATGAAGAAAATTCTTTTGAGCCAAGAGGGGAAGCATATATCTGTAATCCCAGCTCTGCAAGAAAAAGAATGGGAGAATTGTAGTTCAAGGTTAGCCTGGACAAAAGAGAAGTGGACAAGACTTTATCTCAAAAAATGACACAAGCATATTGGCACAGGCCTGTAATCCCAGCTACACAAGAGGCAGAAGGGGTGAAAGGACTGCAGTCTAAGCCCAGGCCCAGGCAAAAGTATGAGCCCCTATATAAAAACAAATAAGGCAAAAAGGGCTGGTGGTATGGCTGAAGTGATAGATTGCTTGTCTAGTAAGTGCAGGGCCCTGAATTCAAACTTCAATACTTCCATTAAAAGAAGAGAAGGGTGGGGAGGGAAAAAAATCCTTTAACCAATATTCCTTCATGATAGAAGCCTTAGAAACTAGCAATAGAAGGCGAGTGCCTCAGCATAATAGACTTTATACAAAAAGCTGATAGCTAACATCTTCCTCAATGGAGAAAAACTAAAAGCATTTCCTCTGGACTGAGGAATGAGATAGGGAGTTCATCCTCTTTACTCTTATTCAATATATTAAGTGAATTCTTAGCCACAGCAATAAGGGAAGAAAAAGAATAAAAAACCATGCAAATAGAAAAGGAAGAAGTCAGATACATATTTGCAGAAATCAGGCTTTACCATATTTAAAAAAATCTAAAGCTCCATCAAAACAAACTTTAGGTCTGATAAACTAGGATACACAGACAATATAGAGGTGGATCCTGGTGGCTCACTCTGTAGTATAAGCCACTCAGGAGTCTGAGATCTGAAGAACTGTGGTGGGAGGCCAGCTTGGGCATAAAAGTACCCTGGATTCCATCTCCAAAATAATCAGCCCAAAAGCAGGGCTAGAATCATGGCTCAAGTGTCAAGAGTTCCAACCTATTAAGCTTGAGGTCCTGAGTTCAAACCCTGGTACTGCCAAACAACTAAAAAACAAAACCCCAAATCAACATACAAAAATACATAGCTTTTCTGTATACCATTAATGAATAGGCTGTGAAAGAAGTCAGGAAAAAATTCTTATTTATAGTAGCCTTAAAAATAGAGTACATAGAATAAACTTAGCTAAATAGGTGAAAGACTTCTACAATGAAAACTTTAAAACATTGAACAAAGTTAAGTTCTGGTGGTGTGCACCTGTAATCTAGCTACTCGGGAGGCAAGCACTCTACCACGGAGCCACCTTCTCAGCCCCAAACACATCCATGTTTAAAGCAGCGCTATTAACAATGGCAAGCTATGCAATCAGCTTACTTGCCCATCAGCTGATGAATGGATAAAGCAAATGTGGTATATATATACAAGGGAATATTATTCAGCT
The DNA here is from genome assembly GCF_019054845.1 of Dipodomys spectabilis. Taxonomy (NCBI): domain Eukaryota; kingdom Metazoa; phylum Chordata; class Mammalia; order Rodentia; family Heteromyidae; genus Dipodomys; species Dipodomys spectabilis. The sequence goes on along the minus strand of NW_024870719.1, from coordinate 16,361,879 downwards.
ATAATACGAACAAAATTATATCATTTGTAAGAAAATGGATGGTCATCATATTAAGTAAAATAAACACTCAGAAAGACAAATACCGTGTATTTTCTCTTGTATTCAAAATCTTGACCTAAAAAAATTATATGAAATGTAAAAGGAGGCCTATTTATAGGGGAGAAGGTAGGAAGGGAGAGGCTAAGGGACAGGGTAATAGAGAAGTAGATATAATCAAAGTTTACTATAGACATGTGTGAAAATAGAATAATGAAACTCCAAATAATTTATTTAGAAAGTGGGGGTAGGGTTGTGAAAGAATAGCAGAGGGAGTGAATAGGATCAAAATATATCATGCATATATAGGAATATAACAAAGAAATCCATTTATACAGTCAATGTCCTCTAATGAAAAGGGAGATAAAGAATGATGTGGCATTCTTTGAGCCCTGGTTTGCATCTGAAGAACAGAGGTAAGGCAAGGTCAGAGAGTGAGATTGTAGGGAAAGGACAGAGAAAGGGCAGAAGGCACAGGAAGAGAGCCCCTCGCCTAGGAAAGAGCCAGAGAATTCACTGGAGGGCCCTATTGCCAATGGCTGGACACCACCATGCTGGCTAAGTTGAAAGATAGATTTGTAAATAAAACTAAGTAGGATGCTTGTAATCCTAGCTACTCAGGAGGCTGGTTCTGTTCAAAGACAGCCAGGGCAGGAACATCCATGAGACTCTTATCTCCAATGTTAACCATCAGTAAACTAGAAGTGGAGCTGTGGCTCGACGTGGTACTCTTGTACAAAAGAGCTCAGGGACAGCACCCCTGGACAGGCTCTGAGTTCAAGCCCCACAATCAACAGCAACAAAAAACATAGGGGCCTTCCCTTGTCTATCTTCTCCTCTATCTTTCAATGTTCCTTATTTCTGGGAAATTGATTTTAGGAGCCAAAGCTCTGTTCTTTCACTAGGAGCCCAGGAGCTCAAGCAAATGTATCAGCCTCTAGACCAAGAGCTCACCATGTACCAGGAACCTGGCCAAGTGCTTTCAAGCATGACTGTATTTACGTCTCACAACAAGGCAGGGGAAATGAGCGCATCTCCCCTGTTGGAGGAAGCTGAGGCTTAGATGAAGGCCACACATCAGTGAGAAGCATGTTTCCAAAGAAATTTCCCCAGGGAAAGATTCTCTTTCAGCTCTTCCTAAATCACACTTTCAGAGCCATCAGACTGATCTTGATCTGGGGTCTATGGTACATGTTTAGCCATTTTCCCAAACACAATAGCCAATTAAACAAAATTTTTCTTCTCTCTCTTTTTTTTTTTCTATGGCTTGTGGGTCTGTGTAGCTTCAGGGAGGGCTAATGCAAATGAAAACCAGCAAGGAAAGCCTTAACAGCCAAACCTGCTCTTGGGTTAAAAATAAAATAAATAAATAAATAAATAAATGAAACAAGGAAGCAACCTATCAATCCTATTTCCATGTGGTTAGGAAGCTGCCACTCACCAAAGAAGAGAAAAAAACCAAGTCAGTAGGAAGCTGTGTTGTGCTGTGTGGAGAGAAACCCCAAGCTCAGCTTCCCTGCAAAATCTCATCACCAGAAACCATTATTGGAAATGACAGCTCTCTGCTTTCCAATAAACTGCTGTTTTTGAAAGCATTAACCTCTACAAGATTTAGTCTTCCTCTCGGAAAGAGGGTCATTGCTAGCTTCATTTTATGACTTCAATAAAAAAAAAGAAAGAAAGAAAGAAAAGAAAAAGAAAAAAGAAAATAAAATCACAGCCTTGAAAAATGTTGACTTCAAAGTCATGAATTTCACGGATTTTGTAAAATGAAACAAATGAATAGGCTGTGTTGCAACTTTAAAAATGACACTGTAAGCTTTCAGCTTTTTATCTGAGCTTTGGAGAAGGAAATGGCTCTTGTACATGAATGGGTGTTGGCATTCTTAGATGCAAAGCAGGCTTTGTTCACTCCAAGGATGGGGGTGGGGACTCCAATGGTGAACCAGACCATGAACCAGTAGGGTTCCAATAAAAGAGGAATAACAGGCTAGTTTCCATAGAAATGGCTCTGTTAACCTTCGGATGTCTACCACTCTGTGACAGCAGGCTCCACAGTTGTGGCAGGCAATGGCCTTCTGCTTCCTTCTGAGATTATCTATTGGTTAATCAATTTTCTTGGTAAGAATCTGGTGCTTCAATCTATATTAAACCAGGATTTACTTCACAAGTCTCCAACCTTAAGAGTCTCCTAGAACTCAGGAGAGTTTGCTGGCTGAACTCCCTTACCGTACCTCCAACAACCCTGGCAGCTTACAAAATGATACAAATCCATAGATAATAGAAATCCTGAGCTCTCCTAATAGGAACTGGACCTCTTCCATTCAGGTTTGGTTTTCATCACTATATTCTTATCTGGGTATTCTCACAGATGCAACTGACAGATGGTACAAGAATGGAAAAGCATGCAATAGGAGACAGAAGAGCTGGCCTCTCGTCTTCACGAAAACTCTCAACTATGTCATAGCGAAAAATCACTTAAGTCTTTCTAGGCCTCAGTTGTTTAGCCATGAAGTGGGGATTGCACCCGTGTATGCCTACTTATTTGTGAGAGCACATTATGAATTATGGATTGACAGAAAGGGGACAAAGGGACAGAAAAAATGACCATCACTGTTACTGAACAAATACTGTGACCTAAAAATATGACATGAATATTTATTCCTTACAACTAAGAACATAGAAAAGGAGCCATGGGACTAAGAAGGGCCAAGGAAAAAGTCTATGGACACATTCAACTATGGTTCTATTAAAAACTTAAATTACCCAGGTGCTGGTGGCTCATGTGTGTAATCCAAGCCGCTTAGGAGGCTGAGATCTGAGGATTGCAGTTTGAAGCCAGCCTGGGCAGGAAAGTTCATGAGACTCCATCTTTAATTAATCATTAAAAAGTTAGAAGTAGAGCTGTGACTCAAGTAGAAGAGCACTAGTCTTAAGCAAAACAGAAGCTCAAGAGTCAGTGCCCAGGCCTTAAGTTCATGTTCCAGGATTGGCACAAAACAAAACACAACCTTTTAGGCAACAAGGGAAGTGTTTTGTGGGAGAGGTTACATAAAGCTTTCCATCTACTTTTGAGATTTCTGACTTTCATGGACCACCTATTAGAGAGATCGTGATTGAAAATCAATTGTGATTCAAATTAGCAAGGATTGATCCAGCGCTTAATGTGTGAGCCAGAAGCAACAGCACGTGTCCCACTAAGTTGCTAAGGAAACCAGCTGCTGAGCTGAGCAGCTGTGAGAACACTGTGGGCCTCCTCAATAATTCTAGGAAGGCACTGTCTCTCATTGTTGTCTTCCGGACGGAAAAACCCATGTCTACATATGGTGTTTGAAAAGGTTTCCTATAGTCATTGAATAAACTTGCAAGCCTAGCATCTGAGGCTTGCATAATTGGCTCCCTTGCTCTTTCTCCTCAGGCCTACATCCCATATGTAAAAGCCCAGCCCAGCACACACAGAAGCAATCTGGCCTGGGTAGCATTGCTGGCTATAGCTCCTATGGCTAATCCTGACCTTAGCCCAATTAGCTTGTTCTGTTTTCTCTAGTGAGTGAGAGATACTGTGAGTTTAAGCCCCAGGACTGAAACAAAAAAAAGTAAGTAAAGAAGAAAGGAGAAAGAAAGAAAGAGGGAAAAAAGGAAGGAAGGGAGGGAGGAAAGGAGGAAGGAAAAAAGAGGGAGGGAGGGATGGAAAGAAGGAAGGAAAGAAGATGAAAACAGGACAAATGCTTTTTTATACTTGCTGGTTGTTGGGGCTTAAACTCAATGCCAGGGCGCTATCCTTGAGCTCTTGGCTCAAAGCTAGCACGCTACCACTTAGATCCACAGCTCTACTTCTGGTTTTCTGGTGTTTAATTAGAGATAAGATTCTCACAGACTTTCCTGCCTGGACTGGTTCTGAGCCATGATCCTTAGATACAGGCCTCCTGAGTAGTTAGGATGACAGGTATGAGCTACCAGTGCCCAGATTCTTTCTTTCTTTCTTTCTTTCTTTCTTTCTTTCTTTCTTTCTTTCTTTCTTTCTTTCTTTCTTTCTTTCTTTCTTTCTTTCTTTCTTTCTTTCTTTCTTTCTTTCTTTCTTTCTTTCCTTCTTTTCTCTTTCTTTCTTTCCTTCTTTCTCTCTCTCCTTCCTTCCTTCTCTTCCTCTTCCTCTTTTTCTTCTGTCTTCTTTTTTTTTTTTTTCAATGTCCTTAAGTACAAGTGTAGACAAGTCATGTCCTTACTGATTCAGAAATTCCCGAGGCTGGTGGGATGGACCCTGTCTCCTCCAAAGAATGAAAAAACTTATTGGAAATGTTGACTTGGGAACCAGGATTTCCTCTTACAGAAACAAGTTAAGCATTCCTAATCTGAAATTTGAAGTGTTCCAAAATCTTCAATTTTTTTGAATGCCAAGATACCCTACAGATGGGAAATTCCACATCTGACCTCATGTGACAGGTCACAGTCTAAACACAGGTGCAACACAAATGGTATATAAAATTACCTTTGGGCTATGTGTGTAAGGCACAATGAAACAGAAAGGAATTCTGTGTTGTTCCTCGAATTCCCTTACCCAAGGTATCTCATTAGATGTATGGATAGATTCCAAAATCCCAAACACCACTTGTTTGCAGATACTAGTGTAGGGAGCTAGTGATCCCCTTTCCTGCTCATCTTCTTTCTTCCCAGCCTGATCTCACAGAAGGAGGTCTTTCCTTAGGAAGAGCAGTTAGCCATGACCATGGGCTGGATCCACCTTACTTAGACTATGGAGTTGATGGAGTTCTCAAGTCTCAAGGTTACAGGAAGTCTATCTGCCCCAAACAGGACTTTTTCTTATCAGCACTGATAAAAGAAATTGTGAAGCAGGTTTAGAAGAGTCCTCCCAAAGTATGGAGGTCAATGTGGCATGGGCTTTACTGTATGAGTTTGGTTCCAGTTTCTCATCCAGCCTGAAGAGCTCATGAAGCAAGCAAGACCCTCTCCAAAACCGGATGGAGGATTTTTCTAGCAATGTCAAGTTAGAAAAAGCATCCTTTGTAAATAAATATATGTCACTGACTTTTAACCATGGCTAAATAGAAGGTGCTTGAAACTCACTGAACATGACCCAATTTTCCCACGTAAAGAAACTCCAAATGGCAGAATGATTATATGAATTACTGTAGGAAATGTAACAATAAATTGGTGTCAAAACCCCAGGCTCAGATTTCAGATACCTGGTTAGATGTACCTTTCTACTGTTTCTTGAATGGCTCTTAATATCATGCACACATATCCCCATTGGACTCCTCAGCTCCCAATGGTGCTTACTGAATAATGGTGACATGTTCTGATATGTGGAGATGAAAAGAATTGGGCTTTTTTTCCCCCAAATTTCAGATTTTTTTTCTGTACTCTTATGAAAACCATAAAACTATTGCAAATTTGACTACAAAGGTTTTCTGATTAGTATGTGAATAGTATTTGTTAATCAGGTCTCTGCTCTTTAATAAACCAGGCTTGATGTTGTGCAGAGGTTGAAACAGCTAATTGTGTGTGTCTCTAGAGAATTTTTTTTAAAGAGGATGCTTCTCTTTTATACGTGTGATGTCTTTCAATGGGAATTTGAAGGGAAAGACAGTGTGTAGCATTAGCAGAGCCAGGAGGTTGCTTAGTAAGGAGTGGTCAGTACTGGCACCCCAAGGTACAGAACTTAAAACATTTAGGAGGAGAGCTGTGGGGTACAGAATTCTGCGGCTGGAGGTCTAGATGTGAGTTTCCACTTTGCTGAGTGATAGTTTCCTCTCATCCTTTCTGGGGCTCAGTTTCCTTCCTTGACAATGAGAGTGCTCAGGCCCTTTTAACCCTGACTCCTGATATGATATGCTGATTCCTTTCCAGTTCTTTGTGTTGGTTGCTTCAGAGGTCTGACTTAGTTTTCTTTCCCACATCGTGTCAGTCAATTCTGTAGCTCTGGGACTTTCTCAACACAGTTAAGTTGCAGGCTATACTCCAAAATTAAACACTCAAGGAGAGTGGATAAGCATGTAGAAAACTCGAAGACCATAAGGATCCCAGTTTAAAAAGGGGATTGCAAACTCTTCCATCTGAGACAGTCTGATTCCTGGCTTGTAGTGAGCCATGATTCTCACCATTCTTTGATTCCACTAGTAGCCCAATCTGCTGAGCATGCTGCCTTTTCCCTTTCCCTCAAAACAGACACAGTTTTGCCTATGCCTCTGGCTTGGATGCTGTGGTCTAACGTGTGGTATGGTCACTCTTGTCCCTTCCAGCAACCTGCCCCTTTCTTGCTCCGTCTCACAGTCTGATTAAGTCACCAGTCCTGGCTGCAGGTACTTTGTACTCCATTCGGGAACAACTAGGTGGGGTTGGTGGGCACCGTAAAGCAGGGATGGGGTATTTCACTGAAAACCCCCAGACCTTAACTTCCTATGGATTTAGCTTTCTGTGCACATTTCCTTAGTCTAATGGCTTTTATCCCCCACAACATCTCTTCTCTCCTCAATCTTCTATACCTATCTCCCCAATCTTTCCTTTTTCCCCATCCTCATTTTTCAGCTGATAACATTTCTTCTTGTTTTACTAAAAAAATAGCAGCATCAAGAAGAGAGTGTTCATGTTCTTCATGACTTGTACTTATGCAAGAACATAATGAAGAATGTAATGTTTATTATTGGATTTAGTGTCCATCTGGACAATCATCCCCTATCAACAGAGACCTTATTTTCCTTATAGATAACCTTTATTGATTGCTAGGGCTCAAACCTGATATCTTTGAATATTCTAGCACCATATAACATGGTGGGTTCTACCCTAAACACTTCCTTCTCTTGGCTTTATTTAACCACCAGCATGTGTCTAAGAGTTTTAATTATAAGTATAGTCATAAGCTATGATGCCTTTTTGTAGCTGATTTAGCTCATATATGATGTCTTTAAGATTCACTTATGCTGTAACCTATAACAGAATTTCTTTTATATAATATTATATATATATATATATATATATATATATATTTCTTGTAAGTCATGGAGCTTGAACTCAGGGCCCAGGTGCTGTGTCTGAGCTTTTTCATTCAAGGCTTGTACTCTACCACTGCTTCTGGTTTTCTGGTGGTTAATTGGAGATAAGAGTCTCACAAACTTTTCTGCCCAGGCTAGCTTTGAACCATGATCCTCAAAACTCAGTCTCCTGAGTAGCTAGGATGACAAGCAGCGCCCTGCCACACACCATCTTTTAGTCATGCATTTGTCAATGGAAGATACTTGGGTTGCTTTTACTTTGTGTTTAGCATGAATAGTGCTGCTATTGAACTGGTGTGCCAATATCCCCTCATGATCCTGCTTTCTATTCTTTTGGATATTTGCTCAGAAATAGGATTGTTGGACAATCCCTTCCCCACTTTTTTTTTTTTAAGAAGGTCTCACTATGTTGCTTAGATTAGTGTTGAATATGTGTGCTCAAGGCTATCCTCCTGCTTTAGCCTCTTCAGTAGCTGGGACTATAGGCATGTATTACTATGCTTGGCTTATTTTTAATTTCCCAAGGAAGCTTTCTAATGCCTATATCATTTTGCATTTCCACCAAGCTGGGCAAGTCTTCTAATTTTTCCATGTCTTTACCAGCATTTGTTATCGTCAGTCTTTCTGGGTTCTTGTCTTACTGTCCTCTCAGTTCTTTTGTTGGTTTTTGCTAGTTACTTGAAGATGAAGTTTTGCAGACTTTTCTGTACAGATTGATTGTTGAATCAAGATTCCTCGGATCTCAGTTTCCTGAGTAGCTATCTCAGTCTAGTCTTTATATAGCAGCCAGAGATTTTTTCTAAGTTATTTCAGAATTATACTGGTCTTCTGTTCATAAACTCTAATGGCAGAGCAAAAGTACAAGTCCTTCAAATGTTTCTCAAGTCCTGACTGATAAGATCTGATAATGTGTGTATGTGACTCTCTCTGGCTTACTTTCCCCTCCCTTCTTTTTTACCCATCGAAAAAAGCTACAATATCAACTTGCTAGTTCTTGAATGCTCCTGTGCCAGGGCCTTTGGAGCTCCTGATGCTTCTATTCATCTAATTTATGTCTCACGTTAGTCAGGTATCTGCTCAAACATTAACTCAGAGGCTTTGCTGGCCTCATATCCCAAAGAACATCCCTTCTTCCTGAAGTTCTCATTCCCTTATCCTGGTTGATATTCTTTCTCATCACTCATCACCACCTGACATATATTTTAATTTTATCTGGCAATACTACTCACTAAATCATAGGTTCTATAAGAGCAGGGGATTGGCTGTTTTCATTATTACTGAATTGTGGTAACTGGGATAGGGCCTGGCTCACAGTAAAATGAATGCATCAACAACGATTTGAATTTCAGTAACTAGCCACACTATGACTTAATGAATGAGAGAATGAATGAAACATACATGATACCTTTGTCCATTTGTGTCATTTGTGAGAGTCATTTGTGAGAAGGGGACCTGGTTCTGTCAATCACTTGTAGATGGGCTTTAAGAGATTGTGGCTTTCTGGACCTTTGTATAAAAAAAGCCAATGGGGTTATGGGAGCTTATTGAAAGTTGGCTTTGGAACAGCTTCTTGTTGGTTTCTAAACATTGCTCTTGCCTATGGGTTAGGGGATTTGATGCTAACTTGATGTGATATTTCTGGGGCTTACTGGTTCCATTTAGTTGTTAGGTCATCAACATAGGAAGTTAAGGTTAGCTTCAAGGACTCATATTGTATTTTCTTCTGTTTGGGGGAAACACTTCCATGGCAAACCAGAAACAGATTTTGCAGTTGAAGAAACAAAAGATCAGGTGACCTGAGCAAGGTCAAAAATTGTGGATTTTCATGCTCTGAGAATTAGCACTTGCAGTAGGAAACTTCAGAGCACAGAACCAGGCAAGAACATAGAAGAAGCAAGGCCTAATCGTTCCAGTGAAAATGTTTCATTTCCCCAAGAAGTGGAGCCGAGGATGGAGCTCGCATCTGGAATCATTTTATAGTGGGGATGAATCACTCAGGCTCATGGTTACGGAACCCCCTTATCACCAAAGCAGGATGGGGCTGCACAAGCAGAGCTGAGTCTGCCTGGCGGAATGAGAATGTTTTAACCATATTTTTACCATACATTCATCGAATAGACCACAGGAAGTGCTTACACAAGAATCATAACAATAATTTAAAAAACCCGAGTTGATGCCTGGCTGGAGCAGCTGAGGTTATACATCGAAGCGAAGACAAATGAGCGCTGAGCCGGGTGGAGACAGTGTGACTGCTGGTCTGCATAGAAACAGATTCTGTATAAAAAGCATCTCACAGAGAGATACTTTCTACTGGGGATTTTAAAATGAGGATTGTAATTTTTTTCTGGCTAATGAAAGGAGATATTATCATCTTAAATGGCTTTCTAGAGGCACTGAGTCTCCTAAGACTTATCTGTCAAACTGGCAGCAGGGCAATCATCAGTGACTATTGTCAGCCTCCAGCCCAACCAGTTCTAAGATGTAGCAACTGTAAGGAGGCTTGTGGGTAAATGATTTCAGTCTTATTTCATCCCAAATAATTGTTCCATGGAAATCAATCAAAAGGGAATAGGAAAGAGAGATAAATCTTGCTTTCAGTTGTGTCTATTATGTGAGTGTGTGTCTGTGTGTGTGAGCCAGGTACTGGGGCTTGAATTTGGGGTCTGGGCCCTGTTATTAGCTTTTTTTCCCCCTTAAAGCTGCCACTGTATCATTTGAGCCGCATCTCTACTTCTGGCTAGTTTTAGCCAGGTTAGCTGGAGATAGAGTCTCATGGAATTTTCTGTTCTGGCTGTCTTTGAAACTTGATCTCCAGGTCTCAGCCTTCTGAATAGCTAGGATTACAAGCATGAGCCACCAGTGCCCAGCCACAGTTTTAACACTCGTATGTTCATTCATCAAGTCCACCCACCCCTATGCACTTCTGGGCTTTAGGCTTATGTGTATGATTAACACCTGTTCGGTTTTTTTTTTCCTTCACCCTTTGCCTGGCTTAGAAGAGCAAATGCTGCCTGAGCTACTAGAGGATTCTGTGATTTATGAGTTCTCATTTTCAGAAGCCCTGGGTGAAAGGCCACATAGTGACTCTCAATTTTCAACATCCTCACATTCTCTTCACGTTGTCAGTGAATGGTAGATGAGTCATGCAGGCACGAGCTGTGTCCATCATGGAGGAGATTGGGACTGGCATGGTCAGAAATGGGCAAGGGCCCCATTACGGCAGCTGTTTACAATCACTGATAGAGCAAGAACAAATAGTCCTATATCTCAGCTACATTATTGCTTGACTTGGTACTCAGGTGAGACCTGAGGAAGCAAATAATCCCAATACATTTGAAGTCTTACTAATACATTAATATTACAGAGTCATTTGTTAACTTTGATTCCTAGGATTGATCTTTGCCAGTGATGTCACTTGCTTATGAAATACTGTGTATATCAGAGTTGTGCAATAACAAACAACAGAAAAAATACTTAAATAAGTACAAAAGCAAGAACCTAGTGAGGCATGGTAGTGAACTCCTGGTAATCCTAGCACTTGAGAGTCTGAAGCAGAACAATTGAAAGTTCAAGACCAGCCTGGGATACACAGAAAGACTCTGTCTTTAAAAAAAAAAGGAAGGGAGAAAAGAAAGAAGGACAGGAGAAAGAAAAGAAAAGAAGAAAAGAAAAAAGAAAAGAGAAGAAAAGGAAAGAAAAGAGTACATAAGCTTTTATACTCAGAACTCTTCTTCTATCTTGGACAGTAGATGATTTCATGTCATCTTTTTCTCTTCAGAGCAACTTAGGTTGGTAGATTGTTTCTATTCCTCTGTGGAAGTACTATGGAATATCCTTCTCAAATGCTCCTTAGTGAGGGTCTGCTCGTGGTCGAGACTGACAGTGGTCGGTGATGGCTGGAGGATTTCTGTTGTGAGGAAGGAATCTCATGCTTTGGCTCACATTCCTTCAAAGGTTGAATAATGGAATGCCATTTCTTCCAGGGGAGAGGGATTTCCCTTTTGTTCTATTTGCAGTGTTGAAGTTGTGCTACAAGACTTCTATGCTGCAGCACCTGACTCCATGAAACTCATACAAACTCAGTAAAATAACTAAGGATTTCCCTTCCCCTAAACCATTCCTAAACTCTAGATTTTGTACGAACTAGCCAGTGGTTTTGGCAAATCATTTGTCTTGGATACCTTTTACATTTCAGTTTATTTGCTTCATTCATATTACACAGGTGTATTTTTGTCACTGTAATTTCTTTGAGGGTAGCAATGTAGACACTGTGAATTTTTTTTAACTCTTGATTATAATACTCTAGGAATTTCCCCTTAAAAGAATGTCAAATTAAGCCAGGCGCCGGCGGCTCATGCCTGTAATCCTAGCTACTCAGGAGGCTGAGATCTGAGGATTGCAGTTCAAAACCAACCCCGGGCAGGAAAGTCTGTGAGACTCTTATCTCCGATAAACCACCAGAAAACTGGAAGTGGCGCTGTGCCTCAAGCGGTAGAGTGCTCACCCTGAGCTGAAAAGCACAGGGACAGCGTCCACACCCAGAGCTCAAGCCCCATGACCGACCCCCTCCCCCCCCCAAAAAAAGAATGTCAAATTAATATAAATAGTGAGACTCACCTGACAGAAACGTAGTGTTAATAAATACCACAAACAGAATCTAAAGCCTTGATAAGAATCTAAGCCAGAGGGGAAGTGTCCTTCCTTTTATTAGAAATATCATCTACTATTCATAAGCACCTAAAAGCCAGGGCCACATTTTATTTGTTGATGGAAAATGTCCGTATCACAGGAGATGCTTTTTGCCTTTTGTCCTTCCAAAGATATCCGTGGCAGCGAGGAAGGGCTTCAAGGCAGAAGCAAAAGCTGACATTTGCTTCTTTCTTTCCTCTTCTTTCTCTCTTCTGAGCTGCAGTACCATCACATGCTAAAGTTTCTCATTGAGCTAACATATGTAGGCCTCACCATCCCACACATCTTAGATTTCCAAGTCACCTCTCCCTACGCCATGCTTTGACATCTATTAACTGAGCTCAGACAGAATGGGTTGAAGCATGATGGTGTATCACTTACCACTGCTCAAATGTGTGTGAGTCAGCTCTCCATCACTGTGACAAAACATGGGAAGAAATTAGCTTACAGGGGGAAGGCCATGGTTGGCTGAAACCACTGTCCAGCCTGTGGTGAGGCAGAGGTAGAGAAACATGGCAGAATGTGGTCGACAGCAAACCCCTTCAGCCCATAGTGGCTAGCGTGTGTGTGTGTGGGGGGGGGTGCTGGGGACATGATATAGCCACAAAGGACTCTAAGATCCACTTCTTTCAACAAAATCTTATCTCCTAAATCCATCACTTCCAATAGTCCATCAGTTTCTCATCCCATCAGTGGAAGAAACCATTGATAAAGCCACAGACTCTACGATTTCATCACTTCCCCTAAAGCCCTACCTCTAATACCAAAGCATTGAGAACCAAGCCTTCGCCATGATTAATGGTGATGCCTTTTCATTAAATGGTTCTTAACAATTGAATAGAGTGCATTGTAACATTTTGGTTTCTCAGCTGTTCTGTGATGTGTACCCATCCTGATGCATTCAGATTAGTAAACTGGACCTAAAATGAATTAACTTTTATTTTGGTTCGCAAAAACTTTTTTTTTATGTCAATACCAGTACTTGAACTCAGAGCCTCAAACTCTCACTTGGCTTGTACTTGAGCCACACCTCCAGCTTGTTGGGTTTTTTTGTTTTGTTTTGTTTTTCTGATTACTTGGAAATAGTCTCATAGACATTTCTTTTGAGGCTGGTGTCAAACCTCAATCCTCCAGGTCTTATTACTCTCAAGTGTAAGAAGATTATAGGTACGAGCTTCCAGTGTGTGCCTGGCAGTACAAAAACTTTGAAGTAATACTAAGTTAGGGACCCAAGCTTCTGATTTGTTCTCTGAAGCCAATGCTGAAGGCAATTCAACCTGAAATGTGAATGACTAATATTTAAAACCCATCAAGAAACATCTGCACTTAAAAAGACAGACCTAATGACATTGTCCAAAAAGAAATGTATTCATTAACCTGACTTATATAACTGTCACCCTTCTGTATATCACCTTTATTATAATACTTTTAAAAGTAAAACTTAAAATGGATAATGAGTCTATAGTTACAGAGTGAAGGCAGAGGAAGGAAATTCCAGCATTTTTGAGCAGAGAATCTTTCTGATTTTTTTTGTTGACTATTTCTGTTTATCTGCACTAGAGGACCTGAGCTAGAATGTCCTGAGAGAAAACAGTAACGCTGTTCTACCACTAGGGAATCTGTGAGCCTGTCCTATCACACAGCATCCCAATGTTGTATGCAATTTGCATTTTAGTTGAAATTTGCCAAACAAAACCTCTTCATTTAAATCCAAATCAAATATGTATTCAGAGAATGGAAAAATGGAAATGTGTATTTGATTATATCTGGAGAAAGTGAAACGTCATTCTATCCCATGGATTCAAAAAGTGGTACGAATCATATATTTGTGTGTGTGTGTGTGTGGTGTGTCAGAACTGGCACTTGAAGCCAAAGCCTCTCACTCTGGCTTTGCTTTTTTCCTTGCTCAAGGCTGGTACTCTACCACTTGAGCCATACCTCCACTCCCACTGGTGTGAATCTCTACCCCAAGTGTTTTCATTTCCATTCAGTTTGGTCATCTCTGGGTCATTGTAAGGGCAACAGGATACTCTGAGAGTGGCTCTATGGTGAATGAAGATTTCCCCACTGGGAATGAAAACCCCAGCTCACCAGGGGAGCCTGGCTAACCCAACACAGAAAGAAACCTCAGACAGGTCCCCACTATTTCCTATTTAATCCCTATTATTTTTTCTGCCCAGGAGTTACTTTGAAATAAGAGAATGTTATGAAAAAAAACCCAATATCAAACCACCCTGCCCACAGTGAACTATAAAATGATTTGCTAGAAACAATTGCTCTACAAACAAATGCACACACAGCCTGTTTAAAGAAGGAGCTGTGGGCGCTGTTCTGAGTCAATGGTGCGCGAGTGGCCCCAGGGCCACCCCTGCCCCCCCTCTCCCACAGCCTTGGAAATGACTAGTTGCCATCTTTGACTGGACTCTAAGGAGGCTGCCACCCCCGCTACCCAGGAAGCACAAACCCGCCTCAGAATGAAAGGGGCCTTTCTTTATAAGCTGGAGTCCGTTATTTCTTAAACAGACTTTTTTTGTTTCTTATTCTTTAGGGAAAAATTGAGTTCTTTCTCAAGTCTGGGGGGAAGGGAGGAGAAATTAAAGGCAGTGGGGAGACTCAGATGGTGCACGGCTGGCAACAGCAGAGTGGAAGTGGGGATTGGCAGAGAGAGTGAACCCTAACACTAAAGGACAAGGTGAGAGTCACAGGGTCCTGTGGCTACCACAGAGTGTGTGTGTGGGGTGCCAGGGTGTGGCTGTCAGGGCTAAGATCTGGTTGGTGCCACCACTTGGGGTCTCCTCCACCCCCCAATGGAGTTATCCACAGTGAGGAAAGGCCCTCATACTAATGTTCTTCAATTTCAAGCAACTAGGTTTTCTCTACATAGACCTAATAGAATATTTTTCCCTTTCGCCTTTTTATTTTACCTAAAAAGCTGTGTTTTCTGTTTGGCAAGATTCACAAGTAATTTCTTCCATTAAATTATTCTAATCTGTCACAGAAAAAGTAATTACTCTTGACTGGGTGCCAGTGGCATATGCCTGTAATCCTAACTACTCAGGCGGCTGAAATCTAAGGATCACAGTTCAAAGCCATCCCTGGCAAGAAAAAAAAAATCCGGAAGTGGAGCTGTGGCTCAAGTGGTAGAATGCTAGCCTGCTTGCCTTTAGCACAAAAGCTTAGGGGCAGGGACCAAGCCCTGAGTTCAAGCCCCAGGACCGGCATACTCTCTCTCTCTTTCCCTCTCTCTCTCTCTCTGCCTCTCTCTCTCTCTCTCTCATACATATACACAAAAGTTCCCTTTCTATAGAAATATAACCCTCTAAACTTTGTCAGGCATTTCAAAGTCATTTGGATAGTAGAGTTTCATTAATTAATTATTTATTTATTGTACAAATGCTGTGGCTTGAACTCAGGGCCTGGGTGCTATCCATTAGCTTTTTCACTCTACCACTTGAGTCACAGCTCTCTACATCCAGCTTTTTGCTGATTAATTGGAGATAAGAGTCTCAGTGGTCTTTCTTGCCAAGATTAACTTTGAACCTTGATCCTCAGATCTCAGCCTTCTGAATATCTAGGATTACAGGTATGAGCCACCAGTGCCTGCTAAAGCTAGAATTTTAGAATTCAATTTACTTAGCTGTCACAAGGTATGTCTGTCTGTTTCTATTCTCTCTCACACACATAGGATAAATGGTATAGTCTTATTTATTTTCTTTTCAATAATTAAACATTTAATAATAAGTTATCATAATTATAATGGAGTCTGGAGCCCTGCTTAGGATGAGAATTCCAAAGATGGCACAAAGAAACACTAAAAAATACAAGAAAATCATGACAAGAACTAGAAACCTGGGTGCATTAAGAAATGATAAGAAGCTGATGTTGGAAAAAAAAAAAGAAGCTGATGTTGGTTATTGGCAAGCTACACCAGCTTTATTAAAACAGAATCACTTCAGGAGACAGAAGCTTGCTGAAGTTCATGCTCATTATCATCACTTTTTGATGATTTTATTAAATGATTTGAAAACATATCCTTCCCAAGATTAATTTATAAAGTCACATGACATTGTTTTAAAGAACAAAAACTCATTGCTTTAAGAGAACCCACCTTCAGCATCTGAAGTAATGACATTTATTTATTTATTTATTATTATTATTATTTTTTTTTATTGAGTCCAGTCATGGGGCCTGAACTCTGGGCCTGGGCGCTGTCCCTGAGCTCTTCAGCTCAAAGCTAGTGCTCTACCACTTGAGTCACAGCACCACTTCCGGCTTTTTTCTTTTTTGCTTATGTGGTGCTGAGGAATCGAACCCAGGGCCTCAAGCATGCAAGGCAAGCGCTCTACCACTGAGCCACCTTCCCAGCCCAGTAATGACATTTATTTATTATTACTATTCTGCTGCTTTGTTTCCTGGTCTCATGTGTGAAAGCAAGATGATGTGAGCACTGGATTTATAACCTGTACTTACCCCATGCCCACAGCTGAATTACTTTTCTATGTCCGAAGGAAGAAGAGAATCCCCGGGGGTATGAAATCGAACCTTCTCTCCTAGCAATAAAAAGTTGCATCTAGCTGGGTACCAGTGGCTCATGCTTGTAATGCTAGCTACTTTGGAGGCTGAGCTTGGGAGAATTGTTTATGCTAGTCCAGAAATACACGCAAGACTCTCTCTCAACCAGTAGGTGAGCGTGGTGGTATGTGCCTCTCAGCCCAGCCACAGCAGGAAGGGGAAAGTATGAGGCTTCTGGATATACCCAGACAGGAATCAAACCCCTGTCTCAAAAATAATCAGCGCAGCCAGGTGCCAGTCTGTGGTTCATGTCTATAATCCTAACTTTTCAGGAGGATTGAGATTGGAAGACAGTCCAGGCAGGAAAGACCATGAGACTCTTATCTCCAATCAACCTGCAAAAAGTAGAAGTGGAGCTGTGGCTCAAGTGGGAGAGTACTAGCCTTGAGCTCAAAAGCTCAAGAACAGGGCCCAATCTCTGAGTTTAAGCCCAAGGACCTGCACAAGTGCACATGTACACGCAAACACACACACATGTGCACGCGTGTGCGCGCACACATTATTCTAAGAGCTTAAGATCTCTGATCCTCACCTAGACCTTTTGTTTATAAATTCTATTTAAAAGAAGTCCTTGCAATTGCTAGCAGGCACTCTACCACTGAGCCACATTCCTAGCCCTCAACTTTAATATTTAAAAATATTTATTTTAATAATTATTCAAAGGAATTTAGATTCTACAAGTCAGTTTATGAATACAATGCATCTTGGTCAGTGTTACCCCTTCCATCCTTCTACCCCATTGTTCCCCTCCCATCCCTACTTCCAAGTTATGTTGAATATAATGACTACATTTGCTCACTGATCTTCCCTCCATTCCTGTGTCTCCTCTCTCATTGTCCCTCCAGCCCTCTGGTCGTGTTTCAGCTTCCTGCTATTCATTTTGTTAAATGGTTCATTAGTTGTCCAGAGTTATACCATTGGACTCCCTTCCTAAATATACTATCTTTTAGACTGTTTGTATATATGTTATCAGTCACGCTTATATTTCAGATCTAATTTCTAAACATGAGAGAAAACATGTGCTGTTTGTCTCTCTGAGCCTGACTTCACTTAATGTAATTTTTTCTAAGTCCATCCATCTCCCTGTAAATGACATAATATTAACATTTCTGATAGATGAGTAAAATTTCACTGTGCTAGGAGCCACATTTTCTTGATCTAGTTATCTAAGGTGGGGGTATCTGGGCTGTTTCCAAAACTTGGCTGTTGTGAATAGCGCAGCAATGAACATGGATGTGCATGTTTGGTAAAGACCAATATCCTGATTTGTAATATTCTAGGAAGATGCCCAAGAGTGGTATGCCTGGATTGTAGGGAAGTCCTATGTTTACTTTTTAGAGGACTCTTCAAACTGCCATCCAGAGTGGTTGCACTGGTTTACATTCCAGCAACAGTGCCAACAGGGCTCCCGCCCGACCCTTATATCCCACCAGCATTTGTTATTGCTCAAATCCTCCATGTTGGCCAATCTAAATGGGGTGAGATGGAATCTCAATGTTGTTTTGATTTGTATTTCCTATTTAGAGCCAGGGATGTTTATAGAGCCATGGGTTTATTGGCTAATCTTACTTCTTCTGAAAAGTCTCTATTTAGTCCCTTTGCCCATTTATCAAATGATTGCTTTTTGAAGGGTTTAGTTTCTTGAGCTCCTTGTATATTCTGTATATTCGCTCTTCTTAGGTGTATGGCTGGTGAAAATGTCTCCTATTCCGTAGGCTGTCTTTTTAGCTTAGTAGCTTTGTCCTTTGCAGTGCGGAAACTTTTTAGTTTGATGTAATCCCATTTGCTGAGTCGCTCTCCAATTTGCTGACCTCCTGGAACTTTACTTTGAAAGTAATAAGTTCTAAAGTTTCTCCCACTCCTTCCTGCAGTAGTTTCAAGGTTTCAGGTGTGACATTGAGGACTTGGACACTTTTTTTTTGTCCGGTTGTGGGGCCTGAACTCTGGGCCTGAGCACTGTCCCTCAGCTCTTCAGCTCAAGGCTAGCGCTCTACCACTTGAGCCACAGCACCACTTCCGGCTTTTTTCTTTTTGCTTATGTGGTGCTGAGGAATCGAACCCAGGGCCTCAGGCATGCAAGGCAAGTGCTCTACCACTGAGCCACCTTCCCAGCTCGACTTCAACACATTTTGAGTTGATATTAGTGCACAGTGATAGACAGGGATCCACAAATTCATTGGTACTAGGATTTGAACTTAGGTCTCACACTTGCTAGGCTGAGCCATGTCTCTGGCCTCTTTTTGAACTGGTTATGTTGAGATAGTGTCTCACTTTTTGCTCAGGTCCATGCTTGAACCTTGATTCTCCTCTTTTGTTTCTTAAAGCAGCTGGGGTGATAGGCATTTGTCACTGCTCCCAGCTATTGGTTGACAGAGGGTCTTGGGAACTTTTTGCTTGGGCTGGTTTTGAACTCCTTGATCTTCCTAATCTCTGTGTCCCAAGTAGCTAGGATTACAAGTGTAAGCCACTGCACCAGTTTGTTAAAATGAATTTTTCCCTGAGTCTCAGAAACAAGGTTAAAAGACAATTGTATGCCGCTCAATATTTGGCCTAATAAACATTTGTTTTTCAGTGCTTGGGATCTCTATCTACTGGACTAGGCCACAACATATTTAAGTTGTTTTGCTCAGAGGAAGTTCCACTGGCTTACAGACCTATACTTTCATCCAAGGTCCAGGAATTACTTGGCTTTCAGTAGATAGGACTGTCTAAGCTGTTACACTTCCATCATTAAACTAAGAAGGAAAAAGATCATTCCATAACATCTCGATTGCAGACTATTATTAGTGAGAAATGTATTAAGATAAGCATTCAAACTTTTTTCTTGCTTGCTATTGTTTCTAACATATTTATAAGATATTTCTTTGTTGCTTTGTATGTCCGTCCCCAACGGTATAACCCCTGCTTTCACTGTATTTGATGTTGGTATAATTTGTGGAGGGAAAGAGAAAAAAACAAATTGTTTAAATAGGGATACAGGTGGACCCATGGCAACAATGAGATGGGGAGATGGGAAGGGATGGGAAGGGGAAACAAAGGAGGAGGCAACAATGCTTGATAAGAAATGTACTCATTACCTTGCCCATGTAATTGTAAACCCTCTGTACAGTATTTTCACAATAAAAAAATAAAAAAGAAATTTATTTGAGGTCTTGCTTGAAAGACTAGAGAAACTAGTTTTTGTTTGCTATGTGCACTAGTTATATGTAAAGAACTATTTCTAAAGATGTTTACAAATAAAATTACTCTTTTAGTATTTTAAACATTGTTCTTCCAGTCCTGTGACAGCATGATTACATCATCACTTGAATTATCTACAAAAAGAGGTTCATTTAATAAATTAAATATCACTCCAATTGTTATCTGAAATGAAACAAATAGTGAATTGGTAGAAGTTTTTATTCTAGCTGAATTATAAAATTTTCTAAATTCTATTTTCCTGATGATGATCTATAAGAATATCTCAAAAACAATAATATTAGTTGTGCACTGATCACTTATGCCTATAATCCTAGCTGCTCAGGAGGATGAGATCTGAGGATCAGGTTCAAAGCCAGCCCAGGCCGTAAAGTCCATGAGATTCTTATCTCCAATTAATAATAATAATATAATTACTATATAATAATAATAATTATTATTATTAAAAATTCAGAAGTAAAGCTGTGGCTCAAGTGGTAAAGTGCTTGTCTTGAGTGAAAAGCTAAGGGATAGTACCCAGGCCCTGAGTTCAAGCCCTAGTGCTAGCAAAAACAACAAAACAAGAACTGGGTGCTGGTGGTTCTTGCCTGTAATCCTAGCTACCAGGGAGGCTGAGATATGAGGATTTAGATTCAAAGTCTGTGAGATTCTTACCTTCACTATACTGGAAAAAAAAAGCCCAAGTGGAGATGTGGCTTAAGTGACAGAGCAATAGCCTTGAGCAAAAAAAGCTCAGGAACAGAGCCTAGGCCCTGAGTTCAAGCTCTCAGATCAGGACAAAAACAAAATAAAACAAAACAAAATCCCCTAACAAACACAGTAATATATTGTTTTTTTTTAACTCTTTTAAAATGAAGGAGGAGGATGCAAGACTGTAGTTTTTGTACCTAAGCAATAATCTGCTTTCATTCTATTTTATAGCTGGTTTTCAAGTAAGAACTGATTTGTCTTACACTCATTAGCATACCTATTTACTTACTTGCATTGGGAAACACAAGTCATTGGAAAAAGTTGCAAATACAAGGCAGACTCCTGAGACCATACTGAAGATGAACAACCACTCTTTTAATTTTAGAAAATACCTTTGTGTTAAGTTGGTATGGGTGGATATTTTAAAATTAGACTCTATCTTTGGTCTCATCTTTGTAAGGTAAAACTGCAAATATGCAAATGATTTTAAGTGGTATTATATGCAATGATATCATAATGTATGATGTTTTTCTTTTCTTTTTTTTCCCCCTGCTTATGTGGTGCTGAGGAATCGAACCCCGGGCCTCATACATGCAAGGCAAGCGCTCTACCACTGAGCCACCTTCCCAGCCCCTGTATGATGTTTTTGAGAAACGCTCTTAAGTGAGAATCTGGTCTGCCTATGGACAACAAAAAACAGTAAAATGAACTAAAAGCTGAGCCTCACAGGACAGAGCAGAGAAGCACTTCTCTAGGTTTGCTATCATGGCAACATAGCCAAAGCTGTTAGGTTATAGCATAGTAGGTGTCTTTGGTTCTATTGGGGATGGATTCTGTCCAACTGTTTTGTCCTGATCATGGGCTGTTCATTCTCCTGTAAATTTTACCTTCTTCTTTTTTGGAGGAAGGTGGGTAGAGTTAGTTCTAATACAATGTACCTGATGACTAAAAAAGACATGTTTGCTGGCAACAGGTGGCTGACACCTGTAATTCTAGTTACTCAGGAGGGTTGAGATCTGAGGATCAAGGTTCAAAGTCAACCTGAGCAGGAAAGGCCGTGAGACTCTTATCTCCAATTAACCACCAGAAAACAGAAAGTGGAGCTGTGCCTCAAAGTGATAGAGTGCTAGCCTTAGCAAAAGCTAACCTTGAGCTCAGGAACAGTGCCCAGGCCCTGAGTTTCAGCCCCATGACTGACCTCCCCATGCAAAAAAAAAATTGTGGGTGGTTGGTGGCTGTAATCCTAGTTATTCAGGAAGCTGAGATCTGAGGATAGGTGTTTGAAGTCAGCCAAGGCAAGAAAAGTCTGTGAGACTCTTATTTTCAACTTACTAGCAAAAAGAAGGCCAGAGTATTTCAAGGAACTGTATTTCAAGTTTCAAGTGGTAGAGCATTAGCCTCAAGAAAAATAAAAGCTCAGGAACAATGCCTGGGCCTGCAGAAATGGCACCATGAAAAGATGGAAAGTTCAGTTTTCTTTCATGACTACACTATCATGGTTGCCTCATACCTGTAATCTTGGCTATTCAGGAGGCAGAGATCTGAGAACCACAGTTCAAAGCCAGGAGAGTCCCTGAGACTCTAATCTCCAATTAACCATCAGAAAGCCAAAAGTGGATCTGTGTCTCAGCTGGCAAGCTTTGAATGAAAAAGCCAAGCAAGAGTATGAGTTTGAGTCCCAGTATTGGCACACAAAAACTAAATCAAATAAAGCAATCACAATTCAAGAACTCAAGGGTATGGTTTTTTTTTTTTAAAAAAAAAGCCTGGCTTTTACTTTCTTATCTCCTTTGATTAATGCTAAGCATCTTTAATCAGAGGAAATTTGGTGTGTTCCAGATTTATTCTACTTGCTGAATGATAGAAAAGATATGGCCCTAATGAACTCAGGCTTGGGCTCAGGCAGTGACTCTAATCTCCTGGAGAATGTGGACGTCACAGGAAGATTACAGAGGTGATCTCAGGGCAAAGACAACCAGTCCAGCCACTGCTGCTCACTGATGTCTGCCAAAAGCAAAGCAGTTTCTTCTCCTTACCTTCTTCCTGGGTTCAGTAAATGCAACTATGGAAAAACCTTTTCTTCCTCACCCTTCTTCCTGCTAGTTTCTAGGTGGGTTCTACTGGGAAGTATGAGATACTCTCTACCATCTGACAGCCCCCTGTCCAGTGCATAGCACCCCTGGAACCCCTCTACTACCCTGGGCATGGTCCAAGGAGATTGGCACTGACCCCAGCATCCTGCAGGTGGCTGACTCCCTATTTTTGGCTCCCTTCCTTGTCAATCACTGGTAGCTCTTTAACCAGCTACAGTCCTGTCAACACTCCACCCTCTACCCCAGGTATTTAATTGGATTAATTTTTTTTCCTGTATTATTTTAGCAGAGAAAATTTTGGATGCTCTAACACTGGCATCTTTGAGGCTGATGTACAAAATAACCCCAGCACAAAGTAGAGGGGCCTGGAAAGTCACTGTGACGATTTCTCACCACCCTCTGCCTGCAGAGCTTACTCCACAATCTCCAGGGGACAGATGCTGGATATGTTCCATCGCCCACTGAATTTCTGCTTTCTTCTGTGTAAAATAATCATCTAAAAATATGACTTTTCCCTCTGAAATTAGTTCTGGGTTAAACTATCAGCTATCACCCAACACCCAGAAATATCAGAATGCAGAAGTGAAATGATTATATGGATAGACAGGTTCACAGTCTCATTCACTGATTGGTGCATTCTCTGTATATTTGCTGTCTCTTGTAAGTACTATGCTGTGCAGAATAGGTCAAAGAAATACATAGGAAGGCATTTCTGCTCTCAGGGCTTACCTTTGAGGCTAGCTTTCCTACCCTATCCTATCCTTTCCTTTCCTATCTATCATCGTATCCTTTGGTATAATCCCTCCCTCTCTGAAAATGGCATGGTCTATAAGCATATCTTACAACAACTGTCATATACTCCCAGGAGAAACTGGATGGGACATCCTGTGGCATGCTTCTGCACCACAAAAGAGCATGTGATTCCTAAGTTCTGCAGCAGGGAACCTCTTTTCTGTTCATTTTCTGGCCATTTGGATATCTATAACTTCATTCTTGGGCCACACAGAATCATCAATCCAGGCAGACAGGCCATGGGAAGACAATGAGAAACCTATGAGAAGCCTACATGTTTGTTCTCACATGTACCAAATGATTTCTCAGGCTGGATATGGCTCTTAATTCCTACATATAGACCCAAGTGATTCTTCCAGGTTGAGCATGGGCCCTTTACAAAGCACTAGCTAAGAGCAATGCCATTTGTTTTTTTTCAAATAGCATTTGTTACAAACATTTTAAAGAATAACATTTTTATGTTAAGGAGAAACATTTAGTTCATAAAGGAAGGATTTTATTTAATTTATCTAATTAATTAATTAATTAATTTTGCTGGTCCTGGGGCTTGAACTCTGGGCTTGGGCACTGTCCCTGATCTTCTTTGTGCTCAAGGCTAGCCCTCTACCACTTGAGCCACAGCACCTCTGGCTTTTTCTAAGTGTTTATTGGAGATATGAGTCTCATGGATTTTTCTGCCCAGGCTGGCTTTAAACTGTGATCCCCATATCTCAGTCTCCTGAGTAGCTAGGATGACAGGTGTGAGCTACCAGCACCAATTTTAAAAAAAGAAATAGAAAGTCATTTTAACTAGGGGAGAAAAGAGATGGCATCTAATATATTATCACATTTGCCCATTTCCCCCTGAATTTTTTCATTTATCCTGAGTTCAATTTGTTTTCTTTCCTGTTGCCTCTTTAAACCCTTCCTCTATCCCAAAAGGAGACTAGGTGTCTTGTGAGCTCCCTTAGGTTCTTTGCTCTATTTATTTTATTTAGGGCAATAGTAGTCTACAAGGAATAAAATACATTATATTAAAATCATCATAATTACCATCCTCTCCTTCACAATGGACCAAAGGTACAATATAATAAAACAGAAATGTTTCAACCAAAAGTTGTCATAAGTTCTTTTACTATAAGGCATTAGTCTAAGGGATGATGGCCTTAATCTAAGAAAAGAACAAGGGAATGAAAGGGAGTTCAGAGAACAGACAATTTAATTAATGAATATACATGAACCCTACCCATAACCAATGGGATATAATGGGAAGCACTTTGGGTTCCATAGTTTTCTAAGACAAAGCAAGCGTTGAAGGAGAAAGAAATGCCCTGCAGGCAAACTCAAACAGGCAGTCATGAAGTAAGTAACAGGCTCCTTGTCCTTCCTGATGTCCAAGTAGGTGACCATTTGCAGGATACTAATGCTTATTGTCTTTGTCTACCTATATCCCCCAGGATATTGACAGGTCCCAAAGATACCATCTTCAGATTTCTTTGAACCGCTATAAATGAGCAGGTGGCTCTATGATAAGATCAGTTTAGTCTGTAATGCATTTAAAACAACAATAGCAAAACAACTCTTGAAAGTGTTATTGGATTAGGCAAACTAGCCCACAGGGACCAGAGCAGCATGTTTCATCAGCAAAGATCTGTTACTGGACCCACTAAGTGAGGACTGCCAAAAAGCTCCCTGACACTGCTTTAATTAGGTATTGCCCTTACAAATGAATTAATTAATTAGAGATAAGCACCTGCAGCACATTATTCTGGCTATCTATTTAAAGCTTTAAATAGATTTTTAAAAGTCCTGCTGATACCACTTATGATCAAGTCCTATTACATGGGATGTAATGCCCAAGGTGTATACCAAGCCTCTTTTCAAAACAATGAGCATTTATTCAAATCCTTCCCCTCCTAGGCAACCTCAGAACAGAGGATTCCTGGGGAAGAGCCAGAGGAAAAGAATGAGAGTAGCCACTATGGTTACTGTGGCCAATGCTTCTTTACCAGCTTTTTGTTTATTTTTGGTGGTACTGAGGCTTGCACTCAAAGCCTCACCACTTGAGCTATGCTCCTCATTCTTTTACTTTTTATTTTATTTCTCAGATGAAATCTTCCACCTTTTAAAAAGATATCACAGGTATGTTGCATTAACAATATCTTTTATTTTGATATCCTTGTATAAGGAGGCTACCATTTCACATGCCCATTGACCTGTCCTCAGTGCATCTTGATCGGAGTTGTCCTTCTGCCATCATTCTCCCCCATCCCATCAGCCACATCGTCACCCACTTCCTTTATCATCTATGGACAATGACTATTATGACTGTGTTCGTCCACCATTCCCTTTTCCATTCATCTGCTCCCTCCCATTACTCCCTTCCCCATTCTAAACATGGAACCACTTTCTGCTATTCATTTTGTTAAACTATTTGTTAGTTGCTCAAAGAGTTTGCACTCCTGTATATACTGTACATTATCCAGGTTGGTCATGTATATATGCACCTTCCTTGTGTGTGTTTGTCTGGGAAGTTGCTATTTGCATCTATGATCCGCCTGTGGGAGAAATAGGTCCTTCTGGGCTGGCTTATATCACTCAATATGTATTTTCCCCTGGATATATCCATTTCCCTGCACATGACATAATTTCATCCTTCCTGATGATTGGATGAAATTCCATTATATATATATATATATATATATATATATATATATATATATATATATACACGCACACACACACATATGTGTATTTGGATATATGTGTATATATATATATATATATATATATATATATAAAATAAAATTATCCTATCATCCAGCACTGTCATTTTTGAACATTTAACTGGAAGATTTCAGGGCAGGATACACTAAAGGCTGCACACCAAGGTTCACTGCAGCAGTACTCACAATAGCCAACCTATGGAAGTAGTCCAAATCCCCTACAACCAATGAATGGATGGAGAAAATGTGGGCCTCCCACTTTTATGTAAACCTGAATCATCTTCTGCCTGCCTCTGGAATACTGGGATTTCAAATGTGCACCATTACACCTGCCCATTCTTTATCATAGACAAATGAAGTGGCCCATTATGGCAGATCTCTTCCATCCTGCCCGGGTCTGAGCTAACCATTTCATGCTGTCTAATGGCTTCTATCCAGCAGCACAGTTATGCCTGGCAGACATATACAGGAGTCAAAATTGAACTATTTACACTCTCAACAACTAGATGATATTACAACTTAAGTACCATCTGCAAAAGTGTACATACACACACACACACACACACACACACACACACAACTCACAAGTAGTATGGTTGTAGTGTAATATCCAAAGTAAAGCTCTTGTAAAGAGCTACCCATGTCATCTTGTTTCCGTGGGAAGTGCCTTTGGTCTCATATGAGATTCATTGACATCTTAGAAGAAAGAATCTAGGCTGGTCACTCTGCAGGGAAAAACTAGCTCTGGAATGTCAGATTGGGTCAATCATGCAGTTCTGCCTTGGGAATTTCACCTCTGGGCAGTTCTGTTGGTTTGTTTGTAGAAGCTCAACAATCATGAAAACAGGCAGGACTTCATTGATAAGAGCGGTTCAGGCCTACAGGTAGTATCAAGTGCCCCAGGAAAGGCCCCTGACAGCCACTACTAGCCAGGGTGGCTGTGGCACCTTCATCGGGTAACATCTTCCTACCTAACTGGAATGAGTAGAAACTTGCTCTGGACACACTGAGATGAAGGGATCATTCAGGTTGGGGTACAGACGGCAGGACCCACAGGCAGCAGATTTTCGTTTGTTTCTGTAGGAGGCTCTGGGATAGGGCAGCCGAGGCTCCCTTCTCAATCATTCTGGACACAGTGACTAGACACTGCTACCTGTACTTCAGCTACATAGCTTGCTTTTGTTTTCTGTGGTGCTCCCTTGAGTGGGAAGTGGCTCAGCAAAAAAGCTAAAGCAAATATTTCAGTAAGACTGCTAAAGTTCTCTTTTCCCCCAGGTCCTTGGACCTGTGTATCAAATACTGCTGCTGTCAAAGGGATACAGATGCTGAAATGGCCAGGGCCAGAGTGTCAGGCTACCTATATGCTACCTCCTTTCAAATGGTGAGGAGAGACATCATTGTGGGAGATGGAGAGAGGAGGAAAGGCCATAAGAACGGTTATTAGATGGAGGAGGACGGTAGGAGGGTATTTGTTCACTATTGTACTCTGTATGTTCATCCACCATGTCTCCTCCATGATCTCTCCCTTCCCTCTTCTAGTAACAACAAAAACTAGCACTTTTTTTTATGACCAAGAAGTATGTGGCAAAATGGTCAAGAGCTTAGACTTTGTGCTCAACGGCTCCAGTTTGAGTATTCTGCCCTCCTACTAGCTATGTGATTGGGGCAAGTGATTTATCCCTTTGTCTCCATTCCCACATCTGGAAAGTGCAGTTGGTGATAAGAAGGGCACAGATCTTTGGGGATCTTGCAGAGATGAACTATGTTAATAAAAAGCATTGAGATCTGAGCCTGACACTGTTAGCTTTTAAAAAAAATTTACTAAGCAATTACTTTATACTAAGGTCTTTTCATGCCTCGTCCCCTTGATTAAAATCGTACCAATGTACCCATTTTACAGATGTGGACAGTGAAGCCTGGACAAATTCATTACATTTCCAAGGTGTTCAGGTTAGTAAGTGGTGGTGGAAGGAGGTGATCTCAGGCCACCTTCTTGCAATTCATCTCTGTGGCTTCCGAAGTCTGGACACAAGGGCAGCTAGTTAGTGCTCAGACATGGTTTTGTTCTCACAGCACACCTTTCCTGCCTTATGATGTCATATATTCTTTCATTCTCCCACCATGCATGTATATGCAAGTATGCACCCCTCTCAGGGTTATCTAGCCCCTCCTATTAAAGCAGGACACCTACTGATGTTATACATTTTGTCTTATTCTCCTGCAGATGTGGATGCTAGCCAGCTGTGCCCGCATACAAGCCCTGACCCAGTTCCCAAGGCCCCAACTACATTCTTCTCATCCCCCATCCCTACCATCACTGGCTACATCAGGCAAATTCTGAAGGTAAGGACACAGGATTGCTTAAATAATGGCTTTTTGTTAACTAACAGTTCAAAACTGACCTGAGTAGCAATCATGTAATTCAAAAGCTAGAGGCAAAGGGAGGAAAGTAGGTTGTTCTGGAAGCTCTGGCAGCGAATTCCATGTAGACAGGTGACCCACATTATGTCAATTAAGTGCTGCTTTGGAGGCATGCTGCCATGGGCTTCTTACAATACGGAACATTTCAGGGAAATGTAGAGATGGATTAAGGCACCAGGGCCTCTCTGCTGTAATTCAATTAATAGAATTGGTATGGACTTTTGTTGGAATCTTCCCAGGTATCTGAAAGGCAAAGTGGGGCACAGACTTTAAATCTACAAGGGTAGAAAGCAGAGCCTCTCAAGTCTGCTTGGATCCTACAGCGGGCACTCTATGCAGCCATGGGTCCCAGCACAAGAGCCTTTTGCCCAGGATGCCCGAGTAGACAGTAAGGACCAGGGGATGTGTGGCTAATGGAGCCCTGCCAGCACCTTCACCAGCTGAGATGCCTCTCCCATCCTGCCCAGTAGTCATTACTTTCCCTTTCCTTCAATGTTGGTGGTCCTAGGGTTTGAACTCAGGACTTCACACTTGCTAAGTGACCTCACTACTTCTTGAGCCACTCTTCTAGTGCTTTGAAATGGGTCTTATTTTATGGTGGAGTGGCTAGGACTGCAATCCTCCTGTTTGTGATTCCCTGTGTCATTGGATTACAGGCATATATCACTTCACATAGCCATTGTGAATCCCTACTATAGCTTGAGATGGCACACACTATCTACTGCAGCCAGTCATTGATTGAGATGGAGAGTCTCCAACTTTTCTGCCTTGGCTAGCCTTGAACATGATTCCCTGATCTCTGCCTCCCAAGTAGCTAGGATTATAGGCTTGAGCTATTATATCCAGTTTATGGCTATTTTTCAAAATTTTCTGTACCTGGAATTTCTTTTTTTTTTTTTTCAACCTATTCCTTCCAGCTGGATGTGTAGTTCCTGTATGATCTAGCTCCTGCCTCCTTTTCCAGTCTTCTCTCTAGAACTGGCCTCCTTCAGTTCAAAGATCCCTGCTCCTCCTGCCTCAGGGGTTTTTGCTTGTCTTTGTTTCGTCTAGTAAGATTCTCCCAGCAGTTCTTACTCACCTCAAACTCATCCTTTAGATTTCTGTATTCCAGCTCATTGAAATACTGCTCATTTCCTAGATGTAATTAAAGTTTGTAAATGTGTATTTGGGACCATCTGGTTATTGTCCATCTTCTTTACTGGACAGGAAGTGCTTCATGTTTTTAACTTGTGATTATACATCCATGTATCCATGACAAGAGGTGTTATTGCCTATGATAGCTGCTCAATATGTATTCATTGTTGAATGACTCCATGAATGAATGAATTTTATTCTTCCAGAGTCCTGCTTCTCCAATTCCTCAGGATGAAATAGTAGCCTTCCTTATATATTAGTTCTATTAGTGACTTTTCTCAGGTGATCCATGTTGTTGGAAGGATCTTATATGTGAGGAATTAGCTGAAGTGCTCGTGAGATTTTTCAGGAAGGAATAGTGGCAGGCTTCTGGAAAGAACTGAGGAAAGCTGGTGTTCAGTGACCCACTTGGCTTCACTACCAGCTACTATTTTCTTCACCAGTGGACACACCAGTGACTGAAGATGTCAGAGTTGGCTCACTGAAGAGAAGGTGGACAAACATCCCCAATGCATGCACACATGGTGGAGACATAAGCTTGGGTTCTGGAGCTATGTGCAGCACTCTGGAGAAGGTACAATGGCCCAGGAGTCAATCTCACAGGAGATTTTCACTCTCTGGTGGAGACTCTAATCTTACCTCCACCACCCTTCCTTCCTTTTCTTTTTCCCTTTCTTCTGCCTTCTTTCCTTCCTTCCTTCTTTCCTTCCTTCTTTCCTCCCTTCTTTCCTCCCTCCCTCCCTCCCTCCCTCCCTCCCTCCCTTCCTTCCTTCCTTCCTTCTTTCCTTCCTTCTTTCATTCTTTCTTTCTTTCGCTTCCTTGCTTCTCATTTTTTCCTTCCCATCTTCCTTCCTTCTTTTTCTTATCGCCTTCTCCCTTTCTCTTTACTTATTTTGCTTACTTTTTGTCTTAAATTCTTCTGTCAAGTAACATCATATCATTCTTTTTTTATTGTGAACATACTGTACAGAGGGGTTACCGTCATATCATTCTTAAAAGCAGGGCAAGTCACATCACAGTGAAGCAGGCTGGGCCTAGAAGACAGATGCTATGAGCACTTTTCTTACAATTGGAAAGAGCATAACTGGGCACAGTATTTTTAGGAGACAGCTCAGCAGTTTCTAGGAAATTCTTAATGCATATATCCTTTCTCTCCAGAATCTCTTCTGAAATTTTACCTCACAGAATTTTCACAGGACATACAAAGACATTTGTTTTTAACAAGATTCTCATTTTATCTAAAAGCTATAGGGAAAAACTCAACTGTCCAGCATCCAACAGTAGCCACTGGAGAGACCATTCTGACAAAGTTCTGTTTGCTACATGCGTTCAGTGGAATATCCAACTAGTGATATCAGACTTCACATGATGACATTAAGACGCATCCACAATATTCTGTTTTTGCTTTTTTTTTTTGTCAGTCATGGGGCCTGAACTCTGGGCCTGGGTGCTGTCCCACAGCTCTTCAGCTCAAGGCTTGCACGCTATCACTTGAGCCACAGCACCACTTCCGGCTTTTTTCTGCTTATGTGGTGCTGGGGAATCGAACCCAGGGCCTCATGCATGCAAGGTCACCTTCCTAGCCCCAACATCCACATGCAAGGCCACCTTCCTAGCCCCAACAGCCACAACATTCTTAAGTGAAAAGAGAAAGATGGAGAATATTGTGAGGTTTTTTTGTGAACGTATTTTGTAGTGATATATAAATACATTTTAATAACTATAAGGATTTGCATAAAACTTCAATTTCTGTATTTTCCTTTCATAGGCAGCAGTTCCAGTATAAAGAATGTCTAGTATATATTATAAAATACTTGATATATATGTATATGTTATCTCAGGTATATTCTACTTTCAACTATTTCACTTCAAAACAAAGTCATAAATTGTCTTCAAACTGTGATAAATTATAGGATGCTTTCATGGAAGGGAGGACAAGGAGTGTGAGGAAAGAGGTTGGAATAGAGCACATTGGTTGGAATAGAGCACAAACATGTGTGGAAATGTAACAATAGAATCCTCTCTACATAACTAATAGAAGCTGATGGAAAGCTCTCAAGTCCTAAGAAGCAAGTACTTTTCACATTTTATACATATACATGATATAATTTTGGAAGGAATATTAGTAGGTGTTAAAAAAAACACTACCAAAACCACAAAAACAAAAACAAAACCCGTGATAAATCATTATTATTATCTTGACCAGGAGCTTGTCCTTAGACAAAATACTGGACTTAGAAAAAATTCCACTCCATGTGATTTCAATAGAGAAGCTACTAGTTTGTACCTGAGATGGTCTATTTCTAAGATGGCTTATAAGAATTCTTGTCCCTGTATTACATCCTATGTGACCAACAGAATGTGGCAGAAATGATGGTGTGTGACTTCCAAATTGGGTTAAAAAAAAGACTGTGGATTCCTCTTTGGGTACTCTGTCAAAGGTCTCAAACAGCTCTCTGGTTGTTGTTGGTTTTTGCTTTTTGGTTTGTTTTTTTTTTTTTTTTGGTGGTGGTGGTGGTGGTGGTGGTGGTGGTGGTGGTGGTGGTGGTGGTGGTGTATATGTGTGTGTGTGTTTCCCATCCTGCATATCCTCTTTTCACTTTCTACAGATCTCACACTGGCTCTCTCTTCATTCCATCACCAATCTGGGTGCTTTGCTCTGTTCTCAAGAGGACCCAACTAGTGGTGAGGAGAACTAGACTGAATGGATCCAGGAAGCGATTTAGTTATCAAACCTTCAAATTCGAGTCCTGTGCTTGGCAGGTACTCCACCACTTGAGCCATGCCTCCAAGCTCTTTATCACATTGGTTATTTTGGCAGTAGGGTCTCACTCATTCCTGTGTTTCCCCATGTTACTGGGGATGACAAGTGCACACCAATGCCTCCAGACATGGAGTCTCTCAGACTTCTTTTATACAGACTGGCCTGGCTGCAATCCTCCAAGTTCTGTCTCCCAAATAGGATTACAGGCTTGAGCCACATACCCAGCTAAGCCTTGTGCTTTTGCAAAGACTTCTGCATTTTTGTCTGACCCAACTAACCCTTACCTTATCAAGACAGTGGTGGCACATTAAATGTCACAGAAAGCAGGATAACAAAGAGAAAAGGCCAGAGCACGGAGAAAAACCTATTACTTCTTTGACGGGTGGAGTCTGATAAAAGAAGACATAGATTCCTTTCACAGACAGGTTTTTCCTTAATGCCAAATGCCAAGTGCCAAGGACTTGAGGTCTTATTGTCATTAAAATCTTTTCTGCTATGATTGTTGGTGGGTTTCTAGCCATTGTCAGTGGTTTTGAAGCCAGACATCAACATCTGTTCAAATAGTTCGTGTGGCTTTTCCTTTCTGTTGAAAATGGTTTGTACCTGTATTATACATTTTTGTATAACTGAAAAAGAATGTGAGCGTGAATCAGCACCTCAAAAATCAGCAGGAGGTCAGGGAAGCATGCCCAGCATGTCCCCAGCGAGCTAGTCTCGCGGCTGTGGCATTGCTGTGCTGCCAGTGTGGTCCAAGGAGCCTTGGCAGCAGCTGTCAGCTTGAATAAAGTCTAGGAGCTGTCACACCTGTGTCACCAGCACAGCTAAATGATACTGGCACAGGGTCTTCCAGCAAACTGCATAGACAATACGTTCTATGCACCTATGTTCTCTTGTTTTCATGATTAGAGGTAGATGGAAGATTGAATGCAAATTTGTTAACAAAAAAAAAAACACCCTTCCATAATTTCCACAGGCAATGCACATCAAAGGTTTATATCCTATCAGTAATATAGTGAGATTTGAACATTTTCGGTGTGTGAGTGGGGGGGGAGGGAACTAGACATTTCCAAGTTACAATGTTAGGAATCATTTTCTAGAGATGTTACAGGGGGATCATTTCTCATTCTCCACTGAAATGTGATTACATTCTAGTCCAGTTAACCCACTTCTTTAAAGGGAAAATTCAGTACATTGGTTGAACCAAATCACGTGCATTTATAAGATAAACATTTTTTTTTTTTTTTTTTGGGTCCGGTTGTGGGGCCTGAATTCTGGGCCTGAGCGCTGTCCCTCAGCTCTTCAGCTCAAGGCTAGTGCTCTACCACTTGAGCCACAGCGCCACTTCCAGCTTTTTTCTTTTTGCTTATGTGGTGCTGAAGAATCGAACCCAGGGCCTCAGGCATGCAAGGCAAGCGCTCTACCACTGAGTCAACTTCCCAGCCCAAGATAAACATTTTTAAACAAAAAACATACACTCATTACCCCTCATTAAATATGGAAGATATACCATCATATCTTAATTCCAAGTAAGTTAAAGAATGTGAATGGTAGCATAGAAGAAAAGGGAGGAGGAGAGAGGGAACAGAGCAGGACCCCTGAAAGTCAGATGGATAAGAAAAGTGGGGTGCAGAAACTCTTTGGAAAGCGTAGATTCTAGAAACTTCTGTGAAAGAGTGACAGCGATAGTTCCCTCTGCATTTGCTGGCATAGAAGAGAGAAAGATAATGATTTCAGTCTTAAAACTCTGTCATATCTGACATCATCCCGATGAAGACTATAACTCTGGTACCATGTGGGACCTAATGCTATGGCCTATTGCATTCTATTCTGTATGTGCTTGTTTGCCATTCAAAGCCAAGGTAACAAAATGCATCCAACTTCTTTAATTTTATTTTTTCGCACATTTGGCTTCTACTTAACTGACACATAAAATGATATGTAACAATAGGGCATTACAAAATTATCTTTTCAGTTTTTATCTAAAAGGGCATGTTCAGAAGTGTTCAGCAAAACTAGGTAGGGGAGGATTTTGGATGGAAATTGTGCTGAGATAATTGAACTGAGATAATTTATCATTTCTATTTTTAAGCTTCTATAATTTTCATTGATATAGTTAAATGACCAGAAAGGACACACACACACACACACACACACACACACACACACACACACACACACACACACACACACACACACACACACACACACACACACACACACACACACACACACACACACACACACACACCCCTGACTGAAAACTAGAACTGCTCACAGTGAAAATTTAAAATAGTTAAACCATGTTTTGAATAGAAAGCTCTTTCTAATGAAGAATTCCAAATGTCTGGGTACTCTGACCAGAATGTTGTGAAAACGGAGATGATAAAGGAGGTGGCTCGTGGCTAGAATTCTAGCAACTCAAGAGGCTGAGAGTCAGGCTTGAAGCCAGCCTAGGTAGGAAAGTTTGTGAGACACTTATCTCAAATTAACCAGTAAAAAGCTAGAAGCCAGGTGTGGTTCAAGTGGTAGAACTCTAGTCTTGAGCAAAAAAGCTAACAGTGCCTAGGTCCTGAGTTCAGTGTTCAAACAGTGTTCACACACACACACACACACACACACACACACACACACACACACACACACACACACACATCATTATTTGGATCCATTATTTCCATTCCTGGGTACAGGATGACTCGGAAACAGCAAGGACAGTATATGATCCAAGCATGTCAAAAGTACCGTGTGCCACTTGCTTACCCCCGCCACCCCCACAACTGCTAGCACTCACAGAAAAAGATGTTTGCAGTTGAAACACTAAATAAAATGCTCTTAGAAGCAATTTTTTAAATGCAGAGGTATTAGGTTTCCAGCACTGTTAAAACCCACCTCATCCAGAATGTTCCAGAACTTTGTGTTCTCTGTGCTACCAACCAGATGGGCAATATGCAGACGCAAACAGAAAAAGTCGAGTATACCAATGGCCACAGTGTTTTTTGAAGAATATATTTAAATGAAGCTGATTAAAATCTTGTTGAGGAAGTGGGCACTGGTGGCTCACACTTTGAGCCACAGGTACTCGGGAGGCTAAGATCTGGAGATCATGGTTCAAAGCCAGCCTAGGCAGAAAATCTTGTGAGGCTCCCATCTTCAATTAGCCCCTCAAAATCCAGAAGTGTGTGGCTCAAATGGTAGAGCATATCTTGGGTAAAAGCTTAAGGACAGCACCTAGGCCCTAAGTTTAAGCCCCAGAACCAGCACAAACTAAACCAAACAACAACAACACCAAAAATCTTCAGTGCCAATATTGACACTGAAGCTTCTTAGGCTGAGTCTCATGGCTTTCTCCTCTGCCCTTCATTTTTTCCACCTTCAAAACACAGCCTGCTTTGCTGTCCTTGACAACTCTGGGGTTGGGTGGAGGATTCCAAACCCACCTCTGGTCACCTTCTAGAATACTCAGTGGCTGCCAGGACCTCCAGTATCTGTGCTGGGCCCCTCTAGGCCCATTACCACCCTATGGTCCTGATGGGGCCATCACTGGGTGGTGTCTCTTCACAATGAAGAGATGATTACTCTTTACCCACTGGCAGATCATTTGAATTTGTTCACAGCCTATGGTGCTACATGCAGCCCTAAGTACTTTACATTAAATGATAATTCAGAAATATAATTCCCATACAAGTATCATCCACTTAGACAATAGACCCTAAGCAGTTTCTTGTATTGTCAATGGTTTGCAGGGCAAGATATGGGAACACATTGGTGTTGTGTTCCACATTTGAGCTTTGCATGCACCAACTATCTAACCTAAATAAACAGAACCTAGGGGCAGCTGTTGAGAGGATTTAAATGCCAGTGGGTACAATTACACCACTGCTTTTCTTCCATCATGAATACTGAGCTGCTCTTTGTGGCAATTAGACAAGCAATAGATCCCAAACCTCTTCAAGGCTACTTCTCTGCATCTGAGAAGTTAGGAAGATGAAAATTGCTCTGTGCTCAGCCTAAAGCTCTACTGTTGTCCTCCAGAGAATATGGAAACAAAAAATCAGGGTTGCTCTCTGGGAGCAGATTGAAATTATTAAATGTATTAAGTGAAATTTTCCAAAGCTCAGAAATAAGTCAGAGGCTGGACACTGATTATTCATAGCTGTGATCCCAGCTACTCAAGAGGTGGAGATTGGGAAGATGGAAATTTGAGGCTAGCCCAAGCAAAAATAAAAAAGGTTGTGAGATTCTTTCTCATTAGAAAAGGCTGGGTCTGGTGATATTTTAACATTCATTGTTTATACTAAACTATATCAACTCTAGCAACTAATATCACCCTATTTATGGTAGGAAGTGTTAATAAGAGGATCATGGTCCAGGCCAGGCTAGTAAAAAAACAAGAGCCTATCTTAAAAATAACCAGAGCAAAAAGATAGTAGGGGGTCTGTTAGCAAATACAAAGTCCTGAGTTCAAATTCTACTACCACAGGAAGGAAGGGAGGGAGGGAGGGAGGGAGGGGAGGGGAAGGAGGGAGGGAAGGAGGGAAAGAGGGAGAGAGGAAGGAAGAAAAGAAAGGAAATGAGAAAGAGATAAAAAGAGAGAAAGGAAGAAAGGAAAGAAAAAGAAAGAAAAATATTACCATGTATCTTTTAGTGCCATACTAGACCCCAGGTTGGTCAGATACCATAAAGGATATATTTTTACTTAATATACAATAGGCTGAAAACTCTGTAAAATTAGATGTTCTCTCATGGAAGACTGATAAATTTTAAGTTAATTTTGTCCAATAGAGATGTAAATTATTTGATTGAAAAATATCTGCAAAGGTTATGGTGGTTTTCTTTTTTGTTTTTTGCCTAGGAAAATAATCAGTTTGTATGGAGCATGGCCTTGTGATTTTGACATTCTTTCTTTCACTGACCATACATACTTTAGCCTCTTAAATTCTTTAAATCGAATTATTCATTGAAATTCAGTCTAATGGATTAATTAAATCTTTGACTCTTATGTACTTGAATATAATTCATGTCTTACCTTTTCCAAAAATTGACAATCATAATCAAATAGGCTTATTCTGATTATTGAATTGTAATCTAACATCCAGAGAGTTACAAAAATATCATCAAAGAAATTGCTAAGGAATTAAGAATGAATAGAATGTGTTTTAGCCTTTTCTTAAGGGATGTTATGAAATATGCTAAGCAATTTAGCTTGTTTTGGTTTCAACACAATTAAAAAAAATTAAATTGACGGATGAAAATAAATATCACCAAAGAAGCAGAATGATTTTCAGCCAGGTAAGTAATCCAACAGATTTAACTTTATCCCATATGATCAAAGAGGAAGAAATCAGTGGATCAGGATGGGAAGCTCTAATAGCAAATGTCCATCCATCTAGGTTCTGAGCAGGAGAGTGTAAAGTCCACTTGATAGATATAGACTGGGTAGTCTGTCACCAGGTTGATGTCATGAGACATAGAAGCTACATAACTAGGTCGTTTTTCTCCCATTTCCATGATCACTAGGTAACCACTGGTAGAAGTGTTTTGTTTTGTTGTTTTTTTCCAGCAGGGAGGCGTACAGAAGTATCTATTCAGTTGGTACTTTGATCTCTCACGGTAAATGAATAAATTGGCAATGCCATGTGGTTTTACATTTCTTTTCAAAACCTGACAGCATGTGTCTATGCTGTACTGTAATCAACTTTGGTTCTTCTACTAGGTCAGGTTTCTGAGCCTGTAGACCGTGGCCTATTCCAGACTCCGACTGCACCAATGGAAATACTAGTAAACAAACCCTAGCTGTGGACATCGTTTTGTGAATTTGTTTGCCTTCAGTTTCCAATGTCCTGCAGACTGATACTATTGTAAATATCCAATAAAAATGTATAACTAGAAAACTGAACCCCCCCTCCCCAAAACCTCAAAGAAAATGTAGACTTAAGTTTTTCATTATTAGGTTCAACAGAGCTCACATTACTCTGTAAAACAGAAGTTTCCTTCAAGAATGTTTGTAAAAAAAACTTTTAAATGCTTGCTCTCAATATATGTTCTTATATTCTGGAGAGCTACAATCATCTGAGACTCATTAGAAAGGTAAGCAGTTGGGCCTTATCCCAGACCTCCTGAACCCAATCACTGGTTGGAGGTCCAGAAACTTATGACTTACCTAAACCTCCCTGTGGTTTTAGTGCATGCAAAGTTTGAGTGTTACGCCTGAAGAGTAAGTCTAAAGCAGTAGCCATTATATTAAAGGGACCAGACCCTTAGAGAAACTCAAATCTGACAAGTTGGGGGAAGGTTCTCTGGGAAACTGGAGTCAGAGTAGCCCAATAGAAATTCTCAAATACACACACACACACACACACACACACACACACACACACACACACACACACACACATCCCTTTACTCACCAAAATGTCTAAAGGCAGTGTGGAACCTGCTCTATCACCTTTTCTACACACAGACTTAATCTCAAACTTGGTCAAATAATGAATTGCCTTTTCCTGGTAATAGTTTAAAACCATAGGATCATAAATCAAATCCTAATTATGTGAACATTTCTTCTTGAGCTCATTATTCTTTCCAACAATCTATATTTCCATTTGTAATTTGAGCTAGGTCATGCCATTTTTGAATTGTGAGATGTAATAATACATCTTTAATATCTTATAAGGGTTGATCTTCCTTGGCTATTTCTCTGATGGTTTGAAAGTTACTTCTTATCAATTAATTTTCATATAATTTTTTGCTACATTCTTCAAAGTATCCCGTCAATATTTCAATTGCAATTGTTAACTTGCTTCACATTAGTTAACTTGCTGACAGGTTAGGAAAGACCGGCCCAGCCCTGCGCCTCAGTGTCTGTGAGATAGGAGGCAAGTCAAGGAGCCTGGGTTTAGGAAATAGCAACACGAAATAATCTCCGCAATAAATTAATAAAATAATGTAGGAAAGGCGAAAGATTTATACGATCTGACGAGAAACCAGAGAATCTTTGTTGTTGTTGTTTTCAGTGTACGATGTGATTGCTTTGTTTTCTTTGTATGTTCTTCCCCCTGTGATATATCTCCCGTTGTCACTGTACTTGATTTTGGTACCCTGCATCTTATGTATACACTTATCTAATATGGGGAGGGGAAGGGAAATAACAAAATGCTGAAACAAGAACACAGGATGACCCCTATCAACAATGATACCCACAAGACAGTATATTGGAAATGAACTTTACAACTGGAGGAATGAACTTTACAACTGGGGGGAGGAATGAGGAAGGTGGGAGACGGAAGGGATAGTGGGAAAACAACACAGGAGGGAGTAACAGTTCTCAACAAGAAATGTGCTCATTACCTTACTCATGTCACTGTAACCCCTCTATACAGCATCTTTACAATAAGATAAAAACTTTAATAAAGGATGAAATGGAAAAAAAATTAAAATAATGTAGAAATCACTGTCTGGATTACAGGTTCTCCAAGACGCCACACTCCTTCTCCTTCTCCTTTTCTAAACATTGCTGATATTTTCTTTTCTCTATCTTATTATTTTTATTTGAGGGAAGAAAGGAATGAAGAATGAACAATATTGTAAGCAGTATATTTTCACTTTTGTTCTTGTTTGGCAATGACCTAATGATTTCAAGTAGAGTTTATTATTACCATTATTATTACCATTGTATATGGAAATAGCATATATGATAATAGTATAATTTGATATAAGTAATGGTAATTTCTGATTCCTCCATTCTTCCTGCAAGTTTTTATGTGTTCAAGAGGATGATACATTTTCCTAATTTTTTATGCCCGAGGGAAAAAGTTTACTTTCCAAAGGAATTAATGGAAAAAATAATTCAACTGAACTACATCAAAATTAAAAACCTTGAGCCAGACACCAGTGGCTCACATCTATAATTCTAGATTCTTAGGAGGCGGAGATTTAGAGGAACACAGATTGAAGACAGTCCAGGCTTTTCTCCACAAAAAATCAGCCTGGAGGCGTGGCTCAAGTAGTAGAGAGCCAGTCATGAGCAAGAAAGCTGAACAATAGTGCAAGGCCCTGAGTTTAAGCCCCAGTACCAGAAAAAAATTAGAGCCTCTGTGCTGGCTTGGGAATGTGGCTCAGGGGTAGAATGTTTGCCTAGCATGAATGAGGTCCCTGGATTCAATTCCTCAGTACCATATAAACAGAAAAAGCCAGAATGGCACTGTGGCTCAAGTGATAGAGTGCTAGCCTTAGGTAAGAGGAGCTCAGGGACAGAGCCTAGGCCTTGAGTTCAAGTTCCAGGACTGGCAAAACAAACAAACAAACAAACAACAACAACAACAACAAAAACCCTCTGTGTTTTGAGGGTTACAATGAACAGAGTGAGTGATCTAAGCTAATAAGAGAATTCAGAATACATGAAGAATTCCTACAACTTAACAACAGTGAGAACAGCAATATCACCCAACAACAAAAATTCAAAACTTGAATCAACATTTCTTTTAAGAAGATATATAACTGACTAATAAACACATGAAAAGATGTTTAATACCACTAATCATTAGGTAAACATACAACAGAACTCGAATGATATTTTCCCAGTCCCATAAGAATGTCTTCATTACAAAAAAGAAAAAGAAAAAAAAAGAAGTATTAGTAAGGATATGGACTGTGAACTTTGGGTAGGAACATAAAATAATGCAGCTGCTTTGAAAATCAATATGGTTGTTTCTCAAAAAATTAAAAATAGAATTATCAAATGACTCAGAACTGAAAGCATAATCTTTTATTTATTTATTTAGTTAGTTAATATATTTATTGTGCCTGTACCAGCTCTTGAATTCAGTGTTTCAAACTCTCACTTTGCTTTCTTGCTCATGGCTAGCATTCTACCACTTGAGCCAATTCCTCCAGTCCAAGAAAGCAAAATCTTGAAGACATATTTGCACAATCATTCACAGTAGCATTATTCATGATAGCTAAAGTGGAGAAATAACCCAATGTCCACTGATGGTGAGTGGAAAAAACAGAGCATGTACAAACTCACTAATGAACACAAATCATCATTCTGCTTATTGTCATTCTCATTCTTATGATTAGTTCCAACTAATATTGGGGCTAGGTATGGTAGGAGCCCTGTGTCAGAGGCTGGTTCAGAGTCTGTAACACTAGAGGCTAACTGGAACTTGGCAGATGCAAGGCCAGCCTAGAGCTGAAGGGCAGAAATAGAATAGAGGAAGGGAAATAAATGAGTCTTGCCAACATAAACTCTTATTTATCAGAAAAGGGTGAGGAGGAAAGTCTTATACACTGGGAGATGGGTCCTTGAAATGGGTTTCTAGACCTCAACATGGCACTGTCAGACATGGAGATTTTAATCACAGCTATACTTTCTCCCTTCTCCCATCTCTTCACCGCCATTGGGTAGGAAGCACATCCGA
This sequence comes from Dipodomys spectabilis, assembly GCF_019054845.1. Lineage (NCBI taxonomy): Eukaryota > Metazoa > Chordata > Mammalia > Rodentia > Heteromyidae > Dipodomys > Dipodomys spectabilis. The sequence goes on along the minus strand of NW_024870719.1, from coordinate 16,320,362 downwards.
ATCCTAAAGTCTTCATTAATTCATAGTATGGATCTTATTTCTATTGAATCCTCATGGTCTGACAGCAGGAATACAGAATGGAACATTGACAATAGTCAAGTTCTATTGCTGTTTGTTAAGGAAGTCATGGATGGTGAGGAAGTCCTAGCAGAAGCTGGTGGGAACTCTTTCCTGAGAGCAGTAGGGACATCTCTCCTTTCAAGGGCTACAAAGTTACGGAGTGCGAGGATCTGCAGAGAATTCCACATTTGCATTCAATGTACATCTATCATTTTCAGTTATTTTTAATCTAGACAAAGAGAGCTTTGCCTGGTCTTTTGTGGGCGTTTTGTTTGTTCCAATGGGCTTTTGCTGGAGATATTAACAATTCTCTCTCTCTCTCTCTCTCTCTCTGAGTGATTTTTAAAGCTTTATTTCATGTGACTTGTATCTTTCACGTTTAATTATCAGAGGACAAGAAAGCAAGGGAACAGCCATGAGAACCATCTTTCTCTTGGCCAGATCTGTACTCTTTCCATCCTATACCTACTCCAGTCAGACTGAATTAGTGTTTTAGTATCCTGTCTTGGGAGTGGAACATGCTAAGAAACAGGCCACAATGTGAAGTAGTTCCTGTTTTCAAGGTCAATGACAGGGGTTGGTGGGATATGTGAACATCCTTCTTTAGCTTTCCCTAAGGAAAGACCATCTTGCCTGGATAATATTTTTCCATAAATACAGTTGCAGATGTTATTTTATTTCTGTGGGGACTTTGCTGTCTTCCTAATGGCTGCATCTGAAGTCAGTATGTGGAACGTTATGTGGCTTTCTTCCCAGATGTTTTAGAATTTCCTCCTTACTAAGGTTTAAAAAAATGTTAGGAGAACATGTCCTTACATCTTTCTCTGGATGTTAACTAGGAGACTAGTCTTTAATCAACTCTAGAAATACTTCCTACCTTAAACTGTTGACTTTTAAAAATGTATTTTTTGGGCTGGCTCATGTACTTAATCCCTATTATCCTGAAATTAAGAAACTGTGTTTTACTCTAGAAGTAGATCATCTAGCCAAGTATTATTTTTACAAGTTTATTTAATTCATCTAAGTTTTTATTTAATTCTATAATTTCAAAAAATACTTTCCTAGGTAACTATTTAGTTTTCCATATACATTATTTTCTTTATGGCCTCTAGAAATACCCTTAATCATGATATTGCAGTTTTCACTAAATGATTATTATCTTATTCTCCTCATTTAGATTATAGCTAAACATTTTTTAAAATTCTGATTTAGATTTTTTTTTAGTCAGATAAATTTTTATTGTTAAAACTGGTGAAAGTTTAAAAACTTGTTCTTTTATTCTTTTTTACTTTTTTTCTAGTTTTACTCTTCAGAGTCACAACTTTTGAAAACTGAATTATTCTGAAAATTCTTCTTTGACTTGTGGTTTGGATGCTGAAGGTTACTGAAGGTTTTCTTCTGAAGCATTTTCATCGGGATTTTTAATAGGTTGGATATAAAGACTATTCTCCATACTGCTACTTAGGCTATTGACTTAACTGCGGGCAAATTCTAGTTAGAAGTGCATACAGGAAAACTGTACAAAAATAGATGATAAGATTCCTTTAACAAGTGATATTCCCAGTAGCATATATCTTGGGGTTTCATATTAAAATGAGCCTTTCTCCTACAGAAAAAATGATGCTTCAATGAAATCTAAATTTAAATATAATTGTTTCCTCTACTAGGATTCTATGTTTAACCTGATTTGCAGGTAATCTAGAACTAAAAGAAGAAATGACACTCAGAGTGATGCCACCATACAAATGATGTGGTGTCATAGGAGCAAACTTATAATGATCAAGTGACATAAGCTCTTCTTTGATATTTATTTAGTTATCTATCTATCTATTTATTTATTTTTGTCAGCTGTAGGGCTTGAACTCTGGGCCTGGGCACTGTCCCTCAGCTCTCCAGCTCAAGGCAAGAGCTCTACCACTTCTGGTTTTCTGAGTGGTTTATTGGAGATAAGAGTCTCATGGACTTTCCTGCCGGGGCTGGCTTTAAACTGTGATCCTCAGATCTCAGCCTTCTGAGTAGCTAGGATTACAGGTGTGAGCCACTGGTGCCTGGCTCTTTGATATTTATTAAGTATGGTTTGTCATATGTATCCCTGGAGATACATTAAGGATTAATTTGTATTTTATTCAGAGAACAAGTTTTAGCATTAACAGAAGCATCTATTTTCATTTATATTTATCTTACAATCACCATATTGCAAAATTGCCCCATATGAAACTGACAAATACATGCTTTTATGGAGACAGGATCTTCCTGTGTAGCCCAAGCTGGCTTTGAACTCCCAACTTCCAGGATTACAGGTGTGCATCATCATGCCTACCTTAGAAAAATACACTTTAAGAGAAAGTTACATAACTATTTAAAAACTATGATAAAGTATCATTAAAGGATATAAAGCCAGATGTGAGCATAAAGACATATTTTCTAGATGGAAGAAAAACAACATAAAAAAGTTGATCTGGCTAGAGTTGTAACTCAAAAGTTGGAGTGCCTACCTAGCAAATCTGAATTTCTGAGTTCAAATTCCAGTACTGAAATAAAATAAAATTAAATAATAAATAGAATAAAAGGTTAGTGAGACACAGTTGCATTTCTATTATTAACACAATAGTATCATATTGACATGGAACTAGAAAATGGATCTAGGAATTAATAGTACAAAATACAGAAATTAAGAATAGATAGAAATAATATATATCAAAGGTAGCATTTCTTTCTCTTCAGTAGACAAAAGAGATTTCCTTTTTGCTCTTGTTTTTGTCTTTACAGAGCAGAGTTGTCATAGATAGTTACACATTTGGAGGAACAACAATATATTCATACCTTACATCAAATGAAAAATATATCTAGTAGTCAAGTTTTTGTTTTTTGTTTTTTTTTCATTTTTTTTTTTTGTCATGGGGCTTGAACTCAGGGCCTGGGTGCTATCCCTGACCTTTTTTGCTCACGGCTAGTGCTCTACCACTTTGAGCCACAACACCACTCTGGTGTTCTGAGTTATATGGAGATAAGTTTCCTGCCCAGGCTGGCTTTAAACTGCAATCCTCAGATCTCAGCCAGCCTGAGTTGCTAGGATTATAATAATGAGCCACTGGCGCCCGGTTTAGCTTTTCATTTCTATAATGAAATACTTGAGGGAAGCTACTCTATACATAAAAGATGGATATTCTGACTCACAGTTCTACAGTGTAAACATTGTGGTACAGTCTTTGATGAGAGTCCCTTTTATCTGCATCTTATCATGGTGGGAACTCATGGCTATATATCTGTCTTCTGGCTTTTCTCCCATAACACCACCAGAATTCAATCATCGGAGCTCCAACCCAATGATCCAATCCAATCACTTTCTCAAAAGCCTCCAACCATAGGCACCATAGTGGGATTAAGTGTCCAACTTCTTAACACTATTGATATGCATCTTTGGTAGTAAAACATGTACATAATTTTAGGGGCATAGCCATATTCAAACCATAGCATAGATTTAATGTGTCTCTATGAAAAATATATTTTTAGCATAGTAGAAGAATAAGGAGGCCATTTATATTATCTTGGTTAAAGAAAATGTCCCTAAGCAAGACAAGGAATAAGAAATCATAAAAGAGATAGGCACCAAGGGCTCATGCCTGTAGATTCTAGCTGCTTTGGGAGGAACATGGTTGTGGTCATCCCGGCATATAGGTAAGGACCCCCACCTCCAACTAAGAGCTGGTCATGGTGACAGGTGTCTGTCATTCTAGCTTTGCAGAAGGCAGAGATTGGGAAGATCACAGCTTCCCACCAGCCCAGACAAAAGAACCAAAAAAGTTTGTCAGCCTTGATCTCCACAACAGAGTCTAAGACTGGTGACAATGTCAAAACCAAAAAAAAAAAAAAAAGGTGAATTTGGAAATACATAGCTGCATCCATTTTTTGGAGAAAAAAAGGTATTATTATCACTAACATTTGGAGAATTCTCTGCTAACTGAGGGAAGAGTCAACTTTCTAAAAGCATAGGCAAAGGATATGAAATGACAATTCTCAGAAGAGGAAATGCAAAAGGACATTAAAAACATATCAGAATAGAAGGGAATGCAAATTAAATTGAACATCATTCTTTATCCAATGGAGTGGTAATGCGTAGTGATAAGTAGAAGATAGAAAACAAGCAATCTCATACTTTCTAATGGGGCTAAACTGTTAAAACCTTTCTAGAACAAAACCTGGCAATAAATTTTAATTAAGGGACATATGTCCTTTGGCTTAATAATCTCCCTTTGGGGATTCAATTAGACTGGAGCACTGGTGTATAAGGAAAGACCAGTTAGGGAAAAACACAACCAAGAGGGGGAATTGAACAGTATCAATCATTAACAGGAATGAATTAGGTCCACACCTACAAGCTAAGTGAAGGCCTATGATGCTCTTATAAAACCCAACTGCTAATAAGACTGGACTGTTAGTACATGAAAAATACTCAGTGAGAAGGCATGAGAGTGTATGATCAAACGATGTGAAAAGGATATTTTACCTGCTTTTGAGGTAATGGAATGGCAATCTGTCAGGTCTCTGCCTAAAATACATGTTACACATTCATGAACATGAACAAAAATGCGGACTGGTTTATCTAAACATGAACAAGGACTCCTTGGAGGAGGAAACAGACAAAGGAGGAAAGGAAAAATGAACTTTTCTCCATACTCATCGAACTGTTTTTCCTTGTACAAACAAAGACATGTTGCTTTCATCATTAAAAATATCTTGTAGAGAAATAATTCAAAGAAAAAATAGAAAAAAAGATGAGATAAGATGCTCAGGCTGCATTGTAATGGAAAGTGTACGTTCATTTAACGACCATTTAACCTGGTCCCTTACACCAAGAATGAAAAATGAAAGCTCAAGCAATTCTTTTTTACTAAAAAAAAAAAAAAAAAAAAAAGAATAATGACAGGGTGTATCTGCAACAAAACTACTCAAAACATGTATTCAGAGAATGCTAATTGTCAACAAGCAGAATCACAGAAACTCGTTCACAGTGCTAATAAAGAGTCAATTGGTGTGACTGCTTTAAGAAAATTTGTCCCTACCTAATAAAGGTGGACATGTGCATATCCTATGAGCTAACAGCTGATCTCCAAAAGTGCTTGTTCTAGAAAAATAGATGCATATGGCTTAAAAGACTTATGCGGAATGTGCAGGGTGACACAGTTTATCAGAGCAAAAATCTGGAAGCAACTCACGTACCTAAAAAAGAATAGCATGTGATGTAGTTCTAGCAATGGAAGAGCAATACTGCTGCAAGTATTAATGCTAGAACAATGAAAATGAGGAAACGAAAGCTATGGGCGTCCATCTGGATGAATCTCAAATTGTAATGTTGGGTAAAATTCCAATCTGTTTAAAAAACAAGACAACATGACTGTTTAAGTCTCCAAAGTAAGCAAAAGTAAGTAAAAGCAGGGGAATGATGAAGTAATGAATGTAGATTGTAGCTTTCTAAGAGGAAGGACAGGTAAGCTCAGGAAAAGGAATATTGAAATTTTTCAAAGTAGCACGTAAAGATGCAACAGTATGTGTGGTTACCTTATTAATAGATTTAATAGATGTGTGCATATGCCTGTATCATTTTGGATTATGATATATTTTATGCACACAGAAGGTAAAAAAAATCTGGATCTTTTTCAATAAATCCTATCCTCTGACTGCAAAAGCACATGGCCACCTTCCAGGTAGACTCGGTGCTATAGCTGTTTAACATAGAATAAGACTCCAGAATAAGACTCAAAGCAACATCTGGGAGCTTCCAGTGTCAGAGTGAAACAGAAAGTTACCTTATACACCTTTTTTTGGTAGCATGCCAGATGTTAGCGTATAAGCAGAAAACTCAGACTAAACACACACACTGCTATACAAGTTTTTCAAGTCACCGTGGAAAAACGTAACTTGCCAAATGACAGGAAAAGCAAAGTAACAGTTCTCAGCAGAGTCACATTGGTATGACGTTCACATTGAGTAAATAATGACTATCATTACCCTTTAAATTTTAAACTGAATGACACCCAAACTCAAACTTTGGCTAGTAGGATTTTTCAAAATCAGGGGGGAAAAGTTTGTAGCTGTTCTTAGCTGGAACTCCAGCAAACACAGGCTTTCTTGAGTAAAGAACTGGTGGGTCTCTACTTGTGGGCACTACAGTCTTGGTCCTGGTTCAGTGCAGCAGACCCTACATAGACACTCTAAGTAAGGTAGTGAAGAAAGATAATTAGACAGAGAAGTCTATTGTGATTCCCATTCTTTACAGCCACTGGAAAGCCACCCTGGATCCCAACCAAATCATTGAACCACTGCTCATTCTGATCCGGCTCCTCATCCTTTCCAAGGGTCAGTATTTGGATTTCTACTTCATTCACTCTGTTCTAACCCCTACTCTTGGGAGTTTGAGGAATAATGTCTTGAGCTAAGACGCTTGGTGGACAGGATATCCTGTATCTAGTTCACTAAGGCTAGCGGAAAGGGTGATTAGGTAATTGGAATGTGTGTTGTTTTTTAAAAAGAAAGAAAAAGACAAGAAAAAAATTCAAAGTCGCTACAGGCATTTTATCATCTTAAGTAAACCAGAACAGCATGAGATGGAGCTATCTCTGTCAGTAAATGTAGTTTTATTTGGCACGTTTTTACCTCCTGTGGTTAGAAAGTTTTACTTTGTGCTCAAGACCTGGGAATGCAGGTGCAGCTCAAGCACCTGGTAAACAGTGGTACATTTTCTTTTTAGCAACTGAAAAAGAAGGAATGAAATTAATTGCTCTTCTTGGATGTTGTTCTCCCAAGCCAAGTTTTTCATTGTTTTCTTGAGATATAATGTGACTCAGTATATCTGCAAGTATGTATCTATCATTACCATTAAGTTCTTGAAGATTATCAACCACTAACAAAAAGAAAAACCCTATCCATTTGTAGTCAAGCCTGTTTTCTCACCTCTCCCACCAGCTCCTGTAACCCCAAATCTACTTTCTGTCTCTGTGGATTTGTCTATTATGGACACATGCATGAATGAACCATATCATGTGATAGGTCAGGGCTAGTACTTTATTCCTTTTTATGGTCAAATGAGTTGTTTGCTAAGCCATTCATCAGTTGATGGGCATTGTGATATTTCCTCCAGGTTGCTTATTCATGGCAAGGAACAGAAGCAAAAATCAGGATCCAGACTTCAGGTCTGAACTCAAATTAAATCAGGAATTAGTAAACACGAATACAGTTATATCTGCATTTATACCGAAATGTCATTGTACCACTTCTGGAGAATACAAATGGAGATGTCAGCTGTGGGAACACGGAATTGTTGATTTTTTTGGTTATATTATTAATGAAGAAAGAAGAAGAGAAGTAGAACCAAAACTTAAGTCATGTCCATCAATAGGAAAATAAACTACAATAGAATGTTACTCTGTAATAAAAGGAATGGACGTTTGCTAGGTACAGCGTGACTGTATCTTCATGTGACAATGCTGGGTAAGCAGGGGAAGAGGAGATTATTCTGGCACATGAGAAAGCATTTGAACAAAAAATTTGACTGTGCACATGATTCCATAGGTGCAAGCAACCAGAATTCATTAAAATCATACACGTTAAAAATATATGTCATACCAGGTGCCAGTGACTCATGCCTGTAATCCTGGTTACTCAGGAAGTTGAGATCTGAGGATTGCAGTTCAAAGCCAATCCAAGAGAGGAAAGTATAATTCTTATCCACAATTAACTACCAAAAAACTGGAAATGGAGGTGTGGCTCAAGTAGTAGAGCACCAGCACTGAGCAAAAAAAGCTCAGAGACAGTACCCAGGACCTAAGTTTAAGCCCTAGGACTGGTGCGCACATGCACACATGCGTGTGTACACACACACACACACACACACACACAACACACACACAAATGTCATTTATTCTGTATTATACTTTAGTAAGGTTGCTAAAAAGTAATTTTTTACAGTGAGCATATCTACTTATCAAATTAATATGCATTTTGTAAGATAAGGTCATGCTAGGTTAGCTAAGGCCGGCCTGTAACCCATGACATTCCTGCCTCAAACTCTCAAGTGTTAGGATAGTAGGAACGGGCCACTATATCTTGTTCCATTGTATTAACTAAGTACATGCAGTTTTATCTATCAATTTTGCCTTAATGAAGCTTCTTAAAACATGTATATACAGTTCCCCAAATATTTGCATGACTAGGAGATGGAAAATACAGCCTTTATTTTACATCCATGGAGCCAGTTAATTTGATAGCAAGTCAAATTCATCTTATTCTACACATGAGGATAATTAAGATAGAGTTCGGTAACCTGCCCAGGCTCACGATCAGCACAAAGCTGAGCTCTCCTGCTCTTCATATGTGTGTGTTTCCATGCCACACTGCCTCTCACTCTTCTCACAGACTCAACTCTGCTCACCAGTTCCTAAATCAGGGAACTTTCTGGTCTACAGAAAAAGTTCACGCTTGAGGGTGGCATTCTATACTTGCTTTCTTTTGACTGTCATTTCCTCATGCCCAAATTGGTTTCTAATTAAAAGATTTATCAGAGTCTGTTCATTTATTCCTTCTTCATGAATCAGAATGGTTAATCTAGACAGATCAAGGCAACTAATCCTGGTTCCTGGATCAAAGGAGTGAAAATAATTCATCTGACATTAAAAGCCAGCTTGATAAACTCCCAAATCAGCCAGTCAACTCACTAGCTTGGCATTGCATTTGTTTAGGGTAATAGTCACTCCTTGAATTATGGTAGAAACAACAACATGGGTGATGTACACCAGTTTTATGGTGCCCAGGTTCTTTTCTTTGTTTCCTCTTCTCCTCCCTCCCTCCCTCCCTCCCTCCCTTCTTTCCTTCCTTCCTTCCTTTCTTTTTTCTTTTTTATTCTGAGCCAGTTCTAGGGCTTGAACTCAGGGCATAGGCACTGTCCTTGAGCTTTTGTTGCTCAAAGCCTGTGCTTTATCACAGCTCTACTTTCCAGTTTGGGGTGGATAATTGGAGACAAGAGTCTTTGGGCTTCACTACTCAGACTGGCTTCACACTGCAATCCTCATATTTCAGACTCCTAAGTAGCTAGGAACTACAGGTGTGAGCCACCAGCACCCAGCTGCACTATGTCCTCGATTAAGTAAAATTAATAAAAATGTGAAATTTGGGACACGCTGCTATTTCTCTCATAAAAGACATTTGTAATGACAGTTAACTAGATGGACAGATTCCTTTTGCCTGGAAAAGCTGTTTTCATCTGGTTCTGCCCAGTGTTATGCCTTAGGAGACTAAAGTAGACAGACGGCATCAGGCTGGCTCTTTGCCTTCTCGTTGGGTTTGGCCAATGGGGAACATTAGAAGGCCAGAGGAAGACAAGAAATAAGTTCTATTTCTTTCCTGGAACTCTTGTCCACAGTGTTATGATTTGGCTCTTCTACTTTTCTATAGGCCACAGGTCCACTCAGAAGACTCTTGCTAAGCTGAGTGTCTCAAGCCTGTAATACTAGCTATACAGGAGATTGAGCTCTAAGGATTGCAGTTTGCAATTTATGCTTAACCAGCATAAAGCTGGGAGTGGAGGTATGGCTCAAGTGATAGAGTGTTATCCTTGAGTGAAAAAGCTAAGGGACAGTGCACAGACCCTGGCTCTGCATTCAAGCCCCAGTGCTCACACACACACACACACACACACACACACACACACACACACACACACACACACACACACACACATACAGAGTCTCTCTCGTTTTAAATCAGTGGTAAAAGAGCCTTGGGAATCTGCTCTTTCCTTTATATTTGTCCACAACTTTGTAAATGCTCTCTGCGTTGACCTCTGCTACAATTAATGAATTTGGGGTCCCAATTGTTTCCAGTAGTGCTGATATTTTCTGAGATTTGAGAACAGAGAATATGAATGTAGTCAGAATATGAATTTATTCAAACTCCTCCATTATTTGAAAACACTGACTTCCATGGTGTTAATTACAGGCAAACTAATCAAGAGCGATATAGTCTGGAGGGGTCAAAGAGCACCAACTGAACCTGTGCCAATATGTACTGGCGATTGGGTAAGATGAAGGCACACTCATGGAAACTTAAGAGACAGTGAAGATGATATTATACAACTGAACATGTGAGAAATGTGAAACATATTCAGAATGATGGCTCCTGCTTTCTTATGCTCGATAAATCATATTGCCAGAGAGGCTTCAATATTTTTTTTTCAAATGGTGTTATTCTACTAAGATTGAGGCTTTAGATCATCTGAGGGGAGTTCTAAATATCAAATATAAAGAAGGAGATGCTTGCTACAGTAAAAAAAAAAAAAGACTGCCTGAATGGCAATCTGAGATTGCACAGAGGTACCATCTGTTTTCCCTCATTGAGAACTATTATCATATATAGTGAAAAATGTTAGAGCAGTGAAATACACTTCACGTCTCATGGATAAGTTAGCATCTCAAGTAGATTTTGATTACCTAGCACTTAGAGCAAAGCTATGTCCTTTATGGAAAGATGAATCTTGATCCCATGGGAGCCTAAAACAGCTAACATTCCCCGGGAATCACATCTACTCTGTCCTTCCCGTATGAGGTATAACTAGAAGAGCTACAGTAAGTTCTATTTCCTCCATGATTTTTTCTTTGATAATGCCAAATGTTTGTTAGCATATATCTGTAAAGCTCTTTCAAGTGAAAAAATAACTAAAATAAATGTTGGAACGATAATGTGGTGCTTTGTGTGTGAGAGAGACAAAGAGATAGACAGAGAGAGACAGAGACCCAGAGACAGAGACAGAGACAGAGACAAATAGAAAATAGGTCAGGAGATAGAAAAGAATAACCTGCTGAATTAACCTGAGTCAGCAAGGTAAGATATCTCTCCTCATATTCATTGTGAGTAACTATGAGAATGTAAGAATATCTAAAAGCAGATATGAAAAGAAAAAAATCTAGGAAATTCTGGCAGATTCCATTTAATTCTGCATAAGAACAGATGGTTCTCACAGAACCCTTGCTTCTTATTTTCCAAATGGGTGCTAATTTCATTCTTCCAACTTTTCCCAACTCAATGTAACCCATCAGTAACAAATCCCATCTTAGATTTGTGTCACATTTTATGATTTTGGCAGAAACTTTCCAATTTATTACTTTAAGAGATACTTAATGACAGGTCAGATGCAGTCAAGACAACTACTACAAGCCCTGTTTACAGATAAGGAGATGAAGGCTTTGGAGTCATCAGCCAAGATTCTTTTAGGAATAACTTGAATTAGCTTATGTAAACAAATGGAAATGTATTGGCTCATATCAATGGAATTCTAGGACTCTAATTGTACTAGACCACTAGTTTGCTCTCTTGCTTACATGTGCTCCTCCCATCCATTCCTCTCTCCTTTTCTTCCTCCATCCTTTCCTTCCCCTTTGTTCACTGGACATATAGACTGTAACAAGACCTGGTCATGTTGTTGAATGACCAAACATGGGGACTTCTCTTTTAAGTTGAGTTAAACAATCCAGAGGACAACCATCTGATCCCTGCTTGTTGCCTGTCTCCTTCTCAATGAACCCTTGTGGTCTGGGATAGATTATTATGGCTTTCTCATCAAGGGCTAATTTCTACTCCTGTGCCCTAGTATGACCTAAACAAACAGAAGGGGAATCCGATAGCCATTGAGAAAACTCAGGAGAGAGACAGCCACCTTAATTTGGGTACTTCCTTAAATAACTTGCCCCCGAGGCAGAATCCAGAAGACTGCGTTGCCAGAGCTACAGATCACAGTGCCCCCAGCCGGGTCTGTCACTGCAGGGGTCACACAGGTGCTGCTAAGCTTGTCAGCCTAACAGTTACCATGGTGGTTGGGTTCAGGACTAAAAAGTTGGAGAACACTTGGCTTCTAGCCTTGATCTTGTCACCTATCAGCTATGTGACCAACCATGACTGTGGGAAGTTACTTGACCTCTGGAAACCACAGCTTCCTCTCCAGTAAGGCAAACTGTTCCGGTATCACAAGGTCATCAAAAGGATGCAGAAGATGATGTACTCCAGATGCCTTGAAAGTCATAAAAGAACTACAATGGGGGTTGCTAGTGTATCATCTATAAATATGACAAAGGCTGAAATTACACATGCCACTCTTCACTTGTTCTCCACACCACCCTCTCGACCGGCATCTCTCTGACATTTTCACTCTCAGTTCTTAAAGGCACAATTCAAAAAGAAGCATCAAATAGTGGTTTGAAATGAAAAGACTCTGTTCAGAAGAGAAGCTCAGAAGATGGTTCAGTGGCTCTTCACATATTCACCTTCTTCATACAGATTAGCCAGGAGGTGGAAAAGTTCTAGATCATATACAAGAAACAGTCAACATTGGCTACCTCTAGAAAGAAGCAAGGCTAGAAGTTGGTGGGGGAAGTGGTTTTTTTTTGTTCTTAATATATATATTTTTATTGTAAAGATACTGTACAGAGGGGTTACAGTTACATGAACAAGGTAATGCATCCATTTCCTATCAAGCATTGTTACACCCTCCTTTATTTTTCCCCTACCATCCCTTTCCTTCCCACTCCCCAACTCCTCCCTACCCTCCCCCCCCCAGCCTCCTTTCATGCAAAGTTGTAAAGTTCGTTTTCAATGTGGTGTCTTGTACATATAATTGTTACAATGGGTCAACCTGTATCCTTATTTCAGCATTTTATTATTTCCCTTCCCCTCCCCAAATTAGAAAAATGTATATATAAGGTGCAGGACACTGGAATCAAATACAGTGACAACAGGGGTTGTACCATGGGCAGTGTTTATTCTTATTTATGTTTTATTACTTAAACATTCTTTCACATATATTCATTTCCCCACCCACCTTTTTTCCAGTCCAAAGGCTTGAACCCAGGGCCTTGGCATTGTCCCTGAGGGGTTTTGTTTGTTTTTGCTCAAGGGGAAAACTCTACCACTTGAGCCACAGCTCTGCTTTTTGCTTTTTGGTGGTTAATTGGAGATAACGGTCCTATAGACTTTCTTGCCCATGCTGGTTTCCAACTGCAATCTTCAGATCTCAGCCTCCTGAGTAGTTAGGATGACAGCGTGAGCCACCAGCACCCTGTTAACCTATATTCCTTTAATAGTAATTAAAAAATCTAAATCATGGTAGTCAGCCAAAAGGAACACAGGACATATCTAGTATAGTGTTTGATGTTTAATAAGTTTCTAATAATTTCTTGCTTATCGATCAAACTAGACAGTTCTAGTTGTTACCTATCCAGTAAAGTAAATTCAATTCACCAGGATAAAGCCTACTTTTCTTTTCCATGAAAATACATCTTTTCCCCCTAATCATACTGTGAGAAATGCTCACTTCTTTCTGTTGAGGAAATGGTTTTAAACTCTTACACATTCGTACATCAAAAAATGAACTCTACCTCCTAATTTCAGTTATAAAACACCGTTCCCATGTGGCTATTCGCAGCTACATTACTGCTCTTGTGAGCATATTTCCTTATTAAAATCAGAGGAGGCTTCCAGGAACCTTATCACATTACAACTAGAGGTTTGTATGATATTTTCTAAGAAAATAGAGGTTACTTGCATGGCAGTCTATGCCAGTTCTTAAAGGAAGATTAAAATAGCATTTTTTTAAAAAAATGATGCAATAACTACGGACTTTGGATGTGTGTATGCTGGCTAAGTGCTGGACTGGTTGCCTAGTTACATCTCTGCAGAAAGGTTAAAATGGTGGTTTCTAAATCTAGAAGAAATTTTAAACCCGAAGTTTCACAATTAAACCAAGGATTGTTTGTGAATCTTACCGATATAATCATCCCTGAAAACAAGTTCCCATCAGGTCATAATGGCCTTTGGAGATCTAAGGCACTATTTTAATAATAGATGTTTCTATCTGTGAAATAAGTTATCTTGCTCACATTTCATTAATTTTCACATCAGGACTCTTTACATTTTATTTCCAGTTATAATTTACTCCTGTTAGCTGTTAAAAACTTTCCAACATAGTTGATTAACTTCCATCTCATGACAGGTAGAAGAAAATCCAGTGTTTTAAATCATGAATATTAAAATCTGTTTCCAGGAGGATTAGGCCATTCTATAGTAGTAGTCACAATTACATATTTTAAGAATAAATAACTAATGTCTTTATTCTCAGAGATGGTTCTCTTTTACCTTCTGGCAACATCCTTGTTCAGTTTTACTTTACAGATACTCTGTTTCCAAATGCCTTCTCCCAGCAATAGAACAGAAGAGGACAATGCGTATATTAAATTGAATGTAGATTTCTTCCAGAATTTGAGAGTATGAAGAAACAGCATTTTTTCCTTCTTAAAGTTCAATCAATATTTTGTATATAGAGAAATAAAATTCATAAAACATAAAATTATCCATCTTAAAGTGAACAAGTCAATGGCTTTTTAATATATTCACAATGTTGTGAAGATGTTCCCTCCTCTTATTTCCACTACCCAATAGGAAACTCTATACTTAAGAGAAGTAGTCTTAAGAGAAGTAGTCTCTAATTGCTCTTTGGAAAACAGTATCTAAGAAATTCAGATTTAATTAATTACAGTATAAGGGTTTGATCTCCTTTAACTTTTTATAAAACTTGTTGATTCCCCCAAATCAATATAGAGGTTTGAATCAAAAACAATTTTTAAGGGGTTCTATTTTATTTTTGCAGTGCTAGAGACTGAACTCAGGGTCTTACCCATGCTAGACAAGCTACAAACTGCTGCCTGCCCCGCCCCCCCCAGCCCTAAAACTGATTTTAACCAGAGAAAATCAATAAAACCAGGATGGATTGGAAGTTCTAGCAAGAATAAACTCAAGAAATAGTTGAGGAGAAAGTCAAATTCATTCACAATTCTATGAAGGATTTATCCTTTCAAAATCTCAGCTTTTACCTCTTTGTCTGATTGTGCTGATCTTTTTTGAAAAACAAATAAACAGAATAGATTGAAACATTCAAAGAGAATTTCTTAGATCTATCAACTAGCACATTTCAGAAGATGGAAAATGATTATCTATCTATCTATCTATCTATAGATAGATAGATAGATATTAAAAACCACTGATATCCCCTAAAAGTCAAATGCCTGTTCTTGGGGAAGCCAACTTCTTGCTTCTTTCAAGTACAATGAACAACTCTTTTTTTTTACTTAATCCCAATAGATGAGTAAAGAAAAAACTTCCAAATAAAAGCTACAGAAGTAATGAACATCTGTAGTTTCTCAGCTTGGCTTTGCAGGGAGGGAATATGGAAGAAATCAGGGAGAAAAAGCTGAGCAGGTGTCCTCTGCAGAAGTAGCAACCCCAAGAAAGTATCTCAAGACCTACTGCTGGGAGGTCAAGAAGCATTAAGGGATGGGAAGGGGAAACAAAGGAGGAGGCAACAATGCTTGTTAAGAAATGTACTCATTATCTTGCCCATGTAATTGTAACCCCTCTGTGCGGTATTTTCACAATAAAAAAAAAAAAAAAAAGAAGTTCTTAATGCCAGCTAGGAGTCCAAGTCATTCTCCACTCTAATTCCCTCCCTTGGGTACTTAAGTCCCTCTGTCCTAATGCTTCTCTCTTTCTAAACAATCTGTACCGTCTCTAGGGTGGGTTTGGGGGGAAGGAGATTCATTCTGTCATAGAAAAGTCAGGATTAAGTTAAGAGAGCTCTGTGCTATCCTTGCAAACTTGGATTTTTATAAATTCCGCACATGCTGAAGTGCTGACAAAGCTTCAGAGAGGTCCTGTGGTCACCTCAGTGACACAGTCGTGCAAACAAGCTGCCATCCTTAGAGGCAGCTTACAGGAGGGTACTGTTAATACCCAGCTCTGGAAAATTAACAGGCAGGCTCTATCTTTTCCACCCATGGATTATTTCTGGTCCTTCTGAGTTCTGAATCTTAGGGAGTTTTATTTTTATTTGGATTGAACCAACTCTTGATATCTTAGAAGATTGTTTCTAAGACCCCCATGGATGCCAAAAGTCTATAGATATTCATGTCATTCACATATGTGTATATCTATACATACATGCATAAATATATGTGTATCTTTCTGTATATCTCTCTCCCTATATCATTTCTAGATGACTTCTAATACTGAATCCAATGTAAGTGCTATGTATATATTTATGTATATATACATAAGGACATATAAGGACAAGAAAAAATATGCACATGTTCAGTTCTGAAGCAATTAAAATTTTGATCTGGGGTTGGTTGAGCCCACAGACACAGAGCTCACTAGTGCAGGGGTGACTGTAAGTATGGATGGACACAAGTTTACCAAAAGATGTAGATTTACCACAACTTTCACCCCAAACCAGAAGGAAGGTGGCCTTCCTTCTGAGACAATTAAAAGTTGTGTTTTAACAGTTTGTCAACCTGAGAGCTACTTCCCCTTGGAGCCATTTTACTAGACATCTAGAGTGAGCAACTATTCTCATTTCCTGCCATCTTCCCAGTTTCAGTACTGGAAGTTCTGTGTCTTTGAAAATATCTCAGACTGGAGCAAATCAGTATCATTTATTTCTCTAAGCCTAGCCCCAGGTTTGGACTTCTAATCTGCACTGATGAACTTTCTAAAAGTGGGCAGAAAGAGGGGCTTGCTAGAAAAATAGCGAAAATCTCCACCCCAAATTTCTAGTCACAAAGATGGGTTTCAAAAATAAATAAATAAATGAGTAAACCAACAATCTTTGCCAGGCAAGAAATGGTTTCCTTATATTGCAGGGATAACTTACCTAATGTGTGGAGAAAATTAAACCATGACTCAAATCTGCCTAACATAAGTACCCCTACAGTGAAGTTCTGAGATCTTAAATGATCCCCCTTCATTTCCACATTTCTCAGCCTAATAAATAATGCAACATGTGACAGGTAGACATAACAGCATAAAATAAAAACCCTCACATTTCTTTGGTCTTATTCAAAGCTTTGTATCCTTTATGCTCTAGGCAAACTCTTCAGAGCTGGGGAAATGCCAAAAGCAGCAAACCCTCCAAAGGTCACACCTGTAGCACCACAAAGTCTAGCCAGGAAAAGGACCATTAGATTTCAACCTGTCTGCATTGCCAAACACTCGCAGAAAACAAAAAAGGTTCAGTACCTGGACTTACAAAGTGGGACCTACAGATCCAAGGTGAGGACTTGCTTCATTAACTTGGGAATCCAAAGCCTTTTCAATCCTGGATAATTAAATATTACCTGATCCTGTCTGAATTATCTGAAGCATTTCTACCCTTCTGAGTGATTAATCTCTTTGATTAGTAGTAGATAGAATAAGAGGCCCTAAAGATGTCTGTATCTTAATATACAACCTGACCTGGATAAAGGAGTTTTGAAGATGTGATTACATAAGAATCTAGCAATGGGAAGATGATCTTGGTTGATTTGGGTGTGCCCAATCTTAACACGTGGGTCCTTAAGAGAATCCTTCCTGGCTGAGTTTAGAGTTAGAGAGAGAAGTGACTACAGTACAGAGCCACACAGAAAGGCAACATTGCTGGCTTTGAACAGGGAGGAAGGGACCTCCAGAAGCTGTAAACCACAATCAAGGAAAGGGCTTCTCCCTTAGAATATCCATAAAGGAATGACTCCTTTCTGGGTATTTTTAGCACAAGCAAGATCCCTCTCATTTTTTAGCCACCAAGTCTGTAATAATTTGTTACAGAAGCAAGAGAAAACTCAGACATTTTTCATTACTACTGTTGCACAATTGGCACGGTACCTTAAAAAGATTTTGCTTTAGACCTCAGTGTTTGACAGTTTTCTTGCTTCCTGTTTAATATGCTTCTCCAGGCAGACTTAAAAATAATAGATTCAGTATTAGACCAAATATGCTCAAAATCACCCTGACAGTACAAAGCAATGCCTTCTTTTACTCGTCTACTTTGTTTAGTTTCTTCATTTTGTTAGCACAGAGACTACTCACACAGGGAATTCCTGAGCATAAATGAGACGAATCATTTTGCATGAAGGAATAATGTTTTTTTTAAATGAGAGTAGGAAATACCTACTCTCATTTAAAAGGCTGTGTGTGAAGACACAGTTGTTCCTAATATTTCTGGATACCATGAGGACTGAAAGATGCCACAGTCTTTTGTGACTAAGCAGACCAAAGAGCATTATGAAGAATTACCTCTTTCAACACATGAGCATGCTCCATTGAGAAACTCTGCTTTGCTTTGAAACTTTTCAGGGCACTTAGCACAATGAAGAACACAACATAAACATCAGAGGAGAATATTAGATTCTTATGAAATGATCTTATTATTAATAATATTTGATAGATTATAGGTATGTCTTAGCCCTCCCCTGAAAGACACCAGATAATTAAACCAAAGAGCTTGACTATAGGGTAGCAGACATTATAGATGGTTTTAAAAGCATGTTTATATGCTCTCTTTCTTTCTTGTTCATGTTTTCCCTCATGTGCTTGTGTTCTCTCTCTCTCCCTCTCTCTCTCTCTCTCCCTCTCTTTCTCTCTCTCTCTCTCTCTCTCTCTCTCTCTCACACACACACACACACACACACACACACACACACACACACACACACCTTCCTTCTAATAAATTCAAGACCAGAGATTTCTCAGCCATAGCTGCACCTTGGTAGGTACATGTACCCAGGCCTCTCTTCTAAAGATCTTTTACTTAACTGGTCTGGGTAGGGTCTGGCCGTAGTTTTTGCTGCTTCCCAGAGATTCTGATGGGAAGACATGACAGAAGCACTGCTATCTTCAGTAGGAAGCAGAGGGATGAAGCTGCTCCTCAGGTTTGAATCCCATCTCCTCTTCCTGTGCTTAGCCATTTATTACTTCCCATCTCATCTCCCAAAATAAGAAATCTGCCACTTAGATGCTTTCCTATCTAGAATCAGTAAATCCATCAGTTCTCCTAAATCCAGTCTATCACCCTACTGCCTAAAGAATCATCCTTTCAAAGAAATTTCTGATTATAGGCCCTTTTTTCTGTCTTGTCACCCAACAGGTACTGTCTAAGCCTTTGAGTCCCTCCAAACTCTCATGACCTGCTTCTTCAACCACATCTTTCTGGATAGACACTGGCTGGTCATTCTAAATTTCTTAAGGTTCTCAGTGGGCACCATGCCCTTTGGAGACTGCATAGTTTCACACGCAAATCCTTATGCTAGATGCCTTTGCCTCCTCTTCTTATTGAGGGCATATCATACCACTTTGCTGCTGGTACTTCTTGCCACTTGGGCCACCAGACTATACTCTGTGCTCATACCTCACCCATAGAGCTCCTTCTGGGCTAGGCTTTTCTCTTCCCCAAGACCAGCCACGTTGGGACCAGGCCCATATGGTTTTCATCTTCCTATTCCCAGCATCTGGCTCTGATTCTTTTGTTCATTCAACAGTTTTATTAAATATGTAACAAGTGCCAGACATGCTGGCTACATGCTGGAGGCAAAATTGTTAGTAGATTAGAAACCACGCCTGCTCTCTCAGAGCTTTTCTTAAATGGGAGGCAGATAACTGGATAAGCAATCATGATAAAACAGATTCATCCGAGGGTTGGGAGAAGGTTCATTTATATTGTTAAATTTTGCATTTCTGTATTTCGAAGCTGTTATAAAGAGTCAAATATAAGTTTCAAAAATTATGGCATATTTTAAATGTCTACACTTGACCGTTCAAGTTGTATGACAAATGTCAGTGTTTTATTCCCTCAGTGTATCTGTCATGGATTACCTCATTTGGAAATCCCAAATCTGATGACATCATAAATATGAATTGAGGAAAATGGATTCTAAGGGATATTTGAGGCCTAGTAAATAAGCCTTGCTGAGTGAAGAAATGAATAAAGGAATAGTAGTGCCAAGAAGCTGATTAAATCAGGTCACCAGTAGGTTATGCTTTTCCATTAGAATTTTGCTATAGACATTAAACAGTTTTGTCAATAAAAAAACTGAAAATCTAGCCATCAAACTCAAGAGGACACATGGTTCAGCCCAACAGAGAAAGAAGAGGTGTGGGTAAGAATATAAATGGGAAATATTGGCTCTGGATTGATGATTGTTAGAAATGGAAAATGAGGACATTGTAGTTTATTATATTATTATCTCTGTTTCAGCATATGCTTCAGTATTTTTCATAGTAAAGTTAAATTCTAAAATGGTATGAAACATACAAGTCATGGACCCAAGCAAACAATTTTGCTTGAAATAGACACATTATCACTTGTCACATGATTATGGTGACCTTTCAATTCTAGCAACCAGATTCAAGTGGATTTAGCTAGAATGGGGTTTCCAGAAGAAACCCCACCAGCATTAGAGTGACCATTCCTTGTTATTATTGTTGTTGCAAGAAAGGCTTTACGATGTCTACAATCAATCTAGGAGCAGGGGCTACCGTCTCTGCTCTAATTACTCTCCAGTTCTGTCCTGCACAGAGTATGCTCTCAATATCTGCAATCTATCCATCATGCCTAGTGCCATGGGATATTTTTGTTAAAGTAGCAACTTCACAAGTTTGTCAGTGCAGATGTTTAGAAGATAATGGAAAAAATCAGAGTGAAAAATCCAAGTTTAACTAACATTAAAGAGAAATATTTTCTTTACATTTCAAAGTCAGGTCAACATTATTGAAGATTCCATGAGTGTTTCTTTCCTATAAAATACCACATTTGGATAGGGGAGAATGGTGGAAGGGGGGACCCTGATCAAAATTCACCAGACACATGAATGGACATGTTAAATTATGACCCGCATATGCAATCATTTGAAGATTAAAAATACTGTAAAATAAAACATAACAGGCTTAAATGTGCTAGCTCTAAGACTACTTAAGAAGCTTTTTTTGACTTCTGGTTAAGTTAAAGAAGATCCTAGAAGAAATATTTCAGAAGTCTTACCTTTTGAATTCTGAAAGCCTGAAGCTCACTGGCAGAAGTGGCTGTTGAGAAAACAGAAGACATATATTTTTTTTTCCCAGAAAATGTGAAATCGAATAAAACATGAGAAAGAGCAGGGAACTCTTTCTGTAGCCAGGGTTGCTGATAAGGGCTAAATAGTCGTAAGGGCAGAGAGTTGCATAGTCTTATGTTTCAGAGTCTGGAAACATTTAATAAACTATTTTTCTGTTATGAAACATAGTATTATGAACTAGGAGCTCATTTCTTTGTGACATTCACTAATCTGCAAGAAAAAATAAAAATCTAAAAGCCACCTAGGAACCCAGGTGAAGCAGATGACAGAGGCTGGGCACTGTGGGGTGACTAAGAGTAAGATTTCCTCCTAATGTAGAAGGACCAAAGCCACAAAGACAGAACATACTTGCTGGTTGGAAAACATGCAGCTTTTATGTATCTGGCCTTTTAAGAGGGTAGATAGAACAAGTTAGCGGTTCTATCTTTTAGCATCAGCTTCCACAGGTTGTCCACATCTATAACCTTCAATCCTAATACCCCCTGTGAAAGTTGAGCAGAGTTGGTCTAATTAGAATTGGCCTATCATCTGCCGTGGTTCATATCTGTGAAGGTTCCTACTACCCAGAGGAGTTTCCTTCCTCCTGTAAATCTCTAGTGTGCACAGCCCAAAGGGGATTGCCAGAGCCTTGGGGAGCACTTTATCATTCCTGTTTTGTTCTGACTCAGAACACAGAGCTATCTCATTTAGAGGATTATGACTAAGGGAGAAAATGATTTTCACATGGAGGCCTAGGACCAAAAGTACATCACTCTTCCCGGAGATGTCACATTGTTTGAGACTGGTGTGTATGTTAAAATCTCCACCCAATCAACTATATTCCCAGAATACTATAAAGGGTCATATGTTTTAAATGAGCTCAAGTTATTAAAAAAAAACATTATCTCATGATTAATGACAGGCAAAAGGAAAAAAAACAAGCCAAGGGCAAAAAACAACCTATTTTGAGAGAGTGAACCCTGGGGATCACAATGACTAAATGGAACTTGCAGCAAAATAGGCCTTTTCAAGGTGCTCTGAGGGCATCACTCTCAATATTACCGACCATAGCGTTCATGAGCACAGTGTCTCTGGAAAGCAGTCTAGCACTCTTTATCAGAAGACACAAATATGGTCTTAAACATTAGATTAGTGATACCAATTCTTTGTTTAAACAAAAAATGTAGACAAAGAATTACTACCAAGGCATTAGAAATAACCTTGTTATTGATAATGTAACCTAGGTCAAACAGAAACTCTACACGGCAGAAAAAGCGATGGATGCAAGAAATTCAAAGGATGAAAAAAATGCATATGATATAGTTACGTTACATGAGAAAGATAAATATAAAATGTTATCTGTAGTATCACCTCAACTAATTTTTTAATATTTAAATATATTTATTTAGTAAATTTAATAATATTTACTATTCAACTAAATTATATATATGTATACATATATATACATATACAGTGTTTTTTCCCTCTGAGGTTTTGATTTTCCTACATTTCAATTACTTAAAGTTTGAAAATATTCGGAACTGGGAAATTCCAGGTATAAATAATTCATGTGGCAAAATATGCACCATTCTGAGTGGTGTGATGTAAACTCATACTTTTTTCCTCTGTCCGACTCAGGACATGAATCATCTGGTCAGCATATCCATATTGTATAATACTACCCCCCTCTTGGTGACCTGACTTAGTAGCCATCTTGGTTAGCACACCCACTGTTGTGATCTGGTGGAGGGCTTGTGTTCAAGTGACCTTTAGGTGGTAGCTTCACACTCCATCACAGTGGCAGCATCACTACTTCACCTCATTGTATCAGCCATCATAACCATAAGGGTGAGTATAATATAATAAGATACCTTGAGAAAGAGACCACATTCATATAACTTCTATGATGGAACACTGTTTTAATAGTTCTATTTTAGTAGTTCTGTTTAATAGCACTGTTTTAGTAGTTCTATTGATAGTCTTTTAGCTTATTTATAAGCTAAGCTATCATAAATATGGATAAATAGGGAAAAAATAATATATACAGTGTTTGGTACCATCTGTAGATTCAGGTATTCATCAGGAGAACATAAAATACATCACTAAAGATAAGGGAAGATGATGTACATGATAATTTTCTAATGTATATTTTATATAATGTTTCAATATATTTCCTAATGTATAACACATTAGGAATGTATAACACATGTATCTATGTTAATATACAACCTTTATATATATAACATATATACACAGACTACACACAAATATATTATTTTCTAGTGTGCATTATGCCTAATATCTTCAGATGTAATTTTAGGGAAAAAAAACCTGGAAGAAAATGCTCAAAGTGCCAACAGCATATTAGCTTTGTTTTATAGGGTGATGGAAGTGGCAGAAATGGCCCCCCAAATATGCTTACCTCTTCTTCCTATGTTTAACAAAAGTCTGAGCTATTGCGCACACACATGTCAAGAGAAGCTCTTTTCCCTAATGTCCCTTGCAGCTAGGTGTGAGACCAAGTGGCACAGTTCCATGGGATCACAGCAAAAGTGTTACATGGAATTTCTAGGTCCTGCCTTCCTCTTCCTTTCCCCCCCTCCCCAGCCCCTTCTTGCTACCCACATCTGGTTATAGTCAGGTCCTTATGGAGAGCTGCCTTTGACTATGAAGGCAAGTGGAATTCTAGGAATGGTTGAATAATGTGACAGAAGGAGTCTGGTTCCCTGCATGATCTCGTGGAGGAGAGCTGTCTTACTAGTTTCCGACCACCCATCTTTGCATTAAAAATAAGTTCTAACTTCCTTCCGCCACTACAAAAGCAGATCTCCATTATGTGCATCTTCTTTAGCCAATAACTATATTAGTGGTGTTATTCTCAGTTTTACTTTACAACTTTCAATATTTCCTGTGTTTTCTATACTTTTTATGAGTAGTTTGATGATCAGAAAAAAATAAAGTTTTGTTTACTAATGTTAAAAACATCGAACCAGAAGCAAAGTTCAAAAATTTTCTTTCTTTCCACATAGCAGAATAAAAATAAAGTCTACAGTTTAGAAGTAGTTACTGTGTCATACGCCAGAGTATAAATCTCACCCACACAAACTGAGTTTTTATGAATCCTTAATCACACCTCATTTTATTTCAAGCCTTTTGAAAAAATAATTTTAACAAGGAAAAATTGTTCTAACTCCAAGACTGTTTTAAAATTTACTTTAAATATGTTCTAAAGAATAAAATTTCAGCCAGGCACTGATGGTTCACACCTATACTCCTAGTGAAGTAAAGAGGTCAGGTCTGGCCGGCGCCATATTGGCCACATGGTGGATGGTAGGGTCTGGCATCTTGTCTCCATGCTGGGGGTAGGAAGCCCCCCCCCCATTACCTGCCTTCCAGGTAATGGACGTGCCCGGATCCCCGGAGGCAGGGGCAGGCACGTGGCTGATAGGAGGTTACTGAATCTGTCAGTCTAGTGCCTGGGACTGGGAATTTCCGGAGGATCTGCGCCCTGTGCCTAACTATTTAGGCCCGGACCAGCCTAGCCACCAGGACCCCATGCCATGTGTATCTCTGTGATCGTGTCCTGTGTCCTGTATCATCTCTAGTCATCATAGCGTCCCAATTCAGCTCTCCATTGGAGCTGAATTGGCTTGTTGGTATTGTTTTTGTTCTTTCTTTCCTCTTTAGCATGTTTCCTAGCAGGGTTATGTGTATTTGCATGCTGCAGGCCTTTGTAACAACTGGTGGCCTGCAGCCTGTTAACTATATAATAAAGACTCCAATATTCTATATTTTAAAATGTGGCTTCTGGAATGATTTACCTTACAACTACTCAGGAAGCTGAGCTCTGAGGATTGCAGTTCAAAGCCAGCCTGGGCAGGAAAGTCCATGAGACATTCATCTCCAATTAATTACCAAAAAGCTGGAAGTAGAGCTGTGGATCAAGTGGTAGAGTACTAGCCTTGAGCACAAAAACTCAGGGACAGCACCCGTGCCCTGAGCTCAAGCCCCAAGACCAACACACACACACACACACACACACACACACACACACAAAAGGAAGAATAAAACTTATGACAACACACTATAATCATATAGTAAGAGGATTCCCAACTAGGCACGGTGGTATATAACTGTAATCACAGCACTCAGGAAGCAGAGACAAAAGGATCACAAATTCAAGGTTAACCTGGGCTATAGACTTGTAAAGTGAATTTTGCATCAATTTTGTAGGTTTCTACTTTTAATTAAGGACCTTTAATGCTCTTCGTATAGAGTCATAATGGATAATGCCCACAAAATTCCACTTGTTCAAGACCACATGGATGTCAATCAACCAAGTGCTAAGTGTA
The DNA here is from genome assembly GCF_019054845.1 of Dipodomys spectabilis. Classification (NCBI taxonomy): domain Eukaryota; kingdom Metazoa; phylum Chordata; class Mammalia; order Rodentia; family Heteromyidae; genus Dipodomys; species Dipodomys spectabilis. The sequence goes on along the minus strand of NW_024870719.1, from coordinate 16,295,017 downwards.
TGCTTTGCCTTTATCTTCCTCTGGATCCCTGACAGATTTGGCAGAGCTCCCACAACTTTGCTGATCTCCTTGGTGAACCATGGGCCTATACTATAAGACCATTGTCCAAGATAAAGGAATCACACTCAGTCAATAAAACAAAGAAAGGATATTGAGTCTACTGAGGAATCAGAAGAGAAACAGTGGCCTCATTAAAACCAGCCTTTAACTATATTAGGGTAATACACTGAGGATCATTTCAATCTGCGATAATGTTAGGCTAGCTGCACTTGGTGCCTTTTAGAGGCTCATTACAGTCCTGTACACGGGCAAACAAGGCACTTCCTTCACCTTAGAGATGTATCTGTAATTATATATGAGCTAAAAGAAACTATTTTGCCCTTTTTCACAAGGGACTATCAATTGGTCCTTTTCTCCCCAGTGAACCACAATACCCAATGCTAACATGGCTAGCCTAGATTCAATAAGAAAGGAAGAATGCCAGAGCTTCTCCATTTCCCTCAGGAGACAGTGCCAGTGTGTTCTCAAGAAACCCCTGAACTCTCTGCTGCAATAGGCAAATAGGAGCCAATAGTCAAAGCTTTGAGTCTGCAGTTTCTCTCCCCCTCTTCTTCTCATCAGGAACATAAGCAAGCCAACTCAACAGGCCTAATTACCATGGTAACAACATGCAGTGTGATTATGAGTGTGTTTGTTTTTTAAAATGACTCACAGATTGTTCCCCCAGAAACCCCAGACATACAGACTCTGACTGGTTTATAAAATCCAAGTAAAGTTTTCTTGTATTTTTTTTACTCCTATTAGCATATCTATGATAGAAAGTTATCAAATCAAATATGCCTTTAAGCATGAAAAAAGTAAAAGAAAAAAATCACTCAGTTTCTTAAACATACTCTAAGTTTAATCAATTTAAACCTCAGGTTTATAATGAAATTAAGTTGTGTCTGTACACTGGAGATAATTAATCTGTTCCTAATTTAAATAATTAAGGTATTTCATAATGTAGTTTTAGAGATCCGAATGAAATAATCAGACAAAATAAAACTGTAGTAAAAAATATATAACATAAAATAAGTCTGGGAGTTTTGCAGTCACATGTGAATTGTTATAAAAGAACAAATGGAAATTTTCATACAAGATCTTTTTAAACCAATACCCAAATTAAAGCTATTTGTTTCTAAAATTTGATCATGAAGGAATCTAGACATTTGGAAGCAATGTGAATGAACTACTTCCTTTTATTTATTCAATAAATACTACTTAAGATGTTCTATGAACTCAGCCCCGTTGTTTATAATTGGAATATAAAACAGGACTTAGGGACACTCTTCTCTGACTGTAAAAACCCTTCATTTCACAAGGCATCATGTGGTGGAGCTCTAATTACCTAAGGATTCTCACCTGTTGAACATGAGGACTTAACCTTGACATTATAAGATTCTTTCAAAGAAAAGATATGCTGATACATTTAGTATGTTGATTTCCTCGATGTGAAGTTGAAACAAACCTTATCCATTGGTCTGTCTGTCTGTCCGTACACCTTCCTGCTTGTCTGTTTGTCTGTCTATATATCAATCTCTCTACTTATATATTTATTTGCTGGTACTGAGGCTTAACTCAGGACCTTGAGCTCTTGCTCATTTTCCCCCCCCCATCATGGCTGGTTCTCTCTACCATTTGAGCCACACCTCCATTTCTGACATTTTGCTGGTTAGTTAAAGATAAGTGTCTTGGGGATTTGTTTGCCCAGGCTACCTCTGAACCTTGATTCTCATATCTTTGCCTCCTGAGTAGCTAATATTATAGGGATGAGCCATAGACACCACCTACAAACCTTATTTTAAATAAAATTTAAATAAATTATTCAGATTAATAAATTTACTCGACTTAAATCCCTTGATGTTAACATGCAATACAACAATGCACACACATTCATACACACAAAATCTTCAAACAGCTATTTTATGTTCACTTAACAATAAGGTAGGTGTGTGTGTGTGTGTGTGTATCTTCTCTAGAGTTCTAAGGGAAAACAAAAAAAATGACTATCAACCAGAATAGGCAAGATTATGCTATAACAAATAACCTGGGTTAAGAAAGTGAAACCTTTCCTACTCCTAGTCCACATCTAGTTCAGCAGAAAGACCTGCCTTGTGTTGTCTTTAAGACCCTCATACCATATCACTATCAATTGCTAAGGAATGTGCCTCCTACAGATAACATATACCTGATATGTGCCCATATGCTGACACATGGCTATGAAAAGTGACAGGGCACGGGACACATTATGAGTTGAAAAAGAAGATTGGAGATAAATACAAATACATATACATTTATACATATACATACACACATATACATACAGCTCAGACCACAGACTTCTCTACAAATGGTACAAATCTGAGACCAAGTTGAAGCATCTGTTTTGATTAAGTCTGTCCTAAGGAAAGAGTCTTGCTTAGTTGATTTCAAATTCCAAAGTCTGAATACTTGGAATTAATGTTAGTTTCTAACAATTACTTCTGTTAGAAATTGGTAAGACATCCTTGAGTAAAATAAGGTACTCTCCTTCAGACTTTCAGCAACAATTATAACTATACATCTTGAAAATAATAGCTATACATCTTGAGCATTACTATAATTAAGGCAACATGCCAAATAAACACTTTATATAATAAGCAATTTTCTTATGGATGAGGAAAGGGAGGCATAGAAAGTTTAAACAACTTAGAAGTGAATGATTCCAGAATAAAGCCCTTCACCCACTTGGCTCGTCTGTAATAACCCTTAAAACATTGCTTTTCTACACTATGACATCAAAATTATATTAAAATTTATGATAACAGGTAGTTTGACACCCTTGGGTATTTTTGCTAATAATTCTCACCTTTCCTTACATTAATTTTTCTTACTTTAAAAGATCTTGTAGCCATTCAGTATCAATGTTTTTTTCTAAAGGAAAAACAGAAAAAAAAAACCCAAACATTTAGTGTAGCTGGGCCTTGGTGACTCATCCCTGTAATCTTAGCTACTCAGGAGGCTAAGATCTGAGGATGGAGGTTCCAAGCCAGCTCAGGCAGGAAAGTCAGTAAGACTTTTATCTCCAATTAACTAGCAAAAAGCTGAAAGTGGAGGTGTGGCTCAAGTGGTAGAGCACTAGTCTTGATCAGAAAAAGCCAAGTAAGAGTACAAAGTCCCTGTACTGGCACAAATCAGATTTAAAAAGTGTGGCACTTAACTGGTATGTGGAAAGGAGACCAAATGGAAGGGGATAGAGAAGTGAAGTCAAGAAGGGAGAATGAAGTCTATGTAGTATTTAATGCATATTCTAATAAACTAAGAAAATGAGGGGAGGGTTTAGGTTGACAGGGATAGGGGAGCATGATGGGAAAGGATGACATCGATCAAGATGCACTGTCCTTATAAACTGATTTGTTGAATGGTAATTTCTTTATGTAACTATTTAAAGATAATAAAAATATAATTTTAAAACAAAGTTAGTCATAATTCCTATTCTCATTTTCTGGTAAGTTGTCCTTCATAACTTTGAAAATAATAAATTTCTTGTTTGGGTGTAAAAAAAAAGTTAGTGAGATTGCCTAATACTCAGCAATATTCCCCAGATATAGCTAACATTCATGAGGTTTACTTTTAAAAGAAAGAACAAAGGATCAATTGATTTTTCCAAGGAAATCCTCAAAAAGGATAGCAAGATTTTTTTTTTTTACCTATTTCAAGTATTTTTTTCTTACACAGTTCTATACAGATTAGCTATATACCCTTCTTATACAGAGCTTTGTTGGCAGAAATCTAAAAATTAACTTGACTTTCCTGCCTAAGAATGCAAACCAAGAGTAGGAGGCATTCCATCATGTATTACAGAAAAAAGCACTCCTACTATTAATGTGAGTCTGTTAGGAGGAAAATGCACAGAAACACGCCTTCCACAGAAGCAGTCAAAACACTGCAGCACAGCGATTCCCCTGAAATCCCTCCTTTACTATTACTGCTGTTCACAGACTCAAAACATACCAACTCAGACAGGGGAAGCCACAAAGAAAAAGCGAGTGGGTTGATCCCATATCTTGGCTATGGTAAATAATGCTGCAACGAACATAGTTATGCTGGTGGCTTTACTGTGGCCTGGTTTGTGGTCAACTGGATAAATGCCCAGGAGCAGATTGTTGGGTCATAGGGAAGCTCTATGTTTAGTCTTTTGAGGAATCTCCATGCTGCTTTCCAGAGTAGCTGAACAAGTTTACATTTCTACCAGTAGTGTAGTTGTGTTCCCTTTTGGCTACATCCCCACCAGCATCTGTTATTGTTAGTTTTCTTGACATAGTTTTCATGGCCATTCTAACTAGGTGAGGTGGAATCTCATTGTTGTCTTGATTTGCATTTCTGTTTTAGCCAGAGATGTTGAATGTTGCTTCATGTGTCTACTGGCCATTCTTACTTCTGAAAATTCTCTCTTTTTCTTTAGCCCATTTATTAATTGGGCTATTGCTTCTTTGAGGGTTTGTTTTTGGGGCATTTAATGTTTTGAGCTCTAAGTATATCTAATATATGAGGCTCTTGTCTGATGCATAGCTAGTAAAGATCTCCCATTCTGTGGGCTTTCTATTTATTTTGGTAGGCTTTCTTTGCAGAAACTCTTCAGTTTGACGCAATCCCATTTGTCCAGTCTTTCTTTGTTTTGTTGTGATTCTGGATCTTGTGAAGTTTTGACTCATGCCTAGGAGCCCTAGTGTTTCATCTATCCCTTCCTGTAATATTTTCATGGTATCTTGCCTTATAATAAGGTTTTTGATCCATTTGGAACTGATTCTGGTCCAGGGTGATATATGAGTTTTCTGCACATGGATAGCCAACTTTGCCAGCACCATTTGTTCAAGAGGCTGTATTTCTTCCATCTTGTATTTTTGGCTCCCTTATTAAATATTAGGCAGCAACCCAGATGATCCTCAGTGGATAAACGAATCAAGAAAATATGGTAAATATACACAATGGAAGTCTATGCTTCCATCAGAAAGAATACTGCACCATTCATAAGGAAATGGAAAGACTTCGAAAAACTATATTAAGCAAAGTAAGCAAGACCCATAGAAACATGGGTTGTATGGTTTCCATCTATTGTAGTAACTAGAATATGCCTATAAATCTACAAGTAAACACAATGGATGGTGAAAGACAAAAAAATTACACTTGGACGTGATAAATTAAACAGGACTCTAAATATTCATACAGTAAGACCAAAGGAGGATATTCTTAGGAGAGGATCACAAGGGCTCAATATCTATCTGTATATGATCACTTAATATGTTTCTCAAAATGAACTCCAATAATGGAAATAAGAGTTTTTGTTATTTTGCTTTTTGTTTTTGTTTTTTTTTCTCCGTTGTCCCTGGTTTTGATTTTTGTCTTGTTTTTAAGTTTACCTGTTTTGAGGAGAGCAAGGGGAAGCACAGAAGTAGTGGGGCAAAGGGTAAACAAATGCATCAGTGATACTCACTAGATATATACTCACTAGGTTGAAAACTAACTATACAACTTTTGGGGGAAATTGGGAAGGAAAAACTGGGAGAAAAGGAGTGAAGAGGCAATACTTCAAAAAGAAATGTACTCATTTCCTGACATTTAACTGTAACTGTCTGTACATTACCTTTACAATAAAATTTTTTTTAAAAAGAAAGAAAAAGCAAGTGGGGACCTATTATCTAAATGACTCATTGCCAGAAATTCCAGAGATTATTTCTCTTAAAGCTTCTGCAATCCACAAAAGGCATGCCTTTCTAGAGAATATAGAGTTTTAAGTCAAATAGATATCAGTCACAGAATAGTAGGCATCTCTAGCTCATTACTCAGCCCAGGGTTGATTTTAGTTAGATTAAGTGGATTTAAATGACCATTGACAAAGATTCAATGTAATAGTATGTTTATTTTTTCAATGTAAGACTGGTTATATAACATAAATGCCATTGCTATTGCTTTTCTGGGACCTAGTATATTTCCTTCTAGAAGATTCTCTGTGAAAGTTATTCTTTGTCTCACTTCAGCTTTCTTTATCTTCCTCTAGGATTCCTTCTCCATCCTATAGATCATCATTACAACATGAATATTCATGTGTGTGTGTGTGTGTGTGTGTGTGTGTGTGTGTGTTGTGTGTATATAGAAGTGTGCATGGGTTTCTCTCAAAGTGACATGCATGGAAACTCTTCATTCCAAAACTGTGTGTTCTTGGTAAGTATTTAACCTTTCTGAGTTTTGGTATTTTCACTTATAAAATAGGAGTAATAAGCTAGGTGCCAGTGGCTCACGCCTGTAATCCTAGCTACTAAGGAGGCTGAGATCTGAGGATCATAGTTCAAAGCCAGCCTGGGCAAGAAAGTCCATGAGACTCTTATCTCCAATAAACTGCCAGAAAACCAGAAGTGGCGCTATGGCTCAAGTGGTAGAGCACTCACCTTGAGCTGAAGAGCTAGGGACAGCACCCAGACCGAGAGTTCAAGCCCCATGACTAACCAAAAAATAAAATTAGGAGTAATAATGGTGGCTGATTCTGTTGATTGCCTACCCCAAAAAAACCATTAAGCCATTTTATTTTCCTGGCAAAAAGAAGTAGACCCTTTAGCTGGGGTTTAGGAATCATGTTCTTCAGAAACGTTGGCCTTGGGCAAATCTTAAATTACCTAATCACAATGGTTTTATCTTTGTGGTCACTAATCCATAAAGCATGCCAATTGGGAGGGGAATTCTGTTGGGGAAGCTCTTCTGCAAGTTTAATGAGAAGAATTCAGCCCCTTTGTTACACTTCTGGGTAATAAAATCTGTCTTTAATTCTGAAATAGCAGTATAGTCATTTCCACATCGCAATGGAGAGAAAAATCAAGTCTGAGGCAGTCAGAGTGGGAGGAAGGAAAGAATTTAGTTTGCTAAGAACACTCACCAGCTACTAAGCAACTAATTGGTGTGGCCCAACTTCCAGGTCTAGAGACAACTTTCATATGGTTTAAGCTATTTGGTAGGACACATTTCCTCTTTTGCCTACAGCAAAAAGTTTATTGTCACCATTAGGATTATTATAAAAATGAGTTTAAAGCACTAGTGAATATAGAAAGAATCTAGCACCAACAAAGAATCAGCAAAACCTCATTGTCAAATTAATTCCCGTAACTTGCTGCTCTTCATCCATTCTGACGTAAGTGAGGTCTGTGTATAGTTTGAGTGATTTGTCTGTGAGGTTTTCCTTGGTTCCTCAAAACAGAATTAAGAGTAGAAATCATTATTATCTCTTTTTTGTTCATCTAAGAAATAATACCATGTACTTCTAGCTATTTTAAACAATAAAAATCATGTTTAATTCAGATAAGCCCCACTAGTAACAGAATAGAAAATAAAATATATAATTAGATAGAATCATCTTCCTGACTGTAAATTAATTTGATCTAAATAAAATCACCATCATCATTCACCCAATCTCTGTCACTCAAAGCAGCACTAGATTTGAACTCAGCCTTGCTCTCGCTAGGCTGGAGCTCTACCATTTGTGCCACATCTCCAGTCTGGCATTTTTGCTGGCTAATTGGAGATAGATTCTCCAAGAATTTTCTTCCTGGTCCAATGTTCAAATCAAGATCCTGTAGATCTCAGCCTCCTGAGAAACTAAGATTAAGATGTGAGCCACCTGCTCTCTCATTCTGTTTCTATCTTAATCCATTATAAAACCCATTGCTATGGGATATTTTCTTTGATCATTATTTGATTTTGACCAAGTTCCAATCCTGACTGGCTTTGATTTAGCTAGTTTGGGGTGAGTCTGGGACATATATTTTTTCAAATACCTCTTTTTATTTCTAGTATATAATTAGATCTAAAAATCCACTGGTGGTGGTGGTGGTGGTGGTGGTGGTGGTGGTGGTGGTGGTGGTGTGTGTGTGTGTGTGTGTTTGTGTGTGTGTGTGTGTGTGTGTGTGTGTGTTTTCCTGTCAGCCCTGAGGCTTGAACTCTGGGCCTGGGCATTGTCTCTGAGCTCCTTTTGTTCAAGGCTAGTGCTCTACCACTTGAGCCACAGCACCACTTCCAGCTTTTTCTGTAATTTAATTGGAGATAAGAGTTTCACAGACTTTCTTGCCCAGGCTGGCTTCACACTGCAGTCCTCAGATCTCAGCATCCTGAGTAGTTAAGATTACATGTGTGAGCCACTGATGCATGGCTGGCTTACATGTTTTATCGAATATGTCTCAAAACTACAATATAAGTTCCAAGAAAACAAAGACCTGGCTTGTATAGTTCCCTGTTCTCTCCCTGGCATCTCAAAAGGCACGTGGCAGACATCCATTTCAGACCTATGGACTGTTGACTATTTCTGTATGTGCCTGCCACCCCCACACCCCATATTCCGTGAATTCCTGGAGGACAAGTACTCTCTATCTCACTCTATATCCAAAATGAGTCACTCAAGGAAGTTCATTAAATCAATGAATAACAAACAAACTTCACTGTATACTATAAGAAAAAGATGGCTGCTATCCTCAAAGAGCTTGCCATCAGTTACAAAAACAAATGGATGCAGAGTATTGTTGTATCCCTACAAAAGCTAACTACTAAAAGTTCTAATGAAAGAACAGAGATTTCAGAGGAGAAGATTATTTCTTATTGGGGATGGGGAGGGAAGAAACTAAAGAAGGCTTCATGGAAGAGGTCACATCTGAACGGAACCTTCCAAGACAGAGGGAACCTGGCTCATCAAAGAAGCAAGATGGTAGGGTGAAGTGTGAATGGGGAATTAGGACAGCTATTCTAGTGGGGAGGGAAGAACACAAAATGACGAGTTAGTCCTACAGAGGTTAGGGGAGCTTGAGCTAGGTACTGACCATCACCATAGAAATGAACAGTGTCTAGATATAGTTCCAAAGATGCTAAGGGCATACTGCAATTCAGGTTCCTTGGGGAAGAAAAGGGTAAAACTGATTTTCCATAATTAAGGGACTTAAACGAGGAGGGTGTTGATCATAGTCATGGAAGCCACGGAGGGGTGGGAAAGCGAGGGGTGAGGGCCAAGCTGGACATGGAAGTTTCCAGTTGGTGGGTTGGATGTTCCCATAAATTTGCTGTGCAAGCTTAGGAAATAGATCAAATGAGAGAACCAGATCTGGGCCTGACCCACACAACCATGAATGGAATTGTGGGATAGGATGTGATGAAGCAATGAGGTGGTAGAAGATTCAAGTCATGAGAACACTCAGGAATTGGAGCAATTTGGAGCCTTCAGAGAGGTATGAAGAGAAGCAAGAGAACTGGGAGAGATGATCACAGTCAATGAGAGCCAGGCATGGTGGGTCACATCTGCAATCCCAGCCCTAGAGAGGCAAAGGCAGGACATTAATGAGTTCAAGACCAGTCTGGTGCTACACAGGAAGATCCTACCTCAAAAAAACCCAAAACTAACCAACCAAGCAAACAAATAAATGAGTTAAGAGGCAGAATTAAGAGAATGGGTTGTTTTATTTATTTTTAATTCATTTACATGTGTATGGGAAAGCTAAGTATGTTTACAGGCAAGGAATAAAGGACTAATTAAGACATGAAGCCAAATATGAATAGGAAAGAGCTAAAGTTACGGTTGAAACCTAAGTCCTTAGTAAGAAGGAATAGGATGGAGAGTCTATGTAGAGGATGTACTCTTGGTTTGAAGAAAGGCTATTTGATCTAGAAAAGGTTAAAAAGAGAATGAGTGATTCTGTGATCTAGATATTTCCTGCCTCCCAATTCATATATTGGAATCCAATCAATGCAATGTATTAGGAGGTGGAGCTTTTGGAGAGGTGATTAGGACATGAGGTTGGATCCCTGGTGCTTGGGATTGGTGTTTATGAAAGAGGCCCTTGGGAGCTCTTGTGCACATACAGAAGGCATCATCTGACGGGAACCAGTTCTCACCAAATATCTCCTCTGCCGCCACTTTGATTGTGGATGCCCCAGACTCTAGAATTTTGAGAAGTAAATTACTCAATCCATTTGTTTGTGTAGTCTCAATAGACAAGACAAATGAAGATGGAGAAATTCTGAAGGAGTAAGCAATGAGACAAAGGAAACCTCCAATAGAGAAAGTAATGGAGAGTAAGGACTTGGATTGAATGGTTGTCGTTGGAAATGCATGGGGAAGAAGAAAAGCAAAACACAAAAGAAATGTGGAAAAGGGTTTTCCAGGAATGGCAATGGCCTGTGACATGGGAAGGAATCCTAAGTCGCACAGATCAGCACAGTTCCCAGCCCTCTTCTCATACCTCTGCATGTCAGGCATATAAGAGACAATGCGGGGAATGCCTTACCTCAAAAACTGGCCAGGATGGGGCACAAGGAAGGCTAGGGACTAGAAGTTAGGAGGAATAGGCTGCTGTTTCAATCTTTCCATTAGGACCTCTACGGTTTACAGTACTTGTCAAGAAATAAAAGGGCTTATCTTGTGTTATCTCTCACTTGACCACACAGTGATACCACTGCTAGGAAATGAACTATTATCAAAATGTGCTAATGGCTTCGGTAATCTTTTAAAAAATGATTTAATGAAGAACTCAGAGTTTGTTTGAACACTGAATCCGATTAAATACTACTTGCTTTCTTTAACACAATGAGTTTATAGGAGTCACAAATGTCTCCGATATACTCTTCAGAAATGTGGAATCTTACTTCCACAGTATCATCTCTTAACACCTAGAACAAATTTGGACATAGAAAACCCACATTTGCATACTGTATTGAATTTAAGTACTGCTCTTTTTTGAGCAAAATAATTTAGGCTTATAATTTAAAGAGTGACAAAGCATAAAGATTTTTCTCTATCTACTTGCCCTAATATGGACAGAAGAAAACTTGAGTTTCTCTTAATGAGTTGAGTAATCAGCTGGGCAACAGCAAATTCTAGCCCTATTTCATTATCCATCTGAGGGGGTTGATATACAGGTAGGTCATGTTGAGGATATTCTATAATGCCCTAGGGCAGGGCCTAAATTGTATTTTTCATTAGCAAGTAATAATTGCATATATTTATTGAGGATGGTACGAATGGTTCCATACATATACACGTTGTTTAATGATCAATTACTATCTCTAATTTTAACATGTCTACTGCTATAGGGGCAAAGTCTTCAAACAACTCTATAACTTTCCTCTTCTACCTATGTCTGGTAAAGGGAAGTGCTTGGGTTCTAGAAATTGTAGAATAAGCAGATTTACTAATTCAATGCAATTGAGGATCATTAGCTACAAGACATCCCCATGCATATCCACACACAGAGTGTGTGCTGACAAACCTGGCAAGGCCAACATCTGCATCCCATCATAAAGCTAGATATTGTTACTACTTAAGAGTCCTCCCCAGAGGGGCTGGGAAGGTAGCTCAGTGGTAGAGTGCTTGCCTTGCATGCATGAGGCCCTGGGTTTGATTCCTTAGCACCACATAAGCAGAAAAAGCCGGAAGTGGCGCTGTGGCTCAAGTGGCAGAGCACTAGCCTTGAGCTGAATTTCTGAGAGACAGTGCCCAGGCCCAGAGTTCAGGCCCCACGACTGGCAAAAATAAATAAATAAAAGTCCTTCCTTCAGCCCCGCTCTCCTTCATCCTACACATAGCCAGCCCACCCTGGTTTCAGGATTAGGGGTGAAAAATCTGTAGTGGAAAATGAAACAAAAAGGTTTTGAATTTGAAAGGAGAAATTGGACTCTAATCTCTTTCTATTCTCAAGAAGTTGTCTCCGAAGTTCATTGTATGGTTTAACCACTAGAGCTCTCTGCACAGGCAAATGTTCCTCATCATGTAAGTTGGAGACCAATTTGGTATCACAGTTCCTCCTCTCTTTTCTGATTCTACTACCTGTCAGACTTTTTCCCAGCCTGAGTAATGTCACAAAGGAGAGGGGACCAGAAGCATCAGCCCTCTGTTAAACAGGTAGATGTGCTGGCCCAGCCTAGGATTTGATCTGCTTGGTAACTGGTGCAACTATTCTTACTTTCTTCTTTGGATTTTAAAAGTTACTTCTTTTTTTTTTTTTTTTGTCAGTTGTGAGGCTTGAACTCACGGTCTGAGCACTAGCCCTGGGCATTTTTGCTCAAGGCTAGTGCTCTACCACTTTGAACCACAACGCACTTCCAATTTTTCTGGTTGTTAATTTGAGATAAGAGTCTCACAGATTTCCCTGCCCGGGATTGGCTTTAAAGCACAATCCTCAGATCTCAGCCTCCTGTGTAGCTAGGATTACAGGCATGAGCCACTGGCGCCTGGCTTAAAAGTTACTTTTGAGAAGAATATTAAATTTGGAGGGAATAAGCCTCATATATGAGATGAAATACAAACATCACAGTCATAATGTAGTGATACGCGTTGAGAGATCCCATCATTTAAAAAGTGTCTTTGAAAAATGATCCAGTTAAAATTGGCAAAGGACTTGAATGGATATTTCTCCAAAGAAGATATACCAATGAGCCTAGGAAAAGACGCTCCACAGCTCTCATCATTAGGAAAATGCAAATCTGAGCATCCAGGGTGACAGCCATGGACAGGAAAATGCAAATCATAAGCACAATGGGATACCACTTCCCACCCAGTAAGATGACTATTATCAAAAACAAACAAAACTCAGAAAATAGTAAGTGTCAGTAGGAAAACCGGAACCTTGTGTACGGCTAGTGGCCTTGTAAAATGGTCTAGCTGTTAGCTCAGGGAAACTGTATAAAGTTCCTCCAAAAAAAATTAAACAGTTGAGCACTAGTGGCTTATACCTGTACTCCTAGATATGCAGGAGGATGAGATATGAGGATCACGATTCAAAGCCAGCCCATCCAGGAAAATCTTTCAGACTCTTGTCTCCAATTAACCACCAAAAAAGCTAGAAATGGAGCTGTGGCTCAAGTGATAGAGCACAAAAGCTCAGGGACAGCAACCAGGCCCTGGGTTCAAGCCCCAAGACCAGCACCGAAAAAAAAAAAAGAAAATTAAAAAATAAATATAAAATTGCTATGTTCCAATGATTCTGGGTACTCCAAATACAAGGACTCTTAACAGTTATCTGTATACCTGTATTTACAGGATTATTATTTATAGCCAAGACAGTAGTCCAAGTATCCACTGAATGATGAATGAATAAACCTATGGTGTTGATATACAATGGAACATTATTCTGCTTTAGAAAAGAGAAATTCTGACACATGCTACATGGGTGAGCCTTGAGGACATTATACTAAATGACTATCATCAAAGGGAAAATATTCTGTGATTCTACTTATGTGAGAAACTTAGTCAAATTCATAGAGACAAAAGTGGGTGATGATGAGAATGGGAAGTTTATTGTTTTTGTTTTTTAATCTACAGAGTTTCTGTTCCACAAGGCTGAGTTTGGTGGATAAATGGTCATGACAAAACCATATCTACCATCACAGAATTGAATGCTTAAAAATAGGTAAAATGGAAAATTACATGCTATGAGTGCTTTTCGTAATAAAAATCTCCTCCAGCCTTGAAAGCAGAGGCAAAGATCAAGAACAGGCTAACTTTTCCTTATGCCACTAAGAAAGAAAAAAAATGACACCTGAGAATTTCCTATTCACCAGACACTCACCTATTCACATACAAAAGCAAGAGTCAAACAAAACCAAAACCTTGATGATAGCTGCCTCTCTCTTCTTTGCAATGAACAAATGAAGGTTCATAAATTAATGTACCAGGTCAAGTAGTAGGAATGGGTGGCAATAGTCAGAGATGTACCAGCCTCTGCAGCCTGTGTTCTTTCATTCATGGTATCCTTTCCTCAGAAATCATTTGTGAACAGGCTTTTAGACTTAAAAGTTGGACTTGCTTTCTAAGTAGATTAAAGAAGTCAGTCAACCAAACACATTCAGTACATGCTTACCATATGAGGCCCAGAGCTGGCCATGAAATAATGGAGTCATGTTTCCATTCAGTCATTGGCCATATGGTGGGGGGGGAGGGGAGGCAGGGGGAGAGGGGGATGGAACAAGAACATACAATTAAATTTTCAGTGTTGATTGCCTCCATAAAAAGCCTCTGAATACCCTGAGCAAAAGCATAATAATGTCATTCAATATTCCATATGGCCAGAATGAGTGCACATAGTTTTATTTTGCAGCATAGGAGTAAATTCATCTTTTTCCTAAACATTCTACCATTGTTAGACCTGCTGTTATTCATGTTCTGCTTCAAGCTGGAGTTCAGCAATTAAGGAAATGTTTTGTGCTATACAGAAAGCAGCCACCTCTTTTTGTTGCTTTAAAAAAAAAAACAGGGGCCCCTCTTGATTCTATGAAGCTTATGCACCAAGGTTTCATTTTCTTACTCTGGTATGAAACACACACACACACACACACACACAAACACACACACACACACATACACTGAGTAACATATATTTTCTATACATACCCAAACAAAGCAGGATGTTGGCATTATCTTCTGCCTAAGACAGATCAATATCAAAGCCCTGTCCTCATTCTTCAGCCCAGATTCATAACTTCTTACTGCATTTAGTGGCATGCAGCTTGACTGCAGGACTCTCAGATCTACCCCAGGTCTCCTATCTAGGAAGATTAGCTTTACATATTTTCATTTAGGATAGGAACTGTGATATCATGACATGACTTGCTTTGCCCATCTGTTTGTTGAAATTCACTGAATCCTTTAGATGAGCACCATGCTTTTAATACCAGTAATACTTTGTTTCTGTGATAAGGTACAGGTTTACTCTAATCAGCAATAGCCTCAGAAAAAGCAGACAGGTTTTTCTTTAATATCAATAAAAGCTCTGTCTCCAAAAATGTGCTGCTAGTCCACAAATTCAGAAGAGCTAAATCAACTTCATTAAAATGGAAATAATAACAACAACAATAATAATAAATCCATAAGTAAACAGCCTTACAGCTCTTCATATGAGAATGGTGATCATTATCTGGGACACATGTACATTCTTAATTGGGTATAATATTTGGTTGTGAAAAACTTGTATTTTAAGAATGCATGAGTGGTTCAATATGCCATTTTATTGTTCTAGACTCATTAAAAACAACTCATTCTTTTTTAAAAAAAAAACCCAAACACCTATCATCTTTCATTATAAAATGCCAAGAAAACCCCTTTTTCAATGACTGCTTTGCTTAACTATACTTTGTGTTGAACATACAAAGACTGAATTAAAAAAAATCCTGCCACACTAGGGTATTAGACTGCTTCTCCTACAGATCCTGCCAAAGAAATCTTACACTCTCATTTCTTGCTCTGAGACCTATTTACTGCACTTTTACATATCATTCACAAATACAAACCAGTCCTATGCTCTCATTAATAGCACCCACTGCTCAGGAAAATTAATGAATAAAAGCGATAGTTTGATTGTTTAACTTCAGTCAATGGCATGTACAGGTAAGGAAACAACAATGTTCACTTTTATATTTTAGCTCTGTCTGAGATTAACGTCCACATTGACCTAGAGATGAAGAAACCCCTAACATAAAACATAAAATCCATACCTAGGGCAGTCAGGGATTCTGGACAAGTTTCTGTCCCTAACCCCTCGGCACTCCTTTGAAGGAAGATGCAACTTTAAGACCGAGTGGCAAAGGGTAGCTGATTTTGCATAGAGCCGAGGAGGAGACAGACAGGGACACCAGTTTCTTAGTGGTAAATACTGCTTCTTAACATACGCAATTCCAGCCTTTGTTGGCAATATCTGAGCACAAAAGGATTTAACACTACTTCCCAAGTAGCCAAATCACAGCCATCATGTGGGCAAAGCAAAAAAGACAACCTAGTGTAACCATCGATTAGAAAGAGAAGACATTTCCCATTTCCCAATACTTGCACCCCTAAACGAGGGGTTGCAACCCCGAGATGCCCAGATCACAGCTTCACAGCCCCATTCAACTCCCTCTGGCTTTTCTTCCCAACTATGCAAACCCTTTCTTGCATTCAGTATGTCTTCCTGGCCAGTCACTAAAACTAAGCACCGAGATTTTGGGGGAGTGGGGTGTGTGTGTGTTGGGGGGGGGAGAATGTGTCATGAATTTGTCCATCATTCTTCAAATCCCTTGTTAAAAGAATCCTTCCTACTTATTTCCCCCAATCCTGAAGCAATGTACCTTGCTTTCCCCCGCCCCCCCCCACCACCACCCAAATTTACCTCACAAGCCCAGGCACGGGTGATTTTTTTCTTCTTCTCTTTCTGTTAATAAGAAGCAATGTGGAAAACGTGTCCCTTACCTTGGCTGATCAGAAGCTTGGGCAGGAACTGCTTCCCCTGTCTCTCTCGAACTGGTCTGTGCAGCAGCCTGGCGCCGCCCGCCCAACCCAGCCCAGCCCAGCCCAGCAGTAGTAGGAGTTGCCCACGGAGGGAGCAAGAGGCAGCAGCAGCAGCAGTAGCAGCAGCAGCAGCAGCAGCAGCGTCGTGTGTATGTGTAGCAGCGGCCGTAGCCCAGGGACTAGTCTCCACCCAGCTTTGTCTTCATGGTTCTAGCTACAGGAAGCAGCGCATCTCCCACTTCCTCCTCTTCTTAGTAGCCGTGAGCAGCTTTGTTCAATTTCTTCTCATGCCAGCTCAGTGGATTTGCCTGCTCCTGGGATCCTGAGGGTCCTTTGACTAATCCCTCGACCCCTTTGTTCCCAGGGTCTCTGGTGCTGTCTGTGGCTTCCTTCCTCCTCCTCAGTCCCCTCCCAACCTGCCACACTGTCTCAGTGGGCCCCCTCCTGACACCTAAGCTGCTTTACTGCCTTATTCTGAACTCTTGGCTGCTTGTTTGTTGTTCCTGCTGTGTTGTTTTGTTTTTTAACGGGCCAAGTGGTGGCCCTGAGATCCAGCACCTGCCTCCACTGCCCCTCCTGATGGATGCTGATTTCTAGCCTCACTGGAGATGAGAGCTTGCGGCTTCTTGCCGCAGCTCTTGGCTCTGTGACCAACTTTGCAGGCACTTCCTTTCTCCAAAGTCCCACTAGCCACTGAAACTTTGCTTAACCCAGATGCTTGAAAAAGAATGGCCATGGCAAGGATCCTTCTGGGGCACAGAGCTGAGCCAAGTCCTGCAATGCTACTATAAGCCTAATGGGGAAGATCTATTCCCCAGAGTCTCCTAGATGAGAGGAAGTGATAGTGTTGAATGTGGTGGATTTCCAGACCAGAGACAGCCCCCTCCTCTACTAACAGAGTTCTCTAGCCTCTTCATTTCATTTATCATTCTTTCATTCCTTCATTCCTTCATTCATTCAGTGTTGGTACTGAAGGTTGAACCCAAAGCCAGGGTGCTTTCCTGCAGCATTTTTGCTCAAGGTTGGAGCTCCTCTACTTGAGCCACACCTCCACTTCTAGCTTAATTGTTGATAAGAGTCTCCTGTTAATAAGAGTCTCTAGCTAGGATTACAGGTGTGAGCCACCAACACCTGACTCTTCCTTTCCTTCATTTTAGAAGGTGGTATAGTGTCATGAATAAGGGAAAAGGTACAAGGTAGTCTGCCTACCAGAGTTTTGATTCTAAGCTGTCATTCCTGACTGCATGAACTTGGACAAATTACTTAATTTGTACATGCCTCAATTCCCTTCATATGCAAAGCAGAGATGATTATAGTCATAACTCCACAGTGGAAACCTGAGAACCAAATAAAACCGGACATAAGGTCTAATAATAGTTCCGGGAACATAGGAAGTATTCATCACATATTATTCAACACAGTATTATTTTTAGAGGTTGAAGCTCAGAGATGACAAGCTACTTGGGTACTCAAGGCCAAACCAAGACCAGAGCTTGCTTTTCCAACCCCTTCTCCCCCGACCATTTTATGTTCATGGCTAAACCCCAATAGTTCTTGGTAGCCATAACAACTTGTCCAATCTGTGAATCTTTCTTCTCTGGTTCCAACAAGATACTTTCAAAAAGCTACAGATTGAACACAGGATCAGGGAAGAGCATCCTTGTTCTGGAGACCAGGCAACACTGTGAGGTCTGTACTCAGAACCAGTGCCTACACAACCAGCTTTCCCAGGCACAGTTCATTCCCAACTCCACTTTTTAAACCACATTTTGCCTTAATCATCCATTGAATAAACTGACCTAGAACTATGGCGTGGTAACTCACCAAACAATCCTTCCTAACACATTTTGGGGATCATAGGTCATTATACATAACCGCCAAGTATAGAATTTGATTTCTATGAAATGTTCTAAGACAGTCCCTGGATAGCATTTGTTTTGATATGATGCTCCATGAACAAACTTTGCTTATTTTCCCCCCTGGAAATCTTTCAATGAAAAGGATTCTGATGTCAATCCTCTAACACCTGAAAATTGCAAAATGGATAGTTCTAAGATGAAAACAAAAGAACTACCTTAGCAAGAGGTCTGGTCAGATATCCAATGCAATATGAGTTACCATCAGCTCAAGGAATATGCCCAGCTGTACCTGTAATCCCATTTCTCAGGAGGCAAAGGCAAGAGGGTCACAAGTTCAAGTCCAGCCTAGGCTACAAAGTGAGACTCCTATATTAAAAAACAAAACAAGAGGGGCTGGGAATGTGGCTCAGGGGTAGAGTGCTTGCCTAGCGTGTATAAAGCCCTAGGTTCTATTCCTCAGTACAGCATAAGCAGAAAAAGCTGGAAGTGGCACTGTGGCTCAAGTGGTAGAGCTCTAGGCTTGAATAAAAGAAGCTCAGAGACAGTGCCCAGGCCCTGAGTTCAAGACCCATAACTGGCTAAAAGAAACAAACAAAAATTCACTAGAGAGCTGGGAAGGTGGCTCAGTGGTAGAGCGCTTGCCTTGCATGCATGAGGCCCTGGGTTCGATTCCTCAGCACCATATAAGCAAAAAGAAAAAAGCTGGAAATGGCGCTCAAGTGGTAGAGTGCTAGCCTTGAGCTGAAATGCTGAGGGACAGCGCCCAGGCCCAGAGTTCAGACCCCACGACCGGACCCCCCCCCCAAAAAAAATTCACTAGAATACTGGGGGCAAAGGTACAGTATCTTTTAAAAGTAATTTACATCTAAGAATGAGTAGCTTGTTATTAATGATCGGAAAGATGATGGAAATACCTTTGGTCATTTTAGACCAGTAGACCCTAACATTAATTATGGATTCAAGTATGTGTGTGTAATATGGCTCTCATATTAATTATCTCCCTTTTAACCTTCAGAAAATGGTTGTTACTTATATGTAATCCTATATGTGGAACCTCTTTCAAATAATAAAATCACTAGGAACTTGCCCTACTGCCTTCTAATCTACTTTTTAATCTCTGGTCATAAAAAGCACAGTAGACTAGTCTGGCCATCCCTGAGAGGTGACAAACCAACTCTTTCCTAAGCTAAAAACTACATTTTAAGATCTTTTCCTCCTTGTCATTTATCTCATTGCTTTCTATTGGTCCTAATGGTCCTAAAAACCTCTTTGTCAGTCAAGTAAAAGGGTATAGATTGACAAGGAGAAAAGATAAGTCTAATTTAGAACTATTAATACAAGCATAGTGAATGCTCATCTCAAGTCTACATAATATTCATATCTTAGAAAATTATGGCATTCATGGGGCTGGGAAGGTGGCTCAATGTAGAGCGCTTGCTTTGCATGCCTGAGGCCCTGGGTTCAATTCCTCAGCACCACATAAGCAGGAAAAAAAACGGGAAGTGGCGCTGTGGCTCAAGTGGTAGAGTGCTAGCATTGAGCTGAAGAGCTGAGGGACAGCGCCCAGGCCTAGAGTTCAGGCCCACGACTGGATCCTCCCCCCACCCAAAAAAAAGAAAAAATTATGGCCTTCATGGAGTGGGAGAAGAGTTTCCTTCACTAGCCATACAATGGACAAGGGTCTCCTATCTAAAATATACTTAGAACTCAAAAAATTAAATCCCCTAATAACAAATCCCCAAAGAAACAATCACCCAATTAATAAGTGGGCTAAAGACTTAAAGAGAGACTTTTCTGAAGAAGAAATAAGAATGGCCAATAGACACATGAAGAAATGCTCAACTTCTCTGACCATAAAAGAAATGCAAACCAAAACAACATTGAGATTCCACCTCACCCCACTTAGAATGGCTAGAATCAAGAAATCTAATAGCAACAGATGCTGGAGGGGACCCTACTGCATTGTTAGTGGGATGTAACCTTGTTCAGACGCTTTGGAAAGTAGTATGGAGGTTCCTCAAAAGACTCCACATAGACCTCCCCTATGACCCAGCAATCCCACTTTTGGGCATTTACCCAGATGATCACAAACATGGCCATACTAAAGCTACCAGAACATCTATGTTTATTGCAGCATTATTTACCATAGCTAAGATATAGAACCAACCCAGACGCCCCATTTGCTAGGAAATATAAAGACTTGGAAAAAATCATATTAAGTGAAGTAAGCCAGACCCAAAGAAACAGGTCTCATGGCTTCCCTTGTTTGCAATAACTAGTGTACAAGCAGAAAAGGTCAAAGACCAGATAAGATGATGCTAAGCAAAATGAACCCCAAGAGAGTGAAATCAGAGTTTTTTTTCTTTGTTGCTGTTGTTTTTAGTATACATTTAATGTACTGTGTGATTTTTTTCGTTTCTTTTGTATGTTCTTCATCCATGGTATAACTCTTATTGTCACTGTATTTGATTCTGGTGCCCTGCCTCTTGTTTATACATTGTTATAATTTGGGGAGGGAAAGGGAAATAACAAAATGCTGAAACAAGGATACAGGTTGACCCATTGTAACAATGAGATGTACAAGGCACTACGTTGAAAACAAACTTTACAGTTTGGTGGAGGGGGGAGGGACAGAGGAGTTGGGGAAGTGGGGAGGGAAGGGATGGTAGGGAAAAACAAAGGAGAGGGTAACAATGCTCAATAGGAAATGTACTCATTACCTTGCTCATGTAACCGTAAACCCTTTGTACAGCATCCTTACAATAAAAAAGAAAATGATGGCATTTCATTTTGCCATGAAAAGTTGATGACATGTTACTAGACACAAGCCTATCCTACACATACATTTGATTGCTGCAGAGACAAAAGTTTGGGAAAGTACACAAACATTCATCAGAGGCCCTTTGTGCAACCATCAATACCTTGCTGCATTTTTTTTTTTTTTCTTTTTGCTGGTCATGGGACTTGAACTGTGGGCCAGGGCGCTGTCCTTCAGCTCTTCAGCTCAAGGCGAGTGCTCTACCACTGAGCCACAGTACCACTTCCGGTTTTCTGGTGGAAACAAGAGTCTCACGGACTTTTATGCCGGGGCTAGATTTGAACCGTGATCCTCAGATCTCAGCCTATTGAGTAGCTAGGATTACAGGTGTGAGCCACCAGCTCCTGCCCCTTGCTGTATTTTTAACATCTCTCTGCTAAAGGAGGTTGATAAGAAGAAGGACATAATTTCAGCCTGAGGTCTCTCCTCTGTTATGGAGTGTTCCTTGGAGTTCTCACTTTCCACGTTCCCCAAGTTACCTGCGTTACTTAGATCCAAAGCCTGCTCCTCTTCTGTATTCTCCATTTTATTTAATGAAACACAAAAGCCAGTTGTCCACAGCAGTAACCACAGAACGATCTCAGAACCTTTTATCTTTGCAAACTCACTTTGATTTATAAGAGTGCTCATCCTTCCATTGCCACCTCCAAATGATCTCTTTGCCCAAGCCTTGCCTCTCTCTTATCCTTGACAATTTCCTAAGTGCCTTGGGTTTGTCCTCACATGACTCCAACATTGTCTATGTTGTCTTTCTACCTCCTGTCATTCTTCCAAGCCATTTCCACCAGTTACAGTTCTAAAATGAAGAGTTGGTCCTGTCACTGCCTTGTTATCGTCCTTCACTTGCTACCTTGCTTATGGGATGAAAGTCTCCATTCCTCCACCTGCTCCTCAAAGCCCTCTGTGATCAGCTGTCTACACTTCAGCCTTGCTTGCCTCCCCAGAGGGTCAATGATAGAGCTTGCTCTTTTCTCCTACACACCTAGACACAAGCTGGCCACCCCCTTGTCCCTTCTTCCCTTATGTGTACTGATGAGCCTCTGTTTATCCGTCAGGGCTTGCACTTTCTCAGAAGTAGTCCTGATCATGTAAGCAGAACCAGTTTCTTTCTCTGTGAGCATGTGAGCAATTGCTTCTGTATCCATTCCAGTACCAACAAAAACAACAGGGTTTGGCAGCAAGTCCTTTTCACCCCTTAAGATTTGGGGGACCCTTAAGATTAGGACCATGTTTTATTCACCTTTGTGTTGGTTTAACACAGCAGTTAGTTCACAGATATACACATATTGCAAAGGCATGATTGGCAGAAATTCTTAAACTGCTTTGGTTTTTTTTTTTTTTGTCAGTCATGGGGCTTGAACTCTGGGCCTGGGCACTGTCCCTCAGATCTTTAGCTCAAGGCTAGCACTCTACACTTGAGCCACAGTGCCACTTCCAGCTTTTTTCTGCTTATGTGGAGCTGAGGAATCGAACCCAGGGCCTCATGCATGCAAGGCAAGCACTCTACCACTGAGCCACCTTCCCAGCCCCTTAAACTGCTTTTGTATTCCTTTAGGTACCTAGGGTATACACCTTTGGGTGGTGATGCAGTGGGCAAGGAAGTTGTTCATGGGATTAAAAAAATAATAATCACTGTATTTACTTTTTGCAAATTGTCTGCAGGAAATCATACTATGTGTACATCAAAATTTGTATATTTATTATAAAAGCAACCCTAAAGAGTTCTGGGGCAATTTCTGGTTCCATTTCTACAATGAATTGCTTAAGGAAGCACAGCCTAGAAACAAAGTAACTTTTTGTGGGTTTTGGTACTGGGGCTTACACTTAGGCCCAGGCATTGTTCCTTAGCATTTTTACTCAAAGCTGAGGCTTCACCATTTGAGCCACAGCTCCATGTACCACTTTTTGGTGGTTACTTAGAAATAAGAGTCTCATGGACCTTTCTTCCTGGGCTGGCTTTGAACTGTAATCCTCAAATCTCAGCCTCCTGAGTAGCCAGGATTTCAGGCATGAGCCACCGGCACCCAACTACAAAAAGTAATTTTTGAGGAAACTTAGAAAGGCCCTGGAAAATAGGAAAGAAAACTATTCTTTTACTTGCATCTCAGAAGGAACTTTACAGAGGACCATTTATAAGCCAGAAACATTTCACACATCCCTTCTGTACTTTCCAATCTTTGCCACTGCACAGCTGCCCCTGAGCTTCTCAGATGCCAAATCCCTAAACTCTTCCTCTAATCTTTTTACAATACAGTTCTCCTCTCCTGCTAAGCCCAGCTAATTCCTTGCTATTCTGACTGACTGGCTTTCTCTAGCAAAGTCCTCTCTACTTTTCCTTCCGTGTCTCAGTTCTGATGTCTCTTTCTCCCTTCTCTCTCATTGTTGTCTCAGAGAGAAGCCACAAGCCATGTCAGCAAAGCTATTCCTTGCGCGTATATAAGAGTAGTGAGGAAGGAAGAGCAAAAGGGGAAGAAGGTGAGTTCACACACTAATACATCTTGTCCACTAATAGATTTTGATGATACATGTAATGGCTAGCATAATGGTTGTGTGCCTTAGTAACAAAGAAGAAATAATTGAACTGTTACTCTATCACAAAGACATCAGACTTCCAGGCATTTCTTGGGTCAGCTGGAGGCAGTGAAGCCTTTCTAAAAGGTTCTTCCCAAAGGCATCATAGTGCTGTGATCTGTGTGTTTGTGGGATTATTTGCTTTCCTGCCATGTGACTCTAGTCCAGATGTGAGGAGCTGAGAAGACTGAATTATATTTGGTTTAAAAAAGTGTAGCTGGGAAGACAGAGCTCATCTTTCTTGAGAGAGAGTAGTTGGCCTTCACTACTGGAGAATGTCCACCTCTGTTTCATAGCCCAGCCCAAAGTTGGTAGGACAAGGGGGCTCGGACAAGAGAAGGAAGCCAGCTTTCCTTTCAGAATCATTGTGAGTACCATGTGTTCTTGTTCTCCGGGCTAATAGGAACAGTGAGGACCTCTCAGATTCTTCCCTGGTAGGGCCTGATTGTCATACACAGATGAACATGTGTATGTGCTGCATCTATATAGCCCTTGGGAGGTTAGCAGGTGTAAAGGAGTTCAAGAAACTTGCTTTCATGAGAAACTTGCTGAGAAAATAAACACAAGGCTGTTAGGGAGAGAAGAAGATAAGTGAGGAGATTGAGGGTGAATGGAAGAAGTTGTCTGGAAGAAAGCTAACTATGAAGCATGATCTTGCTCAAGATGACACTGGATTTGGGGGTGGGCACAGGAAAAAAGGAAGTAGATATATGTGTTCAGAGAGGAAGAGCCAGAGCTGGAAATAGGTAAGAAGAGCCATGGAGGCCGGGATGGAGATCCAAGCAGTTATACCTAGAAACAGTTTGCCTGGGTTTATATAGGAGCAAGGGCTAGCTGCTCTCTAAGTTGGGACTGTCTGCCCTGGGTCTGAGGTTCTGGTCCTCTCATAAGCTAGAAATGTCCCTAGCCTTCCCTTTCCCAGAAGAAGCTAAAGTTAGGATAATGCTGGAGTCATATGGAAATGTTTAAGGCACATGTACCATAAGAACAGAAACAAGAAATCCTACAAAATAAAACTTGTCCCATCAAGAAAGTCTCTGAAGATCAATAGAGAAAGTTCAGGGACAACAGGAAATGAGTGACGAGATGGAGAAAGAGGGAGCAGCCACCGATTATGACAGAGGTTAGGGAACATTGCACTCTAGCAAAGCCCTGGATAAACAATTCTTTAAGAGAATGTCAGAATTGAAAGGATACAAACCTGGGTGGTTAATATCATACAAGTAAATCATTTTGAAGTGTTTTTTTTTTTTAAAAAAGCTATGCAATAATAAAGCCAATCATTTGCAAGCAAAGCAGAAAGGTGACACTTGGTTTTTCCGTGCCAACTGCAGAGACCAAGCAGCATGATCTATTTTGACAGAAAATAGGTTGGCAAAAAGAGGGTAGGGAATTAAAGGATATGTTTGAAGGCATTTTGTCTTGTGTCTTTGTTGACTTCCTTACTGTAAAGGGATATAGATACGCATAGATTTCTCTATAATGACCTTAGTCCCATGCTTTTCCCTGGTCTATTTTCACCTACATTTTTTAAAATTTGCATTTTGATATTTCCTAGGACAGAAATTCAGGAACAGAAATATGGGACTCCAGGAGGAAGTATGGATGGTGTTAGGTGTTGACTTTGGGATGTGTTGACTGTGTCAGAGTCCACGTGAGTGCAGCCGGTGAACTCAACTCTTCCTGAGGGTAGGGGTTGGGACCGCAGCTCTGCACTGTCAGCACTTTGCATCAGTGCCTGAAACAGTATATGGGCTCAGTACATGCCTAGTAATGGTAGTTGAATTTAAACTACCTGGGCAATGTTTTTGGAATTACAAAAATATTACAAAATTACAAAAATATTTATTTTATAAAATTAGATACAGTTCTAGGAAAAGGAGCAAACAATCATCAAGGCTGCTTTAAAATATTACCCTAAAATGTTTTCCAGAAATCAGAAATGAGAAGAGAATATGGTGAGGAGGAGATATGATATTGATTTCAAAAAAGGAAAGATCCTGAAGTTACCAATCAAGTAACAATATTAAGAGAAATGTATGTGATGTATGTCACACAATGCGACACACATGACATGTGTGTGATAAAATTACATGTAGAATACATGTGATATGATATATCAAATATACAAGATATATGTACATATGCACATATGATATATATCATATACGTTTTGTTCACAAAGAACAAAATCATGCTATGAATGTAGCTGGAGAGCATCATGTTAACATAAATAAACCAGACTCAGAAAGACAAGTAACACACATTTCTTTTATATGCAAAATGTAGGCTTGAAACGAAACAAAATGAAGGTAAAAGGCAGACTGTCTGACGCAGGAATCCAGGGAGGGGTGTTGAGTAGTGTATATGATCTGAAGTATATCATATACCTATGTAAAAGTAGAATAATGAAACATTAAAACTGTAACAAAAAAGGGGGTGAGGAATAAGAAAGAGTAATACAGGGTATAAATAGGATCAAAGTTGTACATTTTTTATTAAAAATAAATTAAAAACATACTTAAAGCAAAGGTCTTAGGAGCACTAGTTTAAAATAATGAATGTGCTGGATGAAGTTTTAGAATAGCTACAGTAGTTGCAAGAAAATATATATTTCAGGAATGAATTACATGTAAAAGTTACATTTCATGAATGCAGTGGCTCATCTCTAATTCTAGCTAATCAGTAAGCAAAGTTTGGGAGGATTGCTGTTTACTTTATGGACCATTTTGGTCCATAAAGCTGGATGTGGTGTATGACTGTCAACCCACTAATATATGATGGATAAACCGGAGTATCATTGTTCAGGCCTGCCTGGGCATATATGAGACACTATTCAAACACACACACACACACACACACACACACACACACACACAAAATAAAAACTAGGATTACACACTCCTGTAATCCTAGTTACTCAGGTAGCTGAGATTTGAAGATCACCATTCAAAGCCAGCCTGAGCAGAAAAGTCCCTGGTTGATTTTTGTCTCCAATTAACCACTCAAAAAGCCAGACGTAGAGTTGAGGCTCAAAGTGGTAGAGTGCATTCCTGAGCAAAAGAGCTCAGGAATGGTGCTTAGGCCCTCAGTTAAAGCCTTATGACTGACAAAAACCAACCAAACCAAAACTAAAGCAAAAAGGGCTAAAGGTATGGCTTAGGTGGTAAAACACTTGCCTAGCAAGCACAAGGTCTTAACTTCAACTTCCAGTGTTAATATACATATGTTTATGAACCTAGAAAAGAAAAACACAAAAAAGAAATTTGTTCTTAAAAGATATGAAGTCCCAATATATGTAGAAAGCTCTTATAAAGGAAAGTGTTGGCAATTGATTGCTCTTCTTGCCAATCTGTAAGTTTGGAAACTTCATTTTCAATAATGCAAAACATTTGATATAATTTCCCAGAAAGTGTTTCTAAACTGGCTTCAGTCACTTTAGGAAGAAAGTATTCAACATTGCTTAAGTTATATAATTACACAGGGACATTTCAACAGAAAAGAATTGTGTGGTCTATAGTAGATTTAGGAGTCTCAAATTATTGACTTGGAAAAATTATGTAAGCTGAGTACTGGTTGGTGGCTGATGCTTTTAATTCTAGCTACTCAAGAGGCTGGACTTAAAGATCTCAGTTTGAAGCCACTCCAGGCAGAAAAGTCACTGAGACTCTTATCCCCAGAAAGTCAGAAATGGAGGTGTGGCTCAAGCTGAAAACACTGTGGGCTAGAGAACAGGTCTTAGTTCAAGTCTCAGTACCATACACATGCACGTGTGTACACACACACATACACACACACATACACACACACATACACAAATCATTTTATACTGTCCACTTTCAGTTAATACAAATCTTTTTATATTTGTGTGTTCTACATGAAGAAATTTCTTCTGCTATGACCTCCTTCTGACTATCAGCAACCACAGGTTAGCATTGGCTTTGCCACACATGTACTGCAAAGGAAAAGAAATTTATTAACACAGGTGTCATGGCAGATTTCTTAGGGTGGGAGTGTGAGGGAGGGGGATAAAAGAGATATTAGGAGGGAAGGGTTTGTTTATCTTTAACAAAAGCTAGGCACTCACCACTGCCTGGAAGCCTAGCTACTCAGGAGGCTGAGATCTGAGGATCATGGTTCAAAGCCAGCCCAGGCAGGACGGTTGCTGAGACTTTTCAATTAGCCACCAGGCAACTGGAGGTGACACAGTGGCTCAAAGTGGTAGCGCTCTAGCCTTGAGTGAAAAAGCTCATACACAGCACCCAGGACCAAAGTTCAAGCCCCATGACTGACTTCCCCTCCAATATTTTTTTTTTGAGAGAAGTCAATTAAGAGTCATATTAACCAAAGGTAATTTAATGTACTATTGTTTTAGGAAACAGAAATATGAAAACTTGCTCTTACAGAAGTTTGTGCTTTACCTTGCATTTTTTTTTTCTTTTGAAATGTCAGGGGTTGAATCTAAAACATTGCAAATGGTAGGCAAGCACTTTAGCACTGACTGGAAAACAAAAACAAAAACACACACAAAAATAAAATAAAAAACAGCTGGTTTTAAAATTTAGGAAATAACCCTCAAAACCTAAAAATCCCAAACAAAACTTTAAATGCAAATAAACAAAGCTTAAGATGGGGAAAGAGACCAAGAGGCAATAGTGGTGCTTGGAAAGCAAGCAGAGGTGAAATCTAATTCACTGAATAGTAGTATTCTTTTGATAGCTTAAAAGGGATGGAGATATTACTGGAATTGGGCATTTTAAAGCATTTTACCCAATTTATAAATTGGGTATAATTTAAATATCCAAATATGTACTATATAAATACCTATTGGGAGTTTACTAGATGCTAGCAGGAAACAAAATACAGTAAATCTCTTGTTTTATGGAGTTTTATGATTGTGGAGGAATAAAAACTAAAATAGTTAACAAACATGTGTATGTAAATTAAATCCTATGATGAAAAATAAACCAGAGCAAAGGATAGCAAAGTGGAAGGAATACTTTAAGTAGGATGGTATGGAAAGGCACTATTATGTTCTGATTTTTTTCTTTGATTTGTCTTTTCCCTTATACTTGTCAACTCATATCTCATTTTTCTTGGCTTTGTTCTATGTCTATTGTGTCCTCAAGATGGGATCTCTCTCTCTCTCTCTCTCTCTCTCTCCCTCTCTCTCTTTCATTCTTATTATTGGCTCTTGGCTATTTACATATTTTTGTGTCTTTTTCTACATTGACTAAGAAGTTATGTGTGTGAGTTACAGATCAAGATGACCAAGGTCACAGTGTATGACTTCTAAGGCTGGGTTCCAAAAAGCAGTGTGGCCCCAACCTCGTTTCTTGGGTCATTGACTCTGGGATAGTCCATGTACTATCAGTGAAGACACTCAAGTGGCTCTGTGGAGACACACACAGGAAAAGGATCAGCAGTCTCCTACCAACAGCTAGCAGCAATAAGTGAGCCTCCTTGGACATGGATCCTCCAGCCAGGGCAAGTCTTCAAATTAATAACCTTTAACTGCAATCTCAAGTGAGACAGGGTCCAGATGAAAACAAAATACACTGCCTCCCAGAACTATAAGAGATACTTACTGTAATTTATTATGAAATGATGTGACATCATCCTTAGTCCTGATTCTTTTGGCTTCTGGTTTCCACCTGTGTTTGATCAATGGGTGGAAAAGCGAAGTCAGTGTGTTCCTTAGCATTGTGTTTTGATCTGGATGAGCCCACAGCTCATCCAGATAGTTCCATTGGGTCTTCAGGGCCATAGCTGTCTGCACTTTTATGGTATTAACCCCTTCAAACCTGGTGCTGCATCAGACCTTGCTATTGATCTTCTTAACCTAAATATACCTTGGTAACTAGTCCCTTCATTCTCCTAAAACTTAATTTGCCTTCTGTTTCCAGTATGATACAAAAGTCCTCCTGTAGAAGAAATTTGGACAGAGGGTATGGGAGGTTTCTTAGTATCCAAGGGAGAATATTCACAGGTGTAAAATCCTTGAGATTAGCAGATACCATCAAGGAATAGCAAAGAGGTCAACAAAGAAGATGACAGTAATGCCTGAGACTGGGCACACATCAGGTAGAACTTTGTGGGTTGTGGCAATATGGTGAATATGTTATACAGCTCTGAATGGGGAATAATCTAGAACAATAGAACAGTGATATGGTCTGATTTTTCTGGTGAGACCAGAAAGAAGTAATCATGTTGGAAACTGGAAGAACATTGGGAAGCATTTTTAGCTCTTAGAAAGATGGTGGTAGTTTGCTTTAGGATGACAGTAAAGCCATTAATCCAGGATGTATTTTCAACTATAGGTTGAATTAGATGTAAGGGAAGGAGAGAAGGAGGGTAAAAGGCTCACTGTGAATGAGAAATGGTAGAGCAGGTCTGAGAGGGAAACCAAGGGGTGGAGAGGGTAGGTTGCAGAGGGGGAAGAGGGGAAATCAAGAATTATGTTGAGATCTGATGATCTCAGTTCAAAACCAGCCTGGGCAAAAATGTTCATGAGACTCTTATGCCCAATGAATTACCAAAGAGCCGAAAGTGGGGCTGTGGCTCAAGTGGTAGAGTGCTACCCTTGAGCAAAAAAAGCTCTGGGACAACAACCAAACCTTGAGTTCAAGCCCCCAAAATGTGCTCATCTCAAATACAAAAGAGAAAAGAAGTAATCTTCTGTTTTAAATAAGGGACATTGAGGAATAAAGAGAAAGCAAGCAAGAATTGAGAGGAAAATCCAACAAACATGAAATCTACATTCATACAATCACATTCCTATCTCTTGACCAGTTAAAGTACTGCCATTAGAATAATTTAAAAGCAAATAGTTCTTTCTTTACTGTAATGGGAAGTGGGATGGACTCTTGGTCATTTGCCTTTGTAAGGGTTGGATTAAGCAAATTCAGGAACTAAATCTGTGTTGGGGGTTGGGGGAGAGATGGAGGATTGGAGGGTGGTAAGTCTGGGGCTCCTCTTGTCTGTAACAAAATACGATCAGCTTATAGGTGAAGAATTTTATCCCCCCTACTACTTTAATTACTAGGGCCTGTAAAAGGTCTTTTAGCTAGTTAACACCACATGACTAGCTTCTTTCAAATTTTAAGTCTGACAACATTTAGCTCCCAGAAAATGTGACAGGAAACAAGACTCAGCAGACACTTCTGCTTTTCATGGGACAGCACCCTGTGCCCCACTTCCGCAGCCAGGATCTTCTGACCATAAAAGTAAAGCAGTTGGGCTGGGAAGGTGGCTCAGTGGTAGAGAGATTGCCTTTCATGCAGGAGGCCTTGGGTTCGATTCCTCAGCACCACATAAGCAGAAAAAGCCAGAAGTTGTGCTGTGACTCAAATGATAGAGCACTAGCCTTGAGCTGAAGAGCTGAGGGCCAGCACCCAGGCCCAGAGTCCAAGCCCCACGACTGAAGAAAAGAAAAAAGTAAAGCAGTACCCCACCAAGCTCTCCTTATCTAGCATCTGCTACTTGTCCTTTCTTTGCAGACATGAAGCTTCAGAAATTGGCAACTCAGGTTGATGCTGGCACAGATCTTCTCTCCCTACAGACCAAGTCAGTGTCCCTGTGGCAAGGGGGAGAAGGCAATGCCTTCCACCTCTCTCTGTAGAATTTGCCATATTCATGGTGGTCCACAGAGTACTTGATGATGCCAGTGCTCCGGCCTATCTCAATTCTGAGATCAACAGGCACTGGTTTTGTTGTTGTTCATTTTGTGTTTTTATTTTTAATATTTCATTTGTTCTTGTTGCTTTCAGAATGACCTCTGTCTCAAAATTCTGTTAGCTTCCAAGAAGGGACACAACCTACTGTGATAAATGGGCTTCTCTTCCCTTCCCCCCTCTGGTTACCATGGCAACCCCAATGACTGATTTCTGGTTGCCATGTAAATGCAGTGGGATCCCAGCTGCTGCTCAGCACACAAAGGCATCAGCAAGGAGAGCAAGAAAACAAAACTAAATTTCCAAAAAAAAAAAAAATGAAACTAATATTTAAAAAGACAGTTTCATTGCCAGCTTTCTTTTCTCCCACAAAAGAGGTGGAAAGGAACCAACTGTAATTAAAAATAGTGCTCTTCCTGAGGCAGGAATAAGGGTCTCTCCCACACTGGAGGAAGACTGGGAACAAGGGGAAATCCCAAGGGTTTGGCCTGGTGACAGGAAGACAGATTGTCATTCTCAGGTGGCTAGAACCCTTTAGCAATCAGCTGGAGGCCCACGCTGAGGAAATCTGAAATATTTCACTGGAATGGAAAAATTAAGGTTCAAAACAAAAAGCAGACCTCACGAAAATTTTTTTTTTCTTTTAGGATGCTTTGTTTGTATGGTTTTAAATGTCTGGAATTTAGATTTCAAATGATCTCAGTGTTCCAGTGGCCAATGCTGAGATTTTATTTCTATCCAATGTTGTTGGGGAATCATCAAAATGTTACTATTTTTAAAATCTTCTTAAAAATTCATTTGTAATGGCCTGATAAAACTGTATACCAAAAATTGATTAGCCCAGATACCTCTGATTCATATAACTCTACTTATTATCTGTACTTGGTAATATCTGTGAAGTTCACTTGTACTTAAACAATGCAAAATACACTTTGTGTTAGCATAAATATAAGAAAGGTAACATTGTTGATAAACTCACCACCTTGACTTGAGCCACATGGATTAAAATGAAATGTTTTTCCTTTTCCAAAAACATATTTCTGACTTTTGATGCTTCATATGTTCTAAAAACCTACTCAAGCATTATTTTCACAGATTTGCTGAAACACACACACACACACACACACACACACACACAGAGTTATTTGGGCTTTGTATTAATTCTGTCAGCTGAATATTACAGTCATTTTAAGTATATATCTTTTCAACTGTCAGAGCAGCAGTGTTTGGCAGATGTAGGCTCTATAAAACTGAGAGATGAACTCATGCTCAGTGGACTCCAGGAGACAAAGAGGATGGACCCAGGCCACCACTGCCATTTCTTACTATTCTTCCTAACACTCAGCACCATCTTATCCTAAAACCAGCATGTTATAAACTAGATCAGTCAGTAGGACACAAGGTAAAACAGTGGAAGGGGAAATTCAGAGCATAAATAATTTTATAAAAATATTAGTTTTAGAATATCAATCAAATTTGCTTACTATACTACTTGACAGAACATTTTTTTTCTGTTGTTCCTTTTTTTTCCCTCCTTTTGTTAGTACTAGGGTTTAAATTCAGGGCCTTCAGCGTGCTTGGCAAGCACTCTCCTGCTGAGCTATGCTTCTAGCCTTTCTCTGTGCTGGTTATTATTTTTGAGATAGGGTCTGACTTCCTGCCCAAGCTTTCTCTGCTACCCACTTATTTTAGGCCATCCATTGCAACTAGGATAACAAGAGTCTACCAACTATGTATATACAGCTCCAGTGCAGAAGTCTTATTAACTTTCTGAATGGTTTGGCCTTGAAACAAAATTCTTTCTATCTCAGTCTTCCAAGTCGATACAGTAATAAGCATGAGCCACCAATCCCTGGCCTCATTCTTTTTTTGGGGAGGGAGGAGGGGAAAAATGAAGTTATGATAGGGATCAACATAGGACCTAACAGGTATAAGGCAAGCACTCTACTCTATAAACATCCCCACTGATGGGGCTTTTTCTTGTATATTCTGTTGTCCGTAATGACTTTAAGAGTGCATTCTGGAGAAGATGATATTTTTCCAAACATATTTCACCAAAGAGACATGAATTGTAATTTATGATTAAAATGACATAATTTTTAAGAGTTCCATATGGTACCCAAATTGAGCCCTTAGATGCACAGATTCCCAAAGGAGCTGGGGCTCAAAGGAATTAAAAAAAGAATCCACAATAAGTAAGATATCTTTCACAATATTTTAAGCATAAGTACATGAAAGTGTACTTTCAGGATTTTGTTCTAGTTTCTGTTGGATCTGGTTGATGACATTTGCTAACAAGAATCTCTAGCTTGGTTCAGCAAAAATTGTAACAAGAGCAAAGAGGAATGAGGAACAGAGGAACTAAGTGTGGTACCTTCAGTTGAGGTGTCACAGGAAGATGCAGTGGACTCTCCTCCACAGGAACTATCAGTTTCTGCTCAGAGGACATTCTTAGAACCAAGTCCTCTGCAAGGGAGATTTTAGAGTGTCCATCTGAGCACATGACTCTTTACCGGAAGATCTCCCTCATCCCAGCTATGAAAAACAGCAAAATTCCAGCAGCTTTACTATTACCAAAACCAATGAAGAAAACAAGGAGATAAGGAGCCTTCTTTTCTCACGCCTACTTTATACTACAGCACCCTAAGGAAGTGCCCCTTACCTAGCCTGCCCTGGGGAGAGGGAAAGAGGCTTGAACCAAACCTGCAGTGGGTAACAGGACTAGATAGTTTGAACAAACACCAGTGACTGAAGAGCTGTGGCCCAGAATGAAATACTGTTCCAGGAGCCTACTGCCTATAGGGGAAGGAGTGGAAATTCAGTCAACAGCAGGCATGTTGGAGATAAAATTAGTCCCTGTGTTTACCTCAACACTTTAGATGTCTTCAGTCAAATGGGGCCTCGTAGCTGGGACAGCCATATAAACATGGAGGAGGAGCACAGAGAAGAGAAATGAGGACATACAAGGAGGAGATAAATTTACTTTGCCTGGTTGCCAGGGGAATCTTTGCAACAGAGATAGCAACTAAGGTGGCAGCCAAGGGTGGAGGAAGAGAAAGGGGGTTGTGGCGCTGGGGTAACAGGCTGTTTAGAGACAGGAGGAGGAGATGGCTGACTCTCTGAGCCATGGAGAAGTTGGCATAGTGGAAGCGAAAGTCTGGTCTGTGTGGGAGGGGCAGTAATGGATGGCTGAGGTGGGCTGGGGTCGGTTGGAAGTGCGTTCCATGATGATGCTTCAAACAAGGTGGAAAAATGAAGAGCCAAGGAAGATTTTAATCAGAGAACTTCCATAGCCAGATTTCTAGTGGAAGGGCCATTCCATGACAATGTGGTTAGACAACAAGAGGAAACAGGGTGTAGGTGAGAGATGAGGAGGGGGAAACACTCCAGATAAAGGGTTCTAAAGCACTTGATGATCATGGTCACGTGTTCCAGAGTGTCTGGCAGGAGGTAACGAGAAGAGCAAGAAAGAGGAGGTCAGAATTACGCTCAAAGGCAGCCAGTCATGTTTTCATCTCCATTCAACAATCATTTCCTTCTCTTGGCCCTGAAGACCCAATGACTTATGAAAGGAAGGCATTGATTAAAAATCATCTGAAATAGTTCAGCTAATTATAACTTAATTGGGTTGTTGGTCTCTTCTGCTTTACAACAACATCAGCAGGTCTTTTGCCTGCAGTCTCTCAGACTGTGGCCTTCATGGCAACCAGATTAGAGGCAGAGGTCTCCAGAGGGAAAGACATGATTTGTTCTTTAGTTCTCGTAAATGACTGCCCTCTGTGAAAATGGGGCACACAGTGTCCATCCATTTGGCACAGAAGCCAAGCAACCACTGTGTTGTATAATGTTGGACTCTGAGCAGATCTGTGACCATTTGGGGAAGAGCCTCAGAAAGAGCTACCCTTACCCTGAGACAGGGGATGCCCCCAGCCCCTCAGCACTTCTGCTTTTGCATGTGCAAAGCCCTTTGGCTGCTGCAAATGAAATGCTTCCTGCCAATCACAAGTTCAATTACTGGTGGGCCCAGAGTGGACAGTTTCCAAGGAGGCAGAAGGAAAAACACAATAAAATGTTCTACTGACGATCTTGGAAGGCCAATTGTTCCCTCCCTCTGCGAAAATAACATTAAAATTGGATTTTAGAAAACGTATTTCAAGACACCCACTTTAAATGAAAAGATTCTAGTTGTACTTTCTTGCGTGAATCCCTGTGTCTAGACTAGATATTATAAGCATGATTGTCTCATATCTGAATAGCTGTCTTGGCTCTGAGTAAGAGGCTTTTTCAAGGTTCTCAATTTCATTATGGTTTAGATCAAGAAAGAAGGGCAAATAAGCATGACATCATGGTTATAATCTAGATTCGACAAAAATAGGGCCTTTTACCAAAGGGGAAGTAATACACAATGGATCGACAACTTTATTAAGCAGAATGTTCAAGAGACTCTGGATATTTTCCTCAGTGGTACTTTCTGCACTCTTGCTTGTGAAGAGTCAAAATGTCTTCCCTAAATATATTAGTATATTTTCATGTGTGGTCTCATACACAACTTATTACTCTTTGCTGGTGAAGTTTGCATTGACTGGAAGCTTTCATTAAAGTCCAAGTTGTTTCTGTACAGTACCAGAGAAGAGTATTTCATTGAATCTGTCCCTGATTCTCTGTGCTAGAAGTCCTGTGTATTTTTCATAACTATTTACTGATTGCTATAGAATGTTTTTCTTTTTTTTTTTTTTTTAAATTTAATTTAATTTTATTTGTGAACATACTGTACAGAGGAGTTACAGTTACATGGGCAGGATAATACGTACATTTCTTACCAAGCATTGCAGCCTCCTCCTTTGTTTATCCTTCACATCCCTTCCCAGCCTCCCCCTCCCCCCCTAATACCAAACCTTCTCCTTCCCCCCTCCCCCCCCCCCCCTCACCGCACCAACGTTGTAAAGCTCGTTTTGGACATGACAACTTGTACTTCTCATTGTTGCAACAGGTCCACCTGTATCCTTAAACAACTGGTTTTTCCCCATCTCCTCCACAAGTTATACTGACATCAAATATAGTGAAAGCAGGGGTTATACTGTAGAATGTTTTTCTTATGTGTCTTTCTGCCTAATCCATTCTGTTCTAATGTCTTGATGTTTTTTGTTGTTGCTTGTTTGTTTTCTTAATAGTCCTGTTGAAGTAGAGCATGAAGGCGAGGATTGTTCGAAGTTTGGAGACTAGAGATGAGTAGAGATGTCTGGTGCTACATGCCTGTAATCCCAGCTTCTCAGGTGGTGGAAGCAGAAAGATGGTGGGTGTGAAGCCAGCCCAAGCAAAATTCAAAAGCCTCTATTTGAAAAACAAAATAGTTAGCCCAAATGATAGAGCCCTTGCCGAGCATGTGTGAGGCCCTTGGTTCCACCCCTATTACTGAAATTAAAATTTGGTTAAAAGATAATTGGCCACTCTGAAATCAGACTATCTGGGTATAGATTGAGGTTTTGCCACCTACCAGTTGAGTAGCTTCTCTGTGCTTGAGTGTTCTGGTTTGTAAAATGAGGTTAATAATGGTACCTATCCCCAGAAGATTATTGTGAGGAATATATGGAATCAAGGTATAACACTGCTAGACTTTCTTCCTAGAAAGTCTAAATATGGGGTTCCCAAACCTGCTTAAATATTAGGAATACTCTGGAGAGATAGTTTACAGTACAGAATCCTGGGCACACTTCCAGAGATTGACACTATCTAGATGAGGACTGGCTCCTAGAGTAATATTTGGGAACCACTACATATATAGTTCGCAGGAGAATGTGGAGATGCTCTCTCTGGCCTTTCTCCTAGGCTCCATAGCTTTCCTCCCTCTTAATGACTTACAACAGAAAGTCTCTGATTTTGTAGATGTTTGCCTACCAGGTGTACATCGCTATATGGAACTATCCCTACTTGTTAAAGTGACTCATCATAGCATTTTGTTAAAACCAAGTCTCCTAGTTTGCATTTGTGCTCATTCCTCAGGACTTGTCTGTGTTCTCTATTTTTTTTGAGGTGGGGGGAGGATAATGACCAGATACACAAACTTCCAAGGAAGTTGTTTGCTGAGTTGGGGATAATACATGATGTTTCAGGCACTATATGTGTGCATGCTACAACCTGATTTTAAGGTCTGAATATTGCAAGTAGGATAAGCTTCAGAGATTTGCTCATGTAATGTAAATGATACTGAAGAAAGAACAATCTTCTAGCCTGTTTTCTAGTTCAGGCAATGTGCTCAAGTCACTTACAATTATTGTCTTCAAGCTTGCAGTACTGTCCTGGTTGCTTGTCCAGGGTTGGGAGTAGACTTGTGAAGGTGGCATTCTTCTCTCTTTTACCCTCTTATTGGATCTAAAGCCACTGTCCATTTATCTAAGAAAAATTCTGGGTTATCTGACAACCCAAGATACAAGGTGGAGAAGCAACACTTGAGATGCAGAGAGTTTCAGGAGATGGGAGGACCAGTGAAAGGCAACATTTAAATAAGGGAGAAGTCTTCCAAGAGTTGAGGCAACTTGGTGAATGTACCCAGACAGAAGAGCTGGAGACAGGAGAACCCAATAAAGAAGGGGAAGGAAATGGGCTCAAGAAGCCACTTCTGATTCTCCAATTTTGTGTAGAACATTCCATAGATGTCACAGAAAATGTGCTTGATGGAAACATATATCCAATGCAATATAGAAACATAGAGCTTCTTCATGATAAAATGACAAGAGATAAAGAAAGTGATGGAGGGAAAGCAGAAAATGAAGTGGTATGTCCCTAGATTGAAGGTGATATGTCCCTAGATCGAAGGTTCAGGCCTCCAGGCCCCCAGTTCCTACAATGACATACAGCTCTTCATGAAGCTGCCTGGGTAGTCTCATGATTTCACCATAAGAGAAATTCATGCTTACAGGTGTTTCCATACCTTCTCAAGTCCTTGGCAGCTCGTCACTCATGTGTTCACATTTCTGGTGTTCATTGAAAGATAGGTAAGCAATGACAGTTCTTCAAGAGCATCTGAAGATTCAGAACTGCTCAAGAGCTGTTTCTAGAATTGCAGGAAGTGGCTGGAGTTGGAGATAAATATGTGGTTCTACATATTGTTCAGCCTTCTTTATATACACATGCATGAGCTTTTTATGAGAAAGCAAAGACTTTGTGGTACCTCATTGTCATTTCCATTTTTAGAAAGATTAGGTATAATTTGCACATACAATTACCCTTTTGAAAGTATAGTCATGTGATATTTGATACATATATTCAATTGCATAGCATAGCCACCATTGCAATCAAGATATGGAACAGTGACTTTAGCTCTGCACCTCAAATTCCCTCCTGCTTCTTTGCAGCACTACCTTCTCTCCCACATTGGTACCTTATGATCAGTCACTTATTTTTAACTCCCATTTTTTTCTTGTCCAGAATGTCATCATGAATAGCATCATGCATAGCATCTTGAGTCTGGCTCTTTGGTTCCCCATGGTATATTGGAATTTCATCCAGGTGTTATCTGGGCTGCTTGGTTGCTGAGCATCTTGCTCTTCTGGTGCTGTGTATTTTGCATTTGTTAGTATAGGAGATAGGTCCAGCTTGGGATGGTCAAAAAGGGCACAAAGGAATCCAAAGAGGAAATTTTTAAATAAATAGACTGAAGAAAGGTTTTAATATATATATTACTGAATAAATATTCTCACATTGTATGCCCCAGGTGCTTTACAAATAATAATGTTTGTTTCTCAAGTCTCAAAGTCAGGAGGTATTATTACCTTCTGAGATTAGATGATTTGTCAAGGAACACATATTGAGGAAGGGATGGGCAGAGGACTTTAAACCAGGCAATTTAATTGTCTTCTTCTTGCCAAAAAAATCACATCCATCTATCAAAAACCCTCTGTAGTAAAGAGGAGCCAGAACAAATTTAAAGTCTGGTCAGTGACAGACAGCAGTCTTCCTTAGAATTTTAAATTGTTTTGTTTTGTGCAGTAGGACCAAAAATAACTACAGCTTTAGAAATACAGCTGCAGACCAGCTAAAACTTAAATTCACTCCATCTACAGAAAAAGATGCTGCAAAATTTCTGTGAATTTGTGAGTTTGCCTTGACCAAAGAAAATGATTTTATAAGTGATCTTCATGATCCTTGGTAGAACACCACAAAACCAGCTCAGGACACCTAAACAGATAAACAAACAAAAATCTAAGGGGTACATTGGGTGCAAGAACTCCTGCCTGTATTTTCAGCTCCTTTAAGAGGTGGTCATGGTTCAGGAGGATCATGAATCTAGATAGGCAAAGGAAAAAATGTTAGCAAGACTCCATCTCAGCAACAGCAAAAAAGTTTGTGTGGTGGTATATGCTTGTCATACCAGCTCTGAGGAAAATAGTAGTTGGAGGATCATGGTACAGACTGCCTGGGCAAAAATAGGAGACCCTAAATCTCAAAAAGTTACTAAAGCCAAAAATGTAGAGCTCCTGTCTTACAGGTACAAAGCCCTTACTTCAAACCCCAGTACTGCCATATCACAAAAAACACCCAATCCCCAGAGGTACAGCACCAATGCCATTCACAAACATTAACTGAACGCCCTATCTTTAACTATCCTCCTGATACCCACTGAAGTTATATCTCTGTATAGTCTTATAGTTAGATGTATCAATATTTATGATCAGATATATTTAAGTGTATGTGGTTCTTTTCATAGTATTAACAATATTCCTAACGTAGCCTTTGCACACAGTGGGAGATTTAAGAACCTTTCTAATATTACTAAGTGT
Organism: Dipodomys spectabilis; assembly: GCF_019054845.1. Taxonomy (NCBI): domain Eukaryota; kingdom Metazoa; phylum Chordata; class Mammalia; order Rodentia; family Heteromyidae; genus Dipodomys; species Dipodomys spectabilis. The sequence goes on along the minus strand of NW_024870719.1, from coordinate 16,255,019 downwards.
TTTAGCAAACAGAATTTGAGTAGGAAAATGTGATCAGAGATTGTGACCCCAAAGGAGCAGATAGGAATGGACCAGAAAGATGTCAGTGTAGCTCACTAATGTATTCTGCTCTTATTAAAGTATCACACTATCTTGGAAGCATGGGATTCACCCACTCCAGATAGAGTTAATATTTGGAATGAGGTAGTTTAGTCACAATGCTTTATGGAACTATAACACTGTTTCCCTTATTTAGAATTGTTTTTATACCACATTTAAGTGTAGAGGAGTTCACTCCACAGACTGGTTAAAATTAAAAAGTGATGCAATCAAATGTTGTTAAGGATGTGAAACAATGAGATTTTTCATGCTTTTCTGATGAGGATGTAAACTAGTATAATCTTGAAAAAAGAAATGTTCAGTAGAACCCAATAAAACAACATACACTCTACAATACAACATTTCAATATGTTTTTCATGCACTATCGTCTAAAATTAAAAACAGCTTAAAAGTTCTCATTAAGAGAATAAGTTAACATACCTTTGTAGAATGGAATATCTGTGTGTGTGTGTGTGTGCGTGCGTGTGTGTGTGTGTGTGTGTGTGTGTGTGTGTGTGTGTGTGTGTGCTGGGCACAGGTGGCTCACATCTGTAATCCTACCTACTCAGGAGGCTGAGATCTGCAAGCCCAGGCAGGAAAGTCTGTGAAACTTTTATCTCCAGTTAATCACCAAAAAGCCAGAAGTGGAGCTGTAGCTCAAGAGGTAAAGTACTAGCCTTAAGCAGAAAAAAAAAGTGCAGGGACAACTGTCAGGCCCTGAGTTCAAGTAGCAGGTCTTGAAAAAAAAAATTCTGCTGGGGGCTGGGAAGGTGGCTCAGTGGTAGAGCGCTTGCCTTGCAATGCATGAGGCCCTGGGTTCGATTCCCCAGCACCACATAAGCAAAAAGAAAAAAGCTGGAAGTGGTGCTGTGGCTCAAGTGGTAGAGCGCTAGCCTTGAGCTGAAGAGCTGAGGGACAGCACCCAGGCCCAGAGTTCAGGCCCCACAACCGGACCCCCCAAAAAAAAAATTCTGCTGCATGCAATAATGTAGATGTATGCCTTAGACAGAGTTATAAGAAAGATGCTAGATACAAGAGGATACAGACGCAAATGGAAAGCCAGGCAAAAATAATGGATGGAGACTAACATCGGAAAAGTGGTTAGTTGAGGTTAATGGTTATAGTGGCTTTTGTGTGGGAAAGAACGTGATAGTACTTCTCCGTAATAGACACTTTTTATATTTTCTTCTGAGCCATGTGATTGCCAAAAGTACACGCACACATGTTGAATTATATCTTTGGAATTTATGTGCATTGATGTTTGAATGTTGTGTCTGCTTAAATTTTTGTTGTAGTTAATATACAGTGTGATGATAGGAGCCAAGACTTCATCATTCAACATCTCTGAGTAATATTTTGTTAGATTGAATTTAAACAAATTTCTTAATCTCCTTTTCAGTTTTCTCATTTATGTGTAGAGAATTAGTAAATACTAATTTTGCTCTTAGGAACTAGTTGAAATAAACATTCAACTTTTGGAAGTTCCTAAGTCTTCTCAGTGTTGAGCAAGATGTGTGTAGGCCAGAGGGGGAGAATTATCTAATCCTCCCTTTGAGTAGTTTTTTGCAACTTGAGATTTACTATTAATTAGTATTTTATAACCTGTAAGTGTAAAAGATAATTTTGCTAGTCGCTGGTGGCTTATGCCTGTAATCCTAGCTACTCAGGAAGCTGAGATCTGAGAGGATTTGAAGCCAGCCCAGGGAGAAAAGTCCCCAAGAGACTTATCTCCAATTAATCACTCAAAAAACAGAAGTGGAGGGGCTGGGAAGGTAGCTCAGTGGTAGAGCGCTTGCCTTGCATGCCTGAGACCCTGGGTTTGATTCCTTAGCACCACATAAGCTAAAAGAAAAAAGCCAGAAGTGGCGCTGTGGCTCAAGTGGTAGAGTGCTAGCCTTGAGCTGAAGGGCTGAGGGACAGCGTCCAGGCCCAGAGTTCAGGCCCCACGACTGGACCCAAAACAAAAAACAAAAACAAAAACAAAAAAACAAACAGAAATGGAGCGTTGCTTAAAGTGGTAGAACGCTAGTATTGAGCAAAAGACTTCAGGGACAGTACCCAGGTCCTAAATTCAAGCCCCACAAATGACAATAAATAAATAAATAAATAAATTAAATTTTAAGAAAAGATAATTTGTAGAACACTTGCAATTGTTTCTTATCAAAGAGCAATATAGAGGGGCTAAAAATAAGATTTGGGTTGAAAAAAATCACCAAGGTGACAGCTACTGTCCTATAAGACAGGAAACAGCTTTGTGTGCAAATTATGAATACTATCGAAACATTCATTGTTGCTCAGACTCTATAAACACTTCAATCTTTCTAATTCTTTCTGAGTCATCCTGTTTATTACTTTTGACCTCTTCTTGGTGCCAGTGACTCATATTTATAATTCTGGCTACTCAGGGGGCTAAGACCTGGAGGATTGTAGTTCAAAACCAATCAGGGAAGAAAAGTCTGAAAGATTCCATTTCCAATGAATCATAATAAGCTAGGCTGGGGTGTGGCTCAAATGGTAGGGCATCAGCTATGAAGGCATGAGACCCTGAGTTCAAGCCCTAGTAAAAATACTTGCTGTTTCTGTTTGTTTTGTTTTGTTGTTTTTGTGACAGAAATAGAGCCTTGTAGCTCAGGTTAGCCTTAATCCTATGATCCTCCTGCTTCATACAGACAAAGTGCTAGGATTATAGGCATGTATCGCTATGACCAGCTTTTACTCATTTTATATTCACACAAACCATGCTTTCAACTTTATACCTAACAATATTTAGTAGAGTGATTCTCTTCTTTTTCTCTTTTCCATGTTTAGGTATTGGTAAAAATATAAAATGAGGTATTTTCTTTGATATCTGGTTTTCTGATTAAGCTTTGCTTTATTTCATCAGTATTAGATAAGAACACTTAAAATGTAAGGCTGAAAATGTGCGAATTAAAACAAGATTTTCATTATAGGTTGGCATTGAAGCTTCTCTTTAGGGGAAGATGTAGTTCTGGATGTCATTGCAGTTGTGAATGGTGAAGAGAGAATTGAGGAAGGAAGTCTAAAATACTCCTCTGATTGCCTGGATAGCTTTGAGCTGCTGAATACTACAGATTCAGAGAGCTAGGAAGTCTAGTAGTATTTTTTTCTCATTCTCCAGATGAAAGAAATGGAGCAGAAAGGTAGATTTAGATGCTAAAAGGAATCACAAGGCTTGTATGCCTGATCTTTTACTCCACTTCCTATTTCCCAGTGCTTTGTGCTACTTATCTGACTCAGGAGTCCAATGCTGCTTCTACCTAATGATAATGGTTGACTCAGTTTCCCTCTTTACCTCACCTAGCCTGGGGTATTAATAGATATCAGAAGGTTTCTCTTATCTCCTTTTCTTCTAAGTCCTCAGAGAGAGCCTCCAAGAAGCCTAGTCTATGGTAAATAGAACTCTCCTTCCATTCCCTTTGTGAAGCCCCCAACTAACCTTCAGCATCCCTAGCTCTTTCTAGCACAGAATTTTGGCCTTGTTTCTTCACATAGAATCTGGGTGGGCAGGTAGAATAGCTTTCAACTAGGTACGTGACACATTGTTGTAAGGCTGTGAGGACACTGTAGAAACAAATAGAATGCCTAAGGGCATGGCGGGGGGGAGGAAAAGTCTATTTCTAGAATATTTGCTTTCTATGTATGAGCTCTTCAGGTCAAATACTTCATACCTTTGCATGTATCATACCCTGAGATGGTTTCCTAGAATTCACTTAGGTATCCCTTTCCTTCTCCCCCACGAAAGGCCTCCCTTTAGAATCCTGTGAATTGACTGGGAGAATGCTTGTTCTTACAGTACCAAGGGACATTGTTATCCACAAAGCATAGGAGCACAAAGCTTGCTGCACAGGACTGCAGCTTCCTTCTGCCTTGTCAGCCTCTGGAGGGAGTCACATTAGCATCTCCCCAGCCTTTCATCTGCCACCTTCACCCAGCACTTGGCTCTTGTCTGCCAGCTGGCTGACAAGCTTTCTTTTCAGTCACCAGGAAAGGCCTCTCTTCTACATGGCTCTGGCCTCCGCAGGGAGCCCACAGCAGACAGAAACCAAGCAAGACCAGGGAGAAGACTCCAGAAGCTCTAAAGCCAGTCACCACAGCTCAGCGTTCTAACATGGCACACTGGGTACCTCCTGGATACGTTTTGCATGTGAAAATATGTATTTGCATCCCATAAATTAACAGAAAGGCAAGTATTCTTTGAGCTAATTCTTTTTAAAATATATTATTGTAAAGATACTGTACAAAGGGGTTATAGTTACATGAGTAAGGTAATGAGAACATTTCCTCTTGAGCATTGTTACCTCCTCCCTTGTTTTTCTCCTATCATCCCTTCTCCCTCTCCACCTCCCTAACTTCTCCCTCCCCCCTCTCGCAAAGTTGTAAAGTTTATTTTCAACATAGTGTCTTATACATATCATTGTTACAATGGGTCAACTTATATCTTTATTTCAGCACTTTGTTATTTCCCTTCCCCTTCCCAAATTAGAAAAATGTATATACAAGATGCTGGACACAGGAATCAAATTCAGTGAAAGCAGGGGTTATACCATGGGGGGAAAACATAGAAAAGAAACAAAGAAACAGACTGTACATTAGAAGTACATTAAAAACAACAGCAACAAAGGTAAAACCTCTTGTGTTCCTATCTTGGGGTTCATTTCACTTAGTATCATCGTGTATGGTCATATGTACATAGCTTTTGATCTTTTCTGCTTGTCCTACATGTATACTAATTATTGCAAATAAGGGAAACCATGGGATCTATATTTCTTTGGGCCTGGCTTACTTCACTTAATATGACTTTTTGCAAGTCTTTCCATTTCCTAACAAATGGGGTGGTGTCATTCTTTCTAATGGAGGCATAGAATTCCATTGTATGTATATATCTATAGATATATATCTATAGATATATACCATATTTTCTTGATCCATTCATCTACTGAGGGGCATCTGGGTTGGTTCCATATCTTAGCTATGGTGAATAATGCTGCAATAAACATAGTTATGTTGGTAGCTTTAGTATGGCCTTGTTTGTGATCGTTTGGGTAAATGCCCAAAAGTGGGATTGCTGGGTTACAGGGGAGCTCTATGTGGAGTCTTTTGAGGAATCTCCATACTGCTTTCCAAAGTGGTTGAACAAGTTTACCCTCCCACCAACAATGCAGTAGTGTTCCCTTTTGGCCACATCCCCTCCAGCATTTGTTGTTATTAGATTTCTTGGTTCTAGCCATTCTAAGTGGGGTGAGGTGGAATCTCAATGTTGTTTTGATTTGCATTTCTTTTATGGTCAGAGAAGTTGAGCATTTCTTCATGTGTATATTGGCCATTCTTATTTCCTCTTCAGAGAAGTCTCTCTTTAAGTCTTTAACCCACTTATTTATTGGGCAGTTGTTTCTTTGAGGATTTGTTGTTGGGGGCTTTGATTTTTTGAGTTCTAAGTATATTTTAGATATGAGACCCTTGTCCGTTGTATGGCTAGTGACGATCTTCTCCCAATCCGTGGGCTTTCTATTAATCTTGCTAGCTATGTCCTTTGCCATGCAGAGCTCTGCAGTTTCATGCATTCCCAAGTGTCCAACCTTTCTTTGATTCATTGTGTTTCTGGGTCTTTATTAAGAAATTTCTGCCTGTGCCAAAGAGCCTTAGAGTTTTTCCTATTCCTTCCTGTAATGTTCTCAGGCTGTCTTCTTTGACTTTGAGGTCTTTGATCCATTTGGAGTTGATTCTGGTGCAGGGTGTTATATAAGGATCTATAAGCTTTAGTTTTCTACAGGTGCTTAACTAATTTTGCCAGCACCATTTACTGAAGTGGCTGTCTTTCTTCCATTCTATTGTTTTTAGCTCCCTTATCAAAGATTAGATGTCTATAGGTCTGTGGGTTCATTTCTGGGTCATCAGTTCTATTTCATTGGTCCTCCCTGAGGTAATTTTTGCTTTCTCTTCTGTCAGCCCCTCCGAGGTCCCTTTCCTTTCCTCTAAAAGCACTAGTGGGTTATGCATTCAACATTTTTAAATAATTTAATAGTCAGTACTCTGCAGTTTATTTTTTCTGCCTGATTTTTGTTGCTGTTGTCTGTATTTTCAAGAAATCATCCAAGGTGTAGAGACCATATTTACTGATTCAACCAGTGAGAGTATCTAAAGGCCATCCCAATGATAATCTGTAAAAGCACAATATATCCATATTCCTGTCGCTACCAATATCATTGTAAAACAAAAAGGGAGTGGGAAACAATGGTAGAGACACTGTCAACAGACATGTGAGAGCCAGCAGCTCATTGTCCACAGAAAGGATGCTGTGGTGAACTGGCTATGGTCACCAGTGAGTGATATCTATAGAATGGCGTTCATGGTACATTTTCAAAAAGCCAATATTCATTTTTGATAGCCATCAAATATCACACTTAAAAATACTCTTCCTGGAATTCTACAAACACCGGTTTTATTCCTTTGACTAAAGACTTGTTTTCCCCCATATTTAAGGAAAAAATCTTGAGGTTGGCCTTGAATTTCTGGGCTCTTGTGAGTTTCTTGCATCAGCTTCCTTAGTAGCTGGGGAGCAATCCAAGAACACATTCACCCTTAAGAGTCACCTTCACCTTAGTGTAAACATACATCAGGATGGTTCCTAAACTGCTGTTGGTGGACTGTATTATTACATGTGCATCTGCTGCCTAGCAGATAGAATCTTGAGAAGAATAAATCTAATAAACAGAAGGAATGGAGGAACTGAGATAGTGAAGACAGAGACTTCTAAATTTTGCAACACAAGTCATTGCACATAGCAAATAGTCCTGAGTAACAAAATGTGAAAGGCAGATGACAATCTCCAAGAGTATTTGGGGAGGGTCACAGGAGGCTGAGTACTAAAATCCTAGTGAGTGATAGGCTGTTATGCCTGTCTATCAGAACATGAAGCAGAGGAGGAGAAAAGCCTCTGATATGTATAACCCCCAGCTATGGAGACAATCCTGAATGATTCTTGAAGAAAATGAGGCCCTCAAATTATGTAAATTCAGAAACACATTTCAGCAACTTCACAACTCAGTTTTGCACGAACCCAAGCAATTTTATTAGATTATAAGCAAAGCTACATCTCGTGGCCATGAGAATGCCTAATTCAGACCTAGGTAGAATGTGTCTTAGAATCCTCAGTGTGGCCATGTGTCATGACAGAAATGATCTGTACTATTTAGCCCAGCAAAAACAACAACAACAACATAAAAACAACAACAAAACTGCCTTTTTCTGGTTTTATTATTATCTCCTTGATGTATTCCTTTCTCCCTTTCTCCTTCGGCCTCCTTATCAGTTGGAGCTAAGATAAGCCTTATCTAAAAGTTTTAAAGATTCTTCTGGTCTTGTTTTCCTTTATGATCATAATCAGCCCTGGAACTGTTAAAGCAGGCACTGCTTTCTGCTGGGCCTAAGATGCCAGATCTGAGAAGTAGGAGTGTGGCCTGCGTAGACGATGGAATTGACCACTGAAGGTCAGCTCCAGGTGGTTTTCTCTGTCTCCATGGCTGCTCTGTCCATCACAAAGCAGCCTTGCTGGAGACTCTGGCTTGCAGGCATAGTGACTCTAATCTCACCGGCAGGACGATCACCATGGCACCAGACAACTCATGTTCAGGAAGCCAGTCAGTTTGATCAGTGTCTTTCAAACAGTCATTCCAAGGCCACTGGCTAAAAGGCAAATGCTACTTCCTCTTCCCAGCCTTCAGCATCAACCTCTAGTCTCTGTTGTTCTATCTTCTTCAACTTTCTGCTCCCTTTTGATTCCTCCCACTCTCATTGCCTTTTGAACATTTTACCCTTTCTACCATGTCCTCTAAGCCACCATTCCATGGATAATAAACAGTCAACATTTTCTTCTTGACAATGTCCTTCCACCACTAGTAGGCAAAGTCTATTATTCTCAGCTCCTGACACACTGCTAGGGTATTTACACATGGACATGGACAGCCATCTGACACACTAACTAGCTTTTTTTCTTTACTTTCTCAGTCTTTTTGACACTCAAAGCTGAGCTAGCGGCAGTCTGCAACTGTATGACATCAAAGGACACTAGGTCTCACAGTTTGCTTAGTATCTCTGCACTCGGAGGGGTCTCCAGGACCAGCACAAATTTCTTTTCACCTAGTTCAGTAATTATAAACTTTCATAGGCATCAGAATCATCTGGAAGGCTTGGTTAAACAGTGAGCTGAAACCCACCTCCAGAAGTTCTGGTTCAGTGGGGCTAGGTGGAGATCAAGAATTTGCATCTCTAGTTTGCATTACCCATTACCATTTCAGGTAAATGGGTAATGTTGATACCTGCTAGTTTGGAGAGCACACTTGGAGAATCACTGTTCTATTGTCTTGGCCCAATATTTCCCCCATTGCCTTCGTGTTAGAACTACCTGGGGAGTTTTCTACTCCCAGGAGTGTGATTGTGTTCATTCTGGATGTGGCTTGGGCTTTGGAATTTTTTAAAGGTTCTCTATAGTCAAGTTTGAGTGGCACTGGTATCAGCATTTCTGGCTCCCCTTTGTATCCTACCCATCTGGGAAGACATGGTTAATCATCCCCTACCCACATCAGGCCTCACCTACCACACATCTGTGTCAATGCATTTTCACATTGTTCCTAAACACCACATAATCTTCACACTGTGGCTCATTCTACTTTTGCCTATTAATTGTCTAATGCATCTTTTGTTTCCCCTAGTCTCCAAGCCTTCACTGGTAATTTCCATACTTGTATAGCCTGAAACCTTTGGAGGATCTGTTTTCTTTACACTCAAACAACAAGTCCTCCTAGAGCACCACCACCCTTTCTTCCCAGTTCTTCCTTCATCTAAGAAGATGAGTGTTCCTATTCCAGGTCAGCTCAGTGCCTCCAGCCTGACACCCACACCATGCTGTCCACATCCCTTCAAGTCCTACTCACCCATGACCATGATTAACCACATGTTCTTTCTACATACTTCCTACCATCTGCTTCCCCGCTCATGTCATTCAACTTCCTTAGACTCCTCTCTTTCTTACTCCTCTCATCCACAATCCCAGGAGCCTTTGTCAGATATTGCTGCCTACTGATGGCCAATTCAGGAGGAGTAAATATTTCCAGATGTCTCTTGGATTTGCTATTCAGAATTGAAGGGGTTTTTGTTTGTTTTTCTCCATCTGTCTTATCATGTGAAAAATGGTCTTTACTTGCACTGTCAATTCATTTCTCTTTATTTCTAGAACCCAACTTGCTCAGCATGCTGAGCACAAACAAGAAATCCACGTCTGGAGCACAAAGCAATGAATTCCCTCTGACATGCTTGTCCCACCCCAACCAAAGCCAGGAGCAATGTGCAGCAAGAGAGCAGTAAATCTAGCAATCCTTTGGGAAATTACTTTCCTTGGGATTTGAGGGGCTCCTATTCTCATAGTGACAACTCCAGCAGAAGAAGGGGGGAAAAAAAGGACAAAATGCTCTCATACCAAAGAAAATAGCAAAAGCACAAACAGGAAGTATAGGAGAGGAAGGAAATTGACAAGGCAGCGGAAGAGTATCTGTTTTGTTTAGGTTGAAGTTTTGTTTAGGAAGAATGTTCTGCACTGGTACTAATGCTCAAGTACCCTATTTGGATCTCTTTCCTAAGCTCTGAAAACTTTCACACCAGTTTATAATGGAGAACTGTTGTTTCAGAAAATACAAAGTGGAACAGGAGGAATCCTGAGAAAAACTAATGTTAAATAGTATGTTTTAAATTATTCATATTTAACACTGAAATTGCAATTATAAAACAATATTATTTTGGCTAATATAAATAAAAACAGCTGACATCAAAAGCATGATGCCTAAGACAAATAACTAATAAATTTCCAAATATAAAATCTTTCCTGTTTTAAAAGATATACTTTAAAAAATGAAGACATGAGGGGCTGGGAAGTGGCTCAGTGGTAGAACGCTTGCCTTACACGCATGAGGCCCTGGGTTCGATTCCTCAGCACCACATAAGCAAAAAGAAAAAAAGCTGGAAGTGGCGCTGTGGCTCCAGTGGTAGAGCGTTAGCCTTGAGCTGAAGAGCTGAGGGACAGTGCCCAGGCCCAGAGTTCAGGCCCCAAGACCGGACCCCCCCCAAAAAATGAAGATGAGCTACTGTCTGATATTATTATTATATATAAATAACAATCTGATAAAGGAATTACATCTAGTCTATATGAATTTTTCAAACTCTGACAGATCAAGAATGAGAAAAATTACGAATGACTATTGTACCAAAGAAAAAAACAGGAAAGGAAATTAGAACATGACAAGTTGTTTGATGGCATTGCTCATTAGTGTAACAGAAATTAAAGCCACATGAGATACCATTACATATCCATTAGAGTGACTTTAATCAAAGGACAGACAATACCAGGAGCTGGCAAGGATGTGGAGAAATTGGAAGCTTCATGCACCATAGACAAGAAAGTAACATGATGCAGCTACTTTAGAAAACACCTTATTAGTTTCTTAAAAAGTTAACTATAAGCTGGATTCAGTGACTCACACCTATAATCCTAGCTACCCAGGAGGTTGAGATTTGAGGATCTAGGCTGGAAGCTAGCCTGGGAAAAAATAGGAGAATCTCTTATTTCCAACTAAACATCAAAAAGGACAGAAGTAGAGGTGTGGCTCAAGTGGCAGAGCACTATCTGCGAGTGAAAATGCTAAGTGAGAGCATGAGGTCCTGAGTTCAAGCCCTAGTACTAGCACACACATAAAAGTCAAGCATGGACATGAATGTTCATGGGAGCATTGTTCATAATATCCTAAAATTTTCCATCCATCCATCATCTGAAAGATAGAACAAAAAGTGCTAAATGCATGCAATGGAATAACATTCATTACTCAAAATGAAAGAACTACAGATTCAGACTGACACAGATAAACTGCAAATATTTCACTAAGACAGAGCAGCCAGATGCAAAAGCCTATATTATTGTATGCATGAGTTCTTTCATAGAATATGTTCAGAGCACACAACCAATTTTAGACAGAAAGACATCAATACTGCCTAGGGCTGGAGGTGGGAGCCATGATGTTCAAATTATCTTGAGAAAGCTCTATATTTGATGGGAATCCTCTACAGCTATATTATTTTAATTATACCTCAATAAAGCTCTGAAAAATAAAAGGCAACAACTCATAGTTCTTTAAATTACCAGTGGGCCAAATTTCTGTGTTTTTACTTGCTAGAAATGAGTGAAGACTTCCAGAACTTTGAGCCTCAGGATCAAAGTTAGAGAAGAGGCTTCTAGGGATTTCTAGTAGGTCATGAAGATGCTTGATCCTTTACTTGACTTGACTGGCAGGGACACTCATCTTGAAAAACCTTGGGTCCTGTATTTCTACTTCTCCTTCCAAAGATGAGGAAAGACAGAGGTCTGGGCAGTTAGAGTCAAGACCATCATCTTTGATGCGGTAGCTGTTATTTTGCCTGTGCTAGCTGTTTTTGCCTTCATCACATATTAGCTATGGATGCAGTTTCCCTTGTTTGTCCTGAAGGATCATCTAACAATAGAATACATACACCATTACATTTGCTTGTCTCCACAATGCTGAAAGGTGAATAGCACCAACTCCATCAGTCATATTTCCTGAGTGTTTTTCCATGTGCAAGGTAAAAAGCTGGGCTTGTGAGCATGACAAAGATGGTACAGTCCTTGCACTTGACCATTTGGTAACTGAGCTGGGAAAGAGAGCTAACAATTGACTCCTAGGCTAGGCAGGAGATAGAGATGGAAATGTTGTGGTTGCCTCAGCAAAATACTGTTAGGAAGACCCTAGCTCAAAAATAAGCAGGATATGGTGGTGCTCACCTCTAATTCCAGCTATGTAAGAGTAAGAATTAGGAAGATCATGTTCCAAGGCTAAAACCAAGCAAAAATCCATGAGAACCTATCTGATAATAAACTAAAGGTGAAAGGGCTGGAAGCATGTCTTAAGTGGTAGAGTGCTTGGAGCCAAGCTTTGAGCTCAAACCCAGAAAACAACAAAAACAATACAGAAAATACTACTAGGAAATAATGAACAAGAAGAAAACATTGAAAAACAGATTTAAGTTTTCAAAATGTAACACAGTAGCCTTATACTATAATATGGTTTGAGTCTCTTCCAGCTTGAATATGCTATAATTTTTTTTATTTAGAGAAAAATATGGGTTATTTGTATATAGTCCATGTCTTGGTAATGTAAAAATTGGCTGCAATTCTATTTATTTAGTGATGTTGTTTGCCCTAGTTCATAAACTGCTTAAATCATAACATTGTTTAATTTCCAAGTAAATAAAGTTCTTAAGTGAAGCCAAGCCAAATGTGTGTTTGTATATTCTATATATGCAACTGCAGCGTGCTCTCTCTCTCTCTCGCTCACTCGCTCGCTCTCACTCTTCCTTTTTTGTGCATGCCTAGGTTCTGCAAGGCCATATTGATGTCTGAAGTAAAGTCATTTTGTTATGATGGCTGAAAAGCTATGGGTGAACTCCCCAGGACCATGGATAGGCATAGTAGCTTGAGCCTGCTAAACCTGCACAGAGCTCCTTGGCAAGACATGCTGGGCTCTGTATTTGGCTTCCTAGGCAGCAACCCGGATATGCTAAGAGAAAGCAGATGACGCTATGTGTACAGTCACTGTCAGTCTATAACCGCAATGGACCAAGTGGATCCACACAGTCCATTTCTTTCCTATTGTAATGACTTGTAAGGGAGAAAATCCACAAAGGCACCATTAAAGGTATCAAAGGAGTTTTATTAGTTGCTCTGCAATCCTGTCCTGGGTTACCTCAGAACTAGGAGCAGCTGCAACCTCCAAGAGGGCCATTTTTTTTTCTCCTTTTTCCTTTTTCCCACAGGTTTCTCTGCCTCTCCACAGGCCTCTCCGCCTCTCTGCAGGCCTCTCCACCTCTCTGTGGGCCTCTCCACCTCTCTGCGGGCCTCTCCGCCTCTCTGCAGGCCTCTCCACCTCTCTGTGGGCCTCTCCACCTCTCTGCGGGCCTCTCCACCTCTCTGAGGGCCTCTCCACCTCTCTGTGGGCCTCTCCGTAGGCTTCTGCTCTCTGCAGACCTCTCTGATCTCCTTAGGCCTCTCCAATCTCCTTAGGGCTTTCTGATCTCAGCAGGCCTCCTGGCTCTTCACTGGCCTCTGCACAGGCCTCTCTGCCCTTCACACGCCTTTCTGAAGAGCTTCCTTGGGCCTCCTTGTGAGCCTTTCTGCTGGCCCAGGCCTCTCCACAGGCCTGGGCTCTCCTCAGACTCTTGGGCAGGAGATGTACCTCTTTCCTCTTGCCATGTGTCCCCCTCCGTTTCTCTCCTCGCCAGAACCCCCTGCCTCTTTATATCCAGTGGCCTGCCCCCCAAGCCACCCACTGCCCAACCCCCTCTGACACCCTGCCGCCATGGGGGCATGGGGGTGATATCAGTATGGAGACTTCCCGTCCCACTGATTCTCACACTATGGCAAAGTTCTTCCTGACAGAGTAAACATGCTCATTAAAAGATTATGTTTTTGCCAAGAAATTTGGATTCACTCAGATTACACAGCATTCCTATAGCCTTTAAAATATTCCCAATGTGTGGAGATAAGAGTCAGCCAGACAGTGGTGGCTCACGCCTGTAATCCTAGCTACTCAAGAGGCTGAGACCTGAGGATCGCGGTTCAAAGCCAGCCCTGGGCAGAAACGTCCCTATGAAACTCTTATCTCTAATAAGCTACTTTGAAAAGCTGGAAGTGGCACTGTGGCTAGCTAGCTAGCCTTGTGCACAAACAGGCTCAATCCCAGCACTGAGGCCCTGAGTTCAAGCCCCAGGACCAGCAAAAGAAAGAAAGAAAGAAAGACTCACTGTTTCCCATGGGGTATGAAGTGATAGAAAGCGATAGAAAGGCTCTGAAATGCTGCCATCTCATTGTATCTGTTGACCTTCACAGATCTGGGGTGGCAATGTTGTATCTAAGCGTTGCTGAATTAGTGCATTGTAGGTATGATTCCCAGGCCTGAGAGGTCTAAAACCACATGCTTGCTTTGGCTACTTGGTGCTGCCACAGTGATGATTACTTCTGGAAATAGAGCTTGTTCCCTACCTTGATGCCTAATACATTCAACCCACTCTTCCCTGGGCTCAGGGAGCAACAGACCCTTCTGTTTTCCATTACTTGGGGAGGATGTTTCATTTAACCAGAAACATTACCCTGACTTCCTTCTAGCAATCTTGCCTTGAATATAATTCAATTAATAAACTCACAAATAAACAAAAACATAACGTTAAGCAATGCAATTCAAAGCAAAATATAATGTTTTCAAGAGGGTACTTACCCAACTGCTTACCTCTTGGGAGGAAAAAAATATTTACTTCATTTGTCATGTCACAATAAATTTGAGTGGATCAAGGTACTAAATATAAAAGTATATGCAAACATAAAAATACTAGGAAAAATAACTAAATATGTGATTTATGGTCACGGAAGTATGTTTTAATGTTTTAAGAAAACATTGTTATTGATTACATACACTGAAATCTATAGACAAGAAAAATCAAAGAGGAAACAAAAAGCTAAAAAGTTTGTGGAAAATATAAATAAAAGTTAATATTCTGATTTACTGATTCATAAATCAGTATGTAAATCAATATGTAAACCAAAACTATTAAAAATTAATTCCAAAAGGCATAAACAATTCATGAGTCAATTTTAACTGGTCATTTAAAAGTATTGAAAGCTTCAGTCTCATTTTCAGTGTAAGAAAGAAAGGTAAAAGCAACAGGAAGATCTGAGATATTTCTACATTTTTTTAGTATCTATCTGCCCATTGTAGCTCTCAATACTAATGAGAGTAGTGGGGGAGAGGAGATGATTAAATTACCAAACTCTAATTTTTTCATTAGAAGAGCTAACCACTTTGGGGGTTATTAGATCTTAGAGGTGATGAAATAAATTCAGACTAATAGGATTTTATTTTTTATTTTTATTTATTTATATATTTTTGTTGGTCGTGGGCTTGAACTCTGGGGCTGGGCTCTGGCCCTTAGCTCTTCAGCTCAAGGCTAGCACTCTACCACAGTGCCACTTCCAGTTTTCTGGTGGTTAATTAGAGATGAGAGTCTCAAAGACTTTCCTGCCGGGGCTGGCTTTAAATGGCAATCCTCAGATCTCAGCCTCCTGAGTAGCTAGGATTATGGACATGAGCCACCCGCACCCAGTTAAGATGTTCTTTTTTTAAGGCTGAATAATAGGTACACACTGTATATGTGAATAGAAATATATACAATTTCTTTATCCTACTGACAGACATGTCAATTGTGGGTGGCAATGTCTTCATAAGGGTGACTGAAGTATGAAATGGGATGTGTGAGGATTTAAGATGATATGGAGGCTGGTGTCCTTTAAAAAGAGCAATTGCATTTTGAGGTAAGAAGCTGTCTTCAATTTTGGCTGTGTTGGGTCCAAGCCTGACCAAGGCATTTACCAGGGGAGATATCAAAGGATGTGTGGAGTTTGGAAGAGAAATCTGGATTGGAGACCTGGTGGGGATTTTAAACTGTGGGCTTGGATGGAGGACCCAGGGAGGAGAAAAGTAGAGAATGGAACCAGAACAGCACAGAGCACAGAGGAAAACATACATTAAAGAAGAGGCACTTAAGAAATCCCTATGGAACACAAACTAGAAGAGAATGAGATCTCAAGGCTGTGGAAGCTGCAGTTAATAGTGTTGGGGATGGGGGCAGAGAGTGAGGGCTGAAGCACCCTTTAGGAAGCAGAACTGTAACATCTCTTTGAAGGGAAAGCAAGGCAGGAAAGGTAGGTGAGAAATGGGGAAGAAGCTGGGATTGGGGCAGATGGTGGGGCATTGTAAGGCCCAAGTATGTATTTCTTTATGGCTTACTAAGAGGAAACTTGTCTCATGCCAGATGTTAGGACAATGATGTAGGACTAGAAATCCAAACTTTCTGCCCTTCCCGCATATACAATGTCATAGAATTCACAGAAACTCCCTTAAACTTCTCTCAGACATAACTCACTAAGTGTGAAAATGGCCATGGGATGGCTGCCAGCAACAGATGCCTGACTGTCTGAGACTTGAGTTGAGAGCCCACCCAAGCCCGGATAATGTCATTGCCGAAAAAGTCCTTGTCCTCTCTCACATCCAGTCACACCCCAATGGCTCTGCCATCAGGCCTATTAAATGCTCTCTATTCCAGGCCACCATGGAGCCATGCCAGGACAATACTGCCATCAAAGAGTCTCAGTCTGGTCCACTTAACTCTCTTCCCAACAGAAAAGTAGAATTTGCTTCAAGGGTGAGTAGACACACATCTGTTCCCTTCTGGTATGCATGCCATGATTTCTGAAAGCTGAGTAATGGGCAGGACCTTAACAAGGTGGTTAGAGATGAGCCACTCTGCTAATCCCCTCAGGGCCATGCTAGCAGAAAGACAGCATAGGAAAGACACAAGAACTGGATCCTTGATGTTGCTCAGTGGAGAAAAAGTTCAGCACTATCCACGATAGCCAAAGTGAACAGTGATATGGAATCCTCCCAGATGCCCCTCCATGGATAAAGAAAATGAGGTATACATACATAATCTAATTTTACTCACCCATGAAAAAGAATAATATGGTATCACTTGTCAAGAAATGGAAAGACCTAGAAAAAATTATGGTAAGTGAAGTAAGTCAAGCCCAGAGAGACAAAGATCACGTTTTCTCTCTTATGTAGAAGTGACATTTAGCTCATAAGCTTATAAGCAAATATAATGGGAGTTTTACAAATGTATACAAATGTATTACGTGAAATACGGTCATTTCCAAGGAGAACTAAAATAGTGTAATTCATTAGAAAGGTAAAAATCAAGGCTTGATGTGGGATGGATGGGTGAGAATGTTCAAAGGAGTGACATTGATCAGAATGTATTGTCATCATAAACGGCTTTGTTAAAAGGCACCTACAACTACTTGAAGATGATGATGATGAGCATGATAATAATAATAATAATAATAAAATGCCAGTGAATGAACCTACCTGATCTATGATGATGTTAATTTTTTATTATTTAATATACTTGAAATTTTCATACTTACCCCAAAAGCATCTTGACAGAACCTAAGTTTAGTATGTAATTACCTAGTGTTAGTTTTCTAAAGAAAACTTAGATTTGATACAGGCCTGTGTATCAAAGTATTTTCAAATGCTTAATACTATTGTATTCCCTCTCCATTTAAAGTATAAGTTTTAGATATAGAGACTAGTTCAGCTCAAAATGTGTCCTGAAGCAACTCTTAATTTTGCCTTGGTCAACCTGACCTAGCCAGAAGGATGCTCTGATTTATTAAACTTGTGTCACTAAGAGAGGTAGAGAAATGGAGCCAAATTATAATGGATGATCCTCCCTCTAGAGGGATGCTAGGAATAAATGAGCCAAAGACTGTCAGTGCTAACTTGAAGGAGAAGACAGAAGATTCTTTCACACTAGGATCTGGAGCTGCTTCAGTTGGTATTTCAAAGGATGATGAGCTCCATGACTCTCAAACCTCTCCTGGGCCTCTCAGGGACTATAAAGATAAGGAATGATCGAATGTTCTGTGGCTGCTATGAGCCTTTAATACTGTGTCTGTCAGTCACTGTGTCCCAAGAAGAGTGCTTTGACACAAACCTGGTTCACATAGCAGGCCCGGTGCTTGAACATGTGAAGGGCACACAAGGTTCTATGTTCAGTGGATGAGGGAAGGAGGCTGGTCAGGTGGTAGTGTTTCTGTCTCTCCCTCATCCTGTCCCTGTCATCTCCAATACATTTTTCTTTTAGTCTTATGTAAGTAAGTGATCATTGATGCCTATGAGAGAGCTACACAGATAGTCCCAGGAGAGTTGGTATAATTTACCTGGAGTTATTGAATTATTCCAGAAGCATTTGTGCACACTGTCTCATCAACCCCTTACCCAAACCTTAAGCCTCCGACACTGTCAGAAGGGCCCTTCTCGAGATATATTTTGGGGGACCCATTGCTGGTTTGTTACTGAGTCTGCATTCTCTTCCAAGATGACACATCTTCAAATGTAAGATAGAGCCGTCTACCTCACTTATTTATGATTACCTAATCTGGAGAGCATGTCTCCAAACAGAACCATCAAATACCTATCTCACCTTTGAGGCTGTTTGGGATATTTGCCTTCTGAAAGTACTTAATTCTTAGGTGGGCTGTCATTTCCCACTTGTTATCAAGCACCATTACAATGAAACATGCTCCACTCTTGACTTTCAACTTCAAAAAACTACCACAGGCACATTGAATGTCCAGCTGGCCTGGGTCCCCATCCTTACATGCTCTGCCCCTATACTCAAGTATTCTTTCTTTGTTGATGGACACATTGTCTGGAAGCCCATGTCAGAAATAGAGGTGAAATTGTTTGTTAGTATAGGGGTTTTAACTGAGAGCATTGCATTTGCTCAGCTTGCTTGCTCATTCAGCTGATACTCTACTGCTTGAGCCATGCCTCCAGCCTGGTTTTTGCTTGCCATTTTAGAGATGAAATCTCACATTCTTTTCTTCTTGGGCTGCTTTAAAATAAATATCCTTCTGATTTCAGTTTCCTGAGTAGCTAGGATGACAGAAGTGAGCTACCACTGCCTAGCTGCAATTCTTTGCCAATATGAAAATTTTCCTCATTGAATATATCTTAGATATTTCAGATCACACATTTGATAAGGAATCACATAATGGTGGTGATAGGAATCTGCATACTGAAACTTGGAAGGCTCAACTTCAAGTGTATATTAGCATAAATAAATATGTTTTGTTCATTCTCTATGATTGGTTGGCTTGGTATAAGATGTGACATATATGGCATTCTATTTTATTCTTACAATAACCTTATGCAGTAGAGGCAACATTGTTGTAATTCTTGTTCTAAAGATTAAAGACAGTAGACCTTAAAGGCTTAAGTAATTTTCTATAGTCACACATCTGGAAGGGACCTGTGTGTGTGCTTGACTATTATGGATTGGATCTGGAAGGCGACACAGGAGTAGGGAGATTTCAGAATCAAGTGGACACTTAAAAGGTTACAAGGCTGTAAGAAATCTCATTAGGAAGTACTAAAATCCAGCCTTGTACTTCCACTTTCCTATGGCAAGTTTTTAAGTCTTTTACTGTAACAACTACCTGAGGCTTGTATGTATAAAAAGAAGAATGGAAGGTAAAAAGCTTATTCTGAGCTATAGCACTGCATCTTCCCAATATACATACCCACCCCAGTTCAATAGGTTTGCTCCATAGACCTCTATGTTCTAAATTCTGCTGTTTTTCTCTGTCCTAGAATGTTTTCTTGCCTCACCACCATTCTAAATCCTGGTCTTCCATTGATGTTAGATCAAATACTATTCATCATACTAGCCTGCAGATTAAGTTATTAAATCCAATAGTTAGCAATATATTGAGACCTTACTGAATGACAAACGTTGTGATAAATACTTCATGGTTTAATGTAATTGTCACAACAATATTCTGTAGGATAGACTATTTCAGTGTCGATTTATAAAACAAATAACTTACAGAGTGGTGAAATAGCAGTTCCCTGGCCATATATATGGCAAGGAAGAATTAGAAGAGTAATCTCTATTTGTTGGTAGGTTGTATTTTTTTTAAGTCAGTTGGAACACTTATAATAATAAAACTCATGGTGTTTTCTTATCAGTGGGTGTCTTTAAGAAATCAACGGGCCAGGGTGTGGGTGTGACTCATGGTAGACTGCCTACTTAGCAAGCACAAGTCCTCTGAGTTCAAATCCCCATACCATGAAAGAACGAAAAGCCAAATAAGGAGGACGGAGAAGGCAGGAGAGGGAAGGACAACGGAAAAAAGAAAGAAAGGAAAGAAGTTCAAGGGAATGTCCCTCCCCTTGCCACCAACTGGCATATGATAAATGTGGAAAATATATCTTTATGGAAGTTCTGTCTTCAAGAGATATATCCATTTCACAGCATTATTATTTGATATTCAACTTTGTGGAGATCTAGGATAATGCTTTGTAGCCATGGACTGGCTATCATGTGATTAAAATAGATAGATAGGAAGCTCTGTGAAAGATTAAAATACTTTAAGACATAGTTTCTATAATACAATCATTACAATTGTTAGTTTAAAGATCACGTTATCACCTGGAGAGAAGCTTGTGGTATTGATGGTAAAAGCAGGGCACAAATATGGAGTATCTACCTATAATTTAAACTTAAAAGAAGTAAGTATACTAATGTTCCTGTGGTTAGATGGCAGACAATAATGTGGTTTCAATATTTTTCCTTTTTTCTTTCCTTTGTGTGCCAACTTTTTCTACAATGAGCATGCATTGCTTTTATAATCAGAAAACTAAATAGCATTTTCCATTAAAAGGAACTAAGGCTCTTTCTGGATTAGCAGAGTCCTTATTTGGGATGGGAAGAATTCAAGGTGAATCTTGACATCTCATTCTAGAGTAAGGAAATGCTCAAAAATGAATGGGATTGTGTTAAAAGTTTATAGGAATCAGCTCATAGAGCTCCCACCGGCTAAGTTTGGAATCATTGGAGCATTAAAAAGAATAAGTGTAACCAATGGCAATATATTAAATAACAGAAAGAAAGATAAAGAGAGTGAGAGAAAGAGAAGGAAGGAAAGAAAGAAAGAAAGGAAGGAAGGAAGAAAGAAAGAAAGAAAGAAAGTAAGAAGGAAGGAAGGAAACAGAGAAAGAGAGAGAGAGAGGAGAGGAAGAGAAAGGGAGAGGGAGATAGGGAAAGAGGTAGGAAGGGAGGAAGGAAAAGAAAAGCATGCTAGATAAAAATGTAAATGTGATGATAGTTAGAAACATGCAATCCTAATGTCACACTTCACTAAGGCAATAATCATCAGCAGATGACAAAACTAGCAAGTGAAGCTGGATACCAGCAGTTCATATCTGTAATCCTCATTATTCAGTTGGCTGAGATCCAGAGGATCTAGGTTTGAAGCCAACCTAAGCAGAAAAGTTTGTGACATTCCATTTCCAATTAACTAACAAAAATTCAGTTTAGACTATAACTTAAGTGGTAGAGTGTCAAGCAAGCAAGCAAGTCAAACAAGTGTGAGGCCCTGGGTTCAAATCTTAGTACGGACAAAATTGAAAAAATAAAATAAACCTATGAGGTAAAAGGCTGCTGGCCAACTAGGTCATTCCATTGTACAGTATACTTCTTTATTGGAAAAAAATATTTTTTGACCAAGGGAGCTAAGTGGTAGAGCTTACCTTAGCCAAATATCTAAAAATAAAATAGCCTCTTAAGAACGCTATTCATTTAAATATAGGATGAAAACGTTGAAGAGTGAAATGGGGTTGCTCCAGGAGCATAGATCTCAGGCTAGGTAAGAGTGAACAGGTCACTTTGTTTCTTACTTATGTATCTTGTACAAATCGATTTTAAGTATGTACCAATAGTATTTTAAAAAGTAAAGCTAAGGAAAAATTACAGGTGCTGTGTGAACATAATTTTTTGAGAATAGAGTTGACCTAGCTAAGGCCGAAGGAATAGTATGATGATGGTGGTGGTGGTGGTGATGGTGGTGATGGTGGTGATGGTGTGTGTGGTAATGGTGGTAGTAATGTTGATGGTATTGATGGTGGTGATATGGTGATAGTGCTAATGGTGACGGTTATGGGGTAGTAGTAATGGTAGTAAGGATGTTGGGTGTGGTGATGGTGGAGAAATGGAACGGGAGATGTTCCATAAAGAAAGAAGATGAATAGGGATTGGCATGATTTTACATAAAAGAGGCTTCTGTACCTCAGAAGTTTTGTGCTCTGTCACTTAAGCCATGTTCTTACCACTGGAAGTTTTAATTCCAGAGTAGTTAAAATTACCTATTCTTTTGTGGTTTGTTACCAATGTTTGTATCTTCCTTAAGAAAGCATTCCTACATTTTCTTCTTGTCAATGCATTCTTAGTACTTTAAAGATGGGTATTTTGTAAAAGTGAAAGATTTATTTCTTCTACTACAGTTTTCTAACTTTCTGAGCCAATTTTTTTTCCTCAGAGAAAATATATTGACTCTCTCTTTTTTTTGCCTATCTCTTACTTTCAAGCAAGTCTGGATCATAGTTCTCTTGAAGGAAAGCATAAACTCATGCTTATTGTCATTGATTACCAAAAACCTTTATTCACTGAAATAACTGCTAAGTTGTAACTTAGAGAACTCAGTAGGGCTATTTAACCCTTTGCTACTTAAAGTGTGACCAAATAAGTCAGCCTCAGCTGGAGGCTTGTAAGAAATGTAGGATTTCAGACCCATCTCCAGGCACACACTGAATAAGTGTGCATTTTAATAAGGACTGGGCGATTTTTACGTTCATTATAGGTTTAGAAGTACAGCCTTAAGTTATGAGGCAGTAATGCATGCAAGAGAGAAATCTCAACCATTTTACCACTTCTGAGTCTACATGGCACTCAAACTCATCTGTAGGCTAGTATTTCCAGAAGTTCTAAAACTACTTAGTTCTATCCCTAAACTTTCTGATGTAAGCAGCCTACTGTATAATGGTCAGCCTGGACAATACATTTCTAATAAGCTCTACCTATTATCTTTCCCAGAGGAGCATGAACAGAAGATAGAAGATAACAGATTTAGAGTTAGTTTTTCCATATTTCAAACTCAGACTCTAAACACCACTCCCCCACATCCTTCAATGCATCTTTGAAAATAAAATCGTTACTAGTTGGGAAAAATAAATACAGAGTTGATAGAGGCCATCGTTAGGGAAAAAAACAGCACTGTTTTAAACATTGAGTGCTTGATTTTGTATTCACTTGCTTATTGCTTAGTAATTTTCACTAGCATCTTTTTGGCTCAGCAATCAGGACTGCCTCTCCCTTTCTTTCTCACATCTGCTTTGTATGTTCACATACAGAACTGCCATGTGCCATTTCCCTCCATCGACCTCCCCAAACCTACCAGAAAACCTCGGAACTCTTCAGTGAGGCATGAAGGCCCACTTCAGCTAGCCTCACCTCACCTGCTTTTTCCCTACTGGGCCATGTGCAGCAGTCCAAAGTACATCCTGGTGCACTGAGCTCCCAGGGTAGGAAGGAGCTTCAAGGCCAAGTAATTTAATAACCATCTGTATCCATTATCTATGGCTATGTAACAAGCTACTTCCACGCTTAGAGTGATCTGTTCTTTCTCACAATTCTCTGCGGAATGGAGTGAGGCCTCTGTTTTCATCTGGAGTTACTCACATCCCTCCAGTTGCCTGCAGCTGGGCTGGATAAGAAGTTCACTGAGGCCTCTCTTTCATGCCAGGGTCTTCATGTGGTCATTTGGAGAGCCTCAGTGCTCTTCTCTGTGGCTTTGTAATCTACCAGGTACCACATCTTCTCCACAAGGCCCCTCCCACCATGAGGTGTCTCCCAGTCCATGGCTTCTCCACATGGCCTGAAGGATAATCTGGACTTCCTTACACTTGGCATCCAACAGATTAAAAAAATAGCCAGGTGCTTGTGGCTCATGCCATCCTACTTACAAGGCTGAGGTCTGAAGATCCAGGTTCAAAGCCAGCCTGGACAGGAAAGTCCATATGACTCTCATCTCCAATCAACCACCAGAAAATCAGAAGTGGCACTGTGGCTCAAAGTGGTAGAGCTCTAGCCTTGAGCAGAAGAGCTCAAAGATAATGCCTAGGCCCTGGGTTCAAGCCCTATGGCCAAAAAAACCCCCCAAAGACCAAAACTCAGTCTACAATTTAAAGCCATTTCTGCCATATTTTATTGGCCAAATAAGTCCAGATAGAGTCCATCTTTTGAAGGGACATGTGGAAAAAGCAAGCAAACAAACAAACCTACGGTCATCTCCTTCTTCTACATACTTCCTTCCTCTATCATCCTGATATTTTACCCCTAATATCAGTATATTATAACATTTAAGGAGTGAGATCCAGGGCTAGACTAACCTAGGTTTGAATCCCAACTCACACTTGCCTTTGTCTGACCTTGCACAAGTTTCTAAACAAATTCTATTTCACAGGATTGCTGTGAAAACTAAAATCATCTATGGAAAGTTCTGGAACAATACCTAGCTTCTGTTACATGTGTCCTACCTACTATTTATTAGTATTTGTGAATCTAGTTTTCAGTTGGTAAAGAGCACAAAGGAATCAGGCAGGCAGATTCCAAGATTGAGGTTTACGTAAAGATGATTCAGAGAAGGGTATATACAGTCGAAAGGAATCAATGTTACACTGAACACCTTGACTTAACCCTTCACCTGGGGATAGTTCAGAGAAGCGTGTCTAACTGTTCCCTTGGCTTCTGAAAGTGCTCTAAGACAGAGCCTCTTTTACTGGAAGGCTGGAACCCCACACCGTATGTTCTAATAGCAAAGCTTATGATCATCTAATCTCTCTACACAAGTAACAGTGCTTAGCTTTGCTTCAGATGCCCAATACTGAAACAGCTTGCTTATACAATGGAATCTAAAGAAGCCAATAGCTTCAGGTTGGTCTGTGAGATTCTGGGTCCTGACCATTCTAGTCTTGGCATCCAGCACTGGGAGCCTGAGCAAAGCAATCTGCAGCAGTACCATAGGCACCAGAGCCAGCAGCTCCTGACACATGTGACAGAGCCCAGAACGCAGCCCACGTGGTGTGGTGACCAAGCTGAGAGCAGACCTCTCATGTCCTGTGGCTTGCGAGTTTTATTTTCCCAGTTCCATTTGTCTCGTTTCATGAACAGGTTAATCATTGCTTTTCCTAAGAGAAGAAGGAAAATAATGCTTTAAAACCACTCAGAGACTAAGAGTAATCATACTAATGCATTAGGTCAGATAATTACTTTGGGCCAAGATTGCCATTAGTCTGCCATAAGTCATCTCAAAGTTATATAATAAGCCTTCCTGCTATTATTTATTATTTGTTTTGCAGCACAAAACATGCCCAAGAATAGTCTGAGTGATGAAAGTGCTCTGTAGAGCTTATGCTGAAAATTCTGAAATGAGAAGCTGGGTGCTGATGGCTCATGCCTATAATCCTAGCTACTCAGGGGGCTGAGATATGAGGATCAAGGTTCAAAGCCAGTCCTGGCAGTAACATCTGTAAGACTCTTATCTCCAGTTAACCACCAGAAAACCAGAAGTGGTGCTGTGGCTCAAGTGGTAGAAGTGCTCGCCTTTAACTGAATTGCTCAGGGACAGCGCCTAGGCCTGGAGTTCAAGACTCACAACGAACCCCCCCAAATAATTCTGAAATGAATTAATTTTGTGTGCCTACTGTCTTCAGTTCAACTAATATTTGGGGCATGCCAAGTCCACATATAACATTGTGCTAGGCACCAGGGGACACAAGCAATAGAGAATAGGATGTTCACAGAACCCATGGTCTGCTTAAGGCACTTAAAAAATACCATAGTCTATAAGCTACTCAATGTCAAAGTTGCTGGTTTTGATAGCTTCTAATTTAAGAGTGAGGATGGCACACAACAGACATGAATCAGTAGAAATAAAAACATAAGACAACATAGTAGCATTGAGAAAGATTTAGGTGTTACAGAGTGTATGGATTCTAAGTGTGAGCTCCTGTTAGCCCGAGGGCCTTTTTGAAGAGCAGGGCCTTGGCTGCAGACTAGAGAGGTGACTGCATCTATAGTCCCAGAGCTTTGCACCTTGAGACTCGTTTCCATGGCAACAGGAGCTGGCTCCATCAGTGAGAACCAGCCGTGCCAACTGGCAAGCTGCTTGACTCCTGTGTCATGTCATGTCATCGGTTTCTTCATCTGTAAAATGGATTTTAAGTTACATTCCTACTTGGTAAATAAAATTCTGACTTGAAATAGTGGAAGTCTTAGGGATTTAACATCCTGGATTTCAAGGGAGATTTCTGCTCTTTCCAGGAACTGGATGGGAACCTTCCATTTGACATAAGATTGGACCACTTGTTTTCAATGTCAGATCCTGACATTGGGCTGGGTGCAGAAGCCTCAGGCAAATAATGATTTCTACATGCTGCTCCCCTACTGAGAAACATGGCTTTATTATAAGTGTGCTGGAGCAGGGGCTGTAATTCTATTATAGCAATGGAAATGGCTTCCTGTTCAGAGAGTTACGGCCATTAACTGAAGACAGGAATAGATTTTTTAAAAAATGAATTGCATTTCAGTGTATGATGCTAAGAAACCTCATAACTGCATAACATGGAAAAAGCAACTTATCATCTGTTCTGCAGCTGAGATAAAAATCCCAGGAAAGCAAATTACACAGATAAATTTTAGATATCTGTTCTCCTTTCCAGTGGTATCATTGCATAAGAAATTCCTATAATTGAAAAGAGAAGTTTAGAAGTGGTTTACTATTTAGAGTATTTAATTCCTTCCTTACTAGGGCTCCCAAGCCAGTGAGGATTCATAAGGAGAAAGGCAAGTTTCCACAAGGGCTGGTTGAAGAAAGGAGCACTGAGGAACAAGAGAGACAAAGACAATCCTATTAACAAAAGAGAGTACTGCCTATTTTGAGGCTGTTTTGGAAAATAGAGTCTCACCAATGTTTTGGTTTGTGTTTTTGGCCTAGGCTGGCATGTGTTTGCTAGGAAGGTGTTTTACCACTTGAGCCCTTTTTGCTTGTAGTTTTTTTTTTTTTGAGTAGAGTCTCAATTTTTTTTTTTTACCCAGAATGACTTCGACCATGATCTTCCTATTTATGCTTCCTTAAAAGTCACCACCATACCCACCTTTTTATTGGTTGGGTGGTGTCTTTGCTCTGTGCTTTCTTCAAACTGTAATCCTTCTGACCTCTGTCCCCCAAGTGGTTAGGATTACAGATGTGTGTCATTTTACCTGGCTAGATGTATTTTATTTTAATAATCATTTAGTACATTAAGGATATAAAATGAAAGGCATGGTTTCTTAAAATGGTTTAAATGTAGGGTAATCTACTAGGTAACATAAAACCTGCTGAAAGGATTTATATTTTAGCAGATATTTTAACTTTAGACCAAACTAGTGACAAAGAAGTCTATAATATATTGTGTGGTGTCAGTTAACACCTTACCTTTTAATCTGACTGCTTTAATGTCAAATTCATAATAAAATATTTCATTATATATATATATATTTTTTTAATTTTTTATTTATTTATTTTTTTTTGTCGGTCATGAGGCTTGAACTCTGGGCCTGAGCGCTGTCCCTCAGCTCTTTAGCTCAAGGCTAGAGCTCTACCACTTGAGCCACAGCCCCACTTCCGGTTTTCTGGTGGTTTATTGGAGGTAAGAGTCTCATGGACTTTCTGCCCGGGCTGGCTTTGAACTGTGATCCTCAGATCTCAGCCTCCTGAGTAGCTAGGATTACAGGCGTGAGCCACCAGCGCCCAGCTTTCTTTTTTTTTTCTCATAGTCCTGGAGTTTGAACTTTGTGCTTGATATACAAGCATTTTACCACTTGAGCCATATCTCCAGTCCTCTCTCTCTCTTTCTCTCTGCTCTCTCCTCCTTTCCTTCTCCCTCTCTTTCTTTCTCTGTCTCTCTCTTTCTCTCCCTCTCTTTTTCTTTCTCTTTCTCTTTCTCTCTCTGGCCTGAGTTAGCCATAATTCTCCTACACAGGTAGGATCATAGGCATAAACCACCACAATAAGTTTATTGGTTGAGATGAGGGCTTGCTAACTCCTTTGCCCAGGCTGGTGAATCATGATCATCCTAATCTCCACTTCAAGAGTAGACACGATTGTAGCATCTGCTTGAATGATTACTCAGGAAGTTTACTTAGAAAAAATTCTGTGTAAGATTTTACAATGTGGGCTGAGTCCATAAGTATCGATTCTTAAACACGTCTGTGTCACTGGGCACTGGTGGCTCATGCCTGTAATCTTAGCTGTGCCAGAGGTTGAGAGCTGAGGATCACGGTTTGAAGCCTGCCTGGAAAGACCATGAGATTCTTATCTCCAATTAACCACCAAAAAGCCAGAAGTGGAGCTGTGGCTCATGGGGTAGAACATTAGCCTTGAGCAATGAAGCTCAGGGATAGCACCCAGGTCTAGAGTTCAAGACCCAATTGTGTCCTACTAGCTCACTAACTTCCAAATATTTTTTCATACAATTTAAACCACATTTTTGTAGTCTCGGGTATTTTGTTCGGGTTCCAGCAGAGGAAGTTAGTTGTGTTTTTTTGATGTGGGGAATGCATGCTTCAGCATGCCTTGATAGCATGCTATACCTCTTTCCTCCTTTTGTATTTTGTGAGAGTTTTGCAGCCATCATCAATACGCATGTCTTCCTGATCTCACATGAACTTCTCTTAGAAAATCCCTCAGCTGAAGTACAAGTTGTCAGGTTGAAAACGAACTTTACAACTTTGGTGTGTGTGTGGGGGGGGGGGGGGGGGAGGATTGGGTAGGGGGTAAGGGGAGGCTGGGAAGGGATGGGAAGGGGAAACAAAGGAGGAGGCTACAATGCTTGATAAGAAATGTACTCATTATCTTACCCATCTAATTGTAACCCCTCTAATTGTAACCCCTCTAATTGTAACAGTATTTTCACAATAAAAAAAAAAGAAAATCCCTCAGCTGAAATATAACAGGTTCTGAATGCTATAACAATATATTTTTTGCTTTGTTTGTTTGGGGCTAGTATTGGGGTTTCAACTTAGGACCTAGTAGTTGGTGCTCTACTCCTTGGGCCAGGCTGCCAGTCTAGCATTTTGCTTATGACTTAGAATCTCATGGTTTGTTTTTTTCTGGTTTTGTTGTGCCTTTGCTGGCCTTGAAACTCAATCTTCCCAATCTTGAGTAGTTAGAATGAAAGGAGTGAGCCAATAGGGCCCACATAGTTTTGCTATCTTTTAATTTTTAATTGTATACAAATTTCTAAATTAGTACTTTTATATAAGAGAAGGCAATGGAGGAGACAAAGTCATGACTCTCCCTCCCATTCTTGCTCAGCAGGGAGGGAAAGCTGTGGTCTCAGGCCCAAATCACAAGAGCTTTCGATTAATTAATAATTGCTGGCAAGTAGCCATTTAAATACGAACTGCTTGCTTTTCAGACCCATTGGTCACTAAAGTCTGCTTTTGAGACAAAGATTATTCCTTCCCTAAAAGTCAAGGGAAATAGAAAAAAATGAAATCAGTGATTAAGGATGTAAAATAATTAATGTAATCATTTTGGCTTAATTATTCAAAGTCCAGTTTTTTCTCCATCAAACTTGAAAACATATCAGCTATCAGAATTATATTGAAATCTATAATTTTTCCTCGATGAATTTATGGGTCTTACCTACACAAAGAACAAGGTAGAGAAATAGAAATGATATTTATGATAACATACACAAAAATTATATAACAACACACCAATTTTGCTTCCACATATCCCTATGTTTTCAGAGACAGTCTCTTTTACATTATATTTTATATTATAGATATATTTTACATATATATATATATGATTTTTCTTTCCATTCAAGCAGTTAGATAATATCATAGAGCTGGGAACCAGTGGCCTATGTCTGTAACTCTAGCTACTAAAGAGGCTGAGTCTTGGAAGATAGAGATTTGAAGCCAGCCTAGACAGAAAAATCTGTGAAACTCTATTTCCAATTAATCAGCAAAAAGCCAGACTAGTAGTATGATTCAAGTAGTAGAACACCAACCATGAGCAAGCAAGCAGAGAAAAAGAAGGAGGCCCTGAGTCCATGTGCCAGTACCAGCACATATACCAAAAGAAAAGTGTCTTTAGAGACCATTGCATAATGAACAATCCTTTTCAGGCTATGGTTTGACTGTGTCCCCTGGGTCCATGTATTAGAAGTTTGATCCTAAGTAGAGATATTGGGAGGGATTGGGACCCTGAAGAAGAGAGTCTAGAAGTAGGGCAATGTGGTACATACCTGTCAGCATTCAGGGATCTGGGTAAGAGGATCTTGAGTTCAAGGCCAGTCTGGGCTACAAAGTAGGATGACCCCCTCTCCTTTTGACCAAGAAGGGCATTTCTTTTTATTCCCAGGATAAAACTCAAAGTCTTTGTCATGCCAGTAGGGCAAAGCTGTGTGGTCACTCTGTGGCTGCCACCCTGATGTCACTTCTTGGTGTCCTTTGCCTTTGTTCTGTGGTGCATCAATGCTAAATGTGTGATGTTCCTTCTGCAGGCCTAGAATTGCCATCTCAACCTCTGGAAACTTACTTTCCCCTAAGTCTGGAATGGGTTCCCTAGCATTCATAAGCCTCCTGCCCTCACTCTGCCAGGACTCTGCTCATCCGCCACCGCCTCCCAAAAGCCTCTGTCACTACCCTGTGTAGAATCTCACCTTCCCAATGATTTCCTTGGGTGTAACACCTGAAATTGCCACGTTCACATTTCAAACAGTAAAATATTGTCCATTTCAACTGTTCAGTGTATCTCTTCAACTGGTGATAAACAACTTGAAGGCAGTACCTTGTAATATTCTAGAGATACTTGGAACAAGCAGCCATTCACAGGACATCTGCTTCTTCCTCCTCCTCCTCCTTCCCTCTTCCTTCTCCCCCACCCCTCCTTCGTCTTCTTCCTTCTCTTCCTCCTCTTCTTCCTTTTCGGGTTCCAGGGCTTGAACTCAAGAGTCTGGCACTCTTGCTTGACTTGTGTGCTGAGCTGGCACTCGGTCACCGGAGCCATGTCTGCAGCCTTGGTTATTTTGGGAGATGGAGTCTCATAGTCTCTCCTTGCCTAGACTGGCTTTGAACCACAGATCTCAGGCTCCTAAGTAGCTAAGATATAAATGTGAGTTACCAGTGCTTGGTTTCCCTTCTTCCCTTTTAAAAAAACTAGTCCTTTGATAAACTCATTCAACTGCTCTCTGTGAGCCAGACTGGCATTGGAGACCAGTTTCTGTTACTTAGCAAGTTCAACACTCTTATATCATCAGAGTTTCACTTTTAAGATATTCCCGTCCCTTGACATAGAGTGTTGAGTTGTGGATCACACCTGAGCTTCCTAGGAGAACTGCATGCCCATGCACAACCCATGCCTGAGACTTCCAACATGGTTTCCATCATCAAGAGAAAGGCACTGACTCCTGGCTTCTGTGATCAATCTTCCTGGAAGGTCACAGTGAAACTGAGAAGAAAATTCCTTTCCTTTCCCTTTCCCCTTTCCATTTTCTCTTTCTTTTCCTTTCTCCTTCCTTCCTTCCTTCCTTCCTTCCTTCCTTCCTTCCTTCCTTCTTTCCTTCCTTCCTTCCTTCCTTCCATTCTTCCATCCATCTGTCTTCCTTTCTTTCTGTCTGTCTAGCTTTCTTTCTCTTTTTGTTTGTGCTGGTCATGGGGCTTGAACTCAAGGCCTGGTTGCTCCTGACCTCTTTTGCTCAAGGCTAGTGCTCTATCACTTGAGCCATAGCTCCACTTCTGGCTGTTTTGGTTGTTTATTGAAGTTTTATGAACTTTTCTGGCTGGGCTGACTTCAAATGGCAATCCTTAGATCTCACACTTTTGGTAGCTAGGCTTATAGGCATAAGCCACTAGTACCTGTTTTGTTTTGCTTAAAATTCCTTCTCTTTAATGAAATTATCAGCAAGCCAAGGTCAAAATACAGGTTCTGCTTTTTAAAGCAATGAGATTTCCAGCAGATATGTGGATGGTTAGTAAGTTCATTGTTTCCAAGACTTGCAATTGTGTCACTCAGTGACTTTTTAGTGATACATTAATCAGGACTCCTCTTACTTACCTAAGGCTGCCGCTCTTTGGTGTCATCCCTGGTACTTTCCAGACTATTTAATAGTGGGTGAAATATCCAGTAACTGATAATAATTGTTAGACATTTCCTCAAGACACACCTTTAGAGAACATGACTTGACTAGGAGTGGAGTTTCCAGACTGTAAATGGAGGTGAAGTTGGGAAGCACAGAGTAGGAGTTAAGGGCCTGGATTTAGAGTTAGACATGTATTTATTATCCCTGTGTGTATTAGTTAGTAAAACAAAGCCAAGCCAATGATTTTCACAGAAAAGTGTTGAATAGGGGGAATTAGTTAAACAGGTATTGTACAAAATCAAAGAGAACACTGGGGCAAACTTTGGGGAGCAGGTGTGAGCTGTTTTGGAAACATAGAGGAATAGTGTTATTACTTGTGTTCTCTCTGATTTCATGTTGTTGCTTAAAAAGGGCCTGTTTCATTACACAGAATGTTCTTTCTCTTCATCATCTCTTGGGCTCAGTGTATGGAGTTTCCTCCACCTCATTTGGATTCTTTGTGGTGGTAAAGAATGGAAGATGTGTTTCCTAGTTTCCTCATAATTCTGGATTGAAGAGACTTTGTGTGCTGGGCCTTGAGGTGTCTCAAGATTTCCCAGTGGGTTGGTCTCTGGATTCTCACGGTATTCGGGTGTTGGCTAGGTTGAGATGCCGTTCTCCCTCCTGGCCTGAGAGTGGATCCCACCACGAATATTGTTTCCAGTTCAAACCCCAGTCAGATATTTGTGAACAGTGAGATCAGATGGAAAGTATAGCCCAGGCGGGTCTCAAACTTGTGGTCCTTCAGCCTCCTCCTCTTCGACCTGTTGATTACCAGGATGCCCCACCAGGATGTGGTTAATGAGAACCTCAGCCGGGAGAGTGGAGCCTTCCATTCCCTGGGGCGCAGACCTCGGGGAGGAGATGTCACTGGTCCAGGTGTTGCTGAGGGGGCTGCTCTGGGAGTGCGGACAGTTATGGCTGTGAAGGTGGAACGTGCCAAGGGGGTGAGACAGACGGAAGGGAAGAGGATGCTAACAGCAAGAAGCAAGTCCCCCTCCTCCATTAGCCTCAGGGTCTAGCGATCCTGCTAGCCAGCTGACAGAGCAGAAGAGTGATTTTTAGAGTCCCAGCCTCAGCAACACCAAGAGAGCACAAAAGGTAGTTTTGAAACAGAAAAGAAAGTGCTTATGAATCAATCCAGTGACCTTAAGAGGAATGACATGACCCTACGAGCCTCAATTCCTACATCTGTTTAATGGAGAGAAATACTTCCTTTCAAAGTGATCACAGGAACTACATGTGATTGTGAATACAGATCGCTCACCATGCACTGATAGTATTTGCATCTCACACCCATCTTCCACCTCAGTCCAGCAGCCAGAGAGTGACAAAGAGCCAGGTGCTGAAAGAGCCAGTCATTGAAAGAGCCAGGCACTGGTGGCTCACACCTGTAATCCCAGCTACTCAGGAGGCTGAGATCTGAGGATGTGGTTCAAAGCCAGACTGGACAGAAAAGTCCATGAGACTCTTATCTCCCATTAACCACCAGAAAACTGGAAGTGGTGCTGTGGATCAAGTAGTAGAGAGGTAGCCTTGAGCTGTAAAGCTCAGGGACAGCTCTCAGGCTTTGTGTTCAAGCCCCATGATCAACCCAAAAAAAGGCAGGGAGGGGAGGTTAGAGGAGAAAGATGGAAATAGGTGAGAAGAAAGAGAGTGAGAAAAAGAAAGAGGAGGAAAGAATGGAAGGAGGGGGAGAGGAGATTGAACAACATTTGAGAGAAAGACAAAAACTTGGTGCATTTGTCCATCTAATCTTTGAGAAGGCTTTTCCCACTAGGAGCAAATTGTATTTGCCAGGGTCTTATGATATCTCCTGGCAGTTGTTAAAGACTTCTGCACACTCCACAACACTAATAAGAATAGCCAGAGGTGTGGGATCATTTTCTAAAAAGTGAGGCTCAATGGTTTGGCGAGAAGATGACAACAGGAGGTCTTAATGACATAGGCTACAAATTAATCCTGCCTTGTTTCTCCTCTAACTGTTCTGGATTGTTCCCCTCCATACTCCCCTATGTGTTTGGCTGACTCTGGCAGCTGTTCCAACTGTGTAATGAAGTCATTTCTCAGCGAGCCGAGCAGCTGGGTCAGAACTCCATGTTCTAGTAGTACTCATCGGCTACCAGGCTGAAGCTTAAATTAACATTCTGAGCAGTCATGCCTTTGCTGCCTTGTCCTCATGGAAGCCAGCAACTGGAAATATTGCTGCTCTTCAAATTCCCATGATCATCAACCAGCTCAAAGATAGAGCTAGACTGATGCCCCAGCCCCATTTCTCAGAAGACCTATCAACGAGACTAAATGTTGCCTCAATCTCTGAGAATGGGCTGAGTGCCAGTGGCTCACACCTGTCATCCTAGCTACTCAGGAGGCTGAGATCTGAGGATAGTGCAGGCAGGAAAGTCCCTGAGACTCTTATCTACAATTAACCACTCCAAAGCCAGAAGTGGAGGTGTGGCTCAAATGGTAGAGCATCAGCCTCGAGCACAACCAAGTGCATGAATGCCTGAATTCAAACCCCACTACCAGAACAAAAAAATAAAAAAATAAATCTGAAAATGTTACTACTGTTCCCTTGAGCCTGCTCAAAGTGAGCAGGAAGAGCCCCACCCATTACTACTCTGAAGTGAAGTTTTGTTTTGTTTTTCCATCTGGGACACTACATATAAATTCTTTTTAATATAAAGGGGCCACTTTCTGAAAGTGCACATTGAAAGGCGCTGGCTGTATGAACTTAAAAAATGAGTTTTGCTGGTGGAAGAAATTTTAATTAAAGGCCTGTATTGAAATAAAGGAGAGTCATAAAGCATTTTTCATTTGTTTTCCTCACCTCAGCCACATTCACTGTAATGATCTAATTTCTATTTCTCTTATTTAATGGATCACATTAGATTAGCTTTCCCAACACATTCATTTTCAAAAGGTTAATGAAATCCAGCTGAATATATGTAGAAGGTCATCAGAATTTTTACTTAAAGCCACCAGTATCCCCTTTTGGTTTGCAGGCAGGGGATTTATCAGAACTAGTCCATTTCATGCTAATTACTGTGTCCTCTGTCCAAAGAAGGTGCTTATCTACTATCAGACAGCACTCAGCTGTCTCTCACAAATGGGCAAATTTTCCAGGACAGTGTGGGTTGGTGTAGGTGTGAGTGTGTGATTTTCCGACTACAGAAAGTTGAACAAAAATGATAGATTCGATATATGCGAATCAAAACTTGAGAGTTTTTAAATTGGGCTATATACAAAACCAGTCTTCTCAAGGGTTTTAGCATTGCAGTTTGTATTGAAAACAATGTCTAGAGTAAAACTTAATTTTTTAATAAAAGGTAATGTATAGACAATGTATTGTATATTATATATTAATTGTATTAATATCTCATACTATATTATATTTATATACTATATATTAGTTATATGTTATATATACATTATATACATGTATATATATATGTATATATATATGCTAAAAATTCATGCTAGGCTTCTTATGGAAAGAACGTGGGATTTGAGGTGAAGAGGCCTTGGGTTGTCAGTCTGCTATTTCCAACCCAGATGGAGCTTCTGGTTCTGGATGTAAAACTTCAGAAGAAGGAAATGAAGCTTAGGATGGCACTGTGCTGACTCCATATACTATGTGCTCAGTATACGAAGACCCTGGGTTCACTTGCCCAGCAACCACATAAACATAACATTCAGTGAAACAAGCCGGGTGCTGGTGGCTCACACCTATAATCCTAGCTACTCTGGAGGCCGAGTTCTGAGAATCACTCTGAGAAGTCAGCCCAGTCAGGGCTCTGTGAAACTCTTATCTCCAATTAAACTATCAAAAAGCTGGAAGTGGAGCTGTGGCTCAAGCAAATAGAATCATAAGTGAAAAAGCTAAGGGAGGGCTGGGAAGGTGGCTCAGTGGTAGAGCGCTTGCCTTGCATGCCTGAGGCCCTGGGTTCGATTCCTCAGCACCACATAAGCAAAAAGAAAAAAGCCGGAAGTGGCGCTGTGGCTCCAGTGGTAGAGCGCTAGCCTTGAGCTGAAGAGCTGAGGGACAGCGCCCAGGCCCAGAGTTCAGGCCCCACGGCCGGACCCCCCCCCAAAAAAGCTAAGGGACAGTGCCCAGGCCTGAGTGTAAGCCACAGCACTGGCATACACACATCAAAGTAAAACAATGGTTTTCAAAACAAGGACTTTAGGAAACAAAGTTCTGTGACGTGACTTTTGAGAGGTGACAAAAGAAAAACCATGAGGTAACAATCTGCTAATGTGATCCTAAGTAAAATCTCAGAGGTTTTTTGTTTTTTTTTTTGGTAGAAATTGTCGAACTGATTCTAAAATTCTTATGGAAATACAAAAGATCAAGAATAATGAAGATACCTTTGAAGGACAGCAAAGTTAAAAAGCTTATACTACCCGATTTCAAGAAGAATACGTGCATTGCCATCAAACATAATTATGGTAGTAGTATAAAAGTAAGCAGAGGAATGGATTGGAGGAAAACTCAAGATTGGAGAAAATTAAAGAACACAGAATCTAGAATCTATTTGTAAAAGAAATAGTATGGAGCCGTGGGCTGGTGGCTCAGGCCTGTAATACTAGATACTCAGGAGGCTGAGATCTGAGGATTATGGTTCAAAGCCAGGTGGGGCAGTAAAGTCTGTGAGACTTTTTATCTCCAATTAATCACAGAAAAAGCCAGAAGTGGCACTGTGACTCAAGTGGTAGAGTGCTAGCCTTCAGCAAAAGGAGTTCAGGAACAGCATCCAGGCCCAGAGTTCAAGTCCCAGGACTGGCAGAAAGAAAGAAAGAGAGAATGAGAGAGAAAGAAAGAAAGAAGGAAGGAAGGAAAGAAGGAAGGAAGGAAGGAAGAGAGAAAGGAAAGAGAGAGAGAAAGAAAGAGAGAAAGAAAAATAAAAATAAATAAATAAATCACATGTTGTAAGCATAGTCTTTTAACTAGATAGTACTAGAAAACTTGAATAATCATTTCTAAAAGAAAAGTAAGTAACATAATTGAAATACATATCTAATAAGGAAATGATGGAAATAAGCCATAGACCTAAAAGTAATTCCCAAGCCATAGGAGAAAATCTTTGCAACCTTAGATTTGGTAAAGATCTCTTGTGGCACTAAAAACATGAACTATGAAGAAAAAATAAATAAAACTGGGCTTCATTAAAGTTTAAAACATCCATTATTCAAATGACACTAAGAAATCGGGAAAACAGCCTTCAGAATGGGAGGAAATATTTGAAAATCACTTTTATGGTAAAATAATCAGATTCAAATTATAAAAAGAACCTCATGTGTTAGCTTTCTGTTGCTGTAACAAAATACTTGAGATAATAAACATAAAGAAAAAAGAGTTAGTTTGGTCCAGAGTCCATGGTAGTAGCTTGGCTCCATGATTCTAATCTATGATTGATGGGCCTTGTTGTAAGAATTTGTAAGAGGCAGCACATCAGAGCTAGAGCACATAGCAGAAAAAAAAAAACCCAGAACTCTTTTTTTTTTCATTACCCAGAAAACTAAAAGTAAAAGGAAATAGGACGGGAGTCCCAGAGTCCCTTTGAGGTACCCCACGACCTCCCAAAAAAATCTTCCTGGGGGCCATGCTGTAACACACAGGTCTTTGGAGGAACATTCAAGATACAACTTATAGCTTTCAATAGGCATTAAACCACTTTTTTAAATAAGTAAACTAAATATGTATTTCATTAAAGAAGACATAGGAATGGCTAAGCAAGCCAAGCATGGTGGTGCATGCCTGTAACCTCATCTCTGGCTGAAGGTGGAGACAGGAGAATCATGAGTTTGAGGCCAGTCCAAGCAAAGTTACTGAGACTCAATCTCAAAAACAAAAGGTTGGGGAGCATAGTTCAAGTAGTAGAATGCTTGCTTAGCATGTGCAACACCCTGGATTCACATAGAAAATAACATGATAGCAGTGTACTCACTAGACACTATGTTGAAAGTGAACTATACAACTGGTGGGTGGGGACAGGAGGAAAAAACTGGGAGAAAATGAAGGAGGAATGGCATTGTCCAAAAAGAAACGTAGTTTACCTGATTTATGTCACTGTAACTCCTCTTTTTAACAAGAAAAAAAGAAAAAAAAAAGAAATGAATCTCATTGGAAAAAGGTAAGCATTGGTTTAAGGTAAAGGTTGGAAAAGTTATTCCAAGACAATGGAGGTGAAAATAAACTTGAGTAGCTATACTTATAACTGACAAGGAATATTTCCAACCAAAATTAATCAGAAGAGATAAAGGGAAACTTCATAATGATAAAGGGAAAAGTCAATCAAAAGGCTATCAGAATTGTAAGCATATATGCACTGAATATTTGGTGTATCCAAATTGAATAAGACAAATACTAGCAGATATAAATGCAAAGATAGACTCCAACACAGTAATAATGCATGACTTCAGTACCCCATTCTTACCAAGAGGTCATTCAGACAAAAAATTAACAAGAAAACTATAGATCAAATGGACTTAATAGACAACAAGAGACTTTCACACAACAGCCTAGAAATATTCATTCTCTGAATGCTATATACTTTTCTCAAACATGGAGTATTTGTAAGACATATCAAATCTTCACAAAAACAAGAACATTGGAATAACAATGTATTTCATCACAGAACAATGGGATGAAATTAAAATCCAACAGCAAGAGACAGTAATAAAGAGTTAGCCATTGAAGAAATGAGAAAAAAAATCCTAGAATCAAATCAATGTGAAAATGCAATGCTAAGATAGGAGTTGGTAGCTATGAATACCTATATTTAAAGCCCAGAAAAATCTAAAACAAATATTCCAAGATGCATCTGCAAGACTTAGAAAAACAACTCAAGATCATTAAGTGGAAATATTAAAGATCATGGCAGAAGTTAATGACATTGAGTCTAAAAGAACAATACAAGAAAAAAAAAACCAATGAAACAGAGTTGGTTCTTTAACAAGACAAATAGTATTAACAAACCCTTGGGCAAACTAACCAAAAGAAAGAGGGAGAAAATCCAAATTAATAAAATTACAGATCACAAAAATTATAAGGTCATGGGGGTGAGTTTCAAAAGCCGATATTGCAATGGGTTGGAAAACCTAGATGAAATGGATACATATATTTATAACACAAATGAGCTACCAAATTGAACCAAGGAGACAGCAATGATTAAAAGAGATCTAAACTGAGCAAGGAGATTGAAGTCATAATAGAAAAGCTAGGACTCAATGGATTCCCTGACACATCCTACCAGACCTCTCATGTATACAACTTGTCAAGTTGTATACTTTAAATATGTGCAGTCAATTTTACTTCAATATAGTTGCTTGTGTGAAAATCACAGTTCTATGATCTTAAGCAAGTTTCTTGTTTTCTTTTTGTTTTGTTTTTTGCCAGTCCTGGAGCTTGAACTCAGGGCCTGAGTGCAGTCCCTGGGCCTCTTTGTGTTCAAGGCTAGTGCTCTACCATTTGAGCCACAGTGCCACTTCTGGCTTTTTCTAAGTATTTTATTGGCGAGAAGAGTCTCATGGACTTTTCTGACTTAGAACTGTGATCCTCAGATCTCAACCTTCTGAGTAGCTAAGATTACAGGCGTGAGCCACCAGTTCCTGCTCAGGCAAGCATTTTGAAATTCTGTGCTTGAGGCCCCTTCTAAGTCAAACAAGGACAATAAAATTAGTAGCTCACAAGGTTAATTTCTCAAGATGTTTTAGGCACTGTCCGGAGCACAGTGCTCACTACATCAACAGCATACAAAACATCCCTACAAAGGATTTAATTTTGCTATTAATCTCTCAGTAGACTGACAAGTGCTCTCTCTCTCTCTCTTTCTCTCTCTCTCTCTCAGTTGTTTCTTTTATCTTCAGAAATCAAAGGATATGATTTTTTTGAAGTTAATATAGTTAGATCTTTTAAATGCTTCTATAAACAAATCAGATGATTAAAAAGGATTTTGCACAGGCAATAGCATTAAGTGTCTGCGACTTTGTTGATCTTTCATGGCAACTGGACTTGTTCTACCTCCAAGGGAGACATGGAATTCAAGCCAAAGGCCTTCGTGTGACTGACCTCCACAGTTAAAAGTTACAGACAGAAGGCTTTTAAGAATAAAGATCAGAGCTCCAATCAGATCCTGCCTCAGTACTCACAGGCATCAGGACACTCTAGACAGCTCCTCCATCTTGCTAGGACTCAGTTTCCTCACTTGTAGGACACTACTCCTGGGAGGGCTTTAAGAAATAAACCAACACACAGGAGAGGTGCTCAGCAAAGCCTCCTAAGGAAATATACCAGATAGGGAAATGGGCTTGACTCTGAAGCACCTGACTACAGCTCCATACCCTGTCTCCTATTCTCCGCTGCTAATTCATGAGGGTAGTCAGTCATCAAGGGGGCAATTACATACCAGGTGTCTTAACTCCTAGGCTGGTGTTCTCACCACAATGCAAGGTGGCAGATGGAGGCTATGGGAAAAGAGATATGAAACTGATCCACAACAGATACTCAGACACTGCTTTTGCTGAAAAGCATGGACTCCTCTGTTGGGCCTGCAAATGTCCAAAGGTCGGTCAACTGAAAGCAGGGGGAATAAAAAGCTTGGCATCCAAGCCTTCACTTTGTATTTGCCTTTGATTCAAGCCATTCTCTCTGCAGTCATCTGGGAATCCAAGAGGGTCCGGGCTGATGGTAAAGCATTCTATGACAAAAGTCAAAGCCTGTGCCAGGCAACAATGAAGTTGTTAATTGGAAATAGAATCTCTTAGATTTGTCTTCCCAGTCTTGCTTTGAACTGTGATCCTCAGATCTCAGAAAACTGTAATCCTTGGGTCTCAGTCTCGTGGATGCCGAGAATTATTAGCTTGAGCTACGGGTACCCATCAACTACAATCTTCTTTATTTTATTTTTATTTTTATTTTTTATTGTCCAGGTGATGTACAGAGGAGTTTCAGTTACATAAGTTAGGTAATGAGTACATTTCTTGTCAACCTTAATTTTCTCCTACTTTCCCTCTCCCCAACCCCCCCCTCCAACTACAATCTTCTTATTGCAACAAAAGCTCAGCCTACCTGACCAATCTTGAGATAATGAGCAACTAGACCACACCTGTGACCAAAGCTACTTAATAATTATGCATACTGCTCATCCCCTCTTCTAATTCTTCCACGGTTTAAACCTAAACCTCATGTCTATACCCTGAAGATGGGCTGATGTGTCTCTTGTCACGGGGTGCCTGTGCTACATAATGTATCTCCTTTCTCTGCCCTTCACCACCACTATCCATCTCTTTGTTTGGCATGTTGAGTCAAGAAGCAGGAACTCACATGTGGTACTAATGGAGTCAGGCCTTTTGTCCTGAACTGTT
Organism: Dipodomys spectabilis; assembly: GCF_019054845.1. Classification (NCBI taxonomy): domain Eukaryota; kingdom Metazoa; phylum Chordata; class Mammalia; order Rodentia; family Heteromyidae; genus Dipodomys; species Dipodomys spectabilis. Next base: position 16,213,808 of record NW_024870719.1, on the reverse strand, counting down.
GTTGCTTAAGCATTTCACAGCTCCATGAGAAAATCATTCAGGAAAAGGTATTAATAATTCACAGTGAACTGTATTCTCCACCAGTATATCCCCCGTTATCCCCCGCCCCGTGCATTCTCTAACCGGTATTGTCCCTGGACCAGACCTTTCGAAAGCAGTGTACCAGGTAACCATGGTGCTGGACTGATAGGACAGGAGTACATCTACATTGTTGTGCCAACCCTCAACCACAAGATGGCGCATGACTCTCTTGTTTTGGAAGAGGAATACACTGTTAGTGAACTTGAAGTTTGAAACCCAGTATATTTCAAATAAGAAGGAAATGTACTTTTAAAAGTTGCCTCCTTTTAAAACAAGAATAAGCTAAAGATCGTAAAAGAGAATTGCCCTAAGGATGGGATCCAGTGGGTGGAGGGGAACTGCAGTAGACAGAGCCTGGGGAGTTGCTTAGAAGGGTCAGGACTCACTCCTGGGGGTTACATTTGGTCTTGTTTCTTTCCTCTTTGCTCAGATACAGTTAGACCTCAAAACAACTTCAAGCCATGTCATACCAGGGGCCTCTGTCTTTATCAGGGAGATATGTAGTTCCTGACTGTAGTCCCTGAATCCAGTTCTTCCTTAATCTCAAAGATTTTTTTTACAGTCCTCATTCTGCATGTTCTCTGCTTTCCTGACCACTGCATTTTCATTTATTGTTGTGTTTATGCTTGTCCAAGGCCTGAGCTGAAGTGGGCCTGGCTGGTGTCAGCCATGACTCAGTGCAGCTCTTTGCTGATGGGGTGTTTATTTCCAAGACTATCCCTTTCACTTCCAATAGAAACAGCTTACAAAAGGCAAAACTATAGAGTCCAAAGCTTTGTAATGCCTCCACAGTAGCTCAAAAACCTCATTTTACAAGCAAGACAGTTTTGTTATCAGAAGCCCTGCACTTAAATCAGAGAGCATAATCTTTCCTAGAAACCCCTGAAGATATGTGATACAGACACCTGGACAAACAGTTGGAATATAAACTTGATTTAGTGGGGAGGGTTATTTAGAGATGATCCCTAATGAAGAATGAGCTGAGGAGTGGGGCTAGGATAAGGAAAGACACTCTCCCTGGAGAGCTATGCCTGAGGAGTGGAGGTGAGAGATGGTAAGATACAAGCAAGCAGCCACAGGTGGCCCAATCCCGCTGGAGAGGAGGAAAGAGGCAGAATGACTAGAGGACAGGCTCTTGCCACGGGCAGCTGCAAGGTCCCAGGGCTTCTTGTGGTGTGCCTCACAAAAGGACTGGGGCTCCCTCTCTAGGAGATGAGTGGAAAGTGAAGTATTTGATGAAGAGTTAATGCTGAACATAGGTTGTCTCCTCTTCAGGTAGTGGATAGTGTTAGGAAAGACATTGTGTCCCTTAGAGTAAGTGGTTGAGACCCAATCACAGCACTTCAGAGGTGAAGCAGAGGTCGTCAGAGCCAGGGTCTGGATATGGGAAAAGGTTCTAAAGTGGAGGTTCTAGAATGGGGTCTCACTAAAGAAGGCCCCATCAAACAACTGGGCATCAGTGTTTACAGTGATGTCTGGGCTGCGATGTGCGGAGCATTTGTCTACTTGCCCAAGAGTTTGATCCTCAGCAATACCCTGCCCCCAAGATAAGATTTCTAAGTTTGTACCATTTGGACTAAGGAGATATTCGCCTTCTCACCTATGTTATGGACTCTCATAGACTCACAGGAAGTGTTGCTATAGAAGGTAAGGGACTTACAAAGTCGGGGTTTGTGCCTGTTGAGTCTGAAGTGCCAAGTAGAGACGTCCAGAAGGCTGCTAGGGGGTGGGATCTGGGCTGGAGCTATTGATTAGGGACAGCTGTTGGAAGGAAGTGAAGAGGGAGTAAAGCAGAGGATCAAGGAAGTGTGCATAAGTGTGTATAAGAAACAGAAGCAATCTGGGTGCTGGTGGCTCATGCTTGTAATTCCAGCTACTCAGAGGATCAGATCAGCTGCTCCTCAGCAGTCCGATCTCTCAGGCTGGAAAACTCTTATCTCCAATTTATCAGCAAAAATGCCAGAAGAGGACCTGTGGCTCAAGTGGTAGAAGGCCAGCCTTGAGCACAAAATCCAAGTAAAAGTATAAGTCCTGAATTCAAGCCCCAGTACCAGCATGAGCATGTGCATGCACATGTGTGGGCACACACACACACACACACACACACACACACACACACACATGCATGCATGCACGCATGCATGCAGAAGCACATGCTGCCATAGACCCTAAATGATTACAGTGCCACCAAGAGGATTCCAGGCCTTCCAATAGAGCAAAGGCCTAGCAAGGTGAAGACTGCAAACTCGGATGGGGTTTGAGAACAAGGACTATGAATAGAGTTGAGGGTAGAGTTGAGGAGAACAGATGGGCTTCTGGGTCACTCTGTAAGGGAAGAGGAGGGGCCAGTGGGTGCCGCTGGATTGGGGAGGAGGGGACAGGGCACCACTCAGCTGGATAGAGGACAGAGGAAGCTTTATTTTGTAGCATCTTGTGTTTGTGCACTTGTTTAGAAAAAGGAGCCTTTGAAATATTTATGTGCTGAAGGGAAGGACGTGCTGAGCTGATGGCCAACAGAAAGGGGATGAAGGTCTGTGTGTGTCCGAAGAGGCCAGGAGAAGGGCTGCTGATGGCCGGCTTGTGACACGTGGATGTGTTTTGTGTCACTGGAGATTGGAGATCAGAATGTCAGAACAGACCAGTGGGTAGAGAGAATCTTGGCAGTGACAAGTTGACTTGGAACAAGAGAGCAGCAACAAGTTTAGAGGTGGAGACCTTAGGGGACCCTGTCCCCTGGCAGGTCCAAGCCTGGGCATTGGAGGCAGGCCAGCCTGGATGCCAGCACTGGTGCCACCACCTACCATCTAGTCAGCCTGAAAACAAATCCATCTGCTTTTTCTTGGGACTCAGATTTCCTTTTTGTTTTTCTGTAGTACTAGGGTTTGAATCAGGATCTTGTGTTGGCTGCCACTTGTGCCACGCCTCCGGATCTTTTTGCTTTTTTAGTTACTTTTCAGACAGGGTGCATTTTCATCTGGAGATGTGTCTGGATTGCAATCCTTTCTATGCAGTCCAAAGTGGAGGAAAACCAGCAAGCCCAATCACTCCTGCTTGTTCTTTAAGACAGCGAGCGTCCCATTGGACTGGGCTCAAATTGTAATCTTCCTGGTTCCATTTTTTTTTCATTTAATTAGTTGAGATTCACAACTGCACTTCTTCCAGTGGATTTCTTAAAGAACCAAATAAAATTCTATATGCTGCATGAATGACAACGGTGATCATCATGCAGCAAATCCAAAAACTAATTGACCAGATAATCTCATGGTGGATAACTTGCATTATATGTCTTTCTATAGATTGAAAATAACCTGAGGCTAGAGTCCATTCATCTCTCTTCTTTGTCTAGCATGCAGTTCAAGCCTGCCTTCCAGAGGACCCTCAGTAAAGGGTGTTCTCTGAGTAAGTAAATCACACACAACCAATCTGGCTACACCTCCAGGATCCTGACTTCCACGCTGCACACTTCCCCGTTCTTCCTCTTAACTGCTCTGCCACTGCTACCATTCTATACCCATCACCCACCCACACCCGGCACGAGACTCTTTCTTCTGGACTCTGTGTGTCAGTCCTAGCAGCATGAAGGCACACTAATGTTGGCCATCGAAGTTAGCTGAGCCAAGTGGACTGTTCCAAGACCTTGAAGAACGTCTTTAAATGAAATGTCTGTATAAGGATTTTCATCCTGTGAACAAAGGCACATTCGCAAGTGGAGCACGTTCAGTATGTGGATGCCGGGGAGTCCACACGGGGATCTGGTGGGACAAAGAAGGGTGCCTGGCATCCATGGAGCTGTCCCCATCCATCCCCAATGGCTTCAGATGCTCCAGCGGGGCAAGTGCCAGGCTGTGATGGTGCATGAATAATGGAGGCCACACTGGCATAGCGTCCATTGCTGGGTTGGGTTGTCATTTATCACACTTGGCCACCCTCGACAAAGAAAAGTAATGTAAATAAATGCATTATGACAAATTGCAGCCTCTTCTTTTTTTTCTTTCCTTGTCTCCCTGGGATGACATGCAGAAAAGCAGCTAAAATGTCACCTCCAAATATCCATTATACACGTGGAGGGAAGCCAATACGCTAAGTAGAAGAAGCAGAACAACATATTACCCCCTCCTCAATTATTCCCAGTCTGGGCAAGAGCTTCTGCACGTCCAAGTGGCCTGTCTTAAGGGAATCATTGTCCCTAGGGATTGTACAAAGCCATGCTTGTCCTTCTGAGCAAACACTCTCTTCTGTCCGCCAGAGGTCAGGCTGCAGCCGGGAACTGATCGCCTGAAGCAAGGCTCCAACCTAGTTGTTCTCGGGGACCGCAGGGCCAGGAGGGGGAGGGGGGGAAGGAGGGGGGCGGGGGGGGGGAGCGGTGAGGAGCCCATCCACATTCATTGAAGGTGTGCCCAGAACCTGGCAGCGGCCTGAGTGACAACCTCTGCATTTGTAATAGACATGAGCAGACAGGACAACAAGCTGGAGTCAGATTTGGTTGCTGGTGAATCCTTACCCCTTTTCTACATGAATCATTCACTTAAGAATTGTAGGGGGTAGGAGTGGAGGATGGGGAGCAGAGAGGGCAGGAGGTTAGGAGAAGAGCAGATTCTTGGGGCATGCTTCTGGAGGATCAGACTAGGCCCCAGAATCTATGTTATGCAAACTCTTTCAGTGGGTGCTGCAGGAGTGCACCCTAAGTGGACACAGCTAGAAGCAGAGGTTCAGTCCCTGGTAAGCTGAAGCCTGGCCAGGCTAAGGCTGAGGCAGGCAGAGGAGATTAGACCACGAGCCCATCTTTTCCAGCCTGTAGGCCATCAAATGTGTGGTTGCTGGCACACTTGAAGAGATGGCTGCTCCTGCTCACATGTGTAAAGACCCCAGCTGTGAATGAAAGAAAAGTCTCTCTGCACTGTGCTGGATGGTGACCAAGCTGGCCATGCTCTTCCCAAGGTCTTCATGTTCCATGTTCCCTCTAGTCATTTCTCAGTACTGTTTTCCCTATTTCAGATTTCAGGACTTTGGTGTGTCTCTGTCCTCCTCTTGGCTCAGAAAAAGCATCCAAGACATAGAGACCGCTGAGGTGTGTGCTCAGGATAATCCTTGTCTCCTTTCCTTGCTGCTTAGATACAATCTATTACATGAGCATTTGATGCATTTGCAGCTTTTCAGGGAAGAGGGGAGGAAATGTGACATTAAATATGTAAAATCTACCCTGACGTCAGCTCCATCCAATAAAAATATGCTTGAAAATCAAGAAAAGTTCTCTCTCTTCTTTTAGAATCTAATGATATTGTACTCACTGGACCTAGACCTAAATTCATGGAGTGCCTGTTTTGTCAGAAACCTTGTTCTAGGGGCTGGAGATGAAACCAGCGGCTACAGCCCTCACCTTCACACTGCCTGTCTGATGGTGCCAGAAGCAAGTAATCAAAGACTGAACAATGGGGTAAAGGATCATTGTGACCCAAGCAAGGGGGTAGGGAATCGTTGTGACCCACGGCCTTAATAGCTAAACACAGAATGGACAGGTCAACTTCAGAGTGGGTAGAAAGGAAGATGTGTCTGAGAGGGGGTCATGGACCTAAGGAGAAGAGTGTCCCAGGGAGAGAAGATTTATTTGTGGTTTCTATCAGGCCCACCTGGCACCTCAGCCCAGGGCTACAGAATTTTCCTTCATTGCTTAATTCAGCATTGACTGGGAACCTTTCCTGTGTCATGTTCCATGTTACATCCTCAGCTAATCCAGTGGCCAAGGGAAGACATGGGTTTTGCCATGATGAAGTTTATTACCTGGTGCATATTTTAAAGATAAGGTTCTAAATGTACTATGTATCTTCTTCATCAGAGAAAATCCATTCTTAATAGGGAAGGGCTTTTTGACCGCAAATACCAAAATGCAATAAGAAAATAAATTGCAGACATCCCAGGCAGCTGAACTAAGCTCAAATGAAAAAACAGAACAACAACAAAAAACCCATACAAACAAAAGCCAAATCCAGTCGCTACCTTCCACATATCTTTAGAGAGCACATATCTTTGCTCGTGGTTCTCTGAATTTCCTTTGTACTACTCCAGCGCTGTGAACACAGCCCTGGTCTTCCATTAACTGAACTCACTCTATTCACGTGTCTTCATTTTTGGTACTATCTCTTGGTGCACCACAGCCTTTTCAGATTGTGGAGTTTCTGGGAAGAGAAATACCTGTCTGTGGGTCTCTTAGTTGCCCATCAAAGGTCACCGCTGAAGAAGACTGACAGGAATGGACCATGGTGACAAATGCACCAGGTTCCTCTCACAGCAGGAGCACTTCGCAGGAGCTGTCAAGCCCCTAGCAAAAGTTACATTTTTAATGATATTCTCTCAGACCCTTGGGGTTCAGAAAGTTCCCCTTTGCACCTGAACTTCAAAGGAAGGAGGAAGGAGTGGAAGAGCTCTCCTAGAGAAAGGGCTATCTGGGGGCCATGGCAGGGGTGGTCTGCAACTGGCCCAGTGGGCTTCCACGGGTGGTCAGAAGAATGGATCTGTACATCCAAATTCTGGCTCCCCCCAACACAAAATCCTAGATTAATAGATGTGAAGGAGCCCTCTGCCCCCCAAATGTATACTTTCAGAAAGCTACTGTGGAGCTTCAGAGAAACTTCTTTAAGTCTGTGAACCCTTTAAACTAGAGCTACTCTGACCCACAATTCCCTCGCTAGCCTCTCCCCACTATCTTGGCTCCCCCTCTGTTTCTCCAGTCTTTCTAAATACAGGGTCTCTGGTTCCACTTTTTGTCCTCAGCCCCCAGAGGCTTGTGGCTGAAACCAGAGTCAGGCCCAGCTGCAGTGCCAGGTGGAACAATTGACTTGTGTCCTTTCAACAAGGGCTTTGGGTTACCAGACACCCATCTGCTGGCTGCTGCCTCTGAGGAAATGGGATCCAGATCGTTCTCCCCAGGCCACGCTTGCCCATGTGCGCAGAGGACAGGGATCTGCCTCACCCTCTGGCACCTTCACTACCAACAACTCCCAAGAGGGCTCCCAAAGACCTTTTTCATTATTACCCTGACACTTCCCAGAATAGCCTGTGTGTGTTGTTACGAAGATCCTACCTCCCTCATCTGATCCTCCTTTTGGGGTGCCTTCCTACATACTGTATGTTCAGGACAAATCCAAAAAAGAATCCAAGCCTTGTCCTCTCTTACCTCCTATGAGCTTTTTTTTTTTTTTGGTCCGTCATGGAGCTTGAACTCAGGACCTGGGCACTGTCCCTGAGCTTTTGTGCTCAAGGCTAGCACTCTATCACTTTGAGCTACAGCTCCACTTCCAGTTTTCTGGTAGTTAACTGGAGATAAGAGTCTCACAGATTTTCCTGCTTGAGCTGGCTCTGTACTGGGATCCTCAGATCTCAGCCTCCTGATTTGCTCTTTTAATGGTTTCCAGAGTTCAGTGCTCATGATTGCAATCATTGTTTTTATATGCTTAATTTTTAAGTATTTTTAATCAAATTAATACTTTTACATGTTAAACAATCCAAGATACAAAAAAGAAAAAAACACCTCTACCAAAAAAAGAGCTATTTCTCTTTTTTTCCCCAAATACTAATGCATTCAACTCATGACATAGTTTCCAAAGAAAAGTATTTACTTCTATATGTCTCAAGAATATTTTTTTGGGGGGAGTCTGGTCGTGGGTCTTGAACTCTGGGCCTGGGCGCTGTCCCTCAGTTCTTCAGCTCAAGGCTAGCGCTCTACCACTTGAGCCACAGTGCCACTTCTGGCTTTTTTCTTTTTGCTTATGTAGTGCTGGGGAATTGAACCCAGGGCCCCAGGCATGCAAGACAAGCGCTCTACCACTGAGCCACCTTCCTAGCCCCAAGAATATTTTATAATATTTTTATACTGCTTCTAAGTGATTTTCCACTTTAGGATGTTACTGACTTCCTATTATAAATGGTGGCAGATCACCTTTTTAATCCACATTCACTTGCTCTCACTCAGAATTTCCTTCTCTGTCCAATACTTACGTCTTTTGTTTTTCTCTTCCTTCCTTCCTTCATTTCTTTGTGACACTGATATTGTTAGTGTTAGCAATGTAACTGTGTTAATTGTTGAGCTATGTAGTAGACTATGCTCATACGTTTTTCTTCCACATTTTGTTTTTCAAGAGTTAACAGCTTTTTCTTTTCATTTGCTTATTCTATGTATGTCTCACCAAACTTTCCCACATTCTTCACAGAATTCTAAAATCCTCCCTGTAAAAATTTTTTATTTATTTATTTTTGTGCTGGTCCTGGGGCTTGAACTTAGGGCTTGGGCACTGTTCTATGCATTTTTTTTTTTTTTACACTCAACGCTAGCCTTGAGCCACAACTCCACTTCTGTTTTTGGCTGTGACTAATTGGAGATAAGAGTCTCATGGACTTTCCTGCTTGTGCTGGCTTCGGACTGTGATCTTCAGATCTCAGCCTCCTGATTAGCTAGGATTACAGGCGTGAGCCCATAGCACCTGCCCCCCCCCTTTTTTTTCTAAAGACATCCATGGAAGGTTTGTGGATCCTTTTCTTCAGGCTTCTTAAGCCTCTGGTGTTTCTCCTTTGGCTTGTAGGCTGTCCTCCTCTCATATCTGTGACACAGAAGACAGATACTCCAGCTGTGGTGTGGAGAGGACACAAATGGAAAGTACTGGCCCCACAGGCTGGCTTAGAGCTGAATCATCCAGCATGGCTTCCCTCTTTCTCTTTCTTTTCTTCTTTCTTTCCTTCCTTCTTTCCTTTTTTTTGGGGGGGGGGTGTGGGGCTTGAACTCTGGGCCTGGACACTGTCCCTCAGCTCTTCAGCTCAAGACTAGCACTCTACTCCGTGAGCCACAGTGCCACTTCTGGCTTTTTCTGCTTATGTGATGCTGAGGAATGGACCCCATGGCCTCATGTAAGTGAGGCAAGCGCTCTACCACTGAGCCACCTTCCCAGCCAGGCTTCTCCCTTTGCTACTTTCATTATAGATGAACATAGAGACACAACACCTGAGATCAAAGTGTTCAAGGTCTATTATCACTTTCCATTGGGAGGTGGCGGTCCCTCCACTTACCTTGTTTATGCCATGGTCCTCTTCTTATGACAGATGGTTTCTAACGCACAGGGGAGAAATATCTCTAATAATATCTCTGGGTTAAACAAGCATTTGTGGCTTTGGGAAGTTGGGGACGTGTGTTCTAAATGTCAACCAACCAATTTAGCAGTAAACTTGGAATAGCATTCCTTCCTAAGTCGCGAGCTGTCTGTTTTAATGAAATATATCTCTTGCATTCATGACAGTAATAAACTGAGACCTCGACTGATTAATAGTTGACACCAGATGGATAAACACCCACCCTAAGTAATGAGATAGTTAATTATAGCTGTGCCATGTTTAAGACTTCGATTAATCTCTTGAGAGTGTATAACTTCACCTGCACTCCTGCACTGGCTCAACGCAGTGAAGCAGAGCTTCACAGAAGTCGGCTCCTCTATTAGCTCCAAATGCAGGTCTGACAAATTGAAGACCGAATGGATTCAGCTTACTCATTTTCATTACGGCTGTGTGGGGATCAACTTATAGGAAACATCTGAGAAATAAGGCAAAGAAAACAGTGACAGGAAAGGATTTAAAATCCATGTGAGTTTACTTCCATAGTTCCAACCTCCTATTTATCCCAATGGTCTCATGTGTATAAACCCTGAGTTACAGATCAGAGGTGCATCCCAGTTTCCTGAAGCCGTGAGTTCAAGGATCTACTTCAACTTTGGTTCACTCTCTGACAGCTGTATGGACAAAAGAGAATAACTCCATGCTCACAAAACATACTGAATTAGAACATATATGGGGTTGGTCTGAACACTCATACTGCTCATGCTCAGTGACAGACTTGTGGGTTGCAGGTCCGGTGTGCATTAGCATAACCTGCAGAACCATGCCAGACTCAGTCACTTCCAAGCTCTGTGCCGGGCCATGGACATTGCCTTTCCATGTTCTCTGCTCTGATGTGCAGTCAGTTAAGAACCATGTTACAGACTAGAGACACAGCTGTCATTGTGCCAATTTTTAATAATGTGTACATGCAAAATAGCTTTCAATTTATAAGAGAAAGCAGTACTTTAGTCTTTCCAAGAATTTGGCCAACTACAAGAAAATTGCCTATTTCTCTAGTATTTAGAGATGTGTGTGTGTGTGTGTGTGTGTGTGTGGTGTTTCCTTGCTGCCAGCCCCTGAATACACACCCCTCTCTGTATCTCTACCCTCTCTGCCCCTCCACTTGCTGAAGGAACAGCACCTATTGTTTCTGTCAAATCCCAAGCACATCACCCTTTTCCTTTTATAACTCTTTTGATGTCTCATCTGGGACCCAAGGCCTTACTTGACCAGACTGTTTTCTCACACTAACCGCGGGTCCCCAGGACTCCTCACAGGTCCCTGAATGACTGCTGTCATCTGTAGCTTCTAATTCTGCAGGGACAGATGCAAGCTATCCCTGATCTTTTGGCCTTCCAATTCCATCCTCAGGTCCTTACTGCCTCTGTGCTTAAGCAATGCCTGAGTCTGGCACATAGCAGGTGTCTCAAAAAGACTGGAAATCCCCAATAAGTTTCACTTTCCTATTAGTGTGTCTTCTCTGTTAGGTTCTGAGCTCTCACTAAGGGCACTTGAGTAGCATGGCAGATGTAATAGAAAAAGTGTTTGGAGACATACTTGGGCTTAAAATTTTTCTCCTCTGCTCACTAACTGTAGGGTCTGGGTCTATGCAATGAGGGTAACTGTCCTTTGAAAGATTGTGAAGATCATATGTGTGGAGTATCAAATGCTCAGTGACATTTTCTTCCGTTGACTTCAATCTACTTAACTTTACCAGATATTCTGCAAAAGTCCTAAGTGGAAAACTTTGGTTTAGGAGACTGGCTTCCAAATGTTCAAAGGTAGCTATTCCATACCAGCTAAATATCTGGTAGAAACTTTGAAACCTCCCTCTCTCACCTGTTCATCGGGGCAGATTTTACCCACTGTCTCACTAGTTCTCCAACAGCTCTCTGAATCATCATCTTTATTTTAGTCAAGAAAAACTGAGTGAAAAGGAAGTAATGGATTTCCCTTTGGAAAAAGCTAGGGAGTTTTCAGAATCTACCTATAGACTCACAGTGCTGGGCAATTTCCTTTATGTCATGTGAATGTGTCACATTCAGTCTTGTGAAAGCAACTGCTTGCTTTTACTCGGGAGGCTGAGATCTAAGGATAGTGGCTCTAAACCAGTCCAGGCAATGAAGTTTGTGACACTCTTATCCCCAATTTAAAAAAAGCCTGAAGTAGACATAGGGTTCTATTTATTCTGCCTTAAGCAAAAGTAATTCAGGCACAGCACCCAGGCCCTGAGTTCAAGCCACAGGACTAGCACACAGACAAAAAGTCTTGTGAATTTTCCTGCCCCATCTGGCTTCAAACCATGTTCCTCAGATCTCAGCCTCTAGAGTAGCTGGGATTATAGGCAAGGACCAACAGTGCCCAGAAAAACAAAAGAAAACAAAACCAAATTAAAAGCAGTGTGTTTAGCCCCATACAAGGAATAGGATAGTGGCTGACTAACACACCACCTCCTAGATTTTCCCTGTAGGTTCATATCCCTCCAAGTTGACAGCAGCAGCATTATCTGCCTGGTGGGAAGGAGGATAACATAGGCAGTTCTAATACACGTGACAGGGCTTGGCACATGGTAGTGCTTAGCGTCATCTATGTCTATAACCATCTGAGGCTGCTGTGCTTGGAATTTATCCTGTGGGTCCCTTATGCCCTTCACTGTGCTCCATTATGGGACAGAAAACCACAAAACACAATCACTTCTTCGTGCTTGCTCCACTGAGAACACTAATAATAAAAGACATTTTAAAGGCAACGAAAGTAACTTTATTAACTACTATTCTTACCATGAAACACCTATAAGAAATAATTACAAAATAATGCAGTCTCTTTTTACATACTTTTGGTATCATCCCCGTATAATGATCCTTTCACAGAAAGGACTATTTACAGTAAATGTAGATATAAAGCTCATTGTTGTAAATACAATTGTAGATGACGTGTAGAGGCAACACATACCAAATTGGTATACTAGCAATGGAAATGTAACTAATGCAGAATAAATAACAGCTTCATACTTTTATTTTCCTTTTTTATTTTTTTAAAACAATCTCCAAATACAAAAGGTAGATTATTCAAAGTGGATTTTCATATACATATACATATATATATATATAATCTTGCTGCAAACAGTGGATCAAAAGGCAAAAATGTTCCCTTGCATCTTCTACTTTTGAAAACTCCTAAGATTATTCATAAATCCAATTAGAAAGAAGGTGTGCAAAACCACCAACAATACTGGCAAAACCCTGAAAACCTGGTTCTGGCTGATGTTGAGAGAAAATAAAGTATAAAGCACTACCTGTTCAATTAAATAATGTTTTCTTTGTTCTTTATGTTTGCAAGAATGCTAAGAGCTAAGGAAATGCACTGCATTATTATCTGGGCTCTGTCCAATACAAACTTCACCAGGATCTATAGGAAATGTTGGATTATTCAATGACTCAGAAGTAGAATAGCCATTAAATGGTCCCTTCATACTTTATTCCCTCTTATAGAGACTGAGATACTTTTATACATTCTGATATCTGAAACTTTGGTTCTTTTAAAGCGTTTTACAAAAACAAAATAATTTCATGAATACAGAACTATACAGAACTTTGATTTCCTTTTGAAGTGTCAGTTTCTGGATGAGGTTCTGTTGCTCGTGTAACATGCTCAGAGGCAGCACAGGGCGGGCTGTATGGCCACCTTTTTCAATAATACTGATTCCCATCCACGGCAACAACACTGCCTATGTTCTGCAGTCCCCTAAATCTACTTCTTTGTTACTTGAAAACAGAATTTTGTACAAAAATATGACTGTTTCTTTAGAAAATAATATATAGTTCTTTTTTTAATAAAACCTGGCAGATAGCAAAAATGGTGTATCAAAATATGGTAAACAAATGTTGTAAAATACTAAATCATTAAAAATATCTCATAGAAAGACATTGTGCTATGAAGTTCTCTCCTGAAATTCAAGCAACGTTTTCACTGTACATCGCAGGTTGAGCATCCATCCTCCTGACTTGATTTCATGATCTGTCATCACAGCAGCACTGCAGTAACTGTCTAACAAATGGCCCTTTCTGATACAGCTGCATTTTCTATATACTTGGACTTCAAAATTAATAAAAGAGACACCCTCTGGATCAGTGGTCTTCAGTTCTGTTGCAATATTAACTCCATCTGAAAAACTCAAAAGGACAAAAAGGCCATTTTTCCTGGTCCCACCCACAAACGGCTGCTCTCATTGGTCTGGAGTGGGGCCTAGGTATCAAGGTTTATTTTTGTTAAAGCTCCTCAAAAATTTCTACTATGCAATACGAGTTGAGAATCATGGCCCAAGGCACATGAGAAAGAAGTCATTCTTAACTGCACATATCAAGTGATTGTCTAGGCATCATTCACTCGGCGCTCAGCGACAGTCTCAATGTTAAAAAAGGAACTGGGTATACAAGATAGTCATGGAAGCCAAAATGAAGAGTCAGTGAGCTTGAAACATAAGCACACACAATCCCACATATTTATGTATGTACGACATATACATATATAAAGTATTTTGATCAAGAAGAAACTAGCATTACTCTCATTTGTTCTTGATAACCGAAAAACAACACGAACCAAACATCACAAAGCATAAACATTTTCTAAGACATTTCCATCACTCTGACAAATGTCAGGTTTGTAAACCCTCAAAATGCACTGCCATGAACACAGCAGATTTGTTACTCAGGTGAGGAACTCAACTGAACCCTAGACTTTTCTGGAAGAGCAACAAGGATACCGTGGCACTGACAGGTGAAAAGTCATGCACAGTCTTCTGGTTGTTGCTTAGTCCACATCTTCTCTTGCTCGGAGCATCTTTGGCTTGCTAGAACCATGTGACCATGACCACTTTGTTAGTGTTCACTTTGGGACAGCTTGTGAGGCAGCAACAGCTGTATATTAAGCAATCATCTCTCCATTCAAAGAAGAGAAGACCTTCCCTCACTCCTCCCTCAAATAACAAGCACTTCACAAGGGAGTAGTAAAAAAAAAATACAAGAAAACAAATAAGCCTAACATTTTTTCATGAAGTTAAAAAAAAAAATGTAATTGAACTGAAAAACAACAGCTGAACAAACACCACAGCCCAGTAGTCTAAGGCTTGGTAATCAGTAAAGCACATTTCCTTCTGAAGGGTCAACACATATCTGGGCACTTGTCTTGCTGTACATTCTCGGTAGTTCTTTTACATCTGCATAATACTTAAAGTGCAATTGTCCCAAGGCTTTTGTTTCCGTCACAAATATTATAAAGAAAGAGCTATGTTTGGGGCGAAGAAAATATGGCACAAGTAATCCGTAAAGAACTCAGGACTTCCACAGTCTCTGGCAGGCAGCAAAGCTGTCTGCAACGGCGGCTGGCAGGTGGATTTTATACAACAAACTCTGGAACTTCGTCATGAGTGAGATCCAGGGAAAAGTATTTGCTGGTTCTTTTGACTGGAAAAGCATCTTGGATGTTGACACACTGCTGAGCCAAGCAGCTGTTGCAGTAGAGGCCCTCGTCATCCAGTTCGTGGCCACACCCAAAGGTGTAACTCTGAGCAGTGTCCTGACACAGACCTGCAATGCGCAGGAAGTCTTTCTGGTAAAGTCTGATGTCATCAAGGCTCAAGCTATGTCGATCGGTGGAAGTCTTTGGTTTTCTACATATAGTCTGCCAAAGAAGGAAAAGTTGAGACAATTTTATGAATAAGGGAATGGTGACTGGTGACTGTATTTGCCCTGCAAAGAGGTAAGCTGCATAAAATATTATGTGTCACAAAGTGGTTTCCAACCTGTGGTTTCTGGGAAATATAAAACCACTACTATCACTACCAATACCAATGTCAGTTAACATTTTCTGAACACTATGTGCTGACTTAAATAGTGTGTATAAGCGACTTCAACTTTCTTACAGTCCTACAAGGCATGTTATTCCTTATTCTCTCCATTTTGTAGATAAATTAAACAAAGATACAAATCTCACAGGAATCTATTCCCAGAATTTCAGAAATTGAGCAATTACCTTCAAATAAAAGGTAAACACTACCATTAGTTTTTTTGCACTAAGCTGTGGCAGCACTCTTACGCAGATGTCTGTTATTTTAGTAAGAAATGAAAAAAATAATCTAATTATCACTCAAGAAACACAGTTTGAAGAAGGATGTTTTAAAGAGCCACAGTTTTTGAGTAGAGTACAAAAGAAGTTGGGAGAGAATCACTAGGGGACAAAGGAAGCTCCTGAGCCCTCAAAGAGGCCCTGTCCTGTACCAACTAACAGGTGACAGACTTTCAACCTCATTATTCCCAGAAGTGGTACTGGTAGGAAATATAAAATGGTTTTTCATGGATTAGATAGTAACATGAATGGGTTAAAGAAAATCACCCTTATACCTCTAAGCTTTTGCTGTTGAGAACCACAAAGGATAATCTTGTTAGAATAAGATGCCACTTTCGCTTTAGGCAGAAGTTCCAGGAGGATATTTTGTTAGAAGTAGCACAACTGAGTGGCAACTCCCACACAGAATGGTAGCTCTTACTGATGGAGTGTTTCCAGGCTACAATAGGCTTTCACACACAGAACCATTCAAAAGTCCCCAAGGCACACACACTAATGTCCCTATGTTAGAGGTGCAGAATCTGCCCCCAGGCTGGGCCACAGGGACATTGCTGTTCAGCAGTTAACACTGAGGTCAAAGCTGGGTGTCATGCAGTGAGTCTGGCTCTAGTGCTTGGGCTCTAAGAAGACCTGTTCATGTATACATAGGCTTGCAGATTACTTAGTTTTCAGAGAGAAAAAAACAATATGCTCATGTTCAAAGTATGGCTACTTTAAATAAAAGGAAAGAAAGGGGAAATAGAAAAGGAAAAAAAGGAGTTAAAAGCAAGCAGTATGGAGGTTCCTCAAAAGACTAAACATAGAGCTCTCCTATGACCTGGCAATCCCACTTCTAGGCATTTACCCAAATGACCACAAACAAGGCCACACTAAAGCTACCAATACAACTATGTTCACTGCAGAATGATTTACCATAGCTAAGATATGGAATCAACCCAGATGCTCCTCAGTAGATGAAGGGATGAAGAAACTGTGGTATATATACACAATGGAATTCTATGCTTCCATCAGAAAGAATGACATTGTCCCATTCACAAGGAAATGGAAAAACTTGGAAAAAAGTCATATTAAGTGAAGTAAGCCAGACCCAAAGAAACATAGATCCCATGGTTTCCCTCATTTGTAATAGTATATGTTTAGGATTGTTCTAGCAGATGAGCAGAATAGCTCAATAGTTATGTACATATGACCATATAAGATGATGCTAAATGAAATGAACTCCAAGACATTTACACAGAGGTTTTTCTTTGTTGTTGTTTTTAATGTACTACGTGACTTTTTTGTTTCTTCTGTATGTTCTTCCTCTATAGTATATCCTCTGTTTGTTGTTACTGTATTTGATTTTGGTGCCCTGGGTATTATATATATCTATTTATCTCAATTAGGGAAGGGAAGGGGAACAACAAAATGGTGAGACAAGTGGCGCTGTAGCTCAAGTGGTAGAGCGCTCGCCTTGAGTTGGAAGAGCTGAGGGACAACGCCCAGGCCCAGAGTTCAAGCCCCACGACCGACAAAAAAAAAAAAAAAATGGTGAGACAAAGGACAAAGGGTGAACCAGTGCAACAGTGATACTCACAAGACAATATGTTGGAAATGATCTGTACCACTTGGGGAGGGTTGGGGGAAAGGAGAGTGGGAGAAAATGAGAGGGGTAACAAGTTAGTCAAGAAATATACTCACTACCTTACATATGTAACTGTAACCTCTCTGTGCATCACCTGGACAAAAAAATAAAATTAAAAAAAAGGAAAGGAGTTAAAAGTAGGACAAAGACTGCCAGAAACAGAAAGAAAATTTTATTTTAGAAAGGAAAAAAACAACACAGAGCCCAAGAAAGAGAGGTATAGGGTTGAGTGTGGTGGCTCAAGCTTGTAACTGTAGCTACTTGGGAGGCAGAGGGAGATCGAAGGATTGTTGTGATTGAGACGACCAGGCAGAAAAGTTCATCAGACTCCATTCGATCTATGTCTGGGTGCAGTGGTGTATATCTGTCATCCAACAATATGGGGGAAACAATGGCTGGACGAAGTGGTGCTTATTTGTGTCATACCAGTGACAAAGGGAAGCACAGATAGCAGGACCACAGTCCAGGCTGGCGCAAGCATAATCCAAGATCCTATCTTGAAAAATAACCAACACAAAAAGGGGCTAGCACAGTGGCCTAAGTGGTAGAGCACCTACTTATTAAACATGAGGCTATGAGTTTAATCCTCAACATCACTGAATGAATGAATGAATGAATGCAGGAATGAATGAGAGGCACAGAGGAGGGAGTGCTTAGAAAGTAGCAATGGGTACTAGCTATAGATGAAATCCAAATGGTAAAACCATGAGTTTCAGAGAATTATATACATGCTTTTTGACATTTTAATAGCTTAACCAGATCATCATGCTCTGGTTTACCATACTCTGAAAATTCCATCTTAAAGAAGTAGCCAGGTGTGTAAACACTTCTGCCATAACACACTCACAAAGAGGCAGTAATGCCACACAGACACAGCCATGTATCATACTTGGACACATACAACTAATCTATTTCAAGTTTCCACTGATACCAAGTGAGCAATTAAGTACACAATTTATCCAAAGAAAAGCCAATTCCAACATAAATGGAACTAGCAAAAAAAATCAGAATAAAATGAGAATGTATTTAAAATTTTCCCATAGCTCTAGTTACTACTTTACAAGTTTTAGTACCTGTGGAAGAGAATCAGTACTCTGGCCACGAAGTTTGACAACTGTTTCTGAAGAGCTGGAGGTGGAAGAACCAATTTCTTTCACAATCAATCCTGAGGTAAAAGAGAGACAAACAGTGGATATTTCAAATTCTTCCCACTTCTTCCCACATATGCTGACATACATAGCTCCTGGGAATGTCAAACAGAACTAGTACTATAGAGTTATCTGTGGCTCTTTGGTGACTGACAAGCAGGATGGCACCGATTCTCTTGCAGGAAATAGTCCTGGGGAGTCCAGGAAAGAGTTCAGAGTCTCATTTATGACTGAAGTAAAGACAAAGACTGTAGGTGCAGTGTTTATCTTTACCTGATAAAAGACCATTCCCCATTCCACACCTCACTAACACTGATACAGCCACGTAGGTTTGGTTTGCTGGGGAAATGCAGTGGGTAAGAACTTAGATCTTTGTAGTCAGATAGGTCTGAGCTAGATTTTGACCAGAAAATTCTGGCCATTTTCTTAATCTCCCTCAGTCTCAGTCTTCTCTCATGAAATTGGGCTGATAAAAGCAGCTATTCACTAGCGTTTTCCTGGCCATTAGACAGTGAGTGCAAGTGAAGGGTGAGGAGCATCTGCTGGGAGATGCAGACACCGTGGGAAGGGCTCAAAATGGAGGTCACGGTGAGAATTCAGTTCTGGTCTCTGAGATCAGCGTAGTTCTTAATCACATCAGGGCCTAGGGAAAACCTGTTAAATTTTCAGACAGAAATCTAGGGTTGATATTTCTCTGCAAGCATATGAGTGAAGCAACCCTTAAAATGTTTCAGAAGCCAAAATGATTTACTGGAGATGAGTGAATACCACTGACATTTTTCTTGCTAATGGATGAAGCAAAAGTAAGCAAGTCAAGTCCTAGGTTCACAAGGCTAAATGGCTTCTACTGAAAAGTACAAATGAAAAGGACCTTGGTAATCTTTTAGTCAGCTACTAATAGCATTTAGAAATAGCTTTTTCTTCTTTCTTCTTCTTTTTTTTTGAAGTAGCTTTTTCTGTTCCATTCCTTTACTGTTTGGTAGCATAACATTTTGATCTAACAGATGCCTTGCATATATTGAAGGTTGCGTTAACAACAGCCTAATGTATGCCTTGCATATACTGAGGGTTCAACAATTAGTTTAATTGAAACAGATGTGAAAGCATGCCTGGCTACTCATAGATGGTTTAAATACTCTCAGGTTATGCTGCTCACATCTGGGGTTTGGTACGCACTTCTTTTGCAAGACTTTCTGGAGGCACAAAGGCCCACATCTCTGGAAGATCCTTAAATCTTCACAGGAACCAATCTTCATCGGAACTCAAAGGCTTGGGCACTGGCTAGCATGTGGTGTGGTTTCTCTAAAGATTCCTTGGCAGATGCTCCCTTGGCTATGGTGTCTGCAAGTACTCTTCTCCAAACACACATCTACCACTGAAAAAGTTAGAGCCAAGGCTGGTGGCTCAAGGCTCAGACCACACTCCCAGTATATTTCAACAGGAAAGAGGACAGTAGTTTCCCTCATCTCTACTCAATCTACTAGATCTAAAGTACTATAGTGAGTATTTCCAAAACAGTGCCTATGGGCTCACATGGTCAAGAACTGGAAAACTAGTATGATGCATGGAATCATCTATAACCCTGTCATCCAGAGAAAAAGTGACTAGAATATTATTTTGTTATTATAAATAATGCTTTTGTATACTCTGTAGTGTTCTCATCTTTCTTATATTATATATTGCTTAAAGAGCTTACATGTAATGGCCTATAACTTTCTCTTATGCGAACAGATGATAGCAGCCATTCATTGTTTTTCCTCTTATTGCTACTATAAATTTCAATAAATATGTTTGTGCATCATTTTAAAAAGAGAAATCCTATTGTTTCTATTTAAAATTACAAAATGAATAGTCTTATAAAAGCAAACACAGAAATATATGAAGAACAAGCGGCTGCTCTCATATCTTCCTTCCCAGACATGGAGGCCTGACTTCTGTTCTAGCACTTGTCGTTCTAATATATCGATTCTTCTATAGACTGGAGAATCTCCAAGATCCACTCCAGATGCATTAGGTGGTTTCTCTTCTTTTCTTCTATTCAAGGCACTTGCCCTGCAGTTTAACACAGTGGCCTGGAGTGGCTCTTGTTCCATGGCTGCTCTGATCTACAGCCTCCACTCCTTCCTTCTATTTTTGGAGGCACCTATCACTGGGTCCAGGATAATCTACTACCTCAGGGAGAGAGCTTGCTCTAAGAGCTCACCAGAATGTCCGTTCAGCTTCCTGGACAGGAGCATGTCCTCTGTAATATAGATGCACATGTCAGAGCTGACTTCCAGAGACTCTTCTTCATTCATTGGCTCCAGATCCCTGGGGTCATCAACCAACATCTCTATTTCTGACACAGAAGGAGGAAAAGATACTCAGTGACACAAACAGCAGTAAAGAACACAGTCCTCTTGGGTAGAAAGCCATATAAACATTCATAGTTGAAAATAAATTTGCTACTGGAGGTACAACTCAGAAGTAGATCACCTGTCTGGCAAGCAAGTGGCCCTGAGTACGAGTACAACCAAACACAAACCCCAGTACCACCAAAAACTGAAATGAAAAATTAATTTGCTAATGAGACTCCTCCTCAATAGGAAACTCCAGAGGCAATTCCAAGGTTGCTATTTGCTTTCCTTTTCTTTTCTCAGTACTGCTGTGTTCTCTGCATAACCTCTAATATCATGATTTATCAATTCTTCTTTATTTTTTAATAAAGAGGAAAACCTATGATCCTACCAAGATGACAAAGGGCAAACTGAGCTCAATGGGCCATTTGCCTAGCAAGGGCTGCTGACAAGGCAAAGGAGACATTCATGAAGTTCCTCTCTGCCAATAGCTGCCCCCCAGGGTACTTAATTACTTGCTTTGATATCCATTTAGGTTGTAGGGGAATTAAGGCAAATCAAACAGTTCTGCAATTTTCCTTAAGAGTCAGTATTTGTTTTCACACACTTAAATATAATAGCATTTATCTGAGACAGTAAAAAACTTTAGAAAGTCACACAAATGCTAAGTTTGGCTGACACAAGCCATAGATCCTGTCTTATCCCCTTAAGCTCCTAGCAGCTAGGGGATGTTATTCCTTTTATATTCCCCTATACTTTGGCTATATGAGAGGCCCTTAAGAAACACTTTACTAATTAACTGCATGTCTGAGAATCAAATATTTCTGGCTCACAGAAAGAGTTCTCTTTTTTTTTTAAACCTGGAACCTAGACTAGTACTGGGGTTTAGAGCTTTTATTCCTAGGCTAGTGCTCTACCACCTGAGCCCCAAGAGAACCTTTTTGTTTGTTTGTTTTAGGCCAGGAGGCAGAAGTTCAAGATATCTCTGCCCTTCACTCTATGGTCCTAACTCCAGCCTTATTTAATCTGAGAATGAGAAGAGTAAGCTCCACTTTACTTCCTTCCTATAAATAGTCAAGCCTATGGGTGCAAAAGACATGGACTGGAGGCATGCTCTGTTCACAAACACAAGCAACTCAACCAAATCACTGTGCAGACAGTAAGACACCTCTTTTCTACCTGCATGACTTAAGTTGCTCCCAGACCTCAATTCCACAGAACCAGCAAGTGAAAAGACTACAGAAAGAAGGGAGCCAGTGATGGGGCATGGCTGTTACCATCATCCTGCGAGTCCTCTTCCAGGCGGTCTTTGCCACCGCTCTCCACCCCTGAGGTGTGGGAGCTGCCATGGCTGGTCATGGAGCTGCAAGTCTTCAGCTTGCGGTGGATGGCGCTGCCTGAGTAGCTGTCCTCTGGCCCCGTGTCCCGGGGCTTGGTGTCAGCCTCAATGCCTGAGGTGTGGGAGCTGCTGTGACTGGCAGTAGAATGACGGGACAGGCGCTTGTGCTTCACACTGCCCGCACTGCTCCCGCTGGCCCGTGACCGCTTTTCCAGCTGGTCCATGTCCAGGTCCAGGTTGTCACTGATGTATGATTCCCGGTACTGTTTCTTCTCTGTGGTGAAAACAGAAATCATCAGATTCAACAAAGACAGGTGAAAGGGTGGCCGGCTTAGTAAGCCATCAGGCCAAGAGCAGGTGTGATTTCCCACTGGGAATCTAGTGACGGAGAAGTGCTGAGAACTTGGAGGACTAAGGAAGACTGCGACATGAATGGAACCAACATAGCAGTACAGGTTGGGGGAAGGTAGGACGCTGTGAATTGCCGAGTCTGAAGCTTCAAATATTGAAAAGTGCTTTTCAAAGTGTAGTCACAGACTATTTCTTGTCTCCAAATGCTATTGTTCCACAATGAAATAAGTCTAGAATACTTAAAAACTTCTAGAACAAGGTGACACTACCATGACAAACACTAATGTGATGCTGTTTTCTACTAAAGTATCATTCAACAGCATAGATTAAAAAAAAAAATCTGGTCCTTCTCTACAGACAATTGAAAAACACTGACACCCAAGACTATGTCATAAATGGAATGATGCTGATTACATTTCACTTTATTTTTCCATTTGTTAAATGTGGTCCATTGCTACCTCTAAATGTTCAATGTAATTTAAGGTAAAACTGTTCTGAAAATTTCTTTCAGACTTTAGATTTTCTTTGATATAAGACAGTTTTCCTCCATTAAGGCTGAAATAGTGAGCCTTTATCACCTATTTATAAAACAGAAATATAAAACTACTAGTTTGATTATTTATACTCCATTGACCTCTGATTAATAAAATTACTTTGATTTAGCAAGTTCATGCTGTTATTTATTGTACTTAAGTTTCAATGGGGGTGTCAGACAGACAGATATTGGAAAGCCAGACATGAGGAAGCCCTTCTTACCAAATACTAAAGTACACATATACATTAAGGTGCAAAGTTACAACTGAGCTGTAGAAACACAATGGATAAAAAAAATTGCTTTTGTGTTTCAGAAAATGTATAAGTAACAGATTAGTTTCCTCACCTTTTTAATACTGATGAGAAAAGACACATTATTTTTAAAATGTTAAAAATGGAGCACATGTGGGGACTATTAGATAGGTGTTATTTTAGAAATTGCTACCTAGTAGAATAACTGGACTCTCAGGAGCCTGATCATTAATAGATACAACAGTCTTGTTTCTTGGTGGAGTGAAATCACGTGTGGTCCTGAAGTCTGAATGTAGCCCTGCAGTATGATCATCATCGGTTCACCAGAGAAGGGAAGAGGCCAGGATGCAGAATAGAAGCTAGCTTTTTCCAAATCAACACAATATTACTGTGCAAGTCATCAACATGCCTGTAGGCTTTTTATTCCCTCTGCTGTAAAAGCCCAGAGACCAGAGTCTTTCACATATAACTTCAGAACTGGGTGTAATAAATGTGACCTCTTGACCTAGGACCTAAGAATATGTTCTGGTTTCTGTTTACTCAAATTTTTAAGGACACAGGCATGTTTTTCCTTCTCTTTTAAATGCTATGGAAGAATTCTGTGATCATTAACTACTATGAAATACTTCAACAGTGCCTTAGACAAGGTGACTCTAAATGAAATTTACTGGGGAAAAACAGTCTATATGAAATAAATGGCAAGAACAGGGCTTTTCTTGTTGAAATCATAAAGCCCATATATGTAAGGGAGATAAAAGAATTCAGACCAAATACAGCTCAGAAAATCTTTGGTCTTTAGACCTGAAATTACCTCTTCAGGGCAAATGAGGAATACATCTGAATTTATTGAAATAAAAGATCCAAGTCAGATCTTTATCATTCCTTCATTCTCCTACTGCTACGGCTTTAATGTTTATTCCCTCCCAAAGTCATGTTGAAATGTAATTATTGCTGTAAAATTCATGGATGGACTGATACAGTTATTATGGAAGTGAGTTCCTTGTGAAAGGGGAGCCTGGCTTCTTCTCCTTGCCTTTATGGATGAAACACAGCAGGGAAGCCCTTAGCAGATGCCAAAACTGAGAGAAAGACATTCCCATGATTTGTCAATTACCCATCCTGTGCTATTTTATTACTGGAGCACAGAATAAACTACTCACGTAGGCCCCCAATACACTTGGTATTTAGTAGCAATGGACAAAGCCCTGTTCTGTAGGGCTCAAATGTCTTTGTAACTTAGGACCAACCTACACAGGAGAGTCATTAACTTTTCTAGGCAATAAAGGATTCCCTGTGGCCATCTAAATTGCCAAATTATAATTTACTAAATATATTCCATCAGCTCTCTCAGCTGATGAAATCAACGAATTTCTCACCTCTCACTGCGCCACTGCAGCCACTTCAGAATGAGGCCGATTTGGCAAATCATGGCTCTACACCTAATTCAGTCACTTTATTCTCACAGCTCCCAAGCTGATGACTTCTTAACACTCATGTCAGCAAGAGGGAGATATATTTGTTCCACGGATGAGTCAGCATGGGAAGAGCTGGAAGTCTGACAGCAGCAGAAGCCAATACACCTGACAGTTACACCGAATTCTCACAAAGACAGAGCCAGTTCAGTGTCAGACAGTGGGGAGTGGGGGATGTTCTAATCACTGCTGAGTTCTCAGGGAATCTCAAACAAGATCCCATTTGGATTGAGAGTCAGCTTCTGAGAGAAATCAGTTAAATGCACAAACTTCTTTCAGGAGATTTTGTTTTGGAGAGGACATTCATCCTTTTTCTGCAGCAAAGGAAGGCAAGAGGATGGGTCAAAACTTGCTTCAGATATAGACCTAAGATAGGAATCTGCATTTCAAGGTCCAAGCCCCACCCCAGGTCTAATCTAATTGGACTGCCATAGATCTAACTACACCAAGAATTACCACATCACTTTTTAAAACAAATTGGAAACACTGTAAATTAAGTAAATATGGAAAAAGCATTTTGAGGGATTAGAAGTTGAGATGTGATAAATGGAGGAACCCCAGAATGCCATAACTCAAAATAGAGGCTAACTTTGAGAGTAATATTGTAGTTAAAGTATGTGGTTATAAACTCTAGTACTGTCTTCTTCCTTATGCTGTCTTCCTTTCAGGGCCTAGTACTCTGGGTCCCCAAATAGAAGGCTCCATTCCAACTAAATCTCAGCAAAGCCCCCACAGGACTAGTAGACAAAGTCCTCAGAACAGTGATGTCCCCCTCTTTTGTTTGTCATTCTTATGGGGTCAGACTTGAGATCCTTTGAGATGTCAGTTAGAGAGGCTGGAGACACTTCTGTGACCCACCTTTATTGTCACTTTAACCTAAGGAATAATGACTTTGAAAAAAAATCCAAACTGCTGTGGATAACAGCACTAATTGGGTCGAGGCATACACAGAGCCCTGAGATGTAGATAAAAATCTGGGATGCAGATAAATCCTTGCCTTGTGCTTTTTGTAAGGATTTTAGAGTCAGGTGTGGGGAGCTTTAGCCTCAGAGATTCTGAAGAGGTGCTGTGGTTGGTGGGCCTCCAGGGCTGGATGTAAACAGAAGTGCAAATGAGTTTCTAGAATGCGACTCTCCAACACCATTCTTCAGGAGCTTAAAATGCTGGTTCATGGCAACTATAGAGAGGCCAGAGATGGGCCAGCAGGGGCACCATCTGCCTCCCCTGCCCCCAGGACCCTGTGATACCTTCATTTTCCTCCAGCTTCCGGATGTGGCGCAGGACAGGCTGCAAGTTCATGTAGAGGCGGTGACTGTTGCTCAGAAGCTGTAGGAGGTGTCTGGAACGCATGGGGCACCCGGTATAGTAGATAAGCTTCCTGGCTGAGGGCAGACCATCAGGCAAAATCTCAAACTTCTTTCCCTGTAAAGGAAAATCATGAATCAAGAAACAAAATTCTCATTTTATCGTATAAAACTACATTCCAATAGACACATAAAGCTCACTTTAAAATTCTCTGAAAATAGTTTCTTCTTTCCAAAGATGTTACAGGACAGAGGACAAAAAAATTCTGCAAAGTGTCTAGCAATGGTTTTCAGGAAACAATGACTACATGGGCCAGCTAGGGATTATCTGTGGCCTCTCCATTTGGACAGGGTGTTTGTATAACAGAGAAGAGCCTACCATGAAAGTCCCTCAGATGCAAGCCCAGAACCCTAACAGCACACAGAAAGACACATTCTGCAAGAGATAAACAAGCTTATTTGTTAAACATTTGCTATACTGTGTCAAATACTGTGTGGGGCCCTGGAAAAATAGCAATGAATAAGACAGACAAAACCCCTACCACCCTCATGGAGTACATCCCAGTGGGAAAGATTGTAAATAAAACAAAAAGCAATTGTAGTTCATGATAAAGGCTGAGAAGGAAACAGCAATGACAGTGAAACAATGCAGGCTATTTGGGGCTTAAAAAATGGAAAACAACAGTTGAATAAAAAAAGGGAGCTGATAGTTGGGGCAACGAATGGGTAAGAGAAAGAATGTCATCAATGGGTGACGTAAAAAAGTCCACCCTTTTTTTTTTTAATTGTCAAAGTGATGTACAGAGGGGTTATAGTTACATAAGTAAGGTAATAAGTATATTTCTTGTCCAACTTGTTACCCCTCCCCTCAGTTTTCTCCTACTTTCTCTCCCTCCTCCCCGAGTTGTACAGATTATTTCCAACATATTGTCTTGTGTATATTGCTGTTGTGTTGGTTCCCCCTTGTCCTTTATCTCACCATTCTGTTGTTCCCCTTCCCTTCCCTAATTCAAATCAATGTATATACAATACCAGAGTACCAAAATCAAATACAGTGACAACAGAGGCTATACCATAATGGGAAGAACATACAAAAGAAACAAGAAATCACACAGTACAATAAAAACCTCATGTCCATGTCTTGGAGTTCATTTCACTTAATATCATCTTATACGGTCATATGTACATAGCTATTAAGCTAATCTGCTGATCTGCTAAGATTATCCTAGCTGTACACTAATTATTGCAAATAAGGGAAACCATGGGATCTATATTTCTTTGGGTCTGGCTTGCTTCACTCAATATGAGTGAAATCTTTCCATTTCCTTGCAAATGGATGCCACTCCTTCTGATAGATGCATAGAATTACCATATATATAGAGAGAGGTAAAGTCACATGCTCAAAACCACCAATCTAAGGTAGGAATGAGTTGGCTGAGAGAAGAATCATCTGGTAAATAGATGATTCCTTAGACTTTGTTCTAGCCCCAGTGAATCAAATTTCTTGGGGATGAGAATAAGATCCATAAATCTGTATTCTTTAACCAGCTCCATAGATAAGGCTGATGTCTGATACTCAGGAAGCACTGAGGCCAGCACCTAAAGAAACTCAGCTTCATACATGCAATCTATTACTTCTGGATTTGATCCACAAAAGAGGTGAGTGGGGCAATGATGTGCTCATTTTCCAACAGCTCAAATCCTTTCAGGTTGGCAGTGAGGAGGGAGCAGGTCAGGTACCACTTCACGTATAGAGAAAGTGAGGTCAGATGGAATGATGACTAAGAAATGAAGGTGATGTGAGGCCAGTACCAGGTCCTTTTGGAGTCAGCACCGTATTCTATGTGCCAGGCAGCCCTTAAATTATACAAGCCCTTTGCCTACAGGGTAGGAAGGAGTACATGCTTATAATCCCATATCCTCCCCTTTCTTTGTGTACTTTTCCCAGTTATTTCCTATCATAGCAGTACTGTGGATTTCAGTGACCACTAGCTGTACACCACAATACTAATTCTTTGAACTCTACCAAAAAAATGGATATATACTTGACCAAATAGAGAAACAGCTGGGGGAAAAAAACCAAGAATTTGCTCTAAAAGTGTATCAGTCTCAATATTCTAAAAATAAAAGTATTTTTCCTGTTACTTATTGTAGATTTTTTTATAATGATGAGTTTTATATAGTCTGATATTAATAGGAACAACTTTTTATATCATTCTTCATTCTTTGCTCAAAAGAAATAACTTCCAAATGAACCAGACAACCTCCATAGTAAGAGCAATTTACCCTGTGATTACGGCTCTCTATTTTCCCATCCTTCTGCGACAGGATTTTTTTAAAATGGTAATTCTACTTGATGAACTCAACTTATACTTTTCCCATTACATTTCTTCTGCCACCACCAGCATAATTAAGGGTAGCGTGGCAAGGAACAGATGTGCAAATTAAAATTAGTACATTCTCTTGCTATAAGATTAAGTATACTATGGATAAGAACTGAAGAAATTGCCTTCAGCTTTAGTTATTTAAAAGAGTGACAACTATTGTGTATGACACAGTATTTAAAAAAAAAATAAATAAACATCTCAGTAGATATTTACAAAAATATCCTGTGGGACTTTTAATGAGTTATTTTAAACTTACCACAAACACCAACTTTCCAACATTCGTCCAGGGGAAATCATAAAGTAGTTGTTTCTCTTCATCTAGATTCTGTGGAATGAATTAAAAAATACAGATAGAGTTAACAGGAAAAATGATACTTTAAACTAGCTCTGACTTCTCTCTGAGAAAACCAAAATTCAGCAATTAAAATCTGAAAGAGCTCCTCAACTCTCTTTGGAGAAGTGCAGATAGTAATTAAAAGCCTAGTGAAAAATTCTTTAGCTTTTGGTTCCTGTGTGAACACATTAACTGGCCTTTTTAAGGCAAGCTTTTCCCTTCTGGCCTATCCTTAAATTTAAATAAAAAGTCGAAAAGATTCAGATATTCATGAGGTGTGATGAGGGACTCAGACTTTTATAATTAGTATTTTGCCTACGACAAAGATAATACACGCTTATATATTTATATATCTTACAGAAAGATACCCTCTGTCCTGGTAGATGGCTGCAGGATAACCACATCCCACCTGCGAACCTGACAGTTATGGTTTATTCAGGGACAAGTTTTATCAGAAATGTACAGCGGAAATTAAAACATCTGGTAAGACTCCATATTAAAATGACAATTTTCTTTCCAGAGTTACTAAAGTTATCCAGGGGATAAAAGACATATGGATGATCAATGATACCAAAGAAATATGGTTGGATATTAATGATCTGTTAGTGATAAACCTGGGCTAATCATTGCTTACTGTTGGACTAGTCTGAGAAACTCCATTCATCCTACAACATCCACATCTTCACTAGATAGGCAGGAAACAGTAATGGGAAATGGACTATTGAGATTGTGCTAGCCCATAGGGGCTCACTCTAAGGGCAAAACACAGTTGACTCCATTTGACACTTATTTCTCATTTACCAACCTGGAAAATCTGTATTCCTCGCATGGTCAATCCAAGAGTCAGTGAAGCTTCAATTTCTCTTTTATCCTGTGAGAATAAAATTTTATGAAGAAACATTTTCTTCTATAATGAAAAATTCAGTACCAAAGAAATAGAAAAATTTCCAAAATAGAAAGTTTTTGACTTAAATAAATTTGCTCATCTTTCTATAACCTTTGTTTCCTACAAGATTTAAGAAAATCTTGAGCACATATTACAAGTCAATAAAGATAAATGCTGCATTTTTAACTCTTAGATTTCAAAGTTTTAAGTGTTTTCACCATATTATTTATACTCATGTCTGACAATATTGTAAATACTTAGGTTCCTGAAAACTCCAATAGACAAAAATATTTTTGCTGGGTTTTTTTGTTGTTTACCTTCTACTTTATGCTTAAGTCTTTCATTAGATGTTAGAATCCTAAGTCTCATATGTCATAGTTATAGTCTGAGATGGATCAAACTTAAATTTGGGCAAATGTCCTAGCTCCTTGAGCCTGAAGCCAATACTACAGACAAGTGTATTGTGAAAATTTTGCCTCTCAAAAAGCAAACAGTGCCCCCAAACAAGTAAAAATTTATGGAAATCCCTTCTCGCAAGCCAAGGAGAATGCAGTGTGCTTAAATTAACTGATAAATGGAAATGTTCTATATGTTGCAAGGTTATGTATCTTTAGTGGAAATTGAGTGGCAAACTGAAGAAAATGAATCAAGTATTCATACCACAGTACTAATGTCTGCATCCTGAGCATTTGTAGTTTTTTTTTTTTCCTCAATGATGGTCTCCTTGACACAATATGCCCACAGATAACAAAAGTCTTCTTATTTTCAAAGTTCAAACTATGTGTAGTGGTGCACATCTGTATTCCCTGGGAAGCAGGAGTAGGAGTACTGTGGTCTAAGGCTATCCCTGGGAAGAAATGTAAGACCCTATCAAAAAAATAATTGAAAGCAAAAAAAGGGTTGGAGGCTCAAGTGCGAGACTACCTACCTAGTAAATACTCTATTCAAATCATAGTTTGTTCAGTTCAAACCTCAGTATTATTTTTTAAAGTTTAATTGTTCCTTGCCAACCTGATAAACCATTCTATTAGCGAAACAATAAAGTATGGTTTACTAACTCTCAACAAGCATAAGGGAAAAACTGTACAATTGAAAATGTACTCAAGGCTGGTGTTAGTGGCTCACACCTATTATACTAGCTATTTGGGAGGAAGAGATTAGTTTGAGGTCAGCCCAGGGCAAAAAGTTAGTCAGCACCCAACCACCCCATCTCAGTGAATAGCTACAAGTTGTAGCATGCCCTTGGGTCATCTCAGTTAGGCAGGAAGCTGAGACTGCAGTTCCAGATCAGTCCAGGCGAACAGTTCACAAGATCCCATCTCAATACAAAAGAAGGTGTGGTAGCATGCAACTGATATCCCATTGTGGTGGGTAGCCTAAAATTAGGAGGATCACAGTCCTGGCTAGCTCAAGAAAAAAAAGTGAGGTCACTATCAGAGCAAAAGTAATCCGAGCCAAAAGGGGGCTTGGGGCATCACTTAAGTGGTAGAGTACTTGCCTAGTAAGGATAAAGCCCCAAATTCAAGCCCTAGTATTAGTGCTTAAAAAATGCACTCAAATTTGACCATAACTTTTAAGTGCTCATTTATAATAAGAATTTCTAAAGTATGAAGTTCAAATTGGAAGATAAAGTTACTTAATAACTAAAATATTTTCATTATGTATGTGGGTCTTCATTAGGCTTAATGTCAGTTTTTTCATGGACATGGAAAAAAATATTTTTAGAAAACGTATCCTTGCCTGGCATAAAGAAAAGACAGCCTATTTTTCATGATTTGGACAGTGGTTTTTCACAACAAAATGAAATGTCTTTTTATGTTGAGAAAGGCGCATATAGTACAATGTGTAAGAGGAGAAAGCAATCCAACCATCTAAATGTTGGCCAACTGTCCTTCTCAGGGCAGAACTGATTGCTTTCTGAAATAAGACCATGTTCAGAAAAATCCTGGTTGTACAGGTATGAGGTGGCAAATGAGCATAAAACAATTGTTTCAGAATGTTTCTCGTCTTCTCTAACTTTTCTCCACTCCAACCAGCAACCCTTAAATGAAGCACATTTAATGGCTGTCACTTAAATTCTGCAAAGAAATGACAGCTTAACATCAAGTAACAATGTCTATTCACCTACTTCAGTTATACTTTAACTATCTTAT
The DNA here is from genome assembly GCF_019054845.1 of Dipodomys spectabilis. NCBI lineage: Eukaryota > Metazoa > Chordata > Mammalia > Rodentia > Heteromyidae > Dipodomys > Dipodomys spectabilis. The sequence continues at coordinate 16,182,349 of NW_024870719.1, read as the reverse complement.
TTTAAGCAGACAAGAAAGCCATTTTCTATGTAACATGGAAGAACCACACAGGAAGCAGATTTGGAAAATTACATGTTTTACAAAACAGATAAATTAGGTATATCTACTTTAGTAGAAGATTCTTTATTTTTGGTACTAGTCCTAGGGCTTGAACTCAGGGCCTGAGCACTGCCTATGAAGCTTTTTTGCTCATAGACAGTACTCTACTGCATGAGCCACAGTTCTACTCTGGCTGTTTAGTGCTCAACTAGAGATAAGAATCTCATGGACTTTCCTACCTAGACTGACATCAAACCATGATCCTCATAACTCAGCCTCCTGAGTAGCTAGGATTACAAGCATGAGGATTTTATTTTGTTAGTAGTATTCATTAAATAAATAGCACGCTTCCTCAGCAAATAAGGCAGAAAACAATTAATATATTTTGTTCACTCACTAATGTGCTAGGCATTCCTGTTACTTCAGATTCATTACCTCACAGGTCTATTATAGTATTTTTATAGTATTCCTTCTTTATAACAGACACAGTCCAAAATTTTGTGGTCTAGATCCCAATTAGTATCAAGAGAGATAGTTTCCAACTAGTATCTGATATACCATTCACACTTCTGCCATAGGTTGAATCCTGGCTTTGTCACTTAGTTTTTAGACTTAGTGAGTAATTTAACTCTGGCCCTAGGCCTTATCCCTTAGCTCTATAGCTCAAGGTAAGTGCTCTACTACTTGAGCCACAGCACTGCTTCTGGTTTTCTAGTGGTTTATTGAGAGATAAGAGTGTGCCCTGACTTTTCCTGCCCGGACTGGCTTTGAACCATGATCCTCAGATCTCAGCCTCCTGAGTAGCTAGGATTATAGGCGTGAGCTACCAACACCCAGCTTGCATTTCCTTTCTTACAGAGTTACGAGGAAGTTTAAAAAGACAAATATAAAATATGAATAAGCACAGTACTCCATAAACATTAGTTGTTGTGTGATGTTCTTAAAATTAATGAACACAATACAAGCGTGGGTTCAGTTAGAAGGCCATTACACAGTATTGAGAAAACTAGTTGCAAATGTTGCTCCTCAAAGCAGAAAAGCCAATATGGATAGGATAAATCAAACCATTCTATAATTACAGAAAAGCCAGATTTACAATGAACAGCCATTTGTTACCTCACTATTAGAAATATAAAAAAAAACACTCCCCCGTGCTTCTAAGCTAGAAGAAAAGCACCATCGCTTCTCAGACTGCTGTGATAACCCAGGACAGTTCAACCAAACTCTTTTAAAAGGAAAGTACAATTTTCAAGAGAGTTCATGAAATCTTGTTCAGGGTGGTGCCTCTCTGAAGCCCTGCATTTGGTGCATTTATACCTTGTACAGTCTGTAGTAATGAACGGCAACATCATCCAGTCGGACGGCCTCTTTGATGTATTTCAGATGCGCCTCAGAAGCAGTCAGGGCAAACTGATCTTTGTGCATGTTTGGAATGTGCTTCAGGATGTACTCCTTCCCCCTCTTGGAAAGAACCTGTTGGGATATGAGGGAAGTGCAATGCAACATTTGTTGGAGGGATGTAATAACTCACTCCCAAATGATGAAATGGTGAGCATCTAAAATAGCGCAGGTAAACGGGCCAATTTCCTTTAAAATTTCCCACTTTTATCTGTTTTCCCTATCCATTAAATTACTAATACTAGAAGATACAAACTCCACTTGGCAGTAATGCTGCATAGCTAAGCAGGAAAATAAGAAAGGGGTAAAATAGGTTCTCTTGGCATTACAGTCACCAAGAAAAAAAATCCCTACCAACTTGTGTAATACTGTAATACATCATAGTTTATACTGGTGAAATGTCTGGTACTATGAAAAACATCAACTGTCAGCACATCTGCTGGTTCTGGATCCTACTTAGCTCTTCTAAAATTACAGCCACAGAATAGGAGATTCTCAATGTTCATCCAAAGAAGGCAAGGGACTGGGGAGAATTCTCCAAAACTCTGTATAAGAGGCAATGAATACTCTATTTGAATACTTACAAAAAAAACTGCATTCAAATAGTCACTGTGATTTGCTGTCGTTTAGATTTTCATTAGTCTGAGCTTTCAGATGTCAAAAAATATATAGTATCTTACAGCTGCAGGCTAAGAGAAAGGTGCTGATTATCAAAGTCTTAGCTGATTACATAGGGTTATAAAAAGTGAAAAGAGGGCTGGAAAGGTGGCTCAGTGGTAGAGCACTTGCCTTGCATGCCTGAGGCCCTGGGTTAGATTCCTCAGCACCACATAAGCAAAAAGAAAAAAGCCGGAAGTGGCGCTGTGGCTCAAGTGGTAGAGCGCTAGCCTTGAGCTGAAGAGCTGAAGGACAGCGCCCAGGCCTAGAGTTTAGGCCTTATGACCGGTCGGACCGCCCCCGCCCCCCCCCCCCCCCAAAAAAAGTGAAAAGAACGATGCAATGTAGAAAAAAGAAGTAGTGCCTAATATTATCAGGAAAAAAATTAACGACATTTCAGCTTAAAATGGTTTTATTTATGCTAACATTTTCTTCCTTCTTATTGAAGGAATATAGTAGATTACTGGGCATTTATCAAGTTTTGCTGAGAACTCAAGCTATTGGTTTTCCTCCTAGATTCTTCTTCATGGAGATGACTTAAAACACTGTACATCACCCTTATTTCCAAGTCAAAAACACACAGAAGCAACTATGGGTACAGTGGATGATTTGGCTGATCTCAAGGACGTGGGGAGGAAACTGGTGCCCCTGTATGCTGGATGCCATGGCACACACTATTCACGAAGCTCTGATTCAAAGGGCCATGATTCAGTATCTGATGACAACCACAGGATACAATGCACACTATAGACAATAAAGGCTGACACACACTGTGCTTTTCCTTTAGCATCTTGTGTATTGGGAGTCAATCAAAAACATATTGGCCACTTCACTGTGAATTAAAATTAGAAACTGAAGAGATCATGGTCATACCTGACCCTAAGAACATATAAATACTGAACTAACTGGGGACAAGAGATAAATAATTTGAAAATGGATGTATAACACTTATGTGCAGAAACTTTGAGTCTCTGATCTGGACCCCCCAATTAGAATGAATGTCTAGACTGAATTACTGGTTAAAAAATAAGTCAGCCAGGTAAAACGGAGTAGGGATTCAAGGGCTAAAGGAACTGTAGGAAGGAAGAAAGGCCCAGATGTGTGAAACACCACAGACAGTATGGAGACAGCAATTGTGACAGAGATCAAAGTGCAGCACAGGTAGAGAGAAAGCTGGCAAGGGCTACATAATGGAGTTTCTAAGTCATGCTCGGAAGCTGAACTATAGACAACAGGGAAACCCCTCAGGAACAATGTCATTTCAACAAGCTATGGAGGTAACACTCAAACAGGGTCCAGTCCAGAAAACACTAGAAACTACAATAGGAAACAGTAGGAACAATGAGGAAAGTCAACAGCAATAGGTATAAGAGGACATTATTTCTTTTTTTTGTCGGTCGTGGTGCTTGAACTCTGGGCCTGGGCACTGTCCATGAGCTCTCAGCTCAAGGCAAGCACTTGAGCCACAGCGCCACCTCCAGTTTTCTGGTGATTAATTGGCGATAAGAGTATCATGGATTTTCCTGCCAGGCGGGCTTTGAACTGTGATCCTCAGATTTCAGCCTCCTGAATAACTAGGATTACAGGCATGTGCCACTGGTACCTGGATAGAAGTACATTATTTCTTAAGCAGGGTGATTGGTTATCAAGTATTTATGGCTGAAGATGTTACAGTTGACTGATGGAACAGGAAGAGAACATGGAGCATTCCATATGACTCCAGTTTCTATGCAGCTGTCCCTAGCCCAAACTGGGGATACAGAGTAGGATCAATTCTGCAGAAGTGAGTGAAAAGACAACAAATCTTACTTAGGGCATCTGAAGTTTGAGGTACCTGCAGGTAAACAGCTACACAGAAGCAAGTGAGAGATCTGGGAGTTACCTGTAAGAAGGGGATTGTTGAAAGCATTAATTTGGATGACCTTTTTTTCAGATGTGAATGGTTAAATGTCAAGGGCAGCAGTGAAAGATGTTTACTGGATTTGGCAATGTGAAGGTCACTGGGAACCTTAAAAGTCCGCACCTGAGTGGACTGTAGGGAAAGAAGGCAGGGGGAAGTGCTGAGGAATATATGTGGGCAGGAAGAAGCTAGAAAATCTCTGCTTTCCAAAGAAGGAAGTCAAGTGCGGTTGCTCGTTTCTCCAGGATATGTGGGGGAGACCATGTTCTATGTGTTCCAACTGAAAGATAATGACCTTGAGGAAAAACTAATAACACAAGCGAGAGAAGAAACAGCAGAGGCCTGGAGGAGGGATGGGACCAGAAACAGCCAGAGGCATAGAAAGAGTTGATGTGGAATAAGCTACATTTTCTTGCAGAAGTAAGGGGGACACTGGAGGTCAGAGGAGTTGTTGATTTAGATTCATTTTCTCAGCCCAGGAAAGCAGTGAGTGATCTCATCTAAGGAGCAAGGTTTTTCTGCTCAGAGAAAGAAAACACTGCTCCATTAGAAGTGGAGAAGACTATCTAGCCATATGTGTGTCAAAGGAGACTGGCAAATTCAAGTTCCACTGTGTGGAGGGTGGACAGCAATCCTCTTCTTCATTGGCTGTGGGCAGACTGAGAGACAAGACATAGTGTACCCCTTGGTCTCAAGCATTACATTTATATTTGGACAGCATCGTGAGTAGTTTTCCTGGCTCCCAAACACATGGTTGCCCATCTCTTGAAGGAACATGAAAAGCAGCACAAGAGCTAGAAATATACCAGAGAAAATGCTGGTGAGAATCTGTGAACTGCCTACCCAAGAGGGGAAGTAAGCTTCAGGCTCAAAGTATTTTCCATAGTGCTTATTCCTTTTGAAGTTCCCAAGATCAGCCTGCAGGGCAAAGGCTGCCAGCAGGAAGTAGGCCTCCTCTCGCAGCACACACTGAGAATGAAGGACTTGTTTTCTCAGGTGCCAGTAATAATAGTATCTTGCTGTTCTGTCACTAGGAAAATGAAAGAAAACAGCAGTCACATTTTAGTGGAACAATGCAATGGCATGTAAACAGAACCCAAATCCTGTTCTACATCTGCTGACAGCAGCCCCATTTCTGCCTCTTCACAAACAAAAAGGGGGAGGTCCTAGCTAGGACCTGATTGCTCCCTCAAGAGGTCTCAGGGGTCACAATTCCTTTTCAGATACCCAGACAGCAAAAATAACATTTCCTAATGCCTTACAGCATTTGATTTGCCCAGAGAAAGAGAAAAGGTCTCAAAAATCCCACTCCAATATGGTAAATAAATTGCACAACACAGAGTTTTGACGAGTGTTTCTGAATTTCTTGTATAATGATGCCACACTTTCAATGCAAACAAGAACACATCTAGGAACAATCTTGGTCTTAAAATTCTTTTTAGTTTTATTTCTTAGCTGAGCACATTATAATATAAATATTAAATGCCCCTTAGAAAATATCTGTTTATATGTCTTTTAAGAAAAGTTTGGTTAACCATAGTGCTTTTAGTATCTGTGTTTCTCTATGAATGAGTGAATTATAAGCTTTCCTTACATCTTTTTCTGAACTGGGTGTTAATTTATAGGACTGACTGTTTTCAGAGGCACATGCATGATGATCACACCCTCCCACCAAAGGAAATACTTGTAGTGAACCCCACTGAGAATTCTTTGCAGTCCATTGAGGTCAGAAATAAATATAGTCTCCATTAAATAAGTTGAGTAAGATGGGATGATAAAACAAAGAACAACAACAAAAACAAACCCGAGTCAAAAATGTTCATGGGCAAGCAGGATATTTACAATCACTGCAAAAAAAAAAGTGTTTTAATGAGCTTGTTTGCCTCCTCATTATTTTAGATTGACTATTTCCCTGAGATTGAGAACTCAATAGTACATGATAAAAGAAGCATATGTGTTTACATTAACCAAGACCTGTTTAAATATGACAGGTTTAAAATTAAAAGCATTTATGTAATTCTTTTCCCATGGGATATAATACTTTTCAGACTGCGTGTTGTTCCAATGCTAACCATATACTGCTTGTGTATGGTGTATGATTCATCCCTGGGGGGATAAAGCAGCATAGGGATGAATTAAACATTCATTAGTACCCTAGGGTTAATGAGGGGTTAATGTATTTTCCTTCTTTGCAGGGCATCCATCCTTACCAGGTAAACTGTCTGAAAATTTTATATAAACAAAATGACTAATGATCTTTCTTAGTTCTTAAAAAAATCTTCATATATTAATTGTTTTGCCTTTAGTTTGCATCTGGCAATGATATAAAGTATCAAGTGCTAACTTTTCATGTAATTCACTAGCCAATTTTATCTTGATCACTTTCACAGAATTTCTCAGTTTGAAAATAAAGTGAATTATAGAGTTCATAGTTGTGTTTTCTTGTCAGCCAAGAAAGTTATCTCTGAAAATAGTTCCAGCATGAATCCTCCAATACTAAAGATTAACTGAACTTTTAAAATGGTGAAATCTGAATTTGCATCATGAGTATGGAATTGTTCATGAGTTCATCTCAAGAAAAAAGAATCAATTTAATGCCCAGGTCAAACTGTACCTAAGGTTGTCAAAGCATAGTTTCAGTGGATTTACTCTTAGTTTTAATGTTATTAGTAGGAATAGAAACTAGACCCAAAATGTAAAAGGAAAACCAGGTAATATAAACGCATATGCTTCAGAGGTAATACAAACTGCCCCTCCCCTACTCCCCAGCCCTGGAAGAGTAAAAATCCTTTAATCTCTCTTCACAGTAGTGCTAGTTCCTTCCTGGGGATGGATGTGCTATTGAAAATGTGAGCCAGTGATGATATTAGCATTTTCAGTCATAATTTACCATGATTTTTGCCAAGCAAAACTCTGTTTTTCAAGATTGAGGATAACACATATGTGAGTAAGCAAAAAAGTTCAGAAGGAAAAACCTGAAGTTTTTATGAAGTTTATAGTCTAATAGGTGGAGGCAAACAATAAACACAAATGACTTTTTTGGTATATATGTTAGAAGTGCTGTGGAGAAACAAATATTCAGAATTTTTCTTTGTCCTCATACCTGATCAATCTGCCATTTTCCACATAGTACTGCACACGGAAGTGTATAATCATGGGAGGCCCAAATTGGTCAATACCCTAAAAAAAGACACATGCCAAAAAACAAGCTGTGTTCAGTTACTTCAAAAATGGGTTTCAAAAGAACCACAATATCATTATTTGCAAGGCTCTTCTTAAATGCTGACAAGTTTAATCTATTTGTAATGAGAGGGGCTTATAATAGATGTGTACATTTGTCCCATGTGGAAACCAGGGTCATGTAAAACCAGGAAGTTAAACAGCAATATGGGGCACCATACCCCTAAATTTCATTCACAGTAATGCCAATGGCAACATAAGGGAAGATAAAAATAAATGCCATGGAAATTTCTAGCTGAGACCCAGCTCCTGGCTCAGCCCTGTCCCCTGTGGTGACCATTTGCTTCTTATTACAAATGTTCTCTTGTTCTCTTGACATTCCACATACCAAATTCTAACATGCTGTTTGTTTATTTGACATTCATGTTCCTTTCCCTGTAGCTTGCTATGAAGTAGCTTTCCAGTTTATCACAAGAATTTTTAACTACAAATTGGAGGATCTGAGATGAAGACACGTGATATCATTCCTGATTTACCAGAGTAATCCTGGAAACCCTATGTAAATTCTTGATAAATATCTACTACATAAATGGACTTGATGTTTGCTAAATAAAATAATAAAAGATCAAATGCAAGTATAGTAAAAGCAGATTAAAACATTACTAAAAATCTTCTAGAATTTTTGACAACATAGCCATGAGGGACAAGCAAATTATTTTTCCATGCATTCACTTCAAAGCATTACCCCAAGACTACTAAAAATGTTATTATCAAGTTACTGAATAGACACCAAGACTATCATTATATGTTATTAGCTATTCATACTTGATTAATCTGATATTTTAGAAATTATAATTCATTTCCCTTTTTTCTTTCTCTGCTGGGTAAGTACTGCTTATTTTTTGTAATATATATATAACAGCTAAAATAATCTTTCGAAAAATCAAAATAATTTTGCTCATAAATGTAATCTCACCCAAGTGACTTCGTATTGTCGTACCTTGCTGGCCTCTTTCTTCCATTCCTTTGGACAATACTTATAAAGCTTTTGTGACAGCTCCATATACACATGTTCATTATCTGCACATCAAAAAAGGAAACAGCATAAGCTAAAGAAGGAATAGATTTTTTTTTTAAGAAAAAATTTCAAAGAAACAACTTTTAAAAAATAAACCCTCAAGATCTATGAAAGTAGCCTGATTTTTGTATACAACCAAGAAAAGTCAGCAACATACTAAAATATTTTTTTAAAAAGGTCGTGTGGGCTACACATTAATGAGATTAAAAATTATTTTCTTTCTACAATACAGAATTCAGTACTACTAAAATGTGCAATGCCTAGAAGAAATGCTAGTTCCCAAGAAAGGTTAGTTCCCAACTCTTGCCTTTTTCTTAGTTTCTAGGGTCACAATAACTAAAGAGACTATCTTAACCTATGGATGGCCACTCAGTTTAACAAAAAATACGCTAGCTCACAGAAAACTGTTCTCAAAGATGTAAAATAGTGACATGAAAAAAACACCACCTTAATTACTACATATAAATTAGGGAAAATTGATAGCAGCCCATGAAGAGCCTGACCTCACTTTGTGAACAGTCTTTAAAAATATCTGTTCCTGGTGTTCCCCTTCATCAAAACACAGCTGCCACAGTAATAAACACTAGGAGCATTGCCTTTGGGACTGATCTTGTGGAAGAGAAGAATCTTGTGGAAAACAAACATCAATGCCAAAATGTTCCTTCAAGGGGGTGATGTCCATAAAGTGTAACAGAAATCAAGACTACTCAAACCTACGTAAAAGTGATCTAAATATCTGAAAACAAGCTAGTAAAACTACCAATTTTTTCATTTTTCCTGAAGAGAATCTCTTAAGAGACATATACATTTCCTAAAAGAAACAAACAATTAGCACCCCAGTTTTAGAGGGTTTTTTGTTTTGTGCTATTCCTGGGGCTTGAACTCAGGACCTGGGTACTGTCCCTGAGCTTTTTTTTTTTTGCTCACGGCTACGGCTTTACCACTTGAGCCACAGGCTTTGGGCTTTCTTGTGATTAATTTGGAGATAAGCGTTTCACAGACATTTCTGCTCAGGCTGGCTTCAAACCATGATTCTTAGATCTCAGTCTCCTAAGTATAGCTAGGATTACAGGAGTACGCCACTATTTCCTGGCTGGACAGTTTTAAATAAAAATTGACCAAAAAAAAAAAAAAAAAAAAAAAAAAAAACCAACCCAAAGGTGTTTTTCTCTAACCATAGCGAAGGTAGTATACTCCTGGGATGCTTTGCAGACAAATATCCATGCTGAAGTGGAAGTGCAACTCCGACTACACCAGAAATAGACAAGCCTGACTGTATTGCTGATTCCTGGTAAACACTGGGACTTGACCAGAAATATGTCAGAATGGGATATCAAGAATAAAGCTATTTTTTAGCTATAAATAGAATATTTTGTCATGAGATTTGAATAAAAGGAATAAGAAGTCCCAGAGGCAAGAAAAAAGATGTGACTTAAATCCACTCTCAGGTTAGTTAACACTATCTCCCATCTCTCATTTTTACTGATTAAACACAAAATGGACAAGACCAGACAACCTTCCAGTTGAATCTGATGTGTGTTTGTGTTCCTATCTAAAGCAGCAGCACAATGAACAGAAGTGATACTGCTCACCAGAATAGTGTGCACGCATGTGTGCACACACACAATACACACACACACACACACACACACACATATTCACTATATCACTACCACTAGATGATTTGATAAGTTTCTAGCTTGAAAATTCTGGAGCTTCCAGATAGCTATGTTTCTGGATAATGGTGTACCCTGAGGGAGAGGAAGTACCTTGTGCTTCTCCCCTGCCACTACACTCCAGGCTTGTTTCAATTGTATCCACTGTAATATCCTTTATAAGAAACTAACTGATAAAGGACTGGACAAATAAGCCATGCTTCTCACGGTTGAAGAAAGAAGTTAGAAATAATAGAAAAATGAAGGGCTACAATGAATCTCACAGAATTAGGTTAGAATTGAAAAAGTTAATTCAAATTAGTGCATATTAAAAATATGTGGAGAAATCTGTGACCAGAGTTAACATCACCAGTAAAGATTAATAGATACCATGTGTTTCCTGATACCACACACTGAGAAGGGCATAATATCATTTATCTGAATTCCTGCCCCCCAAAATGCATAACCTGAATTAATCATGGGGAAGCATCAAACAAAGCCAAATTAAAGGACATTATACAAAGTAACTGACTGTACTTTTCAAGTGTCAAGGTCATAAAAAACAAAGTGGGACTTAGGAGTGGTTCTGGAATAAAGTGGACTTGAGACATGACAACTGAATATAACTCATGGTCCTAGGTTTTCTTTGTCTATGATGACTATCATTTAGGACCAATGCCAAAGCCTAAGGGCCATTTAGTATAATATCAGGGCGAATTTCATGACTATATTATTTACACTATGGAAATATATGAGAATGATGTTCTTATTTTTAGAAAATTTACATTGAAGTTTGTAAGACAGGTAGATCATGGATGGAAAAAGCCAACTTTTTGGGGAATCTGAGTGAAAGGAGTGGGGGCAAGGGCGTGTCCCATCCCCTGGAGGAACCGTGATAGATAGGAAAACAACCAGACTGAATGTAGAAGTGAAAGCCAGCCTTTGAGATGCTCCTGAACTTATCTAGTTTGAACCATGCTCAGAGAAAGCAAAAACAAAAACCACTAAGACCTAAGAAAAGAATCAGCCAATCATCAAAATCCCCAGTAACCTCAAAAATGCCTGATCCTCATCTCTAGGACCAATACTGACTCCCAGTGCAGCAATGGTGCTATATTTCTCTGTCTAGACGCTTTCAATTTTTTTTGGGGGGGAGGGGGAAATCGGTTGTGGGGCTTGAACTCTGGGCTTGGGTGCTGTCCCTGCACTCTTCAGCTCAAGGTGAGCGCTCTACCGCTCGAGCCACAGCACCAGTTCTGGTTTTCTAGTGGTTTATTGGAGATAAGAGTCTCACAGACTTTCCTGCCCGGGCTGGCTTTGAACCATGATCCTCAGATCTCAGCCTCCTGAGTAACTAGGATTATAGGCGTGAGCCACCAGCGCCCGGCATTCATTTTTTCTTTAATAATATCCTAATAAAACTTTGTTTCTCCTATTCTCCTGCCTTTATAAATTCCTTTACCAATCCTTGTTTCCAAGTTTGTCTTGGTATATGGGAACTCTAGTATATTTGCAATATTTCTGTAAATCTGAAATTATTTTAAAACAAAAAGTTCAAAGACTGGGATGAAATTTAGATTTTGGTATTTAGATGGTATTAGAGAAGAGTGTTAGAATAGTTGTATTTTAAAATGTTAGTGTTTTAAGTACTGCAGAAATTATATCCTTTGTAACTATTCAATTAACAATGAGAATTTTAGATACCAATCTAAAGCTGTGAGAGAGGTTTTAGAGCATTACAATGATTTTATATATTATAGTGGTACATTATATGCTATTATACATTTGTCCAAACATATAGAAGCAAAAGTATAAACACCAGAAGTCAATCCAAATGCAAACTGTGGACTTTGAGTGATAATAATGTATGGATGTAGGTTCACTTGTGTACTGCTCTGGTGCAGGGTGTGCTGGTGTGGATATATGGAGTATGTGGGAACTATGCATACTTCCCGCTCAACTTTTCTAGGAATCCAAAATCACACTAAAAACTAAAGCTTATAAAAATATTCTCAAGTACACATGGATCCTGGAAGGCTGGTGGGGCAATGGCTTCTATCTGACTTGAGAAAAAACTGACAATGAGTGAGAGAGGACAAGTAGCATGTGCAAGGCCACACTGTCAGTTAGTGGTAGAACCAGAATTAGAACCAGATCATCTGATTCCTGTCCCAATGTTCTTTCAACATACTACAATCTCTTCTTTAAAGAGGACATCTTACAGACTCTTATTTTGAAATGTAAGAAAGCTATAAACTGGTTTTCTTGGACTGACTCGTTGAACAACAAAGATCAACAGTATGGGTATAGCTGTAATAAGACAAATTATCTTTGAATATAGAATAATAAAAGTTACTTAGACTCTATAAGTCATCTTATTTCTCCTAGGCCCTCCCTTGAAAGATGACTGAAGTCTGTACAAACACAATAATGGAGCTTAGCTTTTGTGTTTTTATTGCTCTGATTACCACAGGAAGAAACTGAAGAGCAAATGGGTGATTCATAGGTGTTCCCATGTTCCTTAGCCTCTTCTAAATGGGCAACTGAAAACAGTTCACATTTTGGAGAAAGGGTCTGGTTTATCAGTTGATAATGTATTATCCAAGTTGGTACACATAAACATTTGCTGGTACTGACCAGATATTCACCAGTTTCAGTAACATAAACCAATTCACATCCATGTGTGAAACATAATTAAACAGTTTACAAGTCTTCTTAATAAAAATAAAGATTTTTGGTATATATAAAACTATAGAAATTTCAAATATGATGTAAAAGGAGAAAGCTTATAACTCTCAGGTGAGTCCCGAGTGTCAATCGTGAAGGTATTATGCAAGGGTATGTGGAGTTTGCTAATTGCAAATTTCTTCTTAATAGCAAGAATATATGAATAGAGGATTATCAGTTCCACCATGCTCAAATTTTTTGTAATTTCCAAGTTACTGTAATTGATAATACATTATAAAACATATGTAGGATCCTTTCCTCCTAACTCTAGTTATTTCATTAAAAAAGTAAATTCTAGATTCCTAAAGATGATTCAACTACAAATTCAAACTAATAGATTCATGACATAAAATCCTAAATCTTGTAAGATATATAAGGAGCTGAACTTAAAAAATGAGTATTATACTATCAATAAAGATGATTTAATAAATATTTTTCCAATCATACTTTTAAGCTAATCATGATTTAGCTATAAAAATGTCATTTCCTTAGGAATAGTTGGTTAAATCCATCAGAAAAAGGATTAACACTTACTTTGTATAACACTGAGTCCAAACAGATGACAATCCTTTAGCCTGAGCAGGTCACATACTTGGACCAGCAATTGGTGACACAGAATCTTAACCTATAGAAGAAAGAGAAGAAAAAGAAAAAAAAAAAGTTGAGACAAGCCCACATGGTGAGCCACATCAGGATTTTAATGCATTATAAATATACCCCTTGATAGGACAAGTTAACACTAGTAAAATGTCTGCTAGTTTGTGGAAATCACTTTAATCTGTGGCTGTGATTCAATAATGATTATCACAATATCAATTTTTACAGCATAGTATTAAAGTATCAATCCAATCTTGCACAAGACCTATAAATCTTATGACACATGGATAAGATGCCTCCAACAGTCTCCTCTGACTACTTAAAGTATTAATTTGGCAATATTCTTTCCTTTCTAAAGTAAGTTTATATACTTATTTAAATCAACAAAATTACATACTAATAACATTAAAATGATATTTTACTATATGTACAAAGAATGAACTAGTTAATTAACATGTATTACATATATGTTTTTGTGTAAGGTGAGAATTCTTAAGTATAAGAACATACTTATACTTAGTAGTTTGCTAGCATATAACACATTACTATTAGCTGTAATCACTATTTTGTATAAAAGAGCTCTTTTTATCTTTTTCTTTTTTTTTGGTCGGCCGTGGGGCCTTAACTCTGGGCCTGGGTGCTGTCCCTCAGTTCTTCAGCCCAAGGCTAGCGCTTTACCACTTGAGCCATAGCACCACTTCCAGCTTTTTCTGCTGATGTGGTGATAAGGACTCAAACCCAGGGCCTCATGCATGCAAGGCAAGCACTCTACCACTGAGCCACCTTCCCAGCCAAAATTTCTTGTTATTTTTCCTGTGTAACTGAAATTTGGTATACTTTGACCAAGCTCTCTCCAATCCCTTCACAGCCTAGACACTCAGAACCACCATTCTACTCTGTCTGAGTTAAACTTTTTGGATGTTACATAAATGAGATTATGTGCCTGGCCTATTTCACTTACTGTGATACAATATCCTCCAGGTTTGTTCATATTGCACATGATATAATTCCCTTCCTTTTATGACTTAATAATATTCCTTTGTGTACGTATAATACTTTATCCATTCAACTACCTATGGACACAGGTTGACTGCATATCACTGCAATGACTGTCAGCATGTAGACAACTCTTCAACATGAGTTCATTCCTTTTAGAAATACACATAGGAGTGAAATTGTTGGATTATATGATAATTCTATCCAAGCGTTTTTTTGTTTTTATTTTCAGAACTGGATTTTATTTTATTTTATTTTTTGTCGGTCATGGGGCTTGAACTCTGGGCCTGGGCGCTGTCCCTCAGCTCATCAGCTCAAGGCTAGCATTCTACCACTTGAGCTACAGCACCACTTCCTATATGATAACTCTATATGTAAGTTTTGAGGAGTGCCAGACTGTTCTCAATAGTGGCTATGTGAATTTTCATTCCCACAAACAAACTAAAGGTATTCCTCTTTCTCCTCATCGTCAGTAACATGTGTTAATTGTTCTCTTTTTGAAATAGCTATCCTGACTTTTTTATTTTTTTGGTTTTAACTTACATTCCCTTGATGCTTAGTTACTTGTCTTTTTTTGAGAAATATCTATTCAAGGAAAGTATCCTTTCAAAGAAAGTGTTCTCCATGGCTTAAGGAAAATGCTTATACTACATAAAGACAAGACTGCCTAGCTTTACTTTTTAATCAACCATCATTATTGTTTAATATGTTTTCCTTAGGATAATTCAATCACAAACCATATTAATTTGCAACTCTGGGGATACTTATCATGAGCTAAAAAGACCAGTTTTGATGCTTTCTCAACCGTTAATAAAGTATTAGGTTGGGGGATGTAGTAATTAAGAGTCTGCCTTAGCAAATGCACATTCACCTCAGGTTGACAATGACGTTAAGAGACCACCTGGCTTGTAAGTCCAGCTCAAAGTCATAAAAAAGGCAGTAACTCACAACTCATTTGTATATTGAAATATTTATGGGTTGGCAATGTGGCTTAGTGTATACTGCTTGCCTAGCATGCATGCATGAAGATCTGGGTTCAATTCCTCAGTAGCACATAAACAGAAAAAGCCAGACATGGCACAGTGGCTCAACTGGTAGAGTGCTAGCCTTGAGCAAAAGAAGCTTAGGGACAGTGTCCAGGTCCTGAATTCAGCCCCAGGACTGGCAAAAAATGGAGAGAAATATTTATTAATATTTATAAATACATATCTTAAGCTGGCCACCGGTGGCTCATGCCTGTAATCCTAGCTACTAAGGAGGCTGAGATCTGAGGATCGCGGTTCAAAGCCAGCCTGGGCACAAAAGTCTGTGAGACTCTTATCTCCAATTAACTACCAGAAAACCAGAAGTAGCCCTGTGGCTCACGGGGTAGAGCTCTCACCTTGAGCTGAAGAGCTGAGGGACAGCACCCAGGCCCAGATTTCAAACCCCATGACAGACTAAAAAATAAAAAAACTCAAAAAACAAAAAAAGCCATATATTGAAATATGAAAAACGTGAGTTTATAATTTTAGCTACACACATTGATTACATGTAACATTTTCTCCTCTCATAGCTGTTGGCAATTTTCAATTATATTTTTAATTATTATAAATTATAACATAGTAACAATTATTATAAAGTCTAAATTAGTTAACTGATCAATAGCTTTATTTCATACTATGGAAATGTAGATTACAAAAATAAAAACATTCTACACTCCCTTAAAAATGAAAAGCCAAAACATTTCAGAACTGGCAATGGTTCTAGTTATAGTAAGATGGTTTTACTCTTCTATTCCACATTCATTATTAAATGGGAATAAATTTGAAGCACCTGACCCATTGGAAAGCTATAGTAGATACTCAGTTGCTTAAAAAGCACCTGGAATTCAATGAAGCAGATAGTGTTGTACTGTAATCAGCATATGTAATAGGATCCCAATACACTTTTGATGAGGGAAAGCCAGAATTCTGATTCCTTGTGGGACCTCCATGCCTTTGAGTTCCAAGACTATAGATTTCTCCCTAACTTACTGAGTGAAGCATTTAATAAATATCTAACAGAATGCATCAATGCAAACCCACCACCAGCACTATGAGAACACATCTGCCAGTAGAAGTCACAAGCATCCCCTTGGTGCTAGCTTGACTGGACCCACTTGAAATCTTTGGTTTCTGTCCTATGGAAGTCCTGTGTTACTTCCAACATTCATTAAAAAGGCTCTGGATTTTGATCGCCATGTTATCCAATTTCACTTTGCAAATCAGCATAAACAGAATGACAGAAAATAAAGTATTAATGTCATATACAATTCTTAAGTTGAACTAATCACAAATTCAAGAGTAAAGTAGCATATGGCTTCTAAAAGCACTTTCAATCCTTAGTTTCTACTTCTTGAATTTGACCTAGTTAGACATAAAGCCACCAGGATAAAATATAATAGTTAAAATTCCAAACTACAATTGAAATGCACATAAAATAAACTATGTTGTAACTTTGTATGACTGTTGGCCAAATAATGCTGTACTTTTCTTCCATGCATTCCATATAATTATTATTGTTCCGCTAGTTTAAATCAAGGACTTGGATCCTACTGATAATAGTAAGTACAGTGTTCTTGTTTAAAACTATAATTAAATAAGGATGTGGCTTTAAAGTCTTACCTGCTGTGAAAACAAGGCTGAGCTCTTTGTATTTGCATAGTATGAATCTTTAAAGTGACAATTTAGCTGATTGTGAAATTTCTCAACTTCTTTAATCTTCAGAAAGTACTGCACAGCATGCAGTATTAACAATAAGAATTAAGGCTTTATTGAAGACTATACTCTCTATGGAACTTTTAAATTAAAACAGCATTTGATCCAAAATGTGTCAGTGGTTATTCTGCAAGGATATTTAAAATATTCTCTAGAAAAAAAAACCAAACTCTTCATTTCACTCTTAGTACAGACTAATAAGCTCTTCATCATCAATTATACTGCTCTAAAATTTCATGACTCTCATATTTACTATAATTTTATTTCCAAAACTTTCTTTTATGTATTTAATGTTCATCTATTGATCAAAATCATTTCAAATGGCCCCTATTAATGCAACTCACAGGGAATTCAAAATGACTAAGAGTAAATTTACTCCACATCCTGAAAGGCAACATTTTATCAACTACACTTGTCTTGGAACAAATGTTCTTTGTTTAAAAAAAAAATCCAGGCTGTTGATGAAATAGGTTTTGCTACAGATAATTTGTTACATCAAACTCTGCAAACATCAAGTGTTATTTTTTTAAATATGTAGACAATATTTTGTAGAAAAAGAGAGACAGTTGGTGCCTTTGGAATTGTTTTCTAGCAGTGAGCAAGCCACCACATTAGGTAAACCCATCCCTCACTGGATCCAAGTGCTTGGTGGAGAGAAGTCTGGGCATGGCAAAAGAGTCAACAGGCCCTGGAATAAGAAATATTATAGGTCTTCACTGGTTTCAGACTCTTCATCTTGGTTTTAGTCATAGAGTATCCTAATAAACAAAGAGCTAAAAGACATAAGTATCACCCTATAAACGACCCACCCACTAAGCAATCCCAAAGGCCAGGAACCACACTAAGTACTTTATGAGGTGAGCACCTGACAACTTTTAAGTCTTCACTGTCCCCATGATAAGTGCGAAACCATTCCCACTTCACAGGTGAGAAAACAAACCAAAACAACTGTATCAAAACAAACAACAAAAATCCCAAGAAACATGCTTCAAATCACAAAGCAAATTGCCAAATGGGGACTTTAACCCATTGCTTGTGACTCTGAAACCCATTTTGATTGTGATATACAGCCTCATATCCCATAATCATAGTTTCAATCATCTTAGAAAGATGATTATACTAATGCTACAAAAAATGAAGGGGGTGTATTATAGAAATACAACATTACGATTGTTTCTAACACATTTATAAGATTATTTCTTTGTTGCTTTGTATGTCCCTCCCTCACAGTATAACCCATGCTTTCACTGTATTTGATGTTGGTATAATTTGTGGAGGGGAAGGGGAAAAACAAATCGTTTAAATAGGGATACAGGTGGACCCATTGCAACAATGAGATGTACAAGTCGTTATGTCGAAAACTTTGGTGGGGGTGAGGGGGAAGGCTTGGGGAGGGCAGGGGGAGGATGGGAAGGGATGGGAAGGGGAAACAAAGGAGGAGGCTACAATGCTTGATAAGAAATGTACTCATTATCTTGCCCATGTAATTGTAACCCCTCTGTACAGTATTTTCACAATAAAAAAAAAAATAGTAAAAAAAAAAGTTAAAAAAGTAAAAAAAAAGAAATACAACATTAATTTCTGCTGAGGGATTAAAATACAAGTTGATTATTTCTTATGTGAAGTGCTTCGAAGTGTATCAGATTTCAAGGTTTGTAAAATTTTGTTATATGTGCATAGACCCCATTGGCCAAATAGCCTTACTCCAAACTTAACCCCAAACTTCAGTCCAAACTTCAGATTTTTTAGAGTTTTAGATTCTGAACTTTTGGATCAGGAGTGCTCAACTTGTAACAATAGCGACTACTGTGTCAGACATCATGTTATGTGTTAACCTTGAAATTTCACAACCACCTTGCTGCACAGACATTATTCTCATCTTACAGGTGACATGTTGAAACTGAAGGAGGCTGAATTAACTTTCTAGGTCATGCTGTCGTGGGATTTGAATTCAGGTCTGTGTCTTAAGTACATCCATGTCTTTCACAACTACAGTGCTCCTCAATGATTCCTTGTAAAGGAAAGGTGACACGAATTGAGTACTTAGTACAAATGAATGTTCCAGGAATTGGGCAACTTGTCCAAAGTTCACAAAGCCAGTAAATGACAGGAGTTAGAATGTTGAGAACCTTATAATAAATACTTCTCAACAATGATATTGATAATATTATTATTAATTACTAAATACTAATTTACTTTGCACTAATTGTGCATCATACAGTATTCAAAGGGCCGGCTTCCTGACACAATGCCAATAGCACAATCCAGTAAATGGATGATAGAGAGTAAAAGAAACTAGGTGGTGTTGAGATATAGACCTTTGCTAGTCTGGCTCACAATTTCAGAGTATCCACAGCGCCTGTTTAGGGATCTTGTTAAGTACAGAGTCCTGTGTCCTGCCCTATACTTTTTACATCAACATTTCCAAGGAATGGAGCAAATTGCCTGAATATTTACCAAGTTTCCCCAAATAACTGTGATACAGATTCAAGTTTTAAAACCATAGATCAATAGGAAAAATGAGTTAACTATCTTCCAGTCTGTTCTCCAAAATTATCTCTCTAGTTACAGATTTTAGTATGGTTTGAGATTCTAGTATACTAGGATTAGATTAATTTCTTGGAAATTATCATCATCTCTTAGTATTAATTAAAAGCATTCTTCTCCAGTTAAAAGTTAGTATGATTTGGTTCTATATTTTGCCTGTGTGCATACACACACACACATATTTTACTGGACAAAAGGCAGAATTGAGATGTTTCTCATTGTTTATGCTACGTGCCCTGGATTATGTATATTGAAAAAATTTAAAGGATATATTTTATATAACTATATAAAAATCCAAACTGCAAGTCCATGTACATAGAATTATATTTTCAATTTGTTTTCCTGGTGCCTACATTGAAATGGAGTGACTTTATATCAGACCGTAAAAAACAAGTGCAAAAATAACTGCCTGCTATTTTCACATCAAAAAATAACTTCAAATACCCTGAGTAAGGAATTAGTGCACTACTAGAAATATTTCCAATAAATGGTAAAAAACTTATCCAATAGGCCAGTCTGATGTTCACACATCCTTGTGAGTGTAAATGTGTATTACCATAAACTCAAAATGATTTTGGGTCTCGGTCTAACATTGTCATAACTAAACTTTTTAATAAAGCTAAGTCATATATAATACATGTTATAGCATAATATTTAGAAATATTCTTATATACAGCTGAGCACTGGTGGCTCACACGTGCAATTCTAGCTACTCAGGAGGCTGAGATCAGAAGATTGTAGCTCCAAGGCAGCCAAAGTCCAAGGGATTCATTCTCCATTTAATGAGAAAAATGCTGGCTGGAAGTGTGGCTCAAGTTGTAACGCTCTAGCCATGAGCAAGTAAGCCAAGTAAAAATTCAAAGCTTTGATTTCAAGCCCCATTATTGGTGGGTATGCACATGAAATGAACACAAGGAAATATTACTTCAATTGTATTAAAATATATTATCATATGGGAAAAATCCAGAGCATTACACTAAGGCAATCTTTTCCCTAATTGCATCAGAATACAATTAAGTGAAAGAAAGAATATGAAAGGTGATAAAAGGAAGAGGGGCTGGAAAATGCGAAGTATGATACCAATAATTGTAAAGCGGTTTGCAATCTCTACCAAATGTGTCTGTGTACACACTGGTTTACCCTATGATTCACATATCCACTTATGTTCACATGAGTAGACAACATGTTCATAGCAGTTTTATTAATTAAAGCACAAATTTAAAATGACTCAATATCCATCAACAGAAGATGTGTAAATAAACCAGGCATGATCACAAAGTGGAATATTATACAGCAACAAAAAGAATTACTGTTAGGTATTTTACCTGACACATGTCAAATGTTGAATGAAAGAAGCCAGACACAAAGAAGTACATTATCACAGTTTCAGCTGCATGGAGATCAGAAGCAAGTAAAACTACTCTGTTGATAAGAGGTCAGTATACTGGTTGCCCTTTGGGTAAAGGTTATTGATTAGAAAGGACCATTCAAAGGTCTTTCTGGAAAGTTGTTTTTCAAGATTAGTGATAGTTACAATGGTGTATATACTATTGAGCTGCACATTTATAATGTCTGTCTTAATATGCAAATTATAATTTAATATTTTGAAGCTAAAGAAAATAGTATGTTGGTTCTCAATGTTCAGGTTAACTTTGTGAATTAAATGACTTATAAACCATACCTACCATCAGTTTTATGGTAAAATTCTCTAATTTTTACCTCAGGTAAGAAGATGTTGAAGGCAACTTCAATTAAGACGCAATGTTAAGTTTATGCCTATGTAAACCACTTAACACCCTCGTCCTGTCACATTATCACTGGTTTCATTATGTAATGATTTCACTTTTATACACTGACACCAGTCGCTCATACCTGTAATCATAGCTACTTAGATGGTGGGATCAAAGGACTGCGGTTCAAAGCTAGCCCAGTTATGGTGAACCAAGGTGTAACTTGAATGTGGTCATTAGTGGGAGAAGATGATATTTAAACATTTCTAAAATGGATATACTCACATTTATGATGATGTTCAGAGATTCATCATTGGGAAGGAAAATACACACACTCCGGCGGTCTTGCATGACTCTGTTGTTATGAAAGTTCAATTTGTTCATTGTGTTGTAGGCTCTCCAATGGTCAGGGCTGGGCTCTGTGTCCTCAGCAAGTGCTCAGGTTCCTGGCACTCCAAAGTCAAACTTTCATCCTTATCACATCCCGGACAGAAGAAGCATCATGGCTTTCCACTATGTAGCTTTCATAGCTGTAAGAAAACCCAAAGCGAGTCTTGTGAAAACAGAGCAGTAAGGGTGGAGACAGAGAGATGAGAAGTGCACAACTGCTCTTGTAGGCACAGGGACAGCAGGTCTCCAGCCAAGACTGCTTAATTCAGCACATGAGAATTCACTGAAATGCATTCTGCAATTTGCCCGCTAACATCTGTTGCTAGAACTTCATTCAGTCATGAATTAACACTTAAAGACAATGTATTCAAGACACTGTTGTGTAGCTCATGGAATCAGATCTTGCCTTTGAGAAATTTCTAATTACTAAGGATTTTGAAAAAAAAAGAAAATAATAACATCAAATCAAAAAACCAAAATTCTCTTTCTTCCATTACTACCAAACTTTCATTCATTTTTTCAACCACTGTGGTCTGGCTTTCACTTTGTTTACTTCAGCAGTAGGCTCTGCCAAAGGAAGCCAGTAATCAATATCAAGAGCACCAGGAGTATCTGTAGGATTTGCAGTACCAATTTTTCTATGATATATGCTATGGTTATTAAACCCTCCTTAAAACTTTCAACTTAGTTTTTATGAAGATCCACTCTCCTGAGTCTTACTCTGATATGAAAATTTTTTCTGATTGTCTCACCAAATATTCATCTAATTGATACAAAGAAGTAGGAATTGTGTGTGTATACATAAATTACACCATGTTAATATATCTAAGAACTAAGGATTTTAAATATCTCTCATATGTAATCAATTTATTAAACATCAATTTTATTTTGCTTCCAAATTTCAACAATCATTATTTTAAATTTTTTATTAAGTAGTTGTACAAAGAGGTTACAATTCTGTAAGTCAGGTTATGAGTACAATGCTTCCTGATTAGTATCACCCCTTCCATCATTCTCCTCCATTAACCATTACCTTACATTTCTGTTTTATGTCGCAGTGTACTGGTGTGACCTTGTAGGACAATTTTGAAATAGTGGCAAAATGTTTTCCTGCTTTTGCTGGGCACCAGTGGCTCAGCCTTTAAATCTCAGAAGGCTGAGATCTGAGGAGCACAGTCTGAAGCCAGACCAGGCAGGAGTCCATGAGACTTTTATCTACAATTAAGAACCTTAGCCAGAAGAGGAGCTATGGCTCAAGTGATAGAGAGTGCTAGCTTGAGCACAAAAGCTCAGGGACAGCACTTGACCCTGAATTCAAGCCCCAGGGCTGGTACCAAAAGCTCCTAAAACAAAAATAAAAACAAATCCTACAAACAAGAGAGATGGACCTATTTGCTCCTTAAACTGCTATGTTCATTTTTGCAGCAGAATGGGAAAAAATAATTCTTTACATGCCTGTGAGGTAAATAAAATCTAGTGTTTCTTTTTAATTTATAAATAAAGTACCATCAACAAGAGAATTACTGAAAACTAAATAGAGATGGTAATCTTAAATATGTTATTTCCTTATGTAAGAGGAAGGCAACAACAGTCCAATCAAAAGTTCTGCTTTTCCTAAAGGATGACAGCAGCTGTTTCCCATGGGTTACATATCACCCCAGGCAGTCACTGAAGGGCAATGCTAAAGTTCTATCTAAAGTAGATGGCCAACTGTGTATTCCAGGACCACAAGTAATTGTATTCCAAATCTATTCATTCATCTAGAAAATACATGCTTTTAGTGTTACATTTCTAAAGTATCAGTTGAAGCAAACTTGGTTGCACCAAAAGCACTTGTGTGATTGTCATAAGTGCTGAATCCTGAGTACTATGTATACTCACACTGAGTACCAGATAGATGTTATACCTGAACATATGTAGGATATATGTTAGGAAACCATATTAGAGATAGGGAATTTGGGATAAAAAATTGGGTGCTGGTGGCCCATGCCTGTAATCCTAGCTACTTCAGGTGGCTGAGGTATGAGGATTGTGGTTCAAAGCCAGCCTAAGTAGGAAAGTTCATGAAACTCTTCTGTCTAATGAACTGTGCCTCAAGTGGTAGAGCACTAGCCTTTAGCAAAAAACCTCAAGGACAGAGCCTAGATCCTGATTTCAAGACAGGACCCTGCACAAATAAACAATGACAATAAAGAATTGGGAATAAGCAACTATGTGAACAATACAATCAATACTATAACTGAAAGAAAATGTTTTCAACATTTCAAAAATAGGAGTCCTAAGACAAGTCAAATGTGTATATCCAAAACATTTTCCTTAAAAAGAGTTGGCCCCCGTACTCTTAGCCCGCTTGTGAAGTTTTTGTTCTAGATTGGAGTCCATCAAGCTACAAATGATTGTTAAGGGTTTCCAACCAAAACAGAAGAATTAAGAGAGAAAGGGGAAGCATCTATTAGGTAGACAGGGAAAAAACATGGCAGACATAGTAAGTGGTAGATAACATGTGTTCCATCGTGGCACTTCTTGTTCCCAAAGGGCCTTGGGCATCTTTTTAATAATGCACCTTTTTAAAATAATACTTTTGAGTTCCTGTACAAAAGCTTCTTCACATAATGCCTCGAGTGCTCAATCAACCATGAGCCATCATGCAATGATAGTGCAAAGCCCAATAGAGGAGATATGGGCGAAGCCTCATACTATAAAAACTGCTCTGAGAGGACCCCATTGGGTGCCTGTTTGAGACCCCTTTCTGAATAGAGTCTGGCTATTTTCTTTCACAGCTTTCCTTTCACTTTTAAATAAACATTGTCTATCTTTTAAAAAAATGGTGGTCTAGGAATAAATAACTTTGCCAAATATTGCCCACCCCCCATTTGGGATTTCTCTTAAAAATTCAGAAAGGATTTAGGGCTGTAAGAAGTCTTGTAGACATTTTCTTAGTTTTAAGTTAATATTTTTCAAACTTACTTGAACATACAATACTTATTTTTGCCAAGGCATATCTATTAACCTATAGACTAATACCTTAGGAATGACAAATATAGTTCTAAAAGATTTCTTTCTCCAGTGTAATATTCTATAGTAATATTTTCCCCCATGTACTGGTATATTCCAACACTTATGACTCTTATTAAAAAATGTTTTCAAGAATAAATTCTAAGTTATGATTAAATGTGAAATATTTGTAACTGAACCCTTAGCTGATATAAATCCCAGTGTACTTCTTCTTATTTAAATTTATACTTCATACTGAGTTACTCCTATAATTTTCTATTTCTAATTAAACCATTTAAATCTGGTTATTTCTACTGACCTACTTTGAGAATTTGACAGGTAATCTAGGAAAACTATCTTCTGAGGTTTGGGATGTTTCCAGAGCTTCATTAAAATTACCTGAAAATTTCACTTGGGTACAACCTTTTATTTTATGGTTCAAATATGTAATAGAAAAGAAGACCGGATAATTTAAAGCACATTTAATAAAAGCTGAGTTTGGAAGAAGCAGTACTGCTTCATGGCTGCATTTTCTACTCTGAGAAGGACAAACTAGAAAAGTCTTAAAGGAGAGATAGAATTTTTTTTACTTTACTCAGGATAGCATTAAAGCTGATTAAAATGTTCCACGGAAATAGCAAAATCACCCTATCTCTAATATGCACCAGTATAAAATTTAATCTTCAATTGGGCAGTCCTGGGGAAAAGGCTTAAACTAAATGTCTATCAATTTGAATTGTAGAAATTAGCACTGGAGGATATTCCCCTTACACTCATGAGGCTAATAGCCTAGTTAAGGACTCAACGCTGCTAAGAAACTTCAGTATTGTTCCTGACTCCTAAGAGTGCACATTCTGATGGGCAATTCCATGTCCACCTCAAGGGAAGCCACCATGGATAACAGCTTTAAGTATATGAACACTGTGCTGTAATACTGTGGTAATGATCGTTTGGATTAAGCAATGTACTGTCTTTAATGTATGCCATTTTCCCTTAAATGGAGTATCAAAGTGCCTGTAGTAAAATGACCTCCATTTTTTGTTATTTATTTATCGAATAGTACAAAATGCATACATTAAATACTTACTATGTGTCAAGTGTTGTAAATGCTAAATGAATAATCCTACAAAATACTCTGCTGGGATAGACACACACAATAAACATGCAAG
This sequence comes from Dipodomys spectabilis, assembly GCF_019054845.1. Taxonomy (NCBI): domain Eukaryota; kingdom Metazoa; phylum Chordata; class Mammalia; order Rodentia; family Heteromyidae; genus Dipodomys; species Dipodomys spectabilis. Next base: position 16,156,554 of record NW_024870719.1, on the reverse strand, counting down.
AAGATAATGATATAAAAACTGTATTTCTGCTACGAAGAAAAGCAAATCCAGACTGGATGACAGAGTTGATGGAGACTGTGTTGTGGGATGTGGATGCTTTATCATATAAGATAGTGAGAAGAACTACTTCTCATAGGTCCATCTTTGAGCAGATAATTGAATCTATTAAGGTATGCTATTTCCTTCCTTCTGTTCATTCATTCATTCATTCCCTGTCCATCCATCTCAGGAAAGAGTTTTCCAGGCAGAGAGAATAGTAATTACCAAGGTTCACTTACTGTACAGAAAAGGTAAAATAATAGTACTAATGATAGTTAACATTCACTATACATTTGGAATGCTTAGGTACTGTTAAGGACTGGTGGTATGTTAAAGAAAACCACAAATTCTTTGCCATACTTCGCAATGATAAGTGGGAACTACTTCCCCTCTCCTTATATCTGGGACGGCCCCATGACTAGCTCATACTCAAAAGTTTTGCCTCACAGATTAAACTACTTGTGCAGACACTCTTTTTGTTACCTCCAAACACTCTGCACCAATGATTAGCTCAGGAATTTGAGTGCTATTTTTTTTGCTTGTCTCCTTTACTTATATCTTAGAGTACTCTTATCTTAATATTGCACATTTTCGGATGTACATGGCCCATGGCTTTGAAAAAGCTTCTTTTATTAGCACATATTGTATGAGATTTTATTCTAATTTCCATACATGCATGCAATGTATATGTGTGCATTTGATCAAATTAACCGCTTCTATTACTTCTTATCCTCTTTTCTTTAATTTTAATGGGTTTCATTATTCTATTTTCATATATGCATTTAAGTACTTCAATCACATTCACTGGTCCTTGGCCCTCTCCTCTGATATTTAGCTTTCTTAAAACTTAACTGTCTAAGTGCAGTGTATTCCCAAGCTGCCCACAGAAGTACCTTTCCATTATTACTAGATACTTGTTCCTAGAGGATCTTTTATTTTGATACTAGTACCTGAAAGGATAAAAAGTGACTTGGAAACAATGGACACATGGTTTTCAATTTTCACTTTCTTATGCTCTGTATTTGTGTTTGTGTGTGTGCCATTTCTGGGGTTTGAAACTCAGGGATTGAGCACTGTCCCTGACCTTTTGTGCTCAAGGCTAGAACTCTGCCACTTGAACCACAGTTCCACTTCTGGCTTTTTTGGTGCTTAATTGGAGATAAGAGTCTCACAGACTTTCTTGCCCGAGCTGGCTTCAAACCACAATTCTCAGATGTCAGTCTCCTGAGTACCTAAGATTATAGACATGAGCCACCAGTGCCCAGAATGCTCTGAATTTTGTATTCCAAGGATTTTTTTTGTATTTTTTTTAAAAGAAAGGGTCAATTGCTTATAAGAGTCATTTAGAAAGCATAAAATTACAGTATTTAATTTGAGGAATAAGTAGCTTGAATAGTTTCTGTTTCATGATCTGCTTTTGCAATGACTCTTTTACCATAGCAAAAAAAATATAACTGACATCTAATAACCTTGTGGAGTCAAATGCTCTGGAAAGAGTATTTTTTTTTTTTTTTTGCTGACTTTTTCTCACTCTCCAAGTTTGTCCTGGTAAATAAATAAAACATTGTGGAAGGACTAAGATTATTTTCTGTATCATTGATCCTTAAAGTGTTTTAAGGACAGAATACCAATTAAGAGTGACTTGTTGGAGTTATCAATTCTATCACAGAGGCTACAGGTGACCAAGTGCTGGCCAAACACAGCACCTCATTCTCCAACTACAGCTCTGACCTACTAGGTGAGCATATAACCTAAGTACAGAATTCCTCTGTGAAATGTTTTACAAATGTTTTCTCTTTGGATTGCCCTTTATAAGCAAACATATAAGCCTAGAGCTACTGGGAATCACCTTTGACACCTAGGCTATTAGAAGAACTTTCCTGAGAAGGCTAACATCAAAGAAGAAGAAAAGTTCAGAAAGCCTACTGATTACATCATTTGAGCTGCTGCATCTGAGAGCAGAAATCATCCATAGAATTCCCATAAGACTATAGTTTTCTCTTAAATTCTAGCATTTCTATTGAATATATCCTCTATAATATAGTCCATATAACAAAAATTTGATGATTACTTGATATATTCATTCATTCACCAAATGAAATGATCATTAACTATACACCAATGTTGATGTTTACTTTATTTGAAAAAATTTGCTTTGTTTTCAAATTTCTCTACACATAAAGAAGACCCAAGAGGTAGGGGGAAAAAAAAATGTCTGAGTAACAACTTGAGGAGGAGGTTGGTTACTAGTCAGACACTAACCATGGTTTTTTGGGGTTTTATTTTTTTTTGGGGGGGATCCGGTTGTGGGGCCTGAACTCTGGGCCTGGGCACTGTCCCCCAGCTCTTCAGCTCAAGGCTAGAGCTCTACCACTTGAGCCATAGTGCCATTTCCGGCTTTTTTCTTTTTGCTTATGTGGTGCTGAGGAATCGAACCCAGGGCCTCATGCATGCAAGGCAAGTGCTCTACTACTGAGCCACCTTCCCAGCCCCTAACCATGTTTTTAAGAGCACTAGGTACAAGTAATTTATGAGAATAATGCATAAATTCGTTTAAGGTAAACAAAGCATACTGGACAATTAATTCATAATTCATTTCAACACCAAAGGAATGTTTCATCATTTTGAATATTAATGTGTAGGTGAATAATCCTGTATAATTAAAGATCACAAGGTGTTTTTCCATAGTCATGCTGAATGTGCCTTTGTTGTATTGTTCATTTGTAATAAAATGGTTTTTCTGCACATATAGTAACTACACAGAATAAGTAATTCATACTTTGGAAACTGAATAGCTAACAGCATAACCACAGCAATTTGGTAAGAATAACATTAACTTTAAGCTTCTTTTATAAATTTGGTGAGGGGAATACCATTAAGCTAAGTATTAAATGCAACCTAATAGAGACTGTAATCCAACTGTAACAGTATTGCTAAGGGTCTTTGCATATTGCATGCAATGTTGGCTAGTTATATATTCAAAGGTTAAGTTTGGAAAAGGAAATACAGAAGTAAAAAGTGTAATATGCTACTTAACAACTTAAGACTGTGGAGTTGGGCTGCTTAGATTTGAAAGTCAGCTCAGACACCTACCACACCTGGATATACCCCCCTCTCCTTGAGAAGCCTCTACTTATTGTGTCCATTTCTCTCACCTTTGACTTGAGATTGTTGTGAAGATAATAAAGTATGTTACTCATTATGAAGCAATGAGCAAACACTGATTGACACGTAGCATGCACTATTTACCACCAACAGTATAACTGGCTTCACTTGATAAAACCAAGTGGGCGCACTGCTTTTTTGATGATATGCAGTAGTCATCATGGTGTCATTAATCTTATCTGGAGATCTAAAACAATTTTTTCCATTAATTAACAGATTATTTCACCTTTTTGGGGGAAGAGGGTCTTTGATATACAGCCTGGCCTGATCTCAAACTTATGATCCTCCTGCTTCAGCCTTCCATGTGCTAAGATTATAGATATGCATTGCCATGTCTTTTGATTATTTCACTTTTGTACTTAGCCAGTAAGGATTGCTACACCTTGGGGTTAAAGATAAAAAGAGGGCTTTCCAACTACAGCTGATCTGAACTGCTGCCAAGTAATACTCTAATGAATAAAACTAGCAATAGAAAAGGGAAAAAAATAGACAAAAAGAAGAAAAGATAAGTGAAATTCACACACTCACAGTTTGTGGTTAGTATTCTAACTCAAACCAATATGGCTTTGTCATAGTCCATTCATAAAGATTTTCATACCTTTTGGCTCAATAATCCCAACTCTAGGGAGCATATAAGGGGAAATAATCCAGCTAAAGACCCTTATATTTCTAAATAAAAGTGTTCACTGAAATGTTAAAGCGAAAACTAGAAAAAAACCTAAAAATCTAAATAAGCTTAACAATAGGATCATATTATCCAAGTATCATGCATTAAATATAATGTAAAAATAATATTTACTCAACACTTTGCCTTCAAATCACAAATATCTATGATAACTAAAAATTACCTTATTACAGAACTTTCAGGAATAAAGAAATCACCTAAATCAATGATTTAAAGACAAAAATAAAGAGGATCTTTAATACTCTCTCAGTCAATGAATAAGCACAAGTTAAATAGTATTTGAGTATCCACACTGAGGATCTTTTAAAATGCTTTGAACCAGAAGTATTTTTAGTTTCAAGGTTTTTTGGTTTTAAAAATATCTACATAGATGTGGCCAGTTGAACTTATAATCTGAAAAACCAAAATACAAACTCCTAAACAAAAACATCTTCAAGTATCAAGTTGGTGTTCAAGAAGTTCTAAATGTCAAAGCAATTAAGATCATGGATTTTCAGATTAGATCCTAACACCATTTCTGAATTTTGGCCCTTGGAGTGTTGATAATCTATTGCATGAATTAGAAGTTAACACAATAAAAACAAGAAGAAATTATTTAATTACATTTCATAAGGCTAAATGATGTAGGAAAAAAAATCTTTACATTGCAGGGAGAAGAAAGAATTGCAGTAAGAATGAGAAGTCATACAGATTAAGGCTGTGGTAGAGAAGCAGAAAAAAGGTTTGTATCCATCAAAAGGTCACTGGTCTTGCTCCTCTGTTCAAACCTAAAGACTGGATAGGCTCAACCATTTTGAACCGTGTCTCCAGCTGCAGGAACATTTTTTCCTTTTTTCCTTCCTTTCTTCTTTTTTTTCCCTCCCTTCCTTCCTTCCTTCCTTCCTTCCTTCCTTCCTTCCTTCCTTCCTTCCTTCCTTCCTTCCTTCCTTCCTTCCTTCCTTCCTTCCTTCCTTCCTTTCCATCCATATTCAAAGTGAGTTTCAATCTAAGATGTCCACATTAGAGTGTTCTCCTTCAGTTTAAGACACTTTCTTCAGTACCTAGAAAGGCTGTTGAGGAGATTCGTCAGGATATCACACAGTACTGTGCCATAACACAATGTTATATACTTCAAAGTCTTAGGTTAACTTAATCACCTTTGCTAGCTTTGGCAATGGTTTTACACCCTGTGCTCTTCTGATTTCTGCTCTTAAGTTTATTCTTCTATTCATTATTTCTTGCTAGAAACATAACCACTTATTTACTTGATGACAGAGGCAGAGCAAAAGGCAATGATACCAGTACTTGAGAAACAAAATCACTTTTTTATACTAAATATTAAAAATATGTATTGACTGGGAGGGGGAGGGAGAGTGAGGGGAGTGAGAAGGGGTGGGAATAGGAAGAGGAAAGATGGATGAATAGTCGTAGTACTCAATGTATGTATGTGAAAATAAAACTGGTGGGGGAAGGGATGGGTGATGAGTGGGGAATGATGGAAGGGATGATTGATGATGATGCACTGTAAACATAAATGGACATGTTAGATTGAAACTCCCTTTGAAGATAGAAGGAAGGAAGGAAAGCAGGCAGGCAGGCAAGAAGGAAGGAAGGAAGGAAGGAAGGAAAGCAGGCAGGCAGGCAAGAAGGAAGGAAGGAAGGAAGGAAGGAAGGAAGGAAGGAAGGAAGGAAGGAAGGAAGGAAGGAAGGAAGGAAGGAAGGAAAGGAGGGAGGGAGGGAGGGAGGGAGGGAGGGAGGGAGGGAGGGAGGGAGGGAGGGAGGGAGGGAGGGAGGGAAGGGAGGGGAAAATGATCCTGCAGCTGGAGGCATGTTTCAAATGGTAGAGTACCTATCGAGCAAGTGCTAAGCCTAAGTTCAAATCCCAATACTTGCCCCCCCAAAACAGAATAGGTTTCTCCAAGTCATGATTCTGGCTGACTCTTTAAACTGAAGAGTAATAAGGGTAATTCTGTTAATCAACTAGTACAAGGTTTCCATCCTGAAGTCCATAAAGAAGCCATAGGAATCTTTCAACATTTCAAAAAGCCAAACAGAAATAGTATATTTACCCAGGACATCACTCATTTAAATAACATTCATACATTTTTAGTGCTTATTTTGATAGCGCATTTAATTTGGCATGCCAGAGCTTAAAAAAAGGGGGTCGGGGTGGGGGAGAAAGCAATCAAGCAAGCAAGTAAGCAAATGCCTAATCTTGTTTTGACAGGCAATCTTTCTGAACACAAAGACTGAAGAAGCTGGGGGAAAAGGATCTTTAGTAGCTGAAAAATATTTAAGTGTAAGAAAAAAAATCTCATCTCTCTTCTGTCTAGTCTACCCTTTTTTTCTTTGGTCGGTCGAGGGGCCTGAAATCTGGGCCTAGGCTCTGTCCCTCAGCTCTTCAGCTCAAGGCTAGTGCTCTATCACTTGGGCCACAGCACCACTTCCACTTTTTCTGCTTATGTGGTGCTGAAGAATCGAACCCAGGGCCTCATGCATGCAAGGCAAGCACTCTACCGCTGAGCTACCTTCCCAGCCCTTAGGCTACCTTTTTAATGACTTTCTTCTCTCTACATACTTGGCTGTGTTCTCAAATGGTTTTGCTTTTATTTTTAAATTATTCTGTGATTTATCTAATTCTTTTTTTTAAAGGTACCAAAATAATTTTACTTTTGCTGATTTTAATTCAGCTTCTCAAACTTTATCATATCACTATTTATGTGATGATTTTCCCTATCTTTTTTTTTATTGCGAGAATACTGTACAGAGGAGTTACAATTACATGGGCAAGATAACAAGTACATTTCTTATCAAGCATTGTTGCCTCCTCTTTGTTTCCCCTTCCCATCCCTTCCCATACTCCCCCATCTTCCCCCACCCAATCCTCCCCCCCACCAAAGTTGTAAAGTTCGCTTTTCGACATAACGACTTGTACATCTCATTGTTGCAATGGGTCCACCTATATCCCTAGTTAAACGATTTGTTTTTGCCCTTCCCCTCTACAAATTATACCAACACTGTATTTGATGTTGATTTGTCTAATTCTTTCAGTCCATCCCTCATATGCTAACAGAGTGATTCTGTTAAACTGCATATCTGATCATGGGTTTCACATTCTTTCATGGCCCAATATCTCTACAAGAAAACACCTAAATGTCAAGGCACTATGATCTTTTCACCACCAGTCCCACACATACCAAGTGTGACCATCTTTCAAAATCATGTTTTAAATTAGTGAAACTCATCTTTTTGTGGTTTCCTCAAGTCTTGCTCCTGTGCTCAAGCTTTTAACCAGTTTCCTTCTGTCTAGAATATCCTTTCTTGCCTACTGTATGTAGCATCCTCTACCCACTTACAGGAAAACAAAACATCTTGTTCTCTGCAAAAATAAGACAGAATCCAAATCTCCTCAGTGACTGGTTCTGTCCATATCTTTACAATGCCTGGGGTCATAGACCCTCAAGCTGAATAAATTGTGTGGTCTTATTTACCCAAACTGTAAGTAAATTCCCTAACAAGAATGAAATTGGGTTCTTTATTACATCACACCCCTCACCCCCACCAATGAAAGTCAGCTTCGATCGCATCTTTTGTGAGTATTTTCTTTAAGTTTGTTCTAGGGGAATAGGAGTACGTTTGTTTGTTTTTTTCTTCTCTCCAAACTTAGTCGACAAACAATGAAAGAGTAGCTTCCAATACCATCAACAAAATTATTTCTGGCAAGTCTCCATGTGTTTTAGCTTGAGCCAACTCATGTGAAAGTGGACATATAAGAAGACCTATTAGTTGGGATACACTAAGTTGCAAGTACTATGAATAGCTAACTCAAACTTGCTTCTGAAGCCAAATTGCCTGGCTCTAACTCTTATCCAAATATTAACTAACTAATCCACAATTTACTAACCCTGGACAACTAGTATAGGACCTTACAAATCTATTTACCTCTCTTGCTCTGCTTTCATATTTGTAAAAATAGTAACAGTATGTCTTCTACAAGGTATTGTTAAGCATAAAGGTAAGTACCATGTGCTAACTATTAGCAGTTACACAGCAAAACAAGTTACATGATGTAAGTGGAAATTATGAAGCTAAATTAATTTGGAGCCTAGAAGTAGGATGGCTGGGCTCATGGGTGGCTTGCTATGGCAGCTTACAATATCATATCCAGGATTTAGCTTCTTCCTGGTACCTTGAAATCAGCTCCATCTGAAGGCTAGTTATTATCTCTTGGAGCGGCCAAACCAATCAGTATGCAAGAACATTGATGCTCATTCTGATTCAATGTCTTCAGTCACATCCCTGGGCAGAAATAACCCCAATTCTAGATCTAGAGGTGGGATCGACTTTCCCTGAAGTACATGGACATCAAAACAAAACATGGGTATCCCTGGGAACTGAGGAATGAGAAAAGATACTAGACACGCAATACTAACAAGGAGAAAGGCAAGGAAAAAAATTTCATGAATTTTAAATTAGAGAAACTTTCTTTTCACAGCCATCTGTATTCAAAAGTCATATTGGGTTTAGCAACCAGGCACAAAAATTCCTTTCAACCAAGATGAATTTCTAGCATGACACTGCCAACACAAAGTGCTGTTCTCAGGGAAAATCCTCTGACTTAGAAGCATCTGCTTCTAATTTCCACAATGAAATCTTTGATTCTTTCATTCATGGGACCTGCACTCAATACTCTGACACAGGAATCACAGTTTTCAAAATAGTGATTTTTCTATGAAATTCTCATTATTTGAGAGCAGTATATGGAATCTTAACATTATTTTTCCCCAAATATTTTTCCCCAAAGACAGTGTAATACTAAAGCATTTGGGAAGTTATTAGCTTTCTTAGAACACTGCATGCAATTTTCCACTTTATTAAATATCTCTTAGCAGCAACAATAGTACATATAGGTTAGAAACATAAAAATCCATTAATGAAAGGATAAATAAGATATTATATATGAAAAGAATTTGTTACATTAACAAGAATGAATCCTACATTAACAAGAATGAATCCTAAAAACAATGTTGAACAAAAATGCATGTAACAGTGATTATATAATACGTAAGTGGTTGTATTTCTATATATAGAAAATTCAAAATAAAAAGAATATTCATGTAGGAATGCATATATATGATAAGACCATAAAGAAAAGCGAAGAATGATCAACTCGAAATTCTAATTGTGGTGCTGGGTCAGGGCCTGGATTATGGGTATTCAAAAAGGAGTGAGGAGCTTCAAAGGTTCTAGAGAAGCTTTCTTAAGCTCAGTAATCAATACAATAGTGTCTTGTCACTATTACTATTTAAAATGTATCCAGAGTATTATAAACACATTCTATGTGTGTATTTGAAAATTTTAGATAGTAAAATATAGCATAAGTATTGATATTGGAAACACTTTTAAAAGATGTATAATTCAGTATGTAAATTAGTATAAAAGTTTCATAAACATGTTATAAAACTGCCTTCAAAATGCCTGCTATATTTCCTATCATAAGGTGAGTCCACTGAGGATTTTATGAAGAGTTTAACTACAATATCCTAGAGCAAATGCTGTTATTATAACATTTTATAATGTTATTGTTACAAAATGTTATTTTACCTACTATATGTACCATTGTTTTTATGGCTTTGAAATGAAAAAGACCTTTTGAAATGAAAAAGAGCTTTTAGTATTGTTACTAAATTCTTGTAGAAGAAAATTTAGTGACATTAATTTCTGAGATTCTACCTTCTACTAACTAAACATTGTAATGAAGTGCATATAGTCAAATGAAAACTTCACCAGTTTCAATGGGAAGGGACGGGAAGGGAAAACAAAGGAGGAGGCTACAATGCTTGATAAGAAATGTACTCATTCTCTTGCCCATGTAATTGTAATTTTATTTTTTCAAAATAAAAAAAAAAAAGAAAACTTCACCAGTTTCACAGTCCTTAAATTTTATGGATTAAAAAAAAAAAACCTACAGAAAATGACCTGGGTATGATGATCTGTCATTTTGGAGCCCCAGAAGTGCTTTTTCCTTACAGAATTTTTCTTCTATTAGTTCTACATAAAAACACAAATGGGTAGACAAATGGGTAGGAAACCATTTACTTTACAGTATCCAGAAAGTTCATGATTAATATATTTAAATGGAAAGTTAAGAAATATTAAAAAAAGACTGAACTTAGTCAAGCAAATCCAAATGCTAATAAATCATACATCTTACACTGATAGTTACAGAATTACATATGAAAAAAGTTAAGAACCTAGAAAAATATTTTGAGACGTCAGCAATCTAGCTTTTGCTCTTACACACATAAGTTATGGAGTGGAGACTACACTGTTGCCTGGAGACAATGAGCAGCATTTGTTACAGGTTGGTGCTTGTCTGTCACTTTTTCTCTTCCCATTTTCTCTTTCTTTCTCTTTTACACACACAGACACACATGTAACAGAGAATGGTGCAAACTGAGATGCATGAAGCCAGATACTCCTTATAGTTAAAGAAGATCAAAAGCACAATCTTCAGACTTCAAAGTGAAATATTCCTCAGAACATTTTAACAAGGTTTTATATGCTACAAAAGTCTTTATTCAACACACCCTGAGGGGTTTTTTTTACACAAGTTAGAAACAAAGTTGTCACATATGCTTACAAAGACAGAACTCTGATTTACAGCTTTAAAAGCACTAAATATAAATGACAAAAGTATTTATTTTTATGTATGATTTCTTTATTATAGCTTCATAAAATATTTACTTCATATAGATTCATTGGCAAGTAGCAATTCTGTATCAAACATATTGTATCCATTATGTATCAAACATGTTCTATCCTAACAAAGCCTTCAAGGACCAGAAATCCAAAGTCCAAACTTGAAGCCACTCTTGCTTCTCCATACTGTCATCAATCATGAGCCCTGAGTTCAAGCCCCATGACCAACAAAAAAAAATTGTCCCAAGTGGAATTTTATTTTCAAGTAGCACTTACCTATGAAGTAACATGTACTTCCCATATGCCATTCTCGGATTTTATTTCTGTTACGTCTTGTCAAGAGAGGTTTTGAAATAAGTTAGACAAAAGTCAATTCAATCATTATCAACTGATTCTAAAAGGAATAGAAATAAAGCCATGTTGTGAGCCTCTGAACTTTCTGGTCCATGTGAAACTGACAAAATTCAATGGTGATTCAGACATGGAATAGCTCAGTCAAGTCACCTCCATTTGACCTACCTTTTCATTGGATTTTCTGGTTGTGTGATATGCTCCCCACCCCCCACTGTCAAGAGAGACATTCCTTCTTATAGCAATCATCCTCTGATGCTGTGTGAGAGACTTAAGGTCTAGCTTTTAAAGGGTGTGGAGGAAGGAAACCAAAATTACACCTTAGCTTACACTAACATGGTTAATCTTCCATGAAAAAAAGGAAACCATACCTCATTCTTGAAGGTTAGAGTTTAAAAAGAAAAAAAAAAGCCCTCAAAACTCAGAAATCAACCTATCTCCTCTCAGCATTTTTGTTTTGTTTTGTTTTTCCCCTGTATGGCTTTAATAACAATGGGAAAGCATCTAGTCCTGAGATGACTTGTGGATTTTCACTGTGGAAAAACTGGACATACCAAAGTCAGACCTCACATATGTCAGGACCACTGCCCAACTCCAATGGCATATTGTAACCCTATTTCTCCATTTATGTTCTTCCTAATAAGTCTCTCTTGTACCAACAATTGCCAATGACCTTTCAACTATATATTTCTTTTTATGGTTTCCAGAGCAATGCATTCATTTAAATAAATTCATTAAATTCAATGTGCTCTCACCAGTTGTCCTATGTATATTGTCCTGATAAATAGACCCTGAGAAGATTTAACAAGTTCATCATTTAATAAGTCTCAATTAATTTTTATCACATAGTATTGTGCAGGGTCATCTGTTGGAACAGATTTCTTTCTTAATAGACCTTAGTTTTCAAAAGTCATAGATATTGTGAGTTTTGAATAAATTTGGTGGACAAGTTAGTTCCTTACAAGCCTCAACTTGACTGAAGAATAAAGTATCTAGGCAGGAGACAAAACTGTATTAGAGCCTCTGCTTAGCATATTAAAGCCCTAGTCTGAATCCCCAACACTGGGTAGGGAGGAAGAAGGATATAAAAGGAAGAATGTCTATTTTCCTTTCACAGTCTTCACATTTGGAAGAATGAATTAAGAATTAGTACTAGTAGCAGGGCACTGGTGGCTCACGCCTGTAATCCTAGTACTCAGGAGGCTGAGATCTGAGGATCGCGGTTCAAAGACAGCCCGGGCAGGAGAGACCTTGAGACTCCTATCTCCAATAAACCACCAGAAAACCAGAAGTGGCGCTGTAGCTCAAGTGGTAGAGCGCTCGCCTTGAGCTGAAGAGCTGAGGGACAGCGCCCAGGCCCAGAGTTCAAGCCCCACGATCGACAAAAAAAAAAAAAAAAGAATTAGTACTAGTAACAGGTGTTCTACTAGGGAGAGCTAAAATTCTTCTTTCTCAGATACAAGATCTACAAAAGTGGTATATTATTTAGTGGCTTTTCACTTTCAACACAGGTCTTAATAACTGGAGATTAAATCTTGAAATACCTTCTAAAAAAGTTTACCTTACAAGAGCATCTTCTAAGTGAATGCAATCTCCCCAGAGTTTAGAAATCATCCCCCCCTTCCCTGCCAAAGTGTAAGAAAACAAGACACTTTCCTTGAGATTACATACATATATAGAATCTGGAAGTAATACCTGAATTTCCCTACTTCAGGGAATAAAGTCATTAGGAGCATGGTAGCATGAAAGTACTTCACTTCAGTCTTATCAATTGTAAATACATACAGTAGATAACCTATAAATCAACATCTATTTGCAAGGGGGTAAAGTGGACCCTTGGTATGCACAAGTATATGGTTCTAAGGAGACTGTGGAAATAAAACCATGAATATAGAGTTCCATATTCAAACACTATGCAAATTTACCCATACTGAATATATATAGGTCGACACTTCCAAAGCCACAGGGAGTTGTCTACATTGCTGTTGCAAAAAATTACCTTTGCTGACATTAATGCTGTTCACCAAAACTAGATCTTATTTCATGCACATTACCTCTAATACTATAATCCAAGCTACTGGAGTTTGGCTCTAGGAAAAGCATGAAGACCTTATCTGGAAAATGACTATCAAAAGGGCTGGGGGATGACTCCACATAGGGAACATGGTTAGCAAGCTAAGAGGACCTGAGTTCAAACCTCAATGCTACAAAACAAAAACAAACCTACGCCGGGCGCTGGTGGCTCACGTCTGTAATCCTAGCTACTCAGGAGGCTGAGATCTGAGGACTGCGGTTCAAAGCCAGCTTGGGCAGGAAAGTCCGTGAAACTCTTATTTCCAATAAACCACCAGAAAACCGGAAGTGGCACTGTAGCTTAAGTGGTAGAGCGCTAGCCTTGAGCTGAAGAGCTGAGGGACAGCGCCCAGGCCCAGAGTTCAAGCCCCACAATGGACAAAAACAAACAACAAAACAAAAACAAACGTACATTCTTCCCTAGTGTTGCTTACATGTTAACTATTATGTTACCTCAAATCTTTTTTACATGTGAAGCTGAGTATAAACAAAGTGAGACAATATAAAATTATCTAAACTGGTTAAATCCATGGCTTCAGAAGATTAAATTTAATCTCATAACTGAAATGTAGGAAATAATGGAAAATGACTGTCATTTTCAAGGATATACCTAAAAGCAATGATTCACAAAAGTTTTCGTGTTTACAAAAGTTATCACTTAGCAAGAATTACGGAGCAACATAATCTGTCCTTAAAAGAAAAAAACAAACTAGTTTTAAACAGGTACATTTCACTTATTACATTGTGTAACTATTTATTATCCTTCTGTCTTCCTATACACCTTCAAGATTCTGGATTCCCCCATGCTTTGTTCATTACTGAATTTCAGCAAGTACCTGGGACATAAATGAGACTGGAATGAGACAAGAGATTATAGATGTTTTCATAGTAGCTTATAAGCAAATAAGTGACTCAACTTAAGTGACACACTTCCTATAGAAAGGTTTATGGTAGAAATGGTTCCACAAAACACTGGCATTAGTTCACAGTCTTCTTACTTCTAATTTAAAGATTACAAAGTTAGAGCTGAGAAGGTGGCTCAGTGGTAGAGCACTTGCCTTGCATGCCTGAGACCCTGGGTTTGACTCCTCAGCACCACCTAAACAAAAAGAAAAAAAAAGCCAGAAGTGGCGCTGTGGCTCAAGTGGTAGAGCGCTAGCCTTGAGCTGAAGAGCTGAGGGACAGCACCCAGGCCCAGAGTTCAGGCCCCACGACTGGACCGACCCCCCCCCCCCCCAAAAAAAAAAAATTACAAAGTTCTAAAGAGATCACGAAATGGGTTAGTGCATAACTAACCCATAAATGTAAAAGATCGATCATTTCAAAATACTTTTAACTTCCCTTTTCTACCAGTCCTAATAAAAGGATTTTTCAAGGTAACAGGATAGTGCAAAACCTGGCACATAACTGGCTTCTGGTGTATTAAATAAATGTTTTGAGCTGGGTGCTGGTGGCTCATGCCTGTAATCCTAGCTACTCAGGAGGTTGAGATCTGAGGACTGTGGTTCAAAGCCAACTCAGGTAGCAAAGTCCATGAGATTCTTATCTCTAATTAACCACCAAAAAGCTGAAAGTGGAGCTGTAGTTCACTATGTAGAACTCTAGCCTTGAGCAAAAAGGCTCAGGGACAGTGCCCAGGCCCTGAGCTGAAGCTCCCAAACCAACACAGACACACAGACAGACAGAGACAGACAAGACAGACAGACAGACAGACACACACACACACACACACACACACACACACACAATCAGTGCTTTTGAATTCTGTGCCAGGTTAAACCTATTATTATGGAATAATAATAGATTATTTGAAAAGATCTTCCTCTGTAGCTCACACAAAAATTCCCTGTGACAAGACCTGTGTGAGCTAAAGAACACTAGTTCATTTAGTATCTGGCAGAGACTAAAATTGACTTTAAAAGTCAATCAAGAGTAATTTTTTTGTCTTTTACCTGTAGATTTACAGGCACATTCTAATTACTAGAAATGAGGGAAACCATTCAAACTATGCTTCTTTGTGTCTGGCTTATTTCACTCAATACAATTTTTTTCCAAGTTTTCCATTTCCTTATGAATGGTGCAATATCATTCTATCTGAAGAAAACATAAAATTCCATTACACACACACACACACACACACACACACACATATATTTCTTGATCCTTTGTCCATTGAGGGGCATCTGAATTGATTCCATATCTTGGTTATGGGAAACAATACTACAATGAACATGGTTGTGCTGGTAGCTTTAGTATTGCCTTGTCTGTGGTCTATTGGATAACTGCCCAGGACTGGACTTGCTGGGTCATGGGGTAGTTCTATGTTTAGTCTTTTGAGGAACCTCCATACTACTTTCCATAGTGGTTGAACAAATTTACATTCCCATCAACAGCCTAGTAGAGTTTCCTTTTGGCAAATCCCCATCAGTATCTGTTACTGTTAGTTTTCTTGATAACGGCTATTCTAACTGGGATGAGGTGAAAACTCAATGTTGTTTTGATTCTCATTTCTTTTATGGCCATAGATATTGAATATTTTTTCATGTGTCTACTGACCATTCTTACTTCTTCTGCGAAGTCTCTCTTCAATTCATTAACTCACCACTTATTAATTGGGTTGTTGTTTCTTTGGGGGAGTATTTGGGGAAGGGATTAGTTTTTTTGAGCTCCAAGTGTATTTTAGATATGAGGCCTTGTCTGATGAATAGTTGGTAAAAGTCTGGACTTAATAAATGAAATGAGACTCTATAAACATTCATATAGTGAGACCAAAGGAGGATATTCTTAAGAAAGGATCACAAAGGCCCAATATGTGCAGATGATCATATAAAATGTTTATTGAAATGAACTCCAAGAAATTGAAACAAGAAGTTTTTTATTACTTTGCTTTATGTTTTTGTTTTTGTTCTCTCTCCTTTGTTGCTTTTTTAAAATTTTCTGTACCTTTTGTTTTATATGTAAGCTTATCTGTTTCGGGGAGGGTAAGGGGAGAAATGGTGGAACAAAGAGTGAACAAATGCAGCAGTGATATTCACTAGACACTACGTTGAAAATGAACTATACATTTGTGGGGAAGCGGGGTCGAGAGAGAAAAAACTGGGAGAAAATGAAAGAAGAGGTGACACTGTTCAAAAAGAAATGTATTCATTACCTGACATATAACTGCAACCCCTCTATATTTACAATAAAAATAAATTTTAAAAAATAGGAAATAGTTATTTTTAAAAAGAGCCAAAGAGTAAAACAATGTTACAGCCTCTTTGCAAACACTCTACATGTGCTTTTATCAACAGAATGACAAGTGACCAGAAACAAAATGCCAAACCCTAGAAATTAGGAGCATACACCATGTTCTGGTTTTGTCATGAACCATATCAGGCAAAGGTGTCAAGTCATTCAAGTCACTCAATCTCTTCATCTGTAAAATGAAAGCAACCACTTCAGGTATCAAACAAAATAAAGCAAAGCAAAAAGTTCTCGTAGAACTATAAAATCACATAGATATAAATTATTATAATGCTAGAAAATCTAGAATGAAATGCATGCTCATCTTCCTTAATTTTTAAGAATTTATTATTTTTTATCCTTATTGTTTTAGACTTCTTGGATAATCTGAGAAAATGCTCTGCATCCCTGTCCTATAAATATACATCCATGCACATACATACAACATTCTGAGTATAGTTTTAAGGATTCACAATTTCCCTCTATTTGCAGCCGAGTTTAAGGAACCTGCTTTAGACACACATATACATCAACAATTCCACACTTTTTCTGCCGGCACTGTCAGTGGTAAATGAACATGGAGTGTGTGCATCACACTTACAAAGCACTTTCAGATGTGATTTAAACAGTGTTCCTTAGAAACACTTTATGTGATCCCTGGTCTCACTCAAATATCAAAATTCAACATTTGAGTGATTTGTTTTAGATACATATATATATGTATACAAATACACATATATTCAAATTTTAATGAGAATTCTTATTCATGCCTTATGGTTGTTTCCAACTATATTTAGAAAAACTGAATTAAAGTCAGATACACTTTTGAAAACTTATTTTATAGTAGAGCATCTCCAGGAATTGACAATATACTTAAAATCATTCTTCTAATAAAGAAATTTAAAATATGTAGTTTTTCTATTCTGAATCTAATCAATGACATCTTGATCTGTTTCAACAAGGTAAATGCTCTCTTTCATAGTTACATTCTACTACTAATCTTCAAAATTCAATCTTTATATTCTTTGGAAAATTTATATAACAATATTGACATTTTTCAATGCCTATATTAAACCTAAATGTACATATACATATATACGTGTATATGTGTGTATATACATTTATATAATCTAAATATAAAATACACTTTCTAGGCAAGAGTTCTCCCACTTGAGTTATTCCCCAAGCCCCTCACATAGATTTCCGTAAACATTCTGTTTAGTTATTTTTATGGTTGAAAGTTCTCTCTGACTTGTTCAAGGTTTAAGTTAACAAAGGTAATTACAAATAACTTTAGTTATACTGTTAGGAGGAAAAACATATATGAATAAATGGTATTATTTATACACTAGGATGAGAAAGAATATATATCAGTTTAGTTACTTTTCTACTAGCTTTTTGACCCAATATAGAAGACATCTCATGCAGAGATTTTTTTGTTGTTGTTCATATAATAATAGATGACACATAGGTAGTCAGTTATAGCAGAAACAGAAAAGAAGAAAGTTAATAGAAGTCAAGGACAGCAGAGAGGTGGCGGGCACAGTGGCAGTTTTATTTAGAAACAATCCTAACTTTTTCCTTTTGTCTCTCTAATCTGAAAGGTATACTAATATAAAACTCTAACATTAGAAATGATACCCATTATCATCTAATTTTTAGGCCACAGAGCCATGCTCAACTCAAATAGTCAAAGACTAACATCAGTTTTAGGGCCCTCCTCCTCAGGAACAATTGGACAGCTGGACAAGTGACGCAAGGAGGGAAAAACTGCATGGATGGTTCAATGAGACTTTTCAATGGATTGAGCTAACACTTAGATCAATTCCTGGATAGAAGAGAAAAAAATGTGTGTACACTGAACTTTCAATAGGCTCACAGAAAAACAACAACAACAGCAAAAACCTCATGCATAAGAAACCTTTCTCTTCTGGAGGCCTAGAATAAACCCCGAAGTCATACAAAAAATAATGCCTTCTAATGTTGAAAATGAACAGGTAATTTCTACTTCTGCATTCTACTAGTAGTTTTAAAAGTTCAATCTAGGATCTTTTGCCTATTGAAAGGACACTTGTTAATTTTTCATAGCCTTGAAAATTTAAGCAACAAATATATATTTTTCAATGTCAACATTGGACTGAACACATCACAGTTTACTTATGCCAAATTTAAGAGGTAGGAACTTGGGTTGTGATAAACACTTGTGTGTATGTGTGTGTGTGTTCATGTGCGCACACGTGTGCTGTTAATGGGGCTTGAACTCCAAGACTTGCGAGTTCCCCTTTAGTTTTTTATTTATTTATTTATTTTGCCATTCCTTGGGCTTGAACTCAAGGGCCTAGGCACTGTCCCTGAGCTTCTTTTTGCTCAAGGCTAGCTAGCACTCTATCACTGGAGCCACCTTGCCATTTTCTGCTTTTTCTGAGTAGTTTATTGGAGATAAGAGTCCTAAGGACTTTTTCTATACAAGCTGACTTCAAACCATGATCCTCAAATCTCAGCCTGGTGAGTAGCTAGGATTACAGGTATGAACCACCAGAGCCCTGCTCTCCCTTAGCTTTTTTTTTTTATCAAAGCTGCAACTTCACCACCTGAGCCATAGCTACATCTCCAGCTTGTTGCTGGTTAATTGGAGATGAGTCTCATAGTCTTTTCTGCCCAGGCAGGATTCCAACCAGGATCTGAGGAGATCTCATCCTACTAAGTAGAGGTTAACACCATTTTTGTAGTTACTTTCTCCATGGGTAAGCAGATCACACCTGACTTGCTGAAGGTTAAATCCATTCACAGTTCTCACACCTTACCAGATCAGAAAGCTGTAGCAAGCTGGATTGATGTCAAGAACCAGCAGTGTTCTGAATATCAGGAAAGAATTAGAGAGAAAAGGAATTGCAGCCTCTATCTGTCCTCAAGATACTTACTGCCTCCATGACAAGCAGTGACCAACCTTGACAACATCAGATCAAAACTCACACACAACACTCACCACTGCAACACATCTGGCCAGGATCCCGAGCACTGGGGAAGGCTGCAGCTGATAACTAACCTACTCAAGCCCTCAAAATCCCACTGCCTGACCCACCTCCAATGCAATTTAAGGTATTATTTCAATCTCAACAGAAAGCAGGTTATATGGTAAAATGCCTTAATTTAGATTTATGTCTGTAATATACTGATTACAAATTCTTGAAAACTTTCTGGTCAGGAAAATAGGTCTAGTTCAAGATAGTATTAGGCAGTTATTAGGAATATTTCATTATATTTTAGATTAGTTACATTAGTTTTCTCTACTATATTTTTACTCTACAACTGAAATACATGAAAATTTCTTTATACTTCTCTAAGCACCTGTAAAGCAAAAGAATGAGTAAATTACAAAGCATCTGTTTAAATGTCCTTTCTCACAGATTTAAAATAAATATGGATTCAAAATAATGACACTGGAGGTTCAAAGGATTCCATTTAGGAAAAATCTTCATTAGAATTCACTTTAATTCTTGATGACAGGAATTTTTCACAAATCACTCTCTAATTTGATTTCCTTAAATAGTTTTACTATTACATTAGGAAGTCTTCAGTTTATTTGAACTAAGCCTTTCTTAAAATAGGTTAATTTTCCTTCTATAATTAGAAGTAACTCAAGCTTCTTAACAGAGTTTTTTTAATGGCACCATTGCAGTTGAGGTTTTTTTTCAGCATGAAATTTAGCTACGAAAGAAATTAGCTTTATCACTATATTTAGATTGATTTTGGTTAAAAGTATAGAACTCTTATTTTGGAAGAAAGTACATATAGCACGTCTGATGATATTATATGTAACTCCACAAAATTCCATTGTGTTTTGGCTCACATGTCACTAACTTTACTACTGAAACTTTTTCCATGGTATAACTTCACACCAAGATGAGTAACTTCTTACTATCTTTTAGTCACAAGATTTTAAATGATTAAATCAAGACGCAACCCACTTCTTTTGGCTCTTTGTGGAATATATTTTTTAACCATGAAAAAAGCCAGATGCTGGTGCCTCATGCCTGTAATCCTAGCTACTCAGGAGGGCAAGTTGTGAGAACTGTGATTTGAATCTGGCCAAGGAAGGAAGTCCTTGAGACTCCTTTTTTTTTTTTATACTTCCACATTTTACTAAAGGTTTAGTTTTTTTATTTTATTGTCAAGGTGGTAATAGTGGGGTTACAGTTACGTAAGTATGGTAGTGATTACATTTCTTGTCTAACTTGCTACCCCTTCCCTCATTTTTCTCCCTCTTCCTTTCCACCCCCTTCCAGTCTCCCACCCCTCCCCAACATGACACAAGAGGCTTTTCTATGCCTCCATCAGAAAGAATGTCATTGCCCACATTTGTTAGGAAATGGAAAGACTTGGAAAAAATTGTATTAAGTGAAGTAAGCCAGGCCCAAAGAAACATAGGTCCCGTGGTTTCCCTTATTTGCAATAACTAGTATATGTCTGGGACCAGTAGAAAGGTCAAAAGCTATATACATATGACCAGATAAGATGAAGGTTAAGTGACATGAACCCCAAGATAGGGGACACAAGTGGTTTTTTTCTTGCTATTGTTTCTAACGTATTTATAAGGTACTAGGTGATTTTTTGTTGCTTTGTATGTCCCCTTTCCCATGGTATAACCCCAGTTTTCACTGTATTTGATGTTGGTATAATTTTGGGAGGAGAAGGGAAAAAAAATGTTTAAATAGGGATACAGGCTGACCCCCTGCAACAATGACATGTACAAGATACTATGTTGAAAAATGAACTTTACATTTAGGGCAGGGAGGTGGGGAGGTGTACATGTGTGCGAGGTAGGAGGGAAGGGATGGTAGGGGAAAAACAAAAGATGAGGGCAACAATGCTTGATAAGAAATGTACTCATTACCTTGCTCGTGGTAACTGTAACCCCTCTGTACAGTACTTTCACAATAAAAAACTTATTTAAAAAAAAGAGGCTTTTTTTTTGTTGTTGTGTGTTCTCAATGTACTATGTAATTTCTTGTTTCTTTTGTGTTTTTCCCCCTATGGTTTATCCCCTGTTGTCACTGCATTCAATTTTGGTACCCTGGATATTGTATATACATTTAGTGAACTAGGAAAGGGAAAGGGAACAACAAAATGGTGAGACAAATGGGGAACCTATGCAACTGCTATACTTACAAGACAAGCTGTTGGAAATGATCTGTCCTTGAGACTCTTACCTTCAATAAACTCCCCAAAATCCAGAAGTAGAGCTGTGACTTAAGTGGTAGAACACTAGCCTTGAGCAAAAAAGCTCTGGGATAGCACTCAGACCCTGAATTCAGGAAAGAAGGAAGGAAGGAAGGAAGGAAGGAAGGAAGGAAGGAAGGAAGGAAGGAAGGAAGGAAGGGAGGGAGGGAGGGAGGGAGGGAGGGAGGGAG
The DNA here is from genome assembly GCF_019054845.1 of Dipodomys spectabilis. Classification (NCBI taxonomy): domain Eukaryota; kingdom Metazoa; phylum Chordata; class Mammalia; order Rodentia; family Heteromyidae; genus Dipodomys; species Dipodomys spectabilis. Next base: position 16,134,924 of record NW_024870719.1, on the reverse strand, counting down.
GGAGGGAGGCAGGGAGGGAGGGAGGCAGGGAGGGAGGGAGGCAGGCAGGGAGGGAGGCAGGCAGGGAGGGAGGGAGGCAGGGAGGGAGGGAGGCAGGGAGGAAGGAAGTCAGTCTTTACTGCAAAGACTTTCTGAATTATTATCATTCCATAAAAGTTATTTTCCAAGGTAGCTATGTCTGAACTGTCTAGTTCAATTTTCCTTTTGTCTTTCATTTACTTTCTAAAACAGTTTAGCTCAAGCATCAAACAATAAATTCTAGAGACACAATTTGTAATTTTTCTTTATCAATAATGCAATAATTATAGTCAATAAAAAAATCTAATTTTGTTCTTTTTTTCTGAATGTTCATATTCTCAAAAGTCTTTTTAACTATTTTAACTATTTTGTTACAGAAATAGTCTCTTCACTAATTTTACTTCAAAAGCTAAATGTCTATTCTGATTAATTTTGAAACTGTTATGGATTAGAAGAGAAAGTTAAGAAACTCAGAATTCAGTACAATTACACTCCCCACTCTAGTCCCCAATCCCAGACCAAAGTAAGGTTTCAATAACATCCTGCTCTCTAGAAACATTTAGAGATTAAATCATGTAATCCATAAAAATCTAACTTTCTGCCTAAAGTTTCGAGGAGACCAACATGTTTGTCAAATAAATAGGAAAGAAAACATTCAAAATAATATTAAGTCTTGGTGCCAGTGGATTTTGCCTGTAATAATCCTACCTACTCCAGAGGCCAGCGATCAGGAGGACTACAGTGCAAGGTCAGATGGGCAAAAAGTTAATGAGATACCAATCTCAACCAATAGCTGGGCACAGTGGCTTGTGCATTCCTGCTATATGAGAGGCAGAGACCAGGTGTATTGAGATTTGAAGCCAGGTTGAGCAAAAAGAAAAATGGAGACCATCTCAATTTAAAAAAAAAAAGTTGGGCATGGTGGCACATACCTCTGCTATTGAGGATTTTGGTGAAGATTAGCCTGGGCAAAAAAAAATGAGACCCTATCTCTAAAATAAACAGATCAAAAAGGGATAGAAGACCCAGTGCTGGTGGCTCATGCCTGTAATTCAGGAGGCTGAGATCTGAGGATCACGGTTCAAAGCCAGCCCAGGCAGGAAAGGCTGAGACTCTTATCTCCAATAAATCACCAGAAAACCAGAAGTGGCACTGTAGCTCAAATGGTAGAGTGCTAGCCTTGAGCTGAAAAGCTGAGGGACAGCGCTCAGACCCGGAGTTCAAGACCCACAACCGACAAAAAAAAAAAAAAAAAAGGCGGGGGGGGGGGGGGTGGGGGGGGGGGAGATAGAGACTTAGCTTAAATGGTATACCTGCCTAGCAAGTATGAAGTCCTGAGCTTAAACCCTAGTACCATAAAAACAAAACAAAATTCACTATTGCTCATTAGGAGAAAGCATATCTAAAATAATAAGATGGTAAGTAGTGAAGAGTAATTTACCCATTTACAAAACAGAACTAGGATATTGAAAATAAAGGAAGTGTCTAGTGGATTAATACTTAAGATTATGTAAATGGGAAGTGGTGCTGTAGCTCAAGTGGTAGAGCGATAGCCTTCAGCTGAAGAGCTGAGGGACAGCGCTCAAGTCCAGAGTTCAAACCTCACGACCAACAACAACAACAACAAAAAAAGATTATGTAAATGTTACTACAAAAGAATTAGCATATTTTATATTAGGAGAGCAAAATTTGAGAAAGTAGATTTTACACAAGATTTGGATAGTTTCTGGATCATTATAATCACAGATTACTCTCTACTGGGAGCAAAACCAAAACAATAGCTAATCTACCAAATACAAAATAAATTCAAGAAACTTACAATCTAGCTAGGAAACTAGGAATATCCATCTATATGTATGTGTATATATTTTTAAATACATGTATTTTAATACATATATACATGTAAAAATTATATTATATATACAATTATATTATCCTAGTAAAATGTTCTTAGGTTTCAATGGTGTGAAACAGTAGTATAGAGCCCAAATTCTGGAAGAAACCATGGAGAATCACTATATATACTAAGTAGAAGAAAGGGGCACAAGTGAGCTAGACTTAAGAAACTCTGAGATGACACTGGAAAAATAAGTACGCCACAGAACAGCAAATCCACAGCCTACAGGAGTAGGCCACAAGGGAGTGAAGATGAAAAATTCCAACAGCCACGTGGTGTCATGTTGGGCTGAAAGCATATCCTCTGGGAACTGTGAGAACTGCAAAGCACACACCCATGTACAGGATCACTGCCAGGCCTTTTCAAGAGAAGGTTTAAAATTCAATTTTTAAAATGTCAAATTTCTCAATTTTTAAATGTTGGCAGATAAATGATTTTTACCACTGTGTTAAAAGCGAATGTGTGTCCACAGCCAATCTTGCTGGTGGGCCTCAGGCTTGCAACTCTGGTTTGGCATGACAAATTCCATGCTAAGAAATCTGGACTTCATCCTGTAGTCACTGATTAAAAAGACTTAACATTTATTTCAAAGTTTGTTTAGTTTGAAACTTCTGCATACTGCGGTATCTATCATGTAAAAAACTGCGCTGCCAAATTATTTCACATGGGTCTTACGTATTTCTGTTTCAAGCCATTTATTTATATTCACTTAACTAACTAGTTTCAGTTTCAGCTGAAAAAAACATTCAAAATGATAAAAAAAAAAAAAACCAGGAATACATATTTAATCTGCAGAGCTCTACTTCTCAAAAGGCATGTACTATAATGAACTGCAGGAGACAAGCCATTGCCCTTCTAGTACTTCACTGTAATTAGCAACTTTCTGAAGTCTAATACTATCTTTCATTACCAAACAAGACTCAAATGCATGTAACAAAGTTTTAATTCTACCAATCACTCTAAGCATTTAATTCTCCAAACACAATACTTAGACATTAAAGGCCTAAGTGTTGGTGTTTTAATAAGCTTAGAGAAAGAAAAGACAATTAGTATCAGAGACTTGATTTCTTTTGATGATAGTATTATACAAAGTTAAAATTATAATTCAAAGGTAAATACCAGAAAACTGTTGGTACATAATTATGACATAGAAGCAGAACTATAAAAATTGTTTACTCACAAGATCTGAAGTAACATTCATGGTGAAAGTGCTCAACTACACACACACACACATACATACACACACACACACAAAAGCAAATGTTGTATTCCTTGACTGGGAACCCGTAGCTCGGAACTATACAATCTGTGAATGATGGCTCTACCTTACACCACCATTGAAAATGTAGTCATCATAAAGCACCTGTCTTACTTTTCATATAAAAGAATCAGTAGGTTGAATTAATGAACACATCTTTACCAGAAAAAAAACAAAGTCTTAACACAAAGGTGAGTGATGTAGGATATAGTTCTTATCCAGGGACATTCAACATGGAATTTTAAAACTGTAGAATGGGTTTCCTATTTCAAAATAAAGAGATTACAATCTATATACCAGCATCTTACCAATAATAACTAGAGGGCAGCTCAAAGGCTCCTTGTCCCCATCAGAGCCAGAAGATCCTTGTGACCCCCTTAAATTTTCCCACTTCTGAAGTCCTATCCCCATCCTATCAGATGTATTCAAATGGACTCACATATCAAATACACTGTAAGAAATTTAATTGCAAATAATAGTTATCTTTCATCAATGTTTCTTCTCTTATGAACCTCTCCAACCACGGCTTCTTCCCTTCCCCTCTACCAACACAGCACTGCCATGCTCTTGAATAACCTAAAGAGCCCAATTAGTGACTCAATCCTCATCCTACTTTATCTCTTAGCAAAATGTGACACCACTGAGTCACAATTCCTCCCAGAGGCATTTTCTTTACTTGACTGCAGGGACATTCTTCTCATTCCTCCTAGCCTTCTAAACTTAACCACTAGGAATATCTCATAATTAACCCAGTTCACTATGATATAGCTCCATTTCTAAAAGGTTCTAATAATGACACCATTATCCAAGCAATGGATACATGGGTCTACACTTGGGGAAATACATTCCTTTGGATTAAAATGCTTTCTTGTATCATTTGTGGCCTTTCTTTTTGTCTCCACAACCCATAAGTACTGACAGGCCCCTAAACTCCAGATTCTATGGACAACAACCTACTTAATTTCTCCATTTTGAAGTTGAAAGACATTTTCGAAATAGCTTCTGGTTATCCTCTACATCTCAGTTACTGGCAACTCCATAATTAAAATGCTTTAGTGTTATCTTTGTCGTCCAATCTTTCTCATCCTGCTCAGTTGGTCAGAAAATTCTATTGGCTCTACTTATAAATTCTTGGCCATTTTTCATCATCTCCTCTCTGCTGGCATTCTCCTCTTCCCAGCATCTCTCAAGTAGATTATTCACAACAGCTACTAACTGGTATCCACCGGTGACTACTCTCCTTTTTTATAGCCTTCTTTCAGCCATCAACACTTATCAAAATGTAAGTCAAGCTGGGCACCAGAGTCTCAGATTTGTAATCCTAGCTAACTGGGAGGCTAAGAATGGAAGGATTAAGGGTCACCTTAGGCAGAAAAGTTCATAAGGTTCCTTCTCAACTCAAAGTGGGCAAAGTGAGATAGGCCTGTCAGTCCAAGTTCCCTGGGAAGCTAAGACTGAAGGGACTATGGTTCAAGACCACTCAGGCAACAGTCATGAAACATCTCCACAGAGGGAGGAAGAGTACTCAGTGGCATGCACTAGTGATTCCAGCAACCACTGGAAGTCTAACAAAAAAGTAGGTGAATCAAAGGCTCAGGCACACATCTGGGTGGGAAATTTTAGGACAGACCCTATAAACAGGGATGGAGGTGTGGCTCAGGGGTATCACATCAGCCTAGCAGAGTTCAAACCCTCAGTACTAAAGGAAAAAAAAAAGGACAGATCACTTTAAACCTCTGCTCTAAACTCCCAATGGCTATCCACTTCCCAGAGCAAAAGCCAATATTCCTTAAAATAATCTAAGCAGCCACTAACTGATGAGGTTCAAGCTTTCTCGATGAGGCCCACCTTGACGATACAGAAGACTGTCCCTGACCGACCATTTGACTTTACTTTGTCATGCACTCAGTATAAGTCATGCTTTGAATTTTGATCCTTGCCAGAGCTACTTGTGTGTAGTATGATACTATTCCATGGTGCTGCATGGTGGCAGTGATGCACAGCTCCCAGTCAGCCTCCTGATCACAAGAAACAACTGATACTCACCTATGTACTGTACTGCCAAGCTATGGTGTTTGTTACGTTAAGTGCACTGAATACACTTTCAATCCACAATGTTTTCATCTTGCAATGTGTTTATCAAAATGTCACCCCATCTAAAGTAGAGGGGTATCTGTACCCCAACCTGCAATGTCCCTACCTCCCTTTCCTGCATTCCTAATATCCCTTAGCATATTCTTTTTCCACATCAGACTTACTACCTTCTAAAACATAATAAAATTTAATTCTATGTTTATTGTTTGTCTCAGAACATATTTGATAATGTAACGTAACATCCATGAGGACAGAGGTTTTTGCTTTCTAATCACTTACATATTTACGGGGCCTAGAATATAACCTAACGCAATCATATTAAATAAATGAACAAATGAACTTAAACATTTGTTCATTTTAATTTCATATTTTTCTGTCAATATTTGAGACTCATTCAAGATTCTGAACATTGCTACTACTCCTAGAAAAGTCCCTGAATACAGATCTCAGCCTGACTTCACTCATCAACCAAACCTATCAAGCCCAGGTAAGCTAGGGACTGGAGAGGCAGAGAAGAGAGGATCTTGATTCAAATCCAGCCCATGAAGTTCATGAGATCCCATCTCAACCAGTAAGTGACATATAGCTGTCATCCCAAGGAAAGTATAAATTAGAGATTCTGGGCTGGTAGGGTATAAATATGCAACTCTATTAGAAAAATAAGGAAAGAAAGAAAGGGCTAGGTGTGGCTTACCTACCTAGCAACCACAAGGTTGTGAACTCAAACCCAGGATTACCAAAAAGAAATAGATAAATACATAAATGGGCTCACATGAAATTCTGCAGGATACATGAGTAAAAGACACAGGTCATTTGTATTCTTTAAATTTAAACATGCTTGGCCGGGTGTCGGTAGCTTACGCCTGTAATCCTAGCTATTAAGGAGACTGAGATCTGAGGATCTCGACTCAAAGCCAGCCTGGGCAGGAAAATCCATGAGACTCTTAGCTCCAATCTGCTACCAGAAAACCAGAAGTGGTGCTACTGCTCAAATGGTAGAGAGCTAGCCTTGGGCTGAAGAATTCAGGGACAGTGCACAGGCCCAGAGCTCAAGACCCATGATCAACCAAAAACAAACAAAAAACATGTTCAGACAAACATTAATCACCACCAACAGAATTTTATTTTTTTTAATCTGTAGACTTGCTTTGTGGCATTTCGGGAAAAAAAAACAATTACCTAGCAGGCAAAAGTTGGGAGAGGGAGGTGACTGGAAATTAGAAGAGAATTTCGAAAACTAAGTGGGTCAATTAGTGGGACAAGCCAGCTGTTCCTCATTCAGTTAACATTAATTACCTAATATTTGTAACTAAGAAACACTAGGTTTTGTTGCCTGCTTAATGCCATCAAGAATCAAGATACAATAAAATCCCATGATTTCTTGTAAACAAAGGCTCAGACACCAATAAGAAAACTACCAATCTTTCTATACATAATTTAGTTTCATTTGAAGCAGTAACAACTGACATTACCTGCTTGTTCACTGTATGTCAAAGACCAGGCTGATTGTTTCACATGTACCATTTCATTTAATAATTCCAAAAATCTTCTAGAGTAGTTACTACTATTATACATCATTTTACACATGATGAAAAGGTTTCATATGTGAAGTAATTTCTCCAAAGGTACATACTGGAGAACAGCATAACCTGGATTTAGGGAACTGATATCAAAGATCTCATTTTCTCTTTACTTTCCTGCCATTCTTGTGGTGGACCTTTGGATCAGCATATTTCATATATTTTTCTAAAATCATATATAATAAAATTCTGTTATAAGCAGTACTTCATTTGAGCAAGATATATTTTGTCTATAAAATTTATGTAATTTTACCTTTTCTTTTACCTTTTTAATGAGTCTAAGCTGAGATGCTGAGTCTTTTCTTGAAAGCACAAAAATGTCATTTTTTTTTTTCTTCAGGGAAGCATGAGAGAAAAATATCTGTTTCGATAGTTATCCTTCAAGCACTTTATTTCATGTATTAGATATCTCAGAGAAGTCATAATCCTTTGTTTTTCAGTGAGTGCTTTCTGGGGCCTATACAGAATTCAGCATAAGAATTTCACTGGTTTTTGGTAAAGACTTGATGCTTCCAGAGATATTTAAGAAATGATAACTCAATGGAGGGAGGAGAGATGTTGAGACAGAGGAGAACTGTAGTGGGGAAAGCATAAATGTAGACAGTCTCAAAAATGAGTCTTTTGCAACATTTTCTTTTTCTTAAAAATAAACAATTCTGGAAACTTTTAGAAATTCTTTTGAAACTATGGTACATCTTAAATCATTTATGGATCAATGAAACAATGAATCAACAGAGCCCTCAAGATATCACTCATTTGGCACTCACCATCCAAAGTCTCATGGGAGAGCAGAAGAGAGGAAGAATGAGAGTCAAGAGCAAAGACAGGCCCCAACAGCCTGTGTGTAGGAAAGAGGTCGATAAAGCATAAGCAAGTGAAAGTTTCCAAGACTGCAGATCCATATTTTCTGGGCAGATAAGGATCTATATGAACAGAGCCACAAATACCCTTAGTGTGAGTCAGAAAAGGGCATTCATGCTCCAGGCCATCGGGCCTCCGGCCTCCCTCTGGACTCAATGCTTGGACTGCAACACATTAGCCCTACATTACCATAATGTTCATTAATAAGAGAGATGAGTAAACTGTATATATTTATTCACATAAATAAAAAAGAACTGCTACCTGCAGCACTGATATGTCTATATTATTATAGACTTATTACGCAAAATGTATCACGAAAAAGAAAATAAAAAATAGAAACTTAAATTTGATGGCATTTAAATCAATAAAAGATTAAAGCTAACCAATGACTTAAAAGTTAGGATAGTGTCTGGCCTTGGGGTCAGGTTATGATTATATGACAAGGTTTCTAGGACTAGTAATGTTTCTCAATTTAAATGCTGGTTAGCAGTATGTGATCACTTTATAGAAATGCTTCTGATCTGTGCTTGTTTTTTCTGATGGAATAATTAAATAACATGTTCAAAGAAATAAAGCAAACAAAGATCAACACAGGAGGAAAAGTCATCTACTGTAACCTTTCATTTAATGTGCCCAGATAGAGAACCACCCAAAAAGCTCAGTGAGAAATATGTCAATACATTTCCTAAGATCTTCACCTGAATTTGACTTATTTTTATGAAGACTTCCTTCTCTTACATGAAACTATGCTGAGAAACTAATATGAAGTATTGCTTTACCTAACATATAAAAATGTTGAAAAACATCTGAAAATACCTCTGGACAATCTACTTGGAATGTAACTGTTTTACACAGATGTATTTGGTCAGAATCATCCTAATTATCAACATGTTAACTCAATGACTAAAAGCACTTTTCTCTTACCCTCCTCTTTTTTTTTTTTTTTTTTTTTGCCGGTCGTGGGGCCTTAACTCTGGGCCTGGGCACTGTCCTTCAGCTCTTCAGCTCAAGGATAGTGCTCTACCACTTGAGCCACAGCACCACTTCCAGCTTTTTCTGCTTATGTGGTACTGAGGAATCGAACCCAGGGCCTCATGCATGCAAGGCAAGCACTCTACCACTGAGCCACTTTCCCAGCCCTTACCCTCCTCTTTTATGTATAGATTGAACTCAGCTACATACAGCCATGCAGGTGGGGAAAAAAATATTATGGAAATTCCTGAGCAACATACAACTCTAAGAAAAGTCCCATAAAAACATGGCCTTCCTTTGGGACTCTTTATTTCCTTTGTAAATATGTTTCAGTGTATTTTTTTCCTCTTCCCGAAGTAATACAATCAGCTTCCATATCAATGATTTGTCCTTCCTTCTCAATGTCTCTTCATATGGTACACTACATGAATGCTCTACAGGATGTATATAAAAGTGATAGCATACAAACTTACATCAGAAAGAATTATACCACTAAATTATGGAAGATAATTCAAAGCAGTTTGCTCATATTTATTCATAAAACTTCAGCCATTACTGCTGTGGAACTTTTTTGGTTTCAAGGTACAACAGGTAGCCATTAAGCATTTGTAGAATCATTAGCATTTACATAAAATATGCTTCTAGTCATTGAAATGGTAGGAAGAGAGAGCTAATAAGCCTCCAGTCCCTTCATATTATTGAATATCAACCTGGTGACTGAACACTAACATTGGCAAGGTATTTAGGATAAATATCCACTAGTAGTCCTATCCCATGCTATATTCAGATCTTACACGTCCCTCAATTCTAATCATTTAACTCCCTTCTCTTAGCTAAAAAAGATCTTGTTCTTTATAATTTCCACATTCAAATTGGAAGTTCTCTCTAGTTTGGCCTTGTTTTAACTACTTATCCCTCCCAAGTTTAATTTTTTTCCAAATTCAATACTGTGTTGTACTTCCTCCTTCTTCTCACATGATCAATTCTACTTATTTTTATAGCACCCCCCCAAGTCCCTTTCCCAGAATAATGTACAATCCAAAAAGTCCTTTCAACTATACATATATATGTAATATATTCCTTCTTCCTTCTTAAGTTTAGGAAAATAAGTTTTAGCTAAAATTTACTACTCATAAAATGCTTTCAAGGAATCTTCCATCCTCTGATCTCAATTTTATTATAATCACAATATTATAGCAAACTCTTAAAATGATTTTTTAAAAAGTCACAGGAAGACTTTCTCAAAGTATATAATTGTAAGTGTACAATAAATATCCTTTATAACTCTAGTATTAGGGATACAGCTGAAAAAACACACTGAATTTTCTTATGTGTTTGCTCTTTCTTGTTGGGAATGAAGAGGAGGAGATGGAAGGTTGAGGATAGTCAGCAAGACCCAGTTGCTATACATGAAACCACCACCTTTTTGTCTGTTAAAAAAAAAATGGATGCTGGAAGCTAGTGGCTCACACCTGTAATCATGCTACTCAGGAGGCTGAGATCTGAGGATGTTCAAAGCCAGCCCAGGCAGGAAAATGCATGAGAATCTTATCTCCAATTAACCACCAGAAAAACTGGAAGTGGTGCTGTGTTTCAAAATGGTAGAGAAGTAGCCCTGAGCCTAAAATCTAAGGGGCAGCACCCAGGGGCTGAGTTCAAGCCCTATGTCTGACCAAAAAAAAAAAAAAAAAGCTTGGAACTATATAAATAAAAGCAAACACCTCTATGCTTTGCTGAGAATAATGCACATAAATGTCTCCTACTTTCCCACTTAGGACAAAGAGGTTTCATGTACTAAACTGGAGCATTTATGAAATCTGCATTAATGAGTAGTGAGAAATAAAATTACCTCTGCATACATGCATAAAGTTTTCTATCCTTTAAAAGATTTAGGAATATTAAAGTGACTTTAGCGAAATTCCATGAAATTTGGTTCTCAATTCAGAAAACTACCTACAGGACAATTTCTGAATGCCATCTGGGATCCAGGCAGCCTCATCAACAAAAGGGAAAACTTGAGATCATCCAAATCTAAAATTCACATACATTTTTACATCTGGACTGAATTAATCTTTTCTTGGTACTGGCTTTCATGTAATAAAATAATTGTTTGCAGGTTTTATTTGACCAAAAAAAAAAAATCCCTACAGTTTTAAGAATCAAAATGTTCAACACTCAAGTTGAGAACCACAAAGAATTCCTTTATCAAAGTTACTTGTGAGACAAGACTCATTTATACTAAATTCGAATCCTGACAGCTCAGTCAAAAACAAGTTTGAAACTTTCATTCCAAGCATCTGCCTAATAACCTCCAGTCTATTATGTCATAAGTTCTAAAGCCAAAAGCTTTATAAGCATAGTTAAACGTGAAAACCAAGTCCAGAAACTAGGATAAGGTCTACAACAGCCCCTAATTTAGTTAGCCCAGTTGAATGAGTTTTGTAAAGAGCTTGTAGCTGAAAACTGTTACCCAGCACTTTGGCATTTTGTTTTCAAATGCAGAAGGCTCATCAGGGCCCCTCTTGTTTTCAGGCATTTCCCTTAAATCTGCAAGTTCAAATCTGTGTACTTGAAGCTGGTATCTTACCCCTGTTGCCTCCCAAAAGAAAGAGTGAGAAAACAAAGAAAGACTCCCTGTCCTTAAAAATGTTCTGAGCACAGCAAAGACCACTGATGAGTGCAGCCCATCAGTGTCAGATCTCAGGGATTCTCACAGGCAACCCAAAGGGGGGGCAATTAGTTCATATTACAGCCAGTCCCCTTTCTGGAGAAGATATCCTGCAGATAACTTGATATGAGATATCCTCTGGGGGACCCTTTTCATCTCATAATCGTACCAAAAGGCCATTTTAATATGAAACAGGAATCCAATATGTTTACAAACACACTGAAAAGGCATTCAGATGGCAGCTGTCTTGCATTTGTGTTTTCATTTTTCACGTGAAACTTTCATTTTGCAAAACCACACCCAAGGAGAATGATGAGGTGCTGGAAGTTTTCTACTACAAAGGACACCCGCAAAAGCATCTGTTTTCCTGCCCTTTTTCTGGTCTTCTCCCCTCCCCCAGTCTCCCCTGCAGGCCATTTGTAGGGTCTTGGTTTAAAAAAACAACAACAAAACTACTTTCTACAGTAGTCCTACAATTCTCCAGGTCCTAAAAAACTTCTCCTACTTTTAACATTGCTGAGGCCTAAATTTATTCACTGCTCTGAAGGAAACACAAAAAGTCACAGGCCCTTTTTTTTTTTGTTTTTAATGATAGATGTATTAGGGAAAAATTTCCCCCACAAAGTTTTGATGCTGTGAAATATCAACTCCCTGAAATCATAGAAAGGAAATGACTTACATTCTTGGAAAATGAAGCCACTAGCAGCTTTCTCCAACAGCATTTTCTAATCCCCAACCTACACCCCGTGGCAACAAAGTGTATTTCCTGCAAAAAATACTAAATTTAAGGAGATGCTTAAAAAAAAACCAATAAACAATCCCCAGGTCCCTGAGAAGAAAGGAAGGAATCATGCATGGAAAATCCAGCATGATTACCCCCCCCCCCTTTTTTTTTCTCTCCACATTCATAAGCATTGGGAATCTCAGGCTTGAAGTCAAAAGCAACCTGAGAACCCTCACTGAAGTGTACCTCCCGCCCCCCTCCCTCCAGCACCCTCTGTGGGGCTTTGCAAGCTCCTGGGGGAAAATACTAGCAAAACTGATTCCTGCTTTAAAAACAAATTTAAAAAAAAAAAAATAGAAGCGGAAAAAATTAAAAGGTGCTGGGGAGTAAACTTAAGAATGATTTCTTTGGACACTCACTAGAGCTACACAACTGAACAGCCTGGAAAATCTGCCAGCTTTCATTTCAACTTTAAAGGATGCTTATTTTTTGACAGCTTTCTATCTATTCCTGCCTCGAAGAAAACGCCCCAGCGTGGGAGCTGTGTCATCTCCGGACCTAGGGTGTTATTTTCATTCCTGTGGACCTTCCACGGGTGCCCCCCCCCCCCAGCTGTCCATACCTGGCAGAATCTAGCCCGCCCTCCTTGGAGTGAAGACCGACGGGTGGTCTCCGATGCCTGGCGCCCGGCCTGAGCACCTCAAGCTCCTCCAAAGATCCCACAATTTGCAGGCCGCGCGCCCCCCCCCCCCCGCCCATCCGGGTGTCCGCAAGCGCCCCCCCCCTTCCAAAGGAGCCGATGCGCCCCAGCCCCAACTCCGGATGCCTGGACTGAGCACTTTCGGACACTGCCGGGCAGACGCAGCGCTGGGGAGTCCCTTCCCCTTCCCCAGACCGGACTGCCAGCCTCGGGGCGCACACAACAGGCGACACCGCACAACCCTCCAGAACGTGGAGCTCAGGTGCTGGTCCCAGCGACAGGGCGGGACAGGCAGGCGCCTCACAGCCCAACGGGGCGCCAGGGACCATCAAGGAGCCCCCCCCCGACCCCCGCGATCCGGGGACCCTCACTCGCACGGCGCACAAAGCCCAGGGCGCAGCCCGGACCGGCCTCCCGCCCTCGCCGCACCGGCGGCCTCCGAGCTCCGCGCCACCCCCGCTCCCCGACTCGGCTGCCCCGGGGCCCCATCCTCCCGCCCCGGCGTGGGCGAGCTCCGACAAGCGTTGAGGCGACCTGCCCGCCCGGTGCCCGACGCCCAGAGCCGAAGGAGCGAGAAGAAAAGACGCGGAGAAGGGGAGCGCTGCCTCCTCCCGGACTTCCAGAACACCCTCCCCAAACTGTCCCGCGCCCGCCGCCGCCCCGCCGGCAGGGGGCACAGCGGAAAACCCGGGAGCGGTGGAACGAGCGAGGGGGCCGACGGGTGAGGAGAGCCCCCCGGAGCCAGGCTCCGGCTCCTACCTGGAGCAAGTCCCGAGTCCCAGGCGTCCGACTCCCGTCTGCTCGCGGACCTTCCCGGCCGGCGCCTAGCCACCCGCGCTCTCTCTCAGCCCCTCGGCCAGGGCAGCCAGACGTGCGCTCCCGACCGCCCCGCCCTCCGCCCACGCCTCCGGACCGCCCCGCCCCTATCCGCCCCGGAGGGCCCGCCCACCCACCAGGCTCCGCCCCTTCCCGCCCCGTGGTGGCGGGGGACTCTGGTGAGCTGCTGGTGGTGCTCACTCAGAGTGGGTCTGGTGGACGCACGTGGAGCGCAGCCCGCCCCGCCCCGCCTCGGACCCAACCAAGTCTCGGCGAGGGGTGCGAGGAGTCGGGTGCGGGAGATGATGGGACAAGCAATCCCTTTCGGAGTCTAGGGAGCGCAGCCAGGTTCACATGGACGTGAGAGGGTGAACCTCGTCGTTTTCTACCTTTCCCCGTGCGGTGTCGTCTGAAGCGCGAGGGGACCCTGCCGCCCCCTCCACCCCCCCTCCTTTAGCCAAATGGTTCCTTCCTCCGGTCAGCCCCCGCGCCCGCCCCAGCAGAAGACGCGCTGGCTGGGGGCGGCTGTTTGGCCTGAGTTCGGGCTTACTAATTCCGAACAAACCGGAGAGGCCACTGCGGGAGGAGGCGGTCCCCGGCGGGGGAGGCGTCGTGACTCCTCGTTTCCCCGCAGTCCTCCCGCCCCGCGCCCACCGGGCGGGCCGCGGCACTCACAGGACCTCCGCGGGAAGGAGGGGCCGCCGCCGCCGAAGGGCCGAGCCTCCGCCGCGGATCCCGCCTCGTCGGCTCTCCGGGCGCACGCATGCACGCACGCAGCCTCCGTCGGTGGGTGACCCCCCTCCTGAAGGAGGCACGCGGGGTGGCCAGCGATGGCCAAGTGCCAGGTGTTTTAGTCAAGATCCGTTGCCACCCGCAGTTGTCGGGTCCGGGGGATGATGGGGCGAGCTCCACTGCCTCGTGAGGCCGCGCCCACCAGGACCCCCCCACACACACCCCCCTGCTAGGGGACCGGAAGCCCGGGGAGGGGTCGACCTCCACCTGGCCCCGAGGCTGGGGACCCACCGCGCTCCAACTTGCAGGGCATCTGCGCGTCGAGGTCTCCCTGGACTCTGTGGGCCCATCGAGTGTCTGGAACAGGTAGTGGGGGAAGTTCCAGGAAACTGAGGAAGACCCGAGGAAGAAGCCTACCCACCGTCAGAAGCTGTCCGAAGCCCACTGTAACATTGCCCTCTTCCGCTGCCGAAAGCCAGCTGTTCTGTTCCTGGTTGAACAGGTGCCTCGTGGGCAGAGCAAAAAAGTTCAGTTCTGTGTTCATCAGAGCCGAAGCTCACCTAGGATTGCTGTCGACCTCACCGGTTTTGCATGTTGGGGATCGTGAAACTAGAAGTGGAGAGATTAGGCGCCGAGATCGTTTGCCTTTTTGCCATCGGCAGTATCTGTGGAGCTTGAGTGGACAGTTTCTAGAGATAATCGCGCTCAATTTAAGTTAAAAGTCACGACTCCCATTGTGGAAAGCAGGCAGGATGGATGATTGCTTCCATAACTGCTTTTAAATTAGCACTAATTTAAAATTAAATGACTGCCCTTGAGTTAGTGGTACAAATTGAACAATTCAGTTAATATGCCAAAAATAGTTAATAATTGATCACAATATGAGTATTTAAATGTGGAAGATCACACTTTTTCTTACGTTTTTATTTTCATACGCATTCAAAATAAGGACATTGGATACTAATTAGTAAGGTCTTGATTTGATAGCTAATGAGATATCCATGTGCAGTGTAAATGAGAAGTATATTGCTGTCCTCTAAAACATAAATCTGACTTATTTTCAAGTTTAAATCATCACAATCTAGTAGATGGAAAACAGCATATTGTGAAATATTGCTACAAGTGTAAATAATCAGTCTAAAGAGTACAATAGTTAAAATGTGCTTATGTCTGGCATGCTAGCACATATCTGTAATCCCTAGCACTTGGAACACTGAGGCAGGAAGATCTCAAGTTCTAGCCTAAACCCTATAGTGAGTCCCTGTCTCGAAGAAAAAAAAAAAAAAAAGCAAAAACCCAATTGTGAAAAACTGAATTTGTTGTCTAGAATGAAATTATAGCAAAATTTATTATGTGATTGTTTTCCAAACTCTATCATAGTAACAGTAGGAATAGCACAATTAAGATTTCTACATCATATATTTTGTAAACTAAGTACACATTTTAAATCCATTTTATGAACCCTTGTAATAAGTATGGTAAAACTCTGGAAAAAAGGAAAGGATTGATTTGGAAACAAGACAATCTTGTCTCCAACTTTTTTTAAAATCTTTTCCTGAAGATAGGATAAAGGCCTGAGAAAGAACGTATTGTTTGAGATGTTTCTTATCACAGGGAGGTTTCCGAGCTTGTTACACTGGAGGATGTCATTTTGTAGAAAATTTAAAATTATCTTTTATTTTCTTTTTTGATGTTGGCATCTAGTTTGATTTTTATTGGTATGATGAGGTGCTTTCCTAAGTAGGGGACATTGCAAGCATAGAAATATCCCAAACACCATAAGTTACTACTTTTTCCAGTGTACTTAGCTATCAACACAACTCTTATTTTTTCATTTTTCTTAGGGAAAAGTTACTCATTCCATGAATATATTGAATATTCCCATGCAACAGGCACAGGATTAGACCATGAGATTCAAAGAAATACTCCTGGATTTTATGGTAGCTAAGATTGGGGAATAAGCAGACCACTAAACATTTACAATATCCCTTAATTCCTGCTATGGTTCAGTCACACAAAGAGTTGTGCAGCAGTATAGGACTATAGGAAGAGTATGAGACATCCCATTCTGACCTGAGATGGGAAATATCAACAGAAGTTTGCCTGGGGAAAAAAAATGTGTGTGTGTGTGTGTGTGTGTGTAGTGGTTCTCAAATTTGTCAGCATATATGAATCACTGGGGGCTTGGGAAAATGATCAATGCTTGTGTCCCAGGCACATGATTTAATTGGTCTGCAATAGGATCTGGACTCCTGGATGTTTTCAATATCCTCATATTAAGTTTAGACATAGTTGAGATTAAGGCTGAAACATCCCAGGTGAAAGGCATAGAATGAGCAAGCACAAGGAGGCATGCTTTTAAAGCATAATGACTGTAATTAATTAATGCATGATGGCTATAACTAATTACAAGTTGACTCGTAATTAAAGAAACTTAAATTTTGGTGGGTGATAATACATTTTGATATAAGGAACACAAACGTATAGGCAGGAGATACAAACAAGTATGAACAATTTAGTTCAGAATATTAAAAGTTATTTCTTATCTCTTATGATTCAAGGTTTTGAAGATTCGAAGCATTTTTTTCATGGTGAAATGTAAGTTTAGTCTAAGAGATGAATCATACTACCTTTAAAGAATAGTTTTGCAAAATTAAATACTGTTCATTCCTGCTGGAGGTCATAATAAATAAATTATGTTCATTTCTCTTCTTAGTAATTGGTGAGATTCATTTTAAAAGCAAAATAAAATGTATTTTAAACAGACAAAATAAATTTTAAGTCCTAAATGTCACTATAACTAATAAAAGACAAAAAACAATTGTACATCAAAACTTAAAATAATGCAGTGTCACAGTGATGGTTTTCTCTGCTTAACATATAAAGTCCTTATTATTATTCTTAGCTGGTATATTACTGTATTATATAATATAAAATACCAAAAGCGGTTCTAGTGCCAAGTCAGGAAAATTGATTATCAGGCATTTAATCAATTGTCTAGTCACTATAATAGCAAGAGTACCTAACCGAGAATAAATACAGATCATCTCAATTTATGATGATGTGACTTTGAATCGTTTTTTTTATGATGTTGTAGAAATGATCCACTTTCAGTGGAAACCATACTCCATCCAAATTTTGCATTTTGACCTCTTGGGCTAGTGATATGCAGTAGTGGTATGTTGGGTAGCAGCAGAAAGGCAGTGCCCATCAGCCACATTATCACCAGTTAAGCACTGGTACTCTCCCAGGTACTAGATTCAGTGGACTACATGAACTACTTAACACATAAAATAGCCTTTATGTTAGATGACTTAGCCTAACTATACCGGCTAATGTAAGTGTTCTGAGAACATTTAAGGTAGATTATTTTTATTGAATATGTTTTCAACTTAGCAGCATTTTCTATATACAATGGATAGTAAACTTCATCTTACAAATCAGAAGCATTTGAAATTATTTTGCAAAGATAGCACACCACAAGGTTAATATTATAGAGCAATCTAGTTCAAAAAGATTTCTGCACTTGGGAGACAAGTGAAGATTTCATTCAATTCCTGCTCTCTTGCTCATCAACATTTGAGAAAATACTTGAAAGTAGGATAACTTGACTATGCAGGGACAGAATTTGGTTTTCACAAGAAGTAAAGCTTACAGGAGACACATTTGAAGAGCTACTTTGATTCTATTTCTTTTGTGATTTAGTTTAATCTTAAGCATCTCATTCCAGTTCCTGAACAACTTGAGTACTTGAATAGTCCAGACTGAAGAAGCAAAATTGATAAGACTGAGAAGTCAGGGTCCACCTCTTCAACCTCTACAAAGGTGTTGTATGCACAGGGTAAGATAATCCAGCATAAAGACATGCACTGAGTTTCCCCAGCAGAGAGGCATAATGGCATAGGCAGGGCTAGCTAAAAGGACTCTGCCATTAAACTATAGTTGGGAAAAATAGGACTATTGCTTTAATATTGGGGCTTCACATTATACAAAAGAAGTCTATAGGCAGAAGAAAAGAGTACTCTAGAAATATGTCTGCTAGAAGGGTAAGACAAAGTGTAGATCTCTATGTTCTGAAACTTAGTACTGTGTGTTGATTGTCTATACCTACAAGAGGCTTTAAGGTCCCTGAGGTTTTCCGCTCTGATTTGTGGATTATTCTCTGACAACTTCATCCAGAGATAGATGAGAAAGGGAACACACTAATTCCTCTGTGTCATGCCTTAAGCATGCTCTGTCTTCATCTAGGAAGAGTCACTTTCAGACACAGATGATAACATGAATGTCATGAGCCAATGAAATTTTCTTCATTGTTTCATGGCATCCTATCAGTTTGTACCTGAGATCTACTGAACTAGAACAGTGGGAGATGGAGACATTCATCCCAGAACAACATGTCCATCCCAGCTAATACTGACTTTCTAAAGAATATAACAGCTCCATCTGTGCAAATGCATTATGAAATCTGTCCACTCTTTTTTAACTTAGTCACTTAGTCACTTAGAATAGACTGTAAGCATAGAAAACCACCCTTAAACTTATTTCTCGATGCTTAAAAAAATAGAATGCTGAATAAAAGTGCAAATAAAAAGCCAGGTACCAGTGGCTCCGCCTGTAATCCTAACTACACAGGAGGCAGACAAATCCAAGATACTCCATCTTTGAGAATAACCAACAAAAATCCAGGCTAGAGACAGTCTAAGGGGGAAAGCCCAAGCTAAGAAAGTTTGAGGCTCTGAGTTCACACTCTGGTTCTGACAAAAAATGGGGGATGGGTTCAAATAAGGTATCCTAGCTCTGTGATTTCTTAGGAAGTTTACTAAGGCCAAAGAACTCCAAAGAAACATACGACCATGTGAAATTTTGGATATAAAGCAAGGCCTTGGAATAATAGTTGTAATACCTAGTTGGATGGATGTAAGAACAGTGCTTTAAAACACATAAAACACATACATTAGATCCTTCTATTTCTTTACTGTGGAATCCTCACACATACATTAGATCCTTCTATTTCTTTACTGTGGAATCCTCACACAGCTCTTTGAGGGAGGTAATATCATCATTCCTGGTTTACAGATACCTAAGGTTTTATAGAAAGTACTGGTGCCTGGGTCTGAACCCAGGAAATTTAACTCATGCTTTTTGTCCCCAAAGTCTCTTCTGGTACAGGGTTGGTCAAGCAGTTCTTAACCGGGCTTTCTTTCTTTCCATCTCCAGACTTCCCTGTATCTTTCTGACTCTTCTCAGACAGACAACAAATCTCTGCATACAGTATATGCATTTGTATGTTGAGGGTGTGGTAAAAGGAGAGATTGTCACTGAGCTGAGACTGGGAAAGGGCTGACTTTTTTGAGATGCTTATTGGGCAGATATCCCGGACTGATGAAAAAAGATCTATCTTGATTTATCAGTCAAGAAAATTCTTTTTTTTTCAAGAAAATTCTTGACTGATTTGAATGGGATGCTTTATGCTAACTATTTCACTTAATATTTATTTTCTTTATATGGAAGATAATGAACAGTTCTTCTCTATCAATTGATGTTCATTATAACAGATTTGATTTCTCCCTTCAGCTTTCCATCTGCTTATCACTACTCACTCTTCTGCCCTTCCAGAGATTCAGAAGTTTATTAAAGGGATTTTATTAGAGCACTTACTAATATAGAATTCTTTGCCAACAAAACATTTTGATGAGACACCTTGGGAACAGAATGGCTGGAGTTCAGCAAAGGGAAGTGAGTAGCCTTACTTCCACTTGCTCAGTGTCACCCACATCCATCTGAAGCATAATTGGATTGTGTTAGTAGGAACAGCTCCACCTCCAAACGCTTGCTGGAAATTGCTCTGTCCACCACATTCTGTCCTCTCCCTCTCTCCCTAGACCTGTCAGTCCCCTCACCCATCCCAATTCTTTCAGTGTATTAGCTGCTCTTTTGGCTTCACTTCTTTCCTTTTGAGTTTAATCCCTTGGGTAGTCTTGTGTCCAAAGCTTCTTGACCTTCTAATCCAGCTTTCTTAACAAACTCAATGTTTAGGTCAAATTCAATCATCACTTTTGCATTTTGCTTTAAAGTCACTAAGGAAGCCTAAAGAAAATTGAATATATGAATCAGTTAGTCCATCACCAAGACAACAGTACCATCAATGTTCTCATTGATGCTTGGTCAACTTTATATTCATCCCTGCTTGGCTTACTTTCCTGTCACCACAATGACTACTCAGATGTTTATGACTTTTTTTCCCCCTCCAGGGCTAGGGTTCAAACATTCCAGAGTCTTGTGAGTGCTGGCAAGAGCTCTACTGCTGAGCTGCATCCCAGCCCTGTTTATAATTCCCTTCTCCCTCTCTGAAATCCAGAAACAAGAGTCAACCTAGCCTTTCTCTTTAATGGTCACTCATCTGAGTATTATAAGTGTAGGCCTGTGGAATCCTCACACAGCTCTTTGAGGGAGATAGTATCATCATTCCTGCTTTACAGATACCTAAGATTTTATAGAAAGTCAGTACTGTGTCTGAGTCTGAACCCAGGAAATTTAACTCATGCTCTTTGTCCCCAAAATCTCTTCTGGTACAGGGTTGGTCAAGCATTTCTTACCAGAGCTTTCATTCTTTCCATCTCCAGACTTCCCTGTATCTTTCTGACTCTTCTCAGACAGTCTCCCACAACAAATCTCTGAACTCCAACCTCCTCTATCTCTTCCAGGGCCACATCCATCATATATTTGTTGACTTCTTTCGTAAATACTTATTAGGGACCATTGTGTACCAAGTGCCAGGAACACAGAGGGTAACAAGACCCAAACTCAAAATTGAGGTCAAATTTTGCAATCTTGGTGCGTTACATTCAAATCATTTCTCTTAATATTGAATATCTCGGCATCTCCTAGGTCCTCCTTTTTTTTTCACCTACAAAGATACTGAAGCCTGGGTATAGTTTATACCCCATCTAGCACCTCACCTGACACAGAATGGGGTTAACAGATAGAATTTTTTTCATATCTTAATAGAAAGGCGAGCCCTTCAGTTGAACTCCTGCTATTTTCACTTCTGAGCAGAGTTCAAGAAGGTTTTGGAAGCCAACCCTTTACTTATTAAAGGAATTAAGGAGTTATTTGTGAAGCAGAGAAATCTTCACACTCAAGGAGAGGATTATTTTGTCCCCTAGAAAACATCTGGAAGTATTTTTGATTGTCAGTGCTTCAGGAATTTAGGGGTAGAATAAAGGGATGCTGTTAAACATTGACAAATGCTAGGGGCATCCCCACAACGAAGAATCATTGCCACAGCTTGAGAAGCACCTCATGAGTTAGAATGGTGGAATCCATCTGTAGATGCTGGCTGAGCCTGCCAAAGGTCTGTTGCAAAGAGTCACTGAAAATGTAGAATCATGACTTTGAGGCCTACAGAGTGAGGTATTTAGGATCAGTTTCTTCCTTTATCCATGCCCTAACTTTACTTGTATTTTTTCTTAGCTCCAGGACAAAACACATTTTAAGTGTTTTTGCATTGTCTTCTTTCTTAGGATCTGGTAATATGGACAGGAAAAGACAAAATAGGCTAATTCTTTTTTTTTTTTTTTAATTTAATTTTATTTTATTTGAGAACATACTGTACAGAGGGGTTACAATTACATGGTCAGGATAATGCATACATTTCTTACCAAGCATTGCAACCTCCTCCTTTGTTTACCCTTCACCTCCCTTCCCAGCCTCCCCCCTCCCCCCCACCCAATCATACCCCCCCCTCCCCCCCTCCGACATTGTAAAGCTGGTTTTGACATGACATTTTGTACTTCTCATTGTTGCAACAGGTCCACCTGAATCCTTAAACGACTTGTTTGTCCCCATCTCCTCCACATGTTATACTGACATCAAATATAGTGAAAGCGGGGGTTACACTGTGGGGGAGGGACATACAAAGCAACCAAGAAATAATCTTATAAATGCGTTAGAAACACATGCATGAAAGAAACAAAAACATTAAAATACATATTTGAGGGTTCGTTTTCCTAACATCACATTCTCTGACCTTTTCCGCTTGACTCATACCTATACTAGATATTGCAAATAAGGGAAACCATGGGACCTATGTTTCTTTGGGCCTGGCTTACTTCACTTAATATAATTTTTTCCAAGCCTTTCCATTTCCTAACAAATGGGGAAATGTCATTCTTTCTGATGGAGGCATAGAATTCCATTGTGTATATATACCACATTTTCTTGATCCATTCATCTATTAGGCTAATTCTTGTATTTGGCAAAACAGTGTTATTCACCTTGGTATAATTTCTACTTCAGACTACGAAATTTTTAATGTGACAGAACACATTATTGTCAACAAAGGAAAGATAAGATTTATTGAAATTCCAAATGGTAAGTCAAAGAAAATAATTTTAGAAATATAAATATGTCATCTAAGTGAGTAGCAGTGAAGTAATAACTTCTTGAGCTAAAATTAGCCTTAAAAGGAAGGATTTATGATAATAAATGAAAAGCTCTAAACTTCAATAAAGGATGGTGGAAGTTAGCTCTTATAATGGATCATAATTACAATTACTGAAATAATTTGCTAAATTTATTCTCAAATGGCTTAGGATACATGTACTGTATTGATTAAACAATATGTTTTAAACAAATAGGCACTAACAAATATGTAAAATTAAGTGATCATTGAAATGGGCATTATGGTCATCAAAAATTATCTACCTAAATTATTTTCTGATGTCTATATTTCCATTGTTCATCATATTGCTAGAATTTATAATAAAGAATATAAATGTATGTATTGAACTTCTCATAAAAACAAAACCAAAGAATAGCTATGAAAAGTAGGTCATTAATTATCCTTTTCAAATATTCCCTAATTCCCACTTAAAATTATTAGCTAGTTTCTTTTAGTGGTTTCCAAGTCTGGCAATGTATCAGGGCTATTTAAGGACTGGTTGACAGGGTTGAGAATCTTAAAATAACAGCAAGAAATTCTAAATGATTCTAATACTCATTCCTGACCAGATGGGTAGGTCCTATTGAGGCTGTTGTTAAAGCAAGTTTAAATGAAGAGCCTAGATTTTAAAGTGTTTAATTAGAAGCCCCCAAATGCTTTGGATGTCATAACTCTACCACCTTCTTCCAATGAATAAAAACTTGTAGAAGAGTGAGGCTGTGGTAAGATGTGATTAGTAGTCATTTTATCACAAGACATTGACGTCAGTATATCCAATTCAATTGAGAAAGAGTTGTCTGTTTTGAATTTCCTATGGTATGAATAGAGTAACTAAAATTGATTATTAATTTGGTCAATAAGAAGCCATTCAACTAAAGATAAATCAGTCTTAGTGAATAATGTGATTGCATTTAGTCCCCGGAAACTGCCTCATCAATATAATTATGTATAAATGAATCATAGTCTTAATTAACATTTTCATAATTATGCTGAAGGACAGCTCTAAGAAAATGGAATGTAGACTGAACTAGATATCTAAGTATACCAGTTTCTATTTTCCACCCCATAACTTTGTTCTTTTGATGCTGCTTTTGAACATCAATATGATATATTATGACAGAGATAAATAGACAGACAGACAGACAGATAGTTAGATAATATAGTTCATCCATACTGTGCCAACCGATTCAAGATCTAGGAAAGGTTCATTGATAAAGAGATGATAGAATGGATAGAAACTGTTTTTGTTTTTAATGAATGGCAAATTTATGTGATGTGTTTTAAGTAATGATTCAAGTTGATTGTTTATAGTCATTTACTCTGTGTTAGATACTGTGCCAAATTTAAGTTTATTATTTAATCATAACAACAGTCTTGTGAGATAGATATCATTCTTAACTCCTGTTTAATAAAGAAACTATGACACTGACAAGGTAGCTAAAGTTAAATAACTCATTAGTAGCTGAGTTCCTAAATAAGAAAAAAGAAGTTCTATTTAAAAAAAAAGAAAATTCCTAGTTTCTGTATTTTTTAAGTCAATACTGGAGTATCCCTTGACTTCTCAGAATGAGCAAACTGTCTCAGAATTCTGGGAGAAGTATCACTCAAAGTGATTAAAGCCCAAATATGTATATGAAGTGGGAAGGGCTAGTAACAAAATTCTCAGTCCACTTCCAATGGATAGAAGCATTTTATTATAAAGAATTATGTGAAGCCACTTGGCAAGGAAGAGACTATAAGGCAGGACTTGTTGACACAGCTTCCTCTCCAACAACCTAAACCTGTCTGTGTCTTAAATCACTCAGACTAAAGAGGAAGGGCCAAAGCTCACAGGTAAGTTGCTATGCTCCACTGCATTCTATTGACAACTCAGCTTTTATTCTTTCAAGTTTCCAAATACTTCATTTGAGCTATCTACCTCGTATAAAGAAGAAAGTTTAGACAGTTCAGATTATGAGTGGGAAATGGACAGTCACTGGAAGTATCTTTCCTTTAGTCACCATGGCTTTGTGTATCATTGCTGGAGACAGTTTGTAAAATCTAGCATATAACAAGAGCCTCCAATGTCAGCTGTGCTCCCAGAGAAATGGCCCAGCTATGAGAGTCTGCAGGAAGAATGTGAACAATGCAGAACCACCCTTTTCTGGCCAGCCCCAGTATGAAAAAAGTATGAAGGATGAGTGGCTCTTTCCCTGGCCTTCAGAACTGGGCACCATGTTACCCTGTGCTGCTTACTACTGATGGAAAAAATCTGACAAGCTTTCTTAAAGATTGTCCTACTACTGTTAGCATCATGAGGAACTCGTAAATAAATGTCCTTGAATTTCAAAAAAGAAAGAGGTAATTATTTATCTTCTGGAGAGTTGGGAAAAGATAAGTTAAATTTAAATGGATCTGGAAAAAATTAGTTGTATTATGGATTCTATTCATGAAAATGTGAAGAAAATAATTTGTCAATTTAATCTTTAGTCTTACTACTTGTAATGCCTTCAATAGTCACTACAAGTACATCAATACTCTTATAACTTATCATGCTGATTAATGGGGGAGGAAGATCTCCTGTTTTCTATTCCTTTTATTTCCTCTAGATACTCTGCATTGAAAGTCTGTGTGGAAGCAAAATGTTGCTAATTGTTCTGTGCCAGAAACATGCCATTTGCTTTAGCTCAGTCACTATTTCTAGCCTCTAGTATCATTCTTGTTACTCTAAATACACACAAGGAGAAAAAAAAACTGTGTGTGGGATGACATACTATTTATACTTGATATCACTCATTTACATATTGAATAAAAGGATTAAAAATATTTCAGTAACATGTTTATTCTTTCCCTTAAATAGGAGGTAGATTTATACAAGTAGAATTTCTGACCCACTATTTTATTTTATTTATTTTTTATGGTTTTTTTCTTTTTTTTTTCAAAATTTTTTATTGTGATTAAGTGGTTACATAATTTCCCAAATTTCACAGTATTATGGGATAGTGAAGCTTAGTTAACGTCACAAACACATTCTAACTTTCACAGGACAAATTGTCTATCGTGGTCTATAACATGAGTTCTATGAGCTTTGCAATACAGTTATTTCTTCCACATTGGGTGATATGTACATTTCTTTTGTTTTGCATAGCATCAGCTGTTCCCTCTTTCCCACTTGTTCCCTCCCTCCCATCGCTTCCATTGAGTTGCTTAGTTCATTTTGGTCAATATCCAATGCAGTTGATGGGTCCTGCTGTTATATGTTTTTCCCTGATTCCCTCTAGTTCCCTGTGTCGTCCTCCTGGTTTCCCTCCAGTGTGCACATATATACCATACATGTGATCAGCAGCATGGGGTTATTTAGTAGTGATTCGACCAGATGAGTGGAAGTCCTTTGTTTCTTAAGTCCTGTTAATTTTGTCGTTATCACCTAACATTTTGGATTTAACATCCACTTATCAGGGAGACCATGTGCCGTTTGTCTCTTTGCACTTGGCTTACCTCACTCAACATGATTTCTTCTAGCTCCATCCATTTCCCTGCAAATGCCATTATTTTGTCATTTTTAATGGCTGCATAATATTCCATTGTGTATAGATACCACAAGTTTTGGATCCATTCATCTGTGGTGGGACATCTGGGTTGTTTCCATATCCTAGCTATTGTGAACAGTGCTGCAATAAACATGGAGGTGCATGTGTCCTTGTATACTGGTTCCTGTTGTTCAGGATAGATGCCTAGAAGAGGTATGACTGGGTCATAAGGGAGGTCAATATTTAGCTTTCTGAGGACCCTCCAGACTGCTTTCCAAAGTGGATGTATAAGTGTACATTCCCACCAGCAGTGTAATAGGGTTCCTCTTTCTCCGCATTCCCTCCAGCATTTGTTGTTGGCTGACTTGAGGAGATATGGATCATTCTGACTTGGGTAAGGTAGTATCTCAGGGTTGTCTTTATTTGCATTTCCTTTACAACCAGGGATGGTGAACATTTCCTCATGTGTTTCTTTGCGATTTTTCTCTCTTCTTCTGAGAAGTCTCTCTTTAATTCCCTTGCCCATTTAGTAATTGGTTTGTTAAGTTTGGGAGGAATTAGTTTCTTGAGTTCCCTGTATATACTGGATATTAATCCCTTGTCTGATAGACTGCTCTGACCCACTATTTTAATGAAAGATGATAATTTCCTTTTTTTAAAAAAACAGTGTTAGGGTTTGAACTCAGGGCCTTATGCTTATTAACCATGTGCTCCATCAGCTCACATACTTTGCCCAGTCCCTTTTTGTTTTGATTATTTTCAAGATAAAGTCTCATTTTATGCCCAGGCAGGCCTGGACTGTAATTCTCCTATTTGTGCTTCCTTTTGTGGCTGGGATAGCAGGCACATGCCATTGGTCCCAGTTATTGGAGTCTTGTGAATTTCTATTCTCCAGCTAGGTTGAAGCATCCTCAAATCTCTGCTTCCCAAATAGCTGGGATTAAAGGTTTGAACCACCACACCTATGCCTTTTCAATGTGAAGTGTACTTACTCTTACAATGTTTTTGGATACGAGAAAATGGGTCAGAAGGAACTTGGTCTTTTCTTCCCAATAGTCACCTCAGTCCTACTTTTCTTTCTCAACCCTCTTACTGACTCCCCTCAGGGTGTCCCTCTCAGAATGTATGATAGGCACTACCCACAGGAAATGAACACTTCACCTGTGACGCGGAGAGAACCTCCAGGAGTCACATCCCACATTCCAGCCTTTCCCTCTAGATGTTGTCCTTAAGTTGGACCTCACATGTACTAAGTAGCATTTTATAGTTTTTAAAACACAGGCATTATCTCATTTGGCACACTAAAACAGGAGGAGAAGGCTAGCCAATGCAAGAGCTTCCTGAAATACCTTCACTTGAATTAGCATTTCACATGGTTACTTCCATGTAGCTGTCTAGAGTAGGCAATGGTGTACAGCCATAATGGAAAAGAGTCAACTTTAAGCAGGGTTGATTGCTTGACCAAAGTTAATGCCAGAGAAGACTAGAACTCCAGGGAGAAGGGGTAATGAGCTCTACCATTCTTCCTTCCTTCCTTTGCAAATAGGAACATAAATAGGTCAGTAGAAACCTTGGTACACTGCAAAAAAAGTGCTTTTTTTGAGATTGTATTAGGATAATAAGATCTTTCTAAGCCGGGCGCTGGTGGCTCAGGCCTGTAATCCTAGCTACTCAGGAGGCTGAGATCTGAGGATCAAGGTTCAAAGCCAGCCCGGGCAGGAGAGACCGTGAGACTCCTATCTCCAATAAACCACCAGAAAACCGGAAGTGGTGCTGTGGCTCAAGTGGCAGAGCGCTCGCCTTAAGCTGAAGAGCTGATGGACAGCGCCCAGGCCCAGAGTTCAAGCCCCAGGACCGACTAAAAAAAAAAAAAAAGATCTTTCTAGATAAAGATTTATGGAAAAGATCTTACAATTGCTTTGTTGAGTAATTACTACCTCAGACACTCAAATACTTTGTAAATATATTTTTTCACTTAATTCTTAACCTTCCCAACACACTCATGAAGCAAAAACGAAAAACCAAAAAACCTTTTAAAATTGTAATGATCACTTTAAAAAATAAAAAGGAGCCAGGTGTCGGTTGCTCACGCCTATAATCCTAGTTACTCAGGAGGCTGAGATCTGAGGATGCTGGTTTGAAGCTCTAGGGCAGGAAAGTCTGTAAGACTCTTATCTCCAATAAACCTCTCAGAAAACAGGAAGTGGTATTGTGGCTCAAGTAGTAGAACTCTAGCCTTGAGCTGAAGAGCTCAGGGACAACACCCAGGCTCAGAGTTCAAGCCCCAGCACAGACGAAAAAAAAAAGGACATAGCTAGCAAGATCAATAGAAAGCCTACGGATTGGGAGAAGATCTTCACTAGCCATACAACAGACAAGGGTCTCATATCTAAAATATACTTGGAACTCAAAAAATTAAATCCCCCAACAACAAATCCTCAAAGAAACAACTGCCCAATAAATAAGTGGACTAAAGACTTAAAGAGAAACTTCTCTGAAGAAGAAAGAAGGATGGCCAATAGACACATGAAGAAATGCTCAACTTCCTTAGCCATAAAAGAAATGCAAATCAAAACAACATTGAGATACCACCTCACCCCAGTTAGAATGGCAAAAATCAAGAACTCTAATAACAGATGCTGGAGGGGATGTGGAAAAAAGGGAACCTTACTGCAGTGTTGGTGGGAGTGTAAACTTGTTCAACCACTTTGGAAAGTAGTATGGAGGTTCCTTAAAAGACTCCACATAGAGCTCCCCTATGACCCAGCAATCCCACTTTTGGGCATTTACCCAAATGTTTACAAACAAGACCACACTAAAGCTACCAGCACAACTATGTTTATTGCAGCATTATTTACCATAGCTAAGATATGGAACCAACCCAGATGCCCCTCAGTAGATGAATGGATCAAGAAAATGTGGTATATATGTAGTGGAATTCTATGCCTCCATCAGAAAGAATGACATTGCCTCATTTGTTAGGAAATGGAAAGACTTGGAAAAAATTATATTAAGTGAAGTAAGCCAAGCCCAAAGAAACATAGGTCCGATGGTTTCCCTTATTTGCAATATCTAGTATATGTATGAGTCAAGCAGAAAAGGTCAGATTAAGTTGATGTTAAGAAAATGAACCCTAAGATATGTATTTAAATGTTTTTTTCTTTCATGCATGTGTTTCTAACGCATTTATAAGATTATTTCTTTGTTGCTTTGTATGTCCCTCCCCCACAGTATAACCCTTGCTTTCACTGTATTTGATGTCGGTATAATTTGTGGAGGGGAAGGGGAAAAACAAGTCATTTAAATAAGGATACAGGTGGACCCATTGCAGCAATGAGAAGTACAAGTTGTCATGTCAAAAATGAACTTTACAACTTTGGTGGGGGAGGGGGGAGGATTGGGTGGGGGGGCTGGGAAGGGATGTGAAGGGTAAACAAAGGAGGAGGCTACAATGCTTGATAGGAAATGTACTCATTATCTTGCCCATGTAATTGTGACCCCTCTGTACAGTATGTTCACAATAAAAAAAAAATAATAATAAAATAAAATAAAGAGGAAAAGACTAAGGCATAAACAAATCCCTGTCCAAAGTTCTAGAGCCAGATTAATACTCAAACAGCCTGACTGTAGAGAATATATTCTCAAAAGCTAAAGTAGACTGCCTGCCTCATGGTAAAAGTTACTTAAAATATTAAGTAAAAACTTTTGAATGTTTTCCTGAATCTACTTAAAAAATTAGAAGTCAAGAGCCTTTATTGATCCACCAAGGCTCTTGTTTGCCAGTACCCAGTACCCAGAATTACATTATTCACAATGGCATTAAGTTTAAGACTAAGGCCCAGCCAGACTCTGCCTGCTCAGTTCTGGTAAGATGACATTTAATACCAAAACTGGCTTAAGATGACACTTAACATCAAGTACCTCCTCCAGAAGAAGAATTGGAAAATGGACTATTTTAGAGTTGGAAGGGACATTGAAGACAAGCAAACATTTTCATTTTATAGATGAAAAAGCTGAAACTAGTGGCGGAGTCAGAATCAGGAGAGACTAAGTCCATGAATTAGATTAATAGAAGAGAGTTTTCTATCCTGCTCCTTCTACTGATTTTTTTTAAAGGCAAAAGCAAATATCCATGTATATTAGTAAATTCATCTTCAATGCCTTTTTCTTATGCATTGGTAAATGAAAGTGTGTTTGGATTTTCCAAGAGCATTTGAATTTCATGAGCTTTACGTTTCCAAAAAAAAAAAATCAATCCCAGTAATTTAATTTTCTTGGGCTAAGAGCTTTGATTAAAGCTTTCACCTTGACAAATTATAGGTTTGGGGAGTGGGGAATAGAGATAATTCAGAGATATGATAACCATTCACTTATTTATTCAAACAGATATGTACTGCATGCCAAATATGTTTGAGAGTATGTTAGGTAGAGGCCAGGCAAACACTATTACAGCATAGTTCTCTCCATTGAGGAATGATTTTTCCTTTCTTCCTTATTAGCAAAGAATCTGACACGCTATTCTTGCTGCTTTTAAATTAGTCTGATGTTTCCTAAGGTATAGTAGGAAGATTATAATATGCCACAGGATTTTAAGTAGTAACAAACACTTCAAAGAAATAATTATATATTATTTCACTCATGAAAACATAGTTGTATATTCAACATAGTTATATATTCATTTCAACATAGGAACATCCCAAACAGCTCGTGAATACATATATTTAATGGCTGCTATTCTGTTAGTCCATGTTTTACAGATGGGCTTCTTGTTAACCTGCCGCTATGACATTTCAAAATCATGTTGCTATGGAGCTTTGTATTCGTGGCTCACATCTGTAATCTAGCCACTTGGGAGGCTGTGAATGAGAGGATCATGATTTATAGCCAGCATGGGCAAACAGTTTGTGAGACCCTCTTCTCACCCTATGAATAGATATTGTGGTACAGTGCACACCAGGTATGATGGGAAAGCTAAAATAGACAGATCATGGTCCAAGCATATATCCCGGCAGGAAATGAGACCTTATCTCAAAAATATCAACACAAGAAGGGATGGAAGCATGGTTTTCTGGAAGAAGGTCTGCTTAGCAATCACAAGGCCCTGAGTTCAAACTCTACTACTGATGATATGAATTTTTGTAAGTTCAGATGACATGGACTAAAAGGATAGATTCTGCAAGTACTGAATTTCTATGTCCCTCACTATAGTCAACCAAATAAAAATGACAATTTAAAAGATACAACAACATATCACTTCTCAAGATTCATAGATTCATAGTCATTAAGCATAATATATAACTTGGTTTGCTAATCATAAGCAGTTCCATTCTAAGGAACTTATTTTAAGATATACATGTTAAAATGGATTCGAGTTTTTATTTATATTGTTTACTTTAAATGTTTTATTTGTAAAACATAACATTGCTTTTTATTATAATTTTATGATTACCTTCTAATCCTGGAAAGTAATTATTCATTTCACATTTTTAATTCAAAGATGTGCAGCTGTGTTTGTATTGCACAAAGCAAAAACATCAGAACTAATCAGTAATAACAAGCCATGTTAAGCTTCCATGTTTAATGAGATGGTTGATCTTTGAGCTAGCATCTGCAGCCTTACTCTGTACATCTGGGCAGTAAACAGAATTAATCTTATAACTAGCTTACACACCTATATCACAGTTTTGTGGGCTCTTGAAAATTAAGCACAGAGCTGTGATGACTGGCCAAGCATAAAGAGTATAAGAGAGCTGAGTGCCAGTGGCTTATGCCTGTAGCTACTTGGAGGTTGAGATCTGAGGATCGTGGTTCAAAGTCAGCCTGGGCAGGAATGTCTGTGAGACTCTTAGCTCCAATAAACCCTAGAAAACCAGAATTGGTGCTGTGGTAGAGCACTTGCCTTGAGCTGAAGAGCTGAGGGACAGCTCCAGGCTCAGAGTTCAAGCCTCATGACCAACCAAAAAAAATAGAGTATAACAGGCCAGAAGCAGGTAATATTTCAGTTTTTAACTGAGAGAGAAAGAAAAATGGTGCGGGGCGGGGGGGGGGGGGGGAAGGAGGGAGAGAATAACACAATAGCAGACTTACAATCTCCGATTGTTTTGGTTTGGTAGATTTGAGACTAATAAGTCTACATTTAAATTTTTATTCTGGGGCAGAAAGTGTGGCTTAAGTGGCAGAGCACTTCCCTAATATGCCTATGGCGCTGGTACCACACAAAAAAAGATTGAAAAAAATTCAAGTTGAAAACATTCAAACATAGAAAACACTAATAAAACTCCATATTCTATTATTTATATCAAACAGTTGTTGACATTTGTTAGCATCATATAATTTGTGAGATCTTTTTAAAACAAATTCTACACATCATGATATTTCACATTAAATACTTGCATTGTTTAAAAAGCAACTTCTTGTTATATAACTAGATGCCACTATCGGATTGTTAATAATAAACTTTCTAATGTCTTTCTGCAAGAATATAGGTCCAAACAAATTCTATTCACATTTAGTTATCATATAAGTCAGTTTCTTTTCTTTGATGAAGAATTCTCCTTTCACCTGATGTCATTGCTACCGAGTATCTCTCAGATATAGAAAGAGCCATGGCCCTCATTCCTTAGTCAATGTATTTCACGCTCTGTGTATTTACCAGACTGGATCCTCTTGGAGGCTACTGGGAATTGTGATGGAAGTGAGAAGTACTTGGACATGATAACTTTTAAAAAGATAAGAAGCTACACTCCTCTACTCCTAGGCTATCTTCCCTCAAGATGTTTTATGTTTCTCAGATTTTCCTTTTCAAGCATCTCCAGAATTATGTCATTCAGAACTCTATTTAGGGAGACTTACAGGGTAATTCAGTGCATTAAAGACTCCATTTTGTTCAACAAAGAAT
Source organism: Dipodomys spectabilis (assembly GCF_019054845.1). Classification (NCBI taxonomy): domain Eukaryota; kingdom Metazoa; phylum Chordata; class Mammalia; order Rodentia; family Heteromyidae; genus Dipodomys; species Dipodomys spectabilis. The sequence goes on along the minus strand of NW_024870719.1, from coordinate 16,101,754 downwards.
TTCACTCAATGTCTCCTAAACTTACTTATGAAGTAAGTTTACCCTACACAGATCACCTACTAATATCTCTTAGAGCAGAGTTTTGGAAGTTCATGTGCTCGATGCTATATTATTATTGATTTTATTAAGTGGCAAAACACTTTGTAGTCATTTTTGCTAGTTTTTCCTTTCACTCTTAGACCATGCTAACTGGCAGTTTCATTCCCATTAGAAGATAAGTGCTATTAAGTGCACGAGAAGAGCCAAGTAGCAAGCTGCTGCCAGAGTTAGGATTTAATTTAAAGTCTTAAAATGTGAAGAATTAATTGATTAAAAATCCAAATGATCCCCAATTAGCAGAGTCTGTGATGACAATAAAGAGAGAAAGTAACTTCACAGTCTATTATTCATATTCTCGTCTCCGGTTCTCTATCTGTCTTCCCACCTTCCCAGCCTAAATATGAGTCGCCTCTAACTGGATTTGGTAAGGAATCGAGGACATCCTAAAGATAATGTATCAGTTTTCCTCCCATGATGACTATGTAAGCAACTATGGGGGGAAAATGGAGTAAGAGATACAGAAATCGAATGTTGCTAAAAACAGAAATGAAGGAGGTACCCACTGTGGAATCTGCTAAGATACTTCTTTGAGACACTTCTTCCTAGTACTCTGCAACAACTTCTTTGTTTTGTGAGTTTTTGTTTTGTTTTGATTTGTTTTTTTACCTTGGAGGTACTGGGGTTTGACCTCAGGGTCTTGCATTTCCTCTGCTTGTTTCACTGGTACTCGCCAACATGGGCTATGCTTCCAGTCTGGCTTTTGCCTATTTGTTTGGAGATGAAGTCTAATGAATTTTTCTGCCCAGGCTGGTTTTGAAATGTGATCATCTGAGTAGCTAGGATTACAGCCAAGAGTCACAAGCACCCTCTATAACTTATTTTAAAATGCACCATTTTTTTCTATGTACAGCTCTGAAGCAACCATGCAGAGATGCCAGGTGGTGGTGGGTGGCAGTGACATCAGAAAAGATTCCTTTTATCCTAGGAAAGCAGACCTATTACTCAAAAATGTACCAGTTTAATTCTGGAGCTCCTCGGTTGGTTTCTCACCTTGGGTGGTAAAAATGGCTTGTGGATTTTCTCTGCATTAACCAGGCAAGTACTGAGAATGAACAATCTTTTCTTAAAGGAAGGAAATGAAAATGCCTTTGCTTTTCCAATGAGCAGGAATCCCACTCCTCCACATTCCTGCTGAAGTGGCCCATTTCATTCTTACTCCGTAGGGTTTGAACTACAGCATGGAAATCAACAAAAGTCCTGTAACACAATCTAATTGTTGGCTGTATATTATAAGAATACTCATTGTAAAAGCTCATCATTATAGTTTCTCATTAGTGGACATTTATATTTACTTTCCATTAAAATTCTCTTGATCAATAAAATTTTCATGCTTTGTTTATTCTTAGCATAGCAAAATAACTCCAGCTTGGAACTAGGTGACATGGACTTGAATCCCAGCTCCACTCATACTCTGTGTGACCTTCTGTAATTTACCCAACCTCTTTAACCTGAGGAAAGGTGCTTATAAAACTATATTAAGGGGCTGGGAAGGTGGCTCAGTGGTAGAGTGCTTGCCTCACATGTATGAGGCCCTGAGTTCAATTCCTCAGCACCACATAAGCAGAAAAAGCCAGAAGTGGTGCTGGGGCTCAAGTGGTAGAGAGCTAGCCTTGAGCTGAAGAGCTGAGAGACAGCGCCCAGGCCCAGAGTTCAGGTCCCACGACTGACAAAACAAAACAAAACTATATCAAGGGCTATAAAACATGGCAAAATATATAAATGCTCATTTCACAACTAACATGTGAGTAGTTTAAAAAATGTGAAGTTCTAATGGGCACTGCTAGCTCATGCCTGTAATCCTAACTACTTAGAAGGCTAAGATCTGATTTGAAGCCAGCCCCAACAGAAAAGTCTTTGAGACTCTTTAACCACCAAAAAGCTGGAAATAAAGGTATGGCTCAAGAGTTAGAATCCTTGTCTTGAGCACAAAATCTCAGGGACAGAGCCTAGCCCCTGAGTTCAAGCCCCAAGACTGATACGAAACAATAACAACAACAAGAAAAAGCCAGGAGGTTCTTTGCTGTTGTTTTTCTGCTAGTATAACTTATCACCCAACCCCATTATTTTGAAAAGAAAGTTAAGATAAACAACTTCTTTGATTATGTTTTCTTTGAAATAATATCATGGACTATGAGAGAGACTTGTCCCAAGGATCTAAGTCAACTTGCTAGAGCTAGGTTTAGGAATTGCATAGAAGATTGGCTGGAGGGAGAAAACTGACAGTCAATACTGCCTATACCTGCCCACATAAAATACTAGGCTGTTTTCACCTATTCTAATTATTGCAGTAAAATAAGGGTGTCTGCTTGCACAGACATCAAAGGGCCTGTTTCAAGTTAGTGAATGGACCCTTGTCACTATAGAATACTAAGGACTTCAGTGAATGAGTATAATTAAAAAGAGACAATAAGAAGTGTTGGCAAGGATGAGGAGCAGTTGGAACTCTCATATGACTAGGGAGGGAGGGGTCAGAAAATACTTTTCACTCTGGAAAAGAACTTGGTTTCCTAAAAAGTTTAACCTATGATATCACCTAGAAATTTCGCTGTTAGGAATTACCCAAAAGAAAATAAAAACATATATCCACACATCTATAGGTATGAACACAGAACACTATTCAGAGTAAAAGGGAGTAAACATCATTGATGAACTTGAAAAGAATATGTATTGTATGATTCATTAGATGAAAAATGTGTGGAAACGTGAAGTAGATTAAAGGTTGCTGATGGTTGGAAATGAGGGAGAGTACTAATTAGAAAAAAAGCATTGGATTTATTTTGGGGATGTTGGAGATGTTATTAAGCTGAGATATGGTGATGAATATACGATTGTAAAAATTTACTTAAAATCATTAAATTGACATTTAAAATTAGTAAAAATTTCTAGCATGTCAATGTACCTTAAGTTGTTCCAAATATTTTACTATTATGAAATTAATAACAATATTTTCTCTGTATCAAAAATTACATTCAGAGGTAATGGTGAATATCATAAACAGCTGTATTTTTGGAAATGGGCATCCATCTATCTCTCAGGCTCCAATGCTTACTATATTGTGACTCTGGAGATGATAGCTCCACTGCTTCAGCAGTTAAACTGAGTAAGGCACACAGCTGTGAGCAAGGTAGATGAACGCAGAGTCAAGTAAGAGAGTACACAGGGTGAAGGTGAGCAGGCCAGGAACTGCTCCTATTCTCCATAAGAGTGATGGAAGTGGCAAGTTGCCCACAGGTCCTGCTGCTTGAGAATCAGCACCCAACACAACCATCTGGCACTTCTTGTCTTGGTCTATCAGCCTCTCTCTACTCTACCCTTTCCTGCTTCTGAGTTGTCTTGATTTCTGATTTCCTCTGGTCTGTGTTTCTTTCTGTGAGTGTCCCTCAGTCACCTGTGCATCAAGGTGATATCATGGCTAAACTTTGTAATGTGACTTGATCACTGTACAGCACATTTTGAACCAAGGAAACTACCATCTATCTTTCAATTTATTTAGTTGCGTTTGAGATGTCTTTCTATGTCTTATTCAAAAACATATACCTAAGAAGCTAAGACGATTAACTTCTGATTTATATTTCAGAAGGAAATAAACATGTCCGAGGAACTCAAAAAATAGTGAAGTCTGGCTAGCTCAGGATTTGATTAATATGGCAATATTCTCTTTAACTTCATGAAGTCCGTGAATTTCCAACTAAGACTATCAAGAGGGTTGGAGCATCATGTCATGCAGTTAAAGATGATGTAATACTAATGGGTGCAATGCTAAAGGCATGTGAAAAATAATCAGAGTTTGTGTGAGTCAACTAAATTTTAGCCCATTTGGCACACATACTTACTTAGGCTTAAGCCTACTTAAGACATATTTAAAAAGCCCTAATAAACCTATCTGCTAGTTGAGTAATTTTCAATTATATATGTATATATTTTTCCTCTAAAAATCTTACATAACATTGAAAGTTATACTATTCTACTCTAATAATTATTGAGCAGTTGTGATATTCCAGACACTGTATTTAATTATCACAATAACCTTAGAGGAAGGTATAGTAATTATTAACATTTTATAAATGAGAAATAGAAGGCATAAAGAGGGTCTCTGCTCAAATTGATAAGAAATAAGTATCACATCCAGAATTTAAGCCCAGCTCTTTCGGACTCCAAAGTCAGCATCCTCAATCACTATATGACTGTATAACTAGAGTTAATAATAATAAATACCTTGAAAAAATGTCCACCCTCAAGCTGAGAATGGAGGTAAATGACTATAATCCCAGCTACTCAAGTGGTAGAGGTAGGAAGATCCTGTTTGATGTGAGCTCAGGCAAAAGTTAGCAAAACCCTATCTCAAAAACAAATTATACATGGTAGTAAGCACCTGAAATTTCAGCTACTTAAGAGATGGAGGTAGGAATAACATGGTTCAAGGCCAGTCTGGGCATTGGTACAGTGAACCCTCACCTTGTAAGAAAAAAAAGGCTAAAAGGGCTGGAGGGGTGGCTCAGGTGGTAGAGCTACTGCCTGGTGAACTTGAGCCCTGTGTTTACCATTATACCACAAAGAAAGAAAAAGATAAGAGAAGGAGAGAGAGAGAGGGAGAAGAGAGAGAGGGAGAGAGAGAGAAAGGGATAGGCAAGGAGGGAGGGAGAGAAAGAAAGGGAAGAAGGGAGGGAGGGCAAAGGCATATGATTCTTCTGCAGAGTAGGCAAGAAGGTGGTTCTTTGTAGACTTCTGCCCTTGAGCCCCACTGGTCTTTGTTTTCAATATTTCATGAATTTCTCACTGGGTTTTAAGACTTTCTTGAACAGGACCCTTGTCTTCTGTGAGGTCCTCACTTATATCTTACCTATAGATGCTCCAAGTGGCTAGAACATTTCAGACTCTTCACTTGCTGGAAACCACTAGAGCAATTGAAAATAAAAGAAACATTTGAATTTAGGTTACCAGATAATTAGGGGTGATTAAGGAGCAATTTTGTCTAGTTAACATTTAACTCAAAAATATTATTATTAGCTGAGTGCTGGTGGCTCATGCCTGTAATCCTAGCTACTCAGGGGGCTGAGATCTGAGCATCATGGTTCAAAGCCAGGAAAGTCTGTGAGACACTTAGAAAAGCAGAAGTGGTACTGTGGCACTATATATATATATATATATATATATATATATATATATAGAGAGAGAGAGAGAGAGAGAGAGAGAGAGAGAGAGAGAGAGAGAGAGAGAGAGAGAATGCTGCTCAAAAATTCCAATGCTCCTTTTAAAGACTTGAGTCTGGCAAATGAATATGAAGATAGACAATTATTTTTCAGGTCTCGGTGTACAGACAACAGTGATCATTGATTGAGAGTGTCTATACAGAAGGCCCTGTTACCTATCACTTCCCATCATGATTGCTAGTCCTGATATTTTGGTAAAGTAGGCATTCTTAGTTCTATTTACAGGGAAAAAAGGAACAAAACAACAGCAAAAACTGAGGCCGGGTACTTAAAAAAAATTCTGACTCCAAATTCCCTTTTTTAAATTTACACATTTTTACTTTTTATTTATTTTTTTATGGTGAAAATACCGTACAGAGGGGTTACAATTACATGGGCAAGGTAATGAGTACATTTCTTATCAAGCATTGTTGCCTCCTCCTTTGTTTCCCCTTCCCATCCTTTCCCATCTCCCACCTCTCCAAATTCCTTTATTTCCTTTGCATTCTTCTATCTTGCTCTCCATAGACCTTGGAGTACAGCCAAGGACTGGATGCATTTTGGCTGCTTGAACGAATGCTTATCTTGCCTATTTAATGCAAAGCATGAACATAGGCTATGACAATTCCAAAAACTAAGATGTGGGCCTTACTCATCAGGATCTCTATCCAGTAAAGAGAAAAGGAAAATAAAATTAAGTTCTCTAGCGAATGATTCAGTCAGGAAGTGCCAGGGAAATCTAAAGAAGAGCATCGTTAACACAAATAGAAGAGATGGGGGCATCCCCCAAGTGATGTGATACCTCAATCACCTAACAGACTTGCATAAGCAGAGAAGAATGGGAAGAATGTCTACAGAGAACTGAAAGTAGATATTGTATTGAAGAGCAATAGGGACAACCACCTGTTCAGAGATTTGTGCTTGGGAGATATGAAGGTAATGACAATTATTTTAATAGCTCATTGTGGCACTAAATAATTTCAGTTCATATCAGGCTCTAGGGAAGAGATATCCAGGTACTGTTTTCTTCCATAAGTAGAAATATGTCTATATTTTATTCATAATTTTTTAGACGATAAGAGAAATCCCAGAAGGACCATGGGACACATATTTAGAAATTTATGAATTTCCAGGGTTTCAAGCTTAGTTTCATTTATTCACTGAATCTTCAACAGTAGATGAAATCTATTGTGAATATTTCTCTGTGAGAAAAATATACAACTATTCCCCATACACACACACACACACACACACACACACACACACACACACACACACACACACACTCTAAATCATCTCTTTCTAAATATACAGATTACTGGAAGTAAGATTCCTAGTGTCCAAAATGTTGCTCATAAAGTTCTTGCCAACTGCTTAGTTTCACTCCCTACCAGCTCATACTATGCAGGAGGCAAAATAGGTGGTAAATGATGATCTTCTAAAAATTATAAAATCTTGGCTGTGTTAGTGTAATAGGAGAGATCATGTTAACTATGGTCTTCAAGCTATACAATGTAAATGTTTATTATCATTACATTTTTTTCTGCTACATAGACAATTTGAAAACTTTCCAATGTGTTTCGTTACACAGTTTTAAAGTTTTAAAAAGACTGGGGTGAATCATAATTTAAGCGAGTTTTAAGACGATAAGTTAGGTTTCCAGACAAATGTTCACAATCTCCCTTAGCTCCAATTTAGACTTTAAAAGGTTCATTTTACTAATATGTGGAGCACGAAAGATTTAATGCTGATGTTTAGCTATCTCAGCACTGAAGTTTATAAGAGCATGGGAAAAACATCCCTATTAGTTCCTGGGGTTGCACTGAAGGAGCTCTAGATGATGCTATTTCCCACAACGAGATGACACACCCACATATATTCACTCCACTAATTCATCTTGCTTTTAGTAAGGCAGAAATATTAAAAGCCCAAGAATGAAAAAGGGAGAAGTTCACAAATGGGAGAGTCCAATTTACCCTTTTATGTGTCATTCAGAGTCTCCCAGACTCTTAGGACTTTCCACATGGTATTCCCATTAAATACTGCCATTTCAAAATTGGGAAACAGCAGAATAAAGCTGCTAGGAACTTCTTTAACCCCATTTCTGAGCCACCAATCACAGTTCTTGCCTTGTAAGTTCTGTACATTGTCTTCTCACTTTCATTTACTTGTTCATAAATCCAACAGCTTTTGAATGTCCACTACAATCGTAACAAATGCCTCTTTGCACTCAGATTGTTCATAGTCCAGTAAAAAAGACTACCTAACAGCAAAGTCCTGTGATATGGTTGGGAATAAGGTGATGGGAGGGGACAACAGTGGTCAGAAGGTCTTCCAGGCCACTGTGATATCTGGGGAAATAGAGAATACAAGAAGAACATAGGAAGAGGCTTTCTGATGGGAAGACAGCATTTGCTTAGGTGAGTAATAGTGAGAAAATGCTTATGGGCTCTGCAGAAATAGTAAGGATGATAGAGCTCGCAGAGGGTGAGACTGGTTCCCAATACTCTGGCATCAGAGTGACCAACAAGGGGTCTAGTTTTCATAATCTCATACATATTTGTGTTTGGATTGGTAGAATCCAGGAGCAGGTTTTAAAGGCCATTTCTTTGATGGGTGGATAAGATACCTTTATGTTGTTTGCATTATTTAAGCAACCATCTATTCCTTTCCCACATTTTATATACCTATGACTTTGCTTTGACATGTATGTAGGGGCCAGTCTATTTTAAAAATTGGATGTCCCACATTCTGAAAAGCAGGAAAAATTTACCTTTATTAAATTATTTTCAATGAAAATTTTTATTTTAATGGCACATTCAAGGAAACTGAAGATATTAGGAGGAAGGACAAGGTCTAGGATGAGCCAATATAGAGAAAGAATTTGGTTGGTATGGGCTGAATCATTGGAGTAAACTTACTGGACCCTAAACATAGTTTGTGCCCTATGTGTGTATTAGTGTGTGGTTGGAGCATGACTCAGAGTAAAGCTCCAGAGAAGGAAGCTGTGCCAGCAGGGATGTTATAGTAGGACTTGAAGATGACCAATGTCCAGTGAAAATTTTCACCCATCTTTCTTCCTTTGACCAGGACACAAGACTGTTGCTACCCCTTTGTTTCATTTGTAACCCTCAGCTCCACTTAAGACATTCATTTCCTTCTTTAGTAATCTTTAGCAGCCTTTAGTAATCATTTTAACTAGTTCCAGTGGACAAAGTGTTATAGAGTAAGATCTCACCTGATTTTTACCCTGTTGGGCTGATGCTAATTCCTACTTGTCCCTACACATTATCACACCAAACAGGTGCCCTTTCAACTGACATGTAGCCTGAAGTTTATACAATTTGAATGGGAGTGAGGTTGGATATAGGGCAGCAGTCTTTAAGAAAAAAAATTAAAATGTGGACATAAAACTAAGTACAAAAATGAATAATAAGCCAGGCTCTGGTGGTTCATGCCTGTAATTATGTGTGAGATATGAGAATTGTGATTTAAAGCCAGCCCAAGTAAGAAAGTCCTTGAGACTCTTATCTCCAATGAACTACCAAAAAGCCAGAAGTGGAGGTGTGGCTCAAGTGGTAGAGCGCCAGCTTTGAGTGAAAAACCTAAGGGACAACACCCAGGCCTTGAGTTCAGTACTGACATGTGTGTGCATGCACATACACACACACATACACACACACAAACACACACACAAAGAAATAATTTAGAACAACGAGAAATCACAAGGGGTTAGTGAAGCCTTGGTGCTTTGGGTCTTTACCTAAAATCTCTAGATAAATTATCCTAAACGCTTCCTCAGGAACACTTCCTGATTGCAGTCTTTGTTCACCTATCACCCCTCTACAAGTTCCATCACTCCCTGAGCCCCATAAAAATCAGAAGCAGTTGTGGTATGCTGGTGAAGGTTGAGGGAGAATTGCTTAGCCGTAAGTCCTGTTTTGCAATAAGAGTCCCAGGTTATGCCAATTATTCTTGGTTAATGATTCCTTTTGCATGACATGGAATATGGTCATCCTATTTGTGTCAGTCCCCTTTGGGACCACATCGGTTGACCCAGAGAGGAAGCTTCCAATGGGTTTTTTGGCCTAGCCATTCCTTGCAGAATCTGTTTCCTAACTTTAAAATGGGAATCATTCCATTGACCTACTTACAGTGGATTGTAAGGATTACTTTGTTGAATGTCTTTTTTAAAGGCCTTTCCCCCCCAGAATATATTAAAATACATTGTTGCTTTATATGTGTGTGCATATGTATGTTGAAAAAAAACAATTATTGATATATATGGCTCTTTTCACCCAAAGATACTAGAATCTGTAAATAATACCATTTAATCCACTAGCATGAGCACTCTCTCATGCTTCTATGAAGATCCACCCATCTTCCCGAACAAACTTCAGGGTAGTGTAGCAAGACATTCAGGTCTAGTTAAAAAAACTCACCTAGATGCTCACCTTTGGGTGACACATACCATTTGGATGTGCTTGTGGACTTAAGGAAGTAAATCTGGCCAGTCATTTGGCCTTGGTGGGTTACTCTATGACAGCTCATCACTACTGGAGAAAGGCAGTCAGGATAGCGAGGCAGAAAACATCTGTCTCTAGGCAAAGCTAGACTAGTGAGAACATCAGGACAGCTTCACATTCAGAGTCTTTGAGTCATACTGTCAAGCACAAGTAGCCAGGCTTATTTCCCCCACCAAAGTCACATGCACTGTCGATGTCACATCAAAAAGTTAAGGCTTAAAAGGCAGTTTCCTCTGAGTGCTGATTTGGGCACATAAACAGTGGCGTGGTTAAATGCCACTCTGTGTTTAAAGTAATTATACTGCAGCCTGGAATGTGGGGATGTGAAAGCCCTATTACAGCAACCAAAGTTGATTCTATCAGCAAATGCTGGCGATTCAGCTGGCCTGATGGATAGATGCTGTGGTTACTCTTTGCTACTTGGGAACTCTTCATGAGAACGTGAGAACATGTGGGTACACTGTGCAGCTCTCTCAGACTGAGGCCAGCCTGCCACCAATAGTACATCTGCAACGTGGCTTGAGGATCTGAGTGGAACCTTTGGGAAACAGCTGAGGCCTATAGGAACAGCAGTAACCTGGTCCTTGTCTATATAGGCACAGCAAGCCAATGAAATCCATGTTTCTGCTGGTAGAATGGGCGGGGCTTCCCAAGAAGAATGAGTCAAACAGTGCCGGTTGTGGACTCAATAGCCCTGGCTTGAAGGGGTCCAAGCACATGTCTGTCTGGTGTAGTTTAACTGTTCTAAATAGAAGGGCACAGAGGAACACATCCATTGCCATTGGGGATCTTACCTTTCACAGAGAAAGGGGGACTCCGTGATCACCCCTCTCTGTCCTTCCTACTGATGCCCAACCCCCGACCCTGAGCCAAATCAGTAGACCTTGTGGTCTAGGGAGAATCATTTCCCTTTATCCTTGCAGAACTTCCTTCATAAGTTACTGCTGGCAGCAATATTCGTGCTAATTAGCTGCCCTTGAAGGATTTATTTCATCCAGTTGTAAATTTCGGAGAAGTTCCCAGGCCAATTTAAAAGTAGAAATCCATAGACTAAGCTGAGTGCAAATCAGGTTTGGATGACCTCCACAAAGGAAGGTAAGCCAATTCCCATGGTTTTTGAACAGTGTTCCCAGGGAGAGGAGTCAAAGTCGTGGAAGGATAGACCTGGAAGACAGACCATTTAGCTCAGGCGCTCCAATTTACAAGTGAGGGATCTGGGTCTCATAAAGGTGAATTACCCATTTTATCACATTAATCTTTGCTGTTTACCTCTGAAAGTGAAAAGGGTACACACAGGTTACATATTGACTACAGGGCAAATATCTGTTTGTCACCTGGACACAGTTGTTATAAACAAAGGCCTTGATTACTCTCAAGTTCATCTTTCTTTCCCCCACCCCATGAAATAGGATTAAAGAAAACACATGGAATTCAGCTGTTGAGTTGCTGCAGATATTCCAAGAGACACACAAAGTATGTTGGTAGGCACAGAGGGCCTGCTGTGGGGAATACAAAGCTTCCCAAACATTGGATCTCTGTCCTAGATTCCAGCCATACACTATTTATTTGCTACAAACCTTTATGGAGATTGTGGGATAGTCTATAAGACTGTCTTTTTCACTTTAAATGTAATAAGCAATAGTTTTGAAAGGTAGCAATGGTAGCAAAGTTTTATTGGACATTGGGAAGAAATATTTCTTGTCACAATTATGACAACTCTTCTAAATCAGTTTTTTTTTTAAATGCATTGGCTTCAGATTTATTAGTGGGAAAGCCAGTATCTCTTTCTCATCACTTCTCTCTCCCCTTCCCTTCTACCCTCCTAAAAACTCTCCTTGTTCCTGCTCTTCCCCCCTCCTCCTTCTCCCACCCTTTTCTTTTCTCTCTTTCTCCTGCCCTTCCTTCCTTCTCTCCCTTCCCTGCTCCCTATTTTTGTGCTGGTGCTGGGACCTGAGCTCAGGGCCTGGGCACTTTCCTGAGCTAGTTTTGCTCAAGGCTAGCACTTGAGCCATAGCTCCACTCCAGCTTTTTTTCTTTCTGGGCGAGGGGTGATAAACTTATTGGAAAGAGTCTCACAAACTTTCCTATCTAGGCTGGCTTCAAACCAAGCCCCTCAGATCTCAGCCTCCTGAGTAGCTAGGATTACATGTGTGAGTCATGGGTGCTAGCTACCCCTCTTCCTTTTTAATCTATTCTATCTTCTTCTTGTTTTTTTTTTCCTCCTCCTCCTCTACACCCCAAAGTCCCAGTATGTTATTTAATAAATCGTCTTCTATAGTAAATGCTTCTGTAAATGGATACGATGTTTATTGTTAATTTGTTGAACCAAGTCCTTTTATCGAAAACAAGTGTTTCTTTTGTATTTCACAGCTTCTTCATTGATTTGCATATATGTCTTAATGCAAGTCTAAAAAAACTCTTCATTTCACTGAATCAAGACTAGGAAGTCTTAGTATGAAATTCTGTGGTGAGAAATTTATGTTGTGTGCAGAATAGTAAACTCAAATAATACTTAAGTAAATCAAGAGAATTCCAAACCACCTGACGATGATAACATTTTTGTTTCACTGCCTATATATAATACCTAATATCTCCCATACATTGTAGGCTACACAAGGGCAGATATTCTGGCTCAACACATTCTTATGCATAAAGAAATGACCATAAATTTGCATACAAATTTGTATAGTGTGTTTTACCTTAATATCTTCCTAATACATAACTTTATCTACATATCAACAAGATGGTTTTATCCTCCTTTTACAGATAAAATGTATATAAAGAAGAAAAATAAGCTAAGAAAAGTGGACTAAGGTCTGCAAGTTTAGAGCTGCCTAATACACAGAAGAATAATGATAACAATGATTCATATTTATTATTCTTAGTTTTCATTCACTTATTTTGATGTAATTTGCGTACTTATAAGGTATAGTGTTCTATTTGAAGACAGTATTCAATATGTAGTAATCAGACCAGGTTAAATGAGATTTTTTTTGTCACCTCGGACATATATTATTTCTTTGAGTTGGGAGCATGGAGGGGCATATATACCAGGATTGTTCCAATTCATGTAATCCCTTCGGTGACATTACAGTCAATCAGTCAGCCTTCTTTACAGACAGGGAGGTTGGAGGTAAAAAGAGGTTAGATAACTAGCTCAAGGCACCAAATACAGACATGTAGTAGTATATCATAGTAAGTATGTCTCACATTATTGGTGCATTTTCATTTGGTTATCTTCCTGAAATACAGTTGTAACATACTGAGACTTACTCAGCCAGGTTTTAAATATTGAGCAATACTTTAGATGGGAGAGTAACTTCTGGTTCCTCTTCATCAAGGCTCCCATCCATCTCTATTTCCCACCCTACCCTTTCTCCTTTCTCTTTCCCTTCTCTTCTAGGCCCCCATCCACTTGCTGTTCAGTAGTAAAATCTCTCTACTTTTCTGCCAGGCTATCATCTATGAGGTCAGTGTTCCCACATTTCAAAGGTAGGTCAAAATGTTTGTGGAGAGCAGGGAATTCTGCCAGAACACTGACTCACTGTGTATATGCAAAGCAGTTCAGTTGTAGGCCACTGCCATAGCAAGAGTAGGGATGACTGTCACTGAGGAAAACAAGGTGGGGGGGGGCACAACGCAGAACCCTTAAGATTTTGACAAATAGGAACACCATATACATCATCAACGTATCCTGGTATTTTAGCTCATGAACATAAAAGGTGATTTCCGCAAAAGTGATGGGGATAAAATGCAGCCTGTGACATTGTAATGGTTCATGTATTTAAGAGTAAACATGGATAGTCATGTTCAGGTTATTCAGCATATATAGATGCAGATAGTTGAGTAACTGGTTCTTTTGCTACTTCTTCTAGTGGTTTCTTTATTTGTTTGGTTTTTAGCCCATATTCCTGTTTCTTAGAACTTAGCAGAAATATAAGATTTACTCTGCTTTACTCTGTGTCTGACCTAACCTAGACTACAGGAATGACCTGAGCCCGCTCTCATCCTTCAGTTCTCTTAAACTGTGCTCTTCACCACCATTACCTCAATAGCCACCAACACCCACCTTGGCATCAGCCCTACCATCAGACTCCGTTGCTGCTGAAATACTGAAAAATATATCAACTCTTACAGATTGTGACTCATATAAGTTTATAATCTCAAGATTTACTGGTCTGAGATTGTCTCCCAGTTATGTTGCTTAGTCTCAGTTTTCTTTCTTATTCCCTGGAACAGAAGATCCAAACCTTCAGTGCTTTGTCAACAGTCTCAACAACAAAAAACAAACCAAAAAACGCCTCAGTTCCCAGGCTGAATCCCAGAGCAATTGCACTGAATTCACTGGCACTACACCCAAACATCAGCATTTTTTTTTAAGCTCCAGTTTTCTGTCAAGGATTAGAACTGTTGCTCTAAGCAATGTGTCACCTTCTACTTCATCAGAAAATGTGAGGCCAGAAAGCACAGACATCTCAATTTCCCATCCTTCCCTAAACTTTTCCCTGTCATTCTCACCCCGTTGCCTTTCTCCTCATTTTAGAGGTTAAAGTACCCTTATTTCAAATTATGTCCTTTCTACCTCAATTTTCCCTGTGACTAATTGCTACCTCTCTTGGATCTTTTCCCTTCATATTCTAAATAAGCTCATGTCTCCTCTATTTTTAAAAGGTTCTTCCTGGAGCATGTCATCTCTCCCTATGTCTCTAATGTCACATCTATCCATATACCCCTGTTTGCTAATAATCTTCTTGGAATACTAGATTTTCATACCTAGACTAACTCCTACTAATCTTTTATAACTTGGCTTGTTTACTATTCCCTCTATGAAGTATTTCCAGATTCACTGGCTGCCTCAAGACTTTATTATTGACCTGGGCTCTTTCCGTTGGGATTCTCTACTTATTTTTCCCTCTTTTCCTCGCAAATATCCTTGAAGTCAGGAACCATGCTATGTCATTGGTTAATTTCAGTACCTGGTTACTTGTAGGCATTCAATCTATGCTTGCCAAATAGAATTGCAAAACAATTTTCTACCCAGCCTCCTGGGCAGGATGATGTGATCTCCCTAGTTATCAATGAATTTTATTTCTTCAGGACCTCATGTTCTTTATACAAATGAAAGGATTCATATAAATAGAAATTACCTGGAGGTAATTACTGGGACAGTTTTTGGAGTCTTATATGAGAAGTTATATTTATTTGCTTGGGATGAGTTTTTTAAAACAAATCCCATATCAGAGTTCTTTCATCAGCATTTTTCAAGTATACACAAGTCTATTTTAATTAATTAATTAATTAATTGTTTTTCCCCCTACCATCCCTTCCCTCCCACCTCCACAACTACCCAACCCCCACCAAAGTTGTAAAGATCGTTTTCAACATAGTGTCTTGTACATCTCATTGTTACAATGGGTTAACCTGTATCCCTATTTAAGCATTTTGTTTTTTCCCTTCCCCTCCCCAAATTAGAGAAGTGAATATGCAAGATGCAGGGGCCCGATATCAAATAGAGTGAAAACAGGGGTTATACTATAGGAGAGGAACATACAAAGAAACAAAAAAATCACCTGGTACATTATAAATACATTAAAAACAATAGCAAGAAAAAAAAACCCACTTGTGTCCCTATCTTGGGGTTAATTTCACTTAACATCATTTTATATGGACATATGTACATAGCTTTTGACCTTTTCTGCTTGTCCTACACATGTACTAGTTATTGCAAATAAGGGAAACCATGAGGCCTATGTTTCTTTGGGCCTGGCTTACTTCACTTAATATAATTTTTTCCAAGCCTTTCCATTTCCTAACAAATGGGGTGTTGGTGTTGTCATTCTTTCTAATGGAGGCATAGAATTCCTATATCTATATCTATATCTATCTATCTCTCTATATATCCCATTTTCTTGACCATTCATCTACTGAGGGGCATCTGGGTTGGTTCCATATCTTAGCTATGGTAAATAATGCTGCGATGAACATAGTTGTGCTGGTAGCCTTATTGATGCAAAACTTTTCAACAAAATTTTGGCCAATCAACTTCAACAACTCATCAGCATTTTTGTCTTCACCAAGGACACCCAACAATGATTAGTAGACATCAGAAAAAATAAGAACCAATAATGTAAGTTGTATCTTTCTTCCTTTCTTTCTTTTCTTCTTTCTTTCTTCCTTTCTTTTTGTGCTTGTACTGAAACTTGAACTTAGGGTCTGGGTGCTGTCCCTTAACTTTTTCAGTCAAGGCTAGCACTCCATACTTGAGATACAGCTCCACTCCAACTTTTTGGTGTTTAATTGGAGATAAAGATCTCATAGACTTTCCTTCTCAGGCTGGCTTTGAACCACTATCCTTAGATTTCAGCTGCTTCCTGAGCAGCTAGGATTACAGGCATAAGCCAATGGCACCTGGCTGGCTTGTATTTTAAAACCGGGGTTTAGAAATTAAAATTCATGCCTTGAAACACTTTTCTTATAGAATCCAGCATCATTTCTCAGAGCTGACCTAGCTCAGCATAATAGCCAGAGAAGGTTAAGCCATTACATTGAACTTCTAGTGGCAGTAACTTACTGAAAAATTTCCATTTCTTTTTGTTTTCCTCTGAAAGTCCTCATCAATGATACAGGCTTCTCCCCAGCCATACGCTAAATGCTTAGTTCCCTCAACAGTACGGTCAAATCCCTACCCTGTCTGATTAATTAGCTGAAGTTAATCTAAGGAACTCCTCAGCCTTATGTTCCTTCTTCCTGCCAAGTAAAACCTATAGGGTGCATGTATCCAGCACAAGAAAACACCTGTGAGCAATTAACCACACAGCCTTGATTTAGAGACCTTGGACTTACGCTGTTGGCCTTCAGGCTGCTGTCACAGTCTATAATTATGTGAGACCACAACTACCCCATCCCAGCAGTCCAATTACAGGAAGGGTCAAATACAATCTGATGCTGCCTCTAAAAATAATTTTGCTCAAGACTCAGAAAGAATTCTTTAGGAGGATGCTGTATGAAAGGCCACATGTAGGAGCTTGGGAAAGGAGGGGAGTCTAAGGACATTTCTCTTAAATGTGCATAGAACCAATGCACAGGGAAAGGAAACCATCAAATCCAATTAAAAGGATGATCAAATTTAAAAATAGTACTTAAAATTATCTACCCAGAAAATGTCGTATACAGTTGTTTCCATCTGTCTTGGTAACAATAGCCACTAAGTTAATAAACCAACAGCATGTCTTAGAAAATGTCAAAAATCCATCTTTTAGAGTGGATGTCAGTTGCAAAACACAGATTTGCTTAATCCTTTCTCTTCTATGGGAAAATGAGTTCTTGTTATATAGTGTATAATTCTTTATATTCTATGTGAGTGAAATATTAAGACTCATAGTAGTGAAGGAAGTCATCTATTTCTACAATCAGGTTAAAAATAAAAATCAGAAAGCAAATGAACAAACAACCAAGTAAAACAACAACTCAAATCCCCAGAAAACCAAGGATCCCACAAGCCAAAGTTGTTAACCAAATACAGATGTGCTTCATGAGTGATGAGAGTTCTACAAAGCTAGGAAAGTTTGATGTGTGCACATAATTTTCAAGGCAGGAGAGTGAGTGGTGTCTAGTTGCTCTGTGCAGTATAGTAATCAGTGATGCATGTGGCTAATGAGCACTTGATATTCTATAGCTTCAACTGTAAGACTAAAGTTCACTCATGAGTAATTAGAAGAATGTAAAGTCGCTCCTTAAAAATGATCTACTAACCGGCCACTGGTGACTCACATCTATAATCCTAGCTACTTGGGACTACAATCTGAGGGTCATGGCACAAAAAGAGTCCCCAGGTAAAAAAGTCCATGAGACAGTTATTTCCATTTAGCCACCTAACAGTGGTAGAGTGCTAGCCTTGAGCAAACAAACAAACAAAAAAAAGCTCTGGGATAATGCCCAGGCCAAAGTCCATGAGACAGTTATTTCCATTTAGCCACCTAACAGTGGTAGAATGCTAGCCTTGAGCAAACAAACAAACAAAAAAAAGCTCTGGGATAATGCCCAGGCCCTGGGTTCAAGCTCAAGGATTGGAAAAAAAAAAAGAGATTCTATTGATTAATGATAAAATGATAATATTTTGTACAGATTAGTGTGAGACTATTATCAACATTAATACCATCTGTTTTTACTCTTAAAAAATTTGGTTATTACAAAACTTAAAATGTCATATGTAGACTGTATTATATTCCTACTGGATTGTACAGGGTCTAACAGCTTTCATCAACTTTTCAAACAGTGCTTTTACTTAGAGCAAAAAAAGGATCTTGTTGATATGTAAAAGTATATGCCTCAGCCTAGAGATACTGCCTCAGAGGGTCTCTGATAAAGCTCAGTAGTAAGGGACTGTGATGCAAACAAGACTGACCTAGAACCACATTTGGAAACCACGAATATCACTGATATTTAAAAGATTCAAATAGGCCTGCCCATCACCTCACCATTTGCACACAGGCTCTATAATCTTTCTCCCTCTATCTTTAGAAATACACATACCACAAATCTACTCATCCCATCTTCCTGGCTTTTCAACTTGAAGACTTACTATTAGCAGGATCACCCTGATCCTGCTCGTCTTGTATTTCCTATCTGGGTCATGGCCACCTGGGAATTCCTTCTCTCCTGCCCACGCCCACATATGCAAACACTGCATTAGACCTTTCCATCTCTCCATACACCCTTTTGTATTTCATGGTCACCCTACCTTGTTTATTGTTATAACCTCTTAACTCAACCTATTCCTTCACATCATCTTCTTCACTGCTGTTATATTCAACGTTTCAACCACAATCTAATTATTATTATTATTACCTGGCTCAACACTTGTGTCATAAATGATTCATAGTAGTCAAAATCTTTCTCCATAAACTACCTCAATCCAGGTTCTGTATCGATTCTGTTTTCCACATGGGCTGCAGCCATCCCTCCCTTTTTTCCTGAAGGAAAGGTAATGGCGGAACATCTTTCCTTCCTCTTCCTCTTCGAAAGTTACTTTATCTCCATCCCTACTCCAGCCATGTCTGGATGAGAGAGAGTTCAGGATTTTTGTACTTTATACTTTTTATACTTTTCCATTAGGGTACATCTCACATTTTACTGATTTTATTTGATGGTGACTTGTCATCCTTAGTGGGCAGTACAGTGCTAATAACTGTAGGAATTTATTTGCTCTCCAGAGAAATTCAAAGTAATTATCTTTGTCAGGATCTTCCCAAAGCACAGTTCTCCAACCTCATATATTAGAGTTTGCAGGAAGTTTGGTGGTCTTAGAGCTCTTCTATTTTGCCTCTTATTTCTTGATAAGCAAACTAAGACCTACACAGACAGAATCATCACATAGGCAACACCTGCTATCTCCTTTCATCTTCATAATGGCCTTTGATATCAGCATTTCTATTCATACTCATTTTACAGAAGGGGAAAGTGAGGCTTAAGTGAATTTAAACACTATCATCAGAATCCTGTACCTACTCACCTGGCAAGACAAAAATCAGAAGCAAAGATGAAACATTTGTACAGTAAGATAGAAGGTTTTAGTGGAAAGGAACCACTTTATGAAATGAGACTACGCAGTGTTGGTTTGTTTTGGCAACAGTAAAGATTGAACTCATGACCTTGCTAGGCTCTACACCGGAGCTCATTTCTATCCCCAACAAAATTAGTTTGAATCTTAGTTCTGTGATTGATTAGCTATAAATCTAACACATTTATCTCATGTGTCATTTTCTTTTTTTAAGTTAAGTAGTTGTACAAAGGGGTTAACATTCAACATGACAATTTATCTGTCATTTTCTTATCTGTTAAAAGAAAAGATTTACATTAACTGTATT
Organism: Dipodomys spectabilis; assembly: GCF_019054845.1. NCBI lineage: Eukaryota > Metazoa > Chordata > Mammalia > Rodentia > Heteromyidae > Dipodomys > Dipodomys spectabilis. Next base: position 16,082,074 of record NW_024870719.1, on the reverse strand, counting down.
TATTATTAATATAAGGTAAGAATAGATAAACTTAATATACAATAAGAATGGGTAAACTTAAAATTAGGTATATGAAAGTATTTAATGGACTGTATTATCTTGTAGATTTCTAGGCATTTTCTTTGAAAAGATTTTGCTTGTTACAAAAGTGATTGGTTTTCATTACAAACCACTTGAAAAATATAAAAATAAATTAAAGATGATTATGATCTATTATCCTTCATACATATTGGCAAATTTAATTTGCTGTTATGTTAGGAAGGAGTTTGCCATCTATTTTTATGATATTGATCTGTAGTTTTCTTTTTTATGATGTCTAGGATTTTGTAATTAGGGTAATGTTGGGCTCAGAATGAGTTGGGAATACCTTTGAGAAATTGTGTGGAATTAATATTATTGCTTCCTTAAATATAAGAATTCTAGAGTGAAGTCTTTTTGTGTGTGTGTGCTTGTCCTGGGGCTTGAACTGAGAGCCTAGAAGCTGTCCCTGAGCTATTTTGCTTAGGGCTGGCTCTCTACACTTCAGCCACAGTGCCACTTCTAGCTCTTTCTATATAATTTATTGGAGATAAGAGTCTCACAAACTTTCCTGCCTAGGATGGCTTCAAACTGAGATCCTCAAGTCTCAGCTTTCTTAGCTAGGATTATAGGCATAAGCCACCTGTACTCTGCTTGAAGCCATTTCTATCCAGTTTACTTTTTCTTTTTCTTTTCTCTTTTCTTTTTTTTTTTTTTTCTTTTTTGCCAGTTGTGGGGCCTGAACTCTTGGCCTGGGTACTGTCCCTCAGCTTTTCAGCTCAAGGCTAGAGCTCTACCACTTAAGCTACAGCGCCACTTCTGGCTTTTTCTGCTAATGTGGTGCTGAGGTATGGAACCCAGGGCCTCATGCATGCAAGGCAAGCATTCTACCACTGAGCCACCTTCCCAGCCTCCAGTTTTCTTAGTGGACATTTTTCAAGCTACAAATACATCTTTTAAAAGTAGAAAAAAGAAGTTAAAGAGAAATATTTCCATCAAGATAGCTATCTATATTTGAAATAATTCTTTTCAGCTTTTCCTATGCATTTTTGTTTGACATACTTTGCTAAATACCATAACACAAGCATTTCCCCATAATTATTCTACTATTGTTGGTGTAACCTTTTTCTTTTAGATTCAAATATAATTTTCAAACAATACAGGAGGACAGTTTCAAAATTTCAACAGTAATCTTTAAAGCTAATTAATAACAAGGTTGATTAAAAAGAAGATATATAGATATAGATATATATATATAGATATATATAGATATATATAGCAAGAGAAACACATTATAGTATGATTAATTTTCAGGTTACTATTGGCATGGCTTTCATAGTATATTTTCTGAGTATACTAGGAAGCCTCTTCCTTTCTTTTATTTATTTCTTTTATTTTATTGTTTGTTAAGATGCTGTACAGAGGGGTTACAGTTACATGAGCAAGGTAATGAGTACATTTCCTATCAAGCATTGTTACCTCCTCCTTTGTAACCTTTCATGGCTGCATAATAATCCATCAACTACACCCGACATAATGCTTAGAGTTGTTTGGTTTATCACTGACATGAATGCAGCAACCTGAGAGTATCATAGCATCAACAACTTAAAATGATCTCAGAGACCTCTGCTCCTGTCTTCTGGAGTAGTCCTCCAGATCTTATTAACCTAGGATTCTCATAGAAATGGAGCTTCCTAGTTGCTATTCCACACTCACTGCATTCAAATCTGCTTTTCAATGAGATCTCCAGATGATTTGCATGTGTATTAAGACAGCAATTCTCCATGGGTGCAGGTGGCTCACGCCTGTAATCCCAGCTACTTAGGATGCTAAGATGGGAGGATTGTGGTTCAGAGCCAGCTGGGGTAGGAAAGTCTGGGAGACGCTTATCTCCACTTAACCACCAAAAACCTAGAAGTAGAGCTCTGGCTCAAGTGGTGGAGCTCTAGGCTTGAGCATAAAAGCTTAAGGACAGCATCTAGGCCGCAGCACCAGCACAGAAAGGAAACAACAACAAAACAACCAGTGGTTCTCAACCTTGCTTGTAGTTTAGAAGGGTGTGGGAAGATCTTCATCCTATTATGCAGGTCACACATGATCTTCAAATGTGGGTCCCACGAGTTATTGATTCCCTTGTGTTCAAGAGCTCTAAGACCTGGGTCCCTTCTGCAAACTGATGTGAGGGTATTTACATAGCCAAAGTGACTTCTAATAGATCATTGAATATATTTCTGTGGAAACTTCTGGTAAAATGAGACAGAAAGGGAAAACCACAAATGGGAACTTAGTGATTCTCTCTCTCTCTCTCTCTCTCTTTCTCTCTCGGTGGTCATGGGACATGAACTCTGCTTCCATTTTTTTGGTGGTTAATTGGAGATAAGCATCTCATTGACTTTGCTTCCCAGGCTCAAATCTCCCTTTCTGACCCTTCCTAACCTCCTTCTCTACTTCTTCTCTCTCCAAAGAAATTCCTAGCTTTGACCCTCTCTGCAGTTCATACACACAGACCACAGGAAGTGGTTTTCTTGTATCATAGAGAAAAGAAACCAGAACTCCATTTCTTCTCAACATTACTCCAGTACATCATTCTGCTTACTCCATATCCAGTTTCTCATAGGCCTGAATTTAAACAAGCTTGTGGATTGTGAAACTCTTGACTCTGGATACATAATGCCACAGCCATAGGCAGAAAGATCAGTCAAGGTCATGGGCATTGACTGATTTAGATATCATTTTCTTTTCAATATGTTGACCACTTTAAATACTTCTATTACCTTGGGAAGCTCTCAGTTTCTGACCCAGGATTCAGAGTAGTATATAAGTTTTTCAAAACTAGGAGACAATATTTCTCTACCTATTTTGCATAACTTAGAACAATATTGTATACTCTGCGTATTTTAACTTTTATAGAGAATGTTATAATGGAGTATCACACATAGCATCACACTTGGTTAATGGAGAGCAATTTTTAACATTCCTTAAAATCTTTAAACCCAGTCATAGAACTATTGGGATTTCCAATTCTAATATCTTTCCATTTTAACCCTAATTTTATATTTTCTTTAATATTAATTTTTGGTTAAAGTTTGCATCTTAAACTTTTTTATTCTAAATAGTACAAAAATTAAACAAATGCTTTGGTAGGAAAGACCAAAGAAGGAGGAATACTTGACTATATTTTCTACTTGACAGCACTAAACATGAAAGACTTTTTAAGGTATAAAAAGAGAATGGATTGGTGGCTATCATCAGATTATGATCCATTTGAGCATTTTCTGGGAAGCAATGTAGCAGGAAGAATGGTAGCCTGGAAGGAAGCTCAGATTTTTTTTTTTTTTTTGCCAGTTGAACTCAGAGTCTGGGCACTGTCCCTGAGCCCCTCTGTGCTCAAGGCTAGCATTCTACCATGTGGGTCACAGCACCACTTCTGGCTTTTTCTGCTTATATGGTACTGAGGAATCGAACCCAGGGCTTCATGCATGCTAGGCAAGCACTCTACCATTGAGCCACATTCCCAGCCGGAAGCTCAGAATTTATCCTCTGACTTCCTTCTCCATAGGGTTCATAAGTAAGAACTGCCCTGGGACTAAACCTGTGAACTGGTCAAGGCAATCAATGGGGATAACCAACCTGAAGACAAATCAGAGATTGCACAGAACTGTGCCCTGCAATGACAGCAAAAGAGCTCAGGGTCAACACTCAGGCCCCGAGATCAAGTCCCATGACCCACCCACACCCACCTCCCCCCCACCCCAAATGCACACAAAAAACTCCTTTTAGAGCTTCCACTTTGCAAAGGGACAGAATTGAGCTTCAGGTCCTTCGAACCCTCTGATTGTGTTTACATGCATTTTAGAGATGAGAAGATCCATAATTTATACTGACGTCTCTAAAATGGCTGTGTTAAGGTGTTTAAGAACCACCAAGACAACGCCTTAATCCTTAACATGACAGGTGAAGCTCTACTCTGAGGAGCACAGAGTCCCTACCATTGCTGTCCCAATGTTCCTCCTTCAGTGAACATTCAGTTCTTGTTTCAGAAGTTCTCATCAATCCCAAACATGGTGGAAGCTCTTTAATACCTCTTTGATTGAATGCACGTCTTTCTCTCTGCCAGGAATGCTGCTCCTCCTTCTTTGTCCCCTGCTCTGTCCCTTCTCTGCCTGGCGAATTAGCTCTTATCCTTTAAGATTCAGCATTAATATCACCCCCTTCCACAGTGCTCCCTTCTCTGTCCCAGTGTTTCCCTTCACTGTTTTCTGAGCAATCCATAGAGCCTTGTGTGTAGGTTTACCTTGGCTTGCAATTGTTTGTTCATACATTAGTCTCTTCCATTCATCTCTGAACTCTTATGAGTACAGACCTAGCCTTCCTTGCCCCCCTCCCAACCCTCCCAAGCTATAAGCTGGAATCCAGTAGACTACAGTATTAATACAGTGAGTAGGAAGGAATAACTACAGTTAGCTTGGCCATGTTTGTCTTTGGTTCTTACAGAAAACCTGGCTCTGAAAGGCTGGCTATTCATAGCTAGGTTTTCTCTCAGGTTGTTAGAATCTCTTGTGGTCTAAATGTCCATTTCTGGCTGACTCCTCTATACCTTTTTTGTTGTTGTCGTTGTTGTCGGTCATGGGCTTGAACTCTGGGCCTGGGTGCTGTCCCTCAGCTCTTCAGTTCAAGGCTAGTGCTCTACCACTTGAGCCATAGCACCACTTCTGGCTTTTTTTTGCTTATGTGGTGGTGAGGAATCGAACCCAGGGCCTCATGCATGCAAGGCAAGCACTCTACCACTGAGCCACCTCCTCCTCTACACTTTTTAAGAACTACTATTTTAAAATAACCAGAAAATAAAATCACACTTAGAAATTAAAAATGTAATTGATGATCTAGAAAATTCAATAGGAGGTCTGGAAGATAGAGTTGGAGAAACCTAGAAAGCAGAGAAGCCATTTGAGGCTAGTTGCTGGGTACTTTCCTTAGGGGTACCCAGGATATGCCTTCTCTTCAGGATCAGTCTAAATTATGAGAGCTCAGTTACCAGTCTCTGACACCCCTCCCCACTCCCAATAAGCTGGGCTCCTCCTGATAGGGACTCTTTCTACTTGGTCACTTTGTCTAGTATGAAACATATAGGAAGTACCAATAATGTATGGAAGAAATGAATGGCAAGTTCATGAATCAGTGACAGTAAGCTTCAGTTGGGTTGGGGGTTCAGAAGAAGATCTAATTTAATTACCTTTGGGGTATGAGGAAAAGGTGGATGAGGGAAAACCCCAGGTAGCTTCTACTTAGGGGGTCAGATTGGGAGCCACAGGCAAGTTCGCCAGGCAGTGGGAAGGGGGAGTGTGTGGCTCTCTGGGAAGACACGAGAGGGTGGAAGCACCAGGAAGAATTCTAAGAGAAGGAAGGCCAGGAGGACGCTTCCTTGTCGGCTGATATTTCTTGGGTAATTATTTTGTGCTGGGTTCTGCGTTAGGACTGTTTCTACTTTCTCTCACATGCGCCTCCTGACTCCATGGTGATGTCCTCATCACTATTGCAGTTCTCTCTCCTTCTCTGTGGTGTTTGCCTCCCCAGGTTTCAGTTGCTCATAGCCAAGCACGGTCCAAAAATGTTCAATGGAAAATTCCAGAAATCAATAATTCATATGGCTTAAATCATCTTATGACAGCAGCATCTCATTATAATTGTTCCAACTTATTATGTTATGAATATTAATCTCTTAAAGTGCCTAGCTCATCAATTAAACTTTATCATAAGTAGGCGTGCATAGGAGGAGATAGCACGATAGAGTTCCACACTGTCCAGGCAGGCAAGGGGTGACTGCTGTACTTCTTTCTTCTAGATGAGGAGGGTAAGGTGCACAAATAGTTACTATCTAACACAATGTGGAGACAGCAGGTCATGGGCTTGGGATGTGAGGGAGAGGGAAAATCCTCTGATCATGTCTATGTTATTTTAACACTTAGCTCTGCTCATTGGCCTAGACACTCAAGTCTTGTCTTCTGTGGTTCCTGGTTTCCTTCATTCTGCCTGCCTAGGATCCCAGCATTCTTTGCACCAGGTTTTTTTTTTTTTTCTTTTTTCTTTTTTGGGTTCTCACAGCACCCTTACCCAGATGCAGCAGTCACATTTTTTCCTTTTTCCCAGAAAATGTTGTGTGGGAGAGCAAATAGCTGGGTTTGGGGCATAATGGTTTTCTTCTGTTTTGGGTTACGGGATCTGATGCACAGAACCTCAAATAATTATAGTAAGACGACTCTGCTTCCTTCACATGGCCACAGCAGACAGGCAGGAGCCCAGGGACACTGCAAAGCTGGTACTGTGATTGGAAGATAGGAAAAGGCAGAAACCCAGAATCAGGGATTGCAGACAGAACCACAGGCACGGCGTGGCACTGTGCAGGAGTCAAGGAAAATCCCAGCCTGGGAGACAGTTATTTGTCTCATTAAAAAAAATCATTTAATTAAAAAAAGCCCTTGGTGACACATGATTAAGTCAGGGGAAAGTCAAGCTGTAAACCAGTTCATGTAGTAGGGTATCATTTGTGTCAGGAAAAAAGCCCACTATACAGTGATCACTCATAGTTGTCTTGTCTGAAAAGAGGAGAAGGGAGATTTAGGCTTTACCTATATTTTTGAAAGTTTTGCAATAGTGGGACAATCATATTTTTAGGTAACAAAAGCAGTAAAAATAACTCAAAGCACTTAAAAAATAATAATGTGAAAGATGAATCCTGTCATTTGTCAATCAAGACTAGAATTAGCTCCTAAGAGATGGAGTCTGATCCCTGGGTATTCAACTAGATGTAGGGGTTCAGCATAAGGTACAAACATTGTTAGTTCTGTAGTTTATTCTGAGCCAGAAGAGACTGAAAACAGAGTATGTGACCTAATATTTTTATAGATGAACACAGGGAAGTCAGCCCCTTCCTTCTTCCCTTCCACTGCCTATAACCACAGCCTTCCTACTTTTCAGAATTCAATCCTTGCATTAGAGTCAAGGTTACCTAAAGTTTAATCCAAGACCAGAGCCTCATTAGAAAAAAGGCATTGGGAGGGAGCCAGAGTCTAGGGATTGTTCTTTGGAAAAGACCTCCATAGTGCCCAACAGGTACATGCACTGAGTGTGTAAACGTGACAAGGTATACACATGTTATGTGCATGTATGACTTTGGGTGTGAGAGCGTTTATCTGTGTGCAAGGGTTTTTTTTTGGGTGATTGTGTCTGCAGTCCATGAATGTTGATATGTCAATTGATGAATGTGTATATGCATTTATTACTACTGCCTGTGTGTGTACTTAAATGTAAATATGTGTGTGCAATGGGAAGATCTTTCTTCCCCTAGGCCAGGATCTTAAGAAGATGCAGTCAACTTCCTTGATGACCTGAGGCTGATTTCTTGTCTCTTTCCCCAGGAGAATTCCAGATACCTCATTCAGATGTAAAGGTGTGGATGAGAATGGTCCTTTCTCTACCCTGAAGAGAATACGATTGCCCTAGCCTCTGGGAACTGCCTCATCTTATTTCTGGCTACATTGTTAATTTTCAATTAAAACACTGATTTCTCTGACCTGCTGAATTCAACAGTATGGAATCTAATTATAAGTCACTCTTGAATGGTTCTGAGAATGTAGCCTCAGTAATGTGTTCTGGGACTCAAGGATTCTAGCTCCTCACAACTGTTCTCTTCAGTTCCTTTTATAGCTGAAGAAAGTGGTATTTGGGAGGAGAGTATTGCTGGATTTTAAACTCAGAGCCTTATGCTTACTGACCTGGGACTCTATCACTTAAGTCATACCTATGTCCCTTTTGCTGTGTTGATGTTTGTGATAGGATTGTGCTTTTTGCCCAAGCTGGTCTGGACCTTGAACATCATAGCTAAGAAGACAGGAACATGCCACCACACCCAGCTTTTTTTTGTTCAGATGGGGTTTCACAAGCTTTTTTCCTGGGCTGGCCTTTAGCCACAATCTTTCTGAACTCATCCTCTTGATTCAGTGATGTTTTCAATTTGGGTACATTCCCTTTCAACAGATATCAACACACATAAACAATTCTATCACCAGTCTTCACCAGGACTACATGTTATCTCCAATGGGACTTAGCTATAGAGAGCACCATAGTCCACAACTTCAGAGATGGGGAAAGTTGGGGAGAGCAATGGAAGGGGTAACATTGGCCAACATGCACTGTACTCATCATCTGGCTTGTTTTGTTTTATCCCTGGTATAGCATGAAATCACAACTTCCATATGCTGTGGAGATTTCAAGGGTATAAGCTCAAAGACCAGATAATATTGACATTCCCGTACTAATAGTAACCAATAGTATATGGATATGGTGAGGGCATGGAAAATGAACTCTCAGAGTAGTGCTCCCAATAAGACAAAATAATTATGAGGACTCAAAGAATATGGGCTTCTGCAGAGTTTCCACTTGACCCTTTCCTATCCGAGGACGCTCCTTGGTGCCCGTTGGAAGAAATAGGACAGAATGTAAAACCGTCTCCCCACCTCTCCTCATTTGCTTATGCTCTTAGCACCTGTTCTCCAAACTTACTAGATTTTTTGAGTGACTTTCCAAATTCCTCGCCCAATTATGGCCAGTGATTTCCTTAAGATGGTTATGTTAACAGTGTTTTAGTAATAATCTTCCTTTTGCTAAGGAGTGGGAAAGCATTCCTTAGAATGCTAATGGGTTAAACTGGAAACTGTGTGGGCCCCCTAGCATGGTTATTTCTTTAAACCCATCCATCTTGCTTCTCGGTGGACGTGGCTTACACATCTGAGGATTCCCAGAGCTTTTCATGTAACGCACACTCAACACCATTGACTTGTATTGTGAGCTGATGGGACAGCTCTCCTCCAAAGTCCTGCCTCATCACGTACATGCAGACACCCTGGGTACCACACCCCTCCCACCATCAGAGTAGCTGCACCTAACTATTAGTAGTAACAGAAGCTTCCTGACCAAATGACAAAGCCAGTGCCTCATGCCAGCACTCCTATCTCTTTGTCTAGAGGATAGTTGGCATCCTGCTCTTTCACTGCTTACTGTCACCTGCCCTGTTCTTTGCTCTGTATATTCCACATTAAGACTTTCTTTTCCCACAGGAGAAATCACTGTGACAGTGAAGGCACTATCTAGCTGTCTGGTGTTTTTTTTTTTTTATTATAGGAACACTAATCATATTCATTAGAGCTCTCTTTTCATGGCTAAATCACTTCTCTAAAACCTTACTTTGTAATACCATCAGCCTTGGGTAGTAGAATTTTACATAGTGATTTCTTTTGAGAGGGGACAAACATTTAGACCATACATAGGACCAATAAATGATTCTTCATTGATTATTTGTACAGAGGCACCATACTTTAACCAATACCTTATGACTAAGCATAAAGCTCTGTTTTGTGTGTTTTAATAATGGGATGAACATCTCATTAAGTATCTCTAGATTCTAATACTTTTTTAAAATGCAAGATATATTGTTAGCTCAACATTATTTATAAATGTTTAAATATAAAAAAGTATGAAAATAAACAGAAACAAAACTTTTGCTCTACATCCAGAGTTGGTAGAATTTTTCATTAAGTGGCAGGTAATAAATATTTTAATCTTTGTAGGCCAGAGTCTGAAGCAACCCAATAGCTTGAAAGCAGCCATGGGCAATAAATAAATGAATCAGTAAAGCTGTTTCAGTCAAACTTTGTTTATAGACACTGAAATTCAAATTATATGCAATTTGATATGCCTTAGACAGTGTTCTTCTTTTCATTTCTCCCAATCATAGAAAAATGTGAAAACTACCCTTAGGTTTTGTGCTGGGTGAAAATGGGTAAATAGTTACAGTTTACTAACTCCTGATCGTTTATTCATATGTAGAGATGGGTATACACTTGCTTCTTGACCAAACATCAGGTTACATAATTAGTGAAGATTTACTTACTTGTGTTTCTTTTCTCTAGATTTACACACACACACACACACACACACACACACACACACACACACACACCTTTTCCCTTGTCCTTCCGTAGGCTGGTCACTTTCCTCCAGAGTTCCTTAGGTTCAGAAATTACTTCCATTTTCCTTAGTCAGTCCTATTTCCTGGAGCATCTAATTATCTGACTGAAGTAATTCACATTAAGGAGTAACTGGCAGGAACCAACTTTCCTTCTGGGAATTTCTATTTAATAAAACATGCATGCTTATGACTAACTGGATTTTGGGGAAGATCTTTTGAGGAATAGGAGAAGCAGCTCTTCATTCAGGAAGGTGATTTTGGTGGTAAGAGGCTTATCAAGAAGATTAAGATAACTTCTCTACTGGGTACTTACTACTGAATTGGGGGAGAGGGGAAGAACAATTGTGATACAAGGAAAATTTAAAAGATCAATTCAGAAGCCAGGAACTGCCAAGAAAATGATAAAAAATATAAATAAGTTGTGATAGAAACTGTTATAGTTGCTCAATGTTATCAAGCCTAGGTATTAGGAGATACTGGTAGTCACTGGGCTGCAACTCTTGCAGTTCATCACCAATTCATGTGATAACAAGCAGACACTATTAAAGACTGTCACATTTCCACAGGGTCCCTGAAGAACACTGGCTGTAAAGATGTTCTGTTTTCCACAGAATGAAGTCCTTAAGGTGAAATACATGGACCAAAGGAGCAAAGGATGTGAGTGAGAGGTCAGGAAGCCAATTGTCCTGAAGACAATGAAAGATGGAGTGCTTGGGAAGAAGCATGGGCTCTGTCCTTTCAGTCTAGACGCGTCCATTTCTACTGATGCAGTTGGTCACAGCTAGATTACTAAGGCAGGAGGTTAGAGGCAAACATTTTCTTAAGCTTTAATACTTCCTTATGAACAGCTTTTTAACACTCTCAAAATGAACAAATGATTTCTTCCCCTTCAAGAAATACTAGAACGTAGAGATAAAGAGAAGTTCATCCAGTATAGTGGGTAACGGCTTGACAACATCCTCGGGGGCTCATTGCTTTGATCCAGGGTTACTATTTTATGCTTTTACATGTGCATAAATGATCAAAGAAAATTTCCTTCTTCTTTTTTTTTTTTTCATTAAGCACTGACCCAAGCTTGGAGGCAGTTCTTGAACTTTTCACTAAATTTGGAGAGACTTTTAAAAGCTCTGAACAGAACTGTATTCTTGGGCCCTTAAGTAAGCAGTGCAACCTGGGAGTTTCACCATGAACTCTAAGGCCATCATTGAACAAACAAACAAGGGTGACCTGGACTTAACGTGAAACATTCTGCGAGGGTCTTTTCCCACCCCAAAGAGAAGCAAGGTGAAGTCACGAGTCTTTTCCCCTCCTCAAATGACCCATTCTAAGCTCAGGACAGTAAAACCGGTTGAGATATCACAGAAGTGGCCTTGCAGGATAAAATCATGGCTGCCTCTAGGCTACAAGACACTCCTCTTGCCTCAGTAGTAAAGTTCCACCTACCCAATCCCGGCCAGAGGCTTCCAAGGTTGGAGCTCAGCAGTGCCCAGAACCCAGGAGATGCAGGAGGTGGGGGTGGGGTGGGAGTATAGGTAGAGAAGCCGCAGGGCTAGAGGACTTAGCTTAAAGGTCAACATCGGTCATCAGAAAGCTTCTGGAAGCAAAAGGAGTGAAAAATATGCCTTATCGCTATGTACCACAAATTATTGCCCAGATATCCTTTACTTGAATCACTCAATTTTCATTTCAAAGCCAAGTGCTAATAGGTCATTAAAATAATATGCAAATTACTAACCCAGGCTGTTGGCAACTGCTGCCTGCTAGACGTCCTTGACATCCCCTCCCAGCCTCTGACCACGGTTCCACTTCATCTGGCTCTCTGCCTTTGGCAATGGCCAGAGTTTGATGGTTCAGAGAAAGGCAAATTGCCTAGCTAATTAAAGTCTGTACTTTGAAAAACATTTTTTCCCTTCTCATATTGTCAGGCAAAGTTAAATGGGTACAATTCTCTTGAAAAAGCTAAAAATACATTCTAGGCTTAGACATTACAGATGAAATTGCTGCTTTAAATCCTAGATTGTAGAAAAGTAAAGGCTTATCATGGGAAATTATTATGTAGCCGTAACTCTGGAGGAGTAGGTAAGAATGCTATTGTTACTCTCCTTTACAAATGGAGGCATCAGGAACTTTGAAGGAAGAACCAGAGTTTGGTGGCCAAATGCCAGTGTGTGTTAAATTTCCATGGAGATCCCTTCTCCCTTTGGTAATTGTAATTCTGTATCTGTATCAAGCCTTTCTCACCTTGATTATAACACTCTGCAAGAGTCAAATGGGTTTCTGAAATTAACTGCATGAGAGAATTCCAATTCCTGTTGATAAATAAATTAGGTCCCAGTTACTCCCGATCTTCTGAACTATGCCACTGAACAACAACAACAAAAAAATGAAGCCCCTGAACTTTAGCACATCTTACTTTATCATCCACTATAATAATTCTATATCTATATTCAAGTATTCACTTCCCTTTGGCAGCTCAAAGGAGAAAACATGGGCTATCCTGTCTTCTAGACTTCTTAAAGAGAAAAAATAAGAATGCTATAATTTTAAAAAGTTAGAACAGTAATAATGTCACCTTGAATTTATAGAGTTCAGAGGATTTAGATCTGTGATCTCACAAGTCTGACAACTCTTGGGGAATAAGGACGGCCGAGCATCTGTATGAAGATTGACATTGAGGAGCTAAACTGGAAGCTGAGACTCCTGGCTTCCTGTCCACACACTAAGAAACTGGACCCTTCCATCTGGGGCATCATCAAGAGAGACTGGACACCAAAGAGCACTATGTATAGAGAGTCAGACTCAAAGGCATTTGTTTCAGTATTTTTAATTTTTAATTTAATTTTTAATTTTGGTGGTCCTGGGGCTTGAACTCAGGGCCTGGGTGCTGTCCCTAAGCCCCTTTGTGCTCAAGCTAGCACTCTACCACTTGAGCCATAGTGCCACTTTCTGCTTTTTCTGAGTAGTTTATTGGTGATAAGAATGTCATGGACTTTCCTACCTCTGCTGGCTTCCAGTCACAATCCTCAGATCTCAGCCTCTGAGTAGCTAGGAGTGTAGGTATTAGCCTACCAGTGTTCAGTTTGTTTCAGTATTTAGCAAGAGACTTTAGCCTGGGAAGCCATGATCATTTACAATGAAGTCTACCAAGTTGTGGGGGCAGAACGGGTGGGGGAGAGTCTAAGGAAGCTTGTGTTGCATTAGAAGGCCATGAGCTAGGAAGATCTGAGAGAGACTGGTTTTCACCTCACCCGGAAAGCATGTTTCTTACAGTCTCCTGGTGCTTCTGCCCTTGGTAGGAAGAGGATGAATAACACATTTGGGTCCTGGGACCCCTTTGTGTTCTATGACTACAGATTATATAATGTTGACTTTCTAGCTGGGTTTTGTTTCCTTTAGTTGCTTTTATTTTACTTCTCTGCAGGAATGCTATTTTTCTCTTTACAATCTTTAAATTTTTTTTCATTTGTTGAAGACAAGAAAGAGAAAAATTCAAAACAGGGAATTTTCCACTGGAGAGAATGCAGTAGATGGCATAAAATGACTTCTTGTTTTCTCTTTATTTCATACTCTATGTTAACACGAATAGGAAAAAGTTGGCAGTTGGAGCAGCTGTCTGTCTGCAGCATGGGGCCTAGGTCTCTTCTCATATTTTTCTTCAAACCTGACCCCAAGTTGCTGTCCCTCCCTCCCTTTCTCCCATGGCCATGCAGAAACTCCCAGCAATTCTTAGAATTAGAACCATCTTAGAAAGCATCTAGCCTTTCATTAATCATTCAGAATGAGCACTTATGGAGGCCTTGTCACCCCTGTTGTACAGATAAGCAAACCAGGGCACAGATAAGCTCAGTAACTGTCCAAGATGGCCTTCTATCAGGGAGCAAGGTTGTGCTTTCTCCTCACATCTCTCCACACTCCAGCTCTAGGTCTGATGCTTCCATTCATACCTGTTCCCTGTCTTTGAAAATTTCTCCCCTGACTTCCTCTCCAAACTCTGTATTGTTCAAACTTTGATGTAGCTCTCATGGTTGGGGGTAGACACAGTTTCCTCCAGTGAGCCTGTCCTAACTGCCTTCAGTCTCCTTATTCTGAAATACCAAAGTACTTTAATTGTACCATGTGGCTGTGTATAATGTTCTGCTCTGTATTCTAACACATCATACCTTTATAAACGTTAAGTAAGCTCTGTATGGTAGGCTGCCTATCTCCTCCATTGCCTGGCTCCTACATCACCTAGCATGCCTTGGCACACATTAAGCCATGTCTGCTGCTATATAAATCTTATGAAAGAAAAATGTACAGAAGAATACTATAGGTTATATGTTACCTCAGGGAAAAATACATCCCAATTAGGCTACTATAAAATGCATGTTTATGAAATGAACATATTTACATAGTAGTCTAATACTATGCAAGTTTCCCCCCCCCCCAAGAGTCAAGCATCTGTGTAGTGTATCACCTTGCAACAAAAGAGCAACAAACCTAACTTGAGTCCATGATACATGCAGAGCTCTCTCTGCCTGGGATGAGCTGGGTGTGGCATTGCTTCTTCTTTGCATTTTCTTGTGTAAAACAAAATGTTTTCTTGTTGATCTTTCTAAACCATTATTTCCCTCTCTAGACCTATGAACTTTTGGACTAGGGCTATGGGAGCTTAGTAGAGCTATCTCAGGTACCAGCATGGCCACATGGTAAGCCACGTTCACAGACCACACAAGCAGCCTTGCTTAATTATGGGCCTGACCTCAACCACAGCTCATGTTATACCACCCTCAGGATGCAAAGCATTTCTACCTTTGTACATAGTAACACATCCAGAGTCATTAGTGGTGACACTCTGTACTTAAGGAGTGCATTTCCAACTTTCATATAAGCAACAGAGACGGCCAGAGGCTGAGAGAGGAGTGCACACAAAATATTTTGACTTGATAATCTGACAAGTTGTTACATAGTAAATAGAAGCTTTGAATCACCTTACAACCTTAGTTTTACCCTAAATATTCCCTGAAGACTCTTGATTCTGGCTATGCATCAGATTCCCTGCGGAATTTAGGAGGCGCACACGCGTACGTGCAAGCACACACACACACACACACACACACACACACACACACACACACACACACACACACATCTCTTACACTCCTGAAATTCCAATAATCTTCTTAGTACATTCTGCTAGGACATCTGGATTAAGAATCACTGTGACAAAATAAGACATAAGAATAATAGGCAACATGCAGTCTAAGGCCTTGTCTGTTGTTGCTGCTTTTTAGTCAAAAGGGTTGGAGTGGGTACATCAGTACAAACATTAGTTCTGCAAGTGACAAGACTTACAGTATTTTGAAGCTCCTGGAAACAGCATGTAGCTATGATTTCACTTGCAATAGAAGTTTAACATTGTTTTTACAAGCACAAACAAAAATACATAAAACTCTATAGACTCTAAAACAGGAACTATAAATTCAAGATTGAGGTACTTGCATTCTTTTCATATTAGAATACCACTAGCTATTTATTGGTAATATTCTAGAATTAAAATTAATTCAGGATGGAGAGGCTTCGATATTACCTAAGACGCTAAGAAGGTAAGCTGTTGTTTACTGAAATTTTTATTTTTATTTTATTTTATTTTAGTTTTTGGGTCCAGTCTTGGGGCCTGAACTCTGGGCCTGGGCACTATCCCTCAGCTCTTCAGCTCAAGGCTAGCGCTATACCACCTGAGCCACAGTGCCACTTCTGGCTTTTTTTCTTTTTGCTTATGTAGTGCTGAGGAATTGAATCCAGGGCCTCAGGCATGCAAGGCAAGCGCTCTACCACTGAGCCACCTTCCCAGCCCTTACTGAAATTTTTAATGAACCATAGTCTGTAACTATATGGAAAAGGTAGTATATTCTATTATATAGCAGGTAATTGATCTACAACCTTCACTTCAGTTTTTCACCTTTATTAACTGCCTTTTCACCCATATTAACTGTCCTTTTGTCATTCATTTATTTTAATTTCAGGAATTATTATTTTTAATATATTTTTATTTTCTTTAGGTAGTTCTACAAAGGAGTTGTCATTCAAGAGAGCCGTTTATAAATACAGTGCCTCTTGATCAATGTTACCCAGTTTAGCATTCTCACCCACCCCAGCGAACCCACCCTTTCCCTCACTTTTCTTAATTTCCAGGTTATGTATTGAATTTTTGGCCATTTAACAAAGCAATTTATGTATACAATGCATCTTCATCTATGTCATCATAATTTCAGAATTATCAATAGTACACAGGAGTTATGTTGTCAAAACTCTTTAGACAGGTACAGTGTACTTTGAACAAACTTTTTCCCTGTTAATCTTTCCCTAATCACCCTCTCTCTCCTCCTCTCTCAAACACCGGTGGCTTTCATTATATCTTCACGCATACACATGTCATATACATCAGATCTCTTCACCCTCCTCTACCCGTTCCTACACTCCTCCCCTCCTTCTAACACCCTCTCCTATAATCCCCTTTTATAATCATATCCTATGATTAGACTAGATTCCATATATAAACAAACGTGATAATTTGGCTTTCTAGCCTGGCTTATACTATGATCTACAATTCCAATCATTTTCCTGTAAACAACATAATTTTGTCCTTCTTTAAGGCTCAATAACACTACATCAGGTATATGTATCATAATTTCCTTATCCATTCATCCATTGTTGGGCTGATTACACAGCCTGGGTACTACCCCATAGTGTTATGATAAACATGAGTATGCAGATATCCCAATTGTGTGTTAATTCACACTCCTTTGGCTGTATACACAGTAGTGGAATAGTGAATCCACAGCAGTTCTATTCTTATTCTTTTTGATGAACCTCCACATTGATTTCTGTCTTCTTTCCAACGTAAGTTTTAATGTCTCCTCTGTCAAAGATCAGATGGCTGTAACTGTGTAGGTTTATTTTGGTGGGGTTTTATATTCTATTCCATTGGTGTTCATGTCTGGCTTTGGGCCAGTAAAATGCCATTTCTGTTGATAGGGGTTTTGTTGAAGTTAAGTATTGTGACATCTCCAGCATTGCTCCTTTGCTCAGGATTGTTTTGGGTATTTGAGGTGTTTAGTGCTTGTATATGAAAATTAGGATTAATTTTTTTCTACTTCTGTGATAGATGACATTGGAATTTTGATTTAGGATTGAATTGAATCTGTAGCTTTCTTTCAGCACTATGGGCATTATATAGTTTTAATTCTGACTACACTTGAGTATAGGAGAACTTTCCATTTTCTGGTGTCTTCTTTGACATCTTTTTAAAGATCATGTCATTTTCATTTCTTTATTTAAGATTATTACTTTATTTAGGATTATTCATTTCTTTTATTAGGATGATTCCTAATGAATGTGATAGTTTTTATGATTTCTTTTATTGTTGATATAGAAAAACTACTGAATTTTTGTGTTGATTTTATACCTGCTACTTTGCCAAAAGTAAGGATCAGATCTTATTTTGGTAAAGTGAGGATCAGATTGGTTTTATTAAAGTCTTTTAGGTTTTTTAAGTATAAAATCATGTCATCTGCAAATAGGGATAATCTCATTTGTTCCTTTCCTATTTGGATCTCTTTTCTTTGTCTTGAATTATTGTTTTGGCAAGAAATTCAAGGGGTATATTGAATAAGAGTGGAAAATGCTCGAAAGTTTTGTCTCATTCCTGATTTTAAAGGAAATGGTTTCAGTTTTTTCCCATTTAGTACCATGTTAGTTATAAGTTTGCAGTTTATAACCTCCATTATTCTGAGGTATGTTCCTTCTCTTTGTAGTTTATTCAGGGATTTTATCATGAAAGGATGAGAATTTTGTCAAAAATATTTTCTACATCTAATGAGATAATCATATGATTTTTGTCCTTGATTCTGTGTAAGTGTTGTATTATACTTATTGTTTGTTATGTCAAACCATCCTTGTATGCCTGGAATGAATCCAATCTGTTCATGGATTATGATCTTTTTAATAACTTGTTGAACTTGGTTTGCAAGTATTTTATTGGGAATTCTTACATCCATGTTCATCAAAGAAATTGGTCTTTAATTTTCTTTGTGTGAATGTGTTTATGAGTATGAATGTGTCTTTGACTGGTTTGGGCATCAGAGTAATACTGTCTACATTGAGTAACCTTGGTAGAGTTCCTTTCCTTTGTGTTTCATTTGAGAAGCATTGCCAATAGTTCTTCTTTTTGGTTTAATGTAATTTGAACCCACCTAGTCTCTTCTTTGTTGGCAGATTCCTTTAAAAAAATCAGTCTTGCTTATTATAGATTGGTTTAAACACTCCATACCTTCTTGAGTCAAATTAAGCAGGTCATACAAGTCTAGAGAATTATCCATGAGTTAGAACATATTTTCACAGGATTTCTTGAAGTCCTCTGGAATTTATTGATAGTTGTTGTGATACTCCCTTTTGATCTCTAACTTTGTTACTTGAGATCTTCTTCCTCACTCCTTTGGCTAGTTTCATTAAGAGTTTATCAATCTTATTTATCTTTTTAAGGAACCAACTTTTGCTTTCATTAATTCTTAATGTAGTTCTTTTTCATTTCTATCTCATTAATTTCACCCTTAATATTTATTTTTTTTTCTATTCAGATGGTTTGGGATTGCCTTGTTATTTCCCTAGGAGCTTAAAGTATATATGCAAGCTTTTATTTGACATTTCTTAGTAAATTTTTAATTTTTATATTACCATTTTTTAAAAAATGTATGTAGGCTACTATAGCTTTCTCTCTCAATACTGTCTTGCTATGTTTCAAAGGTTTTGACAGGTTGTATTTTAATTTTCATTATATTCTAGAAACTTTTTGATATCTCCTATTATTTCTTCAATGAGCAAGTAGCAATTCAGAATATATTGTTCAGCCTTCATGTGTTTGAATATAGTTTATTTTGCTGTTAATTCATAGTTTTATTTTGTTGTTGTCTGATAGAATACAGAAGCTTAATTCAATTTCCTTATATGTGCTAAAACTTGCTTTATATTCTAAAACATGATTTATTTTGAAGAAAATTCCATGGACTGCTGAGAATAATGTGGTTGTGCAGCTGTTGGATGAAATAGCCCATACATGTTTCTAGATGTTTCTTAAGTCCATTTCGTCTACACTATCAGTTTTTGTTTTGTTTTGTTTTGTTTTTTTGTCTTGGTGCCTCAACTCTGTGCCTTGGCACTATCCTTCAGCTCTTCAGCTTAAGGTGAGCACTCTACCAGTTGAGCTACAGCACCACTTCTGGCTTTTTCTGCTTATGTGGTGCTGAGGAATCAAACCCAGGACCTCATGCATGCAAGGCAAGCACTTTACCACTGAGCCACCTTCCCAGCCCCCAGTGTCAGTTTTTAATTCTGAGATCCATCCTTCCTTCCTTCCTTCCTTCCTTCCTTCCTTCCTTCCTTCCTTCCTTCCTTCCTTCCTTCCTTCCTTCCTTCCTTCCTTCCTTCCTTCCTTCCTTCCTCCCTCCCTCCCTCCCTCCCTTCCTTCCTTCCTTCCTTCCCCTCTCTCTTTTTCTCTGTCAATAAATCTCTTTTATCATTTTCCTGTTGGTCTATCTATTGGAAATAGTGAGGTATTGATGTCTCCCACTATCATTATTTTGGAGTTTACTGTGCTTTTATGTCCAGTAGTGTTTGTTTAATGAAGTTGAATACAGAAACATTTGGCACTCATACATTAATATTTGTTATTTACAGCCAGACACTGGTGGCTCAGGCCTGAAGTCCTAGCTGCTCAAGAGGCTGAGATCTGAGGATCATAGTTCAAAGCCAGCCTGGACTGAAAAGTCTGAGACTATCACCAATTAATCACAGAAAAAGTCCTAAGTGTCACTGTTGCTCTGTAAAGTGCTAGCCTTGAGCAAAAAGATATCAGGGACAGTGCCTAGACCCAAAGTTCAAACCCCAGGACTGGAAAAAAGTCCTTTTTTCTCTTGGTTAATTTTCCCCTTTATTATTATGAGTGACCATCACTGACTCTTCTCATTGTCAGACATGAGCATAGGTACTTCTCCCTGCTTCCTGGCTCCATTTGCTTGGAAGATATTTTTCTACTTTTTTACTCTAAGCCAATGTTTGTTTTTGTTCATGGATATGTCTCTTGTAAGCAACAAATGGCTAGCTAGGTCTTGCTTTCTAATCTTATTTACTATTCTATAGTGTTTGAGAGGAGAGTTGAGACCATGACCATGTCATTTTTTTGTTTTTGTAGTGTTTATCATTTTCTTCTTGTTTCTCATTTGCCAGTTGGCTGCCCTAATGGGATTTGTTCTTTCCTGTATTTTCTTGCTTTCAGTTGTCGTGTGTGTGTGTGTGTGTGTGTGTGTGTGTGTGTGTGTGTGTGTGCGTCCTTTACGTATCTTGTTCAGTATAGGTTTTGTGGTCATGAATTACTTTAGTTTTAGTTTTTGTTTACCATAGAAGTTTTTATTTATTCTTCAAATTTTGTTTGATATATTGGAAAGTTGTTTTCTTTTTCTGATTTGGTATATTCACATGGATTTGAATGCTATAAAGGCTTAACTATGATTTCCTCTCTAAATCATCTTTTTCTTCTTGGCACTTCACTGCAGAGATAAACCTCCACATTGCTAAATGTCACTGTTGTTCCCAGGTCCACCTTGAAAGCAGGCTTTGTGCTCATTCTTTTTAATACAATCAAATTTTCTAGTACCATGTTTTATGATTCCAGGGTATCATAGTCCCCAGGCCTTATTAAGGTAAATTTAAAATGTTTCATAAAACAATCTAGAAAATGAGATCTAATGGTGTATCAATTATATTTCCAGTGGTTTTTTTCAATGAAATGTGTTAGCCTAAAACTGTGACTGTAAAAGACAGAATTTCAGGTACCCAACATAAAGGGATTGAAGTAGCTTTAGCCAAATGAATCTTTCAAAAACCCAAAGACTATTTTATAGACAGCTATCTAATCTGTCTCTCCCAAGAACCTTGGTTTATTCTTCTAAGTGAACTTCTAGGACAATTGATAATGAGAAATATACTCCCCCCCTTTTCATTTCTATAACAAATCAGAACTCCACATCCTATCTGTTAAGGCTATATTATCCAGTTAACACAACAGTGTATCATTTTAGTTCTTTATTTATATGAGTACTAGTTTCCTGATGGCTCAAAGGAAGGAATGACAATTCAAAGCAGCCAATTTTACTCTTGCTTAACAGTTCTGACCAAAGTCCTCCCACCTGCAAATAGCAGTGACATTTTCTGCTCTATTTCTTGTTTTCAAATGTGATTAGATTCTTTAGGTAGAAGTTAAAATATGTACAATTTCCTGAGTTCATATATAAATTTTATAATGATTCACCCTTGTATTCAAACTTTACATACTCCCAACTATAATTGCCAACCTATTTTTGCCTTATCTTTGGTTCAGAAATCATAGAGATTCTACTCTTGGAAAGAAGAAATAGAAATTTTATAAAGGTAGAGAGAGGAGTTCTATAAATATATGTTCAAGCTATATCAAATTACCTTCTTCAGTTTTGTGCTTAAAATAGAGAACTATCAGCTGGGCACTGGTGACTTACACCTATAATACTAACTACTTAAGAGGCTGGAGATCTTAGGATCATTATTCAAAGATAGCCTAGGCAGAAAAGTTCTCAAGACTCCATTTCCAATTAACCAGCAAAAGGCTAGATTGGGGGTGTGGCTCAAGTGGTAGAGTTCCAGCCATGAGAAAAAAAGCCAGGCAAGGACATGAGACCACAAGACCCTGTGGGAATTAGAATCTGTTTAAATTATTCTCCCTGAGAATGAAGTAGAGAAGAGAGATTCAAAATGACTGGATTTATCATTAGATTTGCATGAGTTCACTGCTGTCTGGCACATTCATGCAACTCTTTAAGGTCTCACAAACAAAGTAGAAGATCTGACGCATCTTTCAGGGCCACAGGAACACCTGAACAACAGCTAACTGTTTGTTGGTACTGACACAATTCTGAAAACAGTCATTCATTTGTCACTTTTCATAGGTACAAGAATTTAGTAACCTGAGAGGGGGAAAATATTTATCAAAAGGCTAACAAGGGTAGCTAAACATTTTAGATATGTTTTGCAGTTAGAATTTATCTGTCTTTGCTTCCATGTAATTATATCACATTTTTTTCAGGAAAAGTTAAATTATAAAAGGTTAGGAAGGAAGACAGTCTTCCTTTGGCTGGTTTGGAGGCTGTACTGCAAACTCCTATTGTCAGACAGAAGAATCCACCCAAACTGTTAGCTGGCTACATTGCTAGAGCCCTTGGCCTGCTGGCTGTTGAATGTATTTCATTGGACAAGCAAAGGTGAGGATACAGGCATCAATAAAGTTGTACTAAGCTGGGGACAGAGCAATGAAATGCAAAGCATCAGGGTGCCAAGAGAAATAAGAAGCTGCAGAGACAAAATAACACGACATAACTGTCATCTTGGCTTCATCGGTTCCAATCACTATCTGTCCTGAGCTGACTCAGGCAGCGAATTCTTGAATATGTCAGGTGCTGAATGCAATAAGGAATGCACATATTTCGTTCATTGAAACTCATGTATTTTTAACAAGGGATTTTGTTTTAAAAAGGTATTTTTAACCAGGAGTGGTAGCTTCCACCTGTAGCCCCAGCACTCAAGAAGTTAAGGCAGGATCATGACTCTAAGGCCAGCATGGACTTACGTAATAACTTCTAGACCAATCTGACCCTGCTTCAAAAAGAGAGAAGAAAAATAACGCTATTTGTGAGCTGTTCTGTAAATTTTAAATGAACAAACAGAAATTGTGGTTTTCATAACAATCATAACCTTGCTTTGACCTAGAGACATGAATAAATGTAACTCCATTTGCCATACTCTGAAGACATGTATCAAGACTGAGGCTGCATTACAGTTACCATGGAAACCAAAACAAGTGTACTCACTATGATTTAGGGCCATCTAGATTCTCAATAATTCAGTTGTTTGAAGAAGAAAATTTTAATTTTAATTAAATGAGTAAAATGCTTAAGTAATTTTACCTGAAATTTCTTAAGCTATGTTCAAATTTCACCTTATATGTTCCTTGAGTCTCTTTGGGTAATTTTTCCAAAGAGGTTTTTTTTTTTTTTTAAATTGTGAAAATATCATACAGAGGGGTTACAATTACATGGGTAAGGTAATGAATACATTTCTTTTTTTTTTTTTTTAATTTTATTTTATTTTATTTGAGAACATACTGTACAGAGGGGTTACAATTACATGGGCAGGATAATGCATACATTTCTTACCAAGCATTGCAGCCTCCTCCTTTGTTTACCCTTCACCTCCCTTCCCAGCCTCCCCCCTCCCCCCCACCCAATCATACCCCCCTCCCCCCCCCCACCGACATTGTAAAGCTGGTTTTGACATGACATTTTGTACTTCTCATTGTTGCAACAGGTCCACCTGAATCCTTAAACGACTTGTTTGTCCCCGTCTCCTCCACATGTTATACTGACATCAAATATAGTGAAAGCGGGGGTTACACTGTGGGGGAGGGACATACAAAGCAACAAAGAAATAATCTTATAAATGCGTTAGAAACACATGCATGAAAGAAACAAAAACATTAAAATACATATTTGAGGGTTCGTTTTCCTGACATCACATTCTCTGACTTTTTCCGCTTGACTCATACCTATACTAGATATTGCAAATAAGGGAAACCATGGGACCTATGTTTCTTTGGGCCTGGCTTACTTCACTTAATATAATTTTTTCCAAGCCTTTCCATTTCCTAACGAATGGGGAAATGTCATTCTTTCTGATGGAGGCATAGAATTCCATTGTGTATATATACCACATTTTCTTGATCCATTCATCTACTGAGGGGCATCTGGGTTGGTTCCATATCTTAGCTATGGTAAATAATGCTGCAATAAACATAGTTGTGCTGGTAGCTTTAGTGTGGCCTTGTTTGTGATCATTTGGGTAAATGCCCAAAAGTGGGATTGCTGGGTCATTGGGGAGCTCTATGTGGAGTCTTTTGAGGAACCTCCATACTGCTTTCCAAAGTGGTTGAACAAGTTTACATTCCCACCAACAATGAAGTAAGGTTCCTTTCTGTCCACATCCCCTCCAGCATCTGTTGTTGTTAGAGTTCTTGATTTTTGCTGTTCTAACTGGAGTGAGGTGATATCTCAATGTTGTTTTGATTTGCATTTCTTTTATGGCTAGGGATGTTGAACATTTCTTCATGTGTCTATTGGCCATCCTTCTTTCTTCTTCAGAGAAGCTTCTCTTTAAGTCTTTCGCCCACTTTCTTATTGGGCAGTTGTTTCTTTGAGGATTTGTTGTTGGGTGGTTTAATTTTTTGAGTTCCAAGTATATTTTAGATATGAGACCCTTGTCCGTTGTATGGCTAGTAAAGATCTTCTCCCAATCCGTGGGCTTTCTATTGATCTTGCTAGCTATGTCATTTGCCCTGCAGAAGCTCTGCAACCTTATACAATCCCATTTGTCCAACCTTTCTTTGATTTGTTGTGTTTCCGGGTCTCTATTCAGAAAATTTCGGCCTGAGCCAAGGAGACCCAGGGTTTCTCCTATTCCATCCTGTAATGTTTTCAGGGTGTCTGCTTTGAGTTCAAGGTCTTTGATCCATTTGGAGTTGATTCTGGTGCAGGGTGATATATAAGGATCTAGCTTTAGTTTTCTACATGTAGTTAACCAGTTTTGCCAGCACCATTTACTGAAGAGGCTGTCTGTCTTCCATTCTATTGTTTTAGCTCCCTTATCAAAGATTAAATGGCTATAAGTCTGTAGGTTCATTTCTGGGTTTTCAATTCTATTCCATTGGTCCTGAGGTCTGTTCTTATGCCAATACCAAGCTGTTTTGATTACTATGGCTTTATAGTAGAGTTTGAAATTTGGTATTGATATTCCTCCAGCAGTGTTCTTTCCGTTGAGGAGCGTTTTTGCTATTCGGGGTCTTTTATTATTCCATATGAATTTTTGGATTGCCTCTTCTATTTCCTTGAAGAATGAGGGTGGAATTTTGATAGGTATTGCGTTGAATTTGTAGATAGCCTTGGGAAGTATTGCCATTTTCACGATGTTAATCTTTCCAATCCAGGAGCATGGGAGGTTTTGCCATTTTTTAAGTTCTGTGTTGATTTCCTTTTTCAAGATTTTAAAGTTTTCATCATAGAGGTCCTTCACTTCTTTAGTTAAGTTAATTCCTAGGTATTTTATTTTTTGTGGGGCTATTACAAATGGAGTTGCTTTCCTAATTTCAGCCACACTTTTCTCATTGTTGGCATACAGAAAAGCCATTGATTTTTGGGGGTTAATTTTATAACCTGCTACTTTGCCAAAGTTTTGAATCAGCTTGAGTAATTTGGGAGTGGAGTCTATGGGATTCTTTAAATACAAGATCATGTCATCTGCAAAGAGGGAGAGTTTTATTTCTTCTTTCCCTATTTGGATCCCCTTTATGTCTGCATCTTGTCTTATTGCTGTAGCTAGGCATTCTAATACTAGATTGAAGAGAAGTGGAGAGAGTGGGCATCCTTGTCTTGTTCCTGAGTTAAGAGGAAATGGCTTTAGTTTTTCACCATTGAGTATAATGCTGGCTGTAGGTTTGTCATATACAGCCTTTATTGTATTGAGGAATGTTCCATGGATTCCTAATTTTTCCAAAACCTTCATCATAAAGGGGTATTGGATCTTGTCGAATGCTTTTTCTGCGTCTATTGAGATAACCATGTGGTTCTTATTCTTGCTCCTGTTGATGTGATGAATAATATTAATTGATTTGCGTATATTGAACCAGCTTTGCATCCCTGAAATGAATCCTGTTTGATCGTGGTGTATGATTTTTTGGATGAATTGTTGAAGTCGGTTGGCCAAAATTTTGCTGAGAAGTTTTGCATCAATGTTCATCAAAGAAATGGGTCCATAGTTCTCTTTCTTTGATGAGTCCCTGCCTGGTTTTGGGATGAGAGTTACGATGGCTTCATAGAATGTGTTAGGTAGTGAACTTTCTCTTTCAATTTCATTGAAGAGTTGGAGGAGAATTGGTGTGAGCTCTGCTTTGAAGGCCTTGTAAAATTCCGCTGTAAAACCATCTGGTCCTGGACTTTTCTTAGCTGGGAGGTCTCTTATTGCTGTTTCTATTTCAATGCTTGATATGGGCCTGTTAAGATAGTTTAACTCATCTTGGTTTAGTTTTGGCATGTCAATATTTGCTAGGAAGAGGTCCCTTTCTGTCAAGTTCTCAAACTTATTAGCATAAAGTTTTGAGAAGTATTCCCTTATAATGTTCTGAATCTTGGTTGTTTCCGTGGTGATGTTTCCATTCTCATCTCTGAGTTTATTAATTTGGGTGTGTTCTCTTCTTTTTCTGATAAGATTTGCTAAGGGTCTGTCAATTTTGTTAATTTTTTCAAAGAACCAACTCTGTTTTGTTGATTCTTTCTATAGTTTTTTTGGATTCTAATTCATTTAATTCTGATTTAATTTTGATTATTTCTTTCCATCTACTGGATTGGGGTTTATCTTGCTGCTCTTTTTCAAGGAGGTTTAGCTGTGTCATTAAATTGTTAGTTTCAAATCTCTCCAATTTGTTGATGTAGGAGCTCAGAGCTATAAACTTGGCTCTGAGTACTGCCTTTGCTGTGTCCCAGAGGAGCTGGTATTTTGTGTGTTCATTTTTGTTGAATAGCATGAACATTTGAATTTCCTTTCTAATCTCTTCCATGACCCACTCATGATTCAGCAGTGTGTTGTTCAGCCTCCATGTGATACCGGACTTTCTTTGGTGGCTTTTGGTGTTGAGTTCTAATTTTATTCCCTTGTGGTCAGAGAGAATGCAAGGTATAACTTCAATGTTTCTGAATTTAGACAAGTTTGCTTTGTGGCCTAAAATGTGGTCTATTTTAGAAAACGTTCCATGTGCTGCTGAGAAAAACGTGTATTCTGATGCTGCTGGGTGAAATGTTCGGTAAATGTCTGTTAAGTCTAGTTGATCTATGCAGCTGTTTAGATCTGCGGTTAATGAATACATTTCTTATCAAGCATTGTTGCCTCCTCCTTTGTTTCCCCTTCCCATTCATTCCCATCTCTCCTCTCCCCCCCCCTCCGCCCTGACCCCCCCCCCCCCAGCCAAAGTTGTAAAGTTCGTTTTTCAACATAACGTCTTGTACATTTCATTGTTGCAATGGGTCCACCTGTATCCCTATTTAAACAATTTGTTTTTTCCCTTCCCCTCCACAAATTATACCGACATCAAATACAACAAAGAAGTTTTTTTAAAAGCTGGGTTGGAGTATTTATTGTGTAAGTATTATGTATATGGAACATTGTACATGTCTCCAAGGATAGGAAGATAACACATCAAATACACTGCTCTATACACAAGAAATTATGATCTAGTTGAGATAATTCAAAGAAATCACAGACAATAAAACCAAAAGCCACTGCAGAGCAATGGTATGACAACTAGATAGCTTAATTTTATTTTGGTGGAGATATCCAAAATGAAAAAGAAAAGAACGAAAGGTGTCTTACATTCTCAAGGGAGCTGATTTTTAAACCAAATTTTGTTTATTTTCCACGCGCGCCGGGTGGGCGTCCTTCCGCTGGGCTAAACCCCCAGCCCCTAAACCAAATATTTTTTTTTTTTTAAATTTTATTTTATTTTATTTGAGAACATACTGTACAGAGGGGTTACAATTACATGGGCAGAATAATGCATACATTTCTTACCGAGCATTGCATCCTCCTCCTTTGTTTACCCTTCACCTCCCTTCCCAGCCTCCCCCCTCCCTCCCACCCAATCATACCCCCCCTCCTCCCCCCCCCACCGACATTGTAAAGCTTTAAACCAAATATTTTTGTAAAGGAGTTTCCTCTCTGATCATAAAAACAATATGCACTAATTATTGAATGTTTGAAAATAATAGAATAATTTCAGAAGAGACAGTTAAAATCAGCTCTAATTCTAATGCCCATGCAGACTTGAGGGTGTATTTTCATTTAGTCCTTTTTTTTTTGCCTGTGGAAGTAAATGTATAGACAGGTAGGTGTAAGCCATCATAGTGACAAGATATCTTAGATAAATCATCTTAAAAGAGAAAAGGTTTATTTTGGTTTATAGATTCAGAAGTTTCAATCTATAATCTAATGACTCTGTTGTTTTAGGGCCTCTTGCAAGGCAAAAATCATAGTAAATAAGTGCCTGATAGAACAAAGCAGCTAATGCAATGGTGAAGATGAAAAGAGGAGAGGCAAGGGGAAGACTTCAGTATCTACTTTGAGATAACACACAAAGACCTAACCTCTTCTCGTTAGGCACTACTTCTTTTATTTTTCCACTGAGTGCAACTTAGTAATTTTCATTTCAACTGGAAGACAATATGTCACAGAAACATATAGTAGGTCTAACGAAAGGTTTTATTACAATAAAATGAAATAGTTTTTCTTTGGCAGTGCGATTACATATCTAGAGTGCAAAATGCACATGTGGATCCCCCCAGTGGACACCACCAAGTCCCTAGGGTCTGGCTGATCATGCCTATCTCCACACTGCTTCTTTAGGTCAAAGACCACTACCATCACTCTTTCCTCGTTTCTCCCTTTCTATCCATGATATTGGTAGTTTCATACAGAAAATGCAGAAAAAAAAAACCCTCAAACAATCAACAAATTGGCTTCTGAATAAGATTCCTCTTACAAATTCATTTGGCTATGTATAGCTCTGTTTTGGTCAGAAAAGAACAGGTGACCTTAAGCATTCAACCATCAAATTGTGGGTTTTCCAATTTCTTTACCACTCAGAAATGATAATGATAACAGAATCTGAGTCTAAAGAAATATATACGTATAGTTTCCCAGAAACCTGTCCATGTGTTCATCATGGTAGCATAAGCAGTGAGTATGAATGACAGTGGGATACTGGCTACTGACAAAGCCATGACCTTGGATGTAGGCCCTACTTCTAACAGGCTCCACCACTTCTCTTCCAATAATACCACAGGCTGGCAATCAAGTTCTTGACACATAGATCTTCAGGAGGGCATTCAAGATTCAAATTATGGTGAGGCAGTTGTCACTTCGTATGGTAGTGTAGGATTGTAAAAATAACCATGCCATCCAGGACACTTAATGACCATGTGCAATGACAAAAATTCAATTGTTCTGTGACTTTTAAATTTTATGAAATATTTAAGACTCACTTTATATTGATTATAAACATATAGATAACTAAAAATAATAAAAATTAATATTTAGTACTGTAAAATACAGAAAAACCTGAGTCTTAAAGTTTGGGGCTCCAAAAGATATCAAAGGTAATCTGAATGGTATTCATCTTTTTTGCATTGTATAATTAAACCTATACAGCAAGCATCTTTACCACACTTTAAAATACTACTGTATTCCTTCCTTAATTTGCATCCATTTCTACTTTCGAGATGAGGGGAGAACACAACCACACAATTTGGTCTCTGTGGCTCCACTGACCAATCACCAACAGACTTGGGAAGCGGTGATGTGATTGGCCACTGGTTAAAATATGCTGCTGTCATTCACACTAATTTGAGGACTCAGTTGTTGGCAGTGATGCTTTACTTTATGCACTTACTCAGTAGACTCATGTAACTGAAATTTTAACTATGTTGTTGGGAGACAGGTGTTATTAAATTAATACATAGTAAACAAAATAGACCCTATGGAGTCCATGTAAAGCATGTCTATATTTAAATATTTTTTACAACATCAAGCTCATGAATATGTAATTTTGTACCTTGCTCTTTTTAACTTAGCATTCTATCATAAGATTTTATTCCTGTTATTAAGTAGTTTCCAGTAATGCTACAGCATAATTTATGTAATAAGAGCCATGGATTAGTAAAGAGTGACCTACTTCTTAGTGAGAAACATCATAGGGAAAGACCCGGAGGCTGGCCAATAGATGTTGTTATATCAGGAAGAAAGAGAAGATTAATTTAGACTGAAAGCTCGGGATCTGTATTAGAATATAAATTATAGTAATGTCAAAAATTCTCATGCTATCATCATAATAGTAATAGCTAGCATTTCTTGAGAGCTTACTGTAGTCCATATAAGATGTAGATACTATCTCACTTAATCTTTACACGTGCTTTGGTTGTTATCATCTCCACCTTACAGGTGACAACATTGGGGTTCAAAGAGGCAGCTGAGCTTGCCCAGGTCACTGACCTGCTATGGCATAGCCAGTAATGAGCCCGAGAACTAGGTGTTTCTGTCCTTGACTGCTCCACCCACTGCCTGACCAAAGTACTTTTCAGTTTACAAAGTCTTCTTGCATTTGTTGATACTAGTAAAATACTCTTGCATGTGCTGTTGGGCAAGTTGTACCAGTTTGCAATAGTCTATGCTGCTCGTCAAATCTGAGCCAGTAGACCACAGGGTTCCAGAAGGGCTGCCTTTTTTATAACTAGCACAAAGATCCAGTGAGGGCCAGCCAAGGTCTTGATTAACACCATTGATTCTCACTGCAACCTTCAAAATTGACAAAGCAGTTAGGATGACTTCAATTTAATACTAAAAACACAAGCAAAAAGAGTCTACAGAGGCACATCCTGGGTAAGTGATTTATCTATGGTGAGAAATATAAAGATGCAGTTGAGAAAAGTGTTGGATTCCAGGCAAGCAGGTTTCATTTGAGGAAAAAGGAAATGGTACTACGAGGCAGCTATAAATCAGGCTCCACACTGACTTTCACAAGGTAAAAGAAGTCACAGCTGTCCACAAGGAATCAAGGGCTCTGGGCAGCATAATGCCTTCTACCTGGTAAAAGAATTTCCCCTCAAAATTTTGGTCACTTCCTGCATTTGGATCAGACCTTGGAAGATGCCTTCATTTCTCTGGAGGTAAATATACAACCACCAGGATGTAAAAGGAGAGAGTCTGAAAGCAAATTTCCCTTCACCTCCCTGCCTTTCATATTGAAGTCTATGGAACTCTTTCAATTAAAGAACTGTCATTATTATTGTTGCATCTAAACCTATGATTTTCAAAATCCCAGCCACCTTGTACATTTGCCTCATAGAGAAATGCTGCTAAATGAAGAAATTATACCTATAAGGTACCCAGAGGGGTTTCACCTTCCTGGGATAAGTTAGCCTTCCTTGGGTTTACAAGATTTAAGAAATCCTTGTGAGAACTATGGTTGGGTAAGAAACAACTCATCTTCTCTCCAAGAATAGCCAAGTGGTATTGGTAGGCAATACAAACAAAAACAAACTTAAAAACCAACATGACCTTTTGGTCCTAAAATAATGCAAATTTTAAGAAATAGATTTCTAGTTAAACATTTGGAAATTTTAAAGGCTTCTTTGGGAAAGTGTCTAGACACTTCATTGAGTATTGCAATGTTCACCAAGAATCCTTCCTGAGAGGTAACAAATGTTTTTAAATTTTGCAAACGTTGTTTTCCATATTTTCAGCTAAGATAAAATTAACCTTTTTTCTTTCTTTCTTTCTTTTTTTGCCTGTCATAGGCCTGAACTCTGGGCCTGGGCACTGTCCCTCAGCTCTTCAGCTCAAGGCTAGTGCTCTACCACTTCAGCCACAGTACCACTTCTGGCTTTTTCTGCTTATGTGGTGCTGAAGAATGGAATCCAGGGCTTTATGCATGCAAGGCAAGCTCTCTACCACTAAGCTACCTCCCCAGCCTGAAGGTCAACTTTTAAAAGATGTTTCTAGCTGGATGCCAATAAGTCATGTCTCTAATTCTAGCTATTCAAGAGGCTGAGACCTTGAGGATCACAGTTCAAATCTAGCTTGGCAAAAAAAATCCTAGGAACTGTTATCTCCAATTAATCAGCAAAAAGCCAGACTGGATGTGTGGCTTAAATAGGCTGTGAGCAAGACAGCTGAGCAAAGGCATAAGACCCACAAACACACACACACACACAAACACATTTCTCTAATCATTTATTGATATCTTGATAAACTAGAGTTCTACGAAAATTGTTTTGAGAAAAGCTGAACTGTGTGGCCATACACAGAATTGGGTATGAACATAGAACTCTGTATTTGAACTCAGAATTGCTTTCTGTCCCTTGCACAGGTGTAAGTGAGTCAAGACAGAAAATGAACCAGTAGTGGTCTTTCTGAAGCTGGCAGCAGTAGTTTCCCTTCCTCAGAGGTGAATATTTGGGTTCTATTCTCTTCTATCCTTCAATGCAAGAACCTCTGCTTTTATTTGCCTTTGACACTGAAGTCTCTTATAAGGTTTTATTGAAAAAATAAGAACATGTTCATTGAGTAAATGAAAAGCAAACAAATAACAAAACTAAAAGCCAAACAACAACAAAACTGGTGTGGTTTCTAAAATCTGTGCTTAGTGATAACTGTGCACTATGATTTTACCTGTCCAAGGTTAGGTTTTTCTCTTCTTATCAAAGTGAGATTGATACTATTGTAATGATGAAAACTTTTTGTTTGGGAAACATACAGCTTTATGCTTGATTCAATATGCTTGGCCTTAATTTTTTGGCTCTCCATCATCTAAATCTTCTTCCCACATTTGGAGACACCTGAACACTATTCTGAAGGCCAAGTGAGTATCTCTATTGGGGATTTGATATTGGTGCATAGTACAGAGAAGGCTGCAGAGTTTAAGGCTCCTATGAGTAGCAGTTATATATGCTGGCAGCCAGAAGCATGACAGCCAGACACATGGAACATAGTGCCTCAGAGCCAAGTTGTTCATGTGGCATAAAACTAGGTGAGTTTCCTTTATTCCTTGGGTGGGTTTTGAGTTTGCTTCTCTAGTCATAGAGTTAGCAAGCTTCTCCAGGTTCTTCTATTCAATTTTTTATAACTTAAATTAGCCAGAACTTTGTCAGCTGGGAAGTACAATAGGCCTATATGTTGGCATTCCAGGGGTAAAGTTGGTAACAGACTGCAGGGGCAGTGGCTTTATGGGATCTAAAGCTCTCTTATATTGACACTAAAGGTGCTGAAGGAATAGGAGTGTTTGTGGGTCACAAATAATAGAAGATATTGCAGATTTGTAAAATAACTTTAGATACATAACAAAGTAGAGACCTACAGAACACCTTAAAAATTAAATGTCTCCCTGTGCCAGCTGTGCTGAATCTAATAAAATTCACCCTTTAAAGTGTCTAAAACAAATCTAGAAATGATCATAGGAAACAGCAGAGTAATAAAGACTATAGTAATGCCTGAAAACAAAGTAACAAGAAAGAAAAAATGGATAAGAAAGGATCCACTAGAATCCTTCCTCAAATAGCCCTTGATTTCCGGGGGTCAGGGAGTTCATTTCTACCCTGATGTAACACTGACCCTTGCCTTGTTCTGCTTAATGCACCGGGGAAATACAAGGACATCAATACAGCCAACATCAGGGCAAAGGACCTTCAAGATTACCTTCATAGACAGGGACAGGAGTCAATCTGGTATGGTTTACACAATTTCCCCCTAGGAATTGGAGGTCTCACTGTTACCTCATCTGTGATTCCATAAAAGTCAACTCAATCTACTTTTAAATTTTAGCTTCAGATAAAGCTAACAGCTGTAACTGTTCATGTCTAAGCTATTCACTTCAGGGAGCTATTAAAAGGTCTAAACTGCTATATAGCCAATGATCCCTTTATTTTAGAAATAAAAATCAAGGCATACTAAAAGTCATAATCAACTCTCTGACCTTCTAGTAATGGATGCATTTCTTCAAAGAGCTCTTTCTACAGTGGTGCGATGCCCCACCATAGTGAAATGCTCTGGCCCCACAAAGATGACTGATTTTCTCAGCAGATGTCCCTACCATTGGCATCTCCAGCTGGAAGAGCCAACAACCTTGATGAGAGGAGTAACACACATTTTTACTATACTATTGTACCTCAGTGAAAGTATGGTTAAGCTGCCACTTGGCTCTGGTGGATTCTAATGCTGGCCATTGCCTGCCATCAATCAGCATAACTTAACAATTCAGTTGAGTTATTAAAGCCAAAGTCAAGGTCTCAAGCATTGTTGAAACATCTTTTCAAGGACAAGGTATACTCATAAATAGAA
The DNA here is from genome assembly GCF_019054845.1 of Dipodomys spectabilis. Taxonomy (NCBI): domain Eukaryota; kingdom Metazoa; phylum Chordata; class Mammalia; order Rodentia; family Heteromyidae; genus Dipodomys; species Dipodomys spectabilis. Next base: position 16,047,981 of record NW_024870719.1, on the reverse strand, counting down.
ATGGCTTTACTGTCATTTTCTTACTGCTGTAGAAATATTTACACTTGTTACAGCTAGGAGGATGATAGAATCATAACAACAATAACAGTGATTAACTAGCAAGAGTCAGAGCTCACTAAGCCTTACTATGTGTCAAGTACAATGCTTTCCATAAGGTTCATACCTGAAATGTGTGCATGAGAGAGAGAGAGAGAGAGAGAGAGAGAGAGAGAGAGAGAGAGAGAGAGAGAGAGAGAGAGAGTTTTATTTCTAGAGGAAGAAACTGAGATACCAATGTTATCTGATCTTAATTCTCATGGCTAGCAAATATGAAGTTGGGATTTGGACTGAGATCCAGCTGTTTCTCAAGTCTCCACCTTTAATCCCTTCTCAGCCCTGCTTTATAAGGGAAGAGGTTACTTTTGAAACTTTAGCTAGGTAGATTCTACCACTGAGTCATCTGTTTAATCTGAAAGTTGGTAGGTAAAATCTTGAATGGCCCAATCACAATTTTAGATTTTCCTGGTGGAAAAGAACTCTTCTAGCCATATTGTTATAGAGGAAAAAGTATTCTGAAATATTTTTCTTAATGGTGCAATGGAGAACCATAGACTTATAACAACATAATTACCATTTCTGAGGTTATGTTATATGTCAATACTAGTCTGAGTATTTTGTATAGTTACTTACCGTTCAGATTGTTGCTAAACATAAGTACTGATCACAATATCATTTTCTGGTTCAGGAAACAGTAACAAAGAAGACAAACAATTTCCCAAAGCTATCCAAGTATAATCCTCATAGAATCAGGATTCCAATTTCAGTCACTTCCATTTGGCATTCATACCATTGGCTATTATCCTATACACCATGGGAGGGAAGTAGACATACAGGAGTTGATGTGTGGTGAAGAAATCATGGCGTTAGTCCGTTTCCATTACTATAACAAAATACCTGAGCTTATCAACTTAAAGGAGGAAAGGTTTATTTTGGCTCATGATTTCACTTGGCTCTGTTAGGTGGGGCCTATGGCAGCACAGAACACCATGGTGGGAACACATGGCAGAGGGGGACTGTTCATTCATGGAAGCCACAAAGGAAGCAGGCAGACAAAGAGAAAGAGAGAGAGAGAGACAGAGAAAGGAAGGGACTGGAGTTCAAGTTTTCATTTTAAGGGCACTCCCCTGCTTCAATGACCTAACCTCCTTCGAGTAGAATCTGCTTCATAGAGGTCTGCTTCCCCCCACCCCCAAAACACTAAACTGAGGGCCAAGCTTGAACACACTGGCCTTCGGAGGGCAATTCAGATCCAAGCAACAGAAATCAGGTGGAACAAACAATAGATAGCAAACAACACTGAGCTGAATTCCTTCTCCCAGTATTGGCAAAGACTTGTTCATATGCTGTTGATGGTGGCAACTACTTAAAGGAAAATGACAAAGAGCCTTGGAATCTGATCATCATGGTTCAGAAGGTACCACACAGGACTAATTATAATGAGGTCACCTCTTTCTCACAGTACTAAACCTGAACTGATACTATTTATAACCAAGTGGCACCTTTGCCAAAATTCCCTATTTCTGTCAACTTGGAACTGCCAACTTGGTTGTTTCCTTTCTTTTACTATTGATATCCCATAAGCCCTTCTAATCCTTTCATTGAATCCAGTCCTTTTATGTTCACGTGGATTTTGCAATAATACCTCAAAGAACTCCTTACCTTGCATCTCTCCCTCCTAGGCTGAAGCAAATGCCTCTGTCCGGTGAACCTTCTCAGGTTCGTGGAACACTGGACATGGCTTTAAGTGATAAACCAGAAGAGCCATGCTCTGTTTGCACTCTGCTGCTGGGGAAGTGGCACTGGTCCTTTAAACTCTCTGGACTAACACTAAAATGAAAGCAAAAATGGGCTGGAGGTGTAGCTCAAGTGGTTGAGTGTCTGCCTAGTGTAAAACCCTGAGTCCACACCACAGTAACACACACACACACACACACACACACACACACACACACACACACACACACACACACACTTCAGTATTTAATAGGCTTCCTAGTGCTTTACTTTCATTGACTGGTATGGAACTCCTGGGTTCAAATGATCCTCCTGCCCTAACTTCCCTAGTAGCTGGAAGTATAGACTCAGCTGTGCCTGGCTCCAAAGGCCTGATTGTAAAATCTGAGTTGTTTCATATCAGTAAAGAACCCCTTTGTTATGGCCCTAGAAGAATACAGGCATGGAGTTGACATTATAGTCCCTAGAGACAGTTCCACAGCACTAGTGAGTCGGGGTAAAGCCCTGGGTGGGACTAGAGGGAGAGTATAGTTGGGTGTGGGCACAGAGAACTCTAAACCATTCGGGTTTGGCAAACAGATTACGATGCAAGCAAACACCTTAAAGTCCCAACAGCTGCATCCATGGCTGCTCCTAAATGTCCCAGTTTCTTTATGAATCTTTACAGCCAAATTGTAAGAGTTGGAAATGAGAATTTCTAATGGATTTCCTGAAACGACTTTCTATATTTCAATGCACCATAAAATGAAACTTCTTTGAAAATGCATATGAATGTCATTCTGCTGAGAAGTTATGAAAGGAAGGGAGAGAAAGTTTAAAATATGTGCAGAATAAAATGATAAAAGTTTCCTTCTCTCATCATCTTATCTTTGCACTTGCTTTTACTGTGAGTTCCAAATAGGGTCGGATGAAAATTCTATATCTGATCTTGAACCTGGTCACTAATTCACAGCTAGGGCATCTCATGAGTGCTAGCAGCACTTCCCTGTAAAGCAGCCAGGCTCCTTCCTATTCTTCCTTCCTTCCTCCTTCCTTCCTTGCTTCCTTGCTTCCTTCCTTCCTCTTCTTTCTTTCTTGGCTCCTTCCAGTTTTTCTTCCTTCCTTCCTTCCTTCCTTCCTTCCTTCCTTCCTTCCTTCCTTCCTTCCTTCCTTCCTTCCTTCCTTCCTTCCTTCCTTCCTTCCTTCCTTTCTTTCTTTCTTTCTTTCTTTCTTTCTTTCTTTCTTTCTTTCTTTCTTTCTTTCTTTCTTTCTTTCTTTCTTTCTTTCTTTCTTTCTGTATCAGTACTATGGCTTGAACTCAGGGCCTTGGCACTTACTCTCTCTTTTTCCCCTCAAGGCTGGTAATTTACCATTTGAGCCATAGCTCTTCTTTTTGGTAGCTAATTGGATATAAGAGTCTCATAGACTTTGCTGCCTGGGCTGGCTTTGAACAGATTTCAGCTTCCTGAATACTTAGGAGGCACTGGTGCCTGGCTTTCTTATGGTTTTCTCACCACTAAGCATGAATGCCATGTCATACAGAAAGAAGGTAGGGACATCAAGCATTGCCTGGCTCTGAAGACATGGTGACAACATCTACAGTGTGTTTCAGTCCTGCATGGCTTCTCAAAGACAGTTCGTGTTGGCAGGTTGACCTCACAGATGATGTGGGCAGCAGGTGGAGGTCAGAAGCCTTGCAGCTTCCTATGATCTTATGTAGCTCCTGCACGGGATTGAGGGTACTGGAGCCTAGAATGGTCTGCTTACCAATCCTGAAGTAAAACTCCAACCAAACTTCTAAGTAATGCTGGACTGATGTTGGATGTAAGGTTTGCTTGAGTACTAATGGCAGGAAAGATAAGTGTATTCAATAGCTTTAAATAGACTCATTAGTGGGTCAATAATTAAACTACCCTGACTGACAAGGTCATCATGGTCTCTTCTGGATTGTGACATATCTCAAAAACAAAGCCACACAATTCTTACTGCCCATCCCCAAACAAACAAAACAGAAGCAAACCCTAATGCCACTTCCTCCAGAGCATTTATTGGGAAATGACCCAGTCCTCCACCCTGATTGCTATGTTTAATGTATTTACAAATACTTATCAAGCCTTATGCTAGGAGATCTCACTAGAAATGGATCCTGCTCCAGCTGGAGAGGAGTTTACAGTGAGTTCAGATGAGCCTTTACATCCCGAAGGGGAGCAAATATGACCAGCTGCCCACCTGCTGTGGTTCCCCTGAGATAATTTGCTATTCTAAATTTCTGGGGATGAAACCGTCTTCATACTGTGTATAGCTGCTCAGTTGAAGCTTCCCATGGTCACATAAAGGAACTATTTCCAGGCTAGAATGAATTATGAAGTTCTTTTGGTCAACATACTTCTCATGAGCTTTGCTTAGACCCTCCTGAACTCTGGGAACTCAATGGAATGTGTGTCACAAACTTGGCAAGTATCTGAAGAAAATCCAGTGTTCTAAATGAACATTTTATTGCCTCCTCATGAAATAAACTCAGAAGAGATAGGAGCAGATTGCATAAACTTACTGATTTATAGCTTTCCAAATATTGCCTAAGTTTCTTTACTATGTATTCATTTCACTTTAAGCATTCCAAGTTGTTAGTTGACTGATAAGGGTATGCACTGTAAATGAAAGAATTTCTCTTGCAAACTACAAAATTTCTACAAAACAGAAGAAATTTTCTCACTGGTCTGGGGGAGTAAGAAAATGATTATGAAACTTCAAGACAAGGGTAAAAGCAAGACTTTGCTTAATTCCCTCCCTTGACTGAAAAGCTTGACAGCAGAAACATCTTACTTATCTTGGCCACTTCTGCAACTAATTCCAATGTGCCAATAATTGTTGTTAAATGAATGCATGTGAGGGTTCATAGGTAGGTAAATTGATGGATGGATGGGTAGATGAGTAGATGGTGGGCAAATGGATAGCTGGATGAAATGAAGGAGAGTTAGTCGGTTAGGTAGGGATGAAAAGGTGGTGGACATGTGACAGATTACATCATCATGGCACTTCTTCCCATAATGCACTGGGTTCCCACTCAACTAATAAAAAGGGCCAGGATGATACATATACAAACCATTAAGCAATCAGCACAAAGCCTAGGGGAAAGGGTTTGGGAGGAGCCCTGTGAGAGGACTCAGTTCATTCCAGCTCTGGGGACCCTCTTTCCAGAGATTCTATACAACACTTGTGCTTCCCAATAAACCAGCTCTGTCTGCTTTAAACACTTTCCTTTAATTCTTTAACTGGTGGAAAATCAAACCTGTTCCCCCAGATACTATTAGACGTCAAGGTCTTGAAGGAAAGGAGTTAGTAAGGGAGAAGTGAGGGAGAAATGAAGGAGGAGGAAGTGTGGGAGTGTACGTGTTCGGAGAGACCATGGCAAGTGCAACGACATTGGAATAGTTGAAAGGAAGACCTGGTGCAGAGAAAGCTGCTGACCCTGGGGTCACATTTCCAACAAGATAGCCACTTTCCATGCTGCTGTGGCTGCTGGATTATCAGTTCCACGTAATTTTCCTTTTATTTAGTTTTTGAAACTTTTCACTAATTCTATACATAGCTCTCCATTAATGGAACATTCAGTCCTGATATTAACTTATGTTAACAAGTCCCTGCCTTTTGGGGGCTGACATGTAAAGTTGGATAAGATGTTCACTGCACAATTCTTAGGAGCACTCTACCCAGCACACCAGCCCTGTCCTTCCTAGATCTCTCTACATGTGTAATGGAATACATTTATAAATTCTGAAATGCATTGGAAGCGCAACATGTTTGGAAATACTTTCAACTATCTTGATCCTTCTTCTTCATCCATTACATATGTTTTTGCATAAGTGAGTGTGTGTGTGTGTGTGTGTGTGTGTGTGTGTGTGTGTGTGTGTGTGTGTGTGTGTGTGCATGCCAGCAAGGGGGCTTGAACTCAGGGCCTGGGCATTCTCTTTCAGCTTTTTCTATCAAGGGTGGCATTCTACCATTTGATCTCTACTTCCACTTCTGGCTTATTAGTAGTTAGTTGGATATAAGAGTCTCTTGGATTTGTCTGCACAATCCTCATATTGCAGCCTCCTGTGTAGCTAGGATTATAAATATGAGCCAACAAGTGCCCAGCCATTACATATTCCTTAAAACTCAATGATTCTTCCATTTCCCTCAGTTTGTGAGGATTATAAAATATAAATGGTATTGCTGAGTGTGTGATATTTCTCCCTTCCAACTCAATAATGGAAGAGCACCTGCTCTGGGTGCAAATCCTGGCTCCACCATCTACTGTGTGAGCTTGTGCAAGCTACTAGCTTCTCTGTGCCTCAGTTACTTTATTTGTAAAACAAGAACATTTCCTGACTTTATAGGATTGATGTTAAGCAATAATTGAGATAATTCATGTAAATTGCCTGGCATAGTGATTGGAAAATAGGGATTGCACATAGGTGTTAGCAATTATGCTGCTAAAATAATTGTTATTGCTGGGATGAGATTTCCAGGTTTAGCCTGCTTGACAGAGCTTCTCCTGAGCCCTTCCAGCCTGGGTCAAGCCCATGCAGGGCCCACCCTTCCCAATGAGCAGACATGCATGTTCCTTCCATGCTGTTCATTCCAAGAGAGTTAGGCAGATCATCTCAGCCTTGGGTTATTGCAACACACACACACACACACACACACACACACACACACACACACACACACACTTCTCTAGGAGCTGCTATCAAATCAAATGCACTTAAGACTCTCCTCCCTATGTATTTTTCCTATCTAGTCCCACAAACATATTTTGGGGGAAGGGCAGAATTGTGCATCCTGGAAATTTTCATGGTACCAGCAGCAAAACACTTGCAGACAGTAATGGCTTTTGGTAAAGAATGAGCCCCAGAAAGAAGAGCAAAGACAAGTTTTATAGTTGCTTTTGGTGACTGTTAATGGTGAGTAGGGGGTCAGATTTTCAGAGTATTTGTGTATGGAGAATATTCTAATGCTGGAGATAGGACCTAGAAATCAATGATCAGGTTATTGGTGGAGGTATAGGGTCATGTGGACAATTAGAGTAAATCAGACCAGAGTCCAACAAGAAGTGAAGAGTGTGGCTTAATCTCTCAATACTCACACCTCTCACCAAGTGTTATATGGCACTGATTATGTGCTGGGAATACAGCGGAATCAATAGAACAAGACAGAATCACTGTCGTCATGGAACTTGTGTCTAAGTAGAGAAGTAAACACATTCTTTGAAACAGTTATGCTCTGGAAGCAGGAACGAGGCAGTATGAAGACTGGGAGGTGGTATGGGGGTCAGTGAATTTGTCTGGAGAAGGCCTGGTGCTGTCAGTAAACAGGCATTAGGTCAGGGTGGCTCAAGTGTATTTGAAAAATGGAATGAGAAGAGGTCAGCAGGAAAAGAATCATGAGGAATTTCTTAGGATCAAAAAATCAAGGGATTTCTTTTTTGATTTGAAGACGGCAAGACCAATAGCAATCAGATGTTAAGAATTAGGATCCAGGGAGGGAAATGGTGTGGTCAGTTCCTGCAACTGATCTTATCTCTATTAATAAGTGCAACTGAGTATGTTTATGGGAGGGCCTTGATCTCCTGCCCTGTGTTTTCATGAGGCATGGGGAACTGTCCCTGCCTAGAGTGGTATGTTTTCCAGAAGGATGAAACATCTTCAGCCTCCCCTTGTTCCTCCCCCTATTTAGAGAGTTCAGCCTTGAGGCAGTCAGGCATTGACTGTGCGTGTGTTTTCGTGACGCTGTTAAGAAGGAAAGGAGACCTGTCATTTATTAGCTTCCCAGAGCTGCATTCGAATTCCTCAGCTAGTATTCAAGATCATTTACAACTCATCCTGCACAACCATCCAAACAAGTCTAAGGACATGCCACATACCTGTCTGCTTTAGTGTCTCTATCTTGTCCTTTGTTTTTTTTTTTCCTCTAGACTTTAAGAAATAGATATCCAAGCCTCAGTTTTCTCAGCTGTAAATTGGGATTAGTCATATCTTGTTTAGGGTGTTTTATGATCTCTTGTACCTAGCACCAAGCCATCACTTAACAAGTGTCAGCACTCAAGTACTAGATCCTCAATTGTAATAAGTGTTTATAATAAAGGTAACGAGTATTTTCAGGGTTGTGTGGGACCTGAGTGATGGTAACTAGAATGAATTGTCTCCATTGAGAGGCAAAGAACATGCAAAGACACAAGAATGAAACTAAAACAAGTAGATACAAGAAAATGAAAAATAAAAAGCCATTTATTCCTAGTACCTTATTTGGCTGAAGCCTACTATTTTTAATCTTCCTGATTTTTGCCCCTTTATTTTTTATTGTAAATATGTCTTCTTATATGATTCTCTTTGGGCTACCTTCTCTGTTATTCCTTTCCGTTGTTTCATATTCTTTATTATATAATTGCTATTTCTATACAATTATTTTTAGTCTCAAGGTTGCTATAAGAACTAAGTGAAATTACACATTCAATAAGTCTAATTCTCTATAGACAACAGAAATTTAATGCTATTAGTAATGATACTGATGCCATTTATATATATGCATATATATATATATATATATATATAATCTCAATATTCTTCTTTTCTAAATCAGCAAGTAAGCAAGAGACCCTGATATATATCTTTAAGTTGAAAGATCAGGACTCTAAGAGTTCCAGCTTACTTGCTGACTTAGAAAAGAAGAATCTCAATCATAATAACTATTGATCCTCTTCTGATTAATCACAGTACAGGAACTGTTTGGCTCTTCTGCTCATAATAACTTGAGACACAGGCCATGAGAGTCTCATACCAGATGAAAGAACTGAGGCCTTAAAACATCTAGTAACCAGCCAAGTTATTCACTGAGAAAACCATAGGGTAGGATTTAAACCAGATGGACTGGCCCCATAGTCCATGTGCTGAACTACAGTTCTGGACACAGTCTGACCCACTTCTGTTCATCCCTAATGGCTCAGCTTTCCAATCCCTGCCCTCCCAAAGCACTTAAAGCACAGCAATTATCTCATTAACACTGGCTTTTTATGTGTGTGTGTTTATCTCTATGTGAGTTTCTGAAGGAAGAAACTCTGAATTACTCAAGGCTACATATGTATCATAGGGTTTGGCACATTCCTGATATGCAAAAATATATATCTAGGCTTCATTGAACTAGTAGTCACTCTGCTAGATTTGATGCTCATGATGATGGTGACTGCTGGAAATGAAACCTGATTGAAGGGAAACTTCAAATGATAAGCAAGCTCTTGATTATTTGTGCCACGGGACTGGTAATATTTTTGTTGTCCTTTTCCTGGATTGCAGTGGTTAAATTCACTCCTATCCAATGTATTGTCTAACCAGAGCTCCCAACCTTTTTGGCTACCGTGTCTCCCCCTCCATTCCTTCTGGGCAGGATAAGTTTATTCCTGCCAGATCTGACTGCCACAGGAGAAACAAAGAATGTGCTGAAACCTTTGCTTAATAGCAATTAGCAATATTTCACCAGAGGTTACACAAACAAGCTGAAAAGAATGACTGACAGCCTGGGCCCCACCCTGCTGTGAGCCAAGGATCCATATTTTATCCTAACAACACCTTTCATTTGTACTGAGCTTTACAGTATCTAATCCTATCCCTCCATTATTTCCTCTGCTTCTTACAGCAGCTCACAGGAGTAGGCAGGAGACAGTCTGGGACAGGAAGGGACTTCTCAGATGTCAGTGGCCAGTGGAAGATAGAGTTGGGAAAAAGACCTGTCTTCTGAACATTTTCAGCATATGCCAAACAAGAAATCCTGAGTTGCCAAGGTGCAATTGGGAGATTCCTGTACCAGAGCAGGTAGAGCTGATTTTTCAAGGACTCTGATTGATGCCTTAGCAGAGGATGGAAATGGAAACAGTGCAGGACTGAAGGGCAATGGGAAAATGAAGGTGATGAGGTGAATGGTGGCAGAGATGCTCATTTATGAGGGACCCAGAGACAGTCACCAAAGGAGGTCACGTGTTGAATTTTATGGGATTAAAAAAACAAGTTGAAAGCATTCTGCTAGGCTTGCTTAGATGGGAAAGAGGGATTCCCAGCCAGTATGAATGGCCTTGGCCAACTCCATTCCATTAATGCTTACCTTGGAGTTTTGAAAGAGCTCCTATTCTCTACTGTCATAATCTCCCTGGTGATTTATGAGATACATGCATGAGGTCATCTGTCTCTGTGCTTACCATTTCAGGTCCTTGTTCCTACCTCTCCTGGACTTTCTGTCTCTCCTACAGGTCCTGGAGGGTAACCACAAGCAGGATATGACTAGAATGGCTTCTTCTTTGATACTGGTATACGGTTAGCTTTGTGCTTCTCTGTGTCTTGTTTCTGCAGGCTCTGGGAGCCCTGGTCTCAGATCTTCTGCCTGAAGATCATTCTCCTAGAAAGGCTCAGAATGCTGAGGTCTGCACTGATACTTGGCTGATCTGACTCCTCTTTGTCTCATGTCTGCTTGCTGCTCTTCTTCCTCTGATTACTGACCTTATTAGCTTAAGTCTGGCTTATATAACCTCTTGCTGCCAACAGACTGGCCTGATAGAGGTCTCAAGGTACATCTATCTTTTCAAAGAACAGGACTGTAACAGAAACTATCTGACATAAGGTACCATTTGGAATATTTACTGCTAGGTTCCTATTCATAAAGATGCAACTCATGTCCATGAGCTCTTGTTAGTCGAGAAAGAGTAGGCTGGACAGAGAGGCTGGAGGAGGGCTCTAAGCATCTGCAAATGAAAAATGAGGCAAAGACATAGTGCATGGGAAAGTACAGCTGGAAATGCTGCCGCTGGGCAGCTGGATCACATTAAAAAACCATGAGTGAGCTCTGTATTCCCGCCATTGTGATGAAGAGGAAAAGTAATCTCAGGCTTTCACAAAGAAAACATTTTGTGACCAGAAGGCTTAACTTCCTATAAAATCTGAAAATGGAAACTGTTTGACAGACACTTAGCAAGCTTATGAAGGAGTTAAAAATTTTAAGTTGTATTTTAAAATTAAACAATGAATTGAATCTTGAAATTCAAATATAAGCTATTCTTGGGGCTAAATTTGGCTTAGCAAATAGATCAGTGTGCGTCACCTCTGTAAATTGGAGAGAAATTTTTATTGGTTCCACTTTGTGATGAAAAAGGCCAGATTGGTTTACTTTACATCACACCTCAAGATACATATAGATTAGAGGAAAAGAAAAGAAAAGAGAAGCCTTCTAACCTTCAAGACCAGCCTGGGCTACGTAGAAAGACTCTGTCTCTGGAACATCCCCCCCCAAAAAATAAAAAAACACCAGAAACTGTGTTATAGGTGTTGTAGACATTTCTATTCTATTTTCATGTTCACCATGATCTCTGCTTGGAAGATCACAATCCAATAAACCTCAGGATAAAACAAGAAGGAACTATAAAGGCTAAGCATGGGCCTGAGTGTGGGGAAGAGGGGATGGCTGGGGGGATTCTATTTGTACCTTATCATCAGAAGAGAGGAAGACTAGAGAAAGAAAGAATTGGTGTTTACAAAACTATAAAGGACAGGGTGGAATAAGCAAGACCAACACAGCATTCCTTCCATGAAGTTTAATATAAGGTAACCTTTTGCTTAGTTTTATTTTTCTTGTTATTTAGTGTGGTTTTCTTTCATGGTGGTGGGAGATAATTCATTTCTGGTGGGTTTTTTTTGGGGGGGGGACGGTGTTCCAGAGACAGAGTCTTTCTATGTGGCCCAGGCTGGTCTTGAACTCTTTATGGTCTTACCTCAGTGCCGCCTCAGACACAAAGGCTAGGATTGCAGGCATATGTTACCACATTGGGTTCCATAGTAGTTTTTGCATAAACAAAGTATGATAAAGTCACAGGATAGCCAGTGAGTCTATGGATCTTGTTATTCAAAGAGATGCTTTAATTAGAAAATAAAAATTTGGTTGAAGAGGGTGATGAGTCTAATGATAACTAATCATTGTGGGATTCTGGGAGTGTTTCACAAAAAGCAACCTGACCTCTCTTTTTCCCCTGAAGAATCCCTAGTGGTCACTTAGGGTCCACAGCCAGGCGTGAGGTGTGACTCATCTGTTCATGGTGGTTTTTCACTCTGTAAAGAGTATGATGATTTTGGCAAGCGCTCCTCTGCAATCTTTGGGTCTTCTTTAAGTGTCTGGAATTTAATAACTTGGCATAGAGATAAACTTCAGGAACAGTCTTCAAAACATACGTGAACACAATAGACTAGCAGGAGGCTGGCTCTATATCCTGGAAGCTCAGTAGCCAGCAGAATTTCAGAAGCAGAGCTCATGACACTATAGGATTCCTTCCCATGCCTCCCTGAGATCCAGCTTCTCACATACTTACTTTCTGGGAAAGAACTAGAGAAATGCAGCAAGTTGAAGAGGACGGATGGCACCCAGAAATGCATAATTCACCTCAAGCTTTTCATCTGTCCCTTTTCACCTTTCTTTCCTCTTCTTTCCCCTTCCATCCCTCTCCTTTATCTCTCCACCCCTACCTATAGGCAGAAGGGATGACGGAAGGCTAGTAGGACATGGGCATGTAATAACAAAAATGCCTTCTCCAAATGCTAGCACCAGACTCGCCTCCCACCATTGAACATGTAACACCCCTTTCTTTCCAGTGAATGGCTACTTGTCCTGGCAAAGACATGTGTTAAAAATGTCCTAATTCATGGGCTGGGAAGGTGGCTCAGTGGTAGAGTGCTTGCCTTACATGCCTGAGGCCCTGGATTCGATTCCTCAGCACCATATAAGCAAAAAGAAAAAAGCCGGAAGTGGTGCTGTGGCTCAAGTGGTAGAGCTCTAGCCTTGAGCAGAAGAGCTGAGGGACAGCGCCCAGGCCCAGAGTTCAGGCTCCATGACAGTACCCCAAAAAATAAATAAATAAAATAAAATAAAATGTCCTAATTCATAAATATGGACCACAGGGAGCCTCTCTATCCATCTTGATCTACATAGGCAGGAAAGTTTATCTATGAGACAGTTGAATTATAGCAAACTCTCAAAAACAGTTTTTACTGAAAAGCACTGAGTCCTGCCAGATGCTGGTGGCTCATGCCTGCAATCCTAGCTACTCAGGAGGCTGAGCTCCGAGGATCGTGGTTCAAAGCCAGCCCAGGCAGAAAAACCCACGAGACTTGTATCGCTAACCACCAGAAAACCTGAAGCGACACTGTGGCTCAAGTAGTAGAGCACTTGTCTTGAGCTGAAGAGTTGAGGGACAGGGCTCAGGCCTGGAGTTCAAGTCCCACGACTGGAGGAAAAAAAAAAAAGCACTGAGTCCTTAATTGAACCTGAAAATGTCCAAAAGGCAACTAAAATCAGGAGAAAAGCTTGGCAACCCCACTTCCATTTGTATCTACCTCCATTTTGTATCCACTATCCTTTTAGATCTTCCTTTTGTGTCGTGCTCTGAGCCATCCCCACTGCAGCTACAAACCAGGAAGGTCCAGACTGAAAGATAACATCTACTGATGAGAATGAAGTTGTGCTGCAGGCAACAATGGCTTGCTTAATGCCACCAGGAAATGCCTGACCATCCTGAGATAAGGATAAACCAAGACCACAGCTGTGATCAAGACTGTTCAATACTAATATTCATGTCTCCCACCCCCAGACCCAGTTCTTGCCCTATTCAAATCTTAAGCTCTTGTTTCTGACCCAAAGATGAGTCCCTTCCGGTGATGTGCCTGTGCTGCATAATGAACCTCCTAGCTCTCCCCTCCCCTGCTACCCATGTCTTTATTTGATATATCAGCTCTAACAAGCTGGGACTCTGGAGTTGGGCCTCTGGCCTAGAATTCCCGGTTAAATTTGACTTTTGACTGTACTCATACAACCACCAAGACAAACAGGAAATGTGTGTTTTTACTTGGACCAATAGTTCCTTATTTCCTTGTTTACGTACTTACCTAAGTAGCCATGTTTTGTTTGCTGCAACTATGAATTCACTTGAATTTGAAATGAATTGAATTAGGCAATAAATAATCCTTTTCTTTGGTTTCTTTCACTGAACCTGATGATTCTGAGAGTCATCATGATGTTTCTTCACATATCAATAGTTTGATTATTCTACTGGGTAGATATACCACAGTTGGTTTACCCATTCTCTTGCTGATGGAAATTTGAGTGGTTTCTAGGTTTTAAGTAATTCCAAAAAGAAATTTTAATGAATGTGTATGTGCCTTCATGTAATCACACATTTTCATTTAAGGATAGGCTGGCTGTGGAAGCAGAGCTGTGGTTCAAGTTGTAGAGCACTAGCTTTGAACAAAATAAAAATCTCAGGGACAGTGCTATCCTAGGGAGGACCAGAAAAAAAAAAAACAAAAAAAAGAAGAACCAGTTTATTTTGCTAGGCACTGGTGACTCAGGACTATAGTCCTAGTTACTCAGAATGCAGAGAGCTGAGGACTGAGGTTTGAAGCCCCAGGCAGGAAAGTCTGTGAGACTCTTTTTGTTGATCATGGGTCTTGAACTCTAGGCCTGGGCCCTGTCTCTGAGCTCTTCAGCTCAAGGTGAACACTCTACCACTTGAGCCACAGCGCCACTTCTGTGAGACTCTTACATCCAATAAATTACCAAAAAGCTTATTTTACCTTGAGCAAAATAAGCTCAGGGACAGTGCCTAGGCCCTGAGTTCAAGCCCTAGGACTAGAGCCAAAAAAAAAAAAAAAAGAAGAGAAAAAAGAAAAATACTAGGATGGCTAGTTGTATGGTGAGTCATATATTGAACTTTTAAAGAAATGATCAAACTTTTCCAATGTTTGTTCCAATGAACTAGTTGCAATTGCTCTACATCCTTACCAACACTTTACTTAATCAGTCTTTTGCATTTTAATCATTTTAATAGGTGTGTACAATTTCATTGTAGTCTTAATTTTTATTTTCCTGATTAGCTAGGTTAGAATCCATGAAAGACATGATCAATGGATAATGCCTTGTGATAAGAGTTGACATTACATCCCAGACAACAATGAGTTGCTCATCTTGACCAGATTGCTATTCGCAAGGGACAATTTCTCTAGAACCTCTTGATAAGGTCACCCAGGGCACACTGGCCTGGAACTTACGTAATTATGCACACTTATTACCTATCCTAACTTTCCTCTAGTTAAGCCTGAAGCATAAATGCTTCCCTTGCTTCTTCCTATGCATGTGTGTTGCATAATAAATCTCTTTTTCCTCTGCTTCTCACCAAGACTCATCTCTTTAGGCAGTATACTGGATGAGCATCTAGACCTGATGTACGGAGCCTCCAGAATTCAGTCTGTGACTTAGACCTTGGTTATAGAACTCCCCTCACAGCGCCCTGCCCCCTTCAGAGAAAAAAGAAGCAACCTTATCTACATATACCAGTGGGGCTCCATGGTGCACTAAAGCCAGCATCTAGGTATATTTCCTTCATGACACTCTTTTTATTTTGCGGGAACATGTTGACTATCAAAGAATCGTACAGCTTAAAAACATGAGGAAAATCAGTCCTCTCTCTCTCTCTCCAAAACTTTACTGCAGTATTGTAAATGGATCTATAAGCTTTGGACTCTGCAAGTGTGTATTTAAAAAGAACAAAGGATGACCTGGAGGAAAGACTTCAGCTGCATGGAGGGGCAGCCCTTTGAAATTCTTCCTTTAAAGGTCTTGGAATTCTGCATTCAGTGCATTCTCTTTTTCAACCACCTTAGGCATTTGTTTTTAATAAGTTTTTACAAAGTAAATGATTTAACAAAGGACTTCAAAACTATGTTTCTGACCAATAAAACAAGTACAGACTCCAGATGTTTCTCATTTTTCTATGTCACTAATTCAAACTCTGAAATATCTTGTTTATTGGACATTTATTTAATCCTCATGTTTTACATACTTCTCTCTCAAGAATCCCCCTTTCGGTTTCTGGGTCCCTTCATCCTTCCTCTTTCCAAAACCATCTACAGGGTAACACGCCAAACATATAATTGTATCTTTGCAGCATGTCCTCTCAGAGAGGATGGGGAGATAAATCACTTCTCAAGGTCCTCTTCAAGTCCTTTGATGTTCTGATGCCTCACTTGAGTTACTCAGATGACCTTTTGGATTTCACTGCAAGGGCTGGTTGATGTTATAGGAGCTTTCATCTATTTTCTGCTTTCTTAGCACTATGTCTGGGCTGTGAGTAATTTTGTCTTCTATACTTTAACATGTCTCTAACTCTACCTGGTCCCATGCTGAAAGGCCAGTGGTGGCAAAAGAACCAGAGAAGTAGAAAACAGAAAGGTGACAACAACAACATATCTTCATGAAAAGAAAACAAAGCTCAATAGTGCTGATAGTGCTGGGAATGGGGTAACCATGCACGGGGAGACACACTTGAGTTCTTTTCTATGGTTCTGAGATTTGAACTTAAGGCCTTGGGTAGGCAGTGTCCTACTATCTGAGCCATGCCTCCAGTCCATTTTTTGCTTTAGTTGACTTTCAGGTAGGATCTCTCATTTTTTGTTCAGGGCTAGCCTGGACCATACTTTTAGCTTCATGCATAGCTAGGGTGACAGGTGTTTGCCATTGAACCTGGTGTTATGTGCTTATTTTTAGAGGGACAAGGGTTGATGTGACATTTTCAACTTTATTATTATATTAATGAAATTATCTTTAATCTTGGCTAAGATTTATTAGGGCTATCACACGGCTAAGTGTTCCTGGTCATCTCCAATCATTTTAGAGCAATCCTAATAAAGTAGATTCTACTAGCCCCATTTAATATATCTTCCAGATTCTAATACCTATTAAGAAATATGGGTGACATAGGGAAGAAGTCATGTATCCTTTTGTTAATGAGGGCTCATCTTAAGGAAAGGAACTTCGGGACAGCATCGAGCCATCAACTGAGTTTCCCCAAATACACTGTTCTCAAGCTGAGGATGTAACTCATAGGTATCCCCGTGTTCTAAATCACAGTATGTCTGGAGGTGATATGGCTGCTGGGGCTACCACCCAGGCTGGCTTCCAGAGTTGGCAATGCTAAGCATTGTAGAGAGCTCTACCATAGTCCAAGTGCTCAAGAGAACAAGATCATGATTTTGACAATACCGTGCTTTGCAAATGACATCAGAGGAAACCATTCAATACTTCCAGTCCACATAAAAATCCACTTGTAAAGAGAATGACCTATGGCATTCAATGTAAAAGGCAATCATCTTAGTTGGGCACTCAGCTTGACTATTTGCCTTCTCAACACTAACAAGAGATTTGAAGCAGCTTATTAGTTTGACAATTTCTACTGAAAGTCTAGTTTCCATGGTGTCCCTTATTTGATAGCAATATAAAGACAGCAGGTTTGGAATAAATGTAATTGTGTAAGGCAAGCTTTAGCTCAGGAAATGAATGAAAAACCTGAAGGTAGGAAAAGGTAGTGGAGAGAAGCAATAGGAATAAAAGGTTGAATTTGATCTAAGTATGCTATTTACATATAGAGAAAATCACAATGAAACTCCTTTGTACAATAGATACACATTAAAAATTAAAATAGCACACCAAAACAACACACTCTGAAGTCAGATAACACTAAATCAAATCATTCAGAAAGGAAGGAAAGAGACAGAAGAGATATTTTTCTGTTCCTTTGCTTCGTGAGGCCAATCTAAAATGGATTTTCAGAACTGTGTGTGCATCAGAGTCACAACGGAAGAGTGGACGCACAACAGAGAGTCAGAGCAATTACATTTCCCACAGATGATGAGGAAGTCTATGCTTTCAGAACTGATGCTCTTAAATGAATCTTGAACTGCATATAGTTGGAGATCCTGTTTGATTTCCCTCAATTTCCATTCAGATATCTCCGACACCATCTTTGGATCATCTATACTTGAGGTTACATTTAAACAAAGATTTGTAGGCTCACATTGAATGTATCTTACCTGATGAAATGTCTAACTCAAAGCTTCATGAAAAAAAAAAAACTGTATGAGAAAACTGTGGAGAGAAAGAGAAGAAACAATTAAAAAGGGGACTTTAAGTTTTCTGTCATCATAACTGCTGTGAACTCTTGGACAGAATAACATCATTAAATCAAGTTAAATATTCCACACCACTTTTTATTAACAACTTAAACTTGTAGATGAAAAAGATCTAATTAGACGCATACAATGACTAGTACACTAAATTTCACAATTTAGTGATAATCCTATTGAATAGAAAGTGGCAACAGGAATAATATATCTAAACATTCTAAACAATGTTAATGTTCTTTGACCAAATTGTTGTTTGCCTAATCTAAGGCATTATTTTTAGCCATCAAATCATTTAAAAATTGTTTTTTTTCTTATTTTGAGTCAGGAAGTAAAAAAATCTATCCAAGACTGGCTTTGAACCATGATTCTCCAGTCTCAGTCTTCCAAGTGCTAGGATTGCAGAAGTGCACTGCCATATTCAGTTAAACACATTTTTAAAATTCTAAAGTCTGTTCATACTTCAATAGTATGATCCCCTTACTTGGCAATGGTTTTGTTAAATTATCAAATGAAGCAGTATAAACAAGTATCTGAGAGGCACATATGTGTTTATGAGGACAAGAATGGAAACAAAGCTTCTAGGGCTAGGTATGGTAGCTCATGCCTACAGTCTCAGATACTCTGGAGGTAGAGATTGAAAGAATTTTGGTTCAAGGTTAGTCCAGAGAAAAAAGTCAGATTCCATCCCAACAAACAAGACAGCCATGTGGAGATATATAGGTAGGAGAATCTCAGTCTGAGGCAAGCCCCAGAGAAAAATAAATATCTGAAAAAAATAACCTAAGACAAACCAACAAAAAGTTAGAGGTATGAGTCAAGTGCTAGAGCCCTTACTTATACCAGGTTGTGAGTTCAAACCCAAGTACTACCAGAAAGAAAAAAAAGAGAGAAAGAAAAAGAAAAAAGAAACAAACAGAAAGAGAACTTTTTCAGTAAAAGTACTTTGTTGGTAATTCATCAGCAGGTCCAAGTGGGGGAAGAAACAGAGGCAGGCAGTCCCAAACCAGTGTTTTCACATCAGCCTCTAGAGCTGCCATACATGGTGTTCCTGGACTTAAAGGCCCACAGAAGCTTTGTTCTCATCCTTCTTTCTCACTTGCTAGCAACTATTTCTGCTTGAATGCCAGCCCCTCCAGGCTGGTACACAGACCTCCCTGTTTCAGCTTTTTAGTCTGCTCTTAGCCAGTGTAGAGATAACTTGATAGCTAAGATGTAAGTTGCTTGAGGATTTTGCTGTGTCTTAATTGCCTATTCTTATTCCTATAGGGTAAAAGCAGTTATTGTTTCCTGGAGATTCCATGTTTGCCTACCTACATCTGGGTTAAGGATGGCTGCAGCTCATACTGTCCTTCCAAGTCCTCTAAGAAGCTCAGAGACTTCTGACATGTCACTGTCAACCATGAACTTGACCTTCTTTTCCTGAGACCAGTGTTTTAATTCTTTAAATCAGTGGAGCATTTCCTGAAGACATTGACTCAGAAACTCTCCCTCATAGTCAGGGCTTGAAAAGGGCCACATCCCCTGCATAGGTTAAACGTAGCCTATACTAATGTTTTTATTCTAGAAACACATGATGAACTCATAGGTATTTTGCCAAGGGCTTCCTTCTTTAAATTTTATGGCCAGCTAGTACCCATCAAGTTGTCAGGGCAGTGTGCCCAGGACTTTAACTTGCTGGCTTGTCTAAGCTCGAAATTCAGGAACTTCAAGGTGTTAAACTCACTCCTCCAAATCTAACTAGACATTTGTATGTCAGCAACCGTGATTTCCTTTTCCCTTCAATGAAAAAATACCACCTACAAACATTTATTGAGCTTTGAGGTTGTCATAAAAGAAGTATTCGACGTGAGTCTTGCCCTGGAAGTACTTACAAGCAAGCTGAATGTCAGACCTGTGACTGTGAAATAATTTGGGACAAAGAAAAAGATAGAGTTAAGCTTTATTGGTGTGGCATAGAAGTTCTGGAAGAATGATGTCAGAGATTTGCAGACAGCTTTAGGAAAGAAGCAATTAAGGAAGAGATTAAAGGATGTATGAAATTTCTGCAAATCCATGGGTGGTCTTTGTATTTTATTCAGAACACAAATGTACTGGTTCATAACAATTTAGTATCACCAGATAAATATTGTTGTTGGAAGTCTAGAAGTTTCATATTATACAATCCTTGGGCTAAAGAACTGTTTTTATTTGACCTTATTTTCTACATTTTAAAATAAATTTGAATTCATTATGAATATTAACACGGAAGATTTTACATTAAAGTCTAGACTTACGATTTTCCTTAAAAGAATGAAGGACACTGTCAAACTTGGCCTATATTTTTCTGCCTGGTTACCAGGGACAAGAACTAAATAGAACCTCCCACCAGAGAGGGAGCAAGCTCCTCATCTCCCCCTTCCTCCCCTGTCCATTCCTTCCACCTTCTACTCCACACCTTTCTCCCATCTAACCTATGCTCATCTACATCAACTACCTGTCCCCAGTGGGCCTTTGAGTTTTTACTATCTGCTGTACATTGACAGGAAGGCTGTGGCAAATGCTCCTTTCCAATCAGTTCCATCAAAACAAATCCTCCTGCACTCTCAGCTTCTTTTGCATGTAAAACAATTTACCCACAGAAGGAGTCCTTATAAAATATGTCTCTGGGGCCTAGAGGAAAAACCATCACAGGCAACAGAGCAATGTTTAGCTTTCTGTTGTAAAGTACATTGTAGATCATGGCTTAAAATGTTAAATTCTGTAATGCTGTGTGCCAGGATATACTGCATAGAAAGAACCAAGATTTCATTAATTCAGTTTGTTTAATTTAGGAAGACTCAGGTGAAACAAATGTTATATAGCATTGAAGTTGACTATTCTAGTTTTCAAATTTTTTCTATTTAAACAAATAGAATTTAATTTAAACAGTTACTCATATGTATTTAAATTGTAGTGTTATCTACTTATAAAGCATCTTTGTGTATGCCATAAAACTAGGCACATCTGCATGAAAGTTTTAATGGTAACAATTAGCTCTTGTTGTGCACTCAGAGGAAATATACTGGGCATATAAATGGTAGGGTAAAGGCAACAGATGTTAGCTAGATGTGGAATGAGTATTGGAATAATCATTCATCTATTCATTGGACCTTCCCACTGTATGCATTTTGATAGACCTGGTCTTGGTCCTCGTAAGACCCAATGCTATGGACTTGAGCAGATCCATGAACCCTTCATGAATTTCCAGAGTACTATAAAAGAGATCATGAAGCCAGGTGCCAGTGGCTCATGTAATTCTAGCTACACAGGAGGCCAAGATCTGAGGATCTTAAGTTAAAGCCAGCCTGGAGAAGAAAAGTCTCTGAGACTCTTATTTCCAATTAACTAGCAAAAAGGACAGAAGCAGAGATGTGGCCCACGTGGTAGAGTGCTAGTCTTGAACTAAAAAGCGAAGGGACAAAAGCAGGCACTGGTTGTTCAAGTCTGTAATCCTAGCTACTCAGGAGGCTGAATTCTGAGGATTGAGTTTCCAAGCTAGCCCAGGGAGGAAAGTCACTGGGACTTTAAGCTCCAATTAATCACAGAAATCATTTTGCCTTGAGCAAAAGGAGTTTAGAGATAGCACCCAGCCTCAGGACAGACCAAAAAAAAAAAAGCTAAGGGACAGTGCCTAGGCCCTGAGTTCTCTCTCTATCACTCACACACACACACACACACACACACACACACACACACACACACACACACACACACACACACACACACACACACACACACACACACACATGAAAGATAAATATAGAGATGCAATCCTCAAACAACCTTAGGGCAGGAGTTCTAGAAAAGTAGGCCTCATCTCCTGCCATCACTTCCTGGTACTAGAACCTGCTTGGCTCAGGGGACATGTTCTAGGGCCATTTTTAGATCAACAGAGCTAACCATAGTTGCCTCCAAATTCGCTATGCAACAAATTCCTGTGAAGAAGTCATTGCAGTTTGGGGAAAATGCTGTCATTTGGCCAATCAGTTTGCATTATTCTAAAAGTTGCCAGACTTGTCCTGCCAGGCATTCGTGTCAAGAACTTTCATCTTCTTTGGCCACACCTCTTTGCTGTGTGCTGAGCACAACAAAGGGAGGAGGCTCCTTAGTGCCATCCAAGTTGTCCACAGAGGTCTGGGGTGTGAGTGAATGATGACTTCTGAATTATAAAAGCTTTTTACAGGAGCCTTTTACAGGCTGTACAAATGGGAATGAGTCCAAGCTGGGTAGTACACCCTGGGTACACCCTGGGAAGTTAAGTGTCATGCTAGGACCTACTTATCTGGCCTAGAAAAGAGAATTTTCTGTTTCTTATTGTCGTTGTATATACATGCATAGGGAATACATTCACATTCTTGTTTTGCTTTAACCCCAATACACATAAACATGTATTTCCCTGGATTCCTGTGTTCTTCCTTCCTTCCTTCTTTCCTTCCTTCCTTCTTTCCTTCCTTCCTTTCTTCCTTCCTTCCTTCTTTTCTTTCTTTTCTTGTGTGTGCCAGTACTAATGCTTGCATTTATCTCTTAGCTTTTTCACTCAAGGCTAGTGCTCTACCACTTGAGCCACAGTTTCACTTCTGGGTTTTTGCTGGTTAATTGTAGATAAGCGTCTTATAGAATTTCCTTTTCCAGTCTAGTTTGAACCATGATCCTCAGATCTCAGCCTCCTGAGTAGCTAGGATTGCAAGCATGAGCCACCAGTGCCCAGTATTGTCCTATATTCTCAATTAGGAAAATACCATACATTAAAAAGCTTCATCTTATAAGCGACATGGCACATGATTTTAGCAAATACAAGGTCATACATGCAAGTAAAGTCACTATTATGGGACCTGCTACTTTAAACATTTGCTTTTGCTTGGAACAAGGTTATTGTCTAAAAGGCTTTCAAACTGGGCCCTGACCCCTCTCTCTAAGGCTATTGTTCTGCTCTTCAAAAAAGACGCGTACATATCTTCTTTAAATCACCTATCATTCTGTGTGCCTGCTGTGTCCAAATTGTCCTTACCTAATCTCTGTGTCCGAGTTGCCCTGGCCTGCTCTCTCAGACCCCATGTGTCCATGCTCCAAGTGAGAGCTACTTTATCTCCCTGCATGCAGACTTCTTTACTTTATTCTCCCCTTATTAAAAAAAAAAATCTCCTTTTCATCTCATCATTAAAAAAACATTTATAAAGAGTTTTTGTTTGAAACTAGGCTATACATGCTTCTGCCCAAATTTATTCTTATAGAGAAGAAAGGATTGGAAACAAACTTAAATCATATAGTACCTCAAAGATCAACTTAAGCACCCCCAGAGGCTGTCTGGAGAGGAAGTAGGGCCTCGGTGGGGTGTGAAGTAACTGAGCAAATAAACAATAATGGCACAAATAAACAATAGATCCATCAGAAAGAAACAATCCTATAGCTATCTGTATTTCCAAAAAGAACATGTCCATCAACAAATGTGTAAAAATTGGCTATAAGACAACCATTTTCTCAAGAGTTCGTTACAAACTAGAAAAAGTCAATAACCTGAAATGGCAAAGTTATATATCATGTGGAATTTCTGCAAATGAATTTTTTTCTAATGTATTGCTAAAATACCAGTGAATTAATTTGGACTTCTCCATGCTTGATTCTAGTAAGCATTTTTTGATAGTTGTCAGTATTATCATAGACCTTTTATATACTTTATTTCTTCTTTATCATCTATTGTTGCTGAGTTATGCATTTAATTAAAGTTAAATTGCAACTATAATAGCTTTTTTTTCTACTGTGGTTCTGACTCTTGATAGTTACGTCTTATTGCTATAACAAGGGGATTTGGGGGGGGGAAAATGATGTAGTCCTGGATCTTAAACTCAGGACCTAGGCACTGTCCTTGAGCTTTTTTCTCAAGGCTAGTGCTCTACCACTTGAGCCACAGCTTCACTTCTGGCTTTTTGGTGGAAAATATGAGTCTCATTGATTTGCCTGTCCAGGCTGTGCTCCTCCAATATCAGCCTCCTGAGTAGCTAGGATTATAAGTGTGAGCTACCAGCACCTGCACCTGGCCTCAAAATATATTTGGAATTTTTTTTTCTTTTTTGTCAGTCATGGGGCTTGAACTCTGGGTCTGGGTGCTGTCCCTTAGCTCCTCAGCTCAAAGTAAGTGCTCTACCACTTGAGCCACAGCTCCATGTTTGAGTGGTTTATTGGAGATGAGAGTCTCTCGGACTTTCCTTCCTGGGCTGGCTTTGAACCCTGATCCTCAGATCTCAGTCTCCTGAGTAGCTAGGATTACAGACATGAGCCACTGGTGCCTGGCTGAAGAAAATATTTTAAAAAATACTTTTTGACAAATTGAATCATGGACTATGATTACACCCCTTGATTCTGATCTGTGAGAAATAACTCTATTACTGTGGAATTAATGCCATAGGAGGCTCAGTCAAAAATGGCCATGAAGCTTCCTCCTGGTTCTCTGGGGATGCTCACTCTTGGAGAGGCTGGTTACTATGGAAGACATTGGCTATTTTAAGATAGCCTTGCTGGACTACTTGTTGGTACTTAAGTCAACAAGCCCTTCTAGGATCTCAGCCTGCAAGTCAACATTAATTGTCAGAAGGAACCTCGAGGTCATTTTTAGCTCCCAGTTATAAAGTTACCCCAGATCCTAAATCTCCCTTGCTGATATCATGGACATTGTGAAAAGAACCAAGTTATCTTTACTGCATTCTCTCTGAATTCCTTACAGCAACCAAGAGTATAATAAATATTTGATTTTTGTGTCATTAAGCTTTGGGGTGGTTTGTTATGCAGCAAAGGGAACCAATTCAGAATTACTATGGTACAAACTATAGTTTATAATATATCGTGTTGGATTTGATTTAACATGATATGCTGGAAGAAAGGCTGTACTAACTCAAATCTTCTTGATAATATGCTTTTTCAACCATCTACTTATTTACTTGTTATTTAGCTTTCTATATTAACTGTTTTATATTTAACAGCTGAAGTTCTTATTTAATTCATAGTATAGAGGCTACCAACATATTGAATATATGCATAGAAAATAAGTGTCATGGGCTGGGAAGGTGGCTCAGTGGTAGAACACTTGCCTTGCATGCCTGAGGTCCTGGGTTCGATTCCTTAGCACCACATAAACAAAAAGAAAAAAGCTGGAAATGGCGCTGTGGCTCAAGTGGTAGAGTGCTAGCCTTGAGCTGAAGAGCTGAGGGAGAGCACCCAGGCCCAGAGTTCAGGCCTCACAACTGGACCAAAAAAAAAAAAAAAAAGGAAAATAAGTGTCATTATATTTATCAAATATTTGTACCCAGAAGATGAAACTTTTTCAGTTCCAAAAACACACTCCCATTTTTCTATAGTATAAAATTGAATTTTTAAGTTAAAATATCTCAGTACCATAAATATTATTTGTCTTGGCAAAATTTTGCATTAAAAACCATGTTTTAACTCACAAATGACAAACTGGAGATTAGTATCTTATGGTGTTAGGTCCCTAGCTTTTAAGAAATACTTGGGTCACAATCAAATGAAAGTTGACATTTAGTCCCAGAATGAATATAACAAAATTTACTATAAAATACAATAGTAGCCAGGTGCTGCTGGCTCGTGCCTGTAATCTTAGCTACTCTGGAGGTTGAGATCTGAGGATTGTGGTTCAAAGCCAGTCCATGAGACTCTTATCTCCAATTAACCACCAGAAAACCATAAGTGGCACGATGGCTCAAAATGGTAGAGCATTAGCCTTGAGTGAAGAAGCTCCTGGACAGCACCTAGGCTCTGAGTTCAAGCTCCAGGGCTGAAAAAAGAAACTAAAAAAATTAATAATAATAATAGAATTGTATGCCAGTTCAACAGAAGAAAACTACTCTAAAATTTTTGATACATAGATTTGGAACTTTTTCCATTGGGAATTTTGTTCTTATATAATACAAATTAGGTTAAAAATACAATCTCAACCAATTATGTTTTAACTATATTTTAGCTATTTAGAAATTACACTCAAGCCAGATAATAAGAGTATGGAAAGATTATGACTTGGAAGGAAGTAGGGAAGATGCTAACTTAGGCAGTAAAATAATCTTCACATAGATTTCCCTTCTTATCCTCAAGTACTTTGACACCAGCGATTTCATAAAATGATGTCTTCAGAGTGCAAATATTTGAGTTAGCTTACTAATGACAGGGCACTAGATAGGTAGAACAGTGTTTCTCCCAGTCATCTGTCCGATGAATGGCTCCATGCAGTATCCTGGACAGACCTGTATTTGCCCACCTGGGTAATATCTGGATCTAAGCTCCTG
Organism: Dipodomys spectabilis; assembly: GCF_019054845.1. Lineage (NCBI taxonomy): Eukaryota > Metazoa > Chordata > Mammalia > Rodentia > Heteromyidae > Dipodomys > Dipodomys spectabilis. The sequence goes on along the minus strand of NW_024870719.1, from coordinate 16,021,898 downwards.
ATCTATTTCCATCAGTCTCCAGATCCAGACAATCTCTTTATTAAGTTAGTATTTATCTTCTGAGTGAGAAGGCAGTATATTTTAATTTGGGATTATGGAACCTCTGGATACAGGAATGGGGCAGGTCAGAGATGTGATGGTGAAAAATGGCTATTTTCTTTTCAGTGATTTAGGCTTTCTCAAATTGTCATTTCTCAGATCATCGTAAGTTGAAGGAACAAAAATTGGTGCCAAACTTGGTAGGTAGATAAAAAGACCAGGATGAGATTCTTTTATTTGGTCAGATAAAAAGCCAGAATAGGAATCTTTGACTTGGCTCAAATTCTACAAAGTAAAAATCTACACTGAACTTGAAATTTTGGAAATGTAGTTTTATAAAATGCTATCTAACACCAGAATCTTTGTACAAGATCAGATTGTATGGGAAAGAAAAAAAATATATGTATATATACATATACATATACATTAAATATACATATATTTAATTTTGGATGAGATTAAAAATAAATACATGATGATTTCTTTCCTTTTTCTTCTCCATGAATCATGATACTAAAAAAAAAGTGAAAATAGTCTTTAAGGATCATATACACCCTTCACATATCCTTGACATTCATTTTCACTAAATAAAGTTTTCATATCCAGTTACATGAAAAGAAAACTTCTGTACTGGCTGAGAAGATCTTTAGTTCAGGACTGCTTTTCTAAAGCTCATCAGGACATTGCTAGGTTGAGGTCATTAAAAAGCCACCCTAGCCTGCTGTCATGTTCAATACAATCTTTACTTACAAGTCTCCTTCTATGTGCCTGTGTTTCCCTTACTTAAGTGCACAATGCATAACTACAGGGTCTGTTTCTCTGCTCTCCAGGCACTGGTGGTTTTAAACACATTTCCAGTGCTGGGCCTCAGGAGGTTCTAGTATAAAGGAGGTCCCTTCCAGTGATGAAGAGTCTTTCCAATTGAATTGTTTGCACTGTCCAATCTGTAGCCTAGTCCTCAATGATTGAAATTGCCTTCTTTGCAATAGGGTTAAGGCTATAACCAGAAGGAAGAACATATTGATAGTTGAGAGCTAATGTCATTATTTATATAAAGGAAGCACATGCAAGGGATTTCTTTCCTTTGTAGTCATGGGTGGCTGAATTCTTCAGAGTATTCTGATCCATATTTGAGAGGCAGCTGATCTGAATACTTCTTTCAAGAAGACTTCATCTGAAAAACATTCTCAGTTCAGAAGTTAAATCTCACAAATCATGCTGCTTTCTCATGGGATGACAAGTTGCTAACTTCAGATGGCAGGGAGGAGTCATATTAAGAATACCACTGGAGCTGGGCACCAGTGGCTCACTCACACCTGTAATCCTAGCTACTCAGGAGGCTGAGATCTGAGGACTGCAGTTCAAAACCAGCCTGAGCAGGAATGTCCGTGAGACTCTTATCTCCAATAAACCACTCAGAAATCCAGAAGTGGCACTGTGGCTCAAGTAGGTAGAGCACTCACCTTGAGCTGAAGAGCTGAAGGACAGCACCTAGGCCCAGAGTTCAAGCCCCACAACTGACAAAAAAAAAAAGAATAACTGTCATCATAAAACAGAGTTACCTGCACATCCATGTTTATTGCAGCACTACAAGCTCTGGAACCAGCCCAGGTGCCCAACTACAGATAAATGTACAAACAAAATGAGGAATGTGTACATAATGGAGTTTTATTCAGCAATAAAGAATGACAGTATCAGCAGAGTGCAGTTGGCTCATGCAGTGTGATTGTAGCTACTCAGGAGGCTGAGAGCTGATGATGGATTCAAGTTTTAAGCCTTCCTCAGGCAGAAAAGTCCACGAGACGTATCTCCAGTTAAACACAAAAATAAAAATAAATAAATAAAAAGCTAGAAGTGGATCGGTGAGTCTAGTGATAGAATTCTAGCCTTGGGCAAAAAAAGAGCACTCAGATACAGTGCCCAGGCCCTGAGTTCAAGCCCAGGACTGGCACAAAAACAACAAAAGAAAAACATTATGATATTTGCCAGAAAATAGATGGAATGCCATAAGCAAAATAAGCCATACTCAGAAAGACAAATGTTGCATGCATTCTCTTATATGTGGAGGCTAATTTTTTTGTTTGTATTTTTTTTCTTTTAAGAACATGAAAGCAGAAGGGGGACTTTTTGGAAAGAAGAAGAGGAAGGACAGGAAGTATAAAACAAGAGAGGTTAATGAGAGGGGATGGATATAACCAAATTACATTGTATATGTGTATGGAAATAACATATGAAGAAATGCTCAACATCTCTAGCCATAAAGGAAATGCAAATCAAAACAATGCTGCGATTCCATCTCACCCCAGTTAGAATGGCTATCATCAAGAACAGAAACAATTACAGAATCTGGTATGGATGTGGGCTGAAAGAAACCCTATTACACTGTTGTTGGGAATGTAAACTAGTACAACCACTCATGAAAGCAGTATAGCAGTTCCTCAAGAAATTAATTATGGCTCAACATTCCATCCCTGGGCATTTATCCAGAAGATTACAAATGAGGACATAGTAAGGCCACTTGCACAACCATGCATATTGCAGTACTATTCACCATAGTCATAGTATGGAATTAGCCCAGATGCCCCTACATGGATGAATGAATCAAGAAAAAAAAAATATATATATATAATTTTACTCATTCACTAGAAAGAATTGCATTGCCTCATTTGCAAAGCAATGGAAGGACCTGGAAAAAAATATGTTAGTTAAGTGACGTAAATCAAGCCCAGAGACACAAGGATGTATGTTTTCTCTCGAATATTGAACCTATAATTAATCTGTAAATATATAAATATACACTTCAAGGTGCCTATTGAACACAAGTATATTATCCAAAATATGATATTCATAGGAGAACCCTTAGAAATACTAAATCACAGTCCAACAAAAGAAATACTAGGAATTGGGTACTAGAAAGTGGGGGCATGGGATCAAGGAGTGGCAAACAAAGGAAGAGATTAAGGATGGGATGCAGTTATAAAATTCAATATGTATTCTACAAAGTTAAGAAAATTGAGGGGAGGGGTGGGGTTGAGAGGGATGGGGACAATTGATGAAAGAGGTGACATTAATCAAGATGCATGGTATTCATATACTACTTTCTTGACTAGCAACTCCTTTGTACAACCACTTAAAGTTAAAAATAAAATATAAAAATATAGTAAATACTCAGAAAAGACCACCATTATCAGAGGATCCTAACTGGATTGGTCAGAGTACAACCTAAAATCCTGCATGTTAAAAGGGAATCTGAGGATTACTGAGGCAGTTGGTTGAAGGGCTCCATTCTGAAAATCAACAAAAACAAAACAAAAAAAAACTCTGCTGAAATTTTTCAGAAGACAGTAAAAATCATGGTGGGTATAAATCATATGGATCTACAGAATCTATATTTCTGTATCTATTTTCTTCCCTGAAGGACAATTGGCATATTCTCTAGAATGAAGACTCCATTGATGAACTACTTGTTATGCCCTGTTCATATGCAACTTTGTCTCTTTTGGTAACTTCCTTTCTCTTAGGACAGTTAAAAAGGGGCAACAGTGTTTTAGGATGGATAAAACTGACAAAAACCCAGACACTGATTAAAACTTATTTTTGTTTTAGAAATATCTAAAAGGTTAGCTGTATACTTTCCTAACTCACAACAGTTAACATTATAAAATTTGGCCAGGCAAAGTACAAACAGACAATGTCGATAGGGACAGATGCTGGAGATACAAATATGAGTGACAGCAAGAAATGACAGGTGACATCCTGAGTGAGAAGAATGTGAGAAGAAGATATAAGCTTGGCACCTGTGGCTCACACATGTAATCTTAGCTAAGAACTGAGGATCATACTTTGAAGCCAGCATGGGCTGGAACATCTGTGAGTCTCGTCTCCAATAAACTACCACCCTAAAAGCCACAAGTGGAGCTCTGACTCAAGCGGTAGAGCGCTGGCCTTTAGCAAAAGAAGCTCTGGGACAGCACTAGGGCATTGAGTTCAAACCCAGGACCAGCACATACACTCATACACAAAAGACAAAAGGACTCATTTGGAGAAGGGAAAACTTTTCTCAACTGGTTGATCATATCCAGGGTACATGTTTCTGTATGTTAGAGCAACTGATACTAAAATGGTAATCTCTAAGTTAAAAATAGTTAAACTATATTTAGCATATTTTGTTGAGAAAAGACATGAATTATATTATGTGTATTTTGACATTTTTGAAGGGTTCTTTCAACAGGACTAATTGTTTTCTCTTAAAATAATCTGTTTTCCAAGTCTTTCCATTTCCTAACAAATGGGGCAATGTCATTCTTTCTGATGGAGGCATAGAATTCCATTGTGTATATATACCACATTTTCTTGATCCATTCACCTACTGACGGGCATCTGGGTTGGTTCCATATCTTAGCTATAGTAAATAATGCTGCAATAAACATAGTCGTGCTGGTAGCTTTAGTATGGTCTTGTTTGTGATCATTTGGGTAAATGCCCAAAAGTAGGATCGCTGGGTCATAGGGGAGCTCTATGTGGAGTCTTTTGAGGAACCTCCATACTGCTTTCCAAAGTTGGAAAAAATTATATTAAGTGAAGTAAGCCAGGCCCAAAGAAACATAGGTCTCATGCTTTCCCTTATTTGCAATAGCTAGTATATGTCTGAGTCAAGCAGAAAAGGTCAGATAAGGTGATGTTAGGGGAATGAACTCCAAGATAAGTATTCAAATGTTTTTTGTTTTTTTTATCTTTCATGCAATTGTTTCTAACATATTTATAAGATGATTTCTATGTTGCTTTGTATGTCCTTCCCCCATGGTATAACCCCTGCTTTCACTGTATTTGATGTTGGTATAATTTGTGGAGAGGAAGGGAAAAAACAAATAGTTTAACTAGGGATACAGATGGACCCATTGCAACAATGAGATGTACAAGTCGTTATGTCGAAAAACAAACTTTACAACTTTGGTGGGGGCAGGGGAGGATCAGGTAGGGGGAGGTGGAGGGAGTATGGGAAAGGATGGGAAGGGGAAACAAAGGAGGAGGCTACAATGCTTGATAAGAAATGTACTCGTTATCTTGCCCATGTAATTGTAACTCCTCTGTACGGTATTCTCACAATAAAGAAAAAAGAAAAAAATAATCTGTTTAGGCACATACGAGGTTCTATACAAGTGTACAGGATGTATTAACCAAAGTATAGTATATGCTGTAGAGAATTCAATGGTGTAAATTCTTAGAAAAACTCATAGTCCAACAAAATGAATACCAGGAAATGTATTTGAAAGGTAGGGAGGTGAGGTCAAGGGAGGGGAGTAGATGAAGAGCAGGGAGATGCAGTTATAATAGTCAACGTATAGCCTATGAAAATTGAGGGGCGGGATTAGAGAGATGAAGGAATGATGAAAAATGTAACATTGATCAAGATGCATTGTACTTATAAACTGGCATGTTGAATTGTTACCCCTTTGTACAGCTACTTAAAGATAACAAAAATTAAAAACAGAGAAAGGAATATCTGTTTTCATTTCTCAAATATAGTTATTCATTTTCCCATTTAATTTTTAAGGGTTCTGGGGATCACTGGAAATGCTTGGCATGTGCTCTACCACCGAGTTACTTCCAAGCCCACATTTAATTTAAAAAAATTAATTGTTACTGACAAATCAAAATGGTATATTCTGAGAGTACAATATGATATTGTGATATATGTATGCATTGTGGGATGGCTAAATCAAGATAATTAAAATATGCATTATTTAACATGCTTTTTGGGTGAATATATTTAAAAGTTGTTTTCTTAACAAATTCCAAGTATACAGTACATGGTTATTAATGGGAGTTACTATGGTATACAAATCCTGAATCTACCCTATCTATCTGGATTATTGTAACATTTGAGGAACATTGTCTCAAACCCCTCCCACTCTTCAGCCTCAGTAATGACTGCTCTACCCTCTGCTTCTATGATTTGATCTTTTTAGATTTTGCTGTGAGGTCATGAGGTATTTGTCCTGTGTCAGGCTTATTCCACTTCACTGAAGGTTGTTACAAATGATAGGATCTACTTTTTTTTTTTTTTTTAAGGCTAACTAGTATCCTGTTTTGTGCACATCCCACAGTTCGTTATCTTTTGATAGACATTTAAGTTGATTTTATATCTTGGCTATTGTGAAAAATGCTTCATTTGCTCATTGATCAAGATCTTGATAATCACCAGGAAAAAAATAATAGGGTTCTTCAAAACACAATATTTGGAATCCAGGAATGAACATATCTACACATTAGCATAATAGAGACCAGTGTTTGGTAGCCACTCATATGTGTGTTAGTTGGAACTGTGAGAATATGGCTGATGAAAAGGAGACAGGTCAGCTTAAGATAGAATGCGGTGGAGACCTCACTCTTGAATGATTAGGAAGACATTTAGTACTATGCTCAGTATTTAATAACTAAAACTGACCACAAATTTGGAAATTTGGACATAGTTATGCATAAAATCTTTGGAACAGAAGACTTGACTAATTCCCCCCACCCCCATTCCCTCTTTTATCCCTAGACTTAATCTAAATATGTAATAGGATCAAAAATATGAGCTGCTGAGAAAACAAGCCTGACTGAGCTTTGGTCTTGTGAAGCAATGAAGCAAATTTCAAAACAGAGCTAGAGTCAATTTCAGAGCTAAAGTTTTGATACTGATCATTAATACTCTCACCTATTCGCCATATAAATTCTGCAAAGCAAGCTGGTTCTATGAAATGTTTTGACCCTTGTTAGGAAAAGCAAATACTATATATATATATACATATACATATATATATATACACATATATGTGTGTGTGTGTGTGTGTGTGTGTGTGTTTATTGTACTGTACAGAGGGTTTACAGTTACATGAATAAGGTAATGAGTACATTTCCTATTGAGCATTGTTACCTACTCCTTTGTTTTCCCCCTATGATTCCTTCCCTCCCCACCTCCCCAACCACCCCCCAAGTTGTAAAGTTTGTTTCCAACATGGTGTCTTGTACATCGCATTGTTACAATGGGTCAACCTGTATCCTTATTTAAGCATTTTGTTATTTCCCTTCCCCTCTCCAAATTAGAAAAATGTATATACAAGATGCAGGGCACCGACATCAAATACAGTGGAAACAGGGGTTATACTGTGGGGGAAGAACATACAAAAGAAACAAAAAAAATCACATAGCACATTATAAATAAGTTAAAAAGAATAGCAAGAAAGAAAAACCCATTATCTTGGGTTCATTTCGCTTAACATCATCTTATATGGTCATATGTATATAGCTTTTAATCTTTTCTGTTTGTCCTAGAAATATACCAGTTATTGAAAATAAGGGAAACCATGGGATCTATGTTTCTTTGGGTCTGGCTTACTTCGCTTATTATGATTTTTTCCCGTCCTCTGATGGAGGCATAGAATTCCATTGTGTGTGTGTGTGTGTGTGTGTGTGTGTGTGTGTGTGTATCACATTTTCTTGATCCATTCATCTACTGAGGGGCATCTGGTTCCATATCTTAGCTATAATGCTGCAATACACATAGTTATGCTGGTAGCTTTAGTATAGCCTTATTTGTGATCATTTGGATAAATGCCCAAAAGTGGGATTGCTGGGTTATAGGGGAGTACTATGTGGAGTCTTTTGAGGAACCTCCATACTGCTTTTCAAAGTGGTTGAACAAGATTACATTCCCACCGCCAACGCAGTAGGGTTCCCTTTTGGCCATCCCCTCCAGCATCTGTTGTTAATAGATTTCTTGATCCTAGCCATTCTAACTGGGATGAGGTGGAATCTCAATGTTGTTTTGATTTGCATTTCTTTTATGGCTAGAGAAGTTGAGCATTTCTTCATGTGTCTATTGGCCATTCTTATTTCCTTTTCAGAGGAGTTTCTCTTTAAGTCTTTAGCCCACTTATTTATCGGGCAGTTGTTTCTTTGAGGATTTGTTGTTGGATAACTTAATTTTTTGAGTTCTAAGTATATTTTAGACATGAGATCCTTGTCCATTGTATGGCTAGTGAAGATCTTCTCCCATTCTGTGGGCTTTCTATTGATCTTGCTAGCTATATCCTTTGCCATGCAGAAGCTCTGCAGTTTCATGCAATCACATTTGTCCAACCTTTCTTTGATTTGCTGTGTTTCTGGGTTTTTATTAAGAAATTTTGACCTGTGCCAAATACTTTCTAACTATTTAGAAAGGGATTGATATAAAAAGTAAATACAGTGTATTAAAGAACACAAATCTGCTGAGTGAACAAAAGCTTTCTAAATTTTACATTGGTGTTTGTGGGTGGGAATATAGAGATAATCAGGATGGCATTTTCTAAGTATATGGTGATTTCCACGCAATCCTCCTACTAGGTCACTGGAGCAGTGATGTAAACTGTTTAATTTGTTCTACAAATGCATTGAACATCTATGCATGCAAAGACCTTTGGTATGTACATGGAAGATGGAAAGGTAAATAATACTTAGCCTTGGCTTTTAAGAGGTTTATGAGTAGCTGAGATGTGACTACAAATGACCATAGCAGAAGTAGGAAATGATTATAAATCACCTTTGCATTTCTCTTGTTCCAACTTCTGAACAAATCACCCAAATAATTTACATAGAAAGTAAACTGAAGCCAATATGTAATGACTTAGCAGCAATGCCAACAATAGTATCATTTCTTTCATATGTCACTATTTACTATTTTTGGTTGCTTTTTGAACCAGAAGCAGATTTGTACTAGTACCTAAATATATCTTCAAATTTCTAAGTGCTTGGGATTAATTAGTTCCAAAGGCAATTCCTATATGGGCTAGTTGTGAAAATCAGATGCATATGGTTTACATATTTCTGGCACAGAATAGTCAGTCATTATTTATTGAGTGAAAAATAGCATATTACATTGGCTTTAAATTTGGTGGTAACCAAGTTGTACATTAATGGTTACACATGAGTTGCCAGCACTTGAAATTGTTAAATTTGCGTATTTCTAGATAGATGTAAATGGTAAAGTGAAGTTTCTTGAGTGGTAAACATTCCCCCAACATGTGTCTGAAGATCATGTATTCAGTAGGAAATTTTGGATGGCCATCTGGGGCCCTTGGATTTAAAAAAAAGATGCCTACATCTTCACGTCACTGATTCTTTAACCAAGAAAGTTATTGAAGAAATCATATATTTGAGAGATATATTCACCCTCTGAGCATTATTAGTGTTCCCTAGCACAGGCCAAGATGCTAATTTTTTTAAATGAACTATACTTTGGAAGAGTTTAAAATTTCCAGATAAACTGAAAAATAATAGAGCATTCCCATATTGTTTATTCCATTTGTTCTATTAGTAACATCTTACTAGGGTATATTTATTAGACTTGGTCAACCAATACCAATACATTATCACAAACTAAGGTCATATAGTTATGTTTTTTTGTACCTAATGCCCTTCTTCTTCCTCAGGATCCCACACAGGTTATCACATTATATTTATTTGTATGATCTCTTAACTGTGTTGATTTCTCCACCTTTCCTCAATTTTAATAATCTTAACAGTCATGTTGAGGCATACATACTGGTCAGGAATTTTGTTCAAAGTCCCTTTATTGGGGCTTGTCTGGTGTTTTGCTCATGGTTGGACTGCGGCTAATATTTGGGAAGATCACAGACGGAGCAGGTGCCGTTTTCATCAAAGAACACAAAATAATAACATTGTCTACCATTACTGATGCTGACTCCGGTAAAGCTCCTCTTTTCATTCTTTTCATCCTTTATACTTTGGTAAGCATCACTACACATTGTACATTACACTTCCCATTCACTTAACCTTAGGCAAGGTGCCTCATGGCCTGATATTTCCAGATTCAGCATCAAGTATCTGGCCCCCGTGGATGAGATAGTCCTTTCTTAATAGCAGAAAATGCAGTTCAAAATAAGTAATGCGATAAAACACTAAAACTCAACTTACAATAAAGTAATAAGGAAATCCTTCATCAGTTTGGTAATCCAATAAAGTCATCAAAATCCAAGATCTTCTCAACTTTCCACCATGTCACCTTAGCATACAGGATTTGTGTTTCAAAGAGATGGTCCTCAAGACCACAGATAGTTGACACAGTTCTAGGTATCAGACCTATGTGGGTTCTATTTCTTCCCTTTGGAGTAAGAAAAAAATATTTCTAGAAACTTCTAAGATATCTCTTAGATCTCCGTCTCACAATTGAGTCAGATGCTCACTTTCAGATCAATAACTGACAAATTAAATGATTTAGCCCAAATAGAACAGATCCTTGAGCATTCCTGAGAGGTAGACAACCAAGTATCCCTGAGATTCTACTAACAGGAAGAAAGGAAATCACTATTGGGTAAGGTAGCCAAAAGTGTCTAGTTAAGCAAGTAAAGCATTATTATATTCCATTATAGTCCAAATTTAAGTTGTGTTTCTGTGTGTGTATGTATATGCATACTTTTTCAGAATTTTTGCATTCTTCCTATTGTGGAGGTCCTTGAAAGCAGTGATTGAGAAAGGCTTGAATGAAAGTAGTTTATTTGGGTATTCACCTCAGAAAACAGAGTGGGGAAATAGAGGAATGAAACAGTGAAGAGGAAATGCCAACACGGGGATATATTATTATTTGGCCAGTATTGTGAGTAATTTATACTTTATGCTGATGGAACATTTTGAGGAACTCATTGAAAAAAACATCTTGGAACTTCCCACCTGTAGGATAAAGAGGGGGAAAGCAAAACTGATGGTTCAACCCTGTAATCCTAGTTACTCAGGAGGCTGAGCTCTGAAGATTATGGTTTGAAGCCAACCCAGGCAGGAAGTCTGTGAGACTCTTATCTCTAATTAACCACCAAAAACCAGAAGTAGAGCTGTGACTCAAGTGGTAGTGTGCTAGCCTTGAGCAAGGAAGTCCTTTGTCAGTTTGCTAAACCAATAATGTCATCAAAATCTGGGACAGTAACCAGGACCTGAGTTCAAGGCCCAGGACCTGCTCTGTTGGATCCACAGCTGTTCTCAATCAATCTTCTTTCCTAGAGACTAACTTCTGGCATCTTCTAGGATATCTGAGAGGTAGGCTCCTGAGTGCCAATCTTGCCCCATCATGGAGCAGTAACTCTATGCTCATGAATTCACCACTCAATAGGTCTTGGGCCCCAGAAGCTTCAGGGATGACCCTTTCACCTCAGGATTGAGAGCCCAGTCAGGTATCCACCATGTTTTTCCCCTTCCTTCCCCCTCCCCCACTGTAGTGGCCACTCCATTGAATATTGCTTATTTAAGATACATGTCTTCTATGCTTCCACAAAAGATCTTATGCTTGTGGATTTATGACCATCTGTCTTTTTTTTATATTTAATTCCAGTTTTTTAGAGTGGTTACTATCAGTCTTCATTCTTCAGTTAACCCTAACACTTGTAGACAGTGACTCATAAGGATGACTAACTATCCACTTCCCCCATGAAGCCTTGTAACTATAAAAGAGAATGTTCTAGGGTTCTTTCTTCTGTTGTTCAGCAAGAAGCCCATAATCCCTTGCTCATATCTTGATGTAACCTGATCTAAAGACCTGTCTGATTAAAGCCATGTCCTCATCTGGCAGAGTTAAGGCCAGTCACAGGAAACAATATATTTTAATCACCATTGTACAGAGGCTATTATCTTACAATGTGACATTTCTCATCACTTGACTGTGATTTGTCTGGAGTTTTACATTTGCTTTTCTCTTAAGATGTAATAGAGACTTTTAATTCCAGTAGCATTCCAAAGGAAGATAAACCTAAGGCTTTTCATAATTTAGTCCAGAAGATCCTTATAGAAATAACAGCTTAATCTCATCATATTAAAACTTGTTTCTAATCTACTTGCCAATTCAATGAGCAGCTCAAAAATTCAGTCAGCTCCTCTTTGAGTTTATGGTAATCACCCAGCTCTGCAGAGGACCCCTGCAGCCAGTAATGACTTCCTGAAGAAGCCAATGAGAATATTACTCTGGGAGACAATGTATTGTGGTGTTTGATGATGGTAAGCACAGTCTAGTTTTTTTTGTGTGTGTTTTTTTTCTGCCCATCCTGGGGCTTGAACACTGGGCCTGGGTTCTGTCTCTGAGTTTTTGTGCTCAAGACTAACACTGTTCTACTACTTGAGTCACAGCTCTATTTCTGGCTTTTTGTGGTTAATTAGAGATAAGAGTCTCACAGACTTTTCTGTCTGAGCTAGCTTTGAACTGTGATTCTCAGATCTCAGCTATCTGAATAGCTAGGATTACAGGCATGAGCCACCAGCACCTGGACACAGTGCTTCTTTTGAAGCAATCTTATACTTGGCATTTAATTACCTGAGGTCTTTCAGGTGATGTAAAACACTCTCTGACCTATTCCAGATGCTAAATGTTCTTGGGTGGATTTTGTTTGACTTACTTATTATTTATTATTTTTATGTAGGTACTGGTCCTGGAACCTGAACTCAGGGCCTAGGCATTAACTCTGAGCATTTTTATTTTTTTTGCTCAGGACTATCATTCTAACACTTGAGCCACAGCTCCACATCTGGATTTTTAGGTGCTTAATTGAAGATAAGAATCCCTTGAACTTTCCTACTTGGGCTGGCTTCAAAAGGTGATTTTCAGATCTCAGCCTTCTGAGTAGTTCAGATTGCAGGCATGAGCAACCATATCTGGCCAAGTTTTTATATATATATATGTGTGTGTGTGTGTGTGTGTGTTTATATATGTACATATGTATACATATGTACATATATACATATATGTGTATATATATGTATATATGTATACATGTATACATACGTGTGTGCATATATACATACACATATATACATATATATAATATGTTTTAAGTTAAATCACTTGCTATTATTTCAGAATCAGGATTTTTATCTACAAATTGAAAGGCTGTGCTTCTGGTGATCTGGTCTTAGCAGTTCCTACCTGGATCAGTTTCAGTAGTGGTACCCTTGGGAGGGGGTTGGTGTTGTAAGCTTGCAGAGTGGATATGTCCACCTCCTTTGTGGACTACTGCCTGGTGTGTAGGCCATCAGAGTTTGATCCTATTGTCAATAATTCACAAGTACTTATCATTCTTTAATCTGGCTGTCTAGCCCCTGAAAACAGTCATGTAAGACTTCCAAAAAGTCCTTAGATTTTTCAGTGTTGGATTAGTCCAAACAGGACAGTGATGTCAGTCTGTGCAGCTCTCACATGAAAAGTTGTGACAGACAGGAGTCTACCAACTAGTGTTGTTGAGACCTATGTAAACGTAGATAACAACTTACCCATATATGGAACCTTATTTAAAGGAAACAATATAAAAGCACAAAAATTATTCAGAGGGCTGGGAAGGTGACTCAGTGGTAGAGTGCTTACCTTGCACTCGACCTGAGTTCTATTCTTCAGTACCACATAAACAAAAACAGCCGGAAGTGGCACTGTGGCTCAAGTGGTAGAGCACTAGTTTTGAGCTGAAGAGCTGAGGGACAGCGCCCAGGCCCAGAGTTCAAGCCCCACAACCAACCAAAAAAAATTATGCAAAAAATACATGAGGATATATTTACTCATGGATTCTATCCATATTTATTGTGCATTATTGTGGGCTAGACAATATTCTAGACACTGCATAATTCAAGTAAGAATTTATATCCAGAGCACAAAAGATTATCAAGTGAAAAATGCAGATCATAATGAACTACTGAAAACACTCAGATTGTGTATATGTATGTTTGTGTGCGTAGATACATGTGCTGTTTCTGAGAATTTCTAAAAATTTGGAACAACTAGAGGCAAATAGGCAAATACATATATATATATATATATATATATATACTCAAAATATCCTAACATGTACACATAATGTATGCATTTATTTACATTTCTAGAAAATATTATGAGATTATATTAATGCTTTTCTACATAGAGATTTCAAAGGTTATCTACCCAAATGTCAGACAGTGGTTGTCTGTATGTGATAGGGTTATAACCTTTTGTTTATCTGTATTCAAGTAAATCTATCTTCTACAATGAGCCTATGTATTCTGTCATTATGTTAAAAAATTGTTTCTAAAAATTATATTTACTTCAAAAATGCTCAAAATATTGAAGCTGGAAGAAGAAATGACCCAAGAACAAATTCTCAGGACTCTGCTCATTTTGCACCAGTTACCAGTGGAAATAAGGCGAGTTTATTTCTTGGTAACAGGCAGACCTCTAGACACAAAGACCTAGGGGATAGTCAGGGATGGGTAGAAATGACTCTGATACTGGGATGAAGTCTACTTGGTCCAACAAAGTAGTAGACCTTACAGCCAAGGACACATGAAAATCTTCCAATAAAGCCTTTGACCCTAAAGAGATGCAGGCACAGGCAAGTGCAGTGCCCCAAGCAATGTGGGCGGTGTCAGAAACTGGCAAACTGGGAGGGAATTTAAATAATTAATTATGCATGAGCAGGATGCCAAGTACTGAGACAGATGTTTTATTGCAATGAGGAAACTCATTGCTCAAAGATGTAGGAGAAACTGAGTGTTGACTCCATGTTGTATGTTACATATGTGTTTCATAGACGTGAAAATTGCCAATGCCCTACACGTAGTAAGAGAAAACACTGAAATTCAAATCCAGGTTTTCTTATTTATGACCAGTGCTTTCTTGCACTCTGACTGCCCTGTTTCAACCTTGCCTGTAGGAAGGGGCCCTGGAGCCATCTCTTGGAGCAGGCAGTCATGGAATGGCTGCTCATCAGTGGACTGCCACCACAGTGCTTCTCAAAGAGAACCACTTTCTGTAGTCAGGGCCACAACAGGCCCATATGCCATTTCATCAAAATGTCAAAGAATCAGAAACTGTCCAATATCGATACAATTGCGGTTGGCTCTCATTTCCTGCAATATAGTATTGAATGCAATAAAATGCATACAGAATAAAATGATAGCAAAAGAAATGATGAAGTCATCGATGAGGAAGGAAGGACACAGATGAGGGTGAGCTTCTAAATGATGTTCTATGGTTCTCAGCATGAACAGGTGTGACACAGCCATGATGATATTGGCTCCCGTCGGTGGACATTTACTTGCTATAAGTGAGTCAAGGATTCAGGTATGTTCCTCTCTGAAAGATTAAGGTTTTAGATGGAAGATAAGACATAGCCCCTTCCCCCCAAATAAAAAGAAGCAGCAATAGAGGTAATAAATGCTGATCGAAGCAGACAAGGTATTCTTTGCTGGAAGACATGCTCTTTACGGCATGAACTTGTTTCCAGAGGCTGTGGGAGATCAGGAATTGGTTAATCAGTTCCTAAAATGGCTTGACATGTAATCAACCATGATCATGAAGTTAAACAAGCATTCAAGTAAGATTTTTAAAAATACATAGTTGTTTAGCTTCTTTCTTCCTTCCTTCTTTCCTTCCTTCCTTCCTTCCTTCCTTCCTTCCTTCCTTCCTTCCTTCCTTCCTTCCTTCTTTTTTTTTGTGGTTGTGGGGCTTGAACTCTAGGCCTGGGCGCTGTCCCTCAGCTTTTCAGCTCAAGGCTAGTGCTGTGCCACTTGAGCCACAGCACCACTTCCAGTTTTCTAGTAGTTAATTGGAGATAAGAGTCTCACGGCTTTCCTGCCCAGGCTGGCTTTGAACCGTAATCCTCAGATCTCAGCCTCCTGAGTAGCTAGGATTATAGGTGTGAGCCACTGATGCCCAGCTTAATCGATTTCTTGTATTCATTTCTTCTTTCAGGTTTTTAAGTGAGTACCATGCCACCTACCTACATATCCATCCATCCATTTATCCATATTAGTTTGTTTCACATGGGTTCTGGGAATCCAAAGACAAGGGAGGCATGTACCCAGACTCCAGAGCATGCTCTACCAGGAAACCACACTACATTGCTCCCTGTTGGATCTGTTGGGCCATCGTAGTGGAAGATAAATGCCTCCTAGACAGAATGATAAACTGTCTAAATGGATTAAGTCTCCCAAACACACATTAGTTTCAAATGTTGGCATGACTGCAAGAACCTGGGTTCTTACTAAAATGCAAATTCTAACTCAGGTCTGGAGTAGGCAAGATGCTGCTGTTTCAGAGTTAGTAGTAGTAGTAGTAGTAGTAGTAGTAGTAAGTTAATAGGATCTTGCTGTGTAACCTAGACTAGCTTTGAACTAAAACTCCTCCTGTTTCTACCTCCCAAGCGCTGAGGTTATAGGTTTTATAGTACATCAAAATATGATGCTGAAGATTACTTTTGAAACTCAGGAAAAGGCATTCCTCTTCAAGGGTAAATATATTACTACCTGATTCACTTCTCTTCTCTTTATCAGGACCAAGCTTCTCAGAAGCACTTTAGCCTTAAGTGCATATATACATTTATCTTCCCCTATTAAAGAGGGAAAAATTGAGAGTTTCCAAAAATTGAGACTATAGTCTAGACTTTTATCTTTTTTTTACAGACATTCTCCAATTATCTTCCAAGAAAGGCACAATGTGGCTTCAGAAATGCACCGAGAATTAAATGCACTTCTGAACAGGGAGAAGGGCTCTTGAGGTAATTACCCTAAGCCTGGCAGGTCCTGTTAGAAATCTATCACAATCATGTTCCCCGTGTTTTGCAGACCCTCCCAGGTACCTGCAATTAATTCCAATAGCTACAAGCCACAGGGTATCTAACAGCTTGTGGGTGATTAAGAATAAATTACTAACCTTTGATTTAAACAGTTAGAGAGGAAAAGAAAAAACCAGGGACAGTCGCCAGCTATGTTTATATGACTACTGCACTTAACAATCATGAATGCTCTAATTTATTCTGCCAGTAACCTCCTTTAAATTTTTCTGTCTTTTAAAGTGGTTCCTATCTTTTGGTGCCACAATTACACAGGCTTACTAATAGTTGTGTGAATAACAGAAATTCCCTTCTGAGATCCAGAAAGTCTTAGGTATCATGCTTTTTTTCATAGAGGAAAAGAAGTTGGAAATTTCTTCCCTCAAACACCCCATTTTTAATAAATATGATTTTATATCATCTCCCTAACATTTCTGTACATTTCAAAATGAACATTGTATGAAGCTCTTTATAAACTCAGAATTAGTATGCAGTTTCTAGTTTAATTCTAACTATTTTGGGAACTATACCACCCTCCAAACTGTTTGCAGATGTGCCTTTTTAGGATAAAATAAATACTCTTCTTGTATATTGTCACACAATTATTTAGTATGTCATATTTAATGAGTATTACAATGATTTTTTTGAAATCACATGGTTGGGATATCATAAGATAGTTCCCAGGGGATAGAAAAAAATGGTTTCTTTAAATCAATCTATACTAATAAGCACTGTAGGGCTCCATATATATTGCCAGATGAGATATGTGTTTGGTTAGGGCACACCAGGCTAGGATATGAGTCATAGAGTGCCACTCAAAGACAGTTACAGAATGTACCTGTGATATAAACCAGAAACGGCTGTATTTCAACCTCCATGACGCTTTTGTTATAGCTTGTGGCTTTAAGGGTAAGGTTAGGAACCAGGATGATATCCAGCACAGGCCCTGAAAACTTACAGAATAGAAATAGAAGCATCTTCATAGCAGATAGCAAGATGCTCGGAGCTTCCCATGCTGCACTAGGTAGAATTATGTAAGCTGTCAATGCCTGAGATTCTAAGGTGGAGGATTTAGGGCTTTTATTTTATTTGCTGGTGTAAATATTTTAACTTGTCCATAACATTAGAATTAAACTTACTTTCCTGGAATGAAATTCTAAAACAAATCGACAGCCAAATACTCTGTGGAATTTCTAAATTCCAACAGGTTTGTTCCATTATAGAACACACATGATTTTCCCTCTCTTGCTTTTCACCCAGTTACTGCTGCCAATATTTTTCAGGTCATATCACCCTGGGGCTCTGGTCCTTGATTAACAAGAGCTATACCAAGAGCCTACCTGGAATATTTTCCTATTACTTGAACTTTCCATGGGAAATACACCCGTAGCAAGTGTTTTTGAATACTCTATTACCTGAGTTTCTAAATCATTTCCCTGTAGAGATACCATATTTCCTTATGACAAAAATCTTTAATGGAATCTGAATGCTCGGCATCAAAACTCAACTGCAGAAGGTTATTATCAGAACTTTGTTCCAAGAGAAAACAGCATCCTTAAGCCCTTCATGTATATGTGGGCTTTTTCTTCAGCAACTATCCAGTTACCATGACAATTCATAGCAGTGTTATGTTGTTGTCCAGTATCCCTTTCATCTTATTTTCAGTTACTGTAAAAAAAATAGTGCTAGGTATAGAATCCAGGGCCTCCCTCATCATAAAAGAGCCTCCACCACTGAGCTCTATCCTCTTCTTCCATGTTATCTCTTAAGTGTAATGGTATCCTAATTTTTCAGGCAATGACTCACCTCTGTTCTATGAGATTTAGGCTGTTAGGACAAGAACTCCTGGTAGGGATGATGGGGTGGCCAAAGCCAGTTCAATCACAGTGAACGTAGGAATTTTGCAGGAATTTTAGATATTGTTTCTTTTCCCTGAGATACTGCCATGTGGGGCTATCCTAAGAACAGGTAGGGAAACCGAGGACTCTTGACTTGGTGAAAGTCAGCATCAAACTGTTTTAAAGAAGCCTAACCCTTGATTTTTACCTCTGCAATTTCCTTTGTTGCTTCAGATAGTTTGAGTCAAGGATCTATTATTTGTTACAGAAGACAAATGTCTTCCAAGTGTTCAAAATTGTTTATTATTTTATCATTTACTGTTGAAGGCATGGTAAAATGAGTACTTTGAATAGAGACAGAATATCTCACTTTTATTCCTTTACAATTTCTCTTTTTAATCTCTCATCAATAGTTTGTCAAAGTTAAGATGCAAATAGCACTACAATGAGTTGACTAGGGTTTTACTGCTCTGTGTGTGCATGTGTGAACACACAATCTCACTAATATGCTAATATGCTAATGAGATTGTTCAATTGTGCCCAAAGGTAAAACATAGAGCATATATGATTTACCAATTTGATAAAAAAAAATAGTTGAGAGTTGTGGCAGATAATACAACAAATGGCCAACTATTGACTTCTTTCTATGCAGTTAATATACTTGTCCTTCCTTATCTACAAGTTCTGTATCTGTGGATCCAATTAATATAGGATCAAAATTATTTTAAAAAATATATCCATATTGATTATGACAGACATTTTGCTTGTCATTATTTCTTAAGTAATGTCTATTTACATGGTATTAGGTATTATAAATATCCAAGAGATGAGTTAAAGTACAAAGGAAGATTGCATTGGTTATATGAAAATGCATTATCATTTTACGTGAGCAATTCAAACATCCACAGATTTTGGTATCTGAGGGAGATCCTGAAACTAATTACTCATGGAACCAAGGGGAAATCATATCATACAAAATTATATACATAAAGGAACATAACTGGGGCTGGGAAGGTGGCTCAAGTGGTAGAGCGCTTGCCTTGCATGCCTGAGGTCCTGGGTTCGATTCCTCAGCACAACGTAAGCAAAAAGAAAAAAGCTGGAAGTGGTGCTGTGGCTCAAGTGGTAGAGTGCTAGCCTTGAGCTGAAGAGCTGAGGGACAGCGCCCAGGCCCAGAGTTCAGACCCCATGACCTGACCCCCCCCCCAAAATAATAATAATAAAGGAACATAACTTATCCATTAACCTATTTAGTAGGGACTGGAGTATTAGTAAATCAGCCCTGAAGGAAGAGGAGGGAAATTGTGGTACTGACAGTTTGCCTGCTTCTGTGGTATAAATATATCTGGGATTTCAAGCCACTGCCAATTTAAACACTGGTTCACAAAATTCTTGCATATTCAACCATCAGCTCTTAAAAGCAGGTGAAATAGACCAGCACATCATGGGAGAACACTGAATCTGAGAACAGGTATGTAGCTTGCTTAAATCTAGTGGTTTGTAAACTCGAGTGTGCCTGGTTCCAGTGCCCACAGTATAACCCTCTAGAATTTAGGATCAGATTTTTACAGTGTCATTTGGGAAAGATATATGAAAACACAACGGCAGTTCAAATATGCTTTGTATTCAGATAAACTATTATTATATTACATTTTTAAAAAGCACATTGCCTGTACTTTAGGGATAATGATCTATTATAAAATATGACACTTGTATCAACCTTTTTGATGAGCAGTCACCAACCTTTTATGCATGGAATGTTTTAAAGATAACCTTGTCTAGTGCATGTCTGGAATGTTACTGAAAACATTCAAATGTTTTTTTTCTCTTTCATGCAATTATTTCTAATATATTTATAAGATGATTTCTTTGTTGCTTTGTATGTCCCTCCCCCACGGTATAACCCCTGCTTTCACTGTATTTGATATTGGTATAATTTGTGGAGGGGAAGGGGAAAAACAAATCGTTTAAATAGGGTTATAGGTGGATCCATTGCAACAATGAGATATACAAGTCGTTATGTCGAAAAACAAACTTTATAACTTTGGTATGGGGGAGAGGATCAGGTGGGGGGAGGTGGGAGGAGTATGGGAAGGGATGGGAAGAGGAAACAAAGAAGAGGCAACAATGCTTGATAAGAAATGTACTCGTTATCTTGCCAATGTAATTGTAACTCCTCTGTACGGTATTTTCACAATAAAAAAAAACTGAGAAAGGACTTAAAAAGAACAGAGTACCAATTAACAGAGATCTATCAGCATGTCTCAAGTCAAACCCTACACAAATTCATTTCCGACCATGTACCTTAATCTTTCTACAAGCCATTCCAAGAGGTTTAAGAAACTCACATGTGTGTGTGTGTGTGTGTGTGTGTGTGTGTTTGAATTCCTGAAAAAGTCTGAATAATAACCATAGATTTCATTTCATTGTAGATGTATTGCACATAAATGCCAGCGATTAAATAAATTGAAACTGATGTTACACCAATTTCCTTTCCTCTCGTATGAAGACTTGACTATGAAAACTTTTTTGATTCCCAAGTAGGGAATTTTGCATATGTTGTTGATTATTTCATTCGAAGCCCCAAAGTCGCAACAAAGCAAAATTGGTAACACTGGTAAACATCAGATATCAGACAACTTTGAACAGCAGAGTTGGAAGGGCTCAGTGGATAATAGACATGCAAACACTTTGGAAACTTCAAGACACTAACTACACAAATGGAAGCAGTTATCAAACCAAACTGTTTTCAAAGACAAAATTTCTAAAAATCTCAATTTATACAGGTTATTATTTTCAAGCTATCAAATGTATAACAAATAAGGCAGAAATTTCTTTGCTGAATATATATATATGTATATATATATATATATATATATATGACCTTATAATTAATTCGACTTTGGGAGTTGTATATTTTATTCATAATTAAGAAGTCTCTTTAATGTCTAAGATCTCCTACCAAGAGGCAAGAAGTAAAAAAAAATTTTCTATAGGAAATAAGATAGAATTTTATGTATGAATATTTATATGAATCCTTAAATTATTTTTTAAAGTCCTCATACCACTAAGAAATTATTATTAACTTTAGATAAGATGATGGCATTAAGAATTATTTTCAAAAGAGTCCTTATCCTTTGGAGTAATATAAAAAAACATCGATAGGTGAATTAACATGATGTCTGTAATTTGTTTCAAAATGTCTGAGAAGAGGGATGTAGCAACATATATCAAGGGAGACTCGCCATGATTTTGGTAACTGCTGAAGCTGTACTGGTAGTAAATGGAAGAATTCTATATGTGTTTAATGGTTTCAAATTAAAAGTTCAAGCCGGGCGCTTGTGGCTCATGCCTGTAATCCTAGCTACTCAGGAGGCTGAGATCTGAGGATCGCGGTTCAAAGCCAGCCCGGGCAGGAGAGACCGTGAGACTCCTATCTCCAATAAACCACCAGAAAACCGGAAGTGGTGCTGTAGCTCAAGTGGTAGAGCGCTCGCTTTGAGCTGAAGAGCTGAGGGACAACGCCCAGGCCCAGAGTTCAAGCCCCACGGCCGACAAAAAAAAAAAATTAAAAGTTTAAGAAAACTCATCTCATAACCACATGTGAAACATTCTAGAACATTTCTGAGCACTGGAAAAGAGAGTGTGGGGAGAATTGATTACAAAACTATTGACTTTTCTGTCATGTTTGTGTCCCTTGCCTGCCATTTGCTTCCTCATTTTGGCCAGAAATGCATTTCTGAAAACTCAGTAAGATCATAAAACTCCTTTGCTTAAGATACTTCTATTGGGTCTCCACCATTTAAGGGTACACATGATTCTTTCTTGTGACCCCCAGCACTTTGATCTCATGGTCTCATGGTGTTTGTGTGTCCCACATGACTACAAGCCCCATGAGGACAGAGAATATATCATGTTTTCCTTCTATTACTGAGCAACCCATTCTCTAGTATACAGAAATTCACTCAATTATTTTTTGATGAGTTAAATTATTGTAGAAAACAGATCATTTAAAGTGTTTAAACCAAGCTGGGCCCTGGTGGCTCATGCCTGTAATCCCAGCTACTCAGGAAGGTGAGATCTAAGGATCTTGATTTGAAGCCGGCCAGGGCAGAAAAGTCTGTGGGACTCTTAATCTCCAATTAACTGGAAGTGGCACTGTGGCTCAGAGTGGTAGAGTGCTAGGCATGAGCAGAAAAAGGTCAGGGACAATGTCCAGGCCCTGATTCATCCCCACCACAGAAAATAAATAAATAAATAAATATAAAATGTTTAAACCAATGATATTTCAACAGTAAGGAATGATGGCTGTACATACAGGTTTTATTTTGTTTTAACTCTTGTAAATAATTCATGAAAGTTATTTATAGTTCACATTGAAGATGAACCAATATCCAAGTTAATAAAAGCATATTTTAATTGAAAAGAAAGGCATAATTGAATATGATGTATATGACTTCTTTGACACTTGTACATATACATGTCCACAGCTGGCCTAACATAGGTAGAGAATCTCTAATCCAAAACTCCAAAATCCAGAATGCTCCAAAATCTGAAACTTTCTAAGTGTCAATGTGATGCCTCAAGTGGAACTTTCTACACTTGATCTGTGACATAGCACACTATAAATACAGGCACACTGAAAATATTCTGTAAAGTTACCTTCAAACTCTATGTATAAGGTAGAGGAAACATAAGTACATTTTGTGTTTAGACTTGGGGCCCATTCTCAATATATCTAACTATGCATAGGAAAATGTTCTAAAATTGAAATGTTTCCTGTCCTAATTGTTATTTGGTAATGTCTACTCAGCCTTCATTAGGAATGCAAGTCCTCAGCAGATATTGTTTTGGTAAACATTGGCTGTTTTGGTATAATAATGATAATCATAAAATTTATAACCAAAACTTCAGTACTTTTTCACAGGAAACAAAAGAAAAGGCAGATACATTGGACTTTATTAAAATTAAACACTTTGGTTCATCATAGGTTACAATCAAGAAAGTGATTATCTAGGAATGTAGTTTGGTAGTATACTCGCCTCCAATTCAATCCGCAGCACAGGAAGGCAGGAAGACAGGAAGGAAGGAGAGAACAAAGAAAAACAAGAAAAACATAGATGAAAGATAGTAAAAAAGACAACTCATAGCATGAAGGAAAGTATTTGCAAATCATGTCTGGCAAGGATTTGGTAGCTAGGCAAAAATAAAGAACTCCTATGATATAACTATAAAAAGAGTTAAAAACTGATCTCAGGCTGAATATTCTCTAAAGATGATAAAGAAATGAGCAAAAATACATAGGAGGATGTTGAATATAATTATTTATTAGGTAAGTACAAATCAAAACCACAGTGAAATGCTTCTCCAAAACCAGTAGGATAACTATAACTTGGGGGAAAAAGTAAAGCTATGAATGTAAGAGGTGGGGAGGATATGGAGGAATCAGAACCACATATGTTATTGCTGGGAGCATAAAATGGTACAGTTCACAATAGTTGGGAAGTTGTTTAGCAAACACAGATTTCTAATTGACTTCACAGTTACATTTCTAAATATATACTCCAAAGACTGGAAAATAAGTGTCCAAACAGAAACTTATACACAAATGATTTAGACAAAAGAAGGCCATCAGTCAAATGTCTATCAATTCATGGCTATAAATGTAATACAGTACATCCTACAATGGCATACTATTAGGCCATGAAAAAGAAGGAGACACAAATTCAAGATACAAAGGGGTGAAGTCTTGAAAGTACACTAATTGAAGCTAGATTTCTTTTTTTTTTTTTTCTTTTTGCTTATGTGGTGCTGAGGAATGGAACCCAGGGCCTCATGCATGCAAGGCAAGTGCTCTACCACTGAGCCACCTTCCCAGCCCCGAAATTGAAGGCAGCCAGAACCCACCCCCGGCAAAGTTCTTATATATAATTATATTTCTAGAAAATGTCTCCAATGAGTTAGAGAAAAGCAGATTAGTGTTTGTCAGATGCTGAAGGGAGCCAGGAATGAGAAATGAGTCATGAATTTAGGGTTTTCTTTGAGGGTTATGAAATGTCTTGGAACTAGAAAGTAGTGATCGCCATCATCATAGCATTGTGCACGTACTAAATGTCAAAATGACAAATTTTATGTTATGTGTATTTAACAAAAAAAAATTTTTTTAAGTATGAGGTTTTCCAAGATCAGCTTCCAAAGATTCTATCTTAAAGTATGAGACATGAGGCCTAGGAATATGGAAAGAGACCAGGTGACTCAATGCAGAGTTCTTAAGAACAACTGATGTTCAGTTTCTGGGGCTATTTAGATTACTTACATGGTGAAAGCCTCATAGCATGTAATTCATCAAGGAAAATGTTTCAGGCATCACACCTTACCCTTCAAAAGTCCTATTTCTTAATGTGGAGAACTGTCAAAAACTTTAACCAGCACTTCCCCAGTTTGCTTAAGCAGACTTTTAGCCTCCACACTCGAAACCCTTCCTACCAGTCCAGAGCCATAGTTCTATTCCTGATCAAGGTTAATCTCTCCTGTACACTTTACTGAATTCTTTTCTTCTTTCCAATGTTTTCAACATTTTGTCTTTCTACTTCTTTCTTGCAGCCTAAAACCATACACACATTTCTGCATCTGGATTTGGGGCATCCTGTGACTTCTGCTCAAATCCATACATTACTAGGATCCTTCAAAAGCCACTGGACAGTTTCTCACTCAATTTCTCTCTGCCTCTTACTGCCCTACTCTAAACTTGTTTAATCTTTAAACCAGTGCTTGGATACCTGAATTGCTTTTATTCCATTTTACATCATATGCTCTATCAGGATATAGAGTCCTTGAGCAGGAGCTTTGTGCCTTTTTTCTGAAAATCTAAAACAATAGCTTAGTCAATGTTCGAACATCTCAATGACTGACAAAGCTTTGATAATAGAGGAAACCCAAATAGGAAAATCCATATTCAATTATCTTGACCTATTTAGAGATGTAACAGTTAGTAGAAACTTAATAAGTCACTAAAGTCAAGTGAAGCCATCCTGACTTAAGAGGTCTGCCACCAATTAGAGATAATCAGAACCTGTGATCACTGCCGTCCCATGTCAATATGACTAGTGTTGAAGGTTCAGAGGAAAGGATCTCAGATTGTGATTGTGACCCTTTTATTAGATAGCTATTCTGAAATAGGAAGAAAAAAATAAAAGATGGAAGTCCTTGTCTGAGCTTACTTCAGCACATTAGTCTAGCAAAGTAAATACATTTGAATAGTGTATTTCTATGGACTTCCTCTTCCATTTTTGTTTCAATATAAACTCCTAGTATTTTAATACCTCTTTGAACAAGATATTTAAAAACCATACCTAGGCCAGGTGCCAGTGGCTCACTCCTGTAATCTTAGCTACTCAGGAGGCTGAGATCTGAGGATCATGGTTCAAAGCTAGCCTGGGCAGGAAAGGCTATGAGACTCCTAGCTCCAATAAACTACTTAGAAAAAGCCAGAAGTGGTGCTGTGGCTCAAATGATAGAGCACTAATCTTGAGCAAAAGAAGCTTAGAAACTGAGTCCAGGCCCTGAGTTCAAGCCCCAGGACCAGCAAAAACAAATGAAACAATAAAACCATACCTTGTGAGCTTATTTATACTTTTGAATTATTTTGCTTTAAGATTTTGTTTATTTATTTTTTTTGTGGGGATGAGTGGTAACAGTTCTGAACCCAGCCTGTAAGCTGTCCATGAGTTTTTGTGCTCAAAGCTACTGCTGTACTTATGACTTGAGCCACAGATCCACTTCTAGCTTTTTGGTGATTACTTGGAGAGAAGGGTCTGACAGACTTTCCTGGCTGGCTTCAAATCTGAGATATCAGCTTCCCAGAATACAGTCATGAGCCACCCAATGGCGCCAGCTAAATTTCATGTTATTTTATTGATAGTAAAACCATTATTTGATTTATTAGAGAATTTATTCATACATCATATCATTATTCATATACCATATATATCATTCATTCATATATCATTCATATACCCTAAGCAACTGAAAATCAAGGATTCTTGATATTTGTATACAGGATAGAAAAGGAAGGAGAAATGTAGGGATGAAATATAAAACCATAGGGAGCAAGCTCAGTTCAAGAAGTTGTGAGAGCTCACTTGCAAAGTTAGTTTTATGTGCATGATTTATTAATCAAAATGTTCTATCCTGTTGTCACTGAGCCCCTTCTCTCAGCCAGGTGAGGTGAGTGGAGACAAAGACAGCATAGAGGGGCTCCTACCCTGATGCTCCCATAACAGCCACGTGCGCAGGTGCCTCATGCCTCTGATCCTAGAGGCTGAGATCTGCGGCTTGAAGCAAGCTTGAATAGCAAAGTCCATAAGACTCTTAATTCCAAATACCCACCAATATGTTAGAAGTGAAGGCGTCATTCAAGTGGGAGAGTACCAGCATTGAGCAAAAAAGCTAAGGACCAGTGCCCAGGCTCTGAGTTCAGGATGCAGTACTGACACAATACATACATACACACATACATACATATATACATACATGCATACAAACAGTACGATGTGTTAAGACACTTGGAGGGAAGGGATAGTAGGGGGAAAATAAAGGAGAGGCAACAATGTTTGATAGGAAATGTACTCATTACCTTGCTCATGTAACTGTAACCCCTCTGTACAGTATTTTTACAATAAAAAACTTATTTAAAAAAACAACAACATGGAAGTCCAGCAGTATTCACTGGCCCAGGGTGAATGCTAACTCCCCCTTTGTCCAAATACCAGGGGAAATACGATCCTTCTGCTTTTATGAACTTCTAAAGCAAAAAGACTTGCATTCAAAGCGAAAAAATATGTGGTATCGATAGATATTGTATATAGATAATATATAGAGATAGGTAATAGATAATATACAATATAATAACATATATTACATATAATATATAATTATATATTACTATATAATATACAATCATACATATTATATATTATATGTTATATAATAATATTATACAATATTATATAATAACATATTGTATATTATAATATGATATATATCTAGATTATGTATATATATATACATATATATATATATATATATATAATGGAATTCTTTGCTTCCATCAGAAAAAATGACATCACCCCATTTGTTAGGAAATGGAAAGACTTGGAAAAAATTATATTAAGTGAAGTAAGCCAGACCCAAAGAAATAGATGTCCCATTGGTTTCCCTCATTTGCAATAGTTAGTATATATCTAGGATAATTTTATCTGATGAGCAGAAAAGCTCAAGGCTCAAAAGCTATGTACGCTATGTACGTATGACCATATTAAATGATAGATACTAAGTAAAATGAGCTCCAAGATAGGGACATGAGGTCTTTCTTTGTTGTTTTTAATGTACGATGTGATTCTTTTTTGTTTCCTTTGTATGTTCTTCCCCCTATGGTATATCCCCTGTTGTCACTGTACTTGATTTTGGTACCTGCATCTTGTATATACATTTGTCTAATTTGGGGAGGGGAAGGGGAATAACAAAACGCTGAAACAAGGACATAGGATGACCCATTGCAACAATGATA
Organism: Dipodomys spectabilis; assembly: GCF_019054845.1. Taxonomy (NCBI): domain Eukaryota; kingdom Metazoa; phylum Chordata; class Mammalia; order Rodentia; family Heteromyidae; genus Dipodomys; species Dipodomys spectabilis. Next base: position 15,993,861 of record NW_024870719.1, on the reverse strand, counting down.
CTCACAAGACAGTATATTAGAAATAAACTTTACAACTTCGGTGGGGATGGGGGGGAATGAGGGAGGTGGGGGAGGGAAGGGATAGAGGGAGAACCACCAGGGGGAGAATAAAATGCTCAACAAGAAATGTACTCATTGCCTTACTTGTGTAACTGTAACCCCTCTGTACAACATCTTTACAATAAAATAAAATTTAAAAAAAAAGAATAAAGTTTCTAACTATTCTCGCTGATATTTGCACACCTGGATTGGTTTGTGTGTGTGTGGGGGGGGGGGTAACATAAGCAGTCATGGGAACAGTCATGGGATGGCTCTAGAACATTCTTTCAGGAGAGCCAGCAGGCAGTTTCTAACTGGAGTGTTCCATAGCAATGCTTTTCTTGCTAGTCACTGGCACAGCTGGTTGGGAATTTCCATTTGTTGGGGTAAATAAATTTGGCAAGAAAAATACATGAATCTTTTCACCACAACACCCCCCCCCCCATAAGTCAGGAAAGGTAAGAGGAAAGTCAGAAGTCAGATAGAGATTATTCATCTGCAAATGATTCAGATAGCTAGGGTTTCCTCTCTGACTTTCCCACCCTCAGGCAGGGAGTTTTAGTAGAGAAACAACAGTAACCTCTCCCCCCCACCCCCAAGCTACTGGCACTGCTCTCTCTGCTTTCTCAGGAGAATGGCATTCCATTTTGCCATGTCATTCCCCAGAAGGATTACAGATTAGTTATACAGATGGTATGTGCCCTACCTCTGCCCCTCAACACACACACACACACACACACACACACACACACACACACACACACACACCTGAAGTTCTTAATAATAGCTGTAATTCCCCAATCTGACCCTTCCTTCCTTCTTTCCATGCTTTGTTTTATTCAATGTTTTGTGAAGTATTCTCTATGTGCAGGGTACTCTGTATGAGAGTGGATATAGGAAGGGAAAGGAGACAGGGGCTTTATAGTCTATTGGGCTTTATAGTCTATTAGCCAATGAGTAGCACAAATGAGGGGGATAAGCTGAGGCCAGTGTTGAGGAGAGACCTAGTACTTAGTCATTTGCAAAAAGGGACCAGCTATTGACTAAGATGAGGGCAGCTCAGGGAACTAAACTCACCAGGCAAAAGATGGATTTAACCATGTAAAAGACAAGGATGGAGGGAAAAGAATATGCAAAGGTCCTGCGCCAAAAAGGAGATTGGAACTGCAACCCCTCTGTATATCACCTTCGTAATAACAAGAAGGAAGGAAGGAAGGAAGGAAGGGAGGGAGGGAGGGAGGGAGGGAGGGAGGGAGGGAGGAAGGAAGGGAGGGAGGAAGGAAGGGAGGGAGGGAGGGAGGGAGAAAGAAAGGAGAAGATTGATATTTTAGAAAAACTGAAAGATCAGAGAGAGCACCATTCAGAGAGAAGGATGAAAGCAATGCAGTGTACAGCTAGACTGAAAAAGAAAAAATAAGAGGGAAAGGGTGAGGAGGGAGATGGAGATTGGGAGGGAAAAAAAGAATCTACAGAATGGGAGAACACTTGCAAAAGACATGGGATCAAAGATTTATTCACAATGTGCAAAACTGCTTAAACCTCAACAACAAAAAGTAAACAGCTCAAGTTACAAATGGCCACAATCTGAACAGTCACCTCCCCAAAGAAGATACGTAGAGGGCAAATAAGCAGATGAACCTATGAAAAGAGACTTAGCATCATGTCCATAGGAAATTGTAAATTAAAGCAATGAGATAATGTGATATCACCCAAACCCCAATACAACACCAAACTCCTTAAGGTTGTAGGCAACAGGAGTGAATTTTCACTTAATGCTGGTGAAACTCTCTTTCCGTCCTTCCCCCCTCTCTTCATCCCCCTCCCATCTCCCTCTCTCCCTCTCTTTTCAGCAGTACTGGGGTGGGAATTCAGGACCTCATACTTAAGAGGCAGGTGCTCCAGCCTTTGAGCCATGCAAGTAGGCTTTTTTTTGGTTTTAGTTATTTTCCAGGAGAAGTCTTGCATTTTTGTCCAGTGCCCCCTCAGACCTCTGTAATTGTCCCTATGCCTCCCGAGTAACTGGGATCACAGATGTGCACGTTCACTCGCAATTTGTTGCTTGAGATGAGACTTCATTAATTTTTTTTTTTTTTTTGGTCGGTTGTGAGGCCTGAACTCTGGGCCTGGGCGCTGTCCCTCAGCTCTTCAGCTCAAGGCTAGCGCTCTACCACTTGAGTCACAGCGCCACTTCCGGCTTTTTTCTTTTTGCTTATGTGGTGCTGAGGAATTGAACCCAGGGCCTCAGGCATGCAAGGCAAGCTCTCTACCACTGAGCCACCTTCCCAGCCCGTGATCTCATTAATTTTTTTACCCAGGCTGATCTGGAATCATGATCCTCCTTATCTCTGCCTCCTACTGAGATTACAGGTATGAGCCACCAGGCCCAACCTGAAGGATTTTTTGTGTTTGTTTTTTAAATAAAAATCAACATACTCTATTCTCACAATAACAATTATACTCATTAAATTTGTCCAATTTTTAAAAGTCTATACAAAAATATCCTGTACACGATGTTTTATTAATTATCGAAAAACCTTAGGAGTATCAAAGACTAACATCTTTAGTAGGTGAATAAGTAGATTTTGGCATATCAAGATAATAGAACATTATCCAGCATGCATAATGAATGGGCTGGTGAGCTATGAAAATACATGGAGGATGGTTAAAGGCATATCATTAAGAATAAGAACCCTACCTGGAAAAGTTACATCCTATATAATCCCAATAATATGATATTGTAGAAAGGTCAAAATTTTGAAGCCAGCAGAAAGATCAGTGGCTGGGAAGGGGAGGGGGGCTGGATAATTGGAACACAGAGGAATGTGCGATGCTATAATGTTCTATCATAGCATCACTATACTCTTGTGCATCCCAACATAAACTACACACTTTGGGTGATGTGTCAATGTAGGTTCTCTGCTTGTAACAAATGTACCATTCTACTGACAGAAGTTGATAATAAGGAGTTGGGCCTGGGTGGAGATATTTGGGAACTCTGCACTTTTCTGTTCCGTTTTGTTGTGAGCCAAAAGCTAACTCAAAAACATTGTCTATTTTAAAACAAACATCATCCAATTTATAAGGAATCCATTCCCTGTATCATTCAACCATGAAAAATAGTTTCACCAAAACTGCGAGGCTGGTTTATAAATGACCAGAATTAGAGGGCAAAATATTTCCCAAACACTTAAAAAATATGGACAAAGGACTTGTCTCTAAATGAGATTAAAAACTACCAATAAGCATCTGATAAGAAGATCAGTATTCAACAACCTTACTGCAGTGTTGGTGGGAGAGTAAACTTGTTCAACCACTTTGGAAAGCAGTATGGAGGTTCCTCAAAAGACTACACATAGAACTCCCTTATGACCCAGCAATCCCACTTTTGGGCATTTACCCAAATGTTTACAAACAAGACCACACTAAAGCTACCAGCATGACTATGTTTATTGCAGCATTATTTACTATAGCTAAGATATGGAACCAACCCAGATGCCCCTCAGTAGATGAATGGATCAAGAAAATGTGGCATATATACACAATGGAATTCTATGCCTCCATCAGAAAGAATGACATTGCCCCATTTGTTAGGAAATGGAAAGGCTTGGAAAAAATTATATTAAGTGAAGTAAGCCAGGCCCAAAGAAACATAGGTCCCATGGTTTCCCTTATTTGCAATATCTAGTATATGTCTGAGTCAAGCAGTAAAGGTCAGATAAGTTGATGTTAGGGAAATGAACCCTAACATATGTATTCAAATGTTTTTTTCCTTTCATGCAATTGTTTCTAACACATTTATAAGATTATTTCTTTGTTACTTTGTATGTCCCTCCCCCACAGTATAACCCCTGCTTTCACTGTATTTGATGTTGGTATAATTTGTGGAGGGGAAGGGGAAAAACAAGTTGTTTAAATAGGGATACAGGTGGACCCATTGCAACAATGAGATGTACAAGTTGTTACAGTTGAAAACAAACTTTACAAATTTGGTGGGGGGGGGGGGGCGGGAAGGATTGGGTGTGTGGGGAGGGTGGGAAGGGATGGGAAGGGGAAACAAAGGAGGAGGCTACAATGCTTGATAAGAAATGTACTCATTATCATGCCCATGTAATTGTAACCCCTCTGTACAGTATTTTCACAACAAAAAAATAAAAATTAAAATAAAGAAATTAACCATCAAGGAACTTTACAAAAGAAAACTTCAGAAATCATATTAACTCAAAGCATTAAAAATGTTTTCCCTTATTTGCAATAACTAGTATACGTCTAGGATAACCTTACCAGATGAACAGAAAAGGTCAAAAGCTATGTACATATGGCCATATAAGATGATGCAAGACATGGACACAAGAGGTTTTATCTTCGTCACTGTTGTTTTTAATGTACTATGTAAATTTTTTTGTTTCTTTTTGTCTGTTCTTCCCCCATGTTCTTCCCTGTTTTCACTGTATTTGATTCCAGTGCCCTGCATCTTGTTTATATTTTTTTTTCTAATTTGGGGAGGGGAAGGGAAATCACAAAATGCTGAAATATGGATGTAACAATGAGATGTACAAGACACTATGTTGAAAATGAACTTTACAACTTGTGGGGCTGGGGTACGGCAGCGTGGGGGAAGGAGTTGGAGAGGTGGCAAGGGAAGGGAAGGTAGGGGAAAAACGAAGGAGAAGGTAACAATGCTCAATAAGAACTGTACTCATTACCTTACTCATGTAATTGTAACCTCTCTGTGTAGTATCTTTACAATAAAAATATATTAAAATAAAAAAGATCAATATTATTAAAAACAAAAGAAATGGAAATACACTCAGCATCCATCAGAATTACTTAAAGTGATTTGAAAAAAGAAGACAATAGCAAGTATTGACAACAGTCTGGAGAACTTGAAATACTCCTATTTTTCCTGTGAGATTGTGAAGTGGTTGTAGCCACTTTGGAAAAACGATTTGGCATTTCTTCAAGAGTGAAACATAGTTACCATATGACCTCACAATCTCATTCCAAGACAACCGAAAATGCATGTCCCCACAAAAACATGGATACACTCTTCAGATAAGTGTTAATAACTAAACACTGGAAACAACCCAAATGTCTACCACCCAGTGAAAGGGCAATCAAAATGTGGTATAGCCCCACAATGGAATAGTATGCAGCTAGGATAGAGGAATGAAGCAATGGTCTTTGTTACAACATAGATAATATTTTGCTAAGTAAAAGAAGGCACAAAAGCTCACACATCAGGATAGATAAATCTAGACAGACAGAAAGAAATCAGTGGTGTTATAGCCAGGTTGTGCATTGTGGGCAGATAAAACTATGACGGTTAAGCAGATCTTGGCATTAAAAAAAAACCCTGTACTGGGGCTTGAACTCAGGGCCTCATACTCTCATTTGGCTTTTTTTGTTCAAGATTGGCACTTGACTATTTGAGTCACACCTTCATTTCCAGGTGTTTTGCTGGTTAATAGGAGATAAGAGAGTTTGTGGAATTGTCTTCCTGGCTGACTTTGGACTAAGATTCTCAGATCTCGGCCTCCCAAGTATCTAGGATTACAGGTATGAGCCACTGGTGCCCCACTCAATTTCTTTTAAAGGAGATAAGATTATTCTAAAATTCCCTGGTGATGCTCGCACGTCACTATCCTAAATCTATGGCCCTCTACATTTTAAAGGAAAGACATTAATGTATGCAAATTGTATTCCTATAAATTGTTACTTTAAAATATGGGGAGAGAATGTTTTAGACAAATCCAGACTTTTAAGCCCTAAACACAGAGTTTGCCTAGCCTCAAACAATATCTGAGGAGCTCAAAACACTTGTTTTCTTTTTCCAGCCCTCCCTCCCAAGACTTGGAAGAGAAACTGTCCAGAATACGCAGATTGAGTAATTCACTAATGCTGGGGACAGGACTGCTTTGCCTGTGGGCTCTTAAGGCCCCCTTGGATCACGTGTCTGGAGGCTGCTCCACCATCCAGGGCAGTCAGGGGTGAGCGCCTGGCACAGGCTTCTAGTATTATTCAGGCTCTTATTATTCCCTCCCAGATCATCAGCTTTCTGTATGTTAGGCCAACATGAATGCACAGCTTTGTGGGTCACAGGGCTGACCTTGCTGCTCTGCTGAGGTACAGGACTTTACCCAACTGCTCCCTATCCTACTTCCTGTAGTGGCAGAGATTGATTTTTCTCATGACAAAGCAATTATTCACCCATTTGGGAAGTCTGGGAATTTTAATCCCCAGTTTCAGAGGCAGGGTCTTGGCACTGACAAACACTAAACACATGATATTAGAGAAAGAACAGCTCCATACATTGACTACTCCCTGGGTAAAGATTGGGGAGACAGTGTCATTTACATAGCTCCATGGGGTTCAGGATAGGAAAGCAGAAAGGTTTTAAAAAGCAAACTTCTCTGGGCCTGCCCTAGGTAAGGAGTTTCCCAGTGGCCAGGATCTACATTGTTTTCCAATAGAAGTACAAGTACTGTAAGGCCTAACTCACTCTCCAGTCATGCAGCAGTGCTGTGACTAGGCTTTGAGCACTGATGACTAAGTCCTCTACCACTAAAGGTGTAGTGAGAAACCCCACACACGGGTGTATGCACACATGTGTTTCTTGTAGTACTCGTCATCAAACCCTCACACATGCTAGGCAAATGGTCTACCATTGAGCTGCATGCCCAGCCCCTTCTTTTCTTAAATAGTGACAAGTTATAGGTAATCACAGCTTATTTGGAGCCATTGAGGGTAAGTGTGTGCTTCCATAAAGCATCAACAGTAAGAAGCCTTTGGAAAGAACTGAGAACCTACAGCCCTTGGCCCTGTGTGGACAAGTCCCTGCAGGCAGGCGGGGACAAGAGAGGGGAGGGGGCAGGTAGTTCTCTCTGAACCCCGCCCTCCTCAGGCTTGCCTCCTGGGTTGTGCAAGGAGCTGGCAGAGTTGCCTCACCCAAGAGCCCAACAACAAGTTGACCCAGAGCTGAAAATTGGATTCTCTTCCCTTCTAACCCAAAGCAAGATTGTGTTGTTTCTCATGACACTTTCTTCCTATCCACCTCACCACAGTTAACAGAGATAAAGAGATGGACAGTGTGTAAACTGCTGGTGCACAGAGCCATCCATGTGTAGTGATGAGCCCCATTAGCAAGACCTCAGCCAAGATCCATGGGTTGGGCTCTCTGAATGCAGAAGAGAAGAGGCACTGGAGATGACTGGCACTGTAGTGAGCATCAGGAAACCTGAGGGTCTGCTAATGTCATCTTGAGCCCATGGCATTGCAAGAGTAGTTGGATTTTGTTTTGTTTGTTTATTTTTTAAATGGTGGACTTAGTAGGTATGGAAAATCCAGGTAGCCATGTCTGAAAATGACAATACTTGTAATAGAACAGAAAGAGGATCATGGTCTCCATACATTAGGGCCCATTAAAATACTAGTGTTACTCAGACAATGGCTTTAGGAAAAATAATTTATGCCATAAGGACAACATACACAAATGTACGTGTGTGTGCATGCGCACATGCTGGTGCCAAGGCTTGAACACCGTCTCTGAGCATTTTTGCTCAAGGCTAGCATTCTACCACTTGAGCCACAGCTTCAGTTCCAGCTTTTTAGTGTTTAACTGGAGAGAAGAGTCTCCAGACTTTCTCCCCTGGGTTGGCTTTGAACCAGAATTCACAGATCTAAGCCTCCTGAGTAGGATAACAGGCATGAGCCACTGGTTTCTGGCTTGCATTTTGACCCAGCTTTTACTTTACAGCCAACTTTTTCTGTAAATCAAGCCACTCTAAGAAATAAATCCTTATAAACATTCACCTGCCCTTTCCCAGACAGAACTTCAAACCCTCTTGAAGCACAGCAGAGACCTTGGTGAGTCTTGGGGCTGTCCACCTGGCACTGCAATCACACTGGATGGTGTTCTTGATCCTTCAGTTCTAAGTAGATAAAATCAAGAGAGCTGAAAAAGGTGTGTAGCCCTAGCATTTGGCAGACACAGTTATGGTCGTAGATTATAGTAATTTCTGAACTCTTCTAGGAAAATATTCTTCAGGGTAACCTAATAGCAGTGCTGTGGCCCCCAGAGGACTGGATGGCATTTGCGCAATTTTCTGGGGTTTCTAAGAGCCGAGCAAGATGCTGGGCACTGGGCTGGCAGAGACCTACAAAATGGGACAGAGTGGGCTTCACAATAACCTAGGACTGAACTGTCTGGCCATTGGTACTATTGAGGTGTTAATTATTTTAGAACTGAAACCAATGGATAATAGAGCTCAGTGCTAGAAATAACAAAAGTGTAAGTAGTAGATTATAGCGATAATATTGCTTTCTATTTGAAAGATTTGAAAGTAAAACGTTCCTAATGACAAATAATTTGCTTGATGTTGAAGAAAATAGTAAGTCTAGAAATTCTATGGTTGTGTCTGCTCATTTATTTTTTAAAAGCAATCAATTAATATTTATTTTTTATATTGTGAAAATACTGGGGCTGAGAAGGTGGCTCAGTGGTAGAGCTCTTGCCTTGCATGCATGAGACCCTGGGTTCAATTCCTCAGCACCACATAAGCAAAAAAAAAAAAAGCTGGAAATGGCGCTGTGGCTCAAGTGGTAGAGTGTTAGCCTTGAGCTGAAGAGCTGACAGACAGCGCCCAGGCCCAGAGTTCAGGCCCACGACCGGATCCCCCCCCAAAAAAAAATACTGTACAGAGGGGTTACAATTACATGGGCAAGATAATGAGTACATTTCTTATCAAGCTTTGTAGCCTCCTCCTTTGTTTCCCCTTCCCATCCCTTCCCATCCTCCCCCGTACCCCTACCCAATGTTCCTCCTCTCCCACCAAAGTTGTAAAGTTCATTTTCAACATAACGACTTGTACATCTCATTGTTGCAATGGGTCCACCTGTATCCTTATTTAAACGATTTTTTTTCACCTTCCCCTCCACAAATTATACCAACATCAAATACAGTGAAAGGCACAGGTTATACTGTGGGGGAGGGACATACAAAGAAACAAAGAAATAATCTTATAAATGTGTTAGAAACAATTTCATGAAAGAAAAAAATTTGAATACATATCTTAGGGTTCATTTCCCTAACATCAACTTATCTGGCCTTTTCTGCTTGACTCAGACATATACTAGATATTGCAAATAAGGGAAACCATGGGACCTATGCTTTTTTGGGCCTGGCTTACTTCACTTAATATAATTTTTCCAAGTCTTTCCATTTCTTAACAAATGGGACAATGTCATTCTTTCTGGTGGAGGCATAGAATTCCATTGTGTATATATATCACATTTTCTTGATCCATTCATCTACTGAGGGGCATCTGGTTCCATATCTTAGCTATAATGCTGCAATAAACATAGTTATGCTGGTAGCTTTAGTATAGCCTTATTTGTGATCATTTGGGTAAATGTCCCAAAGTGAGATTGCTGGGTCATAGGGAAGCTCTATGTGGAGTCTTTTGAGGAATCTCCATACTGCTTTCCAAAGTGGTTGAACAGGTTTACACTCCCATCAACAATGCAGTAAGGTTCCCTTCTGTCCACATCCCCTCCAGCATCTGTTGTTATTAGGGTTCTAACTGGGGAGAGGTGATATCTCAATGTTGTTTTGATTTGCATTTCTTTTATGGCTAGGGAGGTTGTGTCTATTGGCCATCCTTCTTTCCTCTTCAGAGAAGTTTCTCTTTAAGTCTTTAGCCCACTTATTTATTGGGCAGTTGTTTCTTTGAAGATTTGTTGTTGGGGGATTTAATTTTTTGAGTTCCAGGTATATTTTAGATATGAGACCCTTGTCTGTTGTATGGCTAGTGAAGATCTTCTCCCAATCCATGGGCTTTCTATCGATCTTGCTAGCTATGTCCTTTGCCATGCAGAAGCTCTGCAATTTCATGCAATCTCATTTGTCCAACCTTTCTTTGATTTGTTGTGTTTCTGGGTCTCTATTAAGAAAATTTCCGGGGCTGGGAAGGTGGCTCAGTGGTAGAGCGCTTGTCTTGCATGCATGAGGCCCTGGGTTCGATTCCTCAGCACCACATAAGCAAAAAGAAAAGAGCCGGAAGTGGCGCTGTGGCTCAAGTGGTAGAGCACTAGCCTTGAGCTGAAGAGCGGAGGGACAGCGCCCAGGTCCAGAGTTCAGGCCCCACGACCGGACCCCAAAAAAAACAGAAAAAAAGAAAACTTCGGCCTGTGCCAAGGAGACCTAGGGTTTCTCCTATTCCATCCTGTAATGTTTTCAGTGTCTGCTTTGACTCCGAGGTCTTTTATTCATTTGGAGTTGATTCTGGTGCAGGGTGATATATAAGGATCTAGCTTTAGTTTTCTACAAGTAGTTAACCAATTTTGCCAGCACCATTTACTGAAGAGACTGTCTTTCTTCCATTTTATTATTTATTTATTTTTTTTGGGTCCAGTCATGGGGCCTGAACTCTGGGCCTGGGCACTGTCCCTCAGCTCTTCAACTCAACACTAGCACTCTACCACTTGAGCCACAGCGCCACTTCCGGATTTTTTCTTTTTGCTTATGTGGTGCTGAGGAATTGAACCCAGGGCCTCAGGCATGCAAGGAAAGTGCTCTATCACTGAACCACCTTCCCAGCCTCCATTTTATTTTTTTAGCTCCCTTATCGAAGATTAGATGGCTATAGGTCTGTAGGTTCATTTCTGGATTTTCAATTCTATTCCATTGGTCCTGAGGTCTGTTCTTGTGCCAGTACCAAGCTGTTTTGATTACTATGGCTTTGTAGTAGAGTTCCAATTAATATTTATTGAACCCATCCTAAGGTACTAGGATGATGTATAAGAGCATATATGTTGGAGATATAAACATACATAATCCAACAATGCTATGTATTATATAATCTCTAAATGAATGATACCCTCAAGAAGTAACATAGGAGTGGCAATAAAGACCAACTTCAAGAAGGATGGAGAAAGTGCATTTTACGTTATCAGAACTATTTACTTATAATAGATGCTGTATCCAAATGTAAAACAGGTACTTTTCATGTTTATGTTACTAAGGTAAAAGTGGAGCAACAAAGGCCATGTCATAACATTACACGTTTAACAATGCTATGAGAAGATCTTTGCTGGATAATATTGATCCTTAAAGAGTATTTCCTGGAATTTTTGTGCTGTTCATCATGTAATGGCTATGGGTATGACACACTTACTTTCTCAGCTTTTCTTGGGGGAATAAGTTAGTTACAGCCCTAGAGGTTGGATCTTGACTGTCTTCAAACATTCATGTGCTGAAGGTTTGGTCTCAAGAGTGGTGTAATTGGGAGGAAATGGAAACTTTAGGAAGTAGGTCTACTGAAAGGCCTTAAGGTCATTTGGAGTATACTCTTCTTTTATGTGTGGGACTTGAACTCCAGACCTGGGTGCTATCCCTAGCATTTTTGTTCAAGGATAGCCCCCTAGTACTTGAGCCACAGCTCCATTTCTAGCTTTCTGGTGATTAATTGGACATAAGAGTCTCATAGACTATCCTGCCCTGAATGGCTTTGAATCATAGTTCTCAGATCTTAGTTTCCTGAGTAGTTAAGATTACAGGCATGAACCACTGGTGCTGGGAGGTAGGGTACTCTTAAAGGCCATTTTTTGAATCCTCACCTCTTTCTTTTCATTTTTTTTCTTGTGATCATGAAATGAGACACCTGTATCGCCATACCTCCTGTGCCACAGAAAACAATTGCTTCATCTAATTGGAGGCTTTCAAACTATAATGGACCTCTTCTTATAATTAATTATCTCAGGCAGTTTGTTATAGCAATAGAAAACCAATGTGTACAACTGAATTGCAATTATCAAAACTAATATTAATAATTAATATTAGTAACAGACTGTAACCAAATTGTAGAATGTGTCATTTCTTCTTGTAACTACAGCAATATCTCCATTATGTCCTTGTCATTCATGATCTTGGCACTTTTGAAATCATGTCCAGTCATTTGTTGACTGTCCCTCAGTTTTTATTTGTCTGAAATTTTCTTATGATACATGTTAGGGTTATACATCTTCTGTAAGAATAAAAACCCTTCCAAGAAGCCCTTGGAAGCGCATCATATTGAAGGGAACATGGTGCCATCCCTGTTTTATTTCTGGTGAGCTTTAGCTCCATCATTGTTACAGTGGTGTCTGCCAGGCCTCTGAACTGTGAAGTTGCTCTTTTACGATGAATAAATATCCAAAAGTAGATGCAATACATTTTAGAATTGTTAACATCATCCTGTTACTTTAAGCCTACATAATCAATGAGTCAACCAACCATAGCTTGTATTTGTGCCAGTGTCTGTGGTATAAACACTCCTCAAGGGTCTACCTGAGGCTTCCTGTGAGACACTGCTGGAAGGCAAGGGCCAGAGGCACAGGCAATGGCTTGTGGGAACTCATGGGAGGGTAGGAGCAGAGGGTAGGGGTAGTTCTCAGAAGTCTCCCTCCCAGCTCCTTTCTTGGCTAACTAGTTTTGCTGGGTGGGGGTGGAAGGGGAATCTGCATTCAAACAGTTCAATTCCATTCTACTGTCATACAAATGAATCATAAGAACTGGGTATGGTGGTATATGCCTGTAATCCCAACACTTGGAAGACAGAAGCAGGAGGAAAATGAGTTCTAGACTAGACTGAGCTACATAATGAGTCTGCCTCAAAAACTAAAAAACAAAAGAGAAAGCAAGCAAGAGAGAGAGAGAGAGAGAGAGAGAGAGAGAGAGAGAGAGAGAGAGAAAGCAAGCAAGCAAGTAAGCAAAGAACCTGAACTGTTTAAATAACTTCCTTTTATATGTTCAAATTTAGACAAAGTAAATCTCATGACCAATGATTCTCTAACTTTTGACATTTCTGAAGCAACCAGAAACCTGCCTTCCCATATTCCCTGTCAAATACAATGCTATATGAAAGCCTAATGTATAAAAGAGAAAAAACAAAAGTAGGGAAACAGTTGAAGCTGAATGGGAGACTGGTGGTATTTTGACCTTGGAGATCCATTTAGTGGCTCCCAAGAAATGTTCTGGAGTACTAGAGTTTTATAACACTGATGGAAGATAGCAAATTTTGCTCAAATGCATCTTACAGCTGGACTCTGAGAAACAGAATGTAAAGTATCTCCGCAAAGTCACGCAGCAGGCACAAAAGGCTGCCAGATCCTACGGCTGCTGTCAGAGCTTTGTGTACCGCATCATGGCATTACTAGCATTTGTACTCCCTGGAGACTAGCTGGGGAGAGACAAGTCACTCACACCCCTCAGCTGGGTGACACCGCTGGCCACACACCACTACCAGGCCATTGCAGAAGGATCTGCTAAGGAGCAGCCTGCCTGTGAGTGATGCTGCAGGATTCTTCCTGCAGAAGATTCAAAGGAGGGATCCTGGATCACTGTTATGGAGACCATTTGAATGTGAGCCTTGCTCGTGTTTTTTTCCATCATGGTGCAGCAAGCCTTCCCTCTGTATCTTGCTGGAAATCACAGTTGTTTATTGTCAGGGGCATAAAAAAGATAGGGCCACTTGAGTGGACTCTTTGGAATGCATACTGAGTCTTGGCTGAGCACAGAGTTACTGTTAAATATTTTGTAGGGTGTTTTTTTTTTTTTTTATAATTCATGAAAGCTTGATTCAGTGGAGGTTTTTCTGAAAACCCCATTGGCAACCTCCGATTGCTTCCACAAAAAGCAAGGAAGGTAGGGAGAGGACTATTTTCTTTATGCCTAGCTGATCATTTGTCGTATCTGCCCAAATATTTATACAGGTCTTGCTCTTGATTACATACTGGCCTAGCAGGAACCTGGCTCTTGCCCTCGGTTCTGAAATCTGAGAACAAGCTGTTTAGCCATTTCAGACCTTGGTTTATTCATTCATGGAAAGGACCAATCTGAATGTTATTGTGAGAAATAGGTTGAATGAATGTTTATACTCCATGGTGATGTTCTCCGCTGAAAGATGTTCAGAGAATATAAAAATCCTGTGATGATTAATGCATGGTCTTTGGCAGTAAGATTATTTAAATGTTGGAACGGTGGCTACTATTTTAATCATATAGAGTCTTTCTGAAGTTTCAACACACTTTTCTGACACTAAACGGTGGCAAGTGTTATTTAATCCTCCACTCTGGAGATATAGAAGCTGACGTGTGGTAATGCACATGCTTTACCCATGGGCAGAGCTGAAAAGGAACTGACCTAAGTTGCCAGAATTACTTTTCACCTCTTTGCCATGGCATCATTTCCCATCTCATTTTCCTTCTCAGTCATTTAATATGACACCCTACTTTGTGGGGTTCTCCTGGGGTGATGCCATTGAGCACAAGACAAGTCATTTAGCAAGCAAGCATTTGTTGACGTATTGGAGATTCAATGAGGACAGGCATAAGCCTTAGTCTCAAAGCCTAGAGGTTGGAAGGAAGAGGCAGGGAGTATGTGGGCCACGGGGCATTACACTGGATCCACGGGTGGAAGCAGAAAGGAGACTATCAGATTCAGAGTGGTGGGGATGTAGGCAGAACATTAGAAGTGGTTTTTGCTTGCTTATTTGCAAACAAGCTTTGCCCACTAGTCTTCAGTTGGGTTCCCTTAGAAACATATGGAGGTGCAAAAATTGGATGCAAGACTATTATTTAGATGGTGGTAAAAAGTACCCCTTGGGGGGCTCAGGAAATTAAGACAGACAGAAGGGAATAGTAATCACAGGGGGCAGGTAGGGCTTATTTCTGGCGAAGCCCACACCTCTGTCATCCCAGCTGAAGGACAAAAAAAAAAAACGGGTATTTCAATTCTAACTCCTTTCAATTATTGATCGAGGGACCTTAATTCCTTGGCATTTGTTCCCTGCTGTATGAGTGGCAAAGTGAGTCCAGAGACCAGAGTCTGAGAAAACCTTCAAATGAAAGACTGCTGGCCCAGGGATATCTGGGTTGCAAGACAATAAGAGTGAAGGGATATGATCCCAGGACAGTCTCCCCTTTTCAAAGGAAATCAGTGCTGGAAAGCAACATACATTTGTGGCTGCATCTTGAAGCCTGCATTGAGGGTAGCTAGTTAACTGTAGACTTCAGTGCACATATCACTGTGTCCATCCAGAGCAAGGCAGGTCACGAAAAGAGGAAAAGCTAAGGCTTTCTTCTCAGACTTGTATTGAAGACATAGCTCACATTTTTTTTGTGTTTCAGGTCCTAAAACAGATATCCCCTCTGAAGCCTATTACTCTATCTCTCCTATGGCTCCCAGTGGACTCCCAACTTGCCCCTTCCACAGCACCAGTGTGTTCATGCATCCATCTCTTTGGAAAGACTCAATTTCCTGAGGGCAAAGTCTGCCTAATAGAGTCTGCCTCTCTAGTGTCACACGTGACCTTCTCCAACAGCACAAGGAATCCTTCTTACTGACTTTTAAATTCCCTTTAGAGAAAGTGTTTGGGGATGTGTGTGGATATGATCCATACTCCAGGATAAATAGAAGATGAACTGGAAACAGAGATCAAGGACAATTCATTGTACACAAAAGGAAGATGAAGGAGGAAAAGATGTCCACTGCAGTCAGGTATACTATGATCTACAATTAAAGGGCAAAAAGCAAAACACCATGTAGACACAAATCTGACATTTGTACTTAAAAAAATCTGCTATAATCTGTGCTAAAAATCTTATTATCTATCCATTTCCCAATCTATCCATCTATCCATCCATCCACTGACCAATTCATCCATTTTAGGTTGTATGTTTTGAAATAAAGAACATAGATGAAAAAGAAATATAAAAAAATCTTCCTGCACCTAATCCCTATTGATATCAAATAAGAAATCTTTGCTGGGGGTGGGGGGGAATGGGAAGGGATGGAAAGGGGAAACAAAGGAGGAAGCTGCAATGCTTGATAAGAAATGTACTCATCTTGCTAATGTAATTGTAATCCATCTATATAGTATTTTCACAATAAAAAAAGAAATCCTTACAGGTTATTAGCAAACCCCATGGCTGTCAGGAGAGCAGAATGGAAAGGGCCTCTCTCTGCACATGGCAGACCCTCTTTCCTAAGAAACATCGGCTAAGGTTTTGTATAATTCCTTCTAGAAAATAAGAATGGTTAGAGGGGGTAACAATGCTTGATAGGAAATGGACTCATTACCTTGCTCATGTGACGGTAACCCCTCTGTACAGTATCTTTACAATAATATATATATTTAATAAAAAAGAATGATATAATGATGAAATGACATTAGATAACATTTCTGAGTGACTACTATACTATTCTAATGTCCTTATATATAATAAATTTAAAATCCTCATAATGTTGGTACATTTTAATTCCCAATCTACAGAGAAAGGAATTGAGACAAAAATGTAAACTCTCCCAAAGTGCCATGTGTAGTCCAGCAGAGAAGCAAGATTTACCTTCAGGAAGTCTGGGTTCAGAGAGTTGAGATTTTTACCCATTGTGTTAATTATGTAAAATTTATGCATCTGCCAGGCACTGATGGTTCACACCTGTAATCCTAGCTACTCAGTAGGCTGGGATCTGAGGACTGCAGTTCGAAGCCAACCCAGGTAGGAAAGTCCATAAGAATCTTATCTCCAAATTAACTACCAAAAAAAAAAAAAAGCTAGAAGTAGAGCTGTGGCTCAAGTGGTAGAGCTCAATGAACAGAAAAGCTCAATGACAGTGCATAGGCCCTGAGTTTAAGCCCTAGGACTAGCACAAACAAAACAGTACATGCATCTATATCTATCTATCCATCTATCCATCTATCTATCTATCTATCTATCTGTCTGTCTGTCTGTCTGTCTATATTTACATATAATATTTTAGGAAGTGTGTGTATGTATACAAAAAGGGACAACAATAAAATGGCAAGATAAAGGCCTGGTCTAACAGTAACTGGGGCCTTTCTTGTGCCCTGCATCTTTCTGGAGCTTTCAGTCTGACATGGCCAGTACAAAATAATCTACAAAGCACATTTACATTGTATTTGCAACAACCATATGCTTTCTACCGTATGCATTTTAATACTGTGTCCAGTTCAGTTAACAGCACTGTTATAGAAAACCCTTTCATTTCTATTCCATTGGTCCTCAGGCCGGTTCTTGTGCCAGTACCAAGCTGTCTTTATTACAATAGCTTTGTAATAGAGTTTGAAGTTTGGTATTGATATTCCTCCAGTACTGCTAAGGATTGTTTTTGAGATTTGGGGTCTTTTAGCATTCCATAGGAATTTTTGGATTGCTTCTTCCATTTCACTGAAGAATGATGTTGGGATATTGATGGGTATTACATTGAATTTGTAAATAGATTTTGGCAATCTTGCTGTTTTCATGATGTGAATCCTCCCAATCCAGGAGCATGGGAGGTTTTCCCACTCCCTTAGTTCTCCTTTAATTTCCTTTTCCAGGTTTTTAAAGTTTTCATCAGAGAGGTCCTTCACTTCTTTGGTTAAGTTAATTCCTAGGGTTTTTTTTTTGAGGCTATTAGAAAAGGAGTTGCTTTCCTGATTTCAACCTCGCTCTTCTCACTGTTGACACACAGAAAAGCCATTGATTTTTGAAGGTTAATTTTCTGCCTTGCTACTTTACCAACGTTTGGGATCAGCGTAAATAACTTGGGTATGGAGTCTGTGGAGTTCTTTTTTTATTTTTCTTTTTGTGTGTGTGTCAGTCCTAGGGCTTGAACTCTGGGCTTGGGTGCTATCCCTTAGCTCTTCAGCTCAAGGCTAGCGCTGTACCACTGGAGCCACAGCACCACTTCCAGTTTTCTGGTGGTTTATTGAAGGTAAGAGTCTCATGGACTTTCCTGTCTGGGCTGGCTTTGAACCGTAATCCTCAAATCTCAGCCTCCTAAGTAGCTAGGATTTAGAGATGTGAGCAACTGGTACCCTGCTTTCTATGGGGTTCTTTAAATACAGAATTATGTCATCTGCAAAGAGGGAGAGTGTATTGTACACATGTTTATCTGAATTAGGGAAGGGAATGGGAACAATAAAATGGTGAGACAAAGGAGAAAGTGTGAATCAATGCAACAATGATACTCACAAGGACAACATGTTGGAAATGAAATTTACAACTTCCAGGGATCATTGTGGGGGAGGGAAAGTAGGAGAAAAATGAGGTAACAATCTTTGACAAGAAATGTACTTAATACCTCATGCATGTAACTGTAACCCCTCTGTACATCACCTTGACAATAAAATTAAATTTAAAAATGAAAAGAATATACTTTCAGATATGTAAATTCAGACAATTTTAGTAAATCTGCTATTTAACTTAAGTCAGGCCTAAATTCCAAGTGTATGCATGTTTATTAGTTCATTTCATAAGCAAAGCTTAAATTTCTAGATGCCTCTTTGGCCCTGTCCAAGTTAATAGGTACTAAGGGAGTTCCAAAGCAAACAATTTAGGAAGGACCTTAAATCTGTCACTATCCTATGCTAAGCTAAGCAGGAAGACAAGTGTATGCACTGACTGAGGACCCATCATGCCCCTCTAGAGCATTGTACTAGTTGGCAAGGATCATGTGGGGTTTGTGTTCCCACATGCCAAAGGGTCACCATGGCCACAACTCTATACTGGCCTAGGTTCTGGGGAGATACCTTTCATGGCCACCCAGGACCAAGGAGAAGGCTCAGTTGGCCATCAGCTTCCACTTCACCCCATCAAACACCTCCTGTTTTGCAGGCTTCATTCAGAGGGAATCATGTTGTTTGTATTAAAATGCTCGCTGTTCCAAATAGCTTTAAGGTCATTTCCCTGTGGTGTTAAAGGTATAGACAGAAATATAAATCTATAAAAATATAAATTCATTTTTTTCAAATCTGCCTTTTGGCTTTAAGTAATCCAATAGTCAGTTTGCATGAATATATCGTTTTATGTAAATGCTCATTGTTCCCTGGCTATGAATTTGTTTTCTTAGCTTCTTAATTCTATAATTAATTTTTTTTTTCCTAAGCAGGGGTTTCAATTCACTATGTCAGTTTGTATTTTGATCCATGTCATCCCTTTCATAATTCTTCCCCAACTTTCCCAAATCCATTCATCCCCTCAAGCTATCCAGTTCCATTTTCCCATATGCGCATTGAATATTATGATTATATTCTCCAACCATTCACTCACCTGAGCCCTTCCCCTTGACTCCCTCCTCCTGACAACATGTGTCTCAACTTTCAGGTATTCATTTTGTTAAATAATAAGACAATTTTTCCAAGGAGTTATACCACTGCAATTCTTTCCTACATATACCATATTTTAGTTAATACATTTGCATCCATATATAGATGACCCTGTAAATGTTCTCACATATGTTTATAGTATATATCCAATGTGCACATATGCTGATTATGAATTTGTATTCCCCAACTGTGGAGAGTTTAAAAAAACCCAGAGATTAGGTCCCATGGTTTCCCTTATTTGCAATATCTAGTATATGTACGAGTCAAGCGGAAAAGGTCAAATAATGTGATGTTAGGAAAATAAACCCTTAGGTATGTATTTTAATGTTTTTTTCTTTCATGCATGTGTTTCTAATGCATTTATAAGATTATTTCTTTGTTGCTTTGTATGTCCCTCCCCCACAGTATAACCCCTGCTTTCACTATATTTGATGTCAGTATAACTTGTGGAGGAGATGGGGAAAAGCAAGTCGTTTAAGGATACAGGTGGACCTGTTGCAACAATGAGAAGTACAAGTTGTCATGTCCAAAACGAGCTTTACAACGTCGGTGTGGGGGGGGGGGGGGGAGGAGAAGGATTGGGATTGGGGGGGGAGGGGGGAGGTTGGGAAGGGATGTGAAGGGTAAACAAAGGAGGAGGCTCCAATGCTTGGTAAGAAATGTACGCATTATCCTGCCCATGTAATTGTAACCCCTCTGTACAGTATGTTCACAAATAAAATTAAAAAAAAATAAAAAAATAAAAAAACCCAGAGAAGTTTTAAAGTATTGTCCTAACTGCTGGAGATATTACTGTTGAACTTTTGCTGTGTGTGCATTCCATTTTGGTCCTATGCAGATCACTTCTATATCTTCTGGGGTTTTTTATGAAGCAATAAGCATAGGAGAAATTGCATGCCATCTTTTTACAGGCTCCATGCACTTTCCCTATCTTGTTCCAGTTGAATATGTGTGGTGGAAGAAGTGCTATATTAAGACTTTACATCATGGGCTGGGTTGCATTTTCAGTGTCTGTTATATTCTAACTTTGCCCACAGCAGGATTTCTCTTTGGTCTGAGTCGTCTAGGCCAAATCTAATTTCCTTGAGTTGCTAGAGAAATTTCCAGCACAGAAAGCATTTTCATACCAAGGCAAAATGTAGTAGCCTCTTTCCAAATTCCCAAAGGGGGACTGTTGTGCTTATTTGTCAAATCTATGATATTGTGATGATGTTAAGTCCAGATGTGTGTGACTGGATTTTAAATTCATGCTCCATTTCCTACAGCACTTTCTAAGTAATGGAGAAGAGGAAAATGAGCATGCTCATTATAGAGCTACTAAAACTGAAAAGCAATGTTGCAGGGCCTCATAACAACAGTCCAGGACACAGAAACATAAATGACAAAGCTAATTGAATGAACTTTACAACTTGGGGGGTGGGGGAAGGAGTGTGAGAAAATGACTGAGGGGGTAACATGGTTTAAAAAGAAATGTACTCATTACCTTACTTATATAGCTGTAACTCCTCTGTACGTTACCTTTACAATAAAATTTAAGTTAAAAAAACACAACGACACTTAAAGTCCATTGGCAAAAGCTAAGTGTATGTTGCCCATCTTCTTGTCAATCTAAGACTCCTCTCCCTGATTTTTGGATTACTATCTTCACATAAAAAGAACCACATGTAAGACATGCAACTAAAAAGTGATAGTTTGCATGTGATTCATAGCCTAAAAGTTTTGAGGTTAAGACCAGATTATTCTCTGTCTTATTTGGAAATAAGATATTTTACATAAGCACTCTTTCATGATTTGATGCATGGTCTTGCATAAATCATTGTGAGGTGTTTTTAAGCTACTTAAAAAATTCTGCTTTTAAAAAAACCCCAGGAGCAGCTATATTAAGAATTCCATCCTTTTTATAGATGAGTCATTTAAATGACCTTTAATTGTGGGACATTTAAAATGATTACCCCATTTTAAAGGATTCATTCTATACCCCACATTGTTTCCATTGCATTTTCAGTGAGCTTTCTACACTTCTCAGCAAATAGACTACATAAGTAAGTAAGCTAAAACCAGTTATGACCACAAATGTGATTTGTCCAAAAAGTTAAGAATTTATGGAATATAAATAACACTTTTCTCTTCCTACATTATCTTGATGAGTGAAGGAAAAGTAGAGAGTGAACAGGCAGAAGACATGCCTCTCTACAAAAAGCTTCCTACATCCAGTTACAATGCTAGGAACTTGGGGTAAAAGGTAGGTGGGCCATGCTTTCTATGTTGGAGTAGCCCACCCCTGAGCAAAGGCTCAGTGGTCTACTGATAAGAAGCCTGTACTTAAGATGTGTTTTATGGGGAAAAAAAAGCCTGAATGGCATCAAGACTGGGATCTGTGTCTATGAAATAAATGTCCAGTGCAATTCACTGAACATGGCATCCATGGGAGACCAATTCATCCTAAAACAGTAATTATTTCATAATTTTATCATCTCAAAACAGCCTCTGTAGCTAGGCACTGATGACTCACACCTATAATTCTAATCACTCAGGAGACTGAAATCTCGGAATCATGATTTGAAGCCAGGTTGGGCAAGAAAGTCAAGACTCTTGTTCCCAATTAACCACTCAAAACGCTAGAAGTGAAGCTGTGGCTCAAGTGGTACAGTGCTAGTCTTGAGCAAAAAAGCCAAAGGACAGTGCCCAGGTCAGGCTCTGAGTTTAAGCACAAATACCAGCATATGCATTAAGCAAACAAACAAGCAAGCAAACAAAGTAATCCCTGTGAAGATTTTTTTTTTCCTTTTGGTTTTGATGAAAACTACTTCTTGGCTAGAGATTTTATATTTAACTTTTTTTTTTTTTTGCCAGTTTTGGAGCTTGAACTCGGGGCCTGGGCACTGTCCCTGAGCTCCTTTTGCTCTCTACCACTAGAGCCACAGTGCTACTTCTGGCTTTTTCTGTTTATGGGGTACTGAGGAATCGAACCCAAGGTTTCATGCATGCTAGGCAAGTACTCTACCACTAAGCCACATTCCCAGCACCTGTATTTCACTTTTCAAACCTGCCCACTTCCACTGCTTCTCTTGTGGGAATTGAAATACAAAGGACAACAGTCCTGGTATTTTTGTTTGTTTGTTTGTTTTGGGGTTTTTTTTTTGTCGATTGTGGGGCTTGAACTCTGGGCCTGGGCGCTTTCCCTGTCCTCTTCAGCTCAGGCGAGCTCTCTACCACTTGAGCCACAGCGCCACTTCCGATTTTCTAGTGGTTTATTGGAGATAAGAGTCTCAACAGAATTTCCTGTCCAGGCTGGCTTTGAACCTTGATCCTCAGATCTCACCCTCCTGAGTAGCTAGGATGACAGTCGTGAGCCATCGGCGCCCAGCCAGTCCTGGTTTTTTTGAACATACATTCTATGTGGAAAGATAACATAAATATCCAATGCTCAGGTGTGTTGTATTCCATATTCTCTGGGATATATGAGCCTACACTGGTAACACCTCTCTCCCTCTATGGATATATATATGGAACTAAATGTATTTGGAAATATATAAATTTATGTATATATTTCATTCTCATTTTAGTGATTTACAGTTCATTGTAACACTGAGACAAATGTGTATAATACGAATACTTTATTTCTTAGTTCCATTTTAGAACATTTATATGTGTCCTTTCATAATGCAAGTTTTAAAGATTGATCTTAGGAACTTCCACGACAAAATGCACCTATACACTTCTGCCAACATCTGTGTAACCATCTCAATAATTAAGACACAGAATTTTTTTTTTCACCATCTCCTGAAGTTCTGGTCTCCCCCCCCTGCCCTTCTCTCTCACATACACACACACACACACACACACACACACACACACACACACACACAGAGCTGCAAATAGCTACTGGCCTGCTTTTTGTTATTCTAAATTTGCCTCTTTTTTGACATCAAATATGAATATTCTTTTGATAAGCATAATATTTTTGTGATTAATACAGGTTGTTTTATATATGAATAGTTTATTCATTTTAAATGCTGGCTTTATTGTATAGAAAAGCATTCTTTTAGATGCTGGAAGGGATGTGGACAGAAGGGAACCTTACTGCATTGTTGGTGGGAGTGTAAACTTGTTCAACCACTTTGGAAAGCAGTACAGAGGTTCCTCAAAAGACTCCATATAGAGCTCCCCTATGACCCAGCAGTCCCACTTTTGGGCATTTACCCAAATGTTCACAAACAAGACCACATTAAAGCTACCAGCACAACTATGTTTATTGCAGCATTATTTACTATAGCTAAGATAAGGAACCAACTTAGATGCCCCTCAGTAGATGAATGGATCATGAAAATGTGGTATATATACACAATGGAATTCTATGCCTCCATCAGAAAGAATGACATTGCCCCATTTGTTAGGAAATGGAAAGGCTTGGAAAAAATTATATTAAGTGAAGTAAGCCAGGCCCAAAGAAACATAGGTCCCATGGTTTCCCTTATTTGCAATATCTAGTATATGTCTGAGTCAAGCAGAAAAGGTCAGATAAGTTGATGTTAGGGAAATGAACCCTAAGATATGTATTCAATTTTTTTTCTTTCATGCAATTGTTTCTAACACATTTATAAGATTATTTCTTTGTTACTTTGTATGTCCCTCCCCGACAGTATAACCAGTGCTTTCACTGTATTTGATGTTGGTATAATTTGTGGTGGGGAAGGGGAAAAATAAATCATTTAAATAGGGATAACATCTCATTGTAACAATGAGATGTACAAGTCGTTATGTTGAAAACGAACTTTACAACTTTGGTGGGAAAGGAGGAAGATTGGGTAGGAAGATTGGCAGGGGGAAAGATGGGAAAGGATGGGAAGGGGAAACAAAGGAGGAGGCTACAATGCTTGGTAAGAAATATACTCACTACCTTGCCCATGTAATTGTAACCCCTCTGTACAGTATTTTCACAATAAAAAAAAGAAAAACATTCTTTTGCATATTTTCTCATTGCTAAATTTTTCTCATTGCTAAATTTTTATTAGTAAGAATAAAGCATTGTGAATATTCATGTTTGAATTCTTGTGTAAACATATATTGTCCTTTATAGTGAATAAAATACCTCAGAGGGGAATTGTTGAGTTACAAAGTAATATTTGAATAATTATATGAAAAACTGCCTGAGTCTTTGCCAAAATGGTTGTGCCATTTTTCCTTCCTGTGGGCAGGGTAGAATGGCAGATACTGGTCTACATCTTTTCTAGTTTTAGCCATGCCAATGAGTAGATAGTAGTATTCATTGTGGTATATAATTTGTATTTTTCTGATGATTAATGAAGTTCAGCATTTTTTCATGTGTTTATTGGTCACTCATATATCTTGTAGGTGAAGTATTTGTTCAACTCCTTCATCAGGTTTTTGTTTCTGCAGATGATGGATTTTGAAGTTAGGGCCTCATACTCTCACTCTATTTTAACAAGAATGAGTGCTCTACAACTTTATCCATGCCTCCACTCCAAATGTTGGCTGGTTAATTGGAGATAAGAATATCTCGGCTTTGTCTGCCAGAGTTTGCTTGGACCCTCCATTCTCAGATCTTAGTCTCCTGAGTAGCTAAGATTACAGGCGTGGAGCTACCACCTCCTAGCTTCTTTCACCATTTTAAAAGTTTAGGTTAGGGGCTGGGAAGGTGGCTCAGTGGTAGAGCGCTTGCCTTGCATGCCTGAGGCCCTGGGTTCGATTCCTCAGCACCACATAAGCAAAAAGAAAAAAGCCGGGAGTGGCAATGGGGCTCAAGTGGTAGAGCACTAGCCTTGAGCTGAAGAGCTGAGGGACAGCGCCCAGGCCCAGAGTTCAGGCCCCACGACTGGACCCCCCCCCCAAAAAAGTTTAGGTTATTGGTCTTTTTATTATTCAGTTTTTAATTTTCCCTTATAAATCAGAGACAGGCATATGTGTGGTAAATATTGTTCCCACTCTGTAGTTTGCCTTCTCATTTCCTTCATGATACCTCTCACAAAAGAGAAGTTTTTGAAAGTATCATTTCTTAGTATATAGTGAGCCCATTGTTTACTAATAAGCATAATTAATAAGCGCCATGAGTGTCTCCTAATATGCAGTGCCAAGGCAAGTCATATCACCAATCTCACTGTGGCTCGTAAAGTATTGGAGGCAGAGTTCCAGGGATTCTCAAGACATAGTGACAGAGCACCTTAAACTATGTGCTACTGTGAATCTCCACCTCAATGCTCACTCTCATTCCTTTCTTATTTCTGATATTTCTCCTCCATAGAAAGTCTTCTTCCCAGAAGATGAACCAGCCATGAATACCAGCACTATTTCATTACCCTGTGTGGGTCACCATGACCTTCTGCTTGCATTGAGTCATTTAAAAATGGGGTTTGTTCTGGATTTCCGGAAGAACAGAAATCTATCCTCTGATGAATTTGACTTAAAAATCTATAGCCTATCCTTGGCTCTCAAAATGAGAACCCAGTGAGTTTGTTCTGACCCTCAGGGACCCAGGTGGATTATATTTTATTCATTTCTTTCAACAAATATTTGTTGAATGTTCCTTATTCCAAGCACGGGTTGGAAATTCAAGGTCTGTGAGGAGTATCACATTTTAAGTCTTTTAAGAACATTGTTAGTGAAACAGAGGGTACCTTCCAACAGGATTAGTTTGTTCACTTCTATGGCTAGTAGTTCTTTATTAAGTATATTTAATGTATGAATGATTGTATACACGGTTGACTGAATGAAGTATCAGGGAACCATTCTGAAAGTGTTGGTTGTTTTATACAGAATCACAAACCTTTATTCTAAGATGAGAATTTGCTATAATAGGCCAACTATTGCCAAATGCCCAGAGACACTCAGAGAAAATAACTCTATGTTATAAATGAGATAATCTGGATCTCCTAGCAACATTTCAGGCATGAAGTCAGCTAGTATTCATAGCAGGACTTTTATAATCTTGAATCCCAATGATTAAAACTTCCCAAAGTGGGAGAAAATGTCCTGGACCAGAGAAATGATGAGAGTCACAGAAGAACACTGTCCTTAGATTAAAGGTAAAAATAATCATTAAAGACTGAGGGGGTGCTGGGAAGGTGGCTCAGTGGTAGAGCGCTTGCCTTGCATGCATGAGGCCCTGGGTTCGATTCCTCAGCACCACATAAGCAAAAAGAAAAAAGCCGGAAGTGGCGCCGTGGCTCAAGTGGTAGAGCACTAGCCTTGAGCTGAAGAGCTGAGAGACAATGCCCAGGCCCAGAGTTCAGGCCCCACGACCGGACCCCCCAAAAAAAAAAAAAAAGACTGAGGGGCTGGGAGATGGCTCAGTGGTAGAGTGCTTGCCTTGCATGCATGAGGCCTTGTGCTTGATTCCTCAGCACCATATAAGCAGAAAAAGCTGGAAGTGGTGCAGTGGCTCAAATGGTAGAGCGCTAGTCTTGAGCTGAAGAGCTGAGGGACAGTGCCCAGGCCCAGAGTTCAGGTTCCACGACACACACACACACACACACACACACACACACACACACACACACTCTCTCTATCTCTCTCTCTATCTCTCTCTCTCTCTCTCTCTCACACACACACACACACACACACACACACACACACAAAGCCAATAATTAAAGACTGAACACCATTATAACCAAGAGAATGTGGTCCAGTTGATATAATAGTTCCATATACATTTTACCAGTGGATCCTTCTAACACCCCTGGTGAGGGGTCACAGAGAGTATCGATGTGCTGATCCTCATCATATAGAACCGAAAGTGAGGTTCTGAGGATGTAAATGTCTTGCCCAGGACTTCATAGCTACTTAATACAAAGTAGACTGAGCAGTATTCTAGGATTCTTTTTCACAGTTCTTGGAGGACAATTCTTACTCTAAGTATTAACTGCCCATGGTATTGCTAGGAGATCAGATTATCTCATTTCCAACATATCACTATTTTCCCTGAGTGGCTCTGGGTATTTGACTATAGCTGTCCTAAGGTGCTAGTTTACATCTAAGCTGACATGTCTCTTTACCCCCTTGAAATTTAAATGATATCCTTTTGTTATATAAGCATAAGATTAGATGAATTATCCATATCACAGTGTATCTTCATGGGAAACTGCAGCATGCTATAGAAAACCTAATTTTTTAATCAAGTTTTGACACAATGTGCTATCTAACATATCTTTATCTAGTATATCATTATGTATTGCTTTATCACAACACTTAATCTAACAAGAATGAGAACCTTGTAAGTCATAAGGCTGTAAATCCTCACTTTCCCTCTTCTCTGGAAATTATATGCAAATAAGGTTACCTGGAATATACTGAGATTATTGTTTCTCTCATACAATGTCAAATTAGCCGTAAGGTCTTATAGCACTTGTGCAGAAGGAACTCTTTGGCTTAGTCATTACATGTTCATTGCCTTGATCCTGCTTGGAGGAGCTTTGGGACTTGATGGCTATAGATAGAAACTTGGGAGGAAGGACTATATGGATGGTGCTCATCACCCCTGTCCTGCTTTCGAAGGAACAAGGTGAAGCAGTCAAAGTTAGCCTGCTCTGGGAAAGTAGCTTGTATTTAGAGAATCCTCTCCCATTCTATACTGACAATAATGCTGAAATAACTGGTTTTTTTCTTGACAATTTTATGGTAGGATACATTTCAGTCCATTGCTTTGCAAAAGAGGAATTGTACTTGTCTCTCTATGAGTCTGGTGTAATTTCAGGCTTTGGAATGGGGTCATAAGGAAAGATGACTCAACTTTGTTTAGGATGAGGGCAGGACAATTGGACACAAATTAAGTTTCTAACTTCCCTTCCATCAGTTGAGAGCTATGCCTGAAAAAAAATACAATTACATTTCTCTTCCTCAAACAGCTTTATGTCTACATTTTTAGTAGCTTGTGAGATAGCAGCATGAGTGATTAACAGCTCTCTTTATTAATGTCTCATTAAAATTTTTTATATCAATGTGACATGTGGTGCATTCTTTGCTCAGACTAAAGTACTGAGGGCCTTGTTACCAGCTCATTACTGCTCCCAGCCTGTCTGCCAGCAAAGTCCTCAGGGGGGAATGTGGCCTGTATGTATGGAAACACACAAGCTGAACTGGTCAATTTGTATAAATCAGCCATTGGAAAACCTAATTTATGAGGAAGAATACACCGATTGTCTCCTAAATCATCACTGTTATTTCCCAGTTTTAAATTTTCATAACAGAAATAATAATTAAGGGATGCAGCAAAGCTTATCATTCAGTCTTTCATAACAGAACATCTATTTGTAACGACAAAGAGAACTGAAAAATATCACTACAATTTGGAAGCAAGATCACAAGATCCTTCATAGTCAAAGCAATTGATAGCCATCTTGACCAACTGTGAGGTTGAAGTCAGCATCTCTTGACTCCAAGATTGGTATCAGGTTCAAAGAGGCAAAGAAACCTTTCCAGTGGAGAAGATTAAAATGCAATTATAAATACATTTATCTTCTTTTGCCCAGGGACTCTCCATCCCATAATGCCATTTGCATAATGGGCTGCTTTGTTTGTTCCTTTTTAAATGTTAAATTTGGAACATTTTATTCTAAGTGCACATCAAAAAATAAACAAATGGAGTTTTAAGCTCTCAACTTTTCATATTTATCTGATGTTAAGAATTGGTGCATTGTGTCTGTGCATAGGAAAGAACAAGCTCTGTCTCTGTCTCTGCCTTTCTCTCTCTTGTCTTTCTCTCTCTCTCTCTCTCTCTCTCTGCCTCTATGTCTCTTTCTCTCTCATTAGATCAAAGATGACAGAGTTCCAAAGAGTTGTGTATATAGACAAATTGGAGGGAGGAATTCAAATACTCTATTCCCCCTCCCCTAAGACATGTGGAAGTACCATTTTTGTTTGTGTTGGCTTCTCATCAGCCTGGCTCTGTCCTCCCTGACTATCTCTGTTGTCTTGGACTCCCAGAGCTGTTTTCCCCAGTGGTCACTTCAATCAAAGCATGCCTGCATACCCTTCTATTCCCTCCAATGCAAATGAACCTATTCTGCATCTAATTGACTGGATGGCAAAGGCCTAACAGAAAGAAAAAAAAAAGTTTCCACTAATGAAAATACTATCAACTTAAGTGGAGCACATTTTACTTGTTAAAAGAGAATCTTGGGACACATAATAGCTGAATATAGTACTTCAAAAAAAGGAATTCAAGACAAGAGTTCAACCAGTGGGCAAACCATTAGCAGGAGGAGAAAGTTCCATTTTTCCTACCCCCACTCAGTATAGTCATGCCTCCTGTCCCCCATCAGGAAGTAATATGCACATTATGTTGCTGGATGTTCAAGATTGGTGGTCAGAACAAGAACACCCAGGTTAGAAAGTGCTCCTTCCAGCCTTCACTCCCTTGGCATTACCATAGTAACTACTTTACATAGTCCCCTTAAAGCTCTGATTTTCTACAACTTTTCACGTTCTGTTCACATTAGAGGCTGGCTTTTCTTCAGAATCAATTTTCATTGGCTAGACTGTGGGTTTTATACTATTAGCCTCATACTGTTAGGATTTCACACTATTCAGCCTCCCTAATGATTCTCCTCAATACTACTATTGGGGTAGCCAGTGGACAGATCTTGAAAGCCTTAGCAGAGTTCACTCGAGTTCCCTGTCTCCTGGGGCTGCTTTTTCTTTTTCTTTCTTTTTTTTTGGGGGGGTCCCGTCGTGGGGCCTGAACTCTGGGCCTGGGCACTGTCCCTCAGCTCTTCAGCTCAAGGCTAGCACTCTACCACTTGAGCCACAGCGTCACTTCCGGCTTTTTTCTTTTTGCTTATGTGGCGCTGAGGAATCGAACCCAGGGCCTCAGGCATGCAAAGCAAGCGCTCTACCACTGAGCCACCTTCCCAGTCCCATGGGAAGGGAATGATGCTTTTTCTGCATCATTGCCTGCTTGTCCCAAGCAGCTGCTGTCCTGGCAATAGCTGGACACTACAATGATCACATAGCAAGGAGGGGCAAATCCGTCATTAAAGGAAAAGACTGGTGGTGTGAAGGTCACAGAGAAAAGATTCTGCCAGACCAAGACATTATGCCTAGGCTGCATGGAGTATTTCTACAAGGTTTCAACAAAGGGGACAACACTTGTGTA
Organism: Dipodomys spectabilis; assembly: GCF_019054845.1. NCBI lineage: Eukaryota > Metazoa > Chordata > Mammalia > Rodentia > Heteromyidae > Dipodomys > Dipodomys spectabilis. Next base: position 15,963,567 of record NW_024870719.1, on the reverse strand, counting down.
AGAAGTACAGTCGCAATATATACATGGAGTCCAGCCACACAGCAGCATATGTTTTGAAGTTCAGGAGGTAGGAAGTGGGTATAGATGGATAGATGGGAACTGGAGGCCTGGCTAGTAGGCAAAGGAATTAGTCATAGTTGGGAAGATCTGTGCAGTAGGAGGGGATTTGGCTGTTCCCTGGAATCCTCACTTAAAAAGCGATGGAAAAGAACACTGATCTGGGTAATGAGAACAAAGATGAAACCAGGTATCTTGCAATATGGGACCAAGGGACAGGAAATTCATCGTCAGAACTAACACTTGAAGGAAGAGGCTGGAAAAGATACAGAGGTGGGATGTAGCTCTGTTTCTACCTCATAATTCCATCTAGGAAAAGAAGCAACACTCTTCTAGCATGAAGGTGGAGATACCATTGAGGTTGAATCAGAAGATGAGGGATTCAAGGAAACAAGGTCAAACAAACAAATGAATAAACCATCACTACCCAAGCTCCCTTCTCTACTTTGCATCTCACATTGTTTCCTTTCTCTTTTCTATCATCATTGTCAAAAAAAACTGTTCCTGTTAACTTTTATCTTTAAATTTTTTTGAGAAGGATCACTTTTGACAAATGCTATGTGGTAGGAAAATTTTGAAACCTATTTCCCTCTCTCTAATCAGTTACAGTTTGCTTGGGAGATTGCATGTCAAGAAAAGGCTGCATTTAGCATTATTTACTGTAGCTAAGATATGGAACCAACCCAGATGCCCCTCAACAGATGAATAGATCAAGAAAATGTGGTATATATACACAATGGAATTCCATGCCTCCATCAGAAAGAATGACATTGCCCCATTTGTTAGGAAATGGAAAGACTTGGAAAAAATTATATTAAGTGATGTAAATCAGACCCAAAGAAACAGGTCCCATGGTTTCCCTTATTTGCAATAACTAGTATATGTCTGAGACAAGCAGAAATGGTCAGATAAGTTGATGTTAGGCTAAATGAACCCCAAGAGAAGGACTTAAATGTTTTTTTCTTTCTAACATATTTATAAAATGATTTGTTTGTTGCTTTGTATGTCCCTCCCCCATGGTATAACCCCTGTTTTCACTGTATATGATGTTGGTATAATGATGTTGGTATAATTTGTGGAGGGGAAGGGAAAAAACAAATTGTTTAAATAAGGATCCAGGTGGACCTATTGCAACAATGAGATATACAAGACATTATGTTGAAAAACGAACTTTACAACTTTGGCATGGGGGGGGGGCAGCAGGGAGGGGAAATGGAAAGGGATGGGAAGGGGAAACAAAGGAGGAGGCAACAATGCTTGATAAGAAATGTACTCATTACCTTGCCCATATAATTGTAACTCCTCTGTATGGTATCTTCCCAATTAAAAAAAAAAGAAAAGGCTGCATTTAGAATTAAATGAGAAGAGGTGTGGGCATCAGTACAAGAGAATGACAGTGATACTAGTGGCAATCTACCACCAATTGGATACTTTCCATGTACTCAGGATAGCATCAGACAGTAATCACCTAATTTATTCCTGTCAAAGTAAGAATTATTCCTTTCATTCATAAACAAAGTCACTAAGGCTCAGATAGGTTTGTGACCTTGTTGAAATCTATCCTAATTCTGTGGGCATTGGAGCTATAAAATTTAAATAGCTTTTGTTTCCAATCAGAACTGGGGAGCAGGCTTCTGCTGGAGAGATACCCCAGTTCAGTGAGGAGATGCTGAAAAGATTGACAGTATACAATTCCAGACAGGCCTGATTCCAGCTCAAAGACTAAGCCATCATAACTGGTTAGTACCCTGCCCTTGCTCCAGGTCTCTATAGAAACCATTAATGATACTTAAAATTCTGCCTAATAAATGTAGAAATTCAGAAAGTCATCAAGAACATCGATCAAATGAGTTTCAGGATCCCTGGAATGTAAGAAAGTTTGGCTTGAAACTCTGCCATCCATACCAGACATTATAAAGCCAAAAAAAAAAACCATAATAAAAGTAGCAAAAAGTCTGACACAGGTATTTCTATCAGGTCTATACTTGGAGTTATGGACTGGGAGGGATGGCCAATGGAATCAGTTTTTCAGTATTCTCTGATTAGTGACTTGATGAGACATTTTCTAATGCTGACTGGTGGGTACGGCCTCCTTCACAGCCAATTTTCAGTCAAGGCAGTCTTAACATGAGTGAGTCATGGAGAAGACTGGTGTATGGACTAGCTCAGAGAAACCCGAGGAGCTAGTGGAAATGGAGCCACAAGCTTCTGGATTGAATAGGTCCCATGGGTGATTCTGATACTGATGGGCCCTCGAAGTCCTTTGGAAAAGTCTGGCCCAGTGGCTCCTCCTCTGCTGCTAGGTACCCTGACTTTGAAAGAGTACTCTGGAATTGCCCCTCTCAGCTCCAGGGGCTAGGTGGGAGGAGGCCAATCAGTAGCCAATCCCAGGAGACACTGTGGCAGTGAGAACAAGAGGCTTCCCAATGCCAGGAGACCACACCCACATTGGCTCACCACTCCCTAATCTTTGCCCTTGTGGTCTATTCTGATCACAAGGCCAGAGCTGAGTGGTTCCAGAAATGGGGAAAGAAGTGGGTTCCAAAAATGGGGAGAAGAAGAGAAGACAGCTTCCAGAGCCCATCCATCTGTCATATCCTGAAGACTTCAGTTCTCTTCATTCATCTGAAAAAAGTAAGACCCTACACCCACTACCTGCAGGAGGCTGTAACTTGTTTGCATGAGCCAGCTTTAAGAACCAGTAGTTGCTGAGGCAGAAAATTCCCCAGTGGCAGGCTTGATGGATGACAGGACAACATCTCCTGGGGATACAGTGATTTGCAGCAGTGTTTCAGCCATCCAAAATAAACCTCCACTCTGTGAATGGGTGACAAGTTTTATGTCTACATCCTCCATCATAATTCTTGTCTCAGAGCTTCCCAGACTCTAGGTTAACAAATGCCTTTCATGTTGGCCCCCAAATCTGGAACAAGAACATGGGAAGGATCCTATGATAATTGTTCTTTGGTTGAGCACCTTTCATCTGAAGATCTCCAAAATACTTTATAAATATTAATTAAATTGCCACAACACACAACCCCATAGTACACATAATTATCCATCTACACCCCCAGCTCCAGGCCAACCCTTTAAAGATGAGGAATTTGAAGGATGATAACATGGCTAAGCATCAGAGAATAAGATTATCATAGGGGTGAACCCCAAAGTAGTTTCTCTTCATCTCTAGTCCTGTACAGAAGAGGACCAAACTGCTTGAAAGGATCATATGACTCATAGGCCAATAAACACTATGAAGTACACACAACTTTTCTGAACTTAAGCATCCAACTGAAGCTCTCTCCCAAAATGGCCACTCTAAAGATCTATGCCTGGCTTCCATGCAGCACTATTGTACAAAGTTTGGATCATGACCATTGGGGTTCTCCTCAGAGTTTGTTTAAAATGCGTACACATATGTGCCTCTTTATTGGTGGCAAAATCTATGTTCTCCTTGGAGTGTTCTTTTCCTGATTAGAACTTGCAGTTTAGAATCAAGTCTGATGAGGAAGAAAGATCATAATCACAATGGGACAAAATTATAAAGTCTGACAATGTATTTCCTTATGTGTCTTGTAAACTATCCCTAGAAGTAATTCCAGAGAAAGACTTATATAAACATTTATTATAATGGTGGGCAGCGATGTTTAGGCATAGCTTCCTGGACTCAATTGTAAAAGGTTGTTCTTTGTCTATGCTTGCCTTTTTGAACATGAGTTTTTAAGCCTATAAGTCTTGGTCTTTTATAGTCAGTTACTGTTGCTGGCCTTTGTTTACTCTTGAGATGGAGAATGGCAGAAAGAAGGGGGAAAGGGAGATTAAAAAAAAAAAACAAACAACAGGGCCTGAAGACAGGGGTGGGAAGAGAGAAAAAGGTCAAAGTGAAACGACAAGTTGAGACAGTGAAAATTAAAGTAGATTAGAAACATCACAGAGAAACCAACCTTGTAGGCAAGAGACTTTAATTATAGTTTGCTTTGTAAAATATAACTCAGGACTATTTGTTTTGAGAAGCGGGAGAGTGCTCATAATGAGCTCCAATAAACTTTTAATGAAATGATGCCGTCAGCCAGGCTACATTTTCTTCTGTTTAGTAAAACGTCTTGGCCTTTTGGGAAAAAAAAAGTCAGACTATTTTGTAGAACATTTATTTGGCTTTGTCCTCTTTCTTTTGGGACGGCAGCTTACTACCTGTCTTTGGTCTTGTCTCCTCAAGGATCCAGGACAAGCAAAAGCTTGAGCCTCAGGACTTATGGGAAAGGAGGAAATGCCTGGGTCTCTCTTCTCTAAATAACACAATTAGCATCAAGTATGAAAGCAGTTTCTTTGCCTGCTCATAGGGCAGGTTTTCCTCCAGGAGCTGGCAGAGTTCCTAGACAATTTGCTTTGGGGACAGATTCAGCTAAACGGCTGCCTTGGGGGCCCTCCAGATTTGTGAGTTTGGGCAGAGGATGTGGAGAAGCAGGACATGGTGGGTGACACCAGGCAGGGCGGTGGTGGGTCATTTAAACAGGAACCAGAGCTGTGAGCTCAGAGCGGGGTGCTGTTCTTTCCCCACCTCTGCTTCCAGGCTTTCTGCATTAGAGACAGTGGCAAGGGAGGGCTGAGGGGCTGCTTTGGATAGAAGCTGTCTTCCGTGTCCATTGCAAAGCCAGGTGGACACCCTGTAGGGAGGCACAATGCAGGAGGAGATAGCTCCCAAGGCTGGACTCCCTGTCACACACTTGAAGCTGCCTAGAACATCTGGGGAGGGTGAGGAGCTCTGTTCCCCAGCACCCAGAAAAAAGAAGTGTCTGTGCTGCCTCCTGGCCTAAGGTTCTGGGCAATGATCCAGAGGCAAATGTTGAGCCCCATTCCTTAAATCCCCATTCAACATTGCCACCAGGCGATGCCCAACCCCTCTCTTCCCTTCCCTTGGGTGGTGTTTTCCATAAATACTCTCTCTGGAGTACTTTAAATTGAATGGAAATCAGCAGGCTCTGTAGGAGTGAAAATGTGGTGGTGAGCAAAATAAGAACAGGGAGGGAGGTCACCAGCTTCGGATGCTGCCGCCGGCTGCCTCTCTCTGTGTTAGTTCAGCCAGACTGGAATTCTGTGGGAGATGGACTTTTGAATGATTTCCCTCTAGAGTTCAATTTTGAAAAGATCTACAGCCCTGCATTATTTGGGTTCACTAGATGCTGTAGCTCCCAGGGCCTCCTAGATATCCTCAAATGGATTTCTGGCTAGCTCGGATATTTGCAGAAAAAGTCTGGGACACATTTTCCTCCTTGCTACCCGAAGTGTTGCACCAGCCAGGCTACCCCCAGGCTACTGTGAAGCTGGAGCTGGAATTCAGAGTCAGCAGGCTGGGTGATGGCTGAATTCTGCTTTCTCTGCTCTTTCCCTAAAGGAAATAGCCTCGGAGATTCTGTGTTTGCATGTGCAGCAGAGTATGGGTGTGCACATGTGTGCACATATATAGGTATGTGTGCGTGCATAATTAATTCCCCATTTTCCCAAAACTTCAGAAAATACAGAAAATGGTAAAAACAAAATGAAAGCTAGGGAGAAACAGTCAATAGTATAGTGCATCCCTTATTCCTCGTGATTTTGTCTGTTATTTTTTCATAAAGTGTATATGCACATAAAGTATATATAGATATAGATATAACTTTTTCCCATTCTATTCTCTATCACAGATACTATTCTTCTATGTTTGTAAATATAGATCCATATTATCATTTTTAATGGCTGCTTAATAGTCCAAATGTAAAAATGTGCTATGGTTAATGTAATCAGTTGCCTGTAGTTGGACATTTCACATATCACTAGGTTATTGCTAATCTAAACAAGGAGCTTTCCATAAGCATCACTGAACACTGGACAGAGGAGTTCCTTAAAAGGAATTCTGCAAAAAAGAAAGTGTTCAGTCAAATCTTGTCATATTTTCTTTTTTTTTTTGAGGGGGGTCTGGTCGTGGGGCCTGAACTCTGGGCCTGGGCGCTGTCCCTCAACTCTTCAGCTCAAGGCTAGCGCTCTACCGCTTGAGCCACAGTGGCACTTCCGGCTTTTTTCTTTTTGCGTATGTGGTGCTGAGGAATCGAACCCAGGGCTTCATGCATGCAAGGCAAGCGCTCTACCACTGAGCCACCTTCCCAGCCCCAAATCGTGTCATCTTTTTCAATGGTTTGAGGCATCCTGTGCATGGTTTCTCTCAATGTGCAGCCTTCAGCAGCATATGGCACTGCCAGGTGTCTCCCCTCTTTCATGACCAGTCCTTTCAGCCTTTTCCAGTCTATGGCTATAATGACACATCGCCTTTACTGTTTTAAGTTGATGTTCAGTGTTTTCTCCTCTCTAGCACCTTCTGTTATCTCTTGGAGTCCCTTATCTACCTGCATCCCTCTCTTCCAACAGAAAATGTTAACAGAGAGCTTCCTGTGTGTAGGTGCTGTGCCAACCATCCTGCCATACCATAGAAGTGGCTCTGCCTGGAAACTCTGGGCCTGACCCTGTGGCCCAGGGGGGCTAAGGAGACAGCCTGGCAGAGAAGGTGTCTTGGTGCTAAGTTTGGTGGAATGGTGGAGAATGACATACATAAGAAGACATCATTTAAAGCAGAGGAAAGGGTATAAGAAAAGTCATTAAAACCTATGTTACAGAGGTGGATCGTGGTAGAGTCAATGGGAAGGATTTCATATGGAGACAGGCTCCATAGAGTGTACTACAGAGCTTACATTTTCTGAGTGAGCTATGATAGATTACCAGAGGCAGTGTTTATGGAGAAAAAAAGATGATCAAATTGTGTTCTACACAGTTAATTTTGGCAGTGGCATGGAAGAGGATAAAGGGTAGGAAGACAGAAATGAAAACAGAAAGACCAATGAAGAAGGTCCATTGCAAGTGGCTGTGTGAAGATGATGAGTTTGGAAGAGACAGAAGCAGTAGGACTCAGAGCAGGGAAATGCATGAGTCAGAGTGTGGGGGAACTGGTAGGAGAAGTAGGGAGAAGTTCAAGAAGACTTGGAGGAGAAATGGCATGAAAGGGAGAAAAGAAGAAGAAAGGATGAGTTTAGCTTGAATGTGCTAGATTTAAGGGACTCTTTGGACTCGAGATGTCTACAACCGAAAGAAAAGTGTAATAAGGATTTGAGACTCTAGAGAGAGCTGGGGTCTGTGAATATGGATTCAGGAGTTATTCCACTCAAAACCCACTGCAAGTCCTTCCCTGTCCCTACCCCCACTCTATCTCGACCCAAATATCCTATATTCTAGACATCTTCTTGTCCCTCTTGCTGACTTATGCCTTCTTCCCTTCTGTAGGGAGTGCACACTTTGCTTTGAGAAAGAATGGAATTAACATGGCTAATTCAAGCAAAAATTAATTAATCCATCATATGAAAATGATCTATCTTATGGTGTAAATGGTAAGCATTTTTGAAAGGATGTTAGCATAAAGAAATGATTCATCAATGGTAAGCAGCCAACTATATCTCTGCCAGCAATGTGTCAGTCCACACAGGAACAATTCAAACCTGAGGCTTAAGACAGCTTCTCAGTGAGAAGCTAGACACCTAGGAGCAAGTTTAAGCAGTAGGACCTGAAAGGAACGCTAAGAAGCATGGCACCAGGCCCCCTTGGCTGGTTGGCTTCTCAGCTAGAGTTTAAACAGCTCAATTAGAGCAGACAGGCAGCTGTGTCTACGTTTAAGTGGAAACACTGTACAACAAATTTGGGCAAGTGCAACCTACTCTATTCTCCTCAACATCTTAATAAATCTTCAGAGGAAAAAAGTGTGCTCTCCTGCTGGGATGGAAATGTGGCTGAGTGACAGCTCGTAGCTTCAGCTTTCAATCATTGACATTGCAGATCATCTTGAGATCAGTGAAACCTAGATCTAGTCTGACACAAATGGGCCCTTTTTCTTGAACTCCTCTCTGCTTTTCTTATTGGCTCCTTCCAGACACAACTGCCTTTCTTTAGTGGCCCAAATCAGAGATGTGTTGCTGCCGGGTAACACAGCTTGGGCTAGGACCAAAGAACCAATCAAGAGGTACCATACACACCTGCGATTTGAAACAGCTACAATCCTAGTGAACATACATCAAGAATGATCAGATGCCCCACAGGGGCACCACCTATCAAATGAATGAGTGAAGGAGACCTCTAGTATTTCAACCAATAGGGATTCATTAGAAATGAGATAACTAATCAAACTTAGCTTCATGATAAATACTACTTTAGCAGACTGCATGTCTTCTCCTTCATCAATCGGGGTATAATTAGCTGCAAGTCAATAAATTAAAGATCTGGGAATCCGAAGTATAAAACAATGGTATAAAGAATTTAATGTAATCCCATGCACTTGGCCATGGAAGTAATAATGCAGAAAGTGGGGAAGAAATGGTTCCTGTCAAGTGAAATTACACAAGATAAATCACAGCTGTGTCTCTAGAACATTTCCTGCAAAGAATATCCAAAAAAATGTTTGCTGAAGTGATATGAACTCAACCCAAATGAGGCCGCAAAGATGGAAGTAGCCTGGCGAGATTTTGAATTTCTACTTCCAATCTTTTATACAGTATGTCACATGGTTGTTGAGTGAAAATTGTCTAAGTTTTGAGGGCAGAGGAAGCTATTTATTCTGTGAAGAAGAAAAAAGGAAGCTGCCTGGTGTATCAGCTTTCAGAAAGCCAAGCCGCTCTGATTAGCCAGCAAGTTTCCCAGAGGTACTTGCCATGGTTTGGATATGTCTGTATCCCTAGGTTTAGATGCTGAGGATTTGGTTTCTGATGAGGTGATAGGGAAGAAAATTAAGAGGTGAGTCTTGGGTAAAGGTCCTAGGTGATGGGGGTGACCTCATCTCTCTAGCTTCTTGTCTTGCTGTGGGATGCCTTCCTTACACAGGCATCCCTACCATGATGTGGCAGGGAAGCTGAACCAATGCCAGCAGCATGCCCTTGACCTTCCAAGATAGTGAGTCGATTAAGCCTCATTTCTTTAGAAAGTCATCTGCCTTAGGTATTTCATTATAGTAACAAAAAACCCTATATACAGTATTCATGGCGCAAATCTTGGTAGTATCAAAGATCAAAATTGCTCCCTAATTTAGACCAATGAATTTGAGACTGTTGACACTTGAAAGAGAAATTCTCATAGAAACAACTCTCTTTGCTGCTCACAATATGGGCTTCCAGCTCAATCTTCAAGGTATGGATGACCCACAGCTTACTAGTTCTATGTCACCTCTTAGATGGCCTCCAGCTTTCTTTCACTTCCTAAATCTTCCCTGTTCACTGAAGATGCATGAATGGCCAGCCCTGCTATGTCCACACAAACAAAAATCTAATCTATCAAATGATAGACTGGCATTCAACACTTTTTCCATGCAAGACTAAATTATATTACTTCCTCCTGAATTTATATCTTTAATATTTTTCACATCAAATTCCCAAATGTGTAACTGTTGGGGTCCTTTAAAGTGCACCTTCAGCAATATTTGGGCAGATTTGAAGACTCAATTGTGAATGTGAGTAGCTGCTTTCATTTGTTCTGCATATCTGGTGTCTCTTTACAAATGTATTGTAACTCTTGATCGATAGCAGCAGTACCAGTGACCCCTCTCCCTTGAGGGAGCTCTGTATTCTCCAGATCCAGAACCTTCAGCGGTCTTCTGTTCTACAGCACACTCTCTGGCCAGAATCATCAAGCTAATTAATTTCTACCACGCATTAGAAGATTTCCAGCTAACCAAGCTCAGTTCATATATGAGACTCAAGTGAGATCCACTAGAAAATATGTACACTTGGGAAAGTGAGTTAGCCAAAAGCAGTGAGGGTTCTTAGAAAAACAGTTTATTCAGAAAACTCAGGAGACTAAACACCTATAAAGAACATATGCAGAATCTGGACCACTGCCCTGCTTCCTGCCATAGCCCACACCTTCTTTCCTACACTTCCATCATTTCTCCTGCCTTCCCTGAAAGGGACCAGATGTAACAGTGATTGATGGCCTTCAGAGCCTGGCAGCCTAGGCTGTGGCCCTGGCTCCCTCCTTCCTTACTTATTACGTGACCTTGGCCCATTAGCTTGTTCCTCTGTGCCTTGTTTCCTTGCCTGTAAAAGAAACTGCTTTGAGAATTAAATGCGAGAAAGTAGTTGAAGCTTTTTGTGTAATGTCTGACACGCAAGTGTTGAAGAAACATTAACCAACTCCTTTTAAATAGGAAAGCTGACATTCTACCAAACCACAGATTTTTTTTTAATATGAAACACGGAAAGGAAAATTGGGTGGTCAAACCTCCATCTCTCCTCTTCCCTTTCTCTTGTATGTGAACGTAGGTGACTATTTTTCAGATTACATCTCAACTGTCATTGCTCACATCTCTGAAAAAAAGGAGAGCAGAGTACCTCTTAGTAGAAAATTGCCATCACAACCTGTGCTTACTGAACATCATCTAATGTGAAGGAGAGTGTTATGTCTCTCTGGATAGGAACTACCTGGTTAGATACTGCAGTGGAATGCCACAACTTTACTTGAAAGCCTGGTCCAAAGTTGTTCCTCAATGGACATAAAGGCTAGAATCTCTTCAAGCATACATTAAAAACATCCTTGGTGTTCAATTCCAGTAACTGCTAGGGGGTCTTTGGGAGGATTGCAGGATAATGGCCTAGTGCTAAAAAGTGCTTTATAAAAAGTGCTGTATATTACATACCTTGAACAATGCATAACATACGTACAAGATAGACTGGTATTCTTTACACTGACTATTCTGAACTAGTGATGACTACTATGATCCACACTTGTGTGTTTGCTTCTCATATTGACTCTGCCCTTGGTCATGTGACTTGCTTTGGCCAATGGGATTAGCAGAAGTGAAAATGGGGTAAGAGGTTGAGAGGTTTGTACATTGAATGTTGCTACTACTCTATAACCATTCTATGAGATCATCCAGCCTCCCTGTACATGACAGAATATAGAGAGAAGACTGGACTGCTTGGCCCTGCTGGGCCCAGCCCATAGCTGATCTTCCAGCTCAGAGCAACACATGAGCAAACCCAGATAAAAACAATGATGATAAACTAGCCAGTGAGCCCACAAATGGCAAGATACAAGAAACTGTGTCTGCTTTAAATCATTGAGTGTGTCGAAGTCGCTCCTCATTGTGGGACAAGTCACTACAACAGAAATTGGTGGGAGCTGGGTGTGACAAAAACAAAATCATCCAACATGTGGCTTGGGGATCAAATAGTGGGCACAGGCTGGAAGAGTGGTGAGGAATGGAAAAAGGGGCAACTCATATTGGTGAAGCCGTTGGGGAAACTGTCCCTGTAATAAAATTACAAACACAAAAAAGCTGATTTATGGTTCTGGCTACAGAGATTTCCAGATAAACCACTGATAGTGAAAAGAAAGACGTATACCTTAAAGAAGGGATGATTTTGTTTCCAAGCACAGCATTGGGGAAATAAGGAGGGCCTGAGACTTGCTGGGCTGGAAAGTAAAATTGTTAATTTCCATTTCCCACCCCCCATCCCCCCTTGCCTGCCCATAACAAAAGAGTCTCAAAGTAAGACATGATCTCAGGGTAAAGTTTCCTATGGTTGTTAAGATCCTTTATCAGAGACTGACAGACTTTGGAAGTACAGGCATTCTACCACTTGAGCTGAACCTCCAGACCTTTTTATTTTCATTATATTTGTTTGCTTGCTTTTGTCAAATAGGGTCTTCCTTTTTTTTTTTCCTGATTGTGAGTTTCTTGTTTAGAATCACAGGTATGTGTCACCATGTCTAACTATTTATTGGTTGAGATGGGGTTCTCACAAACTCTTTGTCTGGACTGACCTTAAACTTGAACTGTAATCCTCCTCATCTCTTCCTCCTGTGTAGCTAGGATTATAGGCATGAGCTACCAGTACCCAGTTTAAATGTATCCGTTCCTTTTTGCTGCTTTGTAAAATGCAGGTGGTGTACGGAGTGTGACTTGGTGGTGGAGTGCTTGTTTTAATACCTACAAGGTCCTTATCTTCAGCATTTCCAGAAAACAAAATGTGGCTACTAGATTTTAAAAAATACTTTTATGGTTCACACCTGTAACTTACAGTATATTTCTCTTGGACAGCACTGCAAATTGTGTCTAGTGAGGGAGTCAATAATAACGTAGATAGAAAACCTAGAGATTTTTTTGGTATCAAATTGGAATAATAGTTTACAATGATAGGAGAATCTGGGCTCCCAACTTTCTTGTCAGAAAGCATGCTGAGAAAGCTACTTAGTTGCAAAGATAGGACATTCATTTTCAAAATGAAAGGCCATCTGAGAAAACAGATTAAAGAACCTAGATGCTTGAGTCAAAAGCAGGGACAGACTCTCACCAAGGAATCTTGCCTGCTAGAGTAGAGAAATCTGACAATATGTGTGCAGATCTATTTCAGAATTACTACAGACCATTATTATCCCTGCCTACTTGTAGGACTCTGCTTTTTGAGCGGAAATATCTATCTTGGCCCAGTTTGTATACTAGTGTGGGATTCATATGAAAGTAGAACTTACAGGAAACAACAGAAAAAGAATTGGTAGGTTGGAAGGCAAGCTTCATATCTGGATGAAGAGCAGGTACAGATCAGAAGCTTTATCTGGGTGTTGGCTGCATGTAGATGGCCTCCTAGCCTGATGTATTAGAAGAGAATTTAGGGGATTTGAGAAGAATAAGTACATTCTGCTCAATAGACCAATGTAAATATTCTTTTCTGGAACTGGAGTTAGTGGATTCCAAATGAGGAGAAATTATTTGAAAATCTCATTATGAAGTAAAGTTTATTCTCAAGCCCATATTTCAAGAATCGTGCAGCTTTTGCTCGTGTCCTTTTGGTAAAACCTGTGATGAAAACCAAATGGAAGGAGACCATCTGAGCTGTTCCAGCAATCCTGGGGCTGCAATCACAAGAGAAAGCCTAGGAAAAAAGAAAAGAAAAAACAGCCATAGAACTAGTCAGTTAACCTAAAGACTATGAAAAAATAAAACAATACATTATTGTTGGTTTGAGCTACTATAGTTTAGGGTGATCTGTTCTGAAACAGCATTGAACTAAGATTATTTATCCATAATCTAACAAGAGTAATGTTAGCAGTTGTACAGGCTGTGGGATCTCCTGTAGTTAGAACATTGTGGCTACCTTATTCTTTATCACATGAGACTCTCCATAGAACTGCTCACAACTGTGCAGCTGGATTTCCCAAGAGTGCGACAGAGTGACCAAAACAGAAGCTGCAACATCTTTTAGAACCTGACAGCAGAGTTGACACATCTTTTCCTCTATCTCCTGTATATCTTAGTCCCTGAGAACAACACTGGTAGAGTCTGGAAGGGAACCATGTAGGATGCTAATATTAGGGGCTGTCTAGAAACTGGATACCACATTACCAATAAATGATCGAACATATTTTACATCCTAGTCTTCATTTTAGGAAGCCCAAAGAGGTTGATGTTTCTGCATTCTCCAGGATTGCTCTGATCTACTTTCATCATGAGGTCATCACTCAATTCTCATCTTACCCCACACCTTCCCTCTACCTTCTCCACTCCATTAGGCACAGAACCTAACATTGTAGTCTTTATTTCTCTGACTGGAGTAATCATTGCTGATGGCTAACTATATTGGTCCTCAGAAAGACCAAGGATTGGGAAGGAAATATTCAACAGTCAGTTCCCCAAACCTTTTGAAGAGTAGAACTATAGTGAATTCAGTTTGAGGCTGAGGAGACCAGCCTGGACTGTAAGGAAATAAGTACCTATGTTTGTTTCTGGTTCCCAAGAAAGGGAATCAATCAATTTCTAACTCATAAGAGCTATAAAGTATATGATATTATTTAACTTAGTGATTTCTTCTTGGGAAACAATACCTTTCTGCTATGGTCTAAATATTTGTGTTTTCCAATAAGTGGACCTTTAGAGGTGATTCCTGCAAGAGTTCAGAGGAGAGTAAGAGAAGAGAGCAGAGAGGGGAGGGAGAGAGCAGAGAAAAGAGGAATAGAAACAGCTATAGAGAAAGCCTCAGTATTCTTACAGAACGCTTAAGTGCTAATGAACCGAATGTTGGTAGAAATAAGATATTTAAGGCCAATCTGATAAGTAACCAGAGGGAATGAGGAGCGTGTTACTGGAAAATGGAGGAAAGACAATTATTGCTATAAAGGGGTAAAGAATGTGACTGAATCATATCCATGTTCCCACATTTGCATAAGGTAGAGTTTGTAAGTGATAGAACTGGATATCTGGCTAAAGAAATTTCTAAGCAAATTGTTGACATTGTGGTTTGGCTTCTCTTGATTGTTTATATTAAAAGATATGCTTAAATATTGGAATTGTTCATGAAAATAAAAGGAGAATCTAAAGATCTAGAAAATACCATCTTTTCCAGACTATAAAGAATGAGAAAGCAGACTGAGTGCCTGTGACTCATGCCTGCAATCAATCCTAGCTACCAAGGAGACTGAGAGCTGGAGGACTGAGATTCAAAGCTAGCTTTGGACCGAAAAGTCCATGAGATTACATCTCCAGAATGACCAGTAAAAAGCTAAACTGGAAGCATGGCTCAGCTGAACCAGCAAAGAAGCCCCTGAGTTCAAACCTCAATATGGGAGAGAGAGAGAGAGAGAGAGAGAGAGAAGAGAGAGAGAGAGAGAGAGAGAGAGAGAGAGAGAGAGAGAGAGAGAGAGAGAAGTTCTTTGGGGAAGAAGAATATCAATATCAGTGTGGCCAAAAAATCTGATAAGGAAGTCAATCAGCTAAAAAAAAAAAGTCAGTACCTACTGTCCGAGACAATGGAAAAATGGTTCTGAGGGCAATTCAGAAAACAGTGTTAAAATAATAAAATAGACCAAGTATATGTAGTGGATACATTGCTAAGACCAAGATCATACTATTCACTAGAACACAGGTCACTGATTTTTTTTCACATGAACACCATTCTTCCAAGAAATCATCTGTCTTTGAGACGAATAGAAAACTCTCATACCTTAATTGCAACCATAGATTCCAGTAGCTTCAAAACACCCTCTGAGACTCAACTGTCTCCTCCACCAAATCAACATCTTACATCTGTGTCCCAGCATTGTGAACATTATATGTTATGAATCAGGCAGGCTTTGGTGACTCACACCTCTAATCCAAGCTATTCAGGAGGCTGAGACCTAGTAGATGGTAGTTCAAAGTCATCTTGGGATTGTGAACATTATATGTTATGAATCAGGCAGGCTTTGGTGACTCACACCTCTAATCCAAGCTATTCAGGAGGCTGAGACCTAGTAGATGGTAGTTCAAAGCCATCCTTGGAAGGAAAGACCATAAGACTCCATCTCTGATTAACCAATAAAATGCTAGACTGGAAGTATGGTTCAAGTGGTAGAGCACCAGCTCTGAGCAAGAAAGCCAAATGAGAATGTGAGTTCAAACCCAGGTACAGGAATAACAACAAAAACAAAACCAACCAAACTACCAGAAACCGGGATGAGCCACCTGAAGACACTCTGTCTACTGTTAATTCGTTTAAAATCAAGACATCATTGGTGGAGTCATGATGGAATAAATAAAACATCCTGAGCTTTGGATTCTAACCTATATTGTTTTCTACCTCTGACACATTAAATAGGTTAACTCTTTATGACCCTCAGTTCTTCAGCTTTACAACAGATATTTCTATTTTGCCAGGTTCTGATGGTTTTAGTCTCTTCTGTTTTGCTGCCTCAAACCTCCAATTATTTCACTATTATTTTTTCAATGTCAAAACAAGAGAACCCATTGAAACTGAAAAATAAGTTAAGGCCACATCAAAGAAGCTCACACTTGAACAATTTTTCTCCAATTCACAGAGTGAGAAAAGTAGATTAAAAATCTCAGGGAATAGGGTCTCAGTGCATTGCTGAAGTAAACCAATGAACTCTCCAATGGCTCTGGCGCTGAGGATGATTTGAGCCCTTTTATGGTGTCCCTTAGTCTTGTGAGACAAGACTCACAAATGGAGGAGTTGCCTAAGGATTAAAAACAGTAGGAGAAAAAATATAAGAAGATTTCTCAAAAACAGTCTAGGACATTGTTCATGATGTGTGGATCCCAAAGGTAAACAGCTTAGAGATATTTTGTGAGTTACTTCTAACAGTTCTAAGAGTTCTACCTGATAAAATAGAGACCATCTCTGACAGAGAATCCCTCTTCCTTCTAGCCTAGTTCCAGGAAATACAGCCGCTGAAAGTCAAGGACAGGAAAAGAACAAGCCTACACACTCCTGACTCCTAAGGCTTGAGTCTCCAGAAGCAGCCTATCTTGGAAGCAGAAAACATTCTGCTGCTGAGAATTAAAGGCAGCCCTAAATAGCAAGGGGAAAAGCAGGATGCAAAGCTCTTGTTTATAAACAAAGACCAAGGGAAATGTCAGCTGCCAGACCTTAAAGACAAACATGACAGGCCACCTGTAGAGAGAAGTCACAGGCAATAGAGGAAGTCCTTTGGTCTTCCTGGTGGTGTCCAGCAGACCTTTCCAGACTTTATAGAAGAGCAGCAGAGTTGAGAAGGCCAGAAGGGCACCCTCCTAGATCTGTCTTCTTTTTGGCCACCGTTCAGTTCAACCCCATGAGCCCTGATATCTCATCATAGGCTATGGTGAATGACTTGAGCAGGTGAAAGGTTGAGCCTCACTTCTTTCCTGTAAAATGGGGGCGGGGGTCCTAATAATCCCTAGCTCACAGGACAGGTGTGAGGTCTAAACTAGATTAGGAATTTGCAGCCTCTAGCACAGACCCACGGCTCACGTTAGATGCTGCTGTTGCTTTTGATGTCTCCCTCCCCTTTGTCATTTCAGCTCTGGCAGCATTTCCTAATCAGAACCCTGGAGACAGGCAGAGCTAACATCTTCCAGAGTGGGGAAAGGTGTAACGTACCGGAAGCAAGAGGAAGAGCAGGGAGAAGTGAAAAGAAAGAACATGTGCTGGAAATAAGGAGGCTGTCACATGTGTCAACCTTGCCTCTGGGTCTGTCCACAGACCAGCTGAAACAGCAGGGCAAGGGACTGACCTGTGGGGAGGTCTGCTGGTGCTTGCTGGGCTCTGAGACACTCAGGTCTGAGCTGAGCAAAGAAGGTCCCTTGGGAGACACACACAGAAGAGCCCCTGGCAGGAGAGGGACTCTACCCCCACTCTACTCACTCCCACCCCCAGCCAACCTCACTCTCAAGGGTTTGGGGGAAGGGTAGGGCAGAGAAGGTATTTGTCCCTCCCTAGAACCTAAACACCCTCCCACCCCACCCCAGCACCTGATTTACCCTCAGAACTCAAAGGTCACAGACAGGATCCAAATCTGGTATCAGCACACTGACTGTGCCTGGATTTTATGAACACTTGAGCCAAGCAGGGAAGCTGGAAAGGTATGACTTCTTTCTAGCAGGTGTCATTCCAACTGGACAATGTATATTTATTCCCGTAGGTTAAATGCACAAGCAATTCAGACAACCAGGCTCCTAAGGCTACCTTAAGAGCCTGTTAAAAGGTTAGTGAAAAGGAAAATCAGCGTGATTGTATACATGTGTGTATATATATGCACCAACGCACACATATACAATTATACTACATGTAGATTACATAGAGTATGTGTAGAACATTTAGAACATATGTGCATGTATATACAGTGTGTATGCATATGCAGATATATTTTTTTCCAGGACTGTCTGGAAGACAGAGGTGCTGATTGATATTTGCAGAAAAACAGTTATTGAGATACATTTTTATGTATTTATTTTTAAATTTTATTGTAAAGGTGATGTATAGAGAGGTTACAGTTACATAAGTCAGGTAATGAGTACATTTGCTTTTGAACAGTGTCACCCCCTCCCTCAATCTCTCCTAGTTTTTCCCCTCCCTACTTCCTTCCAGCTTCCCCCCAAATTGTATAGTCCATTTCCATCAGAGTGACTAGTGTATTTCACATGGAGGGACACAGACTGAACAAATTCAGCAGAGATGCATTTTAAATAATTTTAAAAATTATTTAATTTTTAAATGAATTTTTAAATAATAATTTTAAATGCATTTGTCTATAACTCAGCACCCAGCTCTCTCTCTTCTCTGTGTGGGCTTCCATGGGTCGATCTGTTCTATCTCTCTGCCTCTCTCTTCTTCTCTCATAAATATGCATACAATGGTAAACATTAGATAAAGAAAAGAATGCAATGATACAATTAAACTATATATTCCCCGAGAATCAACTCCCTGGTAGCCAACACATGAACTACATTTGCTTTTAAAAAGGAGACCCAAAACTGTTCAAAAAACCCTGTTCTAGTCTCTCCTCCATTCTCTTTATTCTTCCCTTCCTTCTAATACCATGTATCATATTTCACACTTAGAACCACTTGGGATTTAGTTATAACAAACTCAGTAACAACTCACCTCATTCACTTTATAGCCTCTTGTCTACTTCTACTAAATCATATCACTCATAAAAGAGGTGCGTGAACCCACAATACATAAATGGTTATGTCTTTTTCTGTGACCAGAGGGTGAGCATTTAAAGAAGGTTAATGTACCTACCGCCCACTTCTTAATATTTCTCAGACTCTTAGCCTCCTTTAAAAGAACATGGCGGTATCTTTTAAGAAGCCATTGTTGGATCTTCAAACACTTGAAACACAATGTTTCAAAACAGTGCTTGTCCTCTGGCCAGATTGGCATCTGTGATTTGGTGTTCTTAGTGAAGGTGGGAGTGACTCTGGTGCAGGACACACACACACACACACACACACACACACACACACACACACACACACGTGCGTGTGCCAAAACAAGAAAGTCCAGAGAGTAAAGGCACAAACTCCTCAAGATGTGATTTCCTTCCTAGCTCTATTTCAGTGGCTAAACCATTGGACAACCTAATACATCATCTCTCCAAAAAAGGAATTATGGCTCAGATAGTCTTCCACAGAAGAACTAATGCTTATATTATCCTGAGTCGCCTTCTATTCAGAAATCAGATTATTTAAACCTATGAGTAATTCTACTGTGCCCAATATACTGACATTTACCTTCAGATTATATTTGATGGAAAGCCAAAGGTAAGATCACTCTTTTCCTACCTGTTGCTGGAGCCACCAGGAGCTGGACTTCTGCTTTCACAATAGGGAAGGAGTAGGCTCAAGGTTTAATCTTCACCAGAACCCTTGAGAGTGAAAAAAAAAAATAGTTGCTATGAGCAAGCAGACAGTTTACTCCCAGCCAGTTCTTTCTTCTTCCCATGGCTTGTGAGGTACCAGAGAAGGCTACTCAAGAAAGGCTGTCTGGGGGAAAGGGGACTGAGTTTGACAAAAGGGAAAAGAGAAGCCAGGGCTTCCCAGGGCAAGAGTAAGTTCATGAAGTCCTGAAGTTCCTTCAGGAAGCAAAGCTCTCTTTTTTCCCTACTTTAATTTCTCATAGAAAAGACTTGCCAGTGCATTACTCATATAATTGCTACGTTTTCCCCCTTCACACACAGGAGACATACTTTTTGGGCAGGCTTCCAGATTTCTGATGCATGCCTCTACCTGTCTGTATGGATATCACTGGGCCTGGGAAAATGGAGCGGAGCAACCTGCCTGCCTGGAGGGAGGACCCAGACTAGACTATTAATCACGTTCTTGGATAAAGTATGCTAGAGAAATTGAGCAGGGTTGGTATGAGCTCTGTCCATCCAGCTTGCTTTTTACTCACGCAATTACCTGGCTAGGGTTCAAAGCACTTCCAACTAGACCAATAGTTACACTTTGTCAAGCTTTGACTTGTTTCCCCCAAAGAGGAAAGGATTACTATCCCTGGAGGAATGTGGTTTGCTTACTCTGCGAAGTCAATACAAGAAACTCAAAGATACTGCATGGACAATTACAGTTTCTTTAAGTTTAATGCCATGAAACAGCATTGAAGAAGACATTTCAAAGGAAAGGCAAGCATTTCAGAGGTTCTATGTTTGATTTATTCCTAGTTTCTAAGAAGGTCACAAGTAGAAAGAGAAAAGGACTAGGGGAGGAATTGAGATATCTTGGTTTGACTATTCAGCATCTGTATAACTCATGTAAGCTGTTTTCTAAATAAGTCTGGGAAGACTGACTATTGGGAAGATCTGTGCAGCGCAGCACCATCTCTCATTCTGACATGGTTTCCTTTTTGTTCTTGTGTCAAATCTTTGGTTTTCTTTGGGGAAAATCACCCTTTCTTCAGCTGGTCTGGGAAAAGTTGTTACCATTTCCAGACTACCAGTCATTACTGCAGTGGGAGCAGAGCTAGGGTTCTGGAACTTTTGCTGAGAAAAGGCACTGTCATTTGGTTGTAGCTGTCACTTATAGATCTTGATCCTAAGGCTGATGATGAAGAAGAATGAAGAAGAGGGGCCTGTCTTAGAGGAAAAGAGGGCTTAGAGATGCTAAGAGGCCAAGTCTTGAAAATATTATTTGAAGACTTAGTTCAGCTGTGACTATAGCCAGGATTTCCCTTGGATTTCTTTTTTTTTTAATTGTCAAGGTGATGTACAGAGGGGTTACCGTTACATAAGTAAGGTAATGACTACATTTCTTGTCAAACTTGTTACCCTTTCCCTCATTTTTCTCCTACTTTCTCCCCCCAACCCCTCTTCCAAGCTGTAGATACATTGGAAATAGGGAAGGGAAGGGGAAAAACAGAGTGCTGAGACAAAGGACAAGGGGAGAGCCAAACAACAGAGATATACACAAGACAGTATGTTGGGTTGGAAATGATCTATTCCCTTGGATTTCTAAAATACATGGCTTTCAACTTAAGTCCACTCAATTAGATTTCTGATAAATGCACTAAAAAAAGTCCAGTTAATATGAAAGGCTCTTTATACCTAACATCACTTCTTTTTAATATTCATAACCACAACAGTATGAGTGTTGGGGAGGGGAGCAGAAGCAATAAATGAGTTTCCTTTATGATTTATTCTTGGAAATGTTTTTTTTTTAAGGCTAAGCCAGCATAGTACAGAGATGTAAAAGGAAAATGGGTTCTGGTGAAAGATTTGAAAACTCCTTATTGTTTCTCTGAATACAGTTCTTTGTGAAAAATTCAAATAATGAACAAAGGTGAACCATACAAAATGTGAGGCATGGAAATCCCCTACAACGTAATCTCCCCTAAATAAGCATGCATAACATTTTAGTAGCTTGCCATTTTAAAAGGTATTCCTCAGGGCAGGAGAGGCTGGCCAGGGCTGGTTAGAAAAATTCAGGATGTTGGCCTCAATCCAGTCTTAGATTTAAAGACTGAAGAGCATTGATTGGCTCAATGTTAAGTTCTATAGACATTTTTTTTCCCTCCTATAGTCACAGCATTGGGAAGGGGGAATGTAACTTGTCAACTTTTTATTTTACAGATTTTATAATAAAAAGTCATACATAAACACAATGAGCCAGAGATGATGTCAAAATCCTTTATGGTTGTTATATCATTATTATTGTTATTTGCAGTACTGGTATTTGAACTAATTGGCAGGTACTCTACTACTTGAGCCATACCTCCAGCCATTTTTGCTTTAGCTACACACACACACACACACACACACACACACACACACACACACACACATACACACACACACACACATATATATAAGCTATATCTATCTCTCTCTATATGTGTGTTATATATATATATTGTGTGTGTGTATATATATATATATCTCTATATACACACACTATATATACATATACATATATATATACATATACATATATACATATATATATATATATATATATATATATATACATACACATACACATTGCCAATGCTGAGGCTTAAACTCTAGGCTTGAGCGCTGTTCCTGAGCTTTTGTGCTCAAAGCTAGAGCTCTACCACTTGAGCCACAGTTCCACTCCCACCTTGTTGTGGTTATTTGGACATAAGAGTCTCATGGACTTTTCTGTCCAGCATGGCTTTGAACCGTGATCCTCAGATCTCAGCCTTCTGAGTAGCTAGGATTATAGGAGTGAGCCACCAGTGTCCAACCTTTAGTTATATTTTGAATAGGAACTTGTGCTTTTTGCCAGGCTAATCTTGGACTGTGAGCTTCCTACCTTACCTCCCAAGTAGAAGGGTTTATAGGCCAGCACTAAGACATCTGGCTAAATATCCTTATCAAACACAAGCAATTCATTTATTGGGACTGTATGCCAATTAGAAAGGTGATATTAGATCCATAATAGACACTATGCACAACTCTAGCAGGACATGGACCACAACAGAGCAACATTTTCCATCCTGAGTATCCTCAGAACCATCAGAGGTGATCGCGTTCACAAATGCAAATTCATACCCACACTTCTGTTTTAGAAGTAACTCTGGACAAGGACTAAGAATTCGTATTTTTAACAGTGCTTGGGAATGTCTACACCTACATACCTCTCCAGAAACTTTTGCCATTATTGCCCCCCAAAATAAAAATTAACAAGGAATTTATGGTACTCAGACAGTCTTAAAACTTCCATGTGTTTTCTCTTAATACTGTAAGTGGAGCATCTATTTATACCATCAAGGTATTGGTTTTTAAGGACTGCAAGATCAAAACTTCTGGACTGATATGACAATGTATGTTTAATGACAAAAAATGAAAAGAGGAATTATTCACATCTACAGTATAAGGACAAACATCCTCATACCACCAGAAACTTTGTGTGTATGTGTGTGAGAGAGAGAGAGAGAGAGAAAGAGAGAGAGAGAGAGAGAGAGAGAGAGAGAGAGAGAGAGAGAGAGAGAATATACTAGGGCTTGAACTCAGACCCTGGGCACTGTCCCTTAGCTTTTTCACTCAAGGCATAGGTTCCTCCAATTGAGCTACACCTCCATTTTCAGCTTTTTACTGGTTTGTTGGAAATAAGAGTCTCTTAGATTTGTCTGCCTAAGCATACAGATCTCAGTGCTCAGATCTCAACTTCCTGAATAGCTGGAATTACAGCTGGGAGCCACGCACTGCTCAGCTCAGAATCATCATTTTGAATCATCACTTTTAAAGTATCTTGTGATTGGGCCTAAAAACAAACAAAGCTCAGACCAGGAAAGAGATCAGTACAATTACCCATGAAGAACCAAAAAAGAAATATAACTCCTGTGGGAATAAGTCTCTTCTTGTTTTCTCTATATTTCTCCTCAATGCCAGTTATAACAAGTATACAGCCTCATAGATGTCTGCAGAGTTGTGAATGAAAACACTAGTACATTAAAAGCGCATAGCAATTCCACATGGGAATCTGTGGCACAGAGCTTGCTGCCCTACACTGCACCATGCTTAGTGCCCAGATGCCCTTCTTTGCCCATCTAGACTCCCAGAAAGAAAGTGATGGTGCTTGTAAAGATAGCTGGCACTTTAAAGGACAGTCCAACAAGAATGATCTGGAATCTTTAAGATGACCTCTTAGAAGTATATTTATATGCTTCTTGGAAATACCTCTGCTTGACTGCTGTACAAATGCTCTGGGCTCTGATTTGCTCCCTTCAGGAAAGTTAACTGGCTGTGGGATGAGAACTGAACTAATAAACACCCGTCTTTAAAGTCAGGAGTCAAGCCAGTTTTCCTGCAAGAATTCATAAGAAGTGGTACGGTCTCCCTTGGTATGGAACACTCTTAAATATCTTAGCCAAAATATCTGAATACTAAGATGAGACCTCCACACTGCACCTGCCAACCTTAGGTCAGGTCATCTCTGCAAATAAACTCCCATGGAGGTGAATTGTGATGAAGGAAAAAGGCCTGGAAGGCCTCCTCATCCCTTTGGGGGTTTCTCTTGAACCTGATGTTTGGTGACCAGTACTTGGCAATGTATCCCATTGTGTTCTAACAATCCCATTGTGTTCTTCAAGGACATCCAAGGGTGTGACTTAAGCACTTAGTTTATTCTCTTTGAGAGCATAGCTGTCCATAGGCCCCAGAAACTCCTTCCCCAGGAGACTGAACGCAGCCTTTCATTGCCTGAAGTGTAGCTTTGTCTGAGTCAACCGGAACATCTATTTCAGAGGCTGTATTTCTAAGTTTCAATACTGAAACTCTAGTTTTGTTTTGGTTTTTAATTAAAAATAGCTTTAAACCCCAAATCCCAAAAAATTTAACCTATGGTCAACAAAAAAAAAAACATGGCATTTGCCCTACTTTAGGGAGAGTGTGAAATCTTTTTGACTTCACTGGAGTTGGGTGAGAAGAAAAGATGGCATAGATATGAGAAACATATCCATAAGCCATTCTACTTTCCTTCTATGGTGCAGAGACAGAAATGTCAAAACTACATTTCCCAGGCTTCCTTCCAGACAGTATTTGGTTTAAAAATCAATTCTCCAATGAGATGCACTTTGGGAGATCTGAAAGACAGAAATGAAGAAATCTTGTTTTTCCCATGTCTTCTCTGTTGTGGACAAAAAGGTTTGTGCAGCAGGCGCTATGCTACATAGCAGAGGGCCTGGGGTCAATCTGTAGCTGGCTATAGGATTGTTGAGTGTCTATTCTGGTGGTTTTGGTGACATTTCCCTGACTGATGCATTGAAGCTAAGATAGTGTGTTTTAAAAGACAACAGGCCCAGCAGTGGGCTCCAGAAGGAAGTTTCAGGAGATAGAGAAGGTTTGCTGGCAGGTCACTTAGCAATTCTGAGAATCATCTGGAGCCCCAGCCTTGTACTCCAGCCTCCAGCCTTTCCACAATTCTGAATGTGCACAATTCCCTTTGTTAAAGTCCTTTCTCATTTAGAAAACCAAATAAATTCTGCCTCTTGTGATTGATGTGCGTTCTAATTCACACACAAGTCTTGAGATTTTCCAGGCAGTGTCTAAAAGTTTCCAGACACTCATTAAAGTATAGCTAATGATATTGTTTCTACTTACCTCTTATCATAGGTAATCATTTCAAGATCTGGAATTAAAATAAAGATATATTTTTAAGTGGAAAGGTTTAATCCTTTCTTGCAGACATAGAACACCTTATATTTTCAAGGCACAGTTCTAAATTTCAAATGCTACCATAACACAGAACAATAGAAAGAGCACAGGGTTTATAAGAGAATTGAATTCTCACTCCACCCTACCTACATTGCCTTGCATAATTCACTTAATCTCTTCAAATCTCAGTTTTTGTGTCCCCTGGTTAGAAGGTAAATCCTAAATGAGCAGAGACCTCAACTCTTGTTTGTTACAATATCTCCAGTATTCAAAACAGTAATGGATGGATAAAAGATATTCAACAGGTTTTATTCAATGAATAACTGAATGAATGAATGACTCTTCCAATCTAAAATCCTTGAGGATAGTGGTTTAAAGAAAAACACTTTCTAAAATGAAGCCATTATCGACATCAATCAAACAGTTCAGGGCAACTAAATTAAAATATAATCTAAATAAAATATATCTGTTTCCTTTTTGTTCATTTGTGTCTATATTGGGGCTTAAATTCAGTCTCTCATGCTTTCACTCAGCTTTATCTCTAATTAATTACAAAAAAAGCTGGAAGCGACAGTATGGCTCAAGTGGTAGAGCTGTACCTTTAAGCACAAAAGCTCTGGGACAGCACTCAGGCCCTAGGTTCAAGTCCCTGGGAGTAGAGATAAGCCTCTGAACCCTTCCTTCAGTCTCCTTTGCTTGAGGATGAGTTTTGTTCCAGGAACATGAATTAAGATAGTTCTTGGGTCATTTCGCTTAGCATCATCTTATATGGTCATATGTACATAACTTTTGACCTTTTCTGCTTCCCCTAGATGTATACTAGTTATTGCAAATAAGGGAAACCATGGGACCTATGTTTCTTTGGGCCTGGCTTACTTGACTTAATATATTTTCCAAATCTTTCCATTTCCTAACAAATGAGGTGGTGTCATTCTTTCTGATGGAGGCATAGAATTCCATTATATATACATAATATATACATATATATGTGTGTGTGTGTGTGTGTGTGTGTGTGTGTGTGTGTGTGTGTGTGGTATATATATGTATATATATATCACATTTTCTTGATCCATTCATCTACTGAGAGGCATATGGATTGGTTCCATATCTTAGCTATAGTGAATAATGCTGTGATAAACATAGTTGTGCTGGTAGCTTTAGTATGGCCTTATAACCCCTGTTTTTACTGTATTTGATTCTGGTGCCTTGCATTTTATATGTTGTATATACATTTTTCTACTTTAGGGAGGGGAAGGGAAATAACACAATGCTGAAACAAGGATACAGGTTGACGCATTATAATAATGAGATGTATAAGACACTATGTTGAAAATGAACTTTACAACTTTTGGGGGAGGAGGGAGGAGTTGGGGAGGTGAAAAGGGAAGGGATAGTGTGGGGGGGAAGAAGGGGTAACAATGCTCGATAAAAATGTACTCATTACCTAACTGTAACCCTCTGTAAAGTATCTTTACAATAAAATTATATATATTTTTTTAAAGGATAGTTCTTGGGCTATCTTGAAGGGAAGGAGTAGCTTTCAGTCAAATGTGAGCATCATCTGCCTGACACTATGCTCTGGGGCTGGTCCCAAAAGAGGCTTGCATCCTACCATGTGCATGACATAAACCCCAGACTTAGCATTTCAGGCAGTCAGCACATAGCTGTAGGGAGCATCTGGATTTGAGCCTGAAGTAGGTAAAGCTGGATAATTCCATTAGAAGTAGCATCCCTTTTATGTCATGGAAATACTAATCAAGTTCAGGTTGTCAGCCTTTGCTAGACATATTTTTCTTTTCTTTATTGACATGATCTTCATTCTTCAGTCTCTGAAACTTCCAAGTCCTTTGAACAAAATGTAAGAGATGAGATTCCTGTCACCAGACTGCCTGCCTTCTGCTATACCCTGAAGGGAAATATAATTATAAATTATAAAACACAATTTCAGCAAACAAAAGAAAACATGATACAAATTAGGGCTGGTTCTTGGCAAAATGAAAAGGGCCACTCTGCATATGTCCAAATCTGTTACTGACTTATTGTCTCAATGGCTCACTTCAGAAAGCATTTGGAGAAGTCCACGTGCCAGAAAGCCCTCTAAGTCTTTCCAGCTTTTAGGCCAGAGACTGAAGGATTCTTTTGACAGTTCCAGCCATACTGATCACTTTTCAGACCTTGAGATGTCACTTGCCCACAGTCTAAGAACTGTAGTAAAAGTCACCTTGGGTGATCAGAGGAAACATGAACTGAAAGAACTTAACCTGGAACTCAGATGACATTGACTCATGAGAGATATCTATCTCCGTATACCTTGTACAAATAGTGCACACCTAATTAGCACTTTCACTCTTTCAGGGTTGTATCTTTAAGGAGGTAAGCTTCATTACATGAGTAGAATGATGACTGCGTGAGTCAAGATGACACTCTCTCAGCAATCTAGGATTCTGGCTTTAAGAGATACCCTCCAAATATTCACTCTTGCCTTTAGCATTGCATATGAGCCTTCACAGGAATTACCTTTCAAGTCTGTGCATTTCACATACTGGTTGGGGATCCATTTGCTAAACAATGGGGGAAATGTGAGTTGCAACCCTTACCACAATACCATGATACCCCTACCATCACATTATGACCCCCACCTCCTGTAGCAACTTTATACAGTTCTGCTTTCAAGTACAGTGGAAGAATTGGCAGATGATTACAGAATTTTCAAACCTGTGTTCCAACATTTTTAAACCTGTTTGATTATTTTCCATAGAGCAGGCATATATAGTAATAAAAACAACTGAAAGAACACTGAAAGAGCTGACACTCTTTCCTCATATTCTTTCCCAATTGTTAGTCATTGTTCTCTGCCTAACCACTACTATCCCCAATAGTCTCAGATTTTCAACAACCTCCTCAATTACTGAGTATCAATTACCCCATAAATACACAGCTATGTGGCAACTGTGCACCCTGGAATCCCAAAACATATGTGCTGTCTTTCACTACTCTGCTCTTGTTCCCAGAACTGTCCGTTCATAGGTCCTTGGCTCTATCTCCTACTCTCCATTCTGTCTGCCAGGCATTGGCTACATACAGCTCAGTTGTGCTGTTTCCACAGCCTTCTTCCTGGCCTCCTTGACTTCAGTGATGCACTCCTGCCCCCAGCCTGCATCCTGGAACCAGACTGGTCTTGGCCCTGTCACTCCTTCCTCTCTAGGATAGACAACTCATTGTGGAGCATATCAAAATCCAAACTCCTTTGTTTGACTTGTAAAGCTTCCATAATCTCACCACACCCTATCTATTCAATTTTCTTTCCCACAAAGAGCAATCCACACCCACTGAACCAGTCCAGCTGTTATCTTAACTGTAGAAGCAGCAACCACATGCCACTACAGCTACCAATTTCCCACCTTAGAGACCTTCCCATTGCTCAGGTCTCCAGCTAGCTCTACTTTTCCCACCACAAAAGGCCCAGCTCAAGGGGCTGGGAAGGTGGCTCAGTGGTAGAGTGCTAGCCTTGAGCTGAAGAGCTGAGGGACAGCGCCCAGGCCCAGAGTTCAGGCCCCATGACCGGACCCGCCCCCCCAAAAAAAAGGCCCAGCTCAAGTCTAAATTCTATAATCAAACAGTCCCAATTGTTATATAGTACAGCCATCAGTCTTTCTTACTTTCTAATTCCATTTACAGATTATTAAGAGCTATATAGCAATCATGATGAGCCAATCTCTGCTGAACTTCTTACACGTTAGCCTCTCTTAGGATAAATAGTTTTATTATTCCCTATTTACAGATGAAGAATCGCAGACACAGGGAAAGCAGTACATATGCTCTTGTTTGCAATTTCTTCCACTTGTTTCCCTGATCTTTCTAATTAGTTTTCCACTTCATTGAATGCAAACACTAAGCTTCATATTTATTCCACCTTTCCCACATGACCAGCAGAGTGTTGAGTATATTATTAGAGATCAGTTGGTGCTGTAAGACATTTATAAATAATGTTAATACTTTTAATATTTTTATGCTGCAAAAGTCATACTATTTTTATAAAGTGGGCCGATAAATGTTATATGAATACTTTTGAGCCCAGTGATTAATGGTTTGGGGGAGCCTAGTGTATAATAATGAGTGTACAAATCATTCTATGTGGTTCTATGTTACCCTCCTCGCATCCCATATATTTGAAATATAAAAGATGGAAAAGCACAGATGAGCTGCCAGCAATTAATGACAGAATTAACTAGTGTTTTTGGAGAGTAACAGGGAAGGGGTTACTGGCCAATATCTGGATCTTGCAATGTTATTAAAAAGCAGGTAACAGGAAGATTTTCCCAAGTAATCATGTATTTCACTGTAAGATTACAGGTTCCCTCCAAACATCTTCCAGCTAATTTGTTTTTAATTTGAACAACTGGGGTGGGTATAGCTATAAATTCAGCAAAGACAAATATCACTATAGCACTGTAAAGAAGGGAAATTTTTTATGATTTTGAGTACAGCTTTAGTATTTCCTATCAGTTGTAATTATTTCTTAAATTCATCAAAGGCATAATTTCCAGTCTCACCCCATATCCATTCTATGGAGCACACTACCTGTAAGAATTCACAATGGAATTCATGAGATTCCTCTTTCCTCTCATTTTAAACCAAAACTTCAACAAAAGCCAAAATCAATAGAGATTAAAAAATCTATTTCAAAATTCTTACATTGGCTCAAATGAAACTTATGAATTCCTAAGCAAACTCATAAGCAATGAAAAAAACAGATTATTTTTAACCAGCTATCAGATAAGAAAACTTACCTTCTCAAACTCATCCTG
Source organism: Dipodomys spectabilis (assembly GCF_019054845.1). Classification (NCBI taxonomy): domain Eukaryota; kingdom Metazoa; phylum Chordata; class Mammalia; order Rodentia; family Heteromyidae; genus Dipodomys; species Dipodomys spectabilis. Next base: position 15,933,775 of record NW_024870719.1, on the reverse strand, counting down.
CTTTGCATTTCCCCTAACTACTGACTTCAAACTGATATCCATGTCTTTCTGTTGGAAAAATAGTCTAATGGGCAAAAAAAGAAAACCATTTATATATCTTGCCCCTTTAGTTTCCTAAAGCTTCAGCTTATTAAAATGTCCTCATTACCAGCCCACGCCATGTCTATTTCCCACCTGATCCCATCATCATTTAAGTGTCAGAGATAAACTCGCTTGAGGAAGAGTCTGTTGGAGAAGGGGTTTTCAAACTAAAACCACTCACTTCAGAAAATATTATTTCATATGAATGATAAGATTTTATATATTCCCCCTAATAGCAGAAAAATTACCAGTTCATTATGGAGATGCTGGAATATACGTCTTCCTTCTCAATTAGTTGCTGGGCATCTAATTTCAGGTTTTCAGACCTAAGTAAATCTCATTTCAACAACATATGCCAGTTTTTACATATACTTTGGCAATACTAAAGATCATATATGTATATATATATATATATATATTTACTTATATAGCCTTCAATATTGTTATACATATGACAATACTGAAGACAGATTTTATATATGTATATATAACAATATTGAAGACATGTTTTATATATATTTCTTTGACACTGTTATATATGACAATATTTGACAGGTTATATGTATATAAAATATATTGAAGATAGGTTATATATATATATATATATATATACACACCTATATATATATATATATATATATATATATACCTATATACATACACCCATATTCACAGCTCTTAGGATTGAATATTTTATATTTAATGGACTCTATTGTTTATTGCTAGTCATTGTTCTCCTTTTTTTCTGAGCCCCTCATGCCTATTCACAGGATGACCAACTGGATGGCAAATTGAAATCGTTCCTTCAAGGCAGGATTGGGCAGGGTATGTTTTCTCCCTTTCTACAAGTCTAAAATACATTTCTTCCATTTTGCATATATCCATCACTGGTAGACCCAGGATTCTACAAATATAGCCTGTTTCCTAGAACAAGATTATTTTAGCCTTAATGGCTGAGAAGTTTGTATCCGGTTTCCCTGTTGGTAACTTGGTTATTTGCTTTTGTTCAGATGTCTATAGGATTATTTTCTTGTTTAAAATTATTTTTTAGGAAGTGGTGCTGCGGCTCAAGTAGTATGCTTGCCTTGAGCTGAAGAGCTCAGGGACAGCCTAGAGCTCAAGCCCCACAACCAACAAATATATACATACATACATACATATATACATATATATATATATATTATGTTTAAAGGTGATATAAAGAGGGGTTACAGTTATATGTCAGGTAAAGAGGACATTTCTTTTTGGACAATAGGATTCCTTTCTTTAACTTGGAAACTCAAAACATTTTTTACAAGGTATGACTGTTTACTCATGATTCTAGTGGTTTTAACTTCATCTCAGATCTCCTCAGCTCAAGAAAGTTTACCATAGGTTTGGCTGTTGTTTTAGGGTTTGTTCGGTTTATTCATTTGGGTTTTTTGTTCCTTACTTTGTCGTCAACTGTATAGTCGCTTCTATATTGGCTGCCTTCACTGTCAGTTCAATGTCTGTCATTCTTTCTCACATAATCTTTACAAATCTTCTGTCATCCTGTGCTGTGTTCTCCCAATGGTCACTGACTCTGTCTCATTGTGGCCCTGCATGGCTCATCATCTTTTTTTATTTTTTTTAATTTTAATTTTATTTTATTTTATTATTGTAAAGATACTGTAAGAGGGGTTACAGTTCCATGAGTAAGGTAATGAGTACATTTCCTAGTGAGCATTGTTACCCCCTTCTTTGTTTTTCCCCCACCTCCCCAATTCCTCCCCCTACCCTGGTTGTAAAGTTTATTTTCAACAGTGTCTTGTACACCTCATTGTTACAATGGGTCAACCTGTATCCATGTTTCAGCGTTTTGTTATTTCCCTTCCCCTCCCCAAATTAGAAAAATGTATATACAAGATGCAGGGCACCAGATACAGTGACAACAGGAGGTATACCATCGGGGAAGAACATACAAAAGAAACACACACAAAAATCATAGTACATATAAAACAACAATGACAAAGAAAAAACCTCTTGTGTCCCTATCTTGGGGTTCTTTTCACTTAGCATCATCTTATATGGTCATATATACATAGCTTTTGACCTTTTCTGGTTGTCTGGTAAGATTATACTAGACATATACTAGTTATTGCAAATAAATGGCCCATCATCTTAAGGATACCAAGCACACTTCTCTAAAACATTCCTTTTTCTGAGATTTTTCCTTTTTTTTTTTTTCTTTTTTAATGTTCCAAGACTGGGGTTCAAACTCAGTATCTGATGGTTTTATTCTTTGGCTGGTACTCTACTACCTGAGCCATGCCTCCAACTCCAGAAGATTTATTTTCTGAGATATCATCTTGCTTCAAATTTTAATGGAAAGGCCTCCTTTTCCTTATCTTGATATATTCATTTCTTAGGTGCCCTTTGAGTATTTTTCCATCTCTTCATAGTAGAAAAGAGAACAGCATGTTCAGGGCTGGTGGTTGCCAAAAGACAGTGTTGGCAAAGTCTTCATGCTCTCTTACTTTCCTCTGGGCACAAGCAAAGCCAATTTCAGGAAAACACTGAAGAATATCTCCCTATTTCCAGAGTCTATGAGCTATTTACCTCACTCGAGTGTCTGAGCATTAAGCCGGAGGGCTTCTCTGATTCCAAGTTCTATGGTTTCTGAATTGTAGAAGAAGACTCAGTGGTATCCTATTGTTCTGTTTTAGATGATAAAAGTCCATGTGCCTTTCCACCATGCCCTGCTCTCACCTTCTTCTTGCCTGATAGAGGCACTTATTCAAGCCCATTCTGGGGCTTGAACTCAGGGTCATGGTGCTACTCCTTATGTTCTCACTCAAGGCTGGTGCTTTACCACTTGAGCCACACTTCCAGATCTTTTCAAAGTGGTTAACTGAAGATAAAAGACTCACAGACCTTCCTATCCAAACTAGCTTCAAACTGAAATCCTCAGATGTCAGCCTCATGAATAGCTAGAATCACAGACATGAGCCACTAGGGTCCAGCAATCAAGGAACTTTCTAACCCACAGCCATTCTCGATTCTAGAAGGATTCTATGCTTTCTTTATACATTCCTTTTTGGCATTTCATGGGTAGTTTGGCTAAAAGTTTTGTAGGAAGCATTCCAGTTATTACCTGTCCTGCATATGGACTTAACACATCTGTCAATAAGAATTATAAAAGCTGGCAGCTAGAATAATACAGATAATCTATAACACACCTGTACTAAGTCTTAAATGTAATGCGAAGGTAAAGCGATTTTCTCATAGCTTTAAAAGACATAAAAATAATGTAATATCCAAACAGCACCATAATGTTCTATGTGGAAAAGCAAAGAAAGATCCAGAGTGGCCACATCTCTCCAGGAAGCTGGGCATGAGAACACAGTCTGGCATCAAAAGTATTAATTTAGGGATGGATGAAATCCACCCCAGCAAAAGTGCACCTGTCATTAAACTATTTCCCAGCTCTACAGCAAAAACAACTTGTTCATCCAATTGAACTAAGACAAACAAGGTATTTCTTGTATCCAATCAAGAGCCAGAATGACCCATACATGCCCCCTCTCCCCAAGTTGAATTTTGTTTATATCAGTCAGATTAGAACAAAATTAGCTGCATCATCTTCTAGTTGAGGAGATAATGAAAATTGTAGTCTGCTTGGAATCTAAGAAAAGGGGAAACAGAGAACAAGAATTGGTGAGTGAGTCTCTGGTGCTGGCTAGCTGAAATAAACACTGTTATTTCTTGGCAGGTATATTCATATCTTGGATATGGGATATCATAACTGATGGCTCTGTTACTGTGGCCAAGTTGCTTTCTTTACTCTGAACCAATGAGTAGCCTCACCTTTCATACAAGGGTTTCCTTCAATTCAGGGGCAAATCTGAGCAGAAGAATCTGACTCTACTGCTGAACAGGTACTAGAACCTAATGCCCTGTACAAGCAGGGAACTTAGTCATTCTTTTCCTGTCTCTCCTGTGCCCAAATGCCTTCTGTAGTTTCCTTCACACTGAATTCCAAACTTCTGAATGTAATTCTCAAGCTTCTTCTCAAACCTATGTTCCACCATTCCCTACATTCCATTTTGGCATTCCATTTTGGCTCATTTCAATGACATCAAATGCCACCAGCACTTTCACCCTCTGCTTTCTGTTTACTTGTTGTTGTTGTTGTGTGTGTATATGTGTGTGTGTGAGTGTGTGTGTGTGTGTGCCCCCACAGCAGGGCTTGAACTCTGGGTCTGAGCACTATCTTTTAGCTTTTTTACTCAAGGCTGGAGCTCTACTACTTGAGCCACAGCTCTTCCAGCTTTTCAGTGGTTAATTGGAGATGAGTCTCTCAGACTTTTCCTGCCCAAGCCGGCTTTGAACTGCAGTCCACAAATCTCAGCCACCTGAGTAGCAAGGAGTTCAGTGTGAGCCACCTAAACCCAGATCTTTTGTACAAACACAAATCTTGCAGTTCAAGGGCAAGTTGATTCTGTTCGATGGAAATTTTTCTAGCCACCTCAGCTCTGTTGATGGATGTAGTTCAGATATACTCACCCCCTGAAATTTCAAGCTCACTTTCCTGCCAGCCCAAAGTTGTGACTGCAGATTCCTCTTGACTTCATTGCCATGCATTCCCTACTACCTCAGCTTCAAGAAATATTGCTATGTCCTACTTAACTGGTTTGTGCATGTGTTGAATCTCTCAAAATTTTAAGAGCAGAGAAATTTCAACTCCCCTGTCAGTTCTCAGCATGCTGATTGCAGTAATAATGACAAATCAGCACCCCAACATTTCCTGTATCTGGAATAAAATCTAAACCTCACACTACTAACATGTTGTCCAGGAAGCGGTATTGCTGAATGTTCTCTGCCATGTGCCTTCTCAGGGCCAGTGGTATGGACAGTATTCTAGGCCTTTCTTCCATAAGACCAAATGATGCAGTGACTAAGAGAAATATCGATTCAAACCCTTGCTTGTCTATTCTCCTCTGCAAACAGATTCTCTAAGTCATGTTTCTTTATTAGTAAAGTAGGGAGCTCACAGGGCTTTGTTGAAGATTAAATGGGGTCATATATGTGGCATAAGCACAGTTCTAGAACATGGTAGTTGCTCCATTAGTGTTAATTATTATTAATAAAGAGAATTTCAAAGGATATTTGGATTTGAGCCATCCATGTGAGAACTCTTTTAATTCAGAGACATTGCACTCCTTTGTACAACTACTTAAAATAATTTTTTAAAAAGAGAAAACTTGCATTACACTTTAAAGATTTTTGGATAAAATAAAGGTAGCTGGGCACTGGTGGCTCATGCCTATAATCCTAGCTATTCAGGAGGCTGAGATCTGAGGATCATGGTTTGAAGTCAAACAGGCAAGAAAGTCCATGAGACTCTTAACTCCCATTAACTACCAAAAAAGCAGGAAGCCTTGAGGAGAAAAAAAAAAAAGTTCAGGGACAGCACCCAAGCCTTAAGTTCAAGCCCCAGAAATGGCACCAATAAATAAATAAATAAAAATAAAGGTTAAAAATTAAAAATCAGCTCTAAGATCCTGACTCTAGTCTTCAGTAACAAGAGGAAAATAAAGATGCTCCTACCTCAGACATGTATACTTGGGAGCTAGAGAAGAGAATAAGCAGAGTGAATATTGTTCCAGGAAAGAGAGAAAACTCTGGGATAGAGCCAGAAGCCTAGGCCCTCACCTAGGGCAACAGTCCAGAAACAGTAAGAGAAGTTTAAGATGAGATGCAGGGAGAGTCTTTCAATGGAAGCTGCCCTGTTCTAACCTGCTCAACTGTCATCCGCAGAGGGTGTGTGCAGCAGGAAGAACAGGACTGCCTTTTGTGTATAATGAGGTGTGCTTGCTTACTGACCACACCATCTGAGGTTGCCTCAGAAGCGGCAGCCTTGAAGAAATGTACTGTGCCAGGTTCGAAGTCAACCTGGGCAATGGGGCGGGGGGGGGGCAACAATCATGGTGGTCCAGAGGGGTAGTCTTTATAAAATGTAATCAAAATACACAACTGGCTGGGTGGCATCAGCCTTTAGTGGGAGCCTTTTAAAATGAGATGAAATACGAATTCAAACCAGAAGAAGACTGAGAGACACATAAAAGCATGATTTAGGGCCAAGTCCTGATTGCCCCCTGAACTGGTAGGGCCCCTGAAAACCAGAGTTATTATCTATCACTTCCCCAAGTTAGGAAGCACATAGCAAGGGAACAGGGGTATAAACTCGGGACCCCACTTCCTTCTCAGTGCTTTCTTTGTTGGCCTGGGTCCCTTCATTTGGATGACCTCCAAATCAACTGAACTCATTATACCTCAGTAGAAATTATTTCCCAAATGGCTCAAGGGTATCAACTAATACATGTTCTAGAGCTAACCATTAGGTCTTATCATACATAAGGACAAACATTTTCCCAAGGAAGCATGCACTCTATTATCCTCAATTAACTCTGGTAATAGACTTACAGCACAGCCTTGGGGATTAACTTGCTAAAGTGGTTCAACAAAGACTCTTGGCGCCTCCCTGCCTGAGTACCAAGAACATGTCAAAGATTCATATGAACCAGAAGGCTGGGTGAGAGGAACAGAGCGGCTTTGAATTCTTGTCAGGATGCTTCATGTGTAAGGCTAAGTTCAAGTGAGCTAAGAATAAGACTTGGGAGGTTCAAAGGAGGGATTCTAGCAGGGAACTGGTGGCTCATACCTGCAATCCTAGCTGTTCAGGAGGCTGAGATCTGAGGATTGAGGTTCAAAGTCAGCCCAGGCAGGAAAGTCCATGACACTTTTTATCTCCAAACAAAAAACAAAAACAAACAAACAAAAAAGCCGCCAGAAGTGACACTGTGGCTCAAGTGATAGTGCACTAGCCTTGAGCCAAAAAGCCTAAGGACAAAGCCCAGATCCTGAGATCAAGCCCCAGGACCCTTGCCACACACACACACACACACACACACACACACACACACACACACACACACACACACACACACACACACACACACACACACCATAACAAATATAACAGTGCCCACAAAAAAAAAAAATGACAGAATTGGGTTGGGAATGTGGATTAGTGGTAGGTAGAGTGCTTGCCTAGCATGCGTGAAACCCTGGGTTCCATTCCTCAGTACCACATAAACAGAAAAAGTTAGAAGTGGTGCTGTGGCTCAAGTGGTAGCCTTGAGCAAAAGCAGCTCAGGGACAGTGCCCGGCCCTGAGTTCAAGCTGCAGACTGGCAAAAAAAAAAAAAGACAGAATTAAGGAAAATAAATAGGTAATTCTCCATATAGCAGGAGATTTTAGCACTATGTTAGCAAAAAAATTTATTTAAAAGGTCTTGCTAAAATATCTACATAAATATAGAAGATATGAATAATACTATCAATTACTGCCTAACTGATATTTTTGGAATACAGTGTCTAACAAGTGCAGAAAATGTGTTCCCATGGAGGACCTGCAGTACACTGAGCAGACCTATGCTATATAATAAAACAAGTCAGTGTATTAAAACATAGAGTATTTTTCTGGCAACAGTGGGATTAAGTGAGGTACCAACATGTCATGCAATCAATCCTCCAATATCTGGAAATTAAACAACAGCTTCTCAAATAATTGATAAAATCTAGAACATATTTTGAACTGAATGAAAATAAAACATAAAAAGAAGCAAAAGAGGAGGTAAAACTGTCCTTATTTTTAGTTGATGTGACAGTTTACATAGAAAAGTCCCAGATAAGACATAGAATACCTATCAGAACCAAAAACTGAAATTAACATGGTCACAGGATGCAGTTGATGCAAATTCTTTTATATAGTAAATTATATTGCAAATAATCTGGAGATCAAATTTTCATGAAGTTCACATTTTTAGTAGTTCCTCAAAACAACATAAAATAGAAATACCTCTACCAAAATATTAAGATGTTTATACTGAAAACCATGTCATTGTTGAGAAAAATTAAAGAAGGCTAAGATAGACATATCTCATTTAGGGAGCAAGACTCAACATTATTATACTAGCAGCTCTCCTAAAATTGACAAAGTTTGAAAGCAATCCCTATGAAAACTTGAAGCAATTCTGGGTGTAGCAGCTCATACTTATCATCTTAGCTAATTGGGAGCCTGAGTGTAGAAGGATGGAGATTTGAGGCCAGCCTGGGCACAAAGGTTCACAAGACCTCATTGTAGCAGAAAGAACTGGATATAATGGTGCTTGCTTAGTATTCTAGCTCAATGGGAACTGGCCAGTCTGGTCCAGAAAGCAAGATCCTATAACTAGAACAAAAAGGACTAGAAGTATTGTTCAAGTGGTAGAGCACTTGCCTCCCAAGTATGAGACCCTGTTTAAATCCTAGAAAAAATCCTACCAAATTATTTTGTAGAAGTTGATAAGCTTCTTATAAAATTTATACAGAATTGCAAAGAATTTAGGAAAACCAAAGCAATTTCAGAAAAGAACAAAGGTCGAGTCATTAGCTTACTCTTACTACTGTGATAATAACACTACTGTGTGTGTGTGTGTGTGTGTGTGTGTGTGTGTGTGTGTGTGTGTGCTGGTCCTGGAGCTTGAACTCAGGGCCTGAACACTGTCCCTGAACTGTTTAGTTCAAAGATAGTACTCTACCACTTGAGCCACAGATCTATTTTTGGTATTTTGGTGGCTAATTGGATGTAAGAGTCTCATGAACTTTCCTGCATGAGTTGGCTTCAAAGCATGATCCTCAGATCTCAGCCTCTTGAGTAGCTAGGATTCCAGGCATGAGCTAGTAGTGCCCAGCTAATCCCTTTTGTACCAGTAAGGATATAGACACTGTCAATCAATAGATAGAATAAAAATTTAAGAATAAAACTGGACATACATAATTAATTTATAACAATTATGCCATGATGTCTCAATGGGGAAAGAGAAATGTTTTCAACAAATAATGCTGGATCAACTCAATTTCCATATAGGAAAAAGGACTATTTCACATAGTATGTAAGTTCTAATTCACAGACCTAAGCATAACTCTAAAATGATGAGAAAAACCTGCAAGAAGAATATAGAGAAAACTTTTGATATGTGGCAAGAAGATATAAACCACAAAAGAGGGGCTGGGAAGGTGGCTCAGTGGTAGAGTGCTTGCCTTGCATGCGTGAGACCCTGGGTTTGATTCCTTAGCACCACATAAGCAAAAAGAAAAAAGCTGGAAGTGGCGCTGTGGCTCAAGTGGTAGAGCACTAGCCTTGAGCTGAAGAGCTGAGGGACAGTGCCCAGGCCTAGAGTTCAGGCCCAATGACCGGACCAAAAAAAAAAAAAAAAAACACAAAAGAAATTTATAAACTGAAATTTCCCCAAATTGAATTTATGTTCTTATAGGAACTGATGAAAATACACAGGGGCAAATAGTCACAATCCACATAAATATAACCACAGGATAGAAGAACCCTTAAAGATCAACAATAAGAACAATTCATTGTAAAAACTAGGTAACAGATTTGAACAAATGCTACAAAATATAGTATACAAATGCCCAATAAGTGCGTAGGAAAATGCTCAACATCCTTACTTATCTGAAAAATGAAAATTTAGACTATAATGAAGTTGTACTCACCTATTAGAATGACTAAAATTGAAAAGACTGATCAAGAAAAGTCTTGGTAAGGATGTAGAATGAGTTTAACCATTTCTTAAAAAGTTCAATATATGCTTCACTATACAACCAACCATCCTATCTGTAAATGAAAATGTGTGTTTGCATGAAGGTGTACACACATTCATTGAAACTTTATTTGCAATTGTCAAAAAACTAGAAACAATCCAGATTTCCAAATTTCCATCCTTATGTGAATGGGTAAACAAATAATGGTATATTCACATAATGAAATAATATCCAGCAATGAAAAGGTGCAACATCTTGGTGATTCTCAAAATCATCAGGTTCAGGGAAAGAAACCAAACCAAAGAGTTTAGAATTATTTTGAATTTATTTAGAATTCTATGAAGTGAAAATTAATTCATAATTCCAGAAGACCAAATATGGTTATTTGGAGGGAGGGAGTTAGTTAAACAAGGGCGTGAGGAATCATTGATCCAAGTAGAAACACACATTTCCTTGGTGGTTTTGTGAGTACAGTCAAATGTCAAGTTTAACTGAGAATTCTAGGCCTGAAGCCCAACTCCAGTAATCCCAATCATAGACCATCAATTAGTAAGTTACATTGATAAATTTAATTTTTTCAATCATTTTTAGGAAAATGAAGCAAAAACCATTCTAACAAAATCAAAAAATTACTTTTTACATCATGACATAATACTTATGTTGGTTTACTAAAATAAGAATTACATTTCTCCCATTTTACATCTGTTCTCTACGTATTTTTTTCCTTTGGGAAACTTTTGTTGCTGTTATCATTGATTTTAGTTTCTGTCTGTATGCTGAGAATCATTCTTTTAATTGCTGGTGGTTCTTGGCTGAGTGGGGGCTTTGTGTATATGGCACGGGATGAGCTTGATCTCAAATCCTGCTCCATTCTGATGTAGTAGCTACTCAGCTTTTCTGTGGGGGACATCTGAATTCAATTTCTACAGGCCATTGGTCTTCAGCTCTCAGCTCGTCTGTTTGACTAGAGTGGAATCCTCTAGGCTCTGCTGCTATCACTGGGGCAGAGACCATGGCATTGTCTGTAGCCCTCCTTCCTTTTAGCAGAGCTACTCCCTTAGCACCATTCCAAGTTCTGTTTGGACATCTTTACCCAGCCACCTTTTGAGGGTGGACACTCACTTTAGGCTATGATGGAATCCTCTTGTTTCTCAGGATGAGGGTGGGCTTGTTTGTGCTACCCCACTTCTGTTTTCCTTTAACTCATAGCTGCATTATGAAACACTGATCCATCAACTCCCAGGCTTTTCTGAAGTTCTCCAGGACAAGTTGGCTGCCTTCCTTCCACACGCATTCTGCTTGCTGCACCACTGCATTTGTTGTCTATCTTCTAAAAATGTTTTCTTTCTCCTCTGCTGTAAGACACAGCAGAATCGTCACATCATGATGGCTTTACACGTATTTTATTCTTTATTATCAGTAGAGTTTTTGGTTGGAGAAGAGACTTCTGTGAATGTAATTGCTCTCTAAATGTGATATATTTATGTATATGTATATAAACATATACACATACACAATGGGGGTATTATTTAGCCATAAAAATAATAAAGTTCTGTCATTTGCAGGAAAATAGATGGAACTAGAGATCATTGTGTTAAATGAAATAAGTCAGACTCAGAAAGACAAATAGAGCCTGTTTTCTCCCATAGGAGAAATCTAGATTTAAAAAAGAAAAAGACAGGAAAGTAGAAGGGGGACTACTCAGGGTAGGGAGATGGGTGGGAGGAAGAGTCAGAGGGACACATGAGAAAGATGAGGAAGTGAGTATGATCCAAGTACACCATATGCAAGTATAAAGTGTCATAGTGAAACCCATTATTTTGTTCAATTAATAAAAATAATAATAGCACAAACAAAAAGCAGGAAATGGTACATGCCTATAATCTCAGCACTTGGGAGGCTGAAGCAAGAGAATTTCAAGTTGAAGTTTAGCCGAGGCATGACATTGTCTCAAAAACAAACAAAACTGAACAAATGGAAAGCTTCAGGAAAAATTTGCCATCCATCTTTTCATATTGATATGTAGAAGCTGCTATGGACAATACATCCTTCATGAAGACCTGCAAGGTATCTGTCAGTCCAGCAGACCCCCTGAGTGGGTCTGCTCACCCCTGCCCCTTGCTGATACCTATTCAAGAGTTTCTGGCACTGCTAGCACCACTTCTGTTTCCATGTGTTATTAGAGTTTGCCAAGGTCTTTCCTGGGGATTTATTCTGGACACTTATTTTTAATATATATGGAAATCACATGCCCTTCAGAAACAGAAGAAACAACTCTTTTCAGTCAGTAATCAGTGTTCTTTAGTAACTACCAGAATGAGAATGGAGAAAAGCCATAGAGAAAAGAGCAAAATAATGTTTTCTAGTGAAACTGATCAGAATGCAACTAGGAAAGTTCTTTTTTTTTTCTGATTTCCAAACCTCCACCAAGCCAGGGAGCCCTGAAGTCATATGTGACTATAATGTGGGACACCACACACACACACACACACACACACACACACACACACAAAATGAATAAGAAGGGTCACATGGTGCACCACATTTTATGAAGAAGGAAACGAAGCCACCAAGTGTCACCTGCCCAGTGTAACATAACAAGTTATGACACAGACAAGATTAGAATTCTTGGCTTTTCAGATTTTTAGCGCATTCCTTTTTCTATTAGTTTTGCTTCCTTTTATTTTTCCTTGTTGTGTTCAAAAAGAAATTTATCTTATGGGCCCAGAGAATTTGTGTTCCCAAATTAACACAGATACACCAAATACAGAACGGACTTGATCTGGCTCTTCCTCATCCACAGTGCTCTAATGGTGTGATTCAGTAAGCCCCCCCCCCCCCCCCCACACACACACAAACTAGAGGAAATACCTCTCCCATTACCAGGAACATGGAGGTGGGGTCTGTCTACTTGCTCTTAATGAATAATGGCTGCACAGAAGCCAGAGTAAGTGTGTGTCAGGGGTGGGGTGGGGGAGGACCCGGGGAGGGCAGACCCAAAGCCCAGGCTCAGGAAGGGCCTACTTCTCCAGGAGCCAGCTGGAGCAAGCATATGCCTAAGGAAAGCCAAACCAAAGGAAAAGTGGCTGAGCCAGATCATCTATATCCACATAATCCTTACCACTCCTGAAGCATCTACCGTGCATCATTTCCACTCACTACCTCATGAGGCAGAGATTATTGACATCATCTCATGTCCCAAAGACAACAGCCATGAGGCCACACAGCTGCTCGGATCACTCACTCAGCACATGGCACAGCCAGTTCAAAGCTCTAGTCAGCCAGATGCAAATCACATGTGCCTAAGCACCCGACAGGAAAGTCTACAGCAACGTAGTCCAAGCTGACCTTGAAGCCATAATCTTCTTCCTCCATCTACCAACCAAGTGCTGGAAATACAGGCGTGCTCTGCCACCCTTAGCTTCCATTGCTCTTTGATCTCTTTTTGCTTTCCTTTCTTTCCCTTCCCTTCTCCTCCTTTCCTTGTCTTTCTCTCTTTCCTTTCCTTTCCATCATCTTCTCCCTCCCTCTGTTGTTCTTTTTTTTTTTTTTGTCAGTCATGGGGCTTGAACTCTGGGCCTGGGCGCTGTCCCTCAGCTCTTCAGCTCAAGGCGAGCGCTCTACCACTTGAGCTACAGCGCCACTTCCGGTTTTCTGGTGGTTTATTGGAGATAGGAGTCTCATGGTCTTTCCTTCCCGGGCTAGCTTTGAACCTCGATCCTCAGATCTCAGCCTCCTGAGTAGCTAGGATGACAGATGTGAGCCACCCGTGCTTGGCAACCTCTGTTGTTCTTTTCTCCCCCTTCCTTATTCAAATTCATGTCCATAAGGACATGGTTTCAGTACTTCAAGCTATGTAATGGCTTCCTTACTTTCCACTCCTCCTTACCTCCAGTCTTGGGAAACCAATGGGATTGGCAAGTTTGGGCTATGGGATATGTATACTTTAAGTTAACCCATAGGAGATCTGTGTGTACCCTTCCCAAAAGATAAGGCATGACTATTACAACAAATGGGACACAGATCATTTGAAGGAATTCTGTAAGAAAGTTCTCAAAGAATCACAACTGTTTGCTATTTTGTTTTAGTTCTTAGGCTGTAGCAAACACAAAACAATTGAGCCTGCCTAAGATCAGACAATATTATTATGATTACATGAGCTCTGCCAGTTATTTCTTCTCAAAGAGTGTACTAAAGCAGTCCAAATTCTTCACCTGTGAAACCTTCTACTAGTTGTATTGGTAAATCTAAGCTTTGGGTTAAAGGCTACTACCTTTGTGTGTATGTTCCCAATAAAAGACAGTAGAACTGTTCTGATATTTGATGTGATAAAGAAATCTCATCTATAGGAGGCTGAAACCATTATCGATAACATCTGAATGTCAGAAAGAGAACAGTCAGTGATGAAGGACTTTTTCCTCTAATCCATCAAAAACTAATACTTCTGTTGTTTAAAAAAAAAATCAAGTACTAGAAAAACTAAAAAGGTACAATACACATACCCCAATTTTTATATACATCACTTTATCACACTGACATGTTTTCAAATGTGTAATTCTCAATTGCTTTACTGATTACAAGCTATTAAGCTGTGTGGCCAAGACCCCCCAACAGTCCGCAGTGACATCCAGGTCATTGGGGATAGGACAATCAAGACCCTTCACTGTTTTTCAGACTCTGCATGGAATTTTCTCCAAGTGTTTTTTTGACAACGTGTGTCAAGAAACATAGCATCTTCTCATTCTTGACCCAGTTAATTACACTTTTTAGGAATCACCTTAAGGAAAGAATGGTACTGTTGCACAGAGGGAATTAGTAATTACAGTTTTAAAAATCTACCTTAAGGAAATAATATCACTTGTGCACAGAGGTGCTAATTGCAGGCTTATTGAAAACAGCCAAAGATTGGAAACAGTTCAAAGTCCCCAGATGGGGGAATTTTTAGAGGAAATTACACTCAATACTAGACTAGATCAAATTCCCTCTTGTTTCTTTTATGACCCATAAGTGTTTCCTTTATAGTGCTTTCCTATTGTGATTAAACATCTATGTGTTTAATTAATGTACTTCTATTAGTCCTTTTTCTTGAACATGCCTCTAATACTTATTGTATTCATCATAGCTGCTCGATGAATATTTGTTCAATCAATGTGTACAGTAGATATGAACAAACTAATGATTTGGAAAGATTCTCAAGCCTGTCATGAGTGACTTCTGCCTTGTAATTCTATCTACTCAAGAGGCTGAGATCTGAGAATCACTGTTGAAAGGCAACCCAGGCAGGAAAGTTCATGACCTTCTTATCTCCAGCAAAAAGCTCGAAATGGAGTTGTGCCTCAAGAGGTAGAGAAGTAGCCTTGAGCAAAAAAAGCTAAGAGGCAGAGATGGGGCCCTGAGTTCCTAGCACAAAAAGAAAAGAAAAGATTCTCATGGCATAATCTCTACTAAAAAATTAGGTTGCTGGAATCATGTTAGTTGCAAGGCAAACTATTGAAGCTAGGAGCACCATTTTATGCTCTGTGACAAAAATTTATATTGACCAAGTCTGTAATTACTTTTTAAGTTCATGATTACCTATGTCCCCCACCCCCAAAAAGGGGGATAAAACAAAACTTATGCCTTGGGAAAAGTGTGTAATGCTAATGGAGGGGGGAAAACAGAAATGCCGAATGACCATTTTACCTCTGGGCTAATCAACAGGAAACCTAGTGTTCCATGTGAAGCAGGTTGAACAAACATTGCAAAGGGAATTCTAGTTTCAGAAAGGCAAGGCTCTGGTAAGACAGACCCTTGTCACTTCAAGTGGCTCCAAGATTATCATAGGCCTATGTGAATTGGATTCTGAGACCTACGGGAATTTAAAGAATAACAGAAGTAAAAGTAAGAGAGTGTCAGAACAAAAAAGATACTTCTTGGGGCTGGGAAGATGGCTCAGTGGTAGACTGCTTGCCTTGCATGCCTGAGGCCCTGGGTTCGATTCCTCAACCAC
Source organism: Dipodomys spectabilis (assembly GCF_019054845.1). Classification (NCBI taxonomy): domain Eukaryota; kingdom Metazoa; phylum Chordata; class Mammalia; order Rodentia; family Heteromyidae; genus Dipodomys; species Dipodomys spectabilis. Next base: position 15,918,082 of record NW_024870719.1, on the reverse strand, counting down.
ATAAGCAAAAAAGAAAAAAGCCGGAGGTGGCGCTGTGGCTCAAGTGGTAGAGCGCTAGCATTGAGCTGAAGAGCTGAGGGACAGTGCCCAGGCCCAGAGTTCAGGCCCCACTACCAGACGCCCCCCCCCCCCCAAAAAAAAAGATACTTCTTTCCTGTTGCTGCAGTGGTGCAAAAGTAAAGTGTAGTTAGTGAATTCAGATTGGAAATTTTTACTTGAGGAGGTAAAACATGGGTGTTTGAACCCAGAGCCTTAAGCTAAGTAAGCACTCTAGCACTTTATGTCCCAACACTTTGAGGTTTTTGCTGTTTCTGATGTGTAATACTGTTTTTGAGATAGAGTTTCACTATTTTGTCCTGATCTATCCTCAAATTCATGATCCTACTACCTCTACCTCACAAATAGCTGAGGTTATGCATGAGCCAGGAATTTCAAATTTTTAATTTTGATCTTCAGTCTAGTAATATGCAGTCAGGATGCTCTTTTAAGACACTCTGTCATCAGCAGACTGTGTTTCTAAGCTATTGTCTCTGATCCAATACATGCTTAATTTATATTTTCAACTTAAAAATTAGTTTGTTGGGATATCACCCATTGTAAGACACGAGGCATCTGTGCTGGTCCCATCAGCACTTCACAATGGTGCCTTGTGAGGCTGCAATCACAGGGTAACATAGGAGGGATAAAGTGAGATTGTAAATGCAGAAAATCTCTGCCATCCCTGTTAATCCAAAGAAGCTCTCTCATGATGTCTGGCATTTCAAGCCACAAAGTTACAACCTCAACCCCAGTAGCAGAGAGCTTATATGTTAAGTACACTCCTTCACCTCTAGCACCAGCCTTCTATACTACGAAACAGCTGCAGGCTTCCCCTGAATGAGACCAAAAGTACATCCTAGCTTGTGAAGAGAAAGCCATAGGCAGTTATGGATAATCAACAACTAACAATTGACCACTATATAATCTAACTTTCTGCTCATCCCAACCAGTCCAGCACCTCCCTACACACACACACACACATACACACACACACACACACACACACACACACACACACACACACACAGAGTCAGAGTGAAGACTAGAACATAGTCCAGATTCCCTTTCAATTCTTCATTTTCACCTTGCTTATCTGCTGGTTTTCCTCTTTATAAATAATCAATCATCCATTGGTTCTGGAATTGTATCACTAATGGTCTGGAAAGATAGTATTGCCTTACTCCAGGAGTTGAGAAACACTCTGGAAGAATGGCCTCCCAGACTTCAAAGGATACTCAGTTAAAACACACCCAAAACTTTGCAGATAACCTAACTTCTTAGACACTGAAGGGCTTGAAGATAAGATATAGAATCTCAAAACCAGTCTTGAGAGTCCTGACAATGTTATCAGGATCATCTCCCCAAAATGCAACTTACTGTGTAAGTCTAATCAGTCATTTAGCAAACATTTTCCTAAACAGATAAGAGATGCAGGCAAGGGTGAGAAGAGATGAGAAAGGGTCACACAAGCAAAAAGATGGGCAATTAAGTAATAAGTGGCACTGAGCTATCATAGCAACACAACTTTGGGTTCTTTAAGAATTATTTAAAAAGTACAGCAGGGGAAACAAGATAGGTAGAGAGAACAGCTGAATTGTAGAAACAAAGGAATCACATTATTTATGGAATGCACATCTGCTTTTTACTCCCTTTATCTGGCCCACATTCCAAGGCCCCTTACGCAAAAAGGCTGGTAAACAAACAACAGTGGCAGACACCAGCATATCTCAGAACCAGCATAAGGAGAGTTTTCAAGATCCAATTTCACTCCCAGAGTGGATTAAGTATTCATGGAGTGGCCCATTGTTCCCTATTAATGCCAACCTGGCCTATGTTAAAGCGTTCTGGCAATAAATGATGGAGCCTACCTTTGAGTGTCTCTTCTTGTATGCTCTTGCCTTAGCAGCTCAATGTTAACAGAATTTTATAAGCCAGCCATCCACCCAATTGAAAGCTCCCACAGGGATATATTTTTTACCTGTTGATTAGGCTTTTCATCCAATTCCTAATACCCAGAAACTACCACAAAACCAGGGAATGTTACAAAGCATGGCTCATTTATGACAGCCAAGAATCTGGATGTTCCTGAGGGCTCTCTGCAGGGTGGAAAGCAGGAGATATTTCTCTGATTCACTCACACTGAGCTTCAAATGAAAATAACAAGGTTTCCCAAGTGCTTTACAGATTGAGTACAGAGCAGAGCTGGTACCACTTGACTCGGAGCTTCCCAAATCAACTGCTAATAAAAATAATTTGTCAGCTACAGTACCCACCCGTTTCTCACGTACTGTTTGTCTTTTACTATGCTTGATTTTTCTGCCTTTTCCTTATTTCCTAAGTTTCCTATTAAATTATTATTTAATACTCTTAAATATGGATCTCATAACTTTTCCAGTGATGAAGATTTAAACAGTTTATTAATTTTTGCAATTTTGGGAGGCAACTGTGATTACAAAGTACAGGGGTATGATTCATGGTCTGAATAGATCTTTTCATGATGAAAAGACATGACTGGACAGACAACTACAGCCTCAGATCACACAGCTTGTTAGAGGGAGAGTGGTACCCACCTCGGCTCCTCAGATTCCAGATGTTTCTGATTCAACTATATTTTTAGTATTTTGGTCTATGCCCATACCACCCTGAACAAACATTTATCTCATCTAGTGTTTTGTGCTGGCTCACTTTTACATGAACTTCATCATATATGTGCTTTTAAAAAAAAAAAAAAACTTATTAATAGCCAGGTGCCGGTTGTTCACGCCTGTAATCCTAGCTACTCTGGAGGCTGAGATCTGAGGATTGTGCTTCAAAGCCAGCCTGGACAGAAAAATTCCCATGAGATTCCTTTTAATCTCCAATTAACGACTCAAAAAAAAAAAAAAAAGAAGTAAAGCTATGGCTCCAAGTGGTAGAGTGTTAGGCTCTACCACTCAGAATTCAGGGATAGCACCCAGACCCTGAGTTCAAGGTCCACCATGGACGAAATAAAAATGTTTATAAATATTTTATGATCTAGACACTTTCCTCAACTTGCAATTTCCAAAGTGTACTATACAGTCATACATAATTTCTTGAGCCCTCTGGAAATTGGCTTCCTCTGAGAAAGCCAGGCCATTGATCACTGTGCTTTGACAGTGATCCCCTTCGGCCGAGTGTCTTTCCCTGCTCAGAATCTGCAAGACAAGTTGGAGTAATGGAAGCCCACAGGAGCAAGGAAGATCTAGATAGTCAGCGTGAAACACAGTAAGATCCGTTGGAGAAGGCAGAAATGGAGGAAGAAGAGGGTGAGGTAGTGGTGAGGGACATTTCCAAAGGCAAATGATCTGGAGTAGAGTTGGGAGAGGAATGAAGAAGAAAGGAAAAGCTGGTTACACAAGGCAAGCACACAGGACAATGTTCAGGGGCTCAGTCCCCTAGGGGCACATTCCATGATTCAGAGAGCCTGAGAAACCAAGAGCCAGGAGCTATCCCTGATGTCAGAGTGGTATCTACATTGCTCATCTTGCAGCTTTTATACCTAACTTGTCACAAGTCCTCAGATCCAGGGGAAGGATAAAAGGGGCCTCAGACAGAGACTTTCTATTAGCCTCTAACTTCAATCATAAGTCTGAACAACAGAAAGCAGCAACAAAAAAGACACAAAATGGAGTCAAGATTCTTAAGAACAGTAGTAACATTTCTCTCCAGAATTAGGTAAAATAGTTCAGTTCAGGCAAAGGCAGGCTGGAGATGGCAGGACAGGAAGACAGGTTGGAGGAGAAAGAAGAATGAAGAATATGTTTATTTTTACTGATCATCCTTGAAGCCCTCCTTTTTCACCAAGATGAACATGCTTTTGATAACGATTTGTGCTATTGTTTAGTGTGTCAGACTAACAGCAGCATTGTTTCACCTTATGCCAGATTCTGGCCTTATCTAGACATTACTGATGTCATCTATAAAGAATTCCCTCCAGGTAGTGAGCCTTTGGTAAGAGTCCCATCAAACTTCATGTTTACAAAGGACTTTATCCATTTGGAGGTAAGAATTTGCTCCCTTCCTCATCCTCAGCTCACATGTCTACAGGACAGCCCTCCATTCCTGAGCCTTTCTTCTGCAATGCCAGAAACTGACAAGTAGGCCTAGCCCAGGTCTAATACTTTCCCTTCATTTTTGATCTCCAATATTCCTGCTGAAAAGAAGAGGGCTACGCTGACCCTAAACTTTACTGTAAGGTCCATTCCTGGATGGCGAGCAGACCCGGCCCAGTACCTGCATTACCTAGGCAACTGGGACACCTGGAAGAGGTCACATCTGCATCCTCTGAGGGCACATCTGAATCTGATGTGGCCACACCTTTCTCCCACCTGGTCCCACCTCTTACCTGGTCCTACTTCCCTTTACCTGGACACACCTTTCCCCGCCCCTACCCTAGATAAGGCCTAACCCAGGGCCAGACGCTCTCTTTGCCAGCCACGTGGAGTGCCAACCTGGCCTGGTCCCAGCAGGTCTACTAAATAAACCTACTCCTTACCTGAATACCACATGGGTGGTGCTGTTCTTATTCAGTCACCTCTTTTTAAAAACCTAACATTTACCTTTCCCATTTTTGCACTGATCTTAAAAAGAAGCTCAGATTCCTCCACTGCTCCCTTGATTTCTCTTCACACCAAGAGTCCATGCTTTCTCCCATTAAACTTTCATATAATACAACATATAAAAGTTTATGAATATAAAAGTGCATAAACCCTAGCTATTTTGGAGGCTGACATTGAAAGAATTGTAGTTCCAGGCCCATGCCAGGCAGAGAAGTTCATGAGACTTCTCAACCTAGATCTTCGTGCCCCATAAGTTTGTCATCTTGGCTACAACAAGAAATCTAAAACAGGCATATTGTAGGCTAGGTATATGCCAAGGAAGGAAGCCACATCCCAACTCAAACATAACCAGCTCAAAAAAAGGCTAGAGATGAGGACCGGTGGTGAAATACCTGCGTGGGAAGCAGAGGCCCTGGGTTTAAAGCCCAGTACCTCTTCCCCAAATTTACTTGATAACTGCTCACAGATTCATGTTAAAAAAAAAATGCATCTTTCTGGGAAATCAGAATGTCAGATGGTAGAACAGCCCTAGAAGCTGCCATCTCATAAGCCTGAGGGTGATCTCAGAAGACTCAACAGCCACCAAGAAGACAAGCCCTATAGTGAACAAGTTCCAGGAAAATTTCTCTATTCTGGAATTCTGTGCTTCCTACCTAAGGCAAAAAAGAGAAAGAAAGAAAAACAAACAAACCAACAAAAGACTCAGTTCCAGTTCTCTTCAACCTGAAATCCACCATGGAGAGGATAAAATTGGGGGGGGGGGGAGAATGCCCAAATATGAGCATGCATGATAATCAAGGTGATATTTTGGTCTTTGTTCTCCTTTTCTGCAATGACCAACATGTCGACAAAGAACACATATTGCTCTTATGACAGAAAAAAAAAATCTGATGTCTTAAAAATGAAATAGAAAAAAAAACACACACATGCAGAAGATGAAGTAATACCCTGGAAAGCACACTGGACGTGGCTCTTAGTCATTGGCCAAAATAAGCAGAGCTAATGAAACGCGTGGCATTTCCCTGTGCCAGGGGAGGCTCTGGGCTATGATGGAGTGATGACTCAGGCGGCAGTGCGGGGGCCTCCCTGCTGGCTGCTGGCAGGCACTGCCACACTCCGACCGGCATCCTGCTGCTGGGGCTTCACCCACCAACTGGCACAGAGCAAACCCTGCTTCATTGCCTTTGGTCATTTCCTCTTGGAGCAATGTCCTCACATCGGCTTTGGATAACTCCTCCAGAGTTTCACCGTTTTCTCACTCTCACTGAATATTCAAGTTTCTGTGGAAAACAGTTCTTCAAATTGCTTTTTCTGCTCTGGCCTCCTACTTAACAACAACATCTCTTCAACTTGATGCAATCTGAAAAAAAAATTACTTTTAGAGATTTTAGTGACTATTTTGGAATGCAAGGAGGTTGTAACTTATTTAAGTACCATGGTATGTGTGCATCCTTGTGCACATACGCATATAGGTGTGTTTGTGCTTGACACAGGGCTAATGGCTTATTTGTATCTGACTCAAGGACATTTAGTTCTAAATGGAATAATTTGATGGGCCTCACAAACAATGTGCAGTTTAGCCATTTGTACAATATCTGTTTACTTAAATGTTTCCAAAATCTGTATGTCTACTGTTGTGTGTTGAAGTACTTGGTCTGGGAGAAAAGTGAGGGAAGGGGAGACACTGTTCAAAAAGAAATGTACTGGGGCTGGGAAGGTGGCTCAGTGTTAGAACGCTTGCCTTGCATGTCTGAGGCCCTGGGTTCAATTCCTCAGCACCACATAAGCAAAAAAAAAAAAGAAAAAAGCCGGAAGTGGCTCTGTGGCTCAAGTGGTAGAGCGCTAGCCTTGAGCTGAAGAGCTGAGGGACAGCGCCCAGGCCCAGAGTTCAGGTTCCACGACCGGACCTCCCCAAAAAAAGAAAAAAAAAAAAAAAGAAATGTACTCATTACCTGACTTATATAACTGTAACCCTTTGTACATCATCTTTATAACTTAAAAACATGCTGGAAAAAAATTAATGGCTGAGTTGGACACCAGTGACTCACACCTATAATCCCAGCTACTCAGGAAGCTGAGATCTGAGCATAATGCTTTGAAGCTAGTGCCGCCAAATAACCAGCAAAAATCTGAGTGGAGGTATGGCTCAGTGGTAGAACGCCAGCCTTGAACAAGCCAAGGGAGAACAGGAGACCCTGAATTCAAGCCTCAGTACTGGAATAAAATAAAGTAGTAGCTGAGGTAATCCTTTCGATTGCCATCATTTCCTTTTGCTCTGCCTACTTTTCATTTCCTTTCCGACACTAACCACAACTCTGTTTCCTGACTTCCTATCTACAGGCAGTACCACTCCTCTCTCTTCATGACCTTCGCCTGCCCTCCACCCTTAGTTACAAAACTTGCCCGTTTAAGGCCAAGATCTTCCTCTATGGCTTTGGATATGTCTCATAGCATCAGATGATCCCCAGTCCATTCTGAGACTACTGAATCTTTCATTTTCCTCCTCTGTTATTCTCTCTGTGTTTAAAAGCATGTTTGGTCTGCACTCACTCACTTGACCTCGCATGGCATTCTGGCCTCTTGTTTCCTTTTCCTCAACATTCTCTTCTCCATGGAAACAAACTTGCTTCAACCCATCACACCACTGAGAGGGTTTCAGCTAAGGTTACCAAAGATATGGCATAATCTTTATCCTCCACACCACTACCTTTAACCCCAATTGTTGCTCGTGACTTAAGATGTTCTCTACTATGCTGGCTTTGAAGAAGCTGTTAGTCTAGGCTGTTCTCATTACCTGCTCTAGCTATAGGCTCCTTTAAAGTTGAAGATGCAACATTTCCTTCTGCAGAGTTGTACTCGTTTTGCTGTACAATTTCTGGATGATTTAACCTGCTTTCATACTGATGTCTGTCCATTCTGGTGCTGGCTGGATATCCAGCATTGAATATATTCCAACTCTAACTCCAACTCATGATCTTTCCAAACTCTCAAGTTTATAGTTTCAGCTTAGCTGGGATATCATCACTATAGTCACAAATCACCCTTGTTTGCCTAGGACCAAGTAGCTTCTCAAGATGAAGGACTCAGTCTTATAAGTGGAACAATCCAGGAAAACATGGTTGGCCACTTTGTCCTTGTACCCATTCACCTCTGGGCCTAGAACCATTGACTATGTTCATCCTTTGCACCTACTGTGACCTTTTCCTAGTATGTCTCTGTCTCTCCCTACCCCATCTACCCTCTTCATCTTCAAGATTCAATTCAGGCTCATGTCTTTGTCCTCCAGTGCCTCGGTCTCCAAGAGGCCTTCCATGTCCTGTGCATTCTGCAGGTGAACCGGCTGTCACCTGACCACTCTCCACAGTGCACTTGGCCAATGTTTCTGGATTAGTCTTTTTCCTCTTTGGGTTTCACAGGAGTAGACACACGGTCCTCCTCCCTCTGTATCTACAGCCCTTAGGACAAGGCCTAAGATAGACTTCAAAAGGCCAACTCTATCTGAAAAAAGCAAAAGCACTGGGAGAATGGCTCAAGTGATGTAACACTTAGGCCCTGATTACTACCAAAAATAAATAAATAAGAAAGAAAGAAAAGACAGACCTCAAAACCCATTTGTGAGTTTAGAGGAGTAGCTCAAGTGGTAGAATGCCTGCTTAGCAAGTACACAGCACTGAGTTTGAACCAACAAAATATAAACAAATGATATTTTTGGAACCTTTCTATTAGAGGTAGAAGCTGGTGGCCAAAGATGGTTATTTGGCCCTAAATGAGAAGCTATTTATTTTCTTTTTATATGCCAGTGTGTGAAAATCAGAAGACATGCTGAAATTCCAAAATTATGGAATCTCTCAAGAAGTCAAAAAACCTTGGAAACATTAGGCTCCTATATTTCTGTGGTAGTTGACCTAGTAAGAGACGTCATCTGCTCATGCTTCACATGTCTTCTGGACCTGGAGGGAGCTGCTATCCCAGGGGAAAGTTCCTTATGTCTATATCTTTTCAAAGAGTGGTTTTGAAAAGTTTTGGGTTGAGCTTAATTTGGAGGAGTTACTAGGCCCTGTTCAAAGTAGGGTTTTCCTCAGAAAGTGAAGAAATAGATGGGCACAGGTGGCTCACACCTGTAATCCTAGCTACTCAGGAGGCTGAGATCTGAGGATTGTGGTTCAAAGCCAGCCCAGGCAGGAAAGTCTGTGAAATTCTTATCTCCAATAAACCACCAGAAAACTGGAACTGGTGCTGTGGCTCAAGTTGGTAGAGTGCTAGCTAGCCTTGAGCTGAAGAGCTGAGGGACAGTGCCCAGACCCAGAGTTCAAGCCCCATGATCGACCAAAAAAAAAAAAAAAAAAGTGAAGAAATAGGGTTAGGGCACAGTACCTGTCTTGGTGCACAAGGCTCTGGGTTCAAACCCTAGTGCCACAAAATCAAGGAAAAGGAGGAGGAGGAGGAGGAGGAGGAGGAGGAAGAGGAAGGGGAGGGGGAGGAAGAGGGGGAGAGGAGGAATAATCAGATCAACTTGACAGTCCTAACATATTTAGAGTGTGTAAGGAACTCAACCTTGGTTCTTCTACCCTTGTTTGGTTTTTGCCTTGAGTTTTCAATACTTAAAATATTATGTTGCCATCCTCACCGACCCAATATTTGAAACTCAAAGAGCTTTATCTCAAATATCTTTCCATACCTTTTCCTTAAAGGGCTGTAAGAAAGAGAACATCACCATTGTCATTTTCCTTTCATCCTTACCTCTGAGACAGCAAGTCACAAGGTCTGGATGTGAGATATTCAATTTTATAAGTGTATTGAATTTTCACCACAGGTCCAGTTGTTTGCACACAAAACAGACACAGACATCTCAAGAGCTTTTTACATCTTTACTGTTAACGGCTTTGTACATTTGAATGGTTCTGAAGTTTAGCCTTCACCACAGGCCCAGATGGAATTGCAGCCATCAGGAAGAGCTGAAATCCCCAGCTGAGATAAAGTAGCAGATTTCCAGGAAAGAGAAATGAGATTTGACCTACTGGTGCTGCCATCTGCTCCTCTGTGATGACCCAAGAGCTGGGGCTCCCGTAGGACCCAGAGAATCATCCAGCTGTGAGTTTGTGTTTTATATGGATTGAATTCAGTTAATGTTCCTAACTTCCAGGCTCCATCAGCCACCCTAATGTTTGACCTTCTTGGATATATACCCAGATATGCTTTGGGGGTATATACTTAATAACAAAAATGTTTGTTGAACTTAATTAGATTGAGAGAATTGCTGATATTCTTTCTGACCCCTACAATGCCACCATTAATATGTTCCATTCAGAATTCAGATCAAGAACTACACATCTATTTCAGGTGGATTTCTGTGCAGGTATCTTTCTGAGCAGGTATCTTTTTGTGGCTTTGGCACTGTTCTGTAGCAGAGCTGACAGACAGGAGAAGATATGGATTACCTTGACAAGCACATAAGCTGCTGAGAGACATTCATTACATGCAGAGATTCCTTTCTCATTAAGTGGAATCTCAGAATCAGCAGCAGACATCACATGTTCTTTTGTAGAACTGCCCTGAAGACTGATTTTTTGTGTCTCTCCCCCAAGAACCTCCCACTGAAAAATGGCTAAATGCCAGGCCCTGAAAACCACAGGGAAAGATTCATCATTCCCACCATCCCTTCCCCCATTGCCAAAAACACACCAAGAAACTCCCTCTGAAATGATGCACATCTTTTCTCCACACTGACCCTGCCTGGGCTTGACTGTGGTCATGAGTGTCTGGGCACAGCAGGCGAGGGGCAGACTATCTGCTCTGTGAGGACAGTGGGGATGGATCTGTCTTAATGAGATGGGAAAATGAGGTGTTTTCATTAGCATAGCACCAGACTTTGTTTGCCTACCCTTGTCCCACTTACTTGGTTCCTGGGATGAGATACCACAACTAGTCTGAACAAGCTTTCAGAGACTTACTAAACTCCGATTTCTTGCTGGTTACGTTCCTTCATGAATTATGAAGGCAGAGAATATGTCAGGATTATACCTACATCAAACTGGGCAAGGCACCCCAGAGCAAAAGTGGCTTTTTCCTCCATTTGCCATTTGGCATTATGCCTCATATCCTGCCCTGATTTTTTTATCTGCATAAGCAGGAAGATATTTGAGGGATTTATCTGAATAAGCTTGGCTATAGTTGTTGAGAACACCTGTTACATGGCTCTGCCTGGCCTCACCTACCCTTTAATGATAGAGAAATCTAAGCCAACCAGATCCATATGACATTTTTATAAGCCCTAAGAGGCCATAGGTAATCTCTATTTTCTTGCCATTGGATAACCAGTTTATATTTCATCATGTTATTTCTGCCTTGGATCATGCAGAAAGATCTGTTTGACAACTACCTCTAAAACATGTCAATCCATTCATTTCAACATTTATTGATCACTAACTATCCAACAGACACCAAGCAAAATTAAATAGATGTAGTTCCTTGCTTCAAAGAAATTCTAGGTTGTTTTCTTTTTTTCTGTGCCAGAACTGGGGCTTGAAGTCAGGGCCTGAGCTTTTTCACTTAAGGTTGGTACTCTACTACTTGAAACACACCTGTACTTCCAGCTTTTTGCTGGTTAATTGGAGATAAGAGTCTCACAGACGTTTCTGCCTGGGCTGTTGTTGAACCATGATCCTCCGATCTCAAACTCCTGAATAGCTAGAATTACAGGCATGAACACCTGGCACCCAGCTTGCTTCTAGATTTGATACGTGGAATTGGATATATGCATACCTAAATATATGTCAGTGAACTGGAATACGACGGAAAATAACTTACTTGGGTTTCAGAATGCAACCTAGTTGTATAAAGCATATATATGTATATATATATATATATATATATATATATATGTGTGTGTGTGTGTGTGTGTGTATATATATATATATGTAGCATATATATATATGTATATGTATTTGGTGCCAGTCCTGGGGACCTGGGCACTGTCCCTAAGCTTCTTTGGCTCAAGGCTAGCCCTCTAGCACTTGAGCCACAGCACCACTTCCTGGAGATATTTTTTGTATTGGTCAAATTCATATGGAAGATGAAATGAGAATGACTATCACATATTTAATTGGAAATCTAGAAAAAGACCATAAAGATAATGAAGGAGTGATATCCAAATAGATACTAATTGAAGATTTACCAGATATCAAGAATTCTTTGGAAAAAATCCAAAATAGAAGAATTTGAAAATACCAAATACCAAAGTTGGAGAAATCATTTAAAAAGCATCTAGAGCTGAGCACTGTGGGTCACCTGTAATCCTAGCTATTCAAAAGCTGAAATCCAAGGATTGTGATTCAAAGCCAGCCCAGGCAGGAAAGTCAGTGACACTCCTATCTGCAATAAACCACAGTGGCTCAAGTGGAAGAGCAATAGCCTTGAGCAGAAGTTCAGAGACAACGATCATGTCCTGAGTTCAAAGACCAAGACCAGAAAAAGAAGCATCCAGAGAGAAAAGAAAGACATTACCTACATTAAAAAAAAAACTAGTAAGGACTAGTAATAAAATGATACCAGAGTCTCAAGACAATAGCGGAATACAGAAAAGACAAGAGGATAGCATAGTCTTGGTAGCACATAGCTTCCAAGCTAACCTGATATGCCCACAACACAATAGTAAAACGATTTAGGCCATAATCAGAATTATAACAGAGCTATAAACAGGATGCTCTGAGAAAGCTAAGGAAAGAGCAATTAATTATACATAGATAGTAGGGTTGAAGGGTGGTGAATGGAATGAGTAACACAAAACTAGATTTGGAATCAGACAGATGTGTAGGATCTAGGTAGTACGTAGGCAAGGCTGCAGCCTATACAAGGCCCCTTTGTTCCAATGAGAAGATCCTACTTCCAACACAATGCAGTTCCATCAAGGTGCCCAGAGTGTAGGCTATAAGAAGATGCCAGCCCTCTCTGACTCTTCAACTCCATGGTCCTTCACAGTGCACAGTCTGCGCATCTGTGTACAGCCTCCCTGAGTGGGGGGAAGGGGGGCGTATTCCAGACAAGGAAGCCTGAGCAAAGGCCTACGAGTGTACATGAGTTCTGTGCTCTTACAATCAGGCAACAAAAAACAATGGACAGTCTCTAGAATCTGCATCTAGTCAGGACAACTTCCCTCCTGGTGTTCAAATTCATGCTTGAAAAGTAGGGCCTAGCTCCTACACCCGCTCCCTTGCGGTCAGCAGGCTTTGACAACAACAGCATGGAGAAGGGTCTTTAGACCAGAGAGATGGCAAGAAGCTGGTGGCCTGAGCTTTCTGTGGGGGTCTAGATGCAGCTCCCAGACAGATTGGGTCATAGCAAAAAAACAAAACACAAACAAACAAAAAAATGAAACAAAAAAACCTGCATCAGGCTGGGATCTATAGAACAGAGCAAAATGCTAACTTCGGGTTACGTCCTACAGGAGCATCTTTCAGCTCCTCACCGCTTTGTAGAGTAGTTGAGCTCTCTCAGCACAGAGCAAACCTATGTGGAGACTCACTGAGTCTTTAATGGTTAATTGAAGGGACACCGTATCATTTTCTTCTTTTGATACTACTAACCAATGTCCTGGAGCACTTCATGATCAATATATTAACTCTGAATAAATTTGCAAACCGTACATTGTGTAGATGGACACTCAGGAGGTCTCATGGCTAGCCTGCTTCTTTCAGACCCCAATGGGAATATGGATTCTATAGAAATCATCACATGACAAGCAAAAGCTCTCAAGCACCCAGATGCCCTTGCATCCCTACAGTCACACAGGAGTTGACTGCCCATGCAACTTAGGAAGACAGATTAGAAATCTGAAGCAAACTCCAAGGAAGCAGGCCTCAGCAAATCCTTGCCACGATCCAGAAGGACCTGGCTCTTTAGACCCGTGCCATCATCTCTTGAAGCAGAAAGAACCTCTGTACAAAGACCATGATAGATTGACTTGCTCTCTCCCATTTTTATGAGTCCTACAAAAGTGGGTTGGCATTTTATTAAATAACCAACCACCTATATTACTAACACCCTGCTATGGCTTATTCAGGAAAACTACATTGAAACAGAATCCCAATTTCATATGATAGTGGTCCTATGTATACAACTTATGGCAGATCTATGAGACAGAGCACATCCTCACTTTGATGCTCCAAAGGTAAATCTCAGGAAATTGCTACAGGGTCTGGAGCCACAAGATTGTCACTAGGTCTCTTGCTAGTAGCATTCATCAGGGGGAAAAAACATATTCTGTTAGATAAAACTTCCAGCTCCTGGGGATAATTGATTCTTCCCACACCCACTCTAAACATACATAGCAAGTTTTCTCCACGAAAAGCAATCATCTTTGCTACAAGGTTCTGTTAGTGGGAGATGTGCCTGACTGGTACTATTCCTGGACAACACTAAGAAAATGGTTCCCTATTCATTTTTTAAAAGGGAGGCTGCTTTGCATGAGCCTGGGGAGAAAGGTCACTGGCATGGTTTCTTTGGAAGATAGAACCCAAGGTGCTAATGAAGTAGACTTTCCAAGACAAGGGATGAAGTTCGAGTAGGAAAACCAACTCCTGGTCCTATACATGTCCTTGAGCTTTACTTTGGCCATGCCCAAGACCATGTAGCCAGTTGAAGGAGGTAAGCATTGGGTTTCTGAAACCCAGGAGGTTTTGTTCATCCATATTTGGAGACAAGAGTATTGCAGTGTTTGGCAGCCACCAACCTCACCATATGCTGAGAGGGAGAGGGAGGATTGAGTTACAACCCAGCTAATCTTTTGGTGTGTCACAGCTGAGTCACATCCATTCTGACACTCAGAGAATATAAATAGAAAAATCAGAGGAGAAGAGATCTATATGTCCTGGACATGTTTAAGTTTTTCCTTGCTACAATGAGCTGTTTCTTAGCTGTCTTGCCTAAGACAAAACAAAATCTGAGGAAGAGGAGCCTTTGCTCAGATCTTTGATGAGCATTGAAATGTTGTATTGCGAAGCTCCAGTGAAAGAGAGCAAACCAATTTATGTCTTAGAAGAGTGTGTGTGTGTGTGTGTGTGTGTGTGTGTGTGTGTGTGTGTGTGTGTGTGTGTGTGTGTGGTGTCCTAGACCAGGGTGGAGGAAAAGGAGAAAGAAACCTTCCACAGACAATGGGTATCATGCTGACTTCCTCTGTACTGTTCCCACCTCAAGCCCTTTAGGTATGGGGAGTCATTCCCCACAAGGAATTCAGCTCAGAAAGCATTAGAGTTCATGGCCAGATGCTAGTGACTTTGCCTGTTCCAGAAGCTTCTTGATAAAATACTCATTTTGTTGGGTTTTTTTGCTTTCTTTTTTTCTGAGGTGAAACATAACATTTCAACATGTTTTCTACCGACAAGGCAATACTAAAGAGATCTGGCACATACTCACCTGGAAGAAGTCTACCCCAGAGGATAACCAGTGACCAAGGACACCCAGTTACAAGCTGTGGAAGATCAGTGACCCAGGCAAGTCCATGTGTCAAAGGCATCAACACATATTTCCTAGGCCATCACTCAACAGAATCAACTTAAAAGGCATAGCTCCTGCCCTGAGGGGTTTATGAAATTTGAAGGTGGGGGCATAAAAGATCCACAGTGAACAATTGGAAGGGGAGAAAGTCAAAGGCAAACAAAATGATAGAGGTTTGCTAAGCATTTATCGAGCAAAATCTGAGATAGAAAAAACAATCTCACCAGGCTATTTAGCCTATTATGTACAAATCTCTTAAGATTAGCCTTCCCTCTGGAGGTCTGATTCAATTTGTACAATGCTGGGCAATTACTAAAACTATTATTTCTCCAAATTAAAAACCTTTGGCAGGGTTTAAAAAAAAAAAGAATTAGAGGAGTGTGTGTGTGTGTGTGTGTGTGTGTGTGTGTGTGTGTGTGTGTCTGTCTGTCTGTCTGTCTGTCTGTCTGTCTGTGTTTCAGGAATGCACGTGAAAGGGGGAAAAAGGAAAGAAGGGAGGACGAGGAGAATAAAGGAAAGGAAGATTAGGAAGGAAAACAAAGGATTAGAGGGAAGTAAAAGGGGCAGGAGAGGAGGGGAAGAAGGAGAAGGGATAAAGAATGAGGGCAAAAAGAATGGTCAACCCAGGTCAACACCCGATGCCCAATATAAGCCACTAAGCACTTTCACTAATCAGAGGTGTGAAAGTCACCATTATCCACAAATGTGTATGTGAGAAGTTTTTATGCACCAAATATAAACAAACATTACTAGGACCAGGACACTTTAGTGGGCTGTCTGGAGGTATGACCTGTCAAGCATGCACACAAATAGAGAATAACAAGCTTTGGCAGGGCAGGGCTCAAGATCCTAGACTTTTCAACAGTTCAAATAGAGAACGGAGCATTTTTTTTTCATCTGTCTGAGTGGATAGAGATAGAAAAAGATTAATTATGTCATTAAGTAGTTTAATTATCAAGCACATTTGATATCACTGACTTTTTATGGCAATTTTGAAGGTAATTTTATATCATTATCTTCCATTATTCCCATGAGATTTTTTTAATGTGATTTCTGTGAAATTTTATAGTTCTAAGAAAAGCTCTGTGCATGTTTTTTAGCTTCGTCTCATCATCAACAGGAGGAGGAAGAGAGGATATTAGCAAAGCTCTAAGTCCTTGGCTTACACTGAACTCATCTAAACACATTCCCTCCCTGTCTCTGGCTCTCCTACAGTATTGTAGCTCCAGAAGCAAAGGTGGATCCGAGTCTTTACGTGGTGAAGAACAGAGTAGAGAGAGGTATTTTGACTGAACTCCTTTCCCTAAGCCAAATAAAATTTAAGAAGAATGGAAACAAAAATTCCAAACAAAAATCATCTCCTCTGAAACTCAGAATCTCTGAGAGATGGATGGCAAGAAAAATAAAACTGGGACTTCACTGAGGGGGAAAGACATAAAAATAGACATAAAACTCTATAGATCTTTGAAGAAACAGCATTCTCCAAAAGGGCGGTTGAGCCTATGCTGCCTGAAGTGTTAAGGGTTCAGGGACATGGGCCAGAGCTCAAACACTCCATGGCCTGCCACCACTGCAGAGCATAGCAGGCCCAGCCTGGTTATGAGAACATAGATTGATTAATTGATTGATTGATTGATTGATTGATTGCAAGAGATGCAGAGAAGCAGCTCAGGGGCAGACGGAGCATGACTGAATGCTCAATTGGTAGCAGAGAGTCTACACTTGCTAGTAAGCAACATTCTCAACTAGGGATGATGTCTGTCCAGAAGCTTTTTGGGGTTTTTTTTTGGTAATTTTTATTTTATTTTATTGCAAGGGTGACGTACAGAGGGGTTACAGTTACATAGGTAAGGTAATGAGTACATTTCTCCTGGAACATTGTTAATCCTTTCTCATTTTTCTCCCATTTTCCCTATCCCCTAATTCCCCCACCTCAAGTTGTAAGTTTATTTCCAACATAGCATCATGTGAGGATCTTTGTTGTATTGGTTCACCTTTGTCTCTCACAATTTTGTTATTTCCCTTCCCTTCCCCAAATCTGTTAAACATATATACAAGACACAGGGTACCAAAATTGAAAACAGTGACAACAGGGTGCAAACCAAATGGGGAAAAAAATGAAAGAAAAAAGAAATAACTTCACCCAGTACAATGATGCTAATCAAAATGAACTCCAAAATACAGAAACAAGAGGGGGTTTTTAAATTCTATTTTTATTGTAAAGATGCTGTACAGAGGAGTTACACGAGTAAGGTAGTGAGTGCATTTCTTGTGGAGCATTTTTGTTTGTTTGTTTTGGTTTAATGTACTGTCCAGAAGTTTTAATTGTCACAGCTGAGAGTGGATTTTCTTAATGAGCAGTAGAGGCCAAAGATGCTTTAAATATCCAAAGTCCTGCATGCAGAGTAGGAAGATGCCAAATATTACTAGTGCCAAGATTGACCTTACCTAACCTTTGGGGATTTTAGCAGTTGCTAAGCATTCTCTCTTCATATGAAGAGTAGGATCAATACATAGCTACTGATTAGAGTTATTAAGCTGGTTAAATCAAATGTAATGTTTGATAAATAAATTATAAGGACTCAATAAATGTGGGCATCCTATGTCAATCTTATATCACCTATCTATCTCTCTGAAAAAAATGCAAGCACATCTATTTGGCTCTACATCCTATAGCCAAGGATATCCTTGATACCTGTCTGCCTCAATTAAATATCTTGCGGGGGGTTGGGGGGGGGGTGGAATCCTAATTTACCAACACTTTCTGAAAGTGGCTGCCATGCTGGGACCTGTTCTTTGAGAAAAGTGCTAAAAATTCCTATATAAGAAGGAAATCAGAGCTGGGCACTGATGGCTCACGCCTGTAATCCTAGCTACTCAGGAGGCTGAGCTCTGAGAATCATGGTTCAAAGCCAGCCCGGGGAGGAAAGTCCATGAGACTTTTATCTCCAATTAACCACCAGAAAACCAGAAGTGGCTCAAGTGGTAGAGCACTTGCCTTGAGCTGAAGAGCTGAGGGTCAGAGCCCAGGCCCAGAGTTCAAGCCCCACCACCACCAAAAACAACAACAAAAAAATTGGATTACTGTCAAGGAAAGTCTGATTCAACTGATTGGTCTAGTGCATGACTTGGATTTTTTGATTAAGGATCAAAACTCACTATTCTAGCTTTACCTATGAAATTAAAAGCAGGGGCTGGGAAGGTGGCTTAGTGGTAGAGTGCTTGCCTTGCATGCAGGAGGCCCTGGGTCCAATTCCTCAGCACCACTAAGCAGAAAAAAGCCGGAAGTGGTGCTATGGCTCAACTGGTACAACACTAGACTTGAGCTGAAGAGCTGAGGGACAGAACCCAGGCCCAGTGTTCAAGCCCCACGACGAAAGATAGAAAGAAAGAAAGAAAGAAAGAAAGAAAGAAAGAAAGAAAGAAAGAAAGAAAGAAAGAAAGAAAGAAAGAAAGAAAGAAAGAAAGAAAGAAAGAAAGAAAGAAAGAAAGAAAGAGTGAAAACCCAGGCCATCAAAATTTTGGATGATCTTAAGTACCTATTTCCTAGCTCACTGAAGATATAGATATATGAGCAACAACATACTTATCTTAAACATTAAAAAAGAGAAGTCTTCCTAAACTGTATATTTCTCTATATTTTTGACAGAATCCATTCAACAGTTTTAAACATTTTTTTCATGGCTCAAGACCATTACATCAAACATCAATGATTATACATGCTTCATAGAATGATGATGTCTTCTGAAATTTGTTGGATCTTAATCTGCACACTGAATACTCCTCCCAGCATGATGTTTTTTTTTTTCATCTTTTATTTACATTAATTAAGAGGACTGTTTTCCCTGTGCCATTCTCATTATACCATTTCTAACTAGCTCTCCCTTCAAACATTAGTGTAATGCCAAGGGCAGATTCAAAATTTTAGGAGCCTAAAGCTTATACCCTTGGTGATAGTTGGGTTTTTTTTTTTTTTACTAAGAACAAATACAAAATTGCAAATACAAAATTAGATACCAAATTGGACAGTGGGAATGTTCACGGAAGACATTTCCCACCCTGGGTAAGCAAGCAATGATTTCATAATACTCAGAAGTGACTATAAGATGTACAAATAGATCCTAATAAATCCTAATATATCCCAATAAACCTAACTTCTACTCAGCCAGAGCTAAAATACCTGCAGCCTTTCCTGTGCTATCTGACATGAGGTGACGTGCGCTGGAGGGCAAGAAGGTGGCACCAGGCAGTCTGAGCCAAGTGTGATGAAAATATCTTACCTTTGCAGTTTTACAAAACCTTATGACCTAGCAAACACATTACAGGGGTCACCTGCTGCGGACCTGCCTCAGCAGCAGTCTGAAGTGGTGCTATTCTTTTCCCATTTATTATGAGCTAAAAAAGCAGGGCTAACCTTGACAGAGCGATCACTGAAGGAAGGATGAGCAAGCTCTGAATACAGATTGGGGGCATCTCCTTGGAGCCAAGTGTAAAGATTTATATGCAGAGAATTTGAGGCCTGTGCATCAAATGTATCTTTGGCTTATCTCATATTTGTATCTGTAGTTGAAAAGATTAGAATTCAAGTGTGATCGTTTCAGATACATTCTATTACTATATGGAAATGTTACTGTGAATCCAACAGTTTACAGCTAATGCAATAAAAAAAAAATCATAGTTAAAACATGTCAGAGGTTTAAAAACATAAAAAAGGTGAGTAAAAACTAATTTACTCTTAGGATCATTTAAAGAGCATTTTATTTGTAGAAACAGTTTAAAGCTGAGTTTAGTTAAAACAGGACTCTACATTGCTGGTACTTTTTCAGTTGTAAAGCTTCAGGAGTTGGCCTCTTATTGTTTCAAATTAAAAGTAAATGTTTGTGTCTCTCTTTGTTCTTAATACCTTTGATTGTGTGTGTGTGTGAGAGAGAGAGAGGGAGAGAGAGAGAGAATGTGTGTGACAGTATTAGGGCTTGAACCCAGGTCAGGGTGCTGTTTCTGAGTTGTTGTTCTTTTATTGCTCAAGGCTGGCACTCTGCCACTTGAGCCACAGCTCCACTTCTAGACATAAGAGTCTCCGGGATTTTCCTGACCAGGCTGGCTTTGAGCTACTCAGCCTCCCGAGGAGTTAAGATTACAGGCATGAACCATCAGAGCTGGACTTAAATTTTTATTTTGAAATAATTTTAGATTTAAAGAATATCCCTGATAACCTTACATAGCATTCCATGTGTGTAAGCCATAGTTGATTTTATCATTCTTCAATGTATAGGCTTTTAGATTATTTCCAATACTTTGCAATTTTGAATAATGACTTAGTGAACAACCTTCTGTATGTGTACTTTTCCAGCCATTGAGGGGTGTTTTAAGTTTAATGTCTTACTATTTGCTAGGTCAAATAGAAAATGTGTGTATAGCTTGAAAGGCATTGCCAAAGTGCACTCTAGAAACATTGTGTCAGATTAATTTTCTACCAGCAATATATATGAATATCTATTCACAGATAACTTCAACAGAATGTGTTGTAACAGTTACTAACTTTGCTAACCCAGCAGGCAAAGAATGACATCTCGGTGTTGTTTTAAGTATATTCTTCTTCTTACAAATGAGAACAACTTTAATATGTTTGGGGACCATTTTTGTATCATTAGCTGTGAATTGTTCATTTATGAATGCAGAAGCCAGAAAGAAAATGGCTGAGAGAACTTCAGATCTGCCTCCCCACCACCCGGGGGGGGGGGGGGCGCTTGACCCAAAAATCAAACTTCAGACATGACACGGAAACCCTAGGCATGTTATCTTTTCTTCACCCTATCTGTGCACCCAGCACACTTGGCTCAGAGAATTCTACTTCCCCCAGAGGCCATCTGCAACCTTGATCTTGCAATTGATTGGTATTCTGACCAGCCTCTGTGATCTGTGTATTCAAGGCTATAATTATTTTAGGTTTCTTGTGTCAATAAAAAAACATTTTTGCAAATGCTTTAAGAGTAAGCCCCATGTTTGATGTAGAAATCATGAAGTTAACAATTAACATGGCCTCTGAGTATCTTTATGTTTGAGTTTCAGACTTTAGTCCTCATGACTCATATTGGGAAAACTCATTCAACTCACTATTAAACAAAGGTCAAAGCCAAATGACCTCCAGGCTGATGATTTTGTGTTCCAGATCACAGTAAATTTCTCTACCTCTCTGTTTGCAAAAGGAAAAGGGAATTTTCCTGAGTGTCATTGGAGTGAATCATCTTCAACAGCTCTTCAGAGGGGGGAAAAAATCAATCGTGGAAATTGCAAATACTGCCTGGGGATCCACACATGAGACATCATCTATGATCAGAAATGAAGCTGATTTTGGCCCACTGAGGTTATGCCTTCAGCAAAAACAGCATTTCTGCCATGCTCTGTCTATTCAATACTAGATCAATAAGAATGTCAACTATTTGAACAAGAGGGCCTTTACTGTACCTTCATTTCAACATACTCTGCCGTAATTGTGGTAAGTCCTTAAATTAGAAGAGGCTGCTCTTCGTTTAATTTAGCATCACTACAAATTAAGGAAAGGAAAGAATCTCTATCTTTCCTTCCAGGGCTGGTAGGGAAGTGATACTCCGCAAACTTTCTGTAGACCACCTTTACACAGGGGGCTCTTTTAATTTCCATACTTCCAAGAACTCTAGCCTGACACAGAAAAACCATTCTGCTTGCATATAATCTCTACTTGCTACTTACATGGGAGCAAGGAAAACTGATCTAATTTTAGGGTTTCCTTTATCCTAAAATGTTAATAAACCCATCTATAATTTGGGGGTGGGGGAGATAAGGGGAAAATCAAATAAGATAGTGCTGTCAGGTGAAATTCAATATCTAATATGTATTTCCTATATTTCTGTGCATCTATATCCATGATATTTAAGCTAAGGGCATGGAACTACAAATTAAAGTTTACTTTCCACTGCAACCCTGGTTAAGAGAGAGACACTGAGTGGGGAGAGAATGAAGGAAGGGGTGACATTGTCCAAAAACAAATGTACTCTTCAACTGACTTATGTAATTGTAACCCTCTGTACGTCACCTTTTCTGTGTGTTGTTTTTTATTGTAAAAATGCTGTACAGAGGGGTTACAGTTACATGAGCCAAGTAATGAGTACATTTCCTATTGAGCATTGTTGCCTCCTCCTTTATTTTCCCCCATCATCCCTTCCCTCCCACCTCCACAACTACATCACCCCCTTCCTCCCCCCTCCCTGCCCCGCTGCCCCACGCCAAAGTTGTGAAGTTTGTTTTCAACACAGTGTTTTGTTGTTTTTTCCGCTATGCCTCTCCATGCACAGTGAGGACAGCAGTTCGGTAAATAAACTTCTTTTCCTGCCTGAATAGCATGTGGTGTTCTCTACCTAATGAAATCTATCTATTGAATATACCTTCCATGGAGCTTAAGCTTAAGTGGTAGAGTTCTAGCCTTGAGCACAAAAGCTCAGAGACAGGTACCCTGGCCCTGAGTTCAAGCCCCAGGACCAGCACACAGACACACAGACACACACAGACACAGACACACACACAGACACACACAGACAGGCACACACACACACACACACACACACACACACACACACACACAATTCATTAAATTGCACATTCATTAAAAAATAAATAAATAAATAAAAATTTTTAAAAACATAGTGTTTTGTACATCTCATTGTTACAAGGGGTCAACCAGTTATACATCACCTTTATAGTAATAAAAAAAAATTGGGGCTGGGAAGGTGGCTCAGTGGTAGAGTACTTGCCTTGCATGCATGAAGCCCTGGGTTTGATTCCTCAGCACCCCATAAGCAGAAAAAAATGGAAGTGGCGCTGTGGCTCAAGTGGTAGAGCACTAGCCTTGAGCTGAAGAGCTGAGGGACAGCGCCCAGGCCCAGAGTCCAGGCCTCACAACTGACCAAAAAAAAAAAAAATTAAAAAATCGAAGCCACCAAACTGGGCTCTGGTGATTCATATCTCTAATCCTAGCTACAGATTGGGAGAATCATATTTGGAGGCCACCCCAGCAAAAAGCTCAAGACAGCCCCCATCTCAACTAATAGTTGGGCATGGTGATGTATGTCTGCCATTCTACCTATGGTGGAAAGAATAAATAGTAGGATTGTGGTTCAAACAGAACTAGGCAAGAAGTGGGCAAAATGGGCTGGAGGAGTAGTAAGTACAAAGCCCTGGGTTCAAATTCTAGAGCCACACACAAAGAAAAAACTTTAAGGGAAGAAGGAGGCACTATCAATGTAGGCACTAAACACCAGAAGACCTTCAGGGTATGTGCCTCTGATGTAAAGAAATTGCTTCATACCTTTCACTTTCTGCACAGGTGCTGTTAAAGGTGACTTTCCAATCTCCTTTTCAGGAGAGAGAGAGAGAGAGAGAGAGAGAGAGAGAGAGAGAATGCATTGGAAACATTATCAATTTTGAATCTCATGGAAAACAAACTCTGTAAAACCCCTAACATACCAAACTTTCCCAACACTGAAGGAAATAGGGAATCTGGATTGAAAGACTTTCTACACTGAACATCTCTTATCAGGGGCAATGGCTTAAACATTAATAAGAAAACTAGGCTGTTTCTCTTCTGCAATTCTCTCACTAAACTCGGTTAACCACAGGTAAGACATCTTAGGGTCACTGAGCTCTTCTGACACTTACCTAGGTTATATAATAAAAAGAATCACCTCAGTTGTTTCTCAAAAACAATGCCCATGTAATTGTAACCCCTCTGTACAGTATTTTCACAATTAAAAAAATAATATTTTTTTAAAAAAGCAAGAATTCAAAACCAGCCTGCACATCTCCTTATAAGCACACATGGCTGCTTTCTTCGCCTTGCTAGCATAATAAATGTTCCTTTTTCAACTCCTCTCTCTAGTGGCTCCTGCTCCAGTCACACCACAGCTTCTTTGTGCCCAAAGTCCACAGGATACATCTCAAACATTCTTGGGAACCCTGTGGCTTGGCTCAAGCAGCTGGGAATAAAAGATCTCTTGAATACAAATGGCAGTGTTGTGTTCTAGCAGCTGCCACCCAAGGGTAGCAAAACACCAAGCTGTTCTTGTTTGGTATGGCTGCTTCTTGTACTAAGGGCAAGATGAGAAAAATGTTCTTCCTGGGAAATTCTTTGGGTTAGATTTATGGTGTGGGGTAGGAGAGAATAGTTCTTTTGATAGTTCTCTGTGGCATGTTAAGAGTTTGACTTGATCTTTTAACTGTCAGGAGCACATGAACTTTTATAACAAACTTCTATCTGCATTTTAAAAATAAAGGAATTGAAAAAAAGAAAAGAAAAAAGCAATTCTGCTTTGCATAGAACCTCCATTTCCAGCCTGGAAGGCACTGTAATGTGCACTGTTAACAGCATTGGTTAGGTCTTCGGCTATATTAATAGCAGAAGGAAACCAGAAAAAAAAATGGGGAAAGGTCAGCAGGGATTCACTGGAGCTTCAGGAAGTGAGCGCCTACATTCAGTGTCCTAGGCTGGTGCATATTTCAGCTCTGCACACAAAGAACGCTTTCTTCCTGCTCTTGACATGTCAATATGTGAGGTGGATAAATTCTGAAAGACTTACAGATGGATGTGTTGCTGAATTGTAAATCCAAAGTTACATGTCATGAATTTCATTACTGTATCTCTCATTCCACAGGAACAGCCTGTGGCACTAGTATCCTTTGCCTGGCATAATGGTGCTGAGCACAAAGCCGCTACACAATTTTAGGGAATGAAAGGATGGATGTTAAGCCTTTTTTATTTTTATTTTTTCACTCTTTCTTCTTAGCTATGTGCATTTAAAATGGGCATGCACACTCAGGAAGTTCAGTGCGGGACACAGCATAGACACAAAGTTTTGCACCCCTGGGTGGTGTATCAGAATCTGGACTGTGAGGAGCCCTCAAGAGGAGATTGATGAGTGATGATTGACTGATTGATTGTTTTCTGTATAATAATAATCTCTCCCCGCCGGTAGTTAGTATTCAACATGCCTGTCACAAATTCCCACCGTGGAAACATAATGTTAATTTGCTCATTTTTATAAATGTCAAACCTAAAGCTGAGAAAACATACATGACTTATTCAGGGTCATGGAGGTTCTGGTGTCAAATCTGGAACTAAAGACAAAGTTTTCTGACCCATTTATCCAGGACTGATCTCATTAATGTTAATGAATGTTAATTGGGAAATGAGGTGTTGGATTCTTTCCTCTAAATGAATGGGATGTATTTCAGCACATTGAAACAGCTTACTTGGGTGGAAAATGAAGAAAATTATATGGTAATGTGTGGACAGAGGACTAGGTGAAATAATCTTCATTGCTACCTAGACAAAATGATTTCTAGCCAGGCACCAGTGGCTCATGCCTGTAATCCTAGCTACTCAGGAGGCTGAGATCTGAGGATCATAGTTCAAAGCCAGCCTGGGCAGGAAAGTCTGTGAAACTCTTATCTCCAATAAACCACTAGAAAACAGGAAGTGGCGCTGTAGCTCAAGTGGCAGAGCACTAGCCTTGAACTGAAGAGCTGAGGGACAGCGCTTAGGCCCAGAGTTCAAGCCCTATGACCAACAAAAAAACAAAAAACAAAAAGCCAAAAAAAAGATTTCTAAATAGCTAGGCTGAATATTACAACTACCTAAAATGCTGGCCACTTATTGCTGTGTAATAAGTGACCACAAAACTTAATAACTAGCAACAATAGCCATTTGACTGGCCCACACAGTTTTGAGGAACAGGAATCTGAGCAAAGTGATTCCTTTCTGCTTCATGTGGTATTAATTGTGATTGTATGGTGGTGTTTAGTGGCAGCTGGGTTGGTTTGGAGAGCCAAAAATGACATCATCTACATGCTTTATCCCTTAATAAAGAACAAATGGAAGTCTAGGTAGTCTCTACCTGTCTCTCCTCTTGCCACACCCATCCCCCACCCATATCATCTTTAGAACATCTCTATAGTCTTAGTATATGATTCTCCAGATCTCAGCCTCCCAAAGCTAGGATAACAGAAAAGAACTACTGGCTTTAGGAGGCTAATATCAGGAGGCTTGTGATTTAAGACCAACCTGAGGAGAAAATATGTTCTCAAGACCCTTTCTCTGTGACTTTGGTCAAAATTCATTGTACTCATAAACTAAAAAACTTTAATTGAAACCTATTTGTACAGCTATTTGAAGATTACAAAACAAAGTCTGAAGAAAATAAAAAGACTCCCTTTTCAATCAGAGCTGGATGCTTTGAACCTGGATACTGTGTGTACCTGTCATTATAGGCTCATAGGAGGCTGAGATTTAAAGGATCATGGTTCCAGGTCACCTCAGGCAGAAAAGTCCTTGAGACTATATCTCAGTGGAAGAAGTTAAGCTATCATGTACAGACTTCTTACATGATAGCTCAGTGTTCAAGAAACTGGTAGAAATTAGCATTCCCTTTAAAGACTAGGAAACTACTGGCCCAAGTATAGCTCTCACCAATCTTTATTGGTCAATGCTGTTAGGTTTTATAGATCCACTAGGAAGGGACTGAATGGGAGAATTAGCAAGAATTTGTGGACATCTTTAAATGGTCAGAATTGACCCTCTAGCCACTAATATATATAGATATATAGATAGACACACATATATATATACATGTGTGTGAATATATGTACATAATGTATATATATATACATATATATACATATATATATCCCACATGAAAAATAGATGCAGCTTGTGTTACAACCTCCAAGATCTTATTACAGCAATGGAAGCAAATTAGAAACTCAGGATCATACCTAAATCTTGTACTGGTGCAGGTGAAGTTAATTGGGCACAGTTCTTCAAAACCATTCCCCTCAAAAAAGTTTCAGACTTGTAAACTAAAGAGCTAAGCCATACGCCCCATATATCCAACACGTAACGACCACCCTAAGATAGACAAATATGATAGACAATTAAGTTCAAGAACAGGAGAGGAACAAAGGAAAACACAGAGCCATCACCCATAGCAATTCTGAAATACCGTTGGAGACACATCATAAATTACTGGTAATTTTCTTAATCTAAGAGACACTAACATGTGACTAGGTTTAGAAACTCTGCAATCAGTAGCCTAAGGAGTTCACTTGAATATGCACATTTTAATGTAAATTTCTCTCCTCAGCCCAGACTTCCTCAACAAACTCTCTTTAAACAGTTCCATTTCTCCCAAATGATTCCTGTTACTAAACATTCAGGGCTACTGGACTTACCTCATTACAAATATGCAACTACACTTTGTGAATTTTTAAACACCATGGTCTTATTGCACTTTTAGAAGTGTGCTGGCAAATGTTTACCAACCAGCTCTTTGGGAAAGAGAAAAGTTCAACTTATAGTCAGTGTCAATTTCTGTGTAGATACTACCAACAAGTCTGTTTGTCAGTTTAGCACAGCAGAAAAAAAGCCTTTCAAGCCAGGACTGGCTAGCTACTCAGGACACTGAGATCTGAGGATCACAGTTCAAAGCCAGCCTAGGCAGGAAAGTCTGCGAGACTCTGCAACAAATTACAAAAAAGCCAGAAGTGGAGCTGTGGTTTAAGTGGTAGAGTACTAGCCATGAGCAAAAATACTCAGAGCCAGTGCCTAAGCCCTGAGTTCCAGCCCCAGAACCAGCCAAAAAAAATTGTGAAATTATTGAAAATATCCAGTCACTGCTCACTGTACAGTATAGCTAAATTGCTTACCAGCAGTATATGCTGGCATAACCTAATATTGCTACAAAGTGAAAAATCACAATACAAGTGTTTTTTTTTTCTCGTATGTAGAAGCTAGAACTAATTTATAAATGTACTACAAATACTTCAGGGCTGTATACAAGTATACACAAATATATTAACCAAAATATTTTTTTAATGTAAGAATTGAAACTATGTAATTCCTTAGAAAGGCTCAGTCCAACAAAATGAATACAGGAAATGGGTACTCCAAAGATGGAAGTGGGGACAAGGAAGGGTAGATGAATGAAATGAGGAGGGGAGGGGGAGAATCGAGTCATAGAATTTAATGTATATCCTACAAAATTAAAGGGAAATTGAGGGATGGGTGGGGCTGGGAGAGACGGGAGAGAATGATGAAAGGAATAACAACAACTGATTGGTTGAATGGTAACTCCTTTGTACAGCTACTTAGAGATAATTCTTTTTTCTTTTTTCTTATTTATTTATTTTGTCAATCGTGGGGCCTGAACTCTGGACCTGGGCACTGCCCCTCAACTCTTCAGCTCAAGGCTAGCGCTCTACCACTTGAGCCAGAGGGCCACTTCTGGCTTTTTCTGCTTATGTGGTGCTGAGGACCGAACCCAGGGCCTCATGCATGCAAGGCAAGCATTCTACCACTAAGCCACCTTCCCAGCCCCCCTCCCCAACCCCTCTTTTTAAATTTTTAAATGTGTCTACCACACACAGAGACATATATCCACACCAAAAAAATATGTATACAAGAACTTCGGGACCTTTGAAGAACATATCTTGGGCAGAAATTCTAACTAGGCAACTTACAGACAATGTGTGGCCCTTTACAAGTTACTTTTCTAAGCCTCAATGTTTGCATAAGTAAAATGGTGGTAATAATAATAATACCACTTCATGGAGTTAGGTCTCTCCCTCATTCCCAGAATACGACATACTTCCTCTACTGTAAGATTCTTCCTACTTCCATAATTTAGCTGCCTTCTTCACATATCTGCTAGTTACATGAAATTGTCAGTCCATTGTTTTTTTTTGGACCCATATACCCAGTGATCAGTAGGTAAGTGCCCAAAGATCAGCAAATGTAAGTGCCCAATAACCACACACTGACCCAAGGAAGGAATACACATGCCCACTCTCTCTTCTTACATCCATAAATCATGACACTTGGCTACCAGATGATAGGTTCTCTAAGAAGCCTATACTACCCACCTGGAACTAGCTCTTGAGATAAACCCATTTTCTATCCTGATAAAATCTACTAAAGAAGATCCTGAGCCTCAAGGAAAAAAATATACAAACAAGTTCTTATAAAGCTACTTTACTTTTCCTAATTTAAAAAAAAATGATGTTTTCCTGGGCACTGGTGGCTAACAACTATATTCCTAGCAATTTAGGAGGCTTAAATAAGAGGATCATGATTCAAAGTCAGTCCAGACAGGAAAGTCTGTGAGATTCCTATCTCCAGTCAACTGCCAAAAAAGTCATAAGTAGAGCTGTAGCTCAAGTGGTACAGAGCTAGCCTTGAGCAAAAAAGCTTAGGGACAGTACCCAAGCCCTAAGTTCAAGCCCCAAGACTGACACGCACGTGCGCACGCATGTGCACGCGCGCGCGCACAAACACACACACACACACACACACACAGAATCATGTTTTATAATTTGAATAGAAACTTAGATTCAAATGAAGAGGAAAAGAGAAAACAAAGTTGAAGAAAAATGGAGAGTATTTCAGGCTTCAGAAGGTTAATTGTAATAAAGATCCAGTTCTCTGTGGTCACTTTAATCTCTGGAATTTTTCTCTACAGCTCTAAGGCAAAGGCAGTGGAGTGGAACAGGACACAAAGGCAGGTGTCAAACCCCACCCTCCCTGATAATCTCAGAGCCAGGGTCTTTACTGCCTGTTCTCTGTCCAAATGGACAGAGAAGCTTGGAGTTCCAGAGAACGTCCTCAGGAGGTAAGCTTTCTCTGACAGGGACTTACAGTGATCCTAACCTCTGGGCTCTTCCATATTCGACTCCCTCATTTCACAGTACTGGCATTTCCTGACCTATTTGGTGTAGATTCCTCTGTTAGGAATTATGCATCACTTGTGCATGCATTCGCAAATATTTATTAAATTAAAATGTTCTAGGCAATAAGTGTGTGTGTGTGTGTGTGTGTGTATATATATATATATATATATATATATATATATATACACATATCTGAATAAAAACAACTACCTACAGGGTAAAAAGTGATGTGACTAGGGTATAAATGAGGAGCAGTCTGAAACTGGGGTCTAATTCTAGCTCAGGCTGGGAAGAAGGGCTTGCAGGTTGAACAGGTGGGGATAAATAGAGGTGAAGGATCTATCAGCCCAGACAAGAGTAGGGGGCATAACCATTATGATAAATGCTTCAAGAAAACTTGCCAACCAGTAATGGCAACCAAAAAAAAGGGAGAAGAGATAGATAAAATAGGACTCTTGTTAGAAAGTTCCTCTTCTGATCCAGAACCAATCAGCAAAGAATGAAATCACCAGGGAGCAACCCCAGCTCACCGATAGTCGCAGCCAGTGCACAAGAGTGTGGTATATGGGGGGAGATGGGAAGGGATCAGAAGGGGAAACAAAGGAGGAAGCCACAATGCTTGGTAAGAAATGCACTCATTACCTTGCCCATGTAATTGTAACCCCTCTGAACAGTATTTTCACAATAAAAAGAAAAAAAAGAAAAAAAGAAAAGAAATGATCAGATCTCTATTGCAAAAAAAAAAAAAAGAGTGTGGTATATGTGCACAATGAAATTCGATGCATCCATCAGAAAGAATGGCAGCACCTCATTTGTAACAAAATGGAAAGACTTGGAAAAAAATCATACTAAGTGAAGTAAGCCAGACCCAAAGAAACATAGGTTCTATGGTTTCCCTCATTTGTAATAATTGGTATATGTCTAGGATAGTCTTAGCAGAGTATCACAATAGCTCAATAGCTATGTACAAATGACCATATAAAATGATGCTAGTCAAAATGAACTCCAAGATATGGAAACAGATTTTTTATGTACTCTGTGAAGTTATTTCTTCTTTCTTCCTTCCTTCCTTCCTTCCTCCTTCCTTCCTTCCTTCCTTCCTTCCTTCCTTCCTTCCTTCCTTCCTTCCTTCCTTCCTTCCTTCCTTCTTTCCTTCCTTCCTTTCTTTTTCCTTTGGCTTATCCCCTTATTGTCACTGTTTTTTATTTTGGTACCCTGTGTCTTGTCTATATGTTTATCTGGTTTGGGAAGGGAAGGGGACCAACAAAATGGCGAGACAAAAGACAAAGGGTGAACCAATGCAACAGTGATACTCACAAGACACAATGTTGGAAGTGAACTTTACAACTTTTGTGGGTGGGGGGAGTCCAGGGGGAGTGAAGTGGGAGAAAACGAACATTGTTCAACAAGAAATGTACTCATTACCTTACTTATATATCTGTAACCCTTCTGTATATCACCTGTATAATAAAATAAAATAAAATTGGAAATAAAAGAGCCTAGGCAGCAGGGCAGGGAGGGGCTGGGGTCAAGTCCCCCCCTATGATCACACAGGTTCAGACAGCCCTAGCAGAGAAGAGCCATGGACCAGATTCCCTATTGCAGCTGCTTTGAATGAAGACTAGTCTTGCCAGGTCAAAATACACTACACTCAGAACATGCTGACCTTTTGTTCTCCCATGAGTGAGTTATTGCAGGAAAGGAAACAGTTCTGGAGAAATCTACAATGAACACAATGGCTCAGAAAGACTAGAAGTTCGATGACAGCTGCTTTGTTTCCACCCTTGGAGACTCTTTTCCCATAAGCTTTATTGATTGTTGCTGAAGAGCAGCAACACACACACTAACTCTCACAGCTGCGAGAATGAGGCATAAATTCCTCATTGGAACAAAACCATAGGCAGGAGTTTGGCAGCACTATGTTGTGAGACTCCCTGAGGGAGGACCCAAAGCCACATGTCCACCAAAGAGGGGTCATTTCTGG
This sequence comes from Dipodomys spectabilis, assembly GCF_019054845.1. Taxonomy (NCBI): domain Eukaryota; kingdom Metazoa; phylum Chordata; class Mammalia; order Rodentia; family Heteromyidae; genus Dipodomys; species Dipodomys spectabilis. The sequence continues at coordinate 15,886,237 of NW_024870719.1, read as the reverse complement.
AATATGTTTGGATAGCCACAGAAAACTAACAAAAATGGGTGTCTTTGCCCTCACATGGAAACAAAGCCTGACACACAGCCTGTATTCCCAAGCCCCATCTTAAGTTCTGTCTTCCACAGCCATGCCCAGTCAAAGACATGAATTCAAGTGATTGAACTTGTCACATTTTTTGCTCTTGCTAATTCTTACAGAAACTCAAGAAAACAACTTTATTAAACACTTATTACCTGCATCTACACGTAGACTCATTAAGTCCACTCATTCTGCAATGACACAAACATTCTATTTCTAGATTTCTTCTGAAATCCATCCAGTAGCTTTCACTTTGCCCTTACCTTTCAGTGTTGTTCTTTCAAATGCTCCAAGATGAGAAAGGGAAGCCAGCCATCTTTTCCTTCAGTATGCCCACAAGACTTATTTAGTTCATTAATAAATAAGATAGGCACTAGACAGTTTGCACCTGATCAGCCACTATAGGTGAACCTGTTGAACAATGCATTTTAAATCTGGTTTCAATTCTTCAATTTTCCAATGCAGGAGAGACAGACTTTACCAATGAAAATGTAATACTAAAATTTAACAGTCGTTCATCCACACCTTATTTCACAGATGAAAATTCTTTTGCTAATGAGTAGAAAGCATTTTGTGGCCAAGGTTTTTATATTTTGCTTTTTAATTGTTCCTATGGCAAGCCCCAGGAAATGCTAGACACCTATTCAAATAGAGGAACAACCTCACTATCCAGATCTAAGTAATCTTTGTTAAAAAGTCTCTTCTAGCCAGGCGCTGGTGGCTCATGCCTATAATCCTAGCGACATGGGAGGCTGAGATCTGAGGACTTCAGTTCAAAGCTAGCTCAGGCAGGAACATCTATGAGACTCATCTTCAATAAAAACTAGCAAAAAGTCAGAAGTGGAGCTATGGCTCAAGTGCTAACAATGCTAGCCTTGAGCAAATGAAGCTCAGGGACAGTGCCTAGGGTTCAAGTTCAAGGCCCAGGACTGGTACACACACACACACACACACACACACACACACACACACACACACACACACACACACCTCTTCTAAGTAGAAGTAAGAAGGACAAAAAAAAAAGATACACAGGAAATTGGTGAAGTAAGCATACTATTACTGATACAGAAGAAAAAGGAGTTCCTCATGCCCAGAATCTTCTCCTTTGGTCCATAGGAATGGGGAAGGCAAAACACAGAACCATAAAGCATCCTGGACATAGCAGGAGGATGGATCTAGAACAAAGTGGGGACCTGTCAATTAAAGCATGAGGAGGAGGTGGAAAATTGACTTGAAGCAAAAATCAAAGGTGAGCCATCTCAGGACCCCTCCCTCATTCCTGCACCTTGGCAAATGCTGCTGTCCTAGTAAAATCCCATCCAAAAGCAATCAAGACTCAAAACAGGAACCTGGCAGATTAAGAGACCACAGTGACTGTTCACAATAGCTAGGATAGATGCCCCACCACAGATGAATGGATCCAAAAATTGTGGTATCTACACACAATGGAATATTATACAGCCATTAGAAATGACAAAATAATGGCATTTGCAGGGAAATGGATGGAGCTAGAAGGAATCATGTTGAGCGAGGTAAGTCAAGAGCAAAGAGACAAACGGTACATGGTCTGCCTGATAAGTGGATGTTAAATCCAAAATGTTAGGTGATACGACAAAATTAACAGGACTTAAGAAACAAAGAACTCCCACTCATGTGGTCGAACCACTACTAAATATCCCCATGCTGCTGATCACATGTATGGTGTATATGTGTACACCGTTATATGTTATAGACTGTGATAGACAATTTGCTCCAGGAAAGTTAGAATGAGCTTGTGAATTTAAATGAGCATCATTATTCCACAATACTGTGAAATTTGGGAAATTATGTAATCACTTAATCACAATTTAAAAAAAAAGAACCTCGGGGAAGGTAGGGAGGGAGGGGATGGTAGGGGGGAAACAATGGAGGGGGTAACAATGCTCAATAGGAAGTATACTTATTACCTTGCTCATGTAACTGTAACCCTCTGTATAGTATCTTTACAATAAAAAATTAAAAAAAAAAAAAGAGACCGCAGTGCATGGCTCCCATGCCTTGCCCACTCACACAGCCGTAGCTGGGTACCCCGGGAAGGAACTAGGGGTGGTTTTCATGTAAGAACTGGAAATTTGGATGGTGGTGAGGATTTGGGGGAAGGAGCAGCTCACAGAACTGGTTTTTCTTCCTGTTACCAAGGGACCCCATCCCAAAATTCATGTGCTGAATCCCACTGAATGTGTAAATCAACTTCAGAATCCCAGTGGCCTAGCGCAATGGAGGCTTACAGCTCATTAGCACTACAGGTTCAAAGCAGGCTGGCAGAGAGCATTGCTGGCCACACTGTTTAGGAAGCCAGACTGACCAAGGCTGCATTCGTCATTGAACTTGCCTGTTCACACAACAGTGAAAGAGAGTGTCAGGAATTGTGAATTGGCTCTTCAGGCTTCTTCCCAGAAATGACACAACCTGTCACTACCACTTAGATCTCATTGGACAAAGCAAAAGCAAATCATGTGGTCATGCCCACTTCAAGAGGCCAGGGAAGGGCAATTCTGTTGTGCTCCTGGAAGGAAATGTTTGTGAACCCTGTTAGTAGGATCCACTGGCATAAATCTACCTACTCACCACAGTTAAAGTGTTCGTGTGCAACACAGTGGAAAACAACCAGCCTGTTTGATGCCCCATCTTTGTTGAAATAGTGTCCAAATATGCAATGAAAAGATTCAGATGTAAAACACTTTATAATTTCCTACTCAGTTGTATTGCAATAAATAGTTGAATGTTGCATTCTCCCTGGATAACTCTTCCTAGAGTAGATTCCTCTTGTTCTCTCTTTGCTCTGTTAATTTCTTTCACTGAATTTATCATTGTTTGGAATCATTGATTCTTCTATGTACTTGCTCATTTAAGGAATTTTCAAAAAAATATGTTTAATTTTTGCACCAAGTATAGCACAGAAGATTAACAATGTATAAATATCATTTCCTAAGTAGCATTTGCCATCCTAGGCCCATTATATAATGAGTGCTCAATAACTCATCACTGCTGCAGTTGTTGAAAATGAGAAGTTGGGAGAAAATGTTTGCAAAATTCATTTAGTGAAATAACAAACTCTGAAAATCAGCCAGGCATCAATGGCATATGCATGTAATCCTAGCTACTCGGGAGCTGAGATCTAAGGATCAAAGTTCATAGCCAGCCTGGACAGACAAATCTGTGAGACTCTTATCTCCAATTAACCAGCAAAAAGCCAGTAGCGGAGGCATAGCTTAAGTGGTAAAGCACCAACCTTGATCAGAAAAAAACAAAAGCCAAGCAAGAACACAAGGTTCTGAGGTCAAGCCCCAGTACCAGCACAAAAATAAAAATTTAAAAACCACAATGTACAACAAAAGACTGAGTGAATTCAGTGAATAACTCAACCTTTTCATGACATATAACTTAAATGGCTAATCAATATCTCAAAAAAATGGTTAATGTAGTTCTTTTAAAGAAAGTGAAAGTAAGCTTCAGGGATCATGTTAACCCAATATCAGGGGTGAGAGATAGCGATGGGTGGAGAGAAGCCAGCTCCTCTAAAATTTCTCTCCCGTTACAGATGAGCAACATTTTCCCAAAAGCTTTACATAGAAGGCTGTGGCCCCATGCGTGTGGGACACTCTCTGTGGAGGCGACCAGCCAGATATGGGGGCAAAATGATGTGTAGAACTTGATCTCTCATAAGTCCCCTTTACCAAACTCAGGGTAGAAACCGACTGGAAGTAGTTTTCCCTGGGGTGGACCATGCCCTAGTCTTCCGCCACTCTCCTCAGGTTGCTCTATCATGACACAAATATGTCACCTCCACCTACCAGTGTTTTCAGATCAGAGAGGAAGTTTCCAACAGTATCAATGTTCATGTGCTTCTTAGGCTGAATAATCCTCTCAAATCTCTGCAGAGCTTCTAATTCCCCGTACCTCCAAACTACACCCAGACTTCTTTCATAGACGTAATGCTTGATGATAATTTCACTTTCACTCAACAGCTTTCCACTCCCTGAACTGGATGGTGGTGACTGGGGAGACCTGGGAAGCAATGACTATTTTGCTTAGAGACTGAAATCTCCAACGTCTATAAATCCTCCAGATCTTTATTCACCCTTATTTCTTGCTGGTGGTTGTCAACAGCTTCTGATCCTCAATCCCCAAATTTCTGGACTCTGTTTTCTTTCATTTCTGCTTTTAAATCAGGAAGTTTTGAATAGGCTCTTTCTCCTAAAATCTTGCAAACAGTCCAACAACTAGCATTCAATAGTGACTTTTTTTCCCAGTCATGGGGTTGAAATTAGGACCTGGGCACTGTCCCTGAACATTTTCACTAAAGGCTAGGGCTCTACCACTTTGAGCCACAACACCATTTCTGGTTTGGTGGTTAATTGGAGATAAGAGTCTCATGGACATTCCTGCCCATGATGGCTTTGAACTGCAATCCTCAGATCTCATCCTTCTGAGTAGCTAGGATTACAAGTATAAGCCACCCACACCTAGCTAGTAGAGATCTTCTTGTACTCATTTTCCCTCCTAGAACTTTCTCTATCTTGCCATTTATCAGAAAAATAAATTTCCCCAAACATTTTGTTTTTGAAAATCATTAGTCTTCCATCCCTCAAGACTTCAGTATCAGTTTCCTGGCGACTAACTTCTCAGTTACTAAGACTGCCTTACATATTTTAGTTTTTTATTACCATAGTACTCTACTTGCTTTGTCTTTTTGCGTTAGTCCACTCTAGCTGCTATGGCATTAGCAGGTGAGCAGCTTTGCATAATAGAACTTGCTCTCTCATAGAAAGCAAGTCTCTGGAACTAATGAGTTCAGACACTATTTAGCAGTTGAAGATAATCTGAATTAAACGTTGTCTGGGGACTCAGGCTGATAAACATTCTACCACTTTACCTGTGATTAACAAGGCTTTACACATGGCATGTAGACAGAAAAAAAGGGTAAAGGAGCTGAGAATGGGAAGAAATGTCACTTTCACCAGAACTCGGTCACATGACCACTACTAATAATAAAGGAAGTTAATCATGTGATCACATCTAACAAGGCAAGGAAGTCACATGACCACTCTGCACATCAAAGATGGAAATCACATAGTCATACCTAACAGAACAAGGAAATTATATGGCCATAGTTAACAATAATGGAAACTGAGCCCAGAAAGAAAACCAGTGGGCTTGGGGATGGCGAAACACTGCCTGAAGTCATTAGTTCTAGACATTTGTTGATATATCCAACAAAAAGATTCATAAAATGTTCATACTTTTACTAAGAGACACTTCAACAAAAAAATATGATGCAGAACACAGGTTGACAGAAGATATAGCAAAAAAAAAAAGGTATGGTCATGTTAGCATCAGACAGAATGTATCAAGAAATTGACACTGAATAGAAAAAGTAAGTCAGGAAATGAATTATAGCAAACTACATAAAGTGACAACTGGAAATACAAAAAAAGAAAATGGTCATAGACAATAGACAAAGAGGAGATTTTAGGACTTTTAGTTCAGTGGTCCAAAAAATACAGTATTTAAATAATGTACCTATAAGACTTGATTTCAAATATTGTAACTTACATTGCAAAAGGTATAAGAATGAAGAAATTTAACCTCAAACACACAGTAAAAAAAGTTAGTAAGAGAGGTCCATAAATCTTACAAGGGCTATATGCTCAGTTATATAGGGTGGATTAAAAATAAATCTGTCCCTGTGCAATACAAGGAAAATAGCCTCTCTCAAACTATGAGGATGATGGAGAGAGAAAGATTCTCTCTAAATATTCTTAACCACAAGCTGAAGTTCATGTGGCTTTACATTACCTAGCTCATCCCAAAATTATCACACAGGTGAAGTATTTGGGTCAGTAGTAGTCTGAGAACTTGGCAGAAGGTAAAATTTTCTGTGATGACAACTGTTTTGATCCATGTTTAAAAAAAATGACAAATATGAAGTTTTCAAAATAGGAGCTCATACTAAAAATCCCCAAAATGTCAGAAAATGAGCTTAAAGTAAGCCAAGAAAAAAGGAATTGAAAGGCAAATTTAGTTGAACACATATGAAAATGCTTTCTGTATTCCAAGAAATTAAAGATACTTGAGTGGGAGACAATTGAAGGACCACAGGGAAAAGGGAACAAAAGGATTACAACACACTAAAAGGCAAGAGCTTATAAAAAATGACCTACTTGAAACAATTTATCTGACAGAGCTAAAAGGAGAATTAGTATTGAGAGATCTGAAGAAATTATCCAGAATACAACTTACAGCAACACAATATATATACCATATTTATACATACACACACATATATACATATACATATATACACATATATATGTATGTGTATAAATATGGTATATATGTATGTGTGTACATATATGTATATATATATTTATGTATATATGTGTGTTTGTGTGTGTATATATATATATGTATATACATATATATATATATACATATATATATATATATATATATATATACATATATATATATATATATATATATATGAAAACTTCAAAAGAAAAGTTTGGTTGTATAAAATAGACTAAAATGAGCCGGGCACCGGTGGCTCACGCCTGTAATCCTAGCTACTCAGGAGGCTGAGATCTGAATATTGCAGTTTGAAGCCAGCCTAGACAGGAAAGTCCTTGAGTCTATCCTCTCCAATTAATCACAGAAAGTGTCAGAAGTAGAGTTGTGGCTCCAAAGAGAGTGGTAGCCTTGAGCAAAGGAGCTGAGGGACAGTGCCCAGGCTCAGAATTCAAGCCTCAGGATCAGGAAAAAAAATAGATTAAGATGTTGTTTACATAAACACAACCATTTTCCTTACAGACATGATTGAAGTGAGAAAAAACTGGGTAGGAAACAATGTTAAAGAAACAGTAATGATCAAGCCAGATACTGGTAGCTCAGGCCAAGAATCCTAGCTACTCAGGAAACTGAGATCTGAGGATCGAAGACAGCCCAGGCAATAAAGTCCATGAGACTCTTATCTCCAATAAATCACCAAAAACTGGAAGTGGAGATGTGGCTCAAGTGGTAGAGCACTATCCTTGAGCAAAAAATGTTCAGGGACAAGGGCTAGGCCTCGAGTTCATGCCCCAGAACCACCACCAAAAAGAAAGAAAGAAAGAAAGAAAGAAAGAAAGAAAGAAAGAAAGAAAGAAAGAAAGAAAGAAAGAAAGAAAGAAAGAAAGAAAGAAAGAAGGGAGGGAGGGAGGGAGGGAGGGAAGGAAGGAAGGAAGGAAGGAAGGAAGGAAGGAAGGAAGGAAGGAAGGAAAGAAGGAAGGAAGGAAGGAAGGAAGGAAGGAAGGAAGGAAGGAAGGAAGGAAGGAAGGAAGAGGGCTGGGAAGGTGGCTCAGTAGTAGAGTGCTTGTCTCGCATGCATGAGGCCCTGGGTTCGATTCCTCAGCACTACATAAGCAGGGAAAAAAAAGAAATAAAGAAAGAAAAGAAATAATAGCTGTAAACATCCAGTAGTAACATAAGACAACTGAAGACTCAGGATACCTTGTAAATTTTAGTAAAATGTTAAAATGAGTTTTAAATGCTGACAAGTTGAGACATCATAGTCAAAATCCAAAGATAAAAAGAAAGGTATTAAATGCTGCTGCAGTTTTCTGTTTAAAAAGACAATAATGGGGCACTCTGAATTTCATGCCCATAAATTTGATAAAGTAGAAAAAATATTAAAATAGGTGACTGTCAAAGCCTGCATAAAGCACTTGTGATAATCGCCCAAATTTACTGGATTATAAAATACATCTCATATTCTTTAACAAGTCAATTAAACCAGACATCAACAAAAAAAATCATAATTAGAAGATGTGTCTACATGTTTGGAAATTTAAAAACCCATTTCTAATTACTCATGGGTCAACAAAGAGATCAAAATAGAAGTTAGGAAACATTTTAAGCTCAGTTTTAAAAAATTCTATTCACTAAATATAGAAAATGGCTATAAATATTCATGTTATCAAAGAAAAAATGGACAATTCCTTTAAAATATACATTCCCAAATTAGAATCAAGAAGAAATAGACCTAAATAATTCTGTAACTACTAAAGAAATTTATTCTTAGCCAGGTGCCCGTGGCTCACGCCTGTAATCCTAGCTACTCAGGAGGCTGAGTTCTGAGGATCACGGTTCAAAGCCAGCCTGGACAGGAAAGCCCGTAAGACTCCTATCTCCAATAAACCACTAGAAAACCGGAAGTGGCGCTGTAGCTCAAGTGGTAGAGCGCTCGCCTTGAGCTGAAGAGCTGAGGGACAGCACCCAGGCCCATGACCAACAACAACAACAACAAAATATTCTTCCCACAAACAAAAATGTAGGTCCAGATGGCTTTGCTAGCATTCTAGCAAACATTTAAGAAAGGAAATAGTCCAATTTCACAAAATATTCCAAAATATGCTATTATTTTATAAGATTAGCATTGTCTTGATATGTGATGGATAAGAAAAATATGAGAAAAATGTGTATTATTTGTGATCATAGTTGAAAAATGAAAAAATCAATATAATGATGAATGAAGTGGATATCACAAAAATAATTTGGTTTATTCTAGGAGTAGAAAGTTGGTTTAAAATTAAATTTTCAGTTAGTACAATGTCGTAAATCGCATTGTACATTTGCCTTAGTATCAGATGTTTTTGACAATTCTAAAGAGTATAAAAACTTTGGAAACAAATCAGATTAGCAGCAGTATGAGTAATATGATTATTCATGTAGGAAGTTCAAAAGAACCTTCAGAAAAATAATGCTAGTGAGACAGTTTATTATTTTGCTAGATATAAAACCCTAGAATTACTATTGTTTCTTTAAAATAAAAAACTAAGTGTTCTACAAAGAGAACACCAAAATTAAATTTTTTTAATATTAAATAAATTTAAAATATTACTTGGAAATAAAAGCAATATATCTAATTAAAATATCCAAAGCCTTCATAGAAAAAAAGAAACTAATTACTTAAAATATAAACATATGAAGTGGTAGAGTTTGGTATGAATTGGTTAATTGAATATTATGAAGATGTCAAGTCTTCAAAAACCCATGAATTCAATACAACAGAAATCAAAACTCCAAGAGATCTTTTTCTAATTTCCTCTTTTGCATGTAGGGGTATGTGTATATAAGTTGTATTTTCAACACATGTAGAAGCAATGAGGATACTCAGTGAAGAACTGGGCTGGGGGGAGGCATTCACTTAAATGAATGTCAAGAATTATTACAGAGTACGTTCGTTAAAACAGTGGAAGAGCCAGGCACTGGTGGCTCACGCCTGTAATCCTAGCTACTCAAGAGGCTGAGAGCTGAGGATCATGGTTCAAAGCCAGTCCAGGCAGGAAAGTCCTTGAGACTCTTATCTCCAATAACCATCAGAAAACCGGAAGTGGCACCGTGGCTCAACTGATAGAGTGCTAGCCTCGAGCTGAAGAGTTCAAGGACAGCATCCAGGCCCAGAGTTCAAGCCCTACAACCAAAATAAACAAGCAAAACAATGGAAGGTGTTTGGGGATGGAACCGAACAAAGAACACCTGGTAGTTATGGCAGAGAGGACAGTACAGAACAATTTTTAAAAAAGGTATCTATACTCTGTGTGTGTGTGTGGGTGGGTGTGTGTGTGCATGCCACTATTGGGTCTTGAATCTATAGTGCAATCGTATTTTATATCTACCAGAAAAGTAATTTTTTTAATTTGAAAAAGAACAAGAATTGATGCTGATTCTAATCCTGGCACACCACTCTTTGGAAGCTAAAATTGGTGCAGCATTTTGGAAAAATCATTTTGCATTTTGCAATGAATTTGAAGACATCCAAGCCCTATGAATTCTCGTTTTATTTCTCTAGTAATAAAGCTAGAAAGACTCTTGCTCCCAGCTATCATAAGAAGCATGCAAGAATAAACTCCAGTCCAATTATATATGGCAATAAAACAAAAATGAATGGAACACAGATAAATTCTGAGGCATAATATTGATTTTTAAAAGTCACAGATCATGGTCTGACTCCATTTATATAAAGCTCAAATCTAGGTAAAACGAGACAATATGTCTTATATAAAAATAAAGAAGGTAACATTTTAAAGAAAGGCTGGGTGATGCTGGATACAGAAATCAGTAGAAAATGTTCTTTGAAGGGGTATGAGACCTGAGGACTTAATATAATGGTAACTTGTTTTTATTTCACCAGGCAAAGGGGATCATTATTCACTTTATCTTATATATGTTACTCGACATTGTATCTTTCATATTGAAAATACTTCAATTATCATCTACTCCTCCAAACAGTAAAATTCTAATGAGGAAAAATAGCCTTTATAAACATTTGGGAAAGAGGTTGAAGAAGATTCCTCAGTCCTTTGTGCCTCCCTCCCTAAGAGTAGGAAACACCACTGTGACCAGAGCCAGTTTCTCTGAGAGCCCCCTAATTCTCTCAGTTCTCCTTATTATCAATAATCTTTAAGTCATTGAACAAAAGAGTGGCAATTCAACATGTCATTTTAAAAGTATGATTCATCTTGACCTATGTCATGGCTTCCATCATTCCTCACCATGTCTCCCAACCCCACCCATCTCCTTACTTTTCCAGGTTCAATTTTCACATATATACATTGAGTATTATGCTTGCATTTTCCAATCCTTCCTCTCTCCATTTGTCTATTCTCTTCCCCTTTGCTTTACTCCTCCCTCCCTATATATCTCAAGTTTCAGCTTCCTGATAGTCACTTTGTTGGATTGTAAGTTAGTTATTCATAGGAGTTTGGGAATCCTCCTGCATAGACCTCATTGTAGTGAATACATTTGTGGCATATGTCTATGACCCTGTATATGTTTATATATATATTTGTAAATTAGATCTAACTTCCATATATGTGAGAAAACATGCATTTTTGTCTTTCTGGGCCTCTCAACTCTCTTTTAATAACTGAGATTTAAATGATCACCCCCAATTCTTCTTACTATCACTAAACTCTCTTCAAGACCTCAACAGCCCATTTTACACTGCCTTTTGAAATAAACAGGATCTACCCATAACATATTTGCCAAGATTTTATAAAAAGTGCTCAAGGGTGTAGTCCCATGTGGTCTTGGCTGAATTCACCCAGAACTCATTCCACGGGCTTTCCTGGTTACTCATACTCCCTAATTTTGGCCCTGTTCCTTGGTTTTCTCTGTTTGCCCAGCTCTTGTGGACAGGATGAATGGGGGGACTGAGATTTCAGCTTCATTTGTAGCATTCCCTGCAGAGCCTATTTTATCATGTCCACTTTCAAGTGGTGATCTTCCCCAATAAACACCACAGGATGGGGAGAAATCTACTCTCCTGGGCCTCTGACTCCTCATCCCAAATTCTCTAAGGGGAGATCAGAAGAAAGCAGTTGTTTAAGTCTATCATCATAGAGCAATCTCATACTATTTTAATCTGTGTGTACTTCTCCAAGTGTCCTTCATTCAAACCCTGTTGACATTAGCAAGTTGAATACTCCTGTCGGGAAGTTTCCAAACAGTGGAAAAACTCTTCAGGGAAATTAATGGTTGTTGTACTTTTGCTTGAGTTTGAGATGGCCAATCCAGCCAGAGACCCCATCCAAGACACCACCTGATCTGGTTCTTGTACTCTCAGAGTTCAAAATGTTCCTCACAGACTGATGCCCCGGGAACTCGTTGCTACAACAAAACTCCCAAACCATGGAGACTGTCCTGGCCAAAGCCAAAGTTGGACTAGATACACAGCATCAAAATTGGTTGCCTTAATCTTGCATTTTGGCTCATTTTTCCTAGCCACATCCTACAACCAAATGGATTGAATTACTGGATGAAACATAAAATCTGCCCGTGGGAACTGTTGCTATTGTCACAGAAAACAAAAGAGAAGGTATTTTTTTTCTATCACGTCTAGAAAGAAGTGAAGTAATTGTTATAGGATGAAAGACTTCAACTTCCACCATGTGTAGGAAAATGTGGTTGCTTAATTAGACTGCAATAATAAGATACCTATTTAAATATCTGATAATTTTACATTGTGTTTTAAAAATATCAAACCCAGGGAAACCTTTCTAGAGAATAATTTCCAGAGAATAAGTCTCTAGAATAGTTATTCTAGAGAATAACAAGAATAATTTGAAGTATTTTAAACGTGCATAATTTCATCTAGTAGTTCTAATTCTGGAATAATTATGAAGGAGCCCAAAGATTTATCTGAACAGGAATTTAACTCTGCATTAATTTTAACAATGTGCTAATAAGGAACTCTTAGATGTCCAACATAGGAATTTAGTTAGATAAATTACTGGATATTAAAAGTGTCGCTTAAAGCTTAAAGACCCGTCTTGATGAACTCTTAACTCTCCATTCTGTAATGTCTCTGCTCCTCCGAGCATTCTTAGTTAACCCACACACTTAGTTAAGCCAAGCACTTGCCAAAAATCAGGTGTATTTGTTCCCAAACCTGTTCGTGCTACTATAGTTTGTATTGTATTTGTGCAGTTTAATTAAGTAACATGCACACCAATCACATTACAAAGGAGATTTTAATTTCCCTTAAGACTTCACTGGAAGTTGAATTAGAAAAACCAGTTGTTGAGTTAGGTATTTGGGGACCACAGTAAAATATTAGGAGAGGAAAATAGTAATGGTGCCAAAGAATCGTTTTTAGATTAAATGAGTGTGTACGCTCACTTGAGATTTGGATTCTCTTGGTATGAATGTGTTTTTATTAATTGTACTGGAATCCAAATGTCACTAAAGCTGTATTGTGAATAAGTAGATCCTGAATCTGAAGGCGGGGGGGGGGGGGGGGGGGGGGGGGGGGCCAGAGGAGACGACGACTAAGAAATGAGAAAATGAGACCCTAGGAGAGCTGGCATATATATCCCCAGCATCTGAGAATCTGATCCAGGTCTTGTCAAGGCTGGACAAAAGAACTGGCCAAACTTTATGAGTCACTTTTTTAGTAGCAACATTCTGTTCTCATTACAAGCAACACAGATGTTCCCCTGTGCCCGTGGTCAGGGTCCATTGTGAGTGGAACTAAACTGACCCAACATCTGGGCCTCAGTACAGACATAAAGACACCAGTTGAATCAATGTCTTCCTTCAGAGTTGCCCTGAGGCATCTTCCATCAGAATAACTTCCAATCAGAGGCAAAGGATCCTTAAACCACACTGCAAACCCTGCAAAGTCCACTTTCCTGAAGGCTTAGGAATCTGAATTTCCCAAGCACCTCAGGGGATTCTAGAATCCATTTGTGTCTGAGATCCACAGTGTGACCACTGAGCAAGTGTGAGGTGACTATAGCTTATCTCTTCTGATTAGTCCTAGAGCTGATTTCCTGGCTCTCCCTTTAACTTGCTCTATTATCTTAGGCAGGTGACTTAACTTCTCTGGACTTCAGTTTCCTCAGCTGTGTTGTGGCTAGGTTGGAGAATAGATTTATTTAAAAATCCTTTCCAATATGTAAAAATGCTCTGTTTCTGTGTTTTCAGAGATCCTTTTTTCTAAATTTTTTTGAATTGTGCTTAACATCCTACCACGCTCATAGTTTTGGTTGACTATTTTTAAAAAGCAATAGATGGACTGACTGATAGACAGATAGGTAATAGAGATGGATAGAGATAGATAGATATACAGATGAGCAGATAAGAGATAGATAAATGCAGAGCTGGAAATTTTATTCTCCACAAAATGATATTCCTTATAAACACATAAATCCCTAGGATAGTCTTAAGCCATTTGGCAGTTCTCTATCAGAGGAGGTAAACAGAGATGTCAATGGCATTGGGACTTTTTTTTAAGTTTCCAAGCCCCTCCTCCTCTGGCACAACCCCTTTGGGAGCTAATTCCTCAATGAGCCACCATTAGGATGGGGTGGTGGATCGTAATTTATTCTCCAGGCATTATCCAATCCAACCCATTGGATTATAAAAGAAAAAAATGGATATCCAGAGAAATAAATGATTCACTCAAGATCGCCTCTCCAGCTAGGACAGAGCAGCAGTCCCAGAGTTCTGTTCTCTTCCTCCCTCTTGAGGGTTCTGCCCATCACACACCCAAAGACTTATTTCTGGGGTCACCAACCAGACTTCGGGCCTTCTAGCACCAAAAGCTCCCCATTAGGACCTCTTATGCTTATTAAATGAAGCTTATTAAATTTTCCTTCCTGGGGACATAGAGAGGAATTTGCAGCATTCACTTTGTGGGTTATCTTCCAAACCTTTTGAGGCCACCATGGAGAATGAATTACCTTATCCTGCCAGCTCTCTCCACCTGCTGTCTACACAAAATAAGGGGAGACACGAGTCTGTCTAAACGCTAGCAAAGGTAATAAAAATCCTAACAGATGAGAGGCTCTTGACAGCATCCTCTCTAGGAAAGTACAAACGTCTCACAAGGGACTTAGTTTTCCACATTGCAGACTCAAATGGTTTTTTTGTAGGTACAAAAGCATTGCCATTTAACAAAGTAGGTTATGAATACAATGCATCTTGATTAATAACACCCCTTTCAACATTCTCACTCATCCCTCACAACCCATTCCTTCCCTGATCTTCTTCATTTTATAGGATATGAATTCATTTTGTTACTGCATTCTTCCTCGCTTCTCTTCATTTGTCCACTGCTCTCCCCTTAACCACACCACACCCCTTTCAAGTACCAGTGTCCTGGTGTTTATTTTGTTGAACTTTGACTTCACCATTCTAAAGAATCATACTATTTGAGATCTCCCTGGAGCTTTCATATTTCAAATAATACATTTGTCTGCACTTTAACACTCAATGTGTTTACTTGTAAGTTTGTAAGCTAAATCTAGCTTCTCTGTGTAAGGGAAAGCATGCAACCTTTGTCTCTCTAGGCCTGACCTACTTCACTTAACATAACTCTCCAGGTCTTTCCATTTCTCCACAAATGGTACAATATTATCCTTTGTAATGGATGAGTAAAATTACATTGTGTATATATACACCACATTTTCTTGGTCCATTTTCATCCATTGTGGAGCATCTGGGCTGATTCCATACCTTGGCTACGGTGAATACTGCTGCAAATGCCGTTCTATGCTGAATCTCATAGCACACACACACACACACACACACACACACACACACACACACACACACACAGAGGCATCTGTTTATACATTTCCCCTTGGCTGACTTCTACAAGAAACTACACCCTGGTTACTAATTACAGTGGGGGAATATAAGTAATAAAGTAGCTGTTCACTTGTATTTTAATTCTAAAACATCATACTTCCATTTTGCTTGTTCACTAGATATATTGCTATTATCTGAAATGAGTACAGATGCTATTATACTGTAAATCTTGGTGACATCTGTTCAAGTTACAAATGGTCTACATGCAAGGAATGACTGCTAATAAGCAAACCAACATTCTCTGCACATTTGAGCTGTGAAAAAATAGTCAAAATTTTTCATTTTCATATTTCCCTGTATTTTGCCTTATTCAACAAAACCTCTCATTTCTATTGAAGTTCAACAATTTTGGTCATTTTGACAGAACTAGAATAAAGTTTATTTCAGAAGAATCACTTGATACTACTCATATAATTAGAATCAAAGTAGTAAACAGTCTCTTACACAGATAAACAAATCTCTTATATACTTAAAAATCTTTGGAAACTCCTGCCTTTGTATCATTAGCTTAGCTGAATCTGAAGCACTCAGAGGCCCTGACCAAGCTACTGCAGTAGACTAGTTTCAGATCATTCACAGGGATTCATGAAAGGAAAAACAATACTTGACATCCCAGCTCAGGTAACAGCAGCCACTCAAAAGTAATCATGCGATACTTTGGAAACTACATTCCAATGATCACATCTTTAAAAAAAAATTCAGACCAGTAGCTCAAACACAATTTAATCCATCAAGTTCCACTGCCTTTCATATGGCTTTTATATGCCTCCTGAAAAATTTAACATTTAAACAATTTAACATTTCACATTCCAATGGCAACTCATGTCATTTTAACATTTATTGAGTACCTACAAGTTGAGTATCCCTAATTCCAGAATCCAAAATGCTCTAAAATACACACACACACACACACACACACACACACACACACACACACACACACACACACATACCAAAATGCTCTAAAACCCAATTTTTTTTAACTTTAAATAGTGTCATAAGTAGAAAATTCTATATGAGACCTCTGAGGACAGATCACAATCAATATTAGCAGCACACTTAAAATATAAGCTATTATAAGCTGCATCTGAATCATAAATGAATTTCCTGTTTAGAGTTGGGTTCCATCCTCACAATATTTCATTATGGATATGCAACTATTCAAAAACCTGCAAAATGTGAAATGCAAACACTTGTGGCTTCAAGCATTGCTGATAAGGGATATTCATATTTGCAAGTGACTGTAAGAGATGAAAGATGACAGACCAGGACTATCCCAAATGGTGACGTGGCAGGCTAGAAGAGGAAGAAGACTTGTTGTGATGTAAAGAAGGCAGAAGAGAACTTGGTGACTCCTGATTCATAGCCCTCAGAAAGGGCATGGATTTCCACAAAGAGCTGGGGCCAGGGACTCAGCAGAGGAAAGCACCAGAAGATGTCAGCAGACACAGGAAAAGGTCTTGGCTGGGGGCAGGGAGCATTCTCTCTAAATCTAGGGTGTGTCTACTGAGGTGGGGACAAGTGAGTGACTGGGAAACAGACTGGACAATCCGGCTCAGGAGAGATGCTAAAGAAGCTCAGAAGTTTACTAGAGGCTTGGGCTTTATTTGTAAGCTCTAGTGAGCTGCTCTTGGTTTGAAGTTTCCTCTCTGGCAGCAGTGGGTAGGATGGTTTAGCCCCTAGGTCTGAGTGGGTTATGGGACTCTGTATCCCTGGTTGAGACTCTGATCAACCTTCAAAATACTTGCTGTCTGCAGAGAGCATTATTAGTGCATCAGGATGCAATTATTTGAATCTAGAAAAGCAATCAATGAGGCATATTATCCCAAAAGCCTAGTTGCTGGTGGTATTTTAGTGCCATTTCCAAATCTAAAATAAGAGAGTTAATCAAATAAGATAGTTAAATCTGTAAAAAAAAAAATATGCAGCATGTTTAGTTTTCAAATATTGACCTTTATAATTGACATTATTTGTGACATTAATATGCTTTCTTATATAGATGATCCAGAGAATGTTCTTTGGAAAATCGCCATTGATACATATCTATCATTCTTGAGTGTGTTGCTAAGAGCATTCCATCACTGAAAATAGAACTAGAGAAAATATTTTTTTTGTCTAAATACCACGACTTGTACCTTGGGACATGTGCACAGAATGAATACCAGCCTGTCTTGGGCGTCCTTGGGAGCGAAGCATAGTTTTGTTGCTCTTATTTTAGGCTGGCCCCGATCATTTAAACACATGGCAACTTCATATCTTGAGCTAGGAAACAGACAAGGGCTTTGAACAACTAGTTTTGTTTGTTTGTTTGTTTTGTTTTTTTGGGTCCAGTTGTGGGGCCTGAACTCTGGGCCTGGGCACTGTCCCTCAACTCTTCAGCTCAAGGCTAGCGCTCTATCACTTGAGCCACAGCACCACTTCTGGCTTTTTTCTTTTTGCTTATGTGGTGCTGAGGAATCAAACCCAGGGCCTCATGCATGCAAGGCAAGCGCTCTACCACTGAGCCACCTTCCCAGCCCCTGAACAACTAGTTTTAAGATATATACCTAATCAGGTCTGAAACTGAGGGAGACATTTTTACAATTCTTGTGGTATATCCAAGAATAAACATAGTAACTGTCTCCTAAGGATATTTTCCCTTTTAGTCTAGAAAGAAATACTTGATTCTAAACTTTTCCAGGTCTTCCCACTTTTATACATCAAGCATGACCAATTTATTAGCAATAGAACAAACATAGAGTGCAACATATTTCAGCTCCTAGCTTTTGGAGAAAGGCAAAGAAAAAAAATATTACTAAATAAAACCTGTCTTATTCCTTGACAAAAATCAACCTTACCACAGAAATGGAGGAAGAAACGGCGAATAAATGCAGCAGTGGCACTCACTGGACATGATGCTGAAAATGAACTACTGGGTAGAACTTGTGAGTGGAAAGGGGAGGGAAAAATTGGGAGAGAGTGAGGGAAGGGGTGATATTGTCCAAAAAGAAATAGATTCATTATCTGTCTTATGAAACTGAAACTCTTCCATACATTACCCTCATAATAACAACTTTTTTTTTAGAAAATCATCCTTGTTACTCACACATAGCATATGTTTGGCAGGAATTTCCAGACCTCTGAAAACGTCGCATCTCTTATTTTTGAGCTGTAGCTAGGGTCCTGCTAAGTGATCATGGGGTTGGAAGGAAGCTAACTGGGCTGGGTGGATGATGTTAGTTAATATTTCCTTACTGCTATGCTATAAGCCACACACACTGTATAATAAGAGGATGCTGCTGTGTCCTGTGAAGGGTAACTTTCTGCATGCCAACTTTCCCTCTTTTCCGTTCAGAGTTCTCTCCTTTTCTGGAATTTCCTTCCTGGCTTATACAGTTTGCCTCCTTACCTGAGTCTGTTGGGGTGGCAATGTCCTCAGTAGTCTTGCCTGGATCTGTGTTTCAATTATACAAAACAAGGTACTGTCTCTGAAATCTTTCTCTGCCCAGATCTCTAGGCTCCCAACCAGCCTCTATGTCAATTTACACTGGGTGTGCATTAAGAGTAATCATGGTGAAGGACCAGTGCTCCCAGACCCCCTATAATGTACATTGAACCTTGACAACAGGAATATAAAACTGCCCCTTCCTTGTGGCCACCGATGGAACAACAGGTCTGCATGGGAAAGAGAAGGTTGTTCAAGGTGATTAGTAAGACCCCTGTAGCTTGCCATGTCACATATTGTGAATATGACTGCTTCGGTCTCTGCATATGTCAGTGTGGTAGGCACCAGAGAGACACAAGACAGCACAAATGGTG
This sequence comes from Dipodomys spectabilis, assembly GCF_019054845.1. Lineage (NCBI taxonomy): Eukaryota > Metazoa > Chordata > Mammalia > Rodentia > Heteromyidae > Dipodomys > Dipodomys spectabilis. The sequence continues at coordinate 15,867,187 of NW_024870719.1, read as the reverse complement.
GATCCTGGAGCCCAGGCTGCTGTGTTTGGCAGCCTCCCAGTTCCGTGGCAACACCAGCACCAGAGCCCACAGAATACAAGGGTAAAGTATACACATCTCTTGTAGGTCAGAGGCCACAGAACATATGTTTCACTTCTTTGGAGGAGAAAAATAATCCAATCCCTGGCCAAAACAGAAAGGAGGAAAGAAATCTGCCAAATATCTCATTTCCTGTAATGTAACCAGATGGTGGTGAATCATGTGAAGAATCCTTCCACGTCCATGAACAAATACTTCAGTTTATTTACAAACTGCTTGTACATTTATAGCTGCATCGACTTGTATTTGAAAGTTCTAGGCCATAAAATATATTCCTCAAGTGAATGGGAAAATAGATAACATTAAAATCTTCATCTTCTCAATTTTTTTAGTAATGCGTATTAAACAGTTCTTAATGACTCATCAAAGGTCATCAGATAGTCAAGTGCTCAACAGGGTAGGGAAAGAATGTCACATGAGGTAAAAAGCTTTTTTCACTGCATTGTCAGTTTCTGATTTAGAAACGACATCTTTATTTTGGCTTTGAAAAGAGAAAATGAAGGCTTTGTTTTGGAAAAAGAAAGGAAGAAAGGCAAGAAGGAGAAAAGAAATGGATGGATTCTTTCTTAACCAAGGTACGTAGGACCCATGAACAGACAAGAAGGAACTACTGCAGCTCTCTGCACATCTGCCTGTCCTTGGAACAGGAAGCAGGCCTCAACCGTAGGGGAAGTGTCACTCTTCAACACAGAATGTTCTGGCACTGGCCTCTGGCCTCCTGACAGGAATGTTTATTTACATATTCCTAGTTATCCTAAACCCATCTGGCATGTTCTGAGGATCAAAAATGAATGTGTGATGCCTCCACTCCCTTGTACCCACGCTCTGGCTCCAGCTCTGATCTGTTTCATGAGCACTGGAGGTGAAGCCCAGACTTGTGCTAAGGAGGGTACCTTGAGGAAGAGGCTGGCCCAGAGTGTGTGGCACCCCTGCCTCGGCACCCAGCCCAGGATGGAGAATCAGTCAATCCCACAGTTGCTCGCACAAGGCCCAGGATAATTTGCAGGCCTCACAGCTTGGTGATCAACTAGCTGTGTTGGGTTCGTTTGCTACAAAAGCCCCAGACAGAGTTGAATGAGAACCTTGAAGGGACAGCATTAAGGCTCAGTTAGGTCAAGTGACTCAACATGGTTCTCACTGAGTTAGCAGAACAGCTGGATTAGGGAGGGACTTCCTTTTTAATGTTTTGCCACACTATAGATGGGTTCAGATGAGCCGTGATAACCTAAACACAGCCATTCTTCAAGAGAAAATAAAGCCAGAGCTTTCCTAACCCATGGGGGTTAGGAAAAGGAAAACATCAGTCACCATTTATATCCCTACACAGACACCTGTTTGACACAGTTACGTGTCAAATAAAATACTATGCCATCTGTTTCAACTTGCTTGACCTGAACAGCAAGTTCAGGTGCCAAGATGGCAGGAGAAGTGGGCAGGCACAGGAAGAGAAATGGGGGTAAGGTTCTTACTCTTTCTCAGGACAGGAGTTTGGCATCTTATCCTATTTTAAACAATGGAGCCCCTGTGTAAACCCCACCTCATCCAGGAAAGTAGAAACCCAGGAGACCTGACCTTGTTTTGAGTGGGAGTGTGTGTGTGTGTGTTATAGCCGGGGTAGAATCTTTCTATATAGCACAGGCTGTTTTGAAATTCATTGTGTAGCCAAGGCTGGCTTCAAATTCGGTGATTTCCTGACTCAGTGCGGAGATTACAGGTGTGTGCCAACCGCACTCAGCGCAAGGCTCTGATTTAGTAACCACCATGCTTTCTCCTCATTCCTCAGGGATTCCTGACTCTAGGGCTTGCAGGTGGTCTGCTTACATGAGCTGTCCCCATATCCTGTCTTGGATTTTACTTTATTCCAGGAAGTAGCCAGAGTGCAGCTTGGGACTCTCTGGACTGGATTTTATGACAGATTTATACAGAGAACTTAAGAGTCTCCCTGAGAAAGAGGAATTAGTTGCTCTTCAGTGAGGAGCCAGGGAAATATTTGCACACCAAGCAAATGGCTTCTAACAGTAAATGGTTCTGGAATGGAGTCATTCATTGACCCTGGGAATTCACCCGAGACGCCTCTGGAATTTGAAAATTGCTGTTAATCACATTAAATTGTGAAAGTTTACAGACTCTTTCCAGAAGGGATGATCATTAGAACTGTGAGGTGTCAGTGAGGTTTAGATGAACAGACATTTCCAGTTTGAATTACTTTTTCCTGTAATCTGACAGCATTAAAATGACCTGAGCATTCAAACATATGAAGTGAAAGCCAGGACTAGCCATTATTGTGGGAAATGAAGTTAAAACTTGTATTCAACCTAGGTTCTTCCCAGCTACCATATACAGCATGTGAATTTAGGGCCAAAACTCCTACCATAGCTATTCATTCCGGATTAGCATTTTTATATCTAAAAACTTCTTTTTAAAAGGAGGTGGGGGAGGGAGTTGGTGACCTATACCTGTAATCCTAGCTACTCAGGAGGCTGAGATCTGAGGATCACAGTCAAAGTCAGCCCAGGCAGGAAAGTCTGAGAGACTCTCATCTCCAATAAACCACTCAGAAAATCAGAAGTGGTGCTGTGGCTCAAAGTGGTAGAACGCTAGCCTTTAGCAAAAAAGACAACACCCAGGCCCTGAGTTCAAGCCCACAACTGACAAAACAAAACAAACAAAACCTCCTGGAAAGGACACATGTCAGGCTGTTGTGGGAGGAATTCTACACCTCAAATATCACACAACAAGGTCCTAAGCCCCAGTACCTCAGCTGTGACTGCATTGATCAGTCACAGTTCTTTGAGTTAAAATGAGGTCATGGGTTAGCCTTTAATCCAACATGATGGATGTCCTTAAAGAAAAGGAAATTAGAACTCCAACACATACAGAGGGACACCTAGGTGAGGATTCAGGGGGAACAAAGCTATCTCCAAAGCTAGGAGGGACCTGAGACCAAAATAACTCTGAAAACACCTCCATTCCGATTGCCAGCCTCAAGCACTGAAAGAAAATTTCATCATGAAAATAAATTTCAAATATTTAAGCCATCTGGTCTGTGGTACTCAAGTGAATTCAGACTAAGGGCACTTAGCCATGAAGTACAGATAGGAGAAAAAAGCCAAGCTGTAACTTTCATAGTGCTGGGGAATAGAGGCCGTGAACAAATTAAGGTCCTGGAAGAGAGGCTGGGCTCAGTATTTTGGAGCACAGGCTATGGTATCAGCACTTGGCACTAGCTATGGAACTCCAGGTTGGCTACTGACCCTCGCTCACCTTCAGTGGGCTCACCTATGATGTAAGTGTTAGATAGACTGCACGGAGGTGTACAGTGTCTGGGGTGTAAAAAGTGTTCCATTATTCGTAGTTCTGATGATGAGGAAGAGGACTCGTAGAAGGTCAAGTGGAAGCTAATAGAGAGTCCAGGGCCCCAGATTCAAGGTGTGTACTAATTGGAAATGGAGAGGTTGCTTTGCTACCCTGACTTCAGTTTCTTCATCTATACAATGAAAAGCTAGACTATATACAAAAGAAAGGGCCAGGAGAGCTGAAAACCACTTCATTTCTTTTTTTTTTTTTTTTCAAGGTGGCCCTGGAAGGAATGAGGAGAGTCTTTGTTTTTCCACAGCTAGTGATTTTAGGTCACAATAATCATACAAAAGATAGAGACACGTGTATTTTTTAGACACACGTATTTTTTTCTTCCTTCCTTTTCTTTCTTCCTTCCCTTCCTCTTCTCTTCCTCTTCCCTCCTGTCTCCTTTCCTTTCCTTTCTCCCTTCCTCCCTCCCTTCCTTCCTTCTTTTCTTCTTTCCTTCCTTCCCTTTTGATGTGGGATTACATTGTGTCTACCACAATGCTTGGTCTGTTTTTCTTTCTCCACCAATCATCTCTGCAGTAGGGAGCAAGATGGTAAGAGGACCTTTTTCCAAGACCAGCATTAGAGCTCTGGAGTAGCGCCTTTGACCTTCTCCAATAATCTCCTCCAAACTTTCCTACATCCAGAAAACTCCAATTCTCACATTCCACAAACCAGAGGTGAGCAGAGATGCATGGGTGAGCTAAACTTTACATTCCTGTAGATGATATCAAGGGATTTACTCTGGCAGTGCATTATCTGCCAACAGTAGGAGTTCTAATCAAAAGAGTGCTTATATTTATTAGAGATGATAACTGACAACGCTCAGAATACAGCATGCATTCATCCAGGCAATCAGCTCTGTTCCTACTTGCTGCCAACATGCTGCTGAGTGCTAGGCTCGACACAGGAGGCAAGAGACACACTTCTTCCCTAGGCAGAAATTTATAGACTATTAGATAACAAAACAAAACCCACCATTCTCCCTGTTCTTCATAGCAAATGAGCCACGGCATAGTCACATTAAGATCTGACGCACACACCTTCCCAGAAATAATTAAACTTCTTCAGCTTCCAGAGCCACCAGCTGACCATGGCACACCTGCTTACTGAAAGTATATAGTACTTTTCTAGGGCTCAGGTTCATTGCTAGCAGCAAGATACTTCTCAAATCTGGAAAGCAAGAGAGACTCGGGTCCCTTGCTGGCTGAGAGGGCCTGGCCAGACCAGAGGAAATGAGATTAATGCCTTTTAAAACCAATCTTGTCAAAACAAGTATGTGAAATTTCCATTCTACTATTATCTGGCACCCAAAGTGGGCCCATTCCTTAAAATAGTAATACTAACTAAACATTGAGATCAGGGAATGGACAGGAAAATCTCCATTATGAGAATTAGAGACAAAAAGAAATTGGTAAAAATGTGCCTTTAAGGTGGAACTGTGGTTACCTAATTATTAGAGTCCAACGTGTGTGTGTGTGTGTGTGTGTGTGTGTGTGTGTGTGTGTGTGTGTGTGTGTGTGTATGTGTGTGTGTGAATGTCTATCATTCAGCTCTCTGAGGGGTTTCAGGTCTTGAGGTAAACCTGCAATGTTTGACATCGAGTGTGGAAAATATCTGGAAGTTTCTGTTTTCTGAGGTTTTAATAGCTCTGAGAAAAAAAGGAGACAACCCAAAGCTACACATAGGGCCAACTTAATCTAAAGCTTTCTAGGTGTCCAAAAGTAGACAACTATATCCCTGCTACTTCCTCATTTCACTCAAACCGCTTGGCCTATTCTTTCCACCATATCTGTCTCTCAAGGAAAGCAATTTTAGTATCTGGGCTTATAAACATTACCTTCTTCTCTAAAATGGAACCATAATATGACTCATATGTTGTCTATATGTGTTAAATAAAATGATACATATAAGTGTTCATTGTATGTCAGCTATTAATAAAGACACATAATGGCCAATAAAAGGGTAAAAAGGAATTATAAATGTTGGATACTAGAATTGTAAGGTGTTTTTCTGACTAGTGAGAAATAGCAAAACAGGTTTTTCAAGCCTCTTTTGTTTTTTATTTTTGTCAGTCATGGAGCTTGACCTCTGGGCCTGGGCACTGTCCCTCAGCTCTTCAGCTCAAGGCAAGTGCTCTACCACTTGAGCCACAGCACCACTTCCAGTTTTCTGAGTGGTTTATTGGAGATAAGAATCTACAGAGTTTCCTTGCCCAGGCTGGGTTTGAACTGCAATCCTCAGATCTCAGCCTCCTGAGAAACTAGGATTACAGGCGTGAGCCACCGGCGCCCAGCTTGTCTTATTTTTTTTTTTTGGGGGGGGGGTCCAGTCGTGGGGCCTGAACTCTGGGCCTGGATGCTATCCCTCAGCTCTTCAGCTCAAGGCTAGCATTCTACCACTTGAACCACAGCGCCACTTCTGCCTTTTTTCTTTTTGCTTATGTGGTGCTGAGGAATCAAACCCAGGGCCTCCTGCATGCAAGGCAAGTGCTCTACCACTGAGCCACCTTCTCAGCCCCTTGTCTTATTTTTAATGTTGAAGAGTTTTTAAATCATAGTGAAGTACACAATCACATAAAATTGTCCTCTTCTGCCTGGCACCAGTGGCTCACACCTGTAATCCTAGCTACTCAGGAGGCTGAGATTTGAGGATCATGGTTCAAAGCCAACCTGAGCAGAAAAGTCTGTAAGACTCTAATCTCCAATTAATCAGTAAAAAGCCAGAAGTAAAGGTGTGGTTCAAGTGGTAGAATGCCAGCTCTGAGAGAAAAAGCCAAGAAAGAGGTCCTAAATTCTATACTGGCACCAAAAAAGGAAGAGAGGAAGGAAGGGAGAGAAGGAGGAAGGGAAGGAAGGAGGGAGGAAGGAAGGAAGGAGGGAAAGAAGGAAAGAGGGAAGAAAAGGGAGAGAGGGAGAGAGGGAAGAAGAGAATAATAGAGATAGAGTTAGTTTTAGTAAATATATTATATGTATGCTCTAAGTATTACAACAAAAATCTTTTGAACAATTAATTTATACTAATAATTTTAATTGCTGACTTAATCATTTAAATGTATAACTCAGTGATGTTAAATCCACGCCATACATCTTAAGAACTTCTTTATCTTGTCAACTGAAGCTTCATCCATCAAACAATCCCCCACCCCAATCACCTTTGTTTATATAACTGTTGACAACTCTAAACTTATTGTATAAGTAGAATTGCATGTTTATATTTATGTGAATGGTTTATTTCACCAAGCATAATACCACCAAAGTTCATGTGTGTTACTGCATGTATTAAAATTACCTTCCTTTTTAAGGTCAAATAATATTCCATTGTAAGTATTTACACTTCTTGAGTCTGCCACCTTAAACCACTGGGCCATCCTGACACCTACATTTACACTTCTTTACCACTCATCCATCCATGTCCACTGGGATAGAGTCTATCTTTTTGGCTAATGAGAATAATGCAGCTTTGAACACAGGTGCACAAACATCTTCTCAAGATCTTAATTCTTTGGGACAAATATCTAGAAGTAGAATCACTGTGCCAATTAGGAGTTCTCTTTTATTTTTTGGAGGAATTGCAATATTGTTTGCCATAGCAGCTGTCCCACAATCCCTCAATTGTGCACAAAGTTTCTAGTCCCTCTGCATCCTTACAACCTTGCAGTCCTTTTTAGGGTTTTAGCCATCTTAGTAAGTGAGAGGTCTTCCAAAAAGTCTTATGGTTAACTAAGTAAAGCAGCTTGACCACATGCAGTCATCTCAACTACCCAAGTAGTGTGACTCCAGGGTCCATCTTTACAGTTTTCTCTCTGCACAACTGTCTACAGACTTAAAGGAAAGCATCCTGATTTCCAATTGTCTGGTAAAATGACCAGTAAAGTCCAGATGATCCATCTTGGTTGTCAGCAGCTGACCAGGAACTGTGAAGAGCCTGTTCCAGCTTCACCAGAGAATGGTTCTGTGTATCGCTAGCCAGGAAAAGCTCATACTTGGAAATATAGCTTCTAACATGTTGTTCTGCACCATCACAAGGTAAAACATTGTCATTCCGAGCTTTCTAAGTCAAGGAGTGTATTTATAATACAACAAACTCTCTTCTACCTTTTCTTTATTTGCCATGCATGATTTTCAAAGCTTGATCTCTTGTCAGCTCCTTCTACTACCCATTTTATATTTTTGGATGAAAAGCAGGAGGTACCTCATCCCTTCAGACCTGTCCCCACCTACTAAAGTCTACCAACTCTACAAAAGTCTGCTTTCATACACACCAAGAAGTGTGCAACATCTAGAGGCATCTTGAAAGTGATGCTTGCTGAAGAGAACCATGCCCTCCAGTGAGTTGGGGCCAGGAACATTCTTCGGTGAAGTCTGGAGTCTTGGAATCTGTTGAAAGACACGCAGCCTCTGAAAGGAAGCTGCCAGGGCTTTTCCATTCGCACACCATGCTGCTCCTCTGCTGCAATGACCATGGGTCATTTTTCAACAACGTAGCATTGTGAAAGAAAGGAGGTCAGACCTCAATCTATTCAAGGTTATGACACCTGGTGAAGAATTAACATGGTGAGAAAGATAAACTAGCTCTGTGTGAGCGTGTTGTTTTTCTAGTTGGCTGCAAGCACTCCATGAATGTGTCAAAAAGAAAGAAGAAGGAAGAGGGGAGAAAACAGGGCTGAAACTTTTGCCTTCACTAGAAAAATGGTATTGGATGCTCAGTTGAGCTTCTCATGCCTCCTTGTCCACAATATCCTCAATATTACACCTTAGTTAAGGGAGATTTATATCCATCCAGCATCAATTAGTCGATTTGCAGCTAGTCTCTCTTGATTTTGCACTTAAAAATAACAGTGATTGTAAGTTTTATTCATCTATGATTACAAGACACAAACTATCTCCAAACAGAGTGTCTTGAAACATCAGCAATCATTTGCTCATAATTCCGCAATTATGGTCATCATTCAGCAGTGAGTTGTTTGTCCCTACTACATGCAATGTCAGTTGGCACAGGTTGACTGGGACTGGAGGACCCATTTCCAGGACAGTTCCCTTGCAATTCTGACACCTCTTGCTGCCTAGCAGCTAGGACTTCAGTTGGGGCTGTTAGCCAGGTATTTGGTCTTCCTTCACAAAGAGCTTCCTGGGTAGACGCTTGGGCTTTCTCATAATATGACAGCTGGATCCCAACAGCAGATATAGTAAGGGGGGAAAGCACAGTTATAAAAGCACTTTTCAAGCTTCTCTTTGTATCATACCTATTCATGTCTCCTTGGCCTGTCCATAACCAGGTCCATAACCAAGTCTAGATCCAATGTAGGAGGGAAGATTCTAGGCTCTTTGGTTCAGTGGGGGCCACTGTCGTAACAGTTTATCACAATGTATGACAATTTTTGTTACCATGGAGAATTGGTATCATTTGCCTACTTTTACATTTGTATTAACCAGGGAGAAGCCAGGCACCAGTGGCTCATGCCTGCAATCCTAGCTACTCAGGAGGCTGAGATCTGAGGATCGCGGTTCAAAGCCAGCCCAGGCAGGAAAGTCCAAGACAGAGACTCTTATCTCCAATTAACCCCCAGAAAACCAGAAGTGGCACTTTGGCTCAAGTGGTAGAGTGCTAGCCTTGAGCTGAAGAGCTCAGGAACAGTGCCTAGGCCTAGAGTTCAAGCCCAAGGACCAACAAAAAAAAAAAAAAGAAAGAAAGAAAGAAAGAAGGAAAATAAGAAAAAAGAAAACATGATTGGAAGATGTGATTGGAGATACGATTGGATGATGTAACTAGAGATATGATTGGAGGATGTGATGATTGGAGGATGTTTATGTCACAGATGGAAATCATAGCATGCTTGTTGACAAGTAAAAACAAATGTAGTTATAAAGTACATATAAATGTCCTAAAAACAAAACAGACATAAAGTACATATGAATATGTGCCCGTGGCTCATGCCTGTAATCCTAGCTACTCAAGAGGCTGAGATCAGAGGATGGCAGTTCAAAGCCAGGCTGGGCAAGAAAGTCCATGAGACTCTTTTCTCCAATAAACCACCAGAAAACTGGAACTGGTGCTATGGCTCAAGTGGTAGAGCACTCACTTTGAGCTGAAGAGCTGAGGGACAGTGTCCAGGCCTAGAGTTCAAGCCCCACGACCAACCAAAAACAATTTTGTTTCATGAAGAAATAAAGACTTTATTTAACTAAATTTTGTTTAAAAATCATATTTTGTAAGAAGACTTTCAAGTCAAGTTTTAAAATATTTTTTAATTTGAATGATATTTTATGTGTTTCCCAATGAGGGGGTTGTTATAACAATGAGATGACTGGTACTTAGAAGGACTGGATTAGAATGCCAATTAATTAAACAAATAGAAAAGGCAGCTAATGATTTTGAACTGTTACCATGTTCCCAAAGATGTAGGGCTGCTAATGATTGTGAGGTGCTACCATGTCCCCATATCACGTTAAGAACATTAAATAACTTAAGACACAGAGAACTGAATCATTTTCTCAAGGTCACACTGCTTCTCAGTGTGGGTGACAGGATTTGTAGCCAGATTTGCTGCTGGTTTGGGTCAATGGTTAAATCAGAAATTTCTGTAAATGGTAGCATTTATCTCTTCATTGGTTTTTATGAAGCTGGAGAATATAGTCCCAAAGTGGGGAAAATTGATCAACAACACAACAAAATGGAAGGCGAATGATGGAGTGGAATATCGCAATGCATTGTAAGTATAAATGTACGTGTTAAAATAGACTCCTTTGTACAAGTAATTGATATTAATAAAAAAACTTTAAATATAAAGAGGCAACAAAAACATTACATGTAAGAATTTGAAAAGCTTTTGTAATCTTCATATCAAATTAAAAGAATTTATAAAAAAATGATAATTCTCAAAATAATTGAATCAAACTTTCAGATATTAAATTATGAGCATGTGTCCTTCTGGCTAGATGTGTAGGAGAGAGTATTTCTTAGAGCAAATAGGCTACTTGCTCGTTTACTCCAAGTATTCCCTTGGAAAACCCTCAAAATTAGAAATAAAAACTAAATGTTATTTTTTTAAAAGAAAACTTTGAACTGTAAAGTCTTTTAGGTTATTTGCTTGTTTCCTATTTGTTTATTAAGTAAGAATTTTGCTCTTCTTGGGCCAGGAGAATTAACAAGGTGCATTTAATTGATCCATTTGCCTGGCATCCTTTGTAAATTCTTTGTACTAGTGGGAAAAAATGTTCATTTTTATGTCTGTTTCTTTTGGGAACTATGTATAAGCATTCTCCATCGCAATAAGACTCGCAGTTACTCCATTAGATGCTGCGGCTAAAGGCTCTGACTTTCTCATTTCTTGTTTTTTATGAAGTCGGCATTTCATCCCAATGAGAAAAATGACTTAGTTCCCCAGTGCTGCAGCCAAGCACAGAACACGCCCTTGGGAGAGAGAAGTGGGAGGTGAGAATATGGGACTGTGCGATGCTCTTCCAGGTCCGGGTTTTGTTAAGAATTCTATTAGGTTTTAAATGTCCAATTTTGGACTCCGTAACCTTGGCAAGGTGTCGAAAGTCTGAAAAATGTCCAGAAAAGAGCTGTAAAATGTATTAAAAGGCCAAAACAAATGGGCCTTAGGAGAAATCTAAAGGAAGTAGTGCTATTTATTTCATGAAAGAGAAGCAGCATATGGTAGGATTTAAGATCTGTCTTCATATCTAGGTTACAGCTATTACAGGAGTGGTGCACCCACACACAAAGAGGATTGTGACTCAAATTGAGGCTATCTAGAGGCCTACAAGACTCCAGAACACATTGCCAAGGAGAGGAGTCGAGTTTAACAGAAAGGTTCCAAGTATCTCTGTTCTAGTGTTGTCCAAGGGCAGGTTTCTGTTCAACCATCCGCAAGCTTCATTTCTATAGCACAAATTATTCAGACCCACAGGGCCACAGGGGTAACATCCTCTGAGTCTGAGTCCCTCACTCTTCTATTTTCAGGGGCTTCATCCAGAACAACACTAAATATTCACTCATAGCAATGTACTCTCTATAAGACCCCAGGTCCCAGAAGGAATCCATGTCTGAGACTCAAGCTGATGTAAAGTGGCATTCCACCTCTGCCATTGCATCCACTCCTAAAGACTTCATCCTACTTAGTTGTGTTTCATTTCTTTGGAACTTTTTTCCCTTCAATCACTGGATTGACTTTAAAAGGTCCTGAGGATTCAATGCGACAATCCATACCAAAGAGATTCAACCACAGCAGGTCCTTAGTAACTCTTAGTTCCTCTCCCTTTCTGTGATTAGGCAGAACTATGAAAAGGAGAAGAGTAGAAGGAACCTTTAGCTGAAGCTTACATAGGTACTGTGCACTTTATAACTAAAGTTTTATTTTTTAAAGACCAGCAATTGGTTGAAACTCCCTCAAGTCAAACAATCACACCAAGTCATAGCTCCAGGAGGCTTGGGTTCCTTTTTAGTGTCTTCTGAAGTCCACTGCATTTCTCAGTGTTTTCTGAATGCCAACGTCACTAGGCTCTGCAACAGGTCCACACTTTTGTCCCTGTCTAATATACAAGGCTCAAATGATCATGTGATTGCTAATTAGAACACATGGTTCCTGAGTTGTGAAGTTAATACTGAAGCCCAGGTTCTTTGTAGTTCAACACACAAAACAGAACATGGGAAGAGAGAAATAATAGGATTCATACAGATAGTCACTTGGGAGAGCAGCCAGAGTTAGAATTTAAAGCTACCAAGTTCACAGCACCTGGAGAGTCCCATCACTATACCTGGGCATTTCAAAGATGTTTGTAGGAGTCAGGCCTGAGCAGCCTGCCTGAAACCCTCTGTAATAAGTATGTTATAGGAATATAGAAGACTGTTTACTTCATTGGACCTAATCTCTTTACATCTTAAGTGGGTTTTTAAGGGTACAGTAACGGCTCTCCTGGCTCCTGACACACCAGTAAGTCTGGAGTGTCACTTGATCAGTGCTATTTTCCAGCATGTACCAACATGCTTACATGCACCTACAAATGGCTATTTATTGAAGGCACACAGGGAAGAACAGTGCAATTCTGACTCCCCATTTAGCAATTCCAACCTGGTACTAGTTGCTTTTCCTCCCCAAGCCACCATGTTAATGGCTTGTATTAACCAGGGATATTTATAGACAACAAACTGAGCCCCAAGGCACTGGCTATATCCATCCAATTTAGAAATGGCTACCCCTCTCCCCTCTCACCCGGGCAGTGCTTACACTTCTCGGTGCCCCATCTTTCAAAGGATCCGCCAGATCCACATATGGCACACCTTTCTTTTCCTTCCATGGAAGAAATTGTGGCTACAGTGACTGGGAGAAGAAAGAATAAAAAAGAACGTGGGACCACTGCTGCTGACATTTCATAATCTGTATGCTATGTCTTATCACACTTAGCATAAAATATTCCTGCAACTCCATCATGACCTGACTTTACACGCCAATACACACCCTCCTCCACACCACCCGGCCTGACTCTTCTCCCATCTCCTCCTGGGCTCCAGCCTCTGCCTCTCCTGTGACTCCAGAAACACAGCCAGCAGGTGAGTACGTTAGGCTTTGGGCTGCTTTTCCAGATGCCTGGAGCTTTCTTCTCTCACATAGCTTCCCACTTACTTCCTCCCTAGAATAGGTGAGGACCCAGATATTACCTGAGCAAAGAGACCTTCTCTCCATCTCAGCTAGTACTTGAGCATCTGACCTTCAGTCTACTCTAGTTTTCTTCTTAGCATTTGTGTGTATGACATCTCTTGCTTATATAACATTATGTTAGATATTTATTTTACTCAGCCTACAAACACACACGTATTCATTCATGCATAGATACACCCATTGCACATACACACATGGCTGGAAGCATCATGAGGGCAGGCTTTGTCTTGGCCACTGCCACAGCCCTCACACAGACTCTGGCCCATAATAAAGGCATGATCAATCATGGTTGGATGAGTGGTTGGGCTATAAGGCTAGACATCTCTTTCAAGATATGATACAGATAGCTAGAAGTTCTCTATTTCCATTGTCCATTGGCCTCACAGGATGTTAAAACAAAGCCTTAAATTTTTTAATTTGGTAATATACCAGTAAGACAGTAGGTTCTCTAAAAAATATTCCTTCTCTTGATGTAGAAGGAAAGAATTTCAAGCAAGGAAGGAGTGAGACAAACCAAAAGCTTGAAGCATCTACTTACCAGTTATAATGATACATCCATTACAATTTCTGAACAATACTCGGGTAAACTTAGAGGAACACACTCCAAAAAGTACAAAGTTCATGGAAACAAACACCATGAAAAAAAAGTGCAGTTGGTATTCTGGAAATGTAAGATTCTATACTACAGGAAACGGAGTGTGCAGTACACCCAAGCACTTCCACCAACAGGCATAGCAAAGCTGCTCCCAACACACTGTGACTAATTTTCCCCCTTGGAATACATATTTGCATACATATTCCTCTGGTTGCCTTTTCTCTTGGGCTTTTATATTAGGAAATGATCATCTTTCCCCCCCACACACACAACATCCTTTTCCAAAGGGAAATCTAGATGGATCTGCAAACAAAGACAGTATTTCCACATTACAATCTATATAATATCCAAGATGTTTACAGATATTCGTGAATTAAGTATATATGTATATATATGTGAATTTCAATAAGTTTAGGATACTCTCGAGATTTCTGTCCTTCCACAGATACACAGTATACGGATAAAATACTCAGGAAAGTTACCCAATATAGAAACTGTCTTCAGTTTCTCTCTTCTAAAGCTTTTTGAAATGCAGAATACTTTTCTCTGTAGAAAGTTCTCCAACACACAATTGATGAAATGTTTTTTCTATCTATACACACAAGAGGAACTCATAGGCAATTAGAATACATTATTGGAACCTAGGCAAATATATAAGAAGGTCATACATCATATGAATAACCTTTCAAGAACCATTATGGGAAGAGTGGCAACATTCGGGTACATCAAGGATTTCTGCAAAGCTGAAGAGACAATAACTTTTGATGTGCAAAGGAAAATACACAGTAAGATATAGCAGTAAGGTATGATAGACACACTTTTTAAATTATTTTGCCTAGCACCCTTTGCTAAGACCCAACTCGCTCACTACTACTTGTAGCAGGAAATGTCACGTCTTTAGACTGTGGAAATTCTGCCCACATAGCAAACAGTGGTTGGCCTGAACACAGGTAATCCTCTGAAGCTCAGTCAGCTAGATCTTTTCCCCAAAATTTGGCCCAATACTGAAAGACCATAAGTAAAAGGCAGAGTTGGCCTCGAGAGAGAAATAGAGATAGAACAGGAGAGAAGAGAAATTCTTCAAAGCTCCATCCGTGAGCCCCTTCCTGTGGCCCAGCTTCTTTCTTTACATGGATGCCATGAGGTAAGCCTATGGTCCACAGATGAATCTTCTCCCTTTCTCTTTTCCATGCTTTTGGGCTACCATTGGTTTCTGCTCCTTGCAAATGAACTAAAACAACAGGCTAAGATGAAATAATGATGAATCAACGAACAAAAGCAAGGATGGGTGTCAATGGCTCATGTGTGTAATCCTAGCTACTTGGGAGGCTGAGATCTGAGGGTTGTAGTTCAAAGCCAGCCCACACAGGAAAGTTCATGAGACGCTTATCTCTAACTAGCGAAGAAGAAGAAGGAGAAGAAGAAAAGGAGGAGGAGGAAGAGGAAGAGGGGGAGGGGGGAAGGGGGAGGGGGGAGGAGGAGGAGGAGGAGGAAGAGGAGGAGGAGGGTGGAACTACTGCTCAAGTGGGAGAGTGCCAGCACCAGTCTTGAGCAAAAAACTCAGGGCAGAGTCCAGGACTAAGTTCAGGCCCCCAGTATCAATGTGTGTGCCAACCCCACCCCCCAAACAAATGCAAGGAACAAATACTAAATTTGTAACCCACTCACTGGTCACTTTCCAGTTTCCAAGCTTCCGTCTCTGCATTTTGTTTTAAATTTTATTTTTTTTATCAGTCGTGGGGTCTGAACTCTGGGCCTGGGCGCTGTCCCTCAGCTCTTCAGCTCAAGGCTAGCGCTCTACCACTTGAGCCACAGGGCCACTTCTGGCTTTATCTGCTTATGTGGTGCTGAGGAATCGAACCCAGGGCCTCATGCATGCAAGGCAAGCACTCTACCACCAAGCCACCTTCCCAGCCCTGTCTCTGCATTTTTAATGGAAAGAAAATGTGGTTTTCAGAGAAAGACAGGAAGTTAATCCTGTAGATATCAGATGGTAAGGAATCTTGCATTCTAATTGCCATCTGTCTATCAAAACCTGATTGCTTTTAAAAGAGCTTCCAAATTATTCCATTGTGTTGGTAAATACTTTGAGCTACTCATATATATTATGCCAAAGTTTACTGCTTAGAGATCTCTTTCTTCTTGAGGATCTCTGACGTTTTCTTTTTCTCTGAGTAAAGTATTTTAGGTAGTTTATTCTGTTTGAATGTAAACAATATTTGACCCTTTTGAAGCTCAAATGAATCAAAGTTTGACATTGTGATTACATTTCAAAAGCATAGCTCTAGACTGAAGTTCATATTTGGGGGAGAACTTGGGAGCAATCAGAAAGCAATAAAAATCTAACGTTATTGTAACCATTCATCTTAGATTGACTTTAAACAAAGACTCATTTTCTTTGAAATAAGCCCATGTAAAGATGCTGATATAAGAGCAAATAAGAGCGGAAATAAGGAAAGTGTTGAAAGTATTGAAACAGCCAGAGAAATCAAGCAAAAACAAGGCATTCTTTTCTATTAGCACAAACACAAACATATACAGATGAGCACATGTATGCACACATTCCTTTGAGCAGTCATTCCAACTGATCCTTTATAACACAGGTTCCACATACACAAAGAAGCAAACAACTATGAATCAAAAATATTCAAAGCAAAAAGAGCCATCAACACAATACATATTTAAATTATACAATTTAAAATAAATCTGGCAGAACAACTTTAGCATTCATTTTATTAAGCCATAATAAATAAACTAGAGAAGACTTAAAGCACAGAGGAGGTTGTTCATAGGCTATGTGCAAATATTATACCAATTTCTATAGAGGATTCGAACACTATGATTTTTCTATCCATAGGAATACTAGAACCAATCCCCCATGGGCACTGAGAGATGGCTGTATATTCCAGATCCTGTAAAACATGTGTCCTTTGATTTTTCAACTTCTGAGCATAAAAAATTAAACATGAAAAAAATTACATTCCTGAGTAGTTAGAATTACAAGAACCACCAAAACCCAATAGCAAATTTTTCTTATGCTTTAAGATCTTACATATATATAACTTACATATATATAACTTACATATATATGTAAGCTGCCAAATTATATATAGATATATATAACTTACATTATATATATATAACTTACATATATATGTAAGTTATATATATATAATTTTGGCAATGACATTTCAACTCTACAATTTATTTTATTTATTTTTAGTAAAAAGAACCTTATTTCCTGATTCTAGTTAATTTAGAACGTTTGGCACTATAACAAAGTACCCCCTGATGGCAAGCTACCCTAACTGCAGGTGCATACTCCTTGGTGGGGTCCTTTAACTTCATTCTGTCCTCAGTTATAGACAGTCACTGTGGCTCACATAGTGATGTTCTAGATTTCCCTGAAGTCAAACTTAATCCTCACCTTTTCAAAATCTCCACAACCAGGTTGATGCCCTATATTCTTTAGGGAGATCTTTATTCCTTTATGACAAAAGAACTGGGAGAGAAAACCCTGTGAATCAGTTCATGACTTGCTGAAAGAACACTGCAGAAGAACACTCTCTGGGCCTTCAGAGGAAAGGGAAGCAAATGGGGAGGAGGATGGACCAAAGATACATTTTGTTTATCTCGGTGTTTTCTTTTTTAAAACCATGATCAACTTCAGGAAGAAGTAGTTCTGATGGAAATTAGTACATGATGGTGAAGAGTCGAAGGTAGTTGGATGGTTTGGGGAGGCTGTGGGGGGCAAGAGAGAGGAGATCATCCCTTCCAAGTCTCTACACTTCACTGCCAGCACTAGCAAAGCATTCTGCAGTCAGCCATGAGAAATTTGTTTAACCTAGTTCTCAGCACATGTCACCATGGCTTTCTGTTCACTTGCCTCAGGCTCAGAAGAGCTGCATGACCTGGTTACAGCTTAACGCATGCCAGTAGCTAAGTGACTTCTCTAAAAAATAATTTTTTTTAGAAAAAAAATCACATACTAAAAATTAGATCCTAGGAAGCCAATCTAATAATGTGCATTATTCTCAACAGCTACTTTGTGGGGGAAAAAAATCTTGAGCCATGCTTCTTTTCTAAGAGGTGGAGAGGGATTGAGCCAGCTGTGCCAAACCACAGGATTTTATTCTGCTCCCACATTCCCAATTCTAGCACTGGCTCAGCTTCATAGATACAAAACCCTAAAAGATGTTTGCACTTCATGCTGGTTCATTTCAGGAAAGAAAAAGGAGATTTAGCTGAGGACCTCTATTATCTTTTCCTTAATCAAACTCAGAAGCAGCCAGCATTTCCCAACACCTGAGGATATTGAGAAACTTAATCCAGTATTTGTTGACGGGGTTTTAATATAGTGTCATGAAAGGATTTGTCTATGTCCCTTCCATCCCAGGTAACCTACAAAAATCTCTTTCAGAATGAGATTTTTTGTAAACTTGCTGCCTGCTTACATCTTCACTGAACTTCCAGGATGATCTTTAAGAGACTGTTGCTGAACAGGAAACCCTGAGTTATACCTCCTTGTCTTCCAAATTGTCTCTTCTACCTGCAGTGGGTGATCATTTTGTTCGGCTCCTCTGTCATTATTCAAAGCTGCACAGTCCACTATTACAGCCAGTGGCCACATGTGGCTTGCAGAGACTTGACACATACTTGATCTGAACAGAGATGTGCTCTGAGCATAAAATACACACCAAGGAACTGGAGGTGTGGCTCAAGTGGTAGAGTGACAGCCTTGAGCAAAAGAGCTGAAAATGTGAGGTCCTGGGTTCAAGCCCCAGTTCGTCCTTCCTTCTCTCCTTCCTTCCTTCCTTCCTTCCTTCCTTCCTTCCTTCCTTCCTTCCTTCCTTCCTTCCTTCCTTCCTTCCTTCCTTCCTTCCTTTTCTTTCTTCTTGCTTGCTTGCTTGCTTTTGTTTTTATTTTTGTTTGTTGCAAGTCCTAGGGATTGAACTCAGGGCCTGGGCACTGTCCCTGAGCTGCCTTTACTCAAGGCTAGCACTGTACCACTTGAGCCACAGTGCTATGGGAAAAAAAAAATTCATTGTTGTTATTTCTGTTTTTTTTCATTATTGGTGTTTTTGAATATACCACCAATAGGCCAAGATATATTATTAAATTTCTACCTTCTAAATTTGGCTACTAGATAACTTACTATCTGTGCTTTGTTTCTACCAATGAGTTTCCATCCTTATCGCAGATTTGAGTCATTCCGGGGAGCTTTTGAAAATGACCTGATTCCATGCTCCACTCCAGTCACTTAAATCAGAATATTTAGGGTTAGTCTCAGCATTGGTTTTTTGGTTGTTGTTTCATTGTATTTTACTTTAGTGCAAGTCCCTCAGGCAACTGCACTGTGCAGAGGAGAAGCGGAGAAGCTGCTCTGGCTGTGAATTCTCTGAGACTCTAATGACAACTCTCACAGGTTAAAAGTTCACAGTTGTTTTCTCCCTTTTCTGTATAATCAGCTTTGTTCTGATCTAGTTCTCCCTAAATAAACAATGAAGTGTTTCCCCAGTCAAGCAAGTTAGAACTTCATTGGGTTTTTTGTTGTTGTTGTTATTGTTTTAAATGAAATTCACATTCATCCAGCACCCTACCAGGGTTTGGGGGAGGGGAGGAGAAGCAACATTAAACTTGGGATTTTAACGTTGATGAGTAATATCATCTCACCTGGGGCTGCAGCTTGTACTTGGAGACACCTGCTTCATTCTTATAGTGATGGAGACATATACAGGGCTCCTCCGCAAATCACCTGAGGCCGGGTTAAGATCCATGATGACTGAGGAGGTCTGGGGTACAGCTGAGACCTAACCTATGCCCCCAACAAACATCCAGGTGATGCTAGTGCTGTTGTCTGCCCTTGGACCACTCTGTGCGAAGCATGGCACCAGAGCTTGGCACCCACTCACTCAGCAGGTAGAACTTGTGCTGGGTGCCTGATCATGAACAAGAATATCAATAGCACAGATGCGGGCTTTGGTAATGAGCAAACCAAACTCTGTGTGTGTGTGTGTGTGTGTGTGTGTGTGTGCATGTGTGCGTGCATGCGCACACTAGTACTAAGGCTTGAGCTCTGGGCTAAGGAACTGTTCCTTAGTGTTTTTGCTCAAGGCTGGTACTTTATACTTGAGCCACATCTCCACTTCTGACTTATTGGAGATAAGAGTCTCACAGACTTTCTTGCCTGGTCTGTCTTTGAACCACAATCCCCAGATTTCCTGAGTGGCTAGGATTACAAGTGCAAGCCACCAGTGAAAGACACAAAGCAAACTTGTACACAAAAAAGTTCTGACTTGCAAGTGCAGTTAGACGGGCACATGTTTTATATACAAGTGGAGATTCCAGGGTGGGATCGGTGGACTGCACTCTAACTCCTCTAGATCTTCTTTCTACCCAAGAGGGAGCCTAACAGGATCTTGGTGTGGGACTGATGCCATGTGCCCCCAGACCTCCCTTCTTCCACAGGAGTCAGGAATGGAGCCCCAGCAACCACTGTTCCCTGACCTTAAGACTCTCATCACCATATTTGCCTTGGGTTCTTCAGGACTAATCACATCCTGGTTTTTTTCCCCTGTCTGTATCCACAGCCACATGAAAAACACTTCCAAGTCACCATTTCTACTTTTCTGTTCCCCCTAAGGCTCCACACATCCCACATTCTGGCTCTATCCAAAATTCCTCATCTCAGGATCTCAAGATTCTGAATCCCTCAGATCCAGAATCCTCAGCCAACCCCCTTCCTCTCCAACCTCTTTTCCACCTAGAGTTCCTCCTGAGGACACGGCTTTGCCTGCAGTCCTGTTCTGCACCCACAGTAGTTTCTGGCAAACTTTTTTGCCTGAGGTGGCCTTGAATCATGATCCTCTAGATCTCAGCCTCTTGACTAGCTAGGATTTAGGGCATAAACTACTGACTCACAACTATATATGCTCTGCAAATAGTCTGCTACTTCCCTCAGGAATTTGAACTTCACAAGGTAGGGTAATTCTTTTCCTTTTAACTATTATTTCCCAACACTTATAGCAGCACCTACGGCAACATGCAAAGAGCACATGATGAATAGATAAATGAATGAAATCATTCTTAGACCCAAGCCCTAGGCTATGGACCCAGAATATACTTGGTGCAAAAATAAAAAAATTAAATCATTGTGCAACTTCTATTTTATGTGGTTATGGCAAGAAGAAGAAGAAGAGGAGGAGGAGGAGGAGGAGGAGGAGGAGGAGGAGGAGGAGGAGGAGGAGGAGGGTCTAACTAAAGCTCTCGAAACAGTTTTTTATTAAAAAAAAATTTTTTTTTGTCTGTGGTGGGGCCTGAATTCTGGACCTGGGCACTGTCCCTCAGCTCTTCAGCTCAAGGCTAGCATTTACCACTTGAGCCACAGTGCCACTTCTGGCTTTTTCTGCTTATGTGGTGCTGAGGAATCAAACCCAGGGTCCCATGCATGCAAGGCAAGCACTCTACCACTGAGCCACCTTCCCGGCTCCAGCACTTTTTTTTTTTTTTGCTACAGAGTTTTAGTCCTGGGCTGGGAAGGTGGCTCAGTGGTAGAGTGCTTGTCTTGCATGCATGAGGCCCTCGGTTCGATTCCTCAGCACCACATAAGCAGAAAAAGCCAGAAGTGGTGCTGTGGCTCAAGTGGTAGAACACTTGCTTTGAGCTGATGAGCTGAGGGACAGTGCCCAGGCTCAGAGTTCAGGCCCCACGACTGGGGAAAAAAAGTGTTGTTGTTGTTGTTTTTGTTGTTGTTGGTTTTTTTTTTGGGGGGGGGTCCGGTCGTGGGGGCCTGAACTCTGGGCCTGGGCGCTGTCCCTCAGCTCTTCAGCTCAAGGCTAGCACTCTACCACTTGAGCCACAGCGCCACTTCCGGCTTTTTTCTTTTTGCTTATGTGGTGCTGAGGAATCGAACCCAGGGCCTCAGGCATGCAAGGCAAGTGCTTTACCACTGAGCCAACTTCCCAGCCCTTGTTGTTGTTTTAATTTAGAAAAACTGAAGGCATGTGTAAGAGCATTTCTCCCAAATGAAGCTATGGTTGTAGTATCAGTCACACCTTCATGTTCACTATCTCAAACAACTAACTCTTATTAGCTCAGCTACATAGTCTCCATCCAGCCATTTGCTGGACTCAATATCCAACAAGTAGACCACCAGCATTTTTTATGTTCCATGCCTCTACATCTCTGAGTCTACTTTTGCTTATGTACAGTAACAAAGACCAAAAGGGAAAATGGATCAGAAAAAAAAGCTGAGCTTGGAAGTGTGGGAGGGGGTGGATAAACTAACATTTTTGTGGCCTTACATATGACATGCTGACATTGTTCAATGTCAGCCCTCAGCAGAAGCTTAGTCGTCATCTGTGTGCTTCTAAAAACCACAGTTTCTTGGAGCTCACCCCAGTTTTACTGAGTTGGAATCTCCAGCATTGGATCCCAGGGACTCTGTGTGTGTGTGTGTGTGTGTGTGTGTGTGTGTGTGTGTGTGATGTTTAAATTCTCCATAAAATATTATGATGGTCAGCCAGGTTTTAAGCATCTTGGGATGAGACAATTTACATGATGTCAATTTATCTTCAAAACAGCCAAAGGAGATCTTTGTCCCCCTACCAAGCCCTTGGCCAGGACTTCTAAGACAGAGACAGTACCAAAGGGTATGAGAAAAACTAATGTGAGGGGAAGAAAGACAAGAATTAATAAGGAACAACATAGTTACCATGAATTGAGACCATCCTATATGCTTTGCAGTATTCTAAATGTCCATCTCATTTATACCTTGCAAAAACAGACTGAGAAAGGACCTGTAATGGTATCCACTTCACAGATGATAAAACAGGCAGAGAAAGGCTGAGTCACTTGCCCAGGGTAAAACAGCTGGTGCTGGCCAAGCTGTATTTAGATTCAGTCAGGGTGGCCCCTGAGCTCATGCTCTGTGGCATTCCATTAGTCTGTATCTTTTTGGGGGAAGGGGGTCCGGTTGTGGGGCCTGAACTCTGGGCCTGGGCGCTGTCCCTCAGCTCTTCAGCTCAAGGCTAGCACTCTACCACTTGAGCTACAGTGCCACTTCCAGCTTTTTTCTTTTTGCTTATGTGGTGCTGAGGAATAGAACCCAGGGCCTCATGCATGCAAGGCAAGCACTCTACCACTGAGCCACCTTCCCAACCCCTAGCCTGTATCTTGATACAAACTGCTCTGTATTAACCAGCCTTCACAGCAATAATAAAAATATAAATTCAGAAAACACTATTCTTACCTCTTTTCTTCTCTTTTAATTTTTCCATTATAAAATAAAACATGGGTTCAGAACATCACACAAAGTGAATGTATAGCTTAATGAGGTATTGTGAACACCTTAGCAACCTCCAGTCAGGTCAACAAAGAACTTTGTCAGCCTTTCCCAAACTTCCTAGCTGTGTCTGGTCCTGGTGAAAACTAACCAGCATTCTGACTTCTAGAGTACCATATTTTGTGGTTTTGTGGAGTGTTAGAATGTGGGTGTATGTCCTTACGTACCATCAAGCAGTCTTACTCATTTGGAAATGTGACAGGTCTTTTAAGTTTCTTATATTCTATAAATTCTCTCCTCCAACACTTTCTTTTTCTTCCTGTTTATCTCTGTATGAGAACTGTATATTTCCTACCACCTTGTCTTTGCTGATTGTACACTTGGGGTACAAATCACTCTGTTCCCTGTCTTCCACGTTTCCTGTGAATAGGAGCTGGATCTTCAGAACTGGTTAGTCTCCAGTTTGACCTATGGCAAGATTCTTGCTAGTGATTTGTTTGTTCATCATGAATCAGGGAATGTCTGGTTGTCTCTCTTTCTGGGATAACAGTAGTGGTTGGTGTTCAATGCCAAGTTCTAATCATTCAAAGGAAGTTGCAAGACCCAATATTCTAGTCTTGCTATTTCTTCTCTATGTATTCTTCCACTGGCATACATTTACAAAAGTGTTTTGCCTCATCTACCATGTGATTCTTCAATGACACCTTCATATAGGAAAAGTAGAATAAATATTTTATTCCTTTGCTTTATCTACCAATTTTCACAAAATGGAATTGGCTCCCTTATCTCCTCTGAAAAGATGCATTTTTCATACACATTCATCCTGAGCATCTGCCCAGGATTGATTCTCAAAACCTGTAGGGATAGCAAACTCTATACCAGTTCAAGTCCATTAGACAAAACAATAATGTTTCACAGAAGCTACAACATGTCTTTCTGAATACTTTCAAACATCTCTAGATAAATTTGTGATCCTAATAAAATGCAAATACTATATAACTAGTTGTCATATTTCATTGTTTAAGGTATAAGGCAACTGCTTTTCCAAATATTTGTAATCTGTTGTGATTGGAATGCAGAATTGCAGCTAGACAATATTCTTATGAAGTCATAGATTCCAACTTATTTGATGGGTTTCAAATAATTATAATTGTTATCCTATTTGTAGCTTTAAATTTTCCCCTCTCTGATCCATCAGCTGCACTGGACATAGAAGAAAAAGAACTAAACAAAGACAGCGATGGGAAGGGAGGAATGAGAGGGAAAAAGGGAACAGTCTACACTAAGCAAAAGGAAAGAAATGTAAACATCACCTGATATGGAAAAAATACTTTGTATTATCAAAGCTTATAGATTTCACAAACTTTATAGACCATAATAACAATGTGCCTTGTGAAGGTTAAAATTGTTTGTGACTTCAACTAAGTATTACTATTCCACAATACTGTGATATATGTGAAATTTATGTAATCACCTAATCGCAATTTTTTTAAAAAGTGAGAGAAGGGATGGGTTAGGAGCAATAGGTGACAATGTTGTCGGATACTTTGTACTCATATACTGTTTTGTAGAATGGAAACTTTTTTGTACAACTACTTAAAGATAATAACAAAAAAAACAGGGCTGAGAAGGTGGCTCAGTGGTAGAGCGCTTGCCTTGCATGCCTGAGGCCCTGGGTTCGATTCCTCAGCACCACATAAGCAAAAAGAAAAAAGCCGGAAGTGGCGCTGTGGCTCAAGTGGTAGAGCGCTAGCCTTGAGCTGAAGAGCTGAGGGACAGCGCCCAGGCCCAGAGTTCAGGCCCCACGACCAGACCCCCCCCAAAAAAAATAAATAAATAAACAATTTAAAAATATTTCCCCTCTCTGTCTAACAAAAGCTTCTTGAAGTTGATGCTTGGTGATTCTGACATGAACCTGTCAATCCTAGATAGCTGTGGTCATATCCAGTATGTCAAGATGTTTGAGACACATCTTGAACAATTCTCGCCCTCCCCTAACCCAACCCTAGAAATAGCCATGTCTTCAGTCTTCTTTAGTGAGAAACAGTACTTTAAGAACCCAGGCCCCGGGGCTGGTAAGGTAGCTCAGTGGTAGAGCGCTTGCCTTGCATGCCTGAGGCCCTGGGTTCGATTCCTCAGCACCACAGAAGCAAAAAGAAAAAAGCCAGAAGTGGCGCTGTGGCTCAAGTGGTAGAACGCTAGCCTTGAGCTGAAGAGCTGAGGGACAGCGCCCAGGCCCAGAGTTCAGGCCCCAGGACTGGACCCAAAAAAAAAGAACCAAGGCTCCTGGGGATGCCTATTGTTTCTGGAATGGCCGTCATTAAACTGAGCTAGGAAATATGCATATGTGCATAATACATGCATAGAGCATACCTTTTCATATCTGTAACATAGTAATTAAATAACAAAATAGTTTGTCCCTCGCTCTGCCAGCCCTGACTCCTGACATTATCTCCCGCTGACCTGCTATTGACATTCTGTCCAACCATCTCAGTATTTAGGAAGCAGTTCTTAAAGTTTAGGAGTCCAGTTAAGGAATAATCTTCAATGTTGTTTATTTTCTCTCTGTTATTTCAGAAAAATGTCTGCCCATCCTTCTTTCCAAATGCCAAATTTTATCAAATGAATGGTTGGAGGAGCAGGCTGTTACAGAATGGAGAAAAGGAAACATTCCATGGACCAGCCTGCTTGTGCTTTGCTGGCACTCTGAGTTTGCTAGCTCCAAATCAAAAATGAAGGCCCAGATGGATAACAAAAGCAACTTCTTAGCCAGGCGCCGGTGGCTCACACCTGTAATCCTAGCTACTGGCTCACACCTGTAATCCTAGCTACTCGAGGCTGAGATCTGAAGATCATAGTTCAAAGCCAACCCCAAGCAGGAAAAGCCATGAAACCCTTATCTCCAATAAACCACCAGAAATCCAGAAGTAATGCTGTGGCTCAAGTGGTAGAGCACTAGCTTTGAGCTGAAGAGCTGAGAGACAACTCTCAGGCCCAGAGTTCAAACCCCATGACCAGAAAAAAAAAATTAAAAATAAAAAAATAAAATAAAAAAGCACCTTCTTGTAATGTACATATGGCCGGGAATCCTAATGTTAGCTAAGATAATAGGTTCTAGAAAAGTACAGGGGCATTTGAGGAGCACTAGATCCAGTCCTTGCTGAAAAACATGGGATGGTATATGCAAAAGGGTTCTTTTCTGTCACGCTTCCAGTGGAAGCTGCAGAAAACATCTGCTGGGTTAGTACTGCATGGCATAACACACGTGAAAGTCCTTTGCAATATGTTGTGCAAACAAACTAACTATATTTTTATTAAATATTATTTAACTAAACTCAGACTTTCTCCTTTCTAAATTATCTTGACCGAGGCTATGAGCCTCTATCTGTCATTTGCCAATGAAAGGCAAAGGAATGTGAGAGAATCAGGCTGGCTGCTTTTAAGGTGCCTGCAGGGAAGCCAATAATGTGACTCTGTGATCATCATTATCTTCATAAAAAGAAAGAGCTGGAAGTTGAAAAAGTGCCAGCCCTCTGGGCTTCCCACCAAGAGAAAGGGCAAAACCTTCACGTGCCCACAAGTCCACACATGCTATTCATTGTTTACTAGATCTCAAGCCACAGGGTGTTTAGACAGAGAGACACCATGTCTCTAGAAAGTTCTAGAAAGATTACTGTGCTGAGGTGTGGGTCTGAGCCACATGAAGGGAAGGAAGAATATGTGTGAAATGTCAAGGAAACTGGAAATAAATGAAACTTTCTAAGAGAAAAACTAAGGGATGGGATGAGGGCCTCTTCTAGGCCTCTAATTAGACAGGCTTAAGGTTGGGAGCCACAACCACAGTTGAAGAAAATGAGTTATCCAGCAAGAGATAACTTCTAAGGAAGCCACAGAATGTTGAAATGCTTGAAATAAAATGAGGAATGCCATAATTATGGATGGATTAAGCTGGGTTAATATTTTGAACAAATCAAACACAATTGACTGTGGACATATATCTGTCTAATTTGTGGACCAGTATGGACTCTTTTCCATAATGCCCAGAGATCTGTGTACTTCACCTTACACTAACAACCACTACCTTCTGCATGAATGTAATCTACTCTAAAGCTATTAAGAAAGAACTGGCAAATGTGTCACCAGGGAATATGAAATGTAATTATTTCATTTATACAATTTATATCACTTTTCTTTACAGAGAGGGGAATAACAAATGAGCTATTTAAAATATCTGACTCAAAACAGACCCTCTACATCTTCTAAATGGAATGTTAAGATTAGAAACAATCGAATTACCAACTGCCTGACTCTTAAAATATGCCCATCAGAGATAAATTGTCACAAGCTCCTAACTAGAGCTCATTTGCTTGCATTTTTCATTCCACTGATTTCAATTCAGTGTGTCAGAAAGAAGCACCATGGGCTGCCGGGGTAACACTCATGATATAAAGAACCCTCTGTCCTGACTGCCATACAATGAGACCCTTCAATCCTCAGCGAATGGGGTCTACCCATCACTTCAGAAAAGACACTGTTCCCTAAGGAAGCAGATATCTCTGAGCCTCAGGATTTCCTGTCTTCTCTATCTGGGCTTGAATCCAAGTCCAACTCTTTCTCAGCTCTCCAATTCTGGTTCCATCCCTCTCCTGTTTGCAGCCCAGCCACTATTTCCTCAGTTTCCATACCACTGGCCATCAACAACTACTGCCTCAGTTTTGGACTCTGGGGCCCTGTTCTCATGTCTCAAAGTTTCTAGTCTGCCAGATCTTTCCTGCATACCTCTGCCTCCTGACAGTGACAGCACCCTGCTAGAGCAGGATCCAGTCTTTGTAATCCCAGCAGGAATGAGCACATTGGGTTGTTAAAAGCTGCCTTTTGTTGAAAGGCAAGAATTTTAATGCTACTTCATAGTCTTCTTGCCATAGGACCCTGTGTGTTGTGTCAGGAATAGAAGGACACATAGGAAGAATGCTTCCACTCACAGGGAAAGCACACATTCGGGGGCAATCAAAGGATGTTCTAGAAACAGACCTGTAGGACAAACTCCTTTAGTTTCAGGAAGATTTCTTCAGTGTATTGCAGCAAAAAGAAAATTCTCCTTTCAGAGGTAAGAAAGAATTCAACCAGAACTGGGAACTCTACAACTTAAAACATTCATTGAAATCCTACCTGAATGACATGATATGGGTATAAAGCACAAGGTATGTGAAAGAGAACCAAGATAATCTGGTCAGGAGAGAAGATTAAGGAACTTTCTTATTCAGATAGAAAGCATCCAGTATCTAGAGCCTACAGTCTTGTACACCAGTTCAGACTCGGATGAAGCTAAGGTGATGAGCAGCTCTCACTTTCAGAAAACACCAGAACATTTTCTTAAACTCAGTGTGCAGGGCACAGAGACCTAGAAAAATGGGACCACAGGTTGGAGAGGAAGAGAAAAAGGGGAGTCAGAAGCCACAGCAATCTTAGAAAAGAGAGCCATCTAGAAAAATAGTCAAGACTTAACAGCTCTGCTCTCTGATGGGAAGCAAAGACCCACCAGCCCTGCTTCAAAGGAAGAGATCCTCAAAAGAGGATTTAGGAATCGCCGTGCTGTGTATACTTGAGAGTAGAGAAGGCAGTTGGGGAAATTTCCAGGGCCAGCAGGGAGGCACCAGGAGCACCTCAGGAGCCTTCTGCCATACGCAGTTCCATTGGATATGGTTCCATTTCCTCACCTAGAAGATGAGATTAATAATAACACGTGATGATTTAAAGTTGGTATGCACATCGAAGGGTTTGGTACCTGGCATAGTAAACACTGCGTAACATGAGCATTGTAACAATGTCATCTGGCCTAGAGTTTCATAGGCTCTCTCTCTAGCACAGGGTCTAGTGGGAAGCAGGAGAAGCAATGCACCAAAATTGTATGAGACAACAAGAGTTCTGTGACTTGAAATCACACGTGATTTCAAAGGGCAAAGACAGGAAAGTGCTGTTTGATTCAACCTATTAATTGACTATCCTTGTATGACATGCTCACTGTTTAAATTCTGAGCAGATTTTAAATTATGCAATGTTAGGTTTGTGTCACATCTAATTTTAGCTGGACAGAAAATGCTGAGGAGTTTTGACTCAACTGTACCCAAGGGAGCCTTGCTGTCCCCAGGAGACAGAGTCACTAAATGCCGAGGGTCAGTCATAGAATATTCAGGGAGCCATCCAGTAGATACAGTCCTGCAGAGGTCAAAGCCAAACTTGAGCACCAAGACATAGAGCCAAAGTCTTTCTTGCCATTGCAAGTTAGTTCTATGAAACATTTCATGGGTTTGACCACAGCTATATTAAAAATCAACACGATTTTAGATAGGGCTCCTCACAGAAAGATGTATACATAGAAAGGGTGAGACTTACTTGAAAAGTTGTCTCATCATTGTCCAAAAAGAAATGTACTTTTTACCTAACTTATGTAACTGTAACCCTCAGTACGGCACCTTTGTAATAACAACCATGTTGGTGGGAATGTAAACTTGTTCAATCATTCTGGAAAGCAGTATGGAGGTTCCTCAAAAGACTAAACATAGAACCTTCCTATGACTCAGCAATTATGGTTCTGAGATTTATCCAATAGACTGAAAACATGGCCACACTAAAACTACCAGCACAGTCATGTTCATTGCAGCATTGTGTACCATAGCCAAGATATGGAGTAAATCCAGATGCCCCTCAGTAGATAAATGGATCAAGAAAATATGGTACACATACACAATGGAATTCTACCCATCCATCAGAAAGAATAATGCCCCATTTGTAAGGAAGTGGAATGCCCTGGAAAAAATTATAGTAAGTGAAGTAAGCCAGACCCAAAGAAACATAGATTGCATGGTTTCCCTAATTTGTAACTAGAATGTGCTTATAAATCTACAAGTAAACACACTGGATGATAAAAGACAAAAAAAATTATACTTGGACATGATAAATTATATGAGACTCTAAACATTTACACAGTAAGACCAAAGGAGGATGTTCTTTGGAGGGGATCACAAAGGCTCAATAGCTATGTGTATATCACCATGTAAAATGATGCTTATTGGGAAAAAAATGATGCTTATTGTACTCCAAGAAATGGAAACTGTTTTTTATTTCTGTACCTTTTGTCTTTTATGTAAGTTTATCTGTTTTGGAGAGGGTAAGAAGAGGGTGCAAAGAAACGGTGGGACAAAGGGTGAACAAATGCAGCAGTGATACTCACTAGACACTATGTTGAAAATGAACTATACAACTGTGGGGGAGGGGTGGTGGGAGGGCAAAAAACTGGAAGAAAACAAGGGAAGAGGAGACATTGTTCAACAAGAAATGTTCCCATTACCTGATTTTTATTTATTATTATTTATTTTTTGTCAGTCGTGGGGCTTGAACTCTGGGCCTGGGTGCTGTCTCTGCACTCTTCAGCTCAAGGTGAGTGCTCTACTGCTTAAGCCACAGCACCACTTCTGGTTTTTTAGTGGTTTATTGGAAATAAGAGTCTCATGGACTTTCCTGCCCAAGCTGCCTTTGAACCATGATCCTTAGATCTCAGCCTCCAGAGATCTAAGCTAGGATTACAGGTGTGAGCCACCGGCTCCCGGCTTCTCATTACCTAATTTATGTAACTGTAACCTCTCTGTACATCATTTTAACAATAATAATAAAATATTTTTAAACTCAAAAAAAGTCTTACATGAATAAGGAGACTGGTAAGTCCAAAATGTACAGGGCAGGCCATCAGGCTGGGGACCCAAGGAAGAGCTACTATTGGAGTTCGAATCCAAGGCCATCTGCTAGCAATATTTCCCCTTATCCAGTGAGGCAGCAGTCTTTTTGTCTTAAGGTGCTCAACTGATTGAGTGAACCTCCAACCATGTATAGCCAAATATCCAAGTAACATGACTTATCCAAGTGGACACTGTGTTGGGCTGGGAAGGTAGCTCAGTGGTAGAGTGCTTGCCTTGCATGCATAGGCCCTGGGTTCAATTCCTCAGCACCACATAAGCAGAAAAAGCCGGAAGTGGTGCTAGCAGAGTGCTAGCCTTGAGCTGAAGAGCTGAGGGACAGAGCCCAGGCCCTGAGATCAGGCTCCATTATCAAAAAAAAAAAAAAAAAAACCAAGTGGACACTGTGAAACTGACTGTCACAACCCACAATTATCAAGTAGCCTCTGAATCCCAACACTCAGTCTTGAGTGTGCAGAAATGATCTAGCCACTGGCTAATGAGTGTGAATGATCTAGAAACTGCCAATGAATGTGTAGAAATGATCTAGGCAATGGCCTAGAGTTGAGAAAACTCCTTCTCTGTACTACTGACAGAACAGAACCATCCTACAGCAACATAGCTTCCTTATCCAGGTATATTTCACTGTACTGCTAGTCTAGTTAATTCTGGAACATCTAAAGAAAGGATAGATTGGTTTTGACAAGTATTCAGTCTGCCAGTACCCAGCAAATAAGACCCTGGAAGAATGAAGGTCTCACACACTGACTTGTAACTTAAAGAGCACATAGGTTGGCAAAGTGTAGAACAAAATACCTTAACATGTATTTAAATGTGGAAGCAGTCATTCTTATCAAAATTTTCATTGCTCTTGTAACTTAATAAATAGGTAATTTACTGATAAAAGGCTCATCTAGGAGTTGCCAAGATATTCAGTTTCTTTAATAAGTAGAAATCCTTCTGTAGGAAAGCATGGAAAAATATAAAATATGAGTGTATTTCTCCATAGGCCCTTTCATTCTCATTGTAGCAGTGAGGTCTTCCTGTGTCTGAGCAATTGTCATTAAGCCCTAAGGAGAGCTTATAAAGAATTATGGCCTGGCATCTTGACAACCAATGTTAAAGATTCTTTGCATAGATAAAACCTCTCTAATCTTTAGAGTATGCCCTCTTCAAATGCCCAACCATCCATTCTTGCAATGTTGGTGGGTATTACTTTTTGTTCCTTATGAGATAAATAAAAAGAGGAGTACAAGTTTATTAAGAGTTGGTCTTGGCCCTCAGTGGCAGAAATAACAGAAATGACAATGTGTCAAATGATGCTGTCAAGTCCAAGGTCTAAGAGCAGCCATGAGGAAGATGCAGCTTCCAGATTTGGTTACTGACTTGCCTTGCAGGAAGCTGGCTCCTTTACTGCCCAGTAGGCTTTCTCCACTTTTGTGAGCATGATAACCAGGCAGTGAGGCCTGTAACTAAACCTAGGTGTCTGCACACAACAAAGAAAGTACCAGACTGCCAAAGAGGCAACAAAAACTTTCCAAACCAGCCTCAGTTGTCAAACATTCTTTACATAATTTGGAGGTGTTAGCTGTACATTATGGATTATGCTAATGGTCGTACCTCCTACTTACCCTGTGTAATAGTTCACGGTGCATTTTTGAGGAAATACAACATCATGAAGAAGGAGAGTGATGGGGTCATGGGGAATGGATTCTGATATCAACTTAATTCTAGAAGCATGTGATTAAGTAAAATTCAATGGGCCCCTCACGCAGGACTTTGCAGAGCTTTTACTATGCTCTAATGAGTTGCCATTTGTGATTTTTATGGGTACACTGGGCATTTTATGTGTATTGTGTGTCTTTGTGTGGGTGTGGGTCTGTTATGTAGGTTGTGTATTTTATACATGTGTTGTATAATAGAGGAGTTTTTCAGAAGATATTCAGAATGTACATGGAGATCTTTTTTAACTTTTCTGAGGTTCTTCTCAATTAAAAATAAATCAATATAGCATCAGATCAAATGAAGCAATTCCTTATATCCATTGCTTGTTTCTCAGAATATTAGCTAAGCTTGTGTGAAAGACTTTTTTAGGGGCTGGGAAGATGGCTCAGTGGTAGAGTGCTTGCCTTGTATGTGTGAACCCTGGGTTCGATTCCTCACCATATAAGGAGAAAAAGCCAGAAGTGGTGCTAGCCTTGAGCTGAAGAGCTGTGGAACAATGCCCAGGCCCAGAGTTCAAGCCCCATCACCACCACCACCACCACCACCACCACCACCACCACCACCACCACCACCACCACCACCACCACCACCACCAACAACAACAACAACAACAACAACAACAACAATTTTTTATTAAATAAATACAGTTTCCTAGCATGGATGTAATCAACTTGAAAAATGCTCCACTAGAAACTGAATATATTAGGCTTTGATACATTTAATACACTGAAATGTAAATTGTTTCTTAGGTAATAGAGAGAAAATAAAGCACTAAGGAAAAGATTAGCAACCATACTTCAAATATTAGTGCAACACACAAAATAAATGGTAAACTAAGAACATTTTAATATGCACATGAAACATTAGTTGAGATTTTGGCCCAGTTACTATAATTCAAATGGTTCTATTGCAATAATTCCTGAAGCTCTTAAGAATTTTCAAGCCAATTTTCAGCCATAAGTATCTAAATAATGTCAACATTGAATCCAATACCTTGCTGTTCTTATATTGGCACTCCTTTATTTCTTTTGAACTGACCAATTCCTTTCTAGCCATTCTTACCCCCCCAGCAATACTAATGGAACAGTGGTACACAGAGGCAAACCAGACTCACCCTGCTAATCACAGACACCGCATCTATTCTCCATCAGTTAGGATTGCAACTCTGATAGTCTAACAAGGTTCAACAACCCATTATAATATTTTAAAAGCTAATGGAAATGACATTAACTCTTAACACCAAATGGCTTTGCTTTTAGCCAAATTGCATTCATTATAACTCTATTTAGAACATCCCAATCCCATGAGAAACTTTATGAAGCTGATGAACTAGAGATGGATGAGAAAATGAATTATCCTTAATAAATGCACTTTATATGACCACAAAAATATCTTCAAAGCATAGGTTACATAGAGAAATAAATAATGAAAATGTTTAGAAATCTTGGACTGAAACTGTTCAACTTTGGTAGCAATGAAAATTTAATGAGAACTTACTATGGGTCTCATGCTCAGTGACTTCTGTTAATTTTTTTCTTTTGTTCAGTCCTCCTCATCTCAAAATAGGTACTACTTTTTCCTTTTTCTTTCATTCTGGTAAAATGCACAGAGCAGAATTTACCACTGTCACCATTTTTAAGTATTTTGTTGAGTGGCATTAGATACATTCAAAATGTTGCAGATTCATCCCCACCATTCATCTCTTTAACTATTTGTTGTTGTTTGTTATTGTAGTTGTGGTTTTATGCCAGTACAGGGGTGTGAACTCGTGTTTAGCCTTTTCACTCAAAACTGGCACTGTTATCATTTTAGCCACACTCCACTTCCAGCTTTTTGTTGGTTAACTGGAAATAAGAGTTTCACATATTTGTCTACCCAGGCTGACTTCAGACCTGGATTCTCAGATCTCAGCCTCCTGAGTAGCTAGGATTAAAAGGCATAATATGCCATTAGTACTCAGCTTCTTTAACTCTTCTCATCATGTAAAACTTCTCTGTATGTGCTAAGTAACTCCCAATTTTACCTTTCCCTCAGCCTCTGACAACTGCTATTTGATTATCTGTCTTATGATTTTTAACTATTCTAAGTACTTAGGTATTATTTTTATTCATTTTTATAGTTCAGGTAAAAAGACTTAAAGATGTTAAGTAAATTGTTATAGTTAAGCAGGTAACAAATATCAAAGCTGAGATTCAAACCTACCATTATCCATTCCACTCTGATAAGGAGACTATGAAATGTATGTCACTATGTAACAAATTAACCACCAATGTAGTGGCTTAAAGTCTTATCTATATACAATTTCATAGTTTCTGTGGTCAGTAGTCAATGGCTCACCTGGGCCTGCTACTCAAGAAGGTGCAGCCCAGGTGTTGGTCCAGTTGTGCTTCTCTATGGAGTAGACCACTGCTAAATGGTTTTACCAGAATTCAGTTCCTTGAGGGTATAAGATTCAGATCATTTTCTTGCTGTTCTCAGCCAGACTCTAGAGGCTACCTGCAGATCCCTGCCATTTGACACTATTTCAAGGCTAGAAGAAAATCTTTCCCTCTAGTCTACCACACTATAGTCTTATATAATAACAAAACGGCCATGGAGTAACTATCCATTATATATTTCCATAAAGTGTTCCACCAACACTCAAAAAGGGATTTATACCTCTTAAAATTGTGCCTTCTAATAATATTTATCAAAATGAACTCCAAGAAATGGAAACAAGAGGGGGTTGGGGGAGGGGGTTGATTTTGTTTGGTTTTGTTTTCTTTTTTGTCTCATTTGTTCATTTATCTGTGTTTGGGAGGATAAGGGGGTCACAGTAAGGATAGGACAAAGGATGAACAAATAAAGCAGGGATACTCACTAGACACTGTTGGAAATGAACTATACAACTTGTAGGTGGGGATGGGAAGGAGAAACTGGGAGAGAATGAGGGAAAAGGTAACATTGTTCAAAAAGAAATGTACTCTTTACCTGACTTATATCATAGTAACCCCTCCACCTTTACAATACCAGCAAAAAAATATATTAAAAGTTGTGCCTTTTAGATCTGGAAAAAAGTCATGTTAAGCGAAGGAAGTCAATCCCAGAGAGACAAAGAATGAATGTTTTCTCTCATATGTGGAAGTTAGAATTAATTTATCAATATATAAGTAAACGCTTTGGAGTTATATGTGCAAGTGTACACAAATGTATTAACTGAAATATGGTAGGTTCGGAGAACTCAAACTGGTATAATTCCTTAGAAAGGCTAACAACTAGATACTATGCTGAAAATGCAATGCAGCTTGTAGGTGGGGACAGGAAGGAAAAACCTTGGGATTGGGGGGAGGGTAACATTGTTCAAAAAGAAATGAATTCTTTAACTGACTTATGTAACTGTTATCCATCTGTACATCACCTTAGAGTAACAATTTAAAAAAATGCATGAGAGGAAAAAAGAGGCTCACAATCCAACAAAATAAACACCAGGAAATGGGTACTCAAAAGGGAGGGGAATGGATGAAGGGGAGGAAGTGGACAAATAAAGAGAGGAAAGTAGAGGGATAGTGTAGTCATAAAATTGACTGTATATCCTACAAAATAGAGAAAATGGAGGGAAGGGGTAGAGTTGGGAGGAATGGGGGAGAATAATGAAAGGAGTGACATGGATCAAGATGCATTGAATGCATAAACTGCTTTGTTGAATAGCAAAAAAAATGTGCCTTCTATAGTTACTAATGTCTGTTTCTGTTTTTAATTTTTATTTTATTTATTTATTCTTATTTATTCTTTATTTTTGTCAGTCGTGGGGCTTGAACTCAGGACCTGGGCACTGTCCCTGAGCTTTTTCACTCAGGGCTAGTGCTCTACCACTTTGAGCCAGAGCACCACTTCTGATTTTCTGGGGGTTAATTGGAGAGAAGAATCTCACAGACTTTCCTGCCCAGGCTGGCTTCAAATTCTGATCCTCAGATCTCAGCCTCCTGAGTAGTTAGGATTATAGGCATGAGCCTGGCTTGTTTCTGCTTTTCAATTGATAACCTATTATCTTCTGCACCCAGCATCAAAACTACACAGGAGGAAGCAGCGCTGTGGCTCAAGTGGTAGAGCACTACCCTTGAGCTGAAGATCTCAGGGACAGCGCCCAGGCCCAGAGTTCAAGCCCCACAACCAACCAAAAAAAAAAAAAAACTAACAGGAGTAGCAAAGCATTTGAGCTGAGCATAATTTCATATGTCTGACAATTAACAATGGAAATTAAGTAATAGATTCAATAGACACTAGGAATCTCCAAATTCTGTAAGCTGAAGGTTTTAGTGCCTTCAGTAAATCTGTAATTTCCCTGTTGAATAATTTGAGGTCAATGTTAGATGTATTCGAAGAAAAAGAAGAGTATAATTTAGCACTTGACACAAAAGTACAATTTTCCATAGGCCACTTCATCTACTGGTAAACTGGGTTTAAGAGAAGTAAGGAGCATTTAAAAACTGAGTTTTTTAACCAGCAATCAAATAAATCAACATTGAGTGCCATTTAAGAATGGTACCAGGCTATAACAGGCCTTACAAAAAAGGCTATTATGACAACCCTATAACCAGCAAAATTAAAATACTAGCTTCCCACAGGCATAATCACTGATGAAGTTAGTAAGAGCAAGGCTTTCCTATTATGTAATGTCATACTGGCTCTGCTAATCAAGTCCCTCAGAGTTATGAGGAGGATGTGTGCACAAGTTTTTAACAAATATAAAACTTGCCAGGTGCCAGTGAAGATTATGGTTCAAAGGTAACCTGGGCAGGAAAATCCATGAAACTGTTATCTTCAAATAATAATTTAGAGCTTATAAGTGGAGTTCAAGTAGTAGAGCACCAGCATTGATCAAAAGACAATGTCCAAGTTTGAGTTTAAGCCCAGTACTGGCAATGTGTGTGTGTGTGTGTGTGTGTGTGTGTGTGTGTGTGTGTGTGTGTGTGTGTGTGTGTGTGTGTGTCAGAAGCATAGATATTCAGGGCTATTGGTAGAGTTACTGCAAAGTTCAGCCATAGTAACAGTTGCTCCAGACAAAACAACAACTTTATGTGGAATGGTGAGCCTTTCCTTCAATTATCTTGTATTTATATATTCTGTGAAACAGAGGTGCTGATTGGTTAGTTAGCACTGCAGGATATTAGGGATTTCATGGGCATAATTTTTCCCAGCTTCCCAAGGGGATTGGTCCCTGACACCCACCTGTACAGAATGGCCTTCAGTTTCTGTAGCCTGGTGTAGGGCCTGCAGGTGGTAGCTGGTACTCCCCTAGGAGAGCATGAACACAAACTAATTAACGATCATAACAATACTGGCAGAAGTTGGAGAGATATTCTTAGAAGATGGATATGTAAGTGAAACTCCTTTTAAAAACATGAATTGATAACCCTTCCAAGCTCATGTAATTCCAATCTACCAGATATCACAAAAACATTTTATCTGAAGCTAGGGTACAGACCAGGGGCAGGGTGCATGCTTAGTCTTTGTGAGGCCCTGGGTTCAATCTCCAGCTCTAAATACATAGACTCAACTCTGTGCCCCCCATAAACACTCACTCTCTGGACATTTTTTAAAGTCTTTGAACTGGAATTTTACATTTAAAATAAATAGCTGGCACTGGTGGCTCATGCCTGTAATTCTAGCTACTCAGGAGGCTGGGACCTGAAGATCTCTTTTCAAAGCCAACCCATGTCAGAAACTACAAGAGACTATATCTAATGAAACACCAAAAGCCAGAAGTGGAGTTGTGACCAAGGTTGTAGAATGCTAGCCTTGAGCAAAAAAGCTCAGGAATCATGTGCAGGCCCTAAATTTGAGCCTCAGGACTGGAACAACCACACAAATATTGTGTATATATATATATATACACACACAAATATTGTGTGTATATATATATATATTGTGTATATATCTATTTTTTCTCTCAGCATGAGAGAAAAATATTTGTTTGACTAGCTATGATATAGCATTTTTTATAATAAACTAGAAATCACCTATGTGTCCAACAAGAATAGATCAGCAAAATAAGTCAACAATAAAGCTCTACAAAAACTTGGTATAAAGGTAAATCTATTCTTGTATGTGTATATGTATGTGTGTGTGAGAGAGAGAGAGAGAGACAAAGACAGAGACAGAGGAGAAAGAGACAGAGACAAAGCATGTGCCAGTCCTGGAACTTAAACTTAGGGCCTGAGTGCTATCCCTGGGCCTTTTTATCTCAAGGCTAGCACTCTACCACTGGAGCCACAGCTTCACTTTCAGCTTTTTGGTATTTAATTAGAGATGAGTCTCATGGGTTTTCCTGCCCAGGTTGGCTTTGAACCTCAATCCTGAGATCTCAGCCTCCTGAGTAGCTAGATTGTAGGTGTGAGCCACCAATGCCCAGCTATAAATCAACCCTTAAATTGTAAAGAAACATATAACTTGCATACATACACATATAAATGGTAAGTGAGAGAGAGAAAGAAAAACTATAGAGCTGAGAACACTATTAACATAGGAAGGATAAAGCCATGAGGAGACACCAAAAGCAGACTTGTATTATTTAAAAAATAGTTGTGCTATTGGCTAAGCTGTCGTTTCAAGTACTAAAGCCCTACCTCCTGCATATAGCAGTGTTGGGTGCTGGAACCTGGAGATCAAGTTTAGATAAGGTTGAGACAACAGTTCTCTCATAATGGCAACAGTTCCCTCATTATAAGAAGAAACACAGTTCTCTCTCCCTTCCTTTCTCTCTCTTTCTCCCTTTCTCCTCTCCTCTTTCCACCCCTAACCATGTGAACAAGTAGCAAGGTGGCTGATGAAAGGCAAAAGTGCCTTTGTCAGAAACTGGTTATACTGGCTCCTTAATCTTGAACTCCAATCTCCAGAATGGTAAGAAAATGAATTTCTGTTGGTTAAACCACCCAATGAATGCTATTTTGTCACTACAGCCTGATCTAACTAATACAGTTAACAAAGAGAATCCATTTAAGAAAATAAGAGGGGCTGGGAAGTTGGCTCAGTGGTAGAGTGCTTACCTTGCATCCATGAGGCCCTGGGTTTGATTCCTCAGCACCACATAAGCAGAAAAAGCCAGCAGTAGCACTATGGCTCAAGTGGTAGAACGCTAGCCTTGAGCTAAAGAGCTGAGGGACAGCGCCCAGGCCCAGAGTTCAAGCCCCATGATTGACAAAAAGAAAAAATGAAAATAAGAGAAAAATGTATACATAAGAGAAAAACGTATACCAAGTCACATAACTAGAATTCCAGCTAATAATTTTGTTTAAAAGACACACAGATAGACCCACAAAGATACAGAATGAGAAAAGTAGCAAGTAATCAAAATAGTAGAGAGGTTGAATTCAGAAACAACAGAATAGTAGTTGGGGGTGGGGAATAGGAAGATGTCGGTCAAAGGGTACAAAGCTTCAGTTAGCAGGATGAGTAAAGTCTGGGGATCTCTTGCCTATCACGGAGAGCACAGGTTATAACATTTACTTGAAATTTTATTAAGTCTTAAGTGTTTTCATTACAAAAATATATGTAAGATGGTAAAAAAATGTTAATTAGCTTTATTTAATCATTTCACAATGTATAGATACATCAAAATGTTCAAATAAATAAATAAATAAATAAGCCAGAGTTTGTGGCAGCAAGGAAGAAGTGTTCTGCTCTATCTTGTTTTTGTTTTTTCTGTTTGGCCAAGTTAGAAGCCACTGTGGCATGAGTTAACATTCTGGGAGAGAAGGAGGTACACAAAGCCAGGCTAAGCAACATTTTCAGGCAAAGAGAAAGACCACAATAAAGTGGCCAATGGAGGAAGAACAAAACACCAAATAATCCAACTAAAGAGTAAGCTAATGGCTTGACGATCCAAATGACTTAAGAGTTGTATTAAAAAAATTCCAGTTTGATGGTTATAATCAAAAAGACAAAATATGAATATTAGCAAGGATGTAGAGAAAGAGGAACTCTTGAAGACTGCTCAAGAGAATGTAAATTAGTATAATCATTATAGAAAGCAGGATGGCATTTTTCTTAAAAAAAAGTAAATGGAGAACTCCCATATGAGCCAGCAATCCTGTTCCTTTGTGGGTCTGATTTCAAAGGAAATGAAATCAGTATGTCAGAGACACTGCAGCACTGTTCACAATAGCCAAGAGACGGAATGAACCCAAGTGACTGTAAGTGGGTGAACGGATAAAGAAAATGTGGTATAGATGATAACAGAATCTTATCCAGGCAAGGAGAATGGAATTCTCTCATTTGCAGCCACATGGATGAAACCAGAAGACATTTTGTTCAGTGAAAG
The DNA here is from genome assembly GCF_019054845.1 of Dipodomys spectabilis. Lineage (NCBI taxonomy): Eukaryota > Metazoa > Chordata > Mammalia > Rodentia > Heteromyidae > Dipodomys > Dipodomys spectabilis. The sequence goes on along the minus strand of NW_024870719.1, from coordinate 15,826,468 downwards.
TCACCAAAAGACAAATCTTTGTCTTTCTCACTTGTAGGAAGAAGGTAAAATGTGGATTGCAAAGAAGCAGAGAAGGAGAACAGTAGTTGCCAGAGCTGGGATGGCATCACAGAAGGGTACAGAGGGGATACTAAATGAGGACAGAGGAGGAGTGACCTGTTCTAGAGCACAGTAGGCTTAAAACAATACATCGCGTATTTCAAAATAGGCAACAGAAAACAGACAGTAGAAAAATATTTTTAATGCCAGAAGCCAGTGGCTCATGCCTGTAATCCTACTACTCAGGAGGCTGGGATCTGAAGAGTTTGGTTTGAAGTTAGCCCAGGCAAAAAAATCCCCATGTGAATCTTATCTCCAAGAAAAAAAAAGTGGAGCTGTGGCTCAAAGTGGTAAGAGTGCTAGCCTTGAGCAAAAGAGCAAAAGAGAATATATATATATATTCTCAATACACAGAAGAAAGGATAAATATATGAAGTGATATGCTAATTATGTGTTCTGATCATTACACATTGTATACTTATATTGAAATGTCACATTTTCCCCCATAAACATAAAAAAATCGTTGTGCAAATTAAAAACACAAGCATAAAGTGGCCAATGGAGCGATCAAGAGAAGGCACTTTGTCAGAGAAGAGACAATTCTGTTCAGGTGCTGCTGAGTCAGAGCCAACAAAGGGGAAAGAAGGGCATAATTCAAGTCACAAATTCCTTGAAGAGAAAGGCAGAAAACCTGTTTCAAAGGAAAATAGCTAGCCTGGGTCATGGGGAGAAATGCATCTAACATCACTGCCAAAACAAACGCATCACTGCATCCCAGAAAAACTAGGAATATGGATACAGGTAAGGTTGCAGGTGAACAGTCAGGACATTGAGGAAGTACCTGTGCAAAGTTCTCTTTTTATTCTGTGAGAGTGGACATGGAAGGGCTGCTAATTCTATAAAGTACACATCTATTATCTAAAGTAAACATATATATACATATACACACAGATGAATATTTATCAAAGCAATGTGCTGAACACCATAAATAGATATAATCTTTATTTGACAATTTTTAAAACTAATAGATTTAAGGATGTGCCTGGTGGTTCATGTATGTAATCCCAGCTAACTCAGGAGAATTGTGATCCATGTTGAGCCCAGAAAAAAATTAGTAAAGCCCCATCTCAACAAACAATTTGGATGTGATGGCATGTGTCTGTAATTCCAGCTATATGGGAGCCCGAGTAGGAGGATTGTGGTCTTTGGCTGATCCAGAAAAGAAAAAAAGTGAGACCCTATCTGAAAAATAACCTAATGTAAAAATGGCTAGAGGCATTACTCAAGTGGTAGACAAGGTCATGAGTCCTAAATTCAAATCCCATATCACCAAAATAAGGAGAGGAAGGAAGGGAGGAAAAGAGGAGGGGAGGAAGAGAGAGAGAAAGAGAGAGAGAAGGAAGGAAGGAAGGAAGGAAGGAAGGAAGGAAGGAAGGAAGGAAGGAAGGAAGGAAGGAAGGAAGAAAGGAAGGAAGGAAGGAAGGAAGGAAGGAAGGAAGGAAGGAAGGAAGGAAGGAAGGAAGAAAGGAAGGAAGGAAGGAAGAAAGGGAGGGAGGGAGGGAGGGAGGGAGGGAGGGAGGAGGAGGGAAGATAGAGAAGGAGGGAAGGACAAAGGAAATAAAATGCATTTGAATGTTAATGCTACAGAAATAGAATTAGAGGAAAAAAATGTAGGTCTCCAAATTATACACAAATAAATCTTACTTTTGTTTAAAGAAATATATGTAAACACACAAAAAACTGAAGCATAGAAATGCAAATAGTTCTTTCTGAATTTTTACTTTTGGGTACTATTTGTTTTCTATTTTTGTAGTAGTTACTAAGTTTTGAGCTTATTTTTCAACAAATGTGCATGACTTTTTAGATTTAGTGTGTTAAAAGTACAAATATGTAACACATGCAAAGTCTTTACAGGAACTGTTGACATACCATGTACATTAGTGTTTGGGGTTGAAATCATTTTGCTCTCTTACTCTCCAAAAAGAAAAGCAGGAAAGTATTAATTTTTCCCTTGCATTACAAATATCTCTCCGTGTAAAGGGGCAGTGGAATTAAAACACCCTCTGAACTGGGCACAAGTGGCTCTAGCCTGTAATCCCAGATACTCAGGAGGCTAAGATCTGAGGATCACAGCTTGAAATCCAAACAGGAAAAGTTATGAGATTCTTATCTCCATTTTACAACCAAAAGGCCTGAAGTGGAGCTATGGCTCAAATGGTACAGTGCGAGTATTAAGCACTAAAGTTCAGGGACAGCACTCAGCCCTTGAGTTCAAGCCCCAGAACCAGCACATAAATAAATAGCCTCTAACTATTTTTTTCTACATTTTCTATAGAGATGTATTAGTTGGATTTCCATTTTTTAATGCTATGGATTCAACATAATCCCTGCCCACTGTGGTTGTGTCCTGCTTTGCTCCTATGTTAAGTGAAGTGGAGAGAGCCCTTCCACAACTCATGGTCTGGTTATGAGTTGAGGGGACTAAATTAAATTATGGATCGTGCCGTAGTGAGATGAAGGAGGACATCCTTCGCATTCTGCCTTCCCTGACAGCAGCCAACACTAGCAGCAAATGATGACTTGAACCGGTTGGCTTGCTTTTAATGCCCACAAGTGGCCACCTCTGCAGATTGTCCCTAAGGGCACAGCTCCTGCTTGGCAGTGCGGGTTGGTGGTTTCCAACCAGACCCCAGAAGTGTAGGCTTAATTTCTGAGGTTGGTAGTAGATGGAGCCATGGCACCTTGTGATTATCTTGGTGAAGCCAGCACCCAGGCTCAGCTCTGCCCACCAGGCCCTGCCTGGGCATGTACTTGATTCCTCTTTGAACAGATTCAAATAACAACATTTTATGATTCAAAATACTGGAAGCTTTTGAAGATGGTGTGGATGCAACAGGCTGCCCATTTATCCAAATAAATGATTTATCACTGATTCTTTTAGCAAAAGTATCAGGGCAGAAGAGAGATGAGGTTCCATAATTGAAATATCAACTACCATTACAAAGGTTCCAAACAGGATCTTCTGTTATAAAGTTAATTCCTCAATAACACACAGATATGCCTCAGGGACAAAGCAGTGCACAGAACTGGTCTGTAGGAATTAGGAATTAAGTTAGATGTTCCATAGACTAGAAGCTGATTGGTTTTCACCACAGCAGGGTAATAAGCAGAGAGAGGAAATTTCTTTCTTTTTCTTAAGTGGGAGGTTCCCTGAGGACACATTCTCACTCACAGGAAAAGAGAATGGGATTTGGATCCTGTAATATGATCAGTCAACCACTTGCAGGCCTGGAGAAGTTCCTTAAGCATTCTGAGACTTGTCGTTTCCCACTTCTGTACAGATGGCTGTAATTCTCACTCCCAGGGTGGCCATGAGAACGGCATGCTGGGAGCACCACTGGCCATTTGGGCTGGCGATGATTATGCACCTACTTGGTCCCAGCAGAACCACACTCTATGTGTCCTCATTGCTTATGGGTGTCCAAAGACCACACATAACTCTCAGAGTTATTTCTCATTGAATATTACCTTCCTTTCAGTCTGCCAACAGTCCATTTCATACCACATCTTCAACTCTTCATCTTTAATTCTGTTGAAGGAATGACAATCAAATACTACTTCCCTTATATGTTTTCCTCATTTTTTTTCTCCTCTTCCTCTTCTCTCTGACAGGTCTTGCATTTTTCCATTACTTGGGAATTCTCAATTAATCTGCCATTCCACTTCCTGGAATCCATACCCATGAGTCCAGAGCACATGTGAAACAAATTTAGCTGTGGTGAACATTAATCCTGTGTCCAAGTTTCTAATATCTAACAGAAGCCAAGGGTAGGACGGAGAAAATGAAGTCAATGACAGCTCCGTGGTGAGTAGAAGGGTTGGAAGGTTATATGGTCCAAAGGGAAACAAACCAACAATGTTGAACCAGGAATCAAGAGACTGATTCAGTCATCCTAGGTCACGAGTAACATATTTCATATCTATAGGCTCTAGTTTCCTTATATAGGAAGTCAGGAGGTTGAGACTTGTCCATCAGATATAGAAAACAGTGCTGTGGCCACCATTCACTCACTCTCCCACACACGGCACACTTCAGTGGGTACACTCGTCTGCCATCGGACTAGGGAAATTGGCCTAGGAGATGATCTTTTTGCCATCCTTGAGTTGCGATCTAAAAATCTCCCCTTGTTATTTGAACATTGCTTCCTATATGACCTGGATTTATTTGACATGCACGTTTGCTGAGAGATGAGCATCATCAGAAGTGGTGGTGGGGGGGGGGGGGGGGGGCGTGACACGACAATGACATCCTGGAAAATCAGCAGCACCATCTATAGTCTTAATATACTTCTCTAATGCAGCTCTATGCAATCTGACCCCAATCCAGATCTTGACTGTACTATGAGGGATGGCCCTTTAAGGCCCAGCACTGACTTTTTGTTGCAATTTCCACAGAACATATCCCATGAGCCTCATTTCACCATGCATAATCAGACTAATTCCGCAGACTCCACAGTGCCAAGACTTCCCTTACTTGCTAGCTTCCATGTCTACTTTGGCCTCCTGCCCTGCTTGTGTAGCAATGGCCGTCTGCACCGTAAATTCCATAGCCCATGACCTTGACTCAACTCCCTATCTGGCTCCAGCCACCTTGGACTGACTTGGTGCCCTTTCCACTGTCAGCCAAGCCTGAAAGCCACAGAACTGCCTGCTCTCTCTTGTCCCACGTACCCCCCCCCCCCCCACACACACACACAAGCCATTCATCTCAAATGCAGATTCCAAGCTGGAGCTAACTTCTCACTACTTTGCCTACTAGCATGTGAGTAGCATTTAGTTTTGAGTTCCCAAAGAAATAATACCTCTGCTCATCCTGATGGGACCATGGATTAGTATGGTTCTTGGTACTAACAGCCTCCCATGTCTCCAACAGCTCCTCTTTCTTTCTTTTTTGTAGGTCATGGGGCTTAAACTCTGGGCCTGGACTCTATCCTTCAACTCTTCAGCTCAAGGCTAGCACTCTACCAGTTGAGCCACAGCGCCACTTCCCGTTTTCTGAGTGGTTTATTGGGAATAAGAGTCTCATGGACTTTTATGCCCAAGCTGGCTTTGAACCATGATCCTCAGATCTCAGCCTCCTAAGTAGCTAGGATTACAGGCATGAGCCACTGACGCCCAGCCATATCTCCTCTTGTTCAAACTCTTCTCTGTAGCTTCTGAGAGCCTTTGCAACCCAGCCCATCTTACCTCTAGTACTCCAGCCACTCTGTTTTCTACTGTGCTGCCAGCCCCCAAGCCCACTTCTATGGACTTCGTGTTTCCCATGTTAAAAACACCTTGCTTCTTGAGGTCTTTAGTCTACAAAGTCTTCATAATCCAATTTACATCCATCTCCTTTGTGGCTGTGCCAGACCTCCATTTTTACCAAATATTTCATTTTCACACATAGTAATTTAATACTTAATTAGACTTACTTCACAGGATTCACAGAATATAAGTCTTTTGAGGCCATGTGCTTGCCCAATAGCCTGAGTGTTTCCCCCTGGCTAGTGACATCAGAAGTCAACAGATACAACTTACATGGCTGAACTTTCCTCTCTGACAGAGGTATTTAATAAACACTTGCTCATTTTTCAACCACTGAGTAAGCCTATTCACATGTCCATCTCTGTTCACTCTGAATCAAAACAGATACTTCTTGTACTAAAATCAAGAAAGTTCAGATTATGATAGAGGTCATTAGGTCTTGTCAGTGTGTTTCCATACTTTTATTGATATATATGTCCATAGCAAGGGTTTCATTGTGGCATTTCCATACATATATTTAGAGCACATTTTTCCCTCCATTACTCTCCTATCTCCCTCCTCCACATATTCCCCTTCCCTTACCTCTCTAGTAGTCCTCCTGTATATTCATGACCTTGTTTTGGATTTGATTTTTCCCCTCTCTAATTTCTACAAACAAGAGAAAATGTGTCATACTTTTTTTTTTTGTAGGATTGGCTTGTTTCACTTAACATGATTATCTCTGGTTCTGTCCATTTTCCAGCAAATGATATACTTTCATTCTCCTTAATGACTGAGTAAAAACATCATTAGGTACATACACCATGTTTTCTTTATTCATTCATTTATTGATGGTCACCTAGGGAATTTCAACATTGGCTACTCTAAATAGTGTCATAGTCAACATGCAAGTGTCTCTCTAGTAATCTAACTTTGAAATGTTTGAATATATCCCCAGGAGTGGTATGTCTGGACTTTATGAAAGTTTTGATCTTATCCAGATCTTATCCACTGACGGTGGTATGTAAATTAATCCAACCACTATGGAAATAAATAAGGGGATTGGGGCTATTTTTTTCTTCAGTATCGAGGGCTGAAGCTTGTGCTTGCTTAAGGGCAGGCACTAGTCATGCCCCTAGTATCCCCTACATCCCTTTTTTTCTCTCACATTTTCATCCAGAGGTGGCCTGGACATCAATCTTCCTGCCTTTTGGCTTCCTACATAGCTGAGATCACAGATGTGTGCAACTGTGTGCAGCTTATGGATTAAAGGTAGGTCTTGGTAGTTTTTTGCCAGCACTGGCCTTGAACTGCAATTCTCTCAATCTCTATTTCCCAAATAGATGAAATTATAGTGTGAGTCATTTGCCTAGCAGTTTTGAAATTTAATATGAAGGGGACAAGACTATTTTCTTGCAGAACAGATTCCCTAGAAGCACTGATGAAATTTCTAATTTAGTGGATCTGGAATGGAACCTAGAATGTACATTAAAGTAAGCAGTCCAGGAGATTTTGAAGTAGATAGTTCCTCAGCTCTGTACTCGGAACCAAAACCAGGCCATGCAAACTTCATTTCTCAGAGACCATTTGCAATGGGTGGGGTGAAAGTAGTGAAGGGGCCACCATCCTCAGAAAAGCCTATCCAGGCAGCTGATGGCTGAGACTTTCCTTGGCCTTTCTCATGGTTACAGTCCAACTTTGGTTACCAAATCTCTGGAACCTTCAGCCAAAAGACCAATTGGCCCTAAAGAACAATTGTTATCTGCAGGATCTCCCTCCCAAGGCTTCCATTTGGCCTGCTCTCACTGAAGGAAATAAGCAAACACACCAGTGCTCTCTCTTAACCAGCTGCAGACTTGGGCTGGCAGGCTATTTTAACTCCTGCTATGACTCAGAATGGAATTATGAATAATTTGTATGAGACTTGCCCTGTCTTGTTTGTCTTTCTTCTGCTCAGAGTTTTACTTGTTCCGTCTTTCAAGTACTTGTATGTCTGATTATTTTCAAGGCTTCACATGTGAAAAATGACGTGTGCAGCACTACATGGGATCTGATTTCTCAGGGTTGACATCTCAGCAAGGTTTTAAATTCACAGCCCTACATGTCAAACATAAGGAAACAGAGAAAACTTCCTCACAGGCCAGGCAGGGCCCATCAGGGTATCTCAGTGGGCAACCAGACTATAGAGTTCTGTGTGTCTTAGCATGTTGCACTCAGAGGCCTGAGGCCAAATGGTTTGCCACAATCATTCCTGAAGCCTTATTAACACCCATCCTGCTTGCATATGGGAACTTTGTAGGGTAAACAATTGTTCATAAGAAGGTCGTGGGATATGTTTTTTCCTCAAACACTCTTTCCCCAAAGAAGATGCTAAACAACCAGTCTCCAAATGAAAGAAAGCCTTGTATAAATGCGCCTCTGAGCATAATCTAAAATCCCTACTTTAAGAAGCATTTGAATCAAATGTGAGAGATTATCTCTAGTGATTTCCATAATAGAAGTAGTAAATGTTCCAAGGAGTTTCCCAGGCTAGAGATAAACATTCATGTTTCCTTTGAGACAAGCTGGTAGAGCCCAAGGTGCTTTAAAGAGAAGTAAAATTTAGAATTTCCCTTTCTTCTGTGGTACTTAATTCCACCTTTCACAATAAGCATGTGCAATATGTTTATGGAAAAACTAGTTCTTGGTTTGATGTAGGTGTGTGTGGTTGGGAGTCAAGGTCAAGGGGGAAGAGTGGGAAGAGCCTTTGGAAAGTCTGAAAGGAAGGACACCAGTTCCATCAATGGAAGAAAGGAAAGAATACCTACCCATCTGAACACCTGGGTCTCTTTCCTTATCCAAACTGGACATTTGCAGGGGCAAAGCCAGGGTACTGCACTGAATTGGCATCTTATATAAGATTTTCTTTCAATTCAGCCCAAGCCTTAGCAGATTCATTTTTCTTATTTCATGAACCCTTTCATTAAGCCGCTTTTACAATCATGAGTTTACCCCCTTAATAGCTTCTGCACTGAAGTCCAAAGCTGTATTAACTTGTATCAATATTCAGTAGAGAGTCAAAGGAGCAGCCAGGTGGGCAGGGGCAGTTTTGGGGTGTTATGGACTCATGGTCTCATTGTATCCATGTGGCACAGACACACAAAAGAGGGGGAAGCAGAAGGGCAAGTGGGAAAGATAGGTCTGGAATGAAATTGCCTATGAAAATCTCTCTCTGATAATTTCTAGCCATCTTACCTTGGGCTTGTACTTGACTGTTCAGGTTTTTATTTCTTCTTCTATATTGTTGGGACATCTTGAGAGGATCTCTATAATTAAATGAGGTTAGCTATGCATACTCCTAAATGTATTTTATATTTGCTATCTCATTTTTTTTGTCACAAAAATCCACAGAAGAAAGTTCTTTTGTGACCCACATTTCATGAGAAAACAGGTACAGGAAGTTAACCAACCCACGGACACTGGATACTCAACACTTAAACTACAGCTTACCCCACCCCCGCTTCTGACTCTCTTAAGTATTTTCTTTCTTTACATTGACATTTGATAAGGCCAAATGGTTGATGAAAAATGTTGGTGAACACTCATTTTAGCCACTCATTGTACCCAAAACATAGATAGTATGACAAATAACTCTAGGACTAGGAGATTTTTAAAAAAGAGAGAAATCCTGCAGCCAGTGGCTGTGAACATTCAGTCTTCCTAGTGGGAGAGGGAGGAAAGAGAAAGAAAAAAAGAGAATGAGAAATAAAAATAGTAGAATATAAAGAAGAGGAACAGGGCTGGGAATGTAGCTTAATGGTAGAGTGCTTGCCTAGCATGCATGAAGCCCTGGGTTTGATTCCTCAGTAACACATAAACAGAAAAAGCGGGAAATGGTGCTGTGGCTCAAGTGATAGACTGCAAGCCTTGAGCAAAAGAAGCTCAGGGACAGTGCCTGGGCTCTGAGTTCAAGCCCCAGGACTCACAAAAAAATAATAGAGGAACAGAGAGCTGGAAGAGTACTGATAAGTGATGGAGTTTTTGAGCACACAGAGGAAGTCAGCCTGTGTCTTTTATTTTCATGTTAAACTGGAAGAAACTAGAGCTTAGAGATCTCACATAGCAAGTCCCTGTGAGCTCATCAAGCTAGAGGAGAAAGGAAGAGTCTCCACTAATTCCCTGCACTATCCATTTCCATGATCTGAAATGGGTTAAGGCCAAGTCCTTGGGAGCTGAATGTTATACTAGGAGCTTGGACTTTTCTCTCTAATGAATGGAAACATCTGCAATGTCCCTCTGTTGTAAATGTAAGAGGCTCATCCAGGCATTTCTGGATAAGAGGTAAACCGTGCTGGTGTCCCTCTGGGCATACATCTATTCCCCTAGGGGTGTCCAGGGAGCCAATCAACCTATTTATTTTCATTCTTTTATGCAAACAAAGCAGCTGGATTAGCCGCACCTGCAGTCCCTGCTGTGTACCACACAGTAAAAGGATCAAAGCCTGGAACATGACTTCAGACTATAATTTAAGATAATTAAGATTTTTTAACCTAAATAACATTTTAACATTTCATAACAGAGCTGTCAAGATTCTATCTATCAAAACTCTATCAAGCAAACAAAGGAGGATAATTATATTTTCAGACACATGCAGTCATCACTCTGCTTAGTTTCTCATAAAAAGACTTCTGCTGCCTTCACAGTCTCATTTTCAAATGCTCTTCCTCTCCCCACCCTTGAAGTCTTAGACTATATACTCTCAAATAAGGGGAAAAGATACCAAAGCAATCTCTAACCTATGCCATGAAAGTGTTTCTCAGAAGCAGCAATTGTAATTAGGACTGAATCGAGGAAACATGTCTTAGTTGGTAGGGACATTCCACCTCACTAAAAAGACTCTGATTGGGGATGGGTAAAAGGCAGCATTTGACACTCTCCAAATCAAGCAGAACAATGAAATACCAGAAACGCTTCCTACTAGAAGATAATTTGCTTTCATGTTATAACCTATTATAATAAGGAGTTTGTCCTAAATCTTGTTTGAGATATCAAGGAAATACTAACTATATTGATTATGGTTGGATGTCTTCTCATCAACCATATCACTTTTCCCCTGACTATTGTGAAACTACCATATTGTGTGGGTAAAAGTGGTCTTCTTGCTGAGTGCCAGTGCCTCATGCCTATAATCCTAGCTCATCATGGTTCAAAGCTAGTCTGGGCAAGAAAGCCCATGAGACTTTTATCTCCAATAAACTACTCAAAAAAGCTGGAAGTAAAACTGTGGTTCAAGTGGTAGAGTGAAAGCCTTGAACAAAAAAAGGTGAGTGATAGCACCCAGGCCCTGAATTTAAGCCCCAAGACCAGCACCTCCCACACACACAAAGGGTTTTTTTCCCCCAGCCCCAGTAGTAGAACTGAAAGGCTTAGGGCACTCAGTGTAATTTTACCCCCTAAAACTGTGACTGACAAATAAGAATAAGAATGAATAAGAATCATGGCCCATCAGTGCACAACATCCCTGAGTGCTAGTCATGGTAATGATAGCATGCATGTCCTTGATTGGTTCAATCAGAATTTAGCCCCCAAGTTTAGTTGGATGGAGGAAATGCCCTCCTTTTAGGACACAAACATTGACCTAGAACTGTTTGCTTTTAGTGAGGGATGCCTAAGGACAAATCCAAGATTAGAGGAGGGTGAAGGCATGAAGCAGTGTAACAGACAAGGGAGCAGTAATTCTGATTCAACTATGTGTGAACACTGATAAACTGCCAATCTAAGTTGGGCTTGGTTTTATTTGCAACCAAGAGTATTCTTAGTCTTGTGAGGACAACAGCCCGTTGAAACTCTGATACACACCATGGTCCTTCTTCCTAGAAAAATATACAGATGCAAAAGTCACATAGCATTTAGAGGTGGTAGGGACATGGACTTCACATTGAGATTCTCCTGCAGGCAGTTAGGCACTTGAATTTGAAGCTAGAACAGAATGGGGTTGAAATCTGACTTGGCCAATCACCAACTGCTTAATTCATGTTACTTTATACAACTCTTCTGAACCTCAATTTATTCCTGTAGAAAATGATAATAATAATACCTACTTCACAGGTATAGAAGAATAAAATTTGGGTGTCTAGAAATTAATTCCTTACTTGCCATATATTCATAACCCAGACTATGATGCTAGGAAATTAAGCCTACTCTTTAAAGGACTCCAGAGAAAAAGGTTTACAACAGTATGAAAATATAAAGCATTGATCAGGAATTGGTCCCAATTTGGAGGCAGGAGGACACTGTAAGTAGACACAGATACCTCACCTAAAAAGTGTCTAGATAATCTCAGATTAGTATGAGATACAAGGAGAGAAAAAGGAATTGATCTACCTGGAACAGGAAGAGGAAGTTTTTAAAGGCAAAGTAAAAAGGGCCTCAAAAATGTAAAGTTTCGGGCTGGGAAGGTGGCTCAGTGGTAGAGTGCTTGCCTTGCATGCTCAAGGCCCTGGGTTCGATTCCCCAGCACCACATAAGCAAAAAAGAAAAAAGCCAGAAGTGGCACTGTGGCTCAAGTGGTAGAGCGCTAGCCTTGAGCTGAAGAGCTGAGGGACAGCGCCCAGGCCCAGAGTTCAGGCGCCAACACCGGACCCAAAAAAAAAAAATGTATAGTTTCTCTCTCTCTCTCTCTCTCTCTCTCACACACACACACACACACACACACACACACACACACACACCAACACTCATCTGCAGGATTTTGGAACCATAAGAGAACAAAATCAGAGAGAATCATAAGTGAACTAGTAATTTTCCACTCTACCTCAGCAGAAATGACTCACTGGGCTGTCTTTTACCAGCCGCGACCCTAAAATTTGTCTCAAAAAGAAGAAATCTTTCAATCAAGAGGTGGTTACTCTGCTAAGTTTCTCCTGTCAACCGCCAGCACCTGCAAGTCCTCCCCCACCCAGAGGGACTCCCAGCTGCTCATATTTCAATAAATTCATAGGGCACTTCATATGTGCCCCCATTGATACATGGCTCAGAAATGTCAGCAGGAATGGAAAATCCAGGGCAGAGCCAGGAGCGGCACAAACCAGGGACACCGCAGAGTTGGGGCAGACCCTGTGTTTGGGTCTTGCACTGTGGTTCTCTATTTCTACCTCCTACCACGCTATTTTTCTTTTCGCATCCCAACTTTCCTTTGTCTACTCTAAGTAGGCCAGTTACAAGGAAGCACTTTTGAGAGCTAAGGCCATCTCATCATTGCATTCCCTTCATTTGTCACAGTACATGGATGCCAAAGCAAGTCTCAGTGGCATGGCACAGTGAGCTGACGCCTTCCTACTGCAATGGGCAGCAAGATAGGACAGGGAAGAACCCGCCTTACCCCACCCCATTATGCAAGTTAAATGGATTCCTCCCTTTGAGTCTTCTCCCTGAAGACTGCCCTAGAAGGTGGACCAAGGGTCACAAATTAACGAGGAGAGGTTAAGAGCTACTCTGACTTCCCACATCACAGCCAGTGATGACTCAGAGACAGTTATGATCCCCCCATCCTTGCCGAAACAACTGTGACCAAGAAGGCAAAGAGAAATACATTTTGACCGAACTCCACAAAGCCTACTGCAATTTGGTAAAGCACCCAAGCCAGCCAGCATGTCTTATGGAAAGAGAAAACATATCTGAGTATAGTTGGCACTGAGAACAGCCAAGCCACAGCACTGCTAATGACAGTCACCACTCTGCAAAGGCTGCCGCTAGCTCACCAAGGAAAATATAAGTCATGGCTGCAGGGAGGGGAGATTGGGCTGCTCCTGGGGAGAAGCTGTGTCATCTGTGGTCCATCCAGAGAGAGATCTTAGCCAATAAAGCCGAGGTGCCAGCAAGTATGGGCAAGCCTGTGAATAAACAGAGCTCAGAGGCTCAAGGGATGTTGGAATATTTGCCAGGATAGGCCCTCCTGTAGTTTTACAATATAAAAAGTTTAAAACCAGACCTCAAAGAATTTTCAAATTTCTGAGCACTTAATAAGTGTCCAAAATCTTTCTTCTTCTCCTTCTTCTTCTCCTCCTCCTCCTCCTCCTTCTTCTCCTCCTCCTCCTCCTCCTTCTCCTCCTCCTCCTCCTCCTCTGCCTCCTCCTCCTCCTCCTCCTCCTCCTCCTCCTCTGCCTCCTCCTCCTCCTCCTCCTCCTCCTCTTCCTCCTCCTTCTTCTTCTTCATGTGTGTGTGTGTGTGTGTGTGTGTGTGTCTGCAAGCCCTAGAGCTTGAACTCAGGCCCTGTGCAATATCCCTAAGATATATGTGCTCAAGGCTAGCACTCTACCACTTGAGCCACAGTTCCACTTCTAGTTTTTTGCTAGCTAATTGGAGATAAGAGGCACAGACTTTCCTGCCCTCGCTGTCTTCAAATTGCAATCCTCAGATCTCAGCCTCCTGAGTAGCAGGGATTACAGGTGTGAGCCACTGTTGTCTAGCCTCTTCTCATTCTTTATGAGAGAAATTTGGAATTGAGAAGCCCCAAGGCTAGGCTCACAGCTGCTTACTTTTCCTCATATAGTAAGTATCTCAGAAATAACCACCCCAGGGGTTGGGAAGGTGGCTCAGTGGTAGAGCACTTGCCTTGCATGCATGAGGCCCTGGGTTTGATTCCTCAGCACCACATAAGCAAAAAGAAAAAAGCCAGAAGTGGCGCTGTGGCTCAAGTGGTAGAGCGCTAGCCTTGAGCTGAAGAGCTGAGGGACAGCGCCCAGGCCCAGAGTTCAGGCCCGACCCCCCCCCCCCAAAAAAAAATAACCACCCCACAAGTAATTATTGGTATGTTCAACACTCAGAATTCTTCTATTGCCAAGACCTCAGTCTGGAAAGTTCCTCTTTCTGACCTAAGCCTTCTTTAGCCTACAACTCCACTGTTCTTTCTAAATCTGTTCTCACCACACTGAGTCTCCTTTTTCTAAATCCTTCTCTTCTTTCCTCTCTTTCCTTCTGGTTTCTTTTTTACCACCTTTTGGTCTGGATTGCATAAAAAAATTATTTAAACAGTATTTGCCAGAAGCTAAAATCATTCCCTCCCAAACTATCTCCCATGGCTAGACTGTCAATCATTAATTAAATCTAGGACACCCTTATTTATCTCCCTCTATTCAATTATTGCAAGGAGTAGGGGGGAACAAAGCACAAAGATTGTACTCCACATGTTCAAGGTTTAGACCCTGGTGTGACCCTCACTCCTTACTAATCATTCTTCTTGTTAATATTTCCCGTTATCCTGCATCACTTCATGCATCAGTCTCTCATTTTCTTAACTCCATCCTGTACCTTACAACAGGTCTCTTATAGAAAGAAATACTTAGCATTCTTGCTACCATGCTTCTGTTATTTCTTGTTGGGTCACTTAAACCAAGTTGGCACCAAAAAATTCCACAAGAAAAACAAAACTTACTCACAATGAATTCAAAATACAGTATCACAATCCACAGAAGAAATGAAGAAAGAGGAAATGGCAACAGTTGCATAGTATTAGTACTGATCAAAGTAATAAGGAGAAAAATAATAAGCCCACTTTCAAAAAGTTGAAATGATAAATTAAGAACATAAAAAAGGGCAGATTTTTAAGTAAAATTATTAGGAATGAAAATTAATGCTTAAAGCTAGAAGCTCAATGTATATGGCAGATGAAGCGAAGTTGGAGAGAATATTAGAAAAATCAGAGCTATATTTTTTTAAAAATTTGCAAAGTATAGCAAAAAATAAATAAAAAGATATCCCTGAAGCCGGGCACTGGAGGCTCACACCTGTAATCCTAGCTACTCAGGAGGCTGAGATCTGAGGATCACGGTTCAAAGCCAGCCCTGGCAGGAAAGTCCATGAGACTCTTATCTCCAATAAACTCCCAGAAAACCGGAAATGGTGCTGTGGCTCAAGTGGTAGAGTGCTAGTCTTGAGTTGAAGAGCTGAGGGACAGCGCCCAGGCCCAGAGTTCAAGCCCCACAACAGACAAAAAAAAAAAAAAAAAAGATATCCCTGAATGTCCCCCATGTATTCAGCCTGTGTTACCTGTAAAAGGTGGTGGTGCTTTTAGAAGATGGCTCCCGGTGGAAAGAAAGTATTTAAGAGTATGCCTTTGAAGGGGACATTGGGATCCCCAGCCCCTACCTGTCTCTCTTTTGCCTCCTGGCCACCATGAAGTGAGCAGTGTACTTCATGGGCTACCACCATGGTGTACTGTCTCACCACAGACCCAAAGCAATAGGCCATACAATGTGGACTGAACGATTGGGAGGGAGGAGGGGAGGGGGGTCCTAGAGCTTGAACTCAGGGCCTGGGCACTGTGCCTGAACTTTTGGGCTCAAGGTAAGTGCTCTACCACTGGAGAGCCACAACTCCACTCTAAACTTTTTGGTGGCTAATTATAGATAAGAGTCTCATGGACTTTCCTGCCCAGGCTGGCTTCAAATCGTGATCCTTAGATATCAACCTTCTGAGTAGCTAGGATTACAGGTATGAGTCATAAGCACCTGGCAACCTTTCCTCTTTGTTATTTGGCTGTTTCTGGTATGTATTACAGCAACTGAAAACAGAAATGGAAAATGTGGAATTACTCAGGAGATATGAAGTCTACAGTACCAAGTTCAAAAATACAGCTCCAGAGAGAAATGAAAGAATAAGGATAAGGTAACGTTTGAAAAGACAATGGTAAACATATATTTTCCCCAGAATTAATGATTTATAACTTCAACTGGTGGTTTATTGGAGATAAGAGTCTCATGGACTTTCCTGCCAGGGCTGGCTTTGAACCGTGATCCTCAGATCTCAGCCTCCTGAGTAGCTAGGATTACAAGTATGAGCCACTAGTGCCCGGCTTCAGGGATATCTTTTTATTTATTTTTGCCTAGGTGATGAAGAGGCTAAGTTAAAATCAAACCTACTGATAGATGCATTGTAATAAAATTGAAAAAATGTGAAAAACAATGAGAAATTTCTAAAGCAAGTAGAGGAGGTGGGGCCTCTTGGGAGGTCCTCGGGTCACTGAGAGTGTGTTAGAGGGAGTTCTCCTAGGACCCCTTGGCTGGTAGTTTCTATAAGAAAGTTATTATAAAAGCCTGATGGTCACCTCATTCTCTTTCTAACTCTATCTCTCTGTCTTTTGCTGTGTGTCTCTCTCTCTTCTCCCCTCTCTCCTCCTTGTTCAAGATATAATCACTTTCTCCCACAAACACAGCTACCATTTTCATCTGCACATGAAGTGACAAAGTCAGAGACAGCTATTGAGCCAACACTAGGTCATTTATACTTTCAACCTCTAAAACGGTGTGCGAAGTAAACCTTTTCTCTTCATAAAGATGCTAAGATGCTTCCTCAAATATTTCATCATAATAATGAAAAATAATATTGTAAGGTATATGTGAATGTATAATCCATATATGTCTATATAAATCCTACATATGTATTGATATCTGGTTATATACATTTCATACATATGTACACATAGATGTACATATAATAATATTCAGCTTTTAAAAAGAAGAAAAAGTTGCCATTTGTAAGATGGATGGACCTGGAGAAATTATGGAAATAAGCTAGACACAGAAATGACAAATACTGTGTGATCTCACTTACAGAAGGAATTTTTAAAAAATCAAAGCCAGTGGCTCATGTTTATAATCCTATCTACTCAGGAGGTTGAGAGCTGAGGATTGCAGTTCCAAATCAGCCCCGGCAGGAAAGTCCATGAGACTCTCATCTCCAATTAACCACCAGAAACCTAGAAGTGGCGCTGTGGTTCAAGTTGTAGAGTGCTAGCCTTGAGCTGAAGAGCTGAGGGGCAGTGCCCAGGCCCAGAGTTCAAGCCCCATGACTGAGCCCCCCCCCCCAAAAAAAAATCAAATTCAGTAGAAGCAGAAAGTAAGTAATGATTGATGGGGCTAGGGAATCGTGATGGAGAAATGTCATCAAAGGATACAAATTTTCAATATCTGATGAACAAATTCTGCACAGCTGGAAACTCTTAGTAATAATACTATATTATGTACTGGAATTTTAAGAGATCCTGAGTGTTATTTCTCACACACACACACACACACACACACACACACACACACATACAAAACAGTAGTTATGTGAAGTAAAAAATGTTTGAATTTGATTGTGGCAATCAGTTCACAATGTATATACTCACAAATCCTCATGTTGCAGATCTAAAACATACAGAATTAGACTTGCCAAATATAACCAAATAAAGTTAGAGAAAAATGAAAGTCCTTACATTGTTTGAAAACACGAAGTCTAGACTCAATCAAGTATAATGAAAAAAAATGAAAGATTATCACTAATTAAATAAAAATTAAAACACCCAAACTAGAAAAGAAAGAAAGAAAATAAATGAAAATAAAAACAAGGACAGAAGGGAGAGAAACAATAGCAAAAAGAAAGCAGAATATAAAATATAAACAAAATTAAATGGAATAAGTTAAAATATAAAAATTAAACAACTGATTACAATTCTAGTCTGTGACTAGAAATTTTGGAAACCCAGCTATATGCTTACAATATATAACAATAAAAAGATATCCAAGGGCTGGGAAGGTGGCTCAGTGGTAGAGCACTTGCCTTGCATGCTTGAGGCCCTAGGTTTGATTCCTCAGCACCACATAAGCAGAAAAAAAAAGCCAAAGTGGCACTGTGGCTCAAGTGGTAGAGTGCTAGCCTTGAGCTGAAGGGCTGAGGGACAGTGCCCAGCTCCAGAGTTCAGGCCCCACAACCGGACCCAAAAAAAAAAAGATATCGAAGGTAAATAATAGTCAATAAAAGTGAACAGAGCCTTATTAACACCAGAAAAAGTAGACCTTAAAACAAATTAATCTATTAGTATTAAACATAATAAATGAGAAGGGATTTTTTTTCAGAAAGGTAGAAATGGCATGTTTGTTATGTTCAACAATAGGATGTCAAAATAACTATAGCAAAAGCTACAAAATTATGAGATAAAAAGGATAAATCACAGAGGTTGATTTCAGTGTACCTTTTTTCAGATAAATCATCTAAATCAAAAATTGAAAAGACATAGAAGAACCAAATAATTATAATTTACAATATTGACCTAAAAGCCATACAGAATCCTTAAGCCCTAAAATGAAGAAAAATGGAAGAAAAAAAAACATGACTTGTAAGCAATGGAACAAAAATATATACACCAAATAAGAGGTGCTTTCTTCTCCAGACACCAATAGATCCTTTACCAAACTTATGCATCTTTTTTTTTCTTTTTCTTTTTTGGTGGGTCTTGGGGCCTGAACTCTGGGCCTGGGTGCTGTCCCTCAGCTCTTCAGTTCAAAGCTAGTACTCTACCACTTGAGCCACAATGCCACTTCTGGCTTTTTCTGCTTATGTAGTGCTGAGGAATCAAAGCCAGGGCCTCATGCATGCAATGTAAGCATTCTAGCACTGAGCCACCTTTCCAGCCCACACTTATAAATCTTTTCTACACCAACAACAAACTCCCCAATTCTGTGTGAAATCAACTAAGTAGCATACAATTCACTTAAATTCTGACACTAACTACCCAGCGTTAGTGGTGGAGCCCAAAGGCTCCAAGACTCAATCCCACAAGACTGATCTCTCTTCAGACATCTGTCACAAGTATCATGTCCCCATATTGCAAAGACTTGTGTATACAAAAGTCAGGGCTCTCCATAATTTCGACCCTGACTTTGGGTTCAATAATTTGCTAGAATAGCCACAGAACCCTGGAAAATGTTTTATATATGCTCACTTTTACTATAAAGAGTATAAATAAACAGCCAAGTAAAGAGAGACACAAAAGGAAGATGGTTGGATCCCAAGCACAGTAGCTCTGTCTTGTAGAGTTGGGGTACCCACCCTCCCAGCAAGGAGATACATTTACCAACACAGGAGCTTTCTAAATCCTTATAATTCAAGAATCATTATGAAAAAATTGATTGTTAACTCAATCTTTAGTTCTTTTTCCCTCTGTGGAGTTTGAAAGGCTGGGTTGAAAGTTTCAGGCTTCTAATCAAGGATTGATCTTTCTAGGGCTGAGCCTTCATTGTGAAGATCCTAAGAGCCTGAAGCTTTCCAATGACTGTAAAGAGAATCACTTCATTAGAACAGATGTTTCTATTATCTTCCTCACTCAGACAAATCACAGAGGATTTCAGAGGTCTATTAGAAATCAGGGACCAAGACCAAGGACATCTGAAAACATATGTCCAAATAATTTGTGAATTAACCAAAAGAAAAAAAGTCAAAAGCTGAGAGTTCAAAGGACAAAGTAGGGCCAGGAAGGTGGGTCAGTGGTAGAGTGCTTGCCTTGCATGCATAAGGCCCTGGGTTCAATTCCTCAGCACCACATAAGCAGAAAAAGCCAGAAGTGGTGCTGTGGCTCAAGTGGTAGAGCACTAGCCTTGAGCTGAAGAGGTAAGGGACAGCACCCAGGCCCAGAGTTCAAGCCCCATGACTGACAAAAAAAAAGGGGGGGCTGGGAATGTGGCTTAATGGTAGAATGCTTGCCTGGCATGCATGAGGCCTGAGTTCAATTCCTCAGCACCACATAACAGAAAAAAGCTGAAAGTGGTGCTGTGGCAAGTGGTAGAGCACTAACCTTGAGCAAAAAAAGCAGCTCAAGGACAGCGCCTAAGCCCTGAGTTCAAGCCCCAAGACTGGCAAAAAAAAAGGCCAAAGTATTGCCCTGAATATTTAGTATTAGTCCATTTTCTGTTGCTACAAAAAAAAAATACTTTAAGCTGGGTATATAGAAAAGGAAGTTTACTGAGTCAATAATTCTGCAGGGTCAAGATCATGTGCTGGCATCCTAGAGATGGTCCACTGACTACATCACAGCATAAAGGAAAAAGAAAAAATGGAAATGGTCAAATGCAGAGGAGGTCATGTGGTAGGATAGAAAAACAGAGATGCAGGAACTGAGTTTGCAAGTGTTACAACAATCCATTATTGAATACACAGAGGTTCCTTTAAGAACAACATTAATTCCTTTTAAGAACAGCACCTTTAGTGATCTAATTACCTTTTACTAAACCTTTAGGGCATATACTCAGACCAGCCAAACCATAGCAATTCAAGATGTTCGAAAGGGAACAAGAGAACTCATAGAAAGTAGGTAGATGCATATAACAAATATAAAGAAAGGAAACAAATAATGAAAGTAATAATAAAACCAAGGGTTTTTTTGCTGAAATGGAGAATCAAATTAACAATTATCTGTATGACTGATCAAGAAAAAGAAATGGTACATTTTTTTAATTCTATAATCAGAAAAGCATGATTATTTGAGAGATTTAAGAACATCTTGAGTGAATGGTATGAAATCAAAATTTGAGAGTTAAATACATAATTTTGGGACAAATTTGCCAAATTGGCACAAGAAGTAATCCAGAATTGAACTATATCTAATATTTTTTAAAGAATAATAAAAAAATATTGTTGTGCAGTAACTCAGTCATGAGAAACAGAGAAGACACATTTTGAGAGGTTGAATTGGGAGTTTTTATTGGAAAGCCAGTTACTGCAGGTGGATTCCTGTCACAAAGACCTGCAGTCCCTTGAATACATTTAACACTGTTGGAAACTGAGCCATGACCGTAGTAAAGCAAAGGAAGCAGAAAAACAATACCAACAAACTAGATCAGCCCCAATGGAGAACTGAAGTGGGATGCCATGGTGACCAGAAGAGAGATAGGAGACCGGAGGCACAGGAGACACAGCATGGGATCATAGCTTAATGGCATTTGAGCTGGTCTGGGCCTAAATAGGGTCAGGTCAGGGGGCGGGTAACAGGGACGTTGATGGCTCCTGACCCAAGATTGGCAGGTCCAGTAACCTATTGTCCAAGTTCCTGCCCCTGCTTCTAGGAATTCAAGCACACCAATCACCTTGAAAACAAGATGGTGCCAGTTAAACCCAATTCCCTATCCACCATGTGGCCAAGATGGCACTGGTTAAACCCAGCATCCCCATTTCAATATTAATCTCTACAGATTCCCACAGCCAGATAATTTTTTTTTCTTTTTCTTTTTTGGGTCCGGTCGTGGGGCCTGAATTCTGGGCCTGGGCGCTATCCCTCAGCTCTTCAGCTCAAGGCTAGCGCTCTACCTCTTGAGCCACAGCACCACTTCCGGCTTTTTTCTTTTTGCTTATGTGGTGCTGAGGAATCGAACCCAGGGCCTGCAAGGCAAGCGCTCTACCACTGAGCCACCTTCCCAGCCCCACAGCCAGATAATTTTTATTGGTGTCTACTAACAAAATTTCAATGAACATAAAATCATCGTTTTATACTAACTGTATTGGAAAATAAAAGGAATTTTCACTTTCCTTTCAAGTTCTACTATAACCTTTGCAGCACAAGTCTGAAAGGTTGAGTGATAAAAGAACAGCAGTTGGCTTACAATGAATGTTCAACATTGCACTAGGAATTCTTCGGAGTTTTATTTGGTTTATTTCATTTAATTTCCTCAAACCACAACAATGTGCTGGTATTATTGTTAACTCCTTTGGGGATGAAGAAACTAAGGCAGAGAGAGTAAATATCATGCCTATGTTTGTAATCAGAAATGGCAGGACAAGAATTCAAATCCAGAACAGCTTGCATTGTTAACCTTCCCTTCTCTGGCTGCCTCTTCTCCCTGCCCCTTCCCTACTTAAACCAAGGTGAGACATTGGCCCACCCCTTCGGCCATGTGCTTTCCACGATGCACGGCAGATTAGTAGTTCAGTAAATAAAATTCTTTTCCTGCCTGAATACCATGTGGAATTCTCTTCATCAGCTACCAATTAAACCTGCCTATTTAATTTACCTTTACAAAAAAAGAAAGCTCTTTAATCTGATACTGAGCATAGATTAAAAGCAAATATATTATAGTGAGATTTGAATTTTGCATTAACTTTAGGAGAAGAAAATAATACCCCTGAAAAGAAAAAACAAATACATGATTTTCAGATGTTATTATACATAGAATATCCAAGAAAATGTATATAATATTAGGAGTGAAAAAAAAATGTTCCATGTTGGGTACAGTGACTCAAGCCTGTACTCTAGCTATTTGGGAGGTGAAGATCAGGGGTTGTTGTTCAAAGTAAGCCTAGGCATAAAAATCCATGAGACTCCATCTCAACCACTGGCTTTGCACACAGTACCTTATGCTTCTCATTCCCACAGATACAAATAGCACAAGTATAGATGACAGCTCAGGCCTGGCCAGGGAATAAAATAAGACCCTACACTGAAAATAATCATTTTAAAAGGGGGCTGGAGGATGGCTCAAGTGGCAGAGAAGCTACCTGTTGGGCACAAATCTCTAAATTCAATCCCCAGTATAGGACAGGAAGGGGAAGGAAGGGAAGGGAAGGGGGAGGAGAGAGGAGAAAGGAGAAGAGGGAGGAGGAGGGAGAGAGGGCGGGAAAGAGAAAGTAGGGAAAAGAAAAGAAAAAAAGCTCCAGAAAGATTCCTAGATACAAGTTCAATACATAAAAACTGTTAGGACTAATACTCCATACAAGCAGCAACAAAACCATTCATTTTGTAAAAATTTATTGAATATCTACTATGTCTCCAGCACTAAATTGTTCAATAGGATAGTAGTAAGCATTCTGGAAAGATTTGAAAGAGGTTCCAAATAAGTGGAGAAGGATTATGGGATGGGAGTGTTCAATAAAAAGACAGCTTTTCACATTTATCTATAAAGTCAGTAAAAGTGCAATCTAACTGAAAATGATTTTAATTAGAACTTGACAATGTGAGTCAAAAACCAATCTGAAAGAGCCAAGAAACAGAAATGGCTTGAAGTAATTTTAAAGAATATGCAGGCATTTGTCCTATATCAAAATGCATCATGAAGCAATACTAATTAAGAGAGTGTATTCTTGGCTCTAAGTTTCACTTTGGAGTGGGAGTGGGTAGTGATTCACCTGGGACCCAGTTTTGGAGGCCCTGCACTGCTAACGGCTACTGGCAACACATCTTCTGTCAGTCAGCTTGCTTTTGTCACACAATAAAACTGCAGTCTGTTCTCCTTTTGTGGAATAGTTCCTATATCAAATATAGAGCACATTCAGTTCCACGGTTCCACATAAATAGCTTCCTGACAGTGGTCTATAAAATTGAATATCAAACAGGAGAATCATCCACAATTCCTTGTAGAACAAAATATAAATTGAGATTTACCCAAGAAGGGTAGGAAGGCCAGTCATGAGGACCTTGAATGTCCTTTACTAACAAGAGGTAGACACTTCAGAAAACCAGGATAAGCCAGTTACCAGAAAATCAGGGTCAGAGGACAGTGGTATTAATTAATCTCCTTGGAAGACAGAATCGCCTTTTTCATTTTCTCCATCTCTACTCTCTTCTCTCCAAATAAATGGAAGAGATTCTATTGGAATGAGCCTTTCCCTGAGGCTGGGAAGTAGCAGTCAGTAAATCAGATTAGAGCAAGAACTCAGTTTATTGCAGGCATGAATATGAAATGGGATTTGTAACAGATGGAGTACTTGTTAATTCTTTCTATTAGTGGAACAATTTGGAGCAGCAAAGACAAGGCTATCCAGTCCAGACAAGCATGTCTTTAGTCCTTTCTTTTGGAAAAGGTCAGTTCTCAGTCTGTCTCTCTCCCTTTCTGTCTCCCACATACACATGTACATATTCACACTCATGCACACATACACTCTACATTCAACATCCAAAGGAAATCAGACTGTTCTCAGCATGTGAACCCACAGCTCCACTGATTCTAGCAGGGATTAGAGGCATGGCACTGGGAGCCAGAATGTGATCCATGTCCTATATTAATCAGGGCTACACCATAGGAATGTAATTTGCAGTTAACAGAGAGTTCTGTGTTCTCACCATCTGCTCAGGGACTCCAGAGTAGCCAGGGACCTCGCAAGGCTAGTTGTTTATTAACAAGGTCCCTACTTCCAGCTCAGCCACCCACCTTTTTGCATTACCTCGGAAGAAACAAGAACCTTACTCCACCAAGATTTGTACTATACCACTGTTCCATTATTAGGCTTCTGAGGTCAGAGGACCTCAGTTCAGTGGGAAGAAATGGATGAGCTTTACCAGAGTTCAGGACCAAATAACACAGGAAGCGGACCCAGAGGGTCAACCTAACACTTCTCACTTTGGAAATGTGAAAGTTAATATGGGGAGGCAGTACATGAGCCACAGCAGAGATCAAGAGGGGGAGAGCACACGAAATACATTCACCCAGATTGCACTGACAGTTCATCCCCTATCATGACTCATATTGTTTAAGTTGTTACCCCATCGAGTCCAGCTTACAGGCTTCAGTGTGCTTGGATAGAAGGTTTTCAGAAGCTGGTTAGATACTTCCAGCATCTAATTAGCTATCCATTCTGCATTCATGCATTCAATATGTTACTGAGTAGTATAAACTAGGTGCCATGCGTGGCCACAGCTCAAGTCAGGAGGAAAAAGAAACAGATAATAATAACATAGGAGAAACAGATATACTAGATTTGAGTTGGTGCTGCTAGGGTAGGGTGCAGAGAAAATTGGCAACAGAGTTGTCCTTTGGAGATTGGGTTTTGAAGAACCACTGTGAAGGGTATATTGGTGATGCCTCCACTGGTCTTTTGGTGTTTTCCTTCATCAAAGCCAGGAGCCAATGGCTGGCGTCTGTAAATCCTAGCTACTCAAGAGACAGATCTGAGGATCACAGTTCAAAAAGCCAGCCTGAGCAGGAAAGTCCATGATACTCTTATTTCCAGTTAATGACCAAAAAAGCCAGAAATGGAGTTGTAGCTCAGTGGTAGAGCTCTAGCCCTAAACACAAAGGCTCAGGAACAGAGCCCCAGGCCCTAAGTTCAAGCTGCAAGACAAAACAAAAACCTCCAAGAAAATTTTGGCATCTCCATGAAGGCAAGACATCATTTATCAAAACAAAACAATAATTCTAGTAAAAGTTGCTCAATTTCTCTGAAATTAACAAATCTTATAGAACATTTTTAATTGGTGAAAACACTTTCACTCAAAAATAATACATTTTCCCCATTGGTAACTTGGAGAATATATAGGGAAAAAGTAAAGGAAAAGAAAAATAAGCAGCTCTGTACGGTATTTTCACAATAAAAAAAAAGAAATGTAAAAAAAAAAAAAGAAAAATAAGCAGGAATCCAACTTTCAGAGAAAATAAGTCATATTTTGGTATTTTATTTTATTTTCTATGAATAGACTTTCATTTTGGATTGTTTTGTACAAAACTGGTATCAAATTATTATCAACATAATTTTGTAGCCTGTGTTTTTTTCAGTTCACTTTCTATTCTAAGCAGTTCCACATTCTTGAATTCTTGGTGAGAAAAACATTTTTAATGAATGAAAAATATGCTATTATATAGACAGGGCACAATGATTTCAACTATTTCCCCACTATTTGCTGAAGGAATTTAGGTCACATCCATTCTTTTGCTCTTCATATGACAACATCCAACTACATAAATCTGTCTGCACATCTATGATTTCTTCTTCATGGCAAATTTCTAAAAGTACAATAATTTGAACAAAGGTTGTGTACGTTTTAAGGATTCTTACCACATGTTGCTGAATTTCTCTAGAAACATAAACACAGTACCTACCACAGAAAATATTTAAAATTAATCAAGCAACCAATTGATAAAGATTTTTAGACTCTTCATAGGACTCTTGCTAAGAAGGTGCTATACTTAAACCACAGGGAACTAATGAACATTTGTAGGACTAAATACACACTTGGATTGTTAGAACTGGTAGATTTTCAAATGCCACTGAGAAGAATATAGACCAAAGCTGAGTTATGTATTTATCTAGTGGAAAAATTATGCAGCCAAAAAATGCTACAGAAGAAATACAATTAGTTTTCTCTGTTATCTGGATACAGGATACATTCTAAGCCTCCCAATACATGCCTAAACTTTCAGAGAGAAATGAATCTACTTTTCCCTGTACATACATAGCTATGATCATTTAATTTATACACTAGTGCAGTATGAAATTAACAATGATAGCATAATAAACTAGAATGATTATAATAATAGGCTCTAGTAAAGGTAAGTGAATGTGCTCTCTCCAAATATTGTAGAATACTCATTCTTCTCCTTGTGAAGATGTAAAATGAGACAATACAGAATGAGTAATGCAGAATGAGGCTACTGTGGAAAGCTCAATGAACATAAGCACTGTGATACCATGACTAACAGTCCCTCTAATAACTGGGACTGCTACTAAATAACTAATAGGTAGGTAGCATATACAGAGTAATACACTGGGCAAGAGGATGATTCCTGTCCTGGGTAGAATGAGGCAGGATAACACAAGATTTCATCATGTTACTCAGAATGCAAATAATTTAAAACTTATGTTATTTACTTCTGGAATGTTCCATTAAATATTTTCAGACATAGGCTGACTGCAGGTAACAAAAATCATGGAAAAGAAAACCACAGAAATGTGGGAATTGCTATACAAGCAGATCAATTTTCAGAGTCCAACAAAATGAACCATAGGAAATGAGCACTAGAAAGGTGTGGAGGGAGATCAAGGGGAGGGTGGAAGAGAAGAAGGGGGAAAAAATGCAGTCATAATACTCAATGTATGTCCTATGGAATTAAGAAAATTGAGAGGGCACCGGGCACCAGTGGTTCACGTCTGTAATCCTAGATACTTAGGAGGCTGAAATCTGAGGATCACAGTTCAAAGCCAGCCTAGGCAGGAAACTCTGTGAGACTCTTATCTCCAATAAACCACTAGAAAACCGGAAGTGGTGCTGTGGCTCAAGCTGTAGAGCCCTCACCTTGAAGAATGCATGGACAGCACCCAAGCCCAGAATTCAAGCCCCACAACCGACAAAAAAAAAGAAAATTGAGAGGATGGTTGGGTTGGGAGGATGAGGAAGAATGATGAAAGGAGTGGCATCAATCAAGATGTCTTATAAACTAATTTGTTGAATACTAACTCCTACTATAATTTTTAAAATTAAAAATAAAATTAAAACAAACAACAAAGCAAAAAATAAAAATTTTAAAAATGGTATTTTTTCAGATTTAAATGGTGACCTGAAAGCAATGTAAAGAGGGATATGCCCAGAATTAAATTAGTAATAGACAAACATATAGAAGACTTACTATTATTCTTAATGATCTAGGTATAAAAGTCTAGCAATAATAACAAAGGCAATGTACTATAACTCCAGTTTATAACACAACCAACTTGGGATGTTGTAAACAGATAGCACTTTAGAGTGCTTTATGTCAAAGAATCATTTACATTCACATTTCTGGTGAATGTAATGAAAAATCAGTATCTTCCTAAAACTACATTTTTCTCTTGATACTTTAAGTCCTCTCTCTCTCTCTCTCTCTCCCCCCAAAGGCAGAATTAAACCTCATTGCCTTTGCAATGACTTTATGTACAATGACAACACAAGTGAGTTTCCTATTTTTATGTAGTCTCTAAGGGCTCTTTTTCTTTTAAAAAGGACACGCCAGTAGCTCACACCTGTAAGCCTAGCTACTCAGAAGGCTGAAATCTGAAGATCGTGGTTCAAAGTCAGCCTGGGCAGGAAAGTCTGTGAGACTCTTATTTCCAATTAACCATTCAAAAACCAAAAGTGGCAATGTGGCACAATTAGTAGAGTGTTAACCTTGAGCACCCAGGGGCTTAGAGACAGCACCCAGGCCCTCAGTTCAACCACAGAATCAGAAAAAAAAAAAAGCATCATAGTTGTTTTGACTGTATCAGATATTCAAACTAACTGCTCAGTTTAAGTTTTAGAGTCAAGATGAAACAATTGGCATTGAATTTGTGAGTTAATACAAAGATCAGATAGAATATGTGCTTGTTTTAAGAAATAAAAAAGGTGTGTGTGTTAGCCGTTTGTTTCAGTCATCTGATGAATGGTGGGAATGAGAAGTTATAAACCAAACAGAACATGGTGATTGTTTTTCCCAGCAAAATTAATTCATAATTGTAAATTATACACATTATTATTTTATAAAACCTTTCAAAAGTAACTGGAGTAGAAGCAAAACAGGGCCCATGGAATATTCTTCTTTGATAGCAGTTTGAATGAAATGAAAATAGCTTGATGGGACAGTGTAGAAGATAACCCAACCAACATAGACTGAGCAGCAACTTAGAGATAAATGAGCTTAGTGATTGATACACATTTGTATTTACAAAGAAGAATTTTTTGATGGATGATATAAATTCAATCATACATGTTCAGTTTTTAAAGTATTTTCATAAACTTAAAACACTCAACTTGAGCCAGGTACTTATAACTATAATCTTTGCTACTCAGGAGGCTGAGATCTGAGCATTACAGTTCAAAGCCAGCCCAGGCAGAAAAGTCTGTGAGACTCTCATCTCCAATTAATCACCAAAAAACTAGAAGTAGAGCTGTGGCTCAAACTGTTTACTCAGCCTTGAGCAAAAAAGCTAAGGGACAGAGCCCATGACCTGAGTTCAAGCCCCAGTAGTAGCACAAACAAAGAAACAAACAAACAAACAAGAAAAACCACTGAACTTGAGTATCAGGTCCATCAGAGGTCACATCATATCTAGTCTAAGTCAGCATAACAAGAGCACGGTGGACACAAACAGTGCTCCAGTATATCCAGGAGTTACATTCCTCTCCCTACAGCCTCTCTTGCACATAATACACTCTCACCATATTGAGTTTTTAGACCTAATCCTCATACATCTCTTTATATTCTTTTATCACCACAAGCAAAGTGTTTCTCAATCTGGTGTTTCTAATTCTCTCTTGAGAAGGCTTCAGGAAGTTGGCAAGCCTCAGTTACTATCTCATTGTGTTAGTGAAGTTGAATATTAGATGGGAAAGTGGCATATCGTTGAGCAGTAAACTATAAAACTTCTGTGAAAGTCTTGTTCCTGAATACACAGACATTGATCCTGGGAGAGTGAACAAATCTGCAAGGTTACCACTTGATTTTATAAGTGTATTCCAGAACCACAAATATATGATTGAAACAAAGGAGCAAAGCTTCTGCAGGACGTGCTGAACATAGGGTTCTTTCATTGTGCATAATCCAAGTGAAATTTCATTATGTGGTTCACCTCCTTAATGCATTATCAAAGAATAACAGCAGTTCAAACAATCAAAGTATTCATTGTAATTTTTGTAAGAAAGATACAGCTTTTTAATTTTTAAAATATATCATGAATGACTTAGAAGTCACAGGGAAATGTTCACCTGATTATTTGGTTCAAAAGAGGGCATGAAATCTATGAACAATGATTAAATCCTAAACACAGATATGGAACAATTGATAAAGACCATCCAAAAGTCCTATGTGATTAAGTTAATATGAGATGGGGGAAAAAAGAGCAAAATTGCATAAGAGTCATTGTTTTGCCTGAGATTTCTCTGAGAAAAATCAACATGTCTTAAAAGAAGTAAGCCAGGCCCAAAGAAACATAGGTCCCATGGTTTCCCTTATTTGCAATAACTAGTATATGTCTGAGACAAGCAGAAATGGTCAGATAAGTTGATATTAGGTGAAATGAACCCCAAGATAAGGACTCAAATGTTTTTTCTTTCTTGCTATTGTTTCTAACATATTTTAAAGATATTTCTTCGTTGCTTTGTATGTCCTTCTCCCACAGTATAATCCCTGTTTTCACTGTATTTGATGTTGGTATAATTTGTGGAGGGGAAGGAAAAAAACAAATTGTCTAAATAGGGATACAGGTGGACCCAATGCAACAATGAGATGTACAAGACATTATGTCGAAAAACGAACTTTACAACTTTGGCTCCGGGTGGGGGGTGGTGAGATGGGAAGGGATGGGAAGGGGAAACAAAGGAGAAGGAAAGAATGCTTGCTAAGAAATGTACTCATTACCTTGCCCAGGTAATTGTAACCCCTCTGTACAGTATTGTAGAATCTCTGAAATGAAGAGATGAAAGGAATTTTTTTGATAGGGTGACTCGTAGATATTTGCCTGTAATTTCTTTCTGGTGTTAGCCCTGAAAATCTCATCTTAGAACATCCCGGAATCTTGGGCAAACTTGGATTATTAGTCACTCATAAATCCTCTCTTACATAATCTATAAGAGATTTAACTCAGTGGGTTCTATTCTCCATAGTGAGTCTAAATAAGTATACCTATATAGTCTATTTCTATTCTGTCTTCAAAGTTTGCTCCCTCTTCAACCCAGAATCTCTGAGTAATCAAGACTAGTTTCCCAACCAGTCTCTATTCTGTAGATTAAATTGACCCAGCAATCTCATCTGCCCCTTGACTGTATTTCAGTGGTAATCCTAACAGGGTTACTTTCCTCTGAGCAGGCTCATCTGTCCCCAATCGCTCAAATAGCAACAGGCCAAATTGCACATTGTCTGAGAATAATCAATGAACAACCCAGCCCTGTCCTGTATTACATTCCCATGTGGGCAAGCTAACATTTCCTTAGCTTATTTGACCACTACATCCCACTGTTAGATAACAGTACAATTCATATCACAAGCAAGCCAAGGATTGTTTTTATACATATTGTTGTTCAAGTTTCTATCATTCCAAGGTGTGTAATTAGTCTTTAAATCCAAATACCACATATTGGTCATTTAGAGTAAATCCATTATTCCAACCCATTACTCCAGTTCTGAGTCATAATTCTATCACCCAAATTACTTACTTCAGTAATTTGGCTCCAGGTTCACGGAGTCTGAAAATGTTTTCTGTGTGTTAATATCTATAGTCATTCAAATCATGAAGAAAAATGTGACTAGGTCAAGGTGGAAAAACTAGATATTTAGTCATAGCTATTTCCCACATAAAGGCAGGTATTCACATGGGTCCTTTATTTTAAAATAATCTCTAAGGCTTTTTCTCCCAGACTGTAGAAGTTGAAACTAGGGCAATACGAATATACAATAACAAAACTTCCTTCATTTTTGAGCACCAATTGTCTTCCCCCTCAACTTTAGCCCACAACTTTAGTGAAATAAGTACAGAAAAATCCCATGTCTCTGAACCAAGTAGAGCACTGAGCATGAATCATCAGTGCAATGCATTCATGGTTCCTGACTCTACTTCTGAAGTGTCCACCAGGCTTGCCCTTGCCTCTCCCTTTTGTAGTTAGATACAGCCATGTGACTTGCATTAGCCAATGACACACAGGTGGAATGAAATACATTGTGAACTAGCATAAGTTTTAAATGCCAGCTGTGGGATTAGGTATGGCAGTGTACGCCTAAAATCTCAGCTATGTGGGAGGCATAGGTGGAAGAATTATGGTCCAAGGGTGGCCCTAGGCAAAAACATAAGACCCTGTGTGAAAAATAATGAAAAGCTAAAAACAAAAACAAACAAACAAAGAACTGTAGGTGTGGCTGAAGAGGTAGAGTGTGAGGCTCTATGTGCTACATACTTATGCAGCCAGATGTATGGTTTGCTATGTTTTATCCCCACTATTATTTTGATCAGAGAAGCACTTATCAGGATGAAGCCTTCATTAATCTGGGTCCCTGAGTGCACACAATGACCTGAGTCCCCTGTTGACCTATATTAGGCATGCAGGTTGAGAAGGAAATAAAGCCCCAAGATTCTGTGACTTTGCCTATCCTGATTGTGATATTAGACTTCTGTTTGCAATATTATAGATGAGGGGATAATTATATCCAGAAGCAAAGACTAAATTAACATTTGCTAAATATCTAAACTGGAAAGAAGAAAGAAGTAACAGCACTATGCCATACTCAGGGATAATCATTAAGACAATATATTAAAGGCTGTAACAGAAAGGCTCAAGATGGGCTGACAGGTCTCAGAAAATGTTTCCCTTCCATTAAACAAACAAAAACTTAAAATTCTGTAATTTATTGAAATTATAGGAAATGGTTCAACAAATATGTTGACTCTCCTCTTTTAAAACTGTAATGAAGGTGTGGATTTGATTTATGAGACCATTTTCAGCCTTTTCAAAAGCCAGCACTAACAAAGCACTTAGTTGTTTTGTTTTGTTTTTAATGGAGGTATTAAAGGTTTGTGTCCTTCAGAAATGGACAGATTTAACACTTTACCAAGAAGAATCACTCTTCCCAAGAGTTTTATAGGAGATTCAGCCATTTTAGCAACGCAGATAAAATGGAGCTGATCTTAGCACCCACTTAAAGTATGATTTACTTTATTTCACAAAAAATGCCCATAAAGGTAAATACTGACTTGAATTCTCAACATTCATTAGGCTGATCTAGCAAAAAATATAGCCATATTTCTGTTAAAGTGTATCCAGCCTCTCCTTTCTATCCCTTTTTAGGGATGGAGGAAATTTCGTATTAATTAGAATATTCATTCACACAGACATCAGAAATTTACCAACTACCTACTTTCTGTCAGGACCTATGCTAGATGTTGTTTAATCATTAATTGGCAGAATAGTTAAGGTTCTGTTCTCAGGAAGCATATATTCTAGATAAGTGAGGAGGTCTTTTCATTTGATTTGTTTATTGATTGTTGTTTCTTAGTTTTCAGACAGGGTCTCAACATATAACCCAGGATGACCTCAAACTCAATCTTCCTATATCAGCTTCCAAAGGACTAAGATTATAAGCTTGTGTCACTATGCCTGGCTTTAAAGGGGAGTATCAGTCAGCTTTCTATCACTATAAAAAATATTTGTAGTAACTTATTTTTAAAAATACCTGTAATAACTCAGAAAACTTGTAAAGAAAATTTATTTTGGCTCATAGTGTTAACAGTTCCAGACTAAGATTGATTGGCCTTATATGTTGGATCTGTGGCAAGACACCATATCACAGTGAAAACGCATGACGGAGCAACACTGCTCACCTCATGACCAAAATGTGAAAAAGAAAAAAGAGAAAGAGCCTAGGATCCCACAATTCCTTTCAAGGGAACACTCGCAAGGACCAAAGGACTTCCTGCAGGTCTAACCTCTCAGCCACTTCTAACCACCATGTCCAATAGACTCACCCTGAAGACACAGATCTTTGGGAAATAGCAAGGATCTACATTGTAGCACTGAGCTCCAAAAGGTCCAAGTCTCTCTCATAACAAAATGTGCATTCATTTCATCCCTAAGGCTTGCCCAAGTTAGAACTGTTCCATCATCATGCAAACATCTGAGTGAGACTCCAAGACAAACTCAGCTGTGAGCCTCTGTAAAAGAATATAACATAGCCAGATGCTGGTGGCTCTTGCCTGTAGTTCTAGTTATTCAGGAGGCTGAGATCAGAGGCAGTTCAAAGCCAGCCCAGGCAGAAAAATCTGTGAGATTCTAATTCCAATAAATTAGTCAGAAAAAGCCAGAAGTGGTGCTGTGGCTCAAGTGGTAGAATATTAGCCTTCAGCAAAAGAATCTTAGAGAGAGCACCCAGGACTGACAAAAACAAACAAAACCGGGCACTGGTGACTCACACCTATAATCCTAACAACTACAGAGACTGAAATCAGAGGATCATAGTTCAAGCCAGTCTACACAAGAAAGTCCATGAGTCTCTTATCTCCAATTAACCACCAAAAAGCCAAAAGTGGAGTTGTGACTCAACTGGTTAAGCACTAGCCATGAGCAAAGAAAGCTAAGGAATAGTGCTCAGACCCTGATCTCAAACTCTAATACTAGAACACACATAAAAAAAATGTTATATAATTCTAGGATGTAATGACTGAAATAGCACATGATATATATATTTTCATTCTCAAAAGGAAGGAATGGAGGGGTTGGCTCAAAGTAAGGGAAAAACTCATAAAGACAAACATTACATCCTAAATCTCCTAATCCAGCATCTGGGGCACACCGTGGCCAAGGATTTTCTTCATGACCTTGTTGGTGGCAGCTCACATAGCCATTCTCTTAGGCTGACTTTGAAATATTGCCTATAGCATTCTCCATAGTCATTACACACTGCTGGCATTTCTGCCTCTCTGGATTCTCCACTGCAGCTGTCGCTTCCCTCACTCCCACAACTCCACATAGGGTCCTGTCAGGATTGTTTGTCAGTGTCAACCCCATGGATTTCACTCATGACCCCATAACTCTTTCCTTATGCATGCCTGCAAAACTAGCATCATATACATAATGCCATGCCTGCAGTTAGGATGAGCTATCACTGGGTCTCCTCGAACTTTACTGCAGCAGTCTTTGAGTACTTTTCAAGCTGAGCATGGGAAAAGGAATCCAGGATAAATTATTCCCTAGTTCTGAGTGGGCAGATCTGGAGATTCTTTTTTTTTTTTTTTTGGAGGAGGGGGGAGGGTCCCGTTGTGGGGCCTGAACTCTGGGCCTGGGCGCTGTCCCTCAGCTCTTCAGCTCAAGGCTAGTGCTCTACCACTTGAGCCACAGCGCCACTTCTGGCTTTTTTCTTTTTGTTTATGTGGTGCTGAGGAATCGAACCCAGGGCCTTATGCATGCAAGGCAAGCGCTCTACCACTGAGCCACCTTCCCAGCCCTTGGAGATCTTTCTATCCAAGGATTTTGCGCTGGGAAGTCTTTAGGAGGGAAACAATGTTCATTTCTATACCTTTAAGCCTATGTTGAGTAATGTGGCCTTACAGAGTCCTCTGTAAATGTCTTTCCTGTTGTCCTGAGGGAAAGTAGGTTTCATTTTATCAGTGTTAACCATGGTACCCACCATGGCCACACCTTTACACAGGCTACAATTTTCTTGTTCTGATTCTCATAACAAATTTGACTAGAAGCAACTAGTAATACTTCATGCCACAGTCTGAATGCTTTGCAGCCTTGAAATCTCTATGAAAGATAATTCATTACCTCTATTATCAGGGAGTGGACAAAATATATCCACATTCTTTGACAGGTGTAACAATGATAGCCTTTAGTCCATCTCCCAATAGAGTTCTCATTTCCATCTACCACCTCAACAGTGATGCCTTTACAATAATAATCCTATCAGCATTCTGGTCTTCAAAGGTTATAGCAGAATTACCCATTACAACATTCTAGGCTTTCTCTGGTCCACTCTTGCAAGTGCTTTCAAATTTCTCTCACAGATCAGTTCCAAAAGTGTCTCAGCATTGTCAAGTATATAGTAATAGCAAAAACAGTCCTGCTTCTTGGTATTGATTCTCGATGTTACTTTTCTGTCAACTATAACAAAATTCTCAAAATAATCAGCTTTAAATAAAGAAAGTTTATTTTGGCTTACAGTCCCATAGTTCCCAGTTGAGACATTCAAGTGAAGCTATTGAATGGCAGTTGAATAGATTGGACTACACTCAGCCCAGCAAAGTCAGAAAGGGACTCATCCACTTGGCACTGGTGGTATGCTGTGGAAGGCTTGATGGATGGGATGGTGAGGTGCAATATAGGACAAGAATGGGAACGCAAGCGTGGAGAATGAAACTCTAGCAAAAGTTCTTAAGAGCAAGAGGAAATTAGATCAAAACTCTAATGAATAGGAAATAATAATTCTTAACATCCTTTGATCCCACAAGAATATGGAACTCGTTATACCCACTCCATTTCTCTAAACCATAGTTCAAAAAGTAATATTCCTGCACTTATTTCTGTATCATAGATTTAACTTCATTTTCAACTTTTACTAAAAGTTTCACCTCTCACACAATGAATATTACTCAAAATTGAATGCCATTTTTAGCACTTTAAATGCTGTACTGTCCATGAAATCTTAAGAGAAGAATGTCTGCCAAATATTAAACTGTGACAAGGTGCGCCCGTGTCCATGGCAAAATGAAAAAACCAGACCCATGGAACACAGATGTCAAGAAAAGGTGGTCAGATATTTCCTACAAAAGAGGCTTCTATATTCTACCCTTTTAGTATTACTGTTTCCTTTCTCTTATGAAACAATAGTGTATTAAAATTACACAACCTATCTGAAGCTGAGTATTGTAAGGGCTGCACAGGGACACCTCCCTACCTCTTGGCTAAGTTTCCACCCAGTATCTGTTACCTAGGTAACTGGCAGACCTGGAAGCAGTCACCTTCCCCTCCTGCTAGTTCACATCCTTGGCCACCTCTGGTCACATGCCTCGCATCTGACCTTAGGAGGGTCCCAGAGCCTAAGGTCCTGTTGGGATCTAGTGTGGCCACACCTTTCCCCCACCTGGCCACACCTCTTCCTGTCCCTGGCATAGACAAGTCCTGGCCCAGGGGGTGGGTCCAGTGGGATTCCCCCCTCCCCTTCCTTTTCAGCCAAGCCTCTCCACCATGCATGGCGGGGAGGAGGCAGGCAGCAGTTCCGTAAATTAACTTCTTTTCCTGCCTGAATAGCACATGGTGTTCTCTTCATTGGCTACCTAATGAAACCTATTTAATATACCTTACAAGTATAAAAAAAGAGATTTATTTGGCGCATAGCTTTGGCCCTGGTGAGCATCCCTCTAGCTGCATTGCCACATAATGATGGCATCACAAAGAAGAAAGAGTGGGAAGAGCCGGTAATGACCTCCTGTGGGCCTTGCTTCTTAAAGGTCCCATCACTTTAACATTGCTATATGGGGACTGAGCTTTCAACAAATTTTCTGCAGACAAACTACATCCAAACAATAGGAAACCATAACACAAAAATATTTCTAACACCTTTACTAGGCAAGGTTTTTAAAATGAATCAATAACTATATGTAGGAATCATTTATTTTTATCTTATATCAGGTAACAAAATCTAAAACCAGGGAGGAATAAGAGACCATATCACGTAGAAGTCAAGTGCCAGCTTTTAGCTATATTCATCCTCTAGTTGAACAAAGATCTCCCAGACACAGCCTGGGGAGTGCCTAGGAGCCACATTTGTTCCTTAGCAAACGTTAGCTAAAGGCTACGGACATTTGGAGTTATTTCCCTATGGTCAAAACTACAAATGTCAGAGTGTTGTTTATTGGCAAAGCTTAGTTATTGTACACAAGGCAAAGAAATTCCTGAATAGTAACAGGGCCCCATATAGCTAGTTTTTCTCACATATGCCTCACCATGTTTAGATTTTTATTTGAACAAATCAACTATAAAAAGACTTTGTTGGCAGTTGGAGATATTTGAATATAATCTGGGTATGACTTGCTATGGGAAGATGTTCATTTTGTTAGGCTATTAATGGTATTATATTAAGAAAATGTTGTGTCTTAAAAAGGCAGACTGGTAGCTGGGCACCAGTGAGCTCACATCTGTAATCCTAGCTACTCAGGAAGCTGAGATCTGAGAATTGTGGTTTGAAGCCAGCCGGGGAAGGAAAGTCCATGAGATTCTTATCTCCAATCAATTATGCACTTAAAAAAGCCAGAAGTAGAGCTGTGGCTCAAGTGGTAAAGCACTATCCTTGAGTGAAAGAAACTCAAGGACAGCATCCAGGCCCTGAGTTCAAGCCCCAGAACTAGAAAAAATGCAGACTGATGCATTTGAGATTAAATTGATACCTAACATTGCTTTAAAATGTTTTGACAATGGCTGGGAATGTGGCTTAGTGATAGAGTGATTGCCTTGCATGCATGAAACCCTGGGTTTGATTCCCCAGTACCACATAAATAGAAAAAGCTGGAAGTGGTGCTGTGGCTCAGGTGGTAGAGTGCTAGCATTGAGCAAAAGAAGCTCAGGGACAGTGCCTAGGCCCTGAGTTCAAGCCCCAGGACTGGCAAAAAAATGCATTGACAAAAATAAGACAAACACACAGAGCTCCCCTATGACCCAGCAATCCCACTTCTGGGCATTTACCCAAATGATCACAAACAAGGCCATACTAAAGCTGCCAGCACAACTATGTAATCGCAGCATTTATTCATCAAAGCTAAGATATGGAACCAACCCAGATGTTCCTCAGTAGATGAATGGATCAAGAAAATGTGATATATATATATATATATGCATATATATATATATATATATATATATATATATATATATATATATATTGGAATTCTATGTTTCCATCAGAAAGAATGACACTGCACCATTTGTTAGGAAATGGAAAGACTTGGAAAAAAATCATATTAAGTGAAGTAAGCCAGGCCCAAAGAAACATAGGTCCCATGGTTTCCCTAATTTTCAATAATTAGTATACGTTTAGGATAATTTTATCAGATGAGCAAAAAAGCACAAAAACTATGTACATGGTCATATGTACTATGGTCATATGACCATATAAAGATGATGCTAAGTGATCTTGTATATACATTTTTTGAATTTGAGGAGGGGAAGGGAAATAACAAAATGCTGAAACAAGGATACAGTTTGACCCCTTGTAACAATGAGATGTAAAAGACACTATGTTGAAAATGAACTTCGGGGGAGAGGGAGGGAGGAGTTGGGGAGGTGGGGAGGGAAGGGATAGTAGGGAAAAAACAAAGGAGGGGGTAACAATGCTCTATAGGTAATGTACTCATTACCTTACTCATGTAACTATAACCCCTCTGTACAGGGGTTACAATAAAAAATACTTTTTTTAAAAAATAGGATGCTAAGTGAAATGAATCCCAAGATATGGACACAAGGTCTTTCTTTGTTGTTGTTGTTTTTAAGGTACTATATGATTTTTTTGTTTCCTTTGTATGTTCTTCCCCCTATGGTATGTCCCCTATTGTCACTGTACTTGATTTTGGTACCCTGCATCTTGTATATACATTTGTCCAGTTTGGGGAGGGGAAGGAGAATAATAACAAAATGCTGAAACAAGGACACAGGATGACCCATTGTCACAACAATACCCACAAGACAGTATATGGAAATGAACTTTACAACTTTGCAGGGTAGGGAGGAGTGAGGGAGGTGGAGGAGGGACTGGATAGTGGGAGAACCACAAGGGAAGGGGTAACAATGCTCCACAAGAAATGTGCCCATTGCCTTACTCATGTAACTGTAACCACTCTGTACAGCATCTTTACAATAAAATAAAATTAAAAAAATAAGACAAACACAGCAAGCTGGTGAGAATATTATATCTTGATAATGACAATGTCACTCTGTTTGTACTTTGATGCATGTTTGAAACTTTTCCCAGTAAGAAGCTGGGAGGGAAGAAGATGACTACTTTTAACCACTCATACATTTTATGACTTTAAAGGAAGGGCTGAAGGAAGAAAAGAAGAAAGAAAGGGAGGGAAATAAGGAAAGGGAAGTAAAGAAAGGGGAGAGGAATGGAGGGAAAGGGAAGAGAGGGGAGGGGAGGGATTAGAAGGGAACAATTTTTACTAATATTTGTGAATATTATTTTTGCTTAGCTCTTGATGTGGATACACAAAAACACACAACACGTCAGGCAGGTATTGCTACCAACATGGTCAGCGATGGAGAACTTTTTCTCTGCCAAGGGTGACTGGTATATTATAACTTCATTTGTGGGCCATTCAAAACTATTAATACAAGCATATGTGTTGTAGATAGCTGATGAAAAGCATCCATATCTGTTCAATCATGGACCAGATGATTTTGTGGGCCTTATCTGGTCCACGAGCCAGATATTCCTACCCCTTGAACATAAAGAAAATTAGGGGGGGGGGGGAGTATAGTGTATGTAGGATTCTGTAACTATCTGTGGACTCAGGCATCTGTTGGGGGCAGTCTTGGAATGAAGGCGGGGACTACCATATGTTCATACATGATAGCCACCTTTAAATCCCTTGACTCTGTCTCAGTCAAGACTGGTACAGGAAAACCTCTTCTCAGCAGGACTTGTGAGAACTGGTGCTGGCAACAGGGCCAGCTGCCAGCCACTCTGACTCAGGTCCTTTTCCCCGGCACTGAGATAAAAGAACTTGCAAGGAAAGACAGACCTTCTATCAACACACCCACGAAAGGATAGGCCGAACACCATGAATCTACCCAATAGACTCTCACACATGACCAACCATGGTCAAGAGCCACTGTCCATCCCTGATGCACTTCATGAAAGGCTGCACATTCAACTGCAGGCTCTGCAGAAAGTGTAGCAGATTCTTTGGGCACTTGTCCCGTGTCTTTTATCTAGGCTTCTATCCCTTATATATCCCTTTCTTCAAAGTCCATTCCTGCTCCAAAGCAGTCAACAGCTTCTGTAGGTTTATGCTTCAGCACAGCACCGTGAGTCAAGGGCTGGCTCATAGCCAGACCACAAAGGGTCAAATCATTGCCTCTGAGGAGCTGTGTGGGTTGGGACTAGTTCTGTATCTTTATTTCCTCCTTTTTAGGAACAAAGATAATTAAGGGAATGTTGAGAGTAGAATGAGCAAGTTAAAGTAAAACACTTAGTGTTAATTTTTTTTTTTTTTGGAAGGAGAGGGGCAGTGCTAGAGATCTAAGCCAGAGTCTCCAGAAAATAACATTAAACTAGAATTTTACCACCATGATCAAGAGCTACTCCCCAGGCTGCATTAGCATTATTATTCCCATTACCCACCTTTTTATTTAGTTTCATCCTAAATAACCTATTTTATACTGATCACCAACACAGGCAGATCATCATATCCTTTAACATTTGCCTATCCTGAGTCTTTTCTGGCACATTCTTTCTCCTTTTTGTCTGTAAATCCTCCCTACCTTTCAGGATGCCAATGAAGCCTTAACTTCCTCCTACGATGTGACTTCAGAAGTCTCCTACATCTCTTCCTTCTAACTTCTACAGAAGGTGGGCCAGTGGTGTAATGGATAACACATCTGACTACAGATCATAAAATTCTAACTTCTACAGAACTTAACTGGATCTACAATCACCTAAACCTTTTCAAGAAATGAGTAAGTCAAAGTCTCATCAGGAAATAAGGCAGTAACACTTCAGAAAGACATCTAAAGAAACTACTCATACAGAGGTGGGTAGAGTTAAGAGAACCAAATAGCCATGGCCAGAGACCCAGGAACTAGAAACGTATGTCATACCAGACTGAGGGGAAAGAGCAGTCACTGGGAACCAGTGCAAGCTAGACAAAAGGTCACCCAAGTTGTGGCCTTAAAGTAGAGAAACATAACTACTGCCAGTGGAGATAGTGGGTGAGTAAATATATTAATATTTATCTCTTTCATACTTTACAGTCTCTGGAAGGTAATATTCAGTGGCCAGACACAACTGGAGGCCAGAACCCAAGTAACAGTAATTCTGAGAGGTTCAAAAAATGATGAGGAATGAATTTGGAAGAATGATGGAGATTAACCTTCATAACCAGGCTTGCAGAAAACTAACCATCACTCAACTGGGAGCTATTTTGTATTCATCCTGCAGTCTCTCACATGAGGGGTTCCACAAGAGTCAACCTGGTGCCAGGTGTGTGCACGTATACACACACACACACACAGGAAAGATAAAGAGCCAGCATGGTGAAATGAAAGAAGCATGGGTTTTTTAACCAGAGGCCAGGGTTAGAATCTGTATGACCTTAAGAACATATAGTAGACACTTGGCATTGGTGTATCAATCTAAGATCCTCATATATGAAAAGCTCAGAATGCTCAGAATGCATAGAGTTCAATATTCTAACACCAGACTGACTGAGGGTGTCTCTGCATCAGCTGAGCTGCATAATATGTACGTGGGAATTTTTGTGGGTTTTATTCCATGCTTGGTAAAAACCTCATGTGATAAATCCACAGATAATTTGGGTTTTCGGTACTTTGACCTCATTGTGTTTTTGATTCTCAGATTCTTTGTAAGATGAGAACAATCAGCACTGGCCTCCTAGAGTTGTCAGAAGAATCAAGTTAGAAAAGCCCTGCTCAGTTACTCTCTGCCCAACTATTTAATATCTCCTCAATCCTGTGGCTATAGCTCATATGCTGAATGTGTATATTGTCAATGGACCGGAAATTTCTGTGAAATCAAAGGCATTGTAGGCAACTTAAGAACTTTGTATGGCCTTTGTTTTAAGCCTCCTTGTCAACTAAGAATGCAGAAAGATGTCTAAGG
This sequence comes from Dipodomys spectabilis, assembly GCF_019054845.1. Lineage (NCBI taxonomy): Eukaryota > Metazoa > Chordata > Mammalia > Rodentia > Heteromyidae > Dipodomys > Dipodomys spectabilis. The sequence goes on along the minus strand of NW_024870719.1, from coordinate 15,784,319 downwards.
CTCATTGGTTCTTCAAACCATACAAATCAAAAGTAGTCCAGCAGCTGGGAGCCTGTTATAACTACAGAATCCCAGGTTCTGTATCCATGCCCTCAGATGACCTTTTTAAGATCTCCCAGTGATCTAATGCACATTAAAGTTCTAGAGTCCTGTTTTAGAACTAAAGGGAACCCCAGAGGTCATCTAGATTCTTGTTAGGTTGCCTTATTTTCTAGCTAAGGAAATTGATATCCAAAATTCATAAATTCCAAGGACACTGTGGCAGACACTGCCCACTGACTACTTTCGACTTTACAAGGTAAGAAATTCAGTGTTTTCTCAATCTCCACCACAACTACAAGTGTCTGCATGGCAGCTCTGCACATGCTAGCATACTTTCTTTAAAATCTTTTTTTGCTAGACACCAGTGGCTTACACTTGTAATCCTACCTACTCAGGAGGCTGAGATCTGAGGGTCAAGATTCAAAGCTAGCCCCAGCAAGAAAGTCTATGAGACCCTTATCTCTACTTAACTATCCAAAACTCAGACATGAAGTTGCGGCTCAAGTGGTAGAGTATGAGCTTTGAGAAAAATAGCTCAGGGACATCACCCAGGCACTGAGTTCAAGCCCCAGGACTGGCACACACACAATTTTTTTTTTTTTGCTTTCTTGGTAAAGTGCTATACACAAAGCTACTACATTTCTCTATTTGTCCTGCCTAAGAAGAGACAAGGAAGTCTGGGGATTTATTGCCAGAACATACCACATGAATAGTAAAATTGCCACAGGCTAAGGGTGATGAAAGACACAGGGAACTTGGTCCTATAGCATCATTCAGCTGTGGCTCAATCAATGTAACAACTCCTTATTTTCAGCTTTCTTGTTTAAACAGATACAGCCCACTGCAAGGAGACACTGGTAAAATTTCCTATTATTTGTTCACAAATCCATCCCACATAATGTCACGTAACTAACAAATGACTAAGCTAATATTAGTTCTCAGGGCTGCAGATAATTCTTTGTCATATCTTTCCTTAATGAAGTTAGATAAATCTTCTAGGCTCAATTTTTCAAAAGATATTAAATGCAGAAGTATCAATGTGAGGATGTATCTGTACATGAGAAGACAGTATCTTATAAACTCTTGCAATGCTAAAAATAGTATCTTGAAGACATACAGAGTTTAGTGTAGATAATCTGCATGTGAGGTTTATTGTTGTTGTTGTTTGTTGGTCATAGGGCTTGAACTCTGGGCTTGGATGCTGTCTCTGAGCTCTTCAGCTCAAGGTGAGCACTCTGCCTACCACTTGAGCCACAGTACTACTTCTGGTTTTCTAGTAGTTTATTGGAGATAAGAGTTTCATGGGAATCACAATCCTCAGATCTCAGCCTCCTGAGTAGCTAGGATTATAAGAGGAGTAAGCCACTGGTGCCTGGCTTTGCATGTGAGGTTTCACTCAACTTTTAGAAGAGAGACAATGAGAAGAGCAGAGCGGCTGGGAAGGTGGCTCAGTGGTAGAGTGCTTGTCTTGCATGCATGAGGCCTTAAGTTCAATTCCTCAGCACCACATAAGCAGAAAAAGCCGGAAGTGGCTCTGTGGCTCAAGTGGTACAGCATTAGCCTTGAGCTGAAGAGCTGAGAGACAGCGCCCAAACCCAGAATTCAGGCCCCATGACTGACAAAAAAAAAATGAGAAGAGCAGAGGAAAGGAGGAAATGCATGCAGATTTTAGTTCACCAAAGAATCTCTTCTAGCCATTTACGAACCATGCAAAATGGACATATAAAATTTAAATGAATGTCAAGTACAATTCCTGTTTAGAGATGCTACCACCAAATACCATGTTGATTCATCAGTGTCTACAGATTCTAATGATCTAGATTTAGTAAGTTATGAAGATACATGTTTATCTAAACAAGACTTGTGGATCCCAAATGTACTTTTCCCAGAAAAAAAACAACAAAACAAATGGGCTAGAATTAGAAAAATTGCAAAGAGTTAAAGAAAGAGATGGCACATCCGGGAACTAGAAAGACTGCAACTTCCCAGAAGCTGGACAGCCCACTGAAGGATACGTGCTTCCAGAAGCACAGAAGCCTCTGAAGAGGATGGCATGGGACCAGGAGCTCATGGAAATAGAACAGGCAAGTCTCCCTGCCAGCACAGAAAGCCTTCTGAAGAGCTAAGGAAGGTCTTATCTAGGCTTCTGCCAAAACCATTCCATCATTTTCAAGGGAGTAAAATTTAAAGTATCAGGCACTGGACATTCATAGTAATTTTGGTTTTATAAAGCTATATTTTGCTAAGCAACTTTTAATCCTTATTCTAGCCTTGTTAAATCAACTCTGTCTCCTACTTTACAGATGAGGAAATTAGTAAACATAAGATCTCATACCCACAAGGAGAAGGAAAATCCCAGTAGTATCCTAACCTGCTCCTTTCTAACTTCACTACAACGTTCTCTCTGGGGTTTTCTAGAGTTCAGCCACCCTGGTCTTGTCTCAATACACTATTCCTTCCAACCCATTTTGACCTCTTATTCTGATCTCAGTTTAAGCTATTTGCTTAAGAAACTTTTGCCTCATGCTCTACTAAAGACTAGGTGCCCTTTGTGAGCTACCATCATGCTAGATACATTTTAGTACTTACACAATTATCACTAAACAATTAATTAATCAATTAATTAAATGGGTTATATAATGATTCATTTACTCTCTGATATTGGCACCAAGGATCTTAATGTTGCCTTGAGGATGGAAAGGCATCTTTGATTACACAATTTCCTTTAGCTTTTCCTTATAAGTAGATAATATGAGAGAAGACAATTAATTTTGCAATATAAAATCACCTTCAGGACAAATCTCCATGCTCTTAAAACCAGACTGGAGGGCTGGAAAGTTGGCTCAGTGATACAGTGCTCGCCTTACATGCATGAGGCCCTGGGTTCAATTCCTCAGCACCACATAAGCAGAAAAAAGATGGAAGTGGTGCTGTGGCTCAAGTGGTAGGGCACAAGCCTTGAGTTGAAGAGCTAAGGGACAGCACCCAAGCCCAGAGTTCAGGCCCCACAACTGTCAAAAACAAAAACAAAAAAACAAAATCAGACTGCAATTCTAATCCCCTCTTCTATAGAAACTGTAGAGATATTCTTAATGTCTTTCGCCCTGAAGTCTTCACAAGGGCTTAGGCTATGTCTCATTCTTCCTTAAATCACGGCATCTAACCCAGTGTTTAGTACATGGTAAGCAATGGGATATTTGCTGAATAAATGAATGGCTATATGAATTAAGAAACAACTTAGATCTTCCAGGTCAGTGCTTTCCCACAGTGCCACTCTGCTTCCTCCTAAACAGAAAGCTACAGAAGCTCGAGCTGTAGACTCTGTCTTCTACAGGTACTCAGTGCCCTGCCTTGCCTTGGTGAGGTCAGGGGCTTGGTTGTAAATCTGGCTTAGATAAGCAACCCACACTTTAAGAAGATTGTTTTCCTTGGCTAAGAAGGAATGTGCAGAGGTTGGGTGGACCTAACAAGCAGGGCTTCCTAGCTAATGGAAGTAAGGTATGTACCATGGGACCAGAACCCAGGGCACCCTGGTGCCTGTGGAAGTAGGCCTAGGACTCCTCTGTCAAACTAGTCTCAGAAGATAGAGAACCCAGACCCAACAGACTTAACACATGAAGAACAGAATGCTTGAAGCCCAGGTGGCCTTTACCAAGTTCTCAATATTTGCAATACCAAAGCCCTTTCCTCAAAACATCTAGAGAACTTGGTTAGAAAAACTCCGATTTCAGGCCTCCATCCTAAACCTATAGTCAGAACTCCTGGGTATGACCCAAGGAATCTGTTCACCAACCAATTTCTGATGCTTGCTCAACTCCTGAGACCTTAACTCCAAATTACCTCTTAACCTAGACTGTCCAGAGGCTGAGCATCAATTTAGACCAGCCAGGCCTGTGAAGCAGAGGAATCCCATGGAATCAAATTAGAATCCAGTCAACATGGCCTTCCCACATTTTCAATGGCAGTGTAACAGTCGCCAGCCATGGCAAGTGGTTGAGAAGCTGCCCTGCAGACCTCACAAAATCTTATCCTTATCACAGTAAGAGCGAAAGGAAAGCCAAGGGGTAGGGACCTGGATTTTGTCATTTAAGAACAAAGTTTGAAGTGTCAGATTAAGCCTGGATGACACAGGAATGCAATGGCTTTTCTATTGTTTATTTTGAGGAAAAGCAGGGACAGTTTGGCTTCCATACCTGAAATCCAAGATAGAATCACAAAGCCATTTCCTAGCTATCTTGCCACTCGTACAATTCCTTCCCAGTCAACTCCACGTCTAAACCTGGCCGCCTGCTAAGGCAAAACATTCATCTGAGGGGGCCAAGCACACCCTCAGACACTTTAGATAAATCTACGGCAATCAGAAGCTATCCCTCTTTCTAATACCACCAAATAAAACATAACGACCAAGATTTTTCATGATTTCAGGGTTTTCTAGAGACCATTCATGGGACTCTATCCATGAGACCCAGTTTAAACAAGAAGGAGAATTAAAGATCTGAAGTATCTAGAACATTTTGTCCACTTCTAAGGAAAGCCAAAGTGAGGATGAGTAGGATGGCAAGTATGTAAATATTCTACTTATTCATATTCTATTTGTTGGTAGAGCTTTGGCAGAGATGCAGATATATGCAATATTTAATTCCTGATGCTTTTATGAATCTGAAGTAATTTTGTTATCATAGGGATATTAATAATTAAATATATAAAAACTTAAGATGCTCATGAAATAATCATGCCTGGTTAATTTAAAGGTATAATCATAAAGACAATTAAATATTTACTAGTCAAATTTACTTTAAAACATTTTGTATTTGTTGTGGTACAAGAACTGCTCAACTTGTGAAGAACTGTACCTTTTTTTTAATTAAAAGCAATCCCAAGCTCAATGTTCTTTAAGAACTGTTTTTTTTAAATCCTTTATCTGTCTCAAGTTCCTGTCTAGGATGAAGACATGATCTATTCTTTGCCCTCCATACTCTTAGGCTGGCTCTATCTCCTGTTATCCAGGCATTTAGGCATATGTTAATATAGGTATATCTCCTGTTCTCAGTGTGTGACCATGTGCCAACTCTGCACTGAATCTCAAAAAAAGGAGGCCCTCTGCAAATGAGGCACTAGGCCTGTGGATATTTTTCTGTAAAAATGGTACCGGCTCCCAGACAAAGATTGCATTAGTACCGTTTCCTGTTGATTCTTAAACACTGCTTATCTTATATGCCACAAAGATTTCACCTGGTTGGGCGTGTGATAGCCAACCCATTTGTGTACCTCCTTAACAGTGCCTTCTACTTAAGGGATAGTTCCTCTCTTAGCGTCCAGAAAGCACTTTGGTTATTACTTTGCAAACACAGGACGATTATGTTCGCTCTTCCAGTGATGCATATCTGTTTCAGTAATATCAAAGTCCTACTGCTCTGTTTCTGTACCTCTTTGTACATGAGGTAATTTTTTCATCTTAATGCCAAGTCATAACGTAATCTTTTTGAGAACCTTTGGAATGGCAATTGAACTCAACACCTAAATTGCTAACTGCATATTTAGTTCAGTGGAAGTGATGACAGTGGAACTGCTGTGACACAGCTTTGACATTATTAACAACTGCATCTCCCTGAGCCTAGCTACCACCATCACTTAATCCCCAGAGATGTAGGAATGTGGAAAATGAACATTCCGGAATCACTTAAATATGGTTTCAACTCCCCAGCCCCAATTTAATGTTCTAGCAAATCAGTGATCATAACTAAGATGAAGAGGAAGATAATTCCAACTAAAAACTGAATCATGGTAAAAATGGATTGTCTTCTCGCCTCATAAAATTTTCCCACTTTTTTCCTTGACAGTGTCTTAAAGTAAGGGACTCAGAACTGCCTTTCTTACCTACTGACAGCATAGTCTACTTCTGTACTATGACCTTCATGACAATGTTCCCACTACCTCTGTTTCCCCACACACACACCCTCAATTTGTCTTTCTCTCTTCTAATAACCTGGAAGTAAAAACAAGTGACTGACTTTTATTTCACCTATCAAACTTTGAGTTCATTATCAAATTACTTCCTCTCACTTTATCATGATTTTCCATAGCAACTTTACTTGTTAGCTGAGAAAGAGACTGATTTTTCAGATGATGAAGCTTGGAGAAGGAAAAAAGTGTGGGTGGGTAAACCAGTACCATCACTCAGCCTCCTAAATCTGTTTTAATCTGTGATTCCAAGGCTCCTTTGAGAATAGCTGCCCCATAAATAAACTGTTACTGAGCTCTCTCAAAGGGCCTCTCATCATAAACAAGTCTTCAGGGACAGAATTTATTGTGGATTCCTAAAAGTTGAAGCCAACTTCAGTTTAGTGACTACTCAGTAAAAGATTGAGCATACAGCATACTGGGCAGTGTGCTGACTGAGACTTGGGGATGAACGCCATCGTCTTGTCCTCTAGTGATTTAGTTTGGGAGTGAGAAACGAGGCAGGGAGATAACACTTACCTTGTGATTCAGATGACAATTAAGTTTCCAAAAAATTGTTCCAGATCCCCATGTATACATAATTTATTAGGATTTATACAGTTCCTTCATTAGAGGAGACATGTCTACAACTCATAACATCTAGCCACAAAATTCATAGAGATGAGCTTTTTTTTTAATTATTATTATCTTTAAGTAGTTGTACAAAGAAGTTCCCATTCTACAAAACAGCATGTGAGTACAAAGTGTCTGACAACATTGTCACCCATCCCTTCTCTCACTTTTTTTTCTGTAATTAAGATTAGGTGATTACATAAATTTCACAAATTTCACAGTATTGTGGAATAGTGATACTTAGTTAGAGTCATAAACACATTCTAATTTTCACAAGGCAAATTGTCATCATCATGGCCTATACAGTTTGTGAATTCTACGAGCTTTGACATTACAAGTTATTTTTTCCACATCAGGTGATATTTACATTTCTTTCCTTTTGCTTAGCGTGGGCTGTTCCCACTTATTCTGTTCCTCCTCTGTTGCGTGCATATATCTACACCATATATATGATCCAAAACATGGAGTCATTTAGCAATGATATGACAAAAATGGGTGGCTGTCTTTAATTTCTTGAGTCCTGTTTGCCATATCTTCTTGTATTTTGGCTTTAGCATCCACATATCAGGGAGACCATGTGCCGTTTGTCTCTTTGTTCTTGGCTTACTTCGCTCAAAATAATCTGCTCTAGTTCCATCCATTTCCCTACAAATGTCATTATTTTGTCCTTTCTAATGGCTGTATAATATTCCATTGTATATAGGTACCACAATTTTTGGATCCACTCATTAGTAGTCTGGCATCCAGGTTGTTTCCAAATTTTGGCTATTGTGAACAGTGCTGCAATAAACATGGAGGTGCATGTGTCTTGATATACTGGTTCCCGTTGATAGAGATGAGCTTTGTCTCACACTTAGTTTTCTTCCCAACTACAAAGTGACCAAACCAGTTTTAGAAGAAAACAATGTCCTATTGAAGGTGCTGAAGTTTCCTTGATCAAAAGCTGTGAAGATTTATTTATTTCAGTCATTCAGTGTGTTTTGGGGTTTTTTTTTGTTTTCTGGGGTCCGGTCGTGGGGCCTGAACTCTGGGCCTGGGCACTGTCCCTCAGCTCTTCAGCTCAAGGCTAGCACTCTACCACTTGAGCCATAGCGCCACTTCCGGCTTTTTTTTTTCTGCTTATGTGGTGCTGAGGAATCAAACCCAGGGCCTCACACATGCAAGCATGCAAGGCAAGAGCTCTACCGCTGAGCCACCTTCTCAGCCCATTCAGTGTGTTTACTTGTAGAATTATATGTACATTCTAACTACCACAAATGAGGGAAACCATGCATCCTATATTTCTTTGGCTCTGGCTTACTTCGCTCAATATAATATTTTCCAAGTCTTTTCATTTCCTTACAAATGGTACGATATCATTCTTTTTGATAGATGAGTGGAATTCCATTGTGCATATATACCACATTTTCTTGATCCATTTATCCACTGAAGGACATGATTAATTTTATATAGGACCTAGTCATTAGCATACAGAGGCCAGAGGCTATGCATAGGACTGGTGGACAAAGGCTCAACAGCTATGGACAGATGATCATACAAAATAATATTCTATGAAATGAACTCCAGGAAAAGGAAACAAGAGACATTCTTTAGTTGCTATTGCAGCTATTTTTGTTTTCTTTTCCTTTGTCTTGTTTGTTTGTAGTGAGGAAGGTAAGGAAGAGTACATAAATGGAACAAGGATGAACAAATACAGCAGTGATACTCACTAGACACTATGTAGAAAAGGAACTAGATATCTTATGGGGATGGAAGGGAAAGAATCGGAGTAAGCAATGGAAGAGGACACATAGTTCAACAATAATTATACTGATTGCACCTGATTCATGTAACTATATTCCCTCTGTATATCAACTATACAAATACAATAAAAAATAAATTTTAAAAAGCTGTGAAGAAACTCCTCAACCTGAAAAATGATGTTTTGATTTCCATGCAGGATTTATGGTGAGTATTTCCCAAAATGTGTACAAGCCAAGAGGTCTATTCAAGTTACCCAAGGCCCTCCTCGCTGGGCTTTTTACCTGGAGTAAGTTCTTCCCACTGGATCCAGTACTGCTCTTGCCTTTTTATAGCCCCTGGGGGAAGTGCTGGAGGACCCCTTCAATCTTTCACTCCCTTGTGAAGGAAGGCTCCTCTTAAAAGAGGTCATGGGACCTCATCCTGCCATGGAAATCTCTAATGAGGCTATAGGAGCAAGGAGTTTCTGGCATTTATAAGTTGGCTGATGGTTGGGGATTTTCCAATTTCTTCCTATTCTGAAAGAGAAAGCTTATTTTTTTTTAAATTTTAAGTCAGTATTTTGGAGTGTCACTGAAACACTGAGGATGGACAAATAGAATCAGAGCTTTGTCATGGTGGAGCCAAAGTCTCTGTATCACCTAAGGACATAGACAGCCTGGATTCTTGTACACATTAACTTGAGATGAATATGAAACATTTTTCCCCCTCCCACATCCTGTCTTGGGAAAGAGGATAGAGTTTGGATCTTGGCTTTTCTTTCTGACCCTTGGGCCTAAAGTCACAAAGGGTCTGTTGAAACTCTGAAGTTGCATCCCTTTCTCATTTGTTATTCCTCTCCTTTGCATGGTAGTGCTTAAGCAACACTGAGAGGGAGGCTGGGACATGTTCTCATTTGGAATACTGATACTAACAGTAACAGTAATAATATATAGCACTTTTTAGTTCAAAGAGACTTTCATTTGTTTTTTTCTTTTTTTTTTTTTTTGGTGATGGGGCTTGAACTCTGGAGTTGGGCACTGTCCCTCAGCTCTTTAACTCAAGGCGAGTGCTCTACCGCTTGAGCCACAACGTCACTAGATTTTCATTTCTGATGTTACCTTGATCTTTGTCTGATCCTCCCTCAACAATTCCATAACCCAGTGTATCAGTCAGGGTCACAGCAGGAATCAAATGGCACATTCAAAGTATTTATTTGATAATTAATGATTGGACTATTTTGAGAGCCTGGCCAATCACAGAACAACACAGAAACTACACCAATTCGTTTACTAGAATGAATTAAATCTAAAGAATCAGTTAAGTGGGCTGGGAAGGTAGCTCAGTGGTAGAGCGCTTGCCTTGCATGCTTGAGGCCCTGGGTTCGATTCCTCAGCACCACATACGCAGAAAAAAAAAAGCCGGAAGTGGCACTGTGGCTCAAGTGGTAGAGTGCTAGCTTTGAGCTGAAGAGCTAAGGGACAGTGCCCAGGCCCAGAGTTCAGGCCCCACAACCGGACCAAAAAAAAAAAAGAATCAGTTAAGTGAAGCAAGTCAGGCCCAGAGAAACAAAAGACACATGTTTTATATGTGGTAGCTAGATTTAACCTACAAACTTATAAATAAATATGTTAGGTGCTATGCAAGTTATATAAACATATTAACTGAAATATGGTAGATTCGAGGGAGATCTCAAATATGGTAATTCTTTAGAAAGGCAAAGTCAAAATTCAGCAAATAAACACCAAGAAGTGACTTCTCGCAAGGGGTAGGTGGAGTTAATGAGAAAAGGGTAGGCAAATGATAAGGAGAAGGTATTCAAGAATGCAGTCAAAAATCTTAATGTATATCTTACAAATTAAGAAGAGTGAGAAAAGGGGTAGATAGGGGAGGGATGGGCAAGAATGTTGAAAGAGGTGATATTGATCAAGATATATTATATTCATAAATAGCTTTGTTGAATGGCAATTCCTCTATACAACTACTTAAAGATAATTTTAAAACTTTAAAAACAATCTTTAAAAATAATCAGTTTAAAAGAGTTTGTGATCTTTAAATGAGAAATCAAAAAAATCATATTAGTAAAAAAAATTGGTGGTCACTGGGGACTAAAGGCTAGAAATGGAAGCTATTGAAGTATTCAGAGTTTTACTAGCTGAAAAGGTGCTGCTCATACCTGTAATCCTAGCTACCTAGGAGGCTGAGATCTAAGGATTGCAGTTCAAAACTAGCCCACTTAGGAAAGCCTGTGAGACTCATCTCCAATTAACCACCAAAAAGCCAGAAGTGGAGCTGTGGCTCAAGTGGTAAAGCACAAAAGCTCAAGGACAGCATCTAGACCCTGAGTTCAAGCCCTAAAAATGGCACCACAAAAATAACAGAAAAAGAAAAAAGACCCAGGCGCTGATGGCTCATGCCTATAATCCTAGCTACTCAGGAGGCTGAGATCTGAGGATCACAGTTCAAAACCAGTCCGGGTAGGAAAGTCTGTGAGACTGTTATCTCCAATTAACCACCAGAAAACCAGAAGTGGCTTAAGTGGAGAGCACTCGCCTTGAGCTGAAGAGCTCAGGGACAGCACCTAGGCCCAGAGTTCAAGGAAAAGATTCTGGAGATGAGGTTCACACCACTTAATTTTACTGAATGATGAGGTTAAAACAGTGCATTTTGTTATGCGGTTTATATCATAGCAAAAAGGAAAAAAGGAATCTGAACACAGGAAAAAAAGTTTTAAAAAAACTACCAAACTAAAAACATATAATAGTAACTAGAAAACAAAACAAAACTACCTGTAGGGTGGGATGCTGACCAGAAGCCTAAAGGAAACCACAGACCAGGATTTCAGTCCTCTGGAGGAGAGTTGATGCCAGCTGCTATCAGTGCCAAGGACGGATCTGGGAGAACCAGCCCTCTGCTGCTACAGGGCAAAGCTGATGCTAAGGGGAAGCTAATAAGAAGAGCTGCCCTCCTCCCACCTCCAGCCTTGCAGGCTCATTGCAGCACCTGCATTGGCAGGCCACCTAGCAATCTGCTAACAAACAGGTCGGGGTCATCATTTGCAAAGATAACAGGCCTATACAAATTGCAGGGCAGAGATGGGTAGTTCAAAAGCTGAACAATACCAGCTTAGCAAGGAGCACAGAAGTCTGGATGGTAGCATACATCTGCAATCTCAGCTACTAGGGAAGCAGTGATCAAGATGCAGTTTGACGCCAACCTGAGCAAAAAGTTAATCAGACTTCATCTCAACCAGCACAAGCCAGGTATGGTGGTATGTTTCTGTAATCTAAGCTACGCAGGAGGTGTAAGCAGAACCACAGTCCAGGCTAGCACCCAGACAAAAACACAAGAGCCTATCTGAAAGATAACTAAAGAGAAGGGGGGTGTAGGTGGGGGGAATTATCTATGAAAATGGCTCTAGTGGTATAGTACCTGCCTTTCAAGTGTAAGGCCCTGGGCTCAAACCACAGCACACTCCTCTGAAATATTATTAGTAATAATATGAACACAGAAAATATGAGGAAGGAAATGTTAAGACAGCCAGCCACTGAGAATGGCAAGAAGTAAGCAACACCCAGAAGCCTAAGGAGGGAACATCATTGGGGCCACAGCTACATGTCCTCAGGACTGTGGCCATCTGCATAAATCATGGCCAAGCAAGATGGAAACGGCAGGGGTGGGGAACAAACCCCAACCATGCTCTCCTCCCACAAGCTAATTTGAAACTCCTACAGCTTGGCCAAGCCAAATTGGAAGGCAGTAGACAATATGATCAACATTTATTTAATAAGCATAGAAAGTACTCTATACCTCTATATGCATCTTCATTTCTCCAATGACAATAGCAAAATTGAGATCACCCCAAGTTAATGTACAGTAGATCACTCTTACTCCAAGTTTTGGCCAATAATTTGGCATGAGAAGTATGCTTTTATTTTTATTTATTTATTTATTTAGTCCGTTGGGGGGCTTGAACTCTGGGCCTGGGCACTGTCCCTCAGCTCTTCAGCTCAAGCCTAGTGCTCTACCACTTTGAGCCACAGCACCACTTCCCATTTTCTGGTGGTTTATTGGAGATAAGAGCCTCACACACCTCCCTGACAAGGCTGGCTCTGAACTGCAATCATCAGTTCTCAGCCCCTGAGTAACACCAGTGTCAGGCATGCTTTTATTTTAAGCATGAGAAATTGGTGATTCTGTTTTTGTATGCCTCTAAAATGCTCCTAACTTATTTTCACAAATACATGACATATGAAGAGAGGATAAAATGTTTACTACCACTTTTTCCTGCAATTGTTGAGAACTTACATTGGCTTCAGCCTCCTCCTATGAAATGGGAATAGTGATGATCCATCTCTCATGAGATTACAGCAAAGATAAAATAAGAAATGAGAACATATAGAACAGGGTTTATTTCTGGCTACCTTCAGCATGTGGCATGATATTAATGGAATATATATATGTATGTATATATATATATATATATATATATGGAATTATAGCTGCACTGTTACTCTAAGTGTGTACTACTTGAAAGTGCACATGACATGGACCAGTGAACACATGAGGTTGATCCATAAACACTACTTTATGAGCACCAATTAGAAAATAAGCTGGACAGGAATTTTGAAGACAAAGCCTGCCCAGCAGTGCCAAACTTAAGGTTACTCTTTTCAGAAATAAGATAGAGAAGTACAGAGAGAAACAAGAAGACACAAAGAAAAGACCCATAGGAACCTGATGGGAGGGGGAGATCTCACTTAAAGGAAAATTGCTTCACAGGATGGGTTATTGAGTAACAAAAGGCTTAAGAGAAGAGAGAGTATATTCTCTGAGCCATTGAGGTGAAGTAAGTTTGCTAACCTTTTCAATTGTGTTTTCCTATTTATAAAACTAAAACTAATGCTTTCAAATGCCAAGTTTCAAAGACCCCCAATTGCTAGTAAGAAATACTTCAAAGAAATGAGAGGAAGCATCTATCGGTTCAAACATAAAATGTGTTTGGAGATGGTCAGTTTTGTGCTAATCATTCAAGAAAGGTAAAACAATATAATTATCTCTCTGTGTTTAGGGAAATAAGCAGGACTTGTCCTGTTTGTGTCAGTCCAGTGGCTATCATCTTAGCTGCACCCTAGATGTACCACAGAACTTGTGTTTATGAGTTTTATAAACCCAAGGAACTGGAGAGCAGCATAGAGAGCTTTGTGAGCTCTACAGTGACTTCTACAAATGTGAGCCAGAGTAAAATGGGGATTGCAGGGGACGAGGGAGGAGAAAATGAGTTGCTATGTAGTGGGTATAAAGTTTTAGTTATATCGGATATGTACATTCGGGAGCCCTGATGTACAACATAGTGTCTACCATAAAAAAATTCTGTATTATACACTTAAAATTTTGTTAAAAGGGTGGATCTAATGTTAACTGTGCTTACTACAATGAAAACAGAATAAACAAAAGGTTAAGGACAGAGATCAGGACATGGGGTGGGCAGTGAGGTGATGGGTAGACAAGAATGGTCTTTCTGAGAAGATAAGGACATGAAGAGAACAGGAGCATGCAGAAGGAGCAGGTAGACAAGCAAGGTCTTATAGGAAGCAGAAGCATTCAGAGGGACTGTATAAAAATAGATTTAATTAACACTAGCAAACCCAGGTTACCAAAGGTATGGGTGAGGGAGCCATGCCCCCCCTTGCCTGAAGGAGCAAAGGGAAGAGCTACAACCAAAAGATGGAGGGGATTCTTGTTAAGAGCTGAGACCTTTGGTAAAAGAATGTTCCTCAACTCCAGGTAACTAGCCAGGAAGAGCAGGGGCAGGCAACAAAATAACTATCTCTTCTCCCCCTACCCAATCTCTCTCTCTCTCTGATCTGCCAGTGCCTCCATTGCCAATTCCAACAGGAAGCCAAGAGACAAGAGTGCTCAGTGATAAAATACTGACCACCACCTACTGGCACACAGAACAGGTGGGAAAGGGAAGGAATGGGATCTGGAAGGACAAAAGGAAGGCACTGGCATCAACAGTAAGTACAAAGACTTGAGGAGGGATATCACAGCACTTGTTCAAGGAAAGGAAGGACTATTATTCTGGAATTTCACAAGGAATAAGGGCAGAGAGGATAGGATGGCAAGACCAGATCAGAAGGGGTCCTGTAGGCCACAGTAAGCAGCTGTTATTTCATTCCATGCAATGAGATGCTCTTACAAGGTTGGGATGGAAGATCTGGTTAGATTCTCACACTTCTAAGTGTTGCTGGCCTGCTACATGGAAGGTGCATCATAGGAGTAGTAAACAGAGAGGGAGGAAGCAACCTATCCAGGATGCAATGAACGCATCCCATCTGTGAGAAATCAATATGCAGAAATGAGATTTCCATTTTGTCCACTTTTTCTCACTTGTTTCTCCATAATAAAGAGGCCAAAGGGGCGAAAATCACTTTTAGACTACTACAGTTTAAATTAGCCTCTTGAGTTAAACATGTGTAGTCTCTAGATTTTGGTTCCACTCTGCTCCTAGGACAGAGTAGCAGGGGTTAAGAAATGTATATGACCTTGCAGATTTAGGCAAAAAGACTCCTCAAAAGTATTTAGGGTTCTCTGGTTCTGCTGGCTCCCAGTGTCTCCTGCCCTCTTTGTAATCATTCCTCATTGGTATCATCAGAGGAGGTGGCTGTGGCTGTACGTGGTGTACATTTGGTCTGTCCTCCCTCTCCTCTCAGTGGGGTCCTGGTGATCCCGACTGCCTTGCTCACTTAGCTCTCACTGGCTTTTCAGCATCTCACATCCCTCTATGTCCCCATCTCAACAGGCCCACATAGGCCCTGCTGGCTCTCAATACAGCTTGGGAGATACTAATGAGAGTCACATTCCTTGACCACATCGCTAAGATTTATTACAACTGGACATCTCCAGGTTAGCCAAGAAGGTTCCTTAGGGAGCTTCTGAGTGACCTCTTTCTGATGTCTCAGACTAGAAGTTTTCCTACAGGTATATAGCAGGTTCCTCTCTCTCTCCAGGCTGCAATCTAGAGAGAAGATTAGAATACATAAATGACTAGCTATCATCTCTGTATGTCTGTCTTTTCTCAGTCTTCCAACTCCAGAAATCTATTCAGACTAGAGATCAGGCTTCATTATAATAGCCCTTATCTTCTGAAGCCCAGCCTTATTACTGAGCATTAATATAATAAACAGTCTATATGTTATGGGAGAAATTTATAATCTTACATGCTAATCCTTGCCATATAAATAAAACTAAAATCATTTATAAAAGCATTTATCTCCCTACAAAGACAGCTTCCTGTCCTTTTGTAAAATCCATTCTAAATAGCAGAAACCAAATCTTAATTTTCTTTTGGCTTACATTCTTTTATGCCATCTTGGAGGCAGCCATATTCAGAAAAAGAAAAAAGAAAAGAAAAGCACATTACATTTATCCAAAATGGTCACATCATTATACTTGTTAGGAAATCATTTGGATATTCTGGGTCAGAGAAGAGCAGCTTGCTCTCCATAGAAGAAAAGTAAAGAATAAGGAGGAAAAGGAGGCAGGTTTTGGGAATATTTCAGGGATAGAACTCACAAAGTTGGCTAAATGATGGGGGGGCTGGAGAAAATGTAAGAACCAAGAATAACATCTAAGTAACAGATGGACAGATGATGGCCCATTTTAGTAGAATGGGGAATCCTAGGTAGGAAATAAGTTTAGCGTGAAAAAAAGCAAAAGATTCTGGGTTTTGTTTCTCTGTTTTTGTGCTAGTAGTAAGGCTTGAGCTCAGAGCCTGAACACTAAGGATCCTGTTTTTAACCTAGATGGAGACATGCAAGTAGTAATATCAAGTTGATCAACTCAGAAGGTCAAAGATAGAATAAAACTGTGGGAGTCAGCAGCATACAAATGGGGTCTAAAATCAACTCAGAAGGTCAAAGATAGAATAAAACTGTGGGAGTCAGCAGCATACAAATGGGGTCTGAAAGCCCAACACATAGAAAGCTTCAGTCTAGGCAGATAATGTACCAGGGCTGACAGTTTCCACAGGCTAACCCACGTAAGGATAACACAGAAAAGTCCCAACCCAAGAGAATCTCTCTCTTTCTGTCTCTCTCTCTCTCTCTCTCTCTCTCTCTCTCTCTCTCTCTCTCTCTCTCTCTCTCTCTCTCACACACACACACACACACACACACACACAATCCCAACCACACTGTAAACCTAACTCAAGGCAAGCTCTCAGGCTTAGCAGAATATTTAAGACCCAGGCATGGACACCAGAAATCAGCTTAATTCAGCAATATCCCAAGAGAAGAGAAGAAATATACATTTTGGAACCAGGACATCACTACTCTTTGGACTTTTATTCCTGACAGAGTTACAGGTACTTATTTGGGAACAACCAAAATGATGAAAATTCTGGTAAACATAAGACTAACAATAAACAAGGCATTATTTAACAATTCGGACTTATTATCAAAGGGCCTTGTGATACAGTGACTTTTCAACCCACCTATAATGTGGGCTCTCTAGCTACTCAAAATGACCTTGTGTTTAGTTTTTGACCATATACTTATTATTGTGGGGGAGAGAGGATAGAAATAGGGAGAAAGAATTGTAATCAGCCTCTCTACCTTAATGGCAGGTGAAGGTGGGGAGTAAGGTAGAGGGGTGAGGTGAGGAAGTAAAAAGACTTACTCAAAGAAACAGCCCCACCTGCTGAAGCTGATTTCTTTTTTGGGTGAAGGACTCCTCCTTAACCCAAAAGATTTGAGTTGTTTTTCAGGATTTACTACTTCTTAACAGCTATAGCCTTCTTGCTCCCTCTAGTGGCCAATAGTATGGTTAACGTGCTTATAAAAGAACGTAAGTCAGAATTAAGACAAAAATAAAGCAAAAACTGAAAATTCCTCTATCACTTCCAACATACTATGAAATTTGAAACCCAAGTTTGGTCAGGGTTGTTTCATAAACAAAGCCAAATCTTTTCGAGACTGACCTCAAGATGCTACATGTAGCATTCACGTCTATTAATCTGTATCTCTGACCAAACCATTGCCTATTCTTCACATTCCTCTTCACATTAGTGTAAAATCATTTGAGAAGGACAATGTCTGGGATGTTTCAGTTTTTCTAAACTGGTGGCAGGATATTATTTTTGCCAGACAACTCTGTTCTCTACATACAGGTGCACAAGAAAGATAAAGTACCTCATACCTCTAATGAGTCTAGTCTGGCAGTAATCACAGAATTACAATTTGATGATCTAGATCCATCAGCTGAATTACAGAAGCAAGTTCAGGAACCAAGGACAATAAACTTTAATAAAGCCAGGGCTCATGAGGCCATTCTTCAAGCTTTCAATACAGTGGTTCCAAAGTAGCACTGAGACTAATTTTAGGATACTTCATTTCAGCCTAATGATTTTACAATAGAACAGACACTGATAACATTTGGACAGAAGGAGTAATGTCTCTTAGCTGTGGGTTCAATTTGGGTAGCTGTGTTTTATAAATACATAGCCAGAAGGCAAATTTCTCTAGCTTTCAAGATTACTGCTGCAACAATTAACTATTCTTTTAGAAGAACAAACACCAACAAAGAACATTATTTGAAGCCACAGGCAATGAACAGCTAGTATAAATTCATCCAGTGATTTCCATGTACTCTGAAAAAAACACACCATGACAAAGTCAAATGGAACAAACAATAACTATATATACATAGTTATTGTTATTCCATATATATACATATATATCAGTTACATACATATACATATACTTCTCTTTATGGTAGCCATAATACATAGAAAAGTTCTTTCCTTCCTACCTATTTCATGTGGCTATATTATTCATGTATAGCACAGATGGATAATGCTGGGCACCAGTGGCTCATGCCTATAATCCTATTGAGGAATCTGAGATCTGAAGATTGTGATCCAAAGCCACTGTGGCTTTGGAACTGTGGCTCCAGTTGGCAGAGTTCTAGCCTTGAGCAAATAACCTGAGGGACAGTGCTCAGACTCTGAGTTAAGCCCCAGGACTGGCACACAAAAAAAGATAGATAGATAGATAGATAGATAGATAGATAGATAGATAGATAGATAGATAGATAGATAGATAGATAGATAGATAGATAGATAGAGTTAATAGTGATTCCACATAATTTAATATATGATAGAAGTGACATCTCGAGACACTGGAGCTAAGATGGACTTTTTACAAAGGGAGTCAGGACAAGTGAGAGGCCACTGGAGAAAAAGAAAATTAGACACATGTGCTTCATGCCACAAAAACATTCCAAGAGGGACTGGAAAGGTGGCTCAGTGGTAGAGTGCTTGCCTTGCATTCATGAGGCCCTGGATTCGATTCCTCAGTAACACATAAATAGAAAAAGCCAGAAGTGCCGCTATGGCTCAAGTGGCAGAGTGCTAGCCTTGAGCTGAAGAGTTGAGGGACAGCGCCCAGGCCCAGAGTTCAGGCCCATGACCAACAGAAAAAAAAAAAAAAAAATTCCAAGAGGCTTAAGTGCAACTATACAACAAAAAGTGCTACAAAATAAAGGAGTAAATTGCTCTTTGGTGTCAGTGTAGATCAAAGACTTAAAGTAGAAAAGCAATAAAAGATTGATAACTTGATTATATAAGAAATAAATTATAGGGCTGGGAAGGTGGCTCAGTGGTAGAGTGCTTGCCTTGCATGCATAAGGCCCTGGGTTCGATTCCTCAGCACCACATAAGCAGAAAAGGCTGGAAGTGGTGCTGTGGCTCAAGTGGTAGAGCACTAGCCTTGAGCTGAAGAGCTGAGGGACAGTGCCCAGGCCCAGAGTTCAGGCACCATGACTGGCAAAAAAAAAAAATAAAGTATAATGCAGACAAAGAATACTCGCTTTAAATAACGGCAAAAGAGGGGCTGGGAATGTGGCTCAGAGACAGTGCCCAGGCCCTGAGATCAAGCCCCAGGACTGGCAATAGAAATAAGAAGAATAAGAATAATAGCAAAAGACAACAGAAAGAGGTAATTATTAGCATCAGATAGATCCTTAATATATAAGGTCCTTTTGATCAGCAGTTCACTAGAAAATATGTCAATGGCCTTTAATATATGAAAAACAGTATAGAAATACATAAATGAAAGCCAACAAGATAACATTTCCTGTCTATCAGATTGACACACATTAGAAAATCATCAGACAAACTCCTGTAAAGTCAGTCTATGCCATAATCTATCATAAAATAAAACATAGCCTATTTGTCTTTTTAGCAGATCTAGGGAAAACAGGAATGACAATTTCTATATATGCTATTTCTATTTAAAAAGATTAAAAATAACTTTCAAGCCATGAAATGATAATGGCATATGCACTATGTGCTGTTCAAAGGCATCAAGATCATAAAACACAAAGGAAGATCAGACATAAGCAGAGACTAAAAGCCATGTGGGGTTCTGGTTAGATCCTAGACTAGAAGGCTATTAGTGGAAAGCTTAAAATTTGAATAAACTTTGTAGGGCAGTTACAGTACAATGTCAATGCTGAATAAATGCTAATATGAGAGAAAACCAGGTTACTGGAATATGGGAACTAGGTATTCTTTTAACAGGTCCTTACTGTAAGGCTGTACATATTTCAAAATAAAATGACTCCATAGGGTAAATATTTCTATTTGTCACATTTCTGAAGGGAGAGGTCAAGTGAAATACTCTTTTGCTATTAATCAAGTTAAGCTCTGTACACACTGATATATAATTTCTGTATGAAGAATGTTGGATACTGGCCCCACAATCTCAGCAGAATAGTTTATTTATAATACCATAAAATTAAACATAGCCTATTTGTCTGTTTATCAGATCTGAGAAAAATATGAATTAAAATGTGCTATTCATGCTATTTCTATTTTCAGAGATAGAACCAAAATTCTCAAGTCATTAAGTAGGAGCTCATACTTGAGCTGGGTCCTATTAAATTCATATCAAAAAAAGCCAATTGATAAGAATATCCCCTTTTTGTTCATGGGTTAAGAACACTGGTATAAATATAGAGAATAAAAAAGAAAATAAATTAAAAAGAGAAAAGGAAGGAAGGACGGACAGGAGGGAGGGAATAAGGGAAGGAGGGAATAAGGGAGAGAGGGAATAAGGGAGGGAGGGAGAGAAAGAATATTCCCCTCCCCCTAAATATTACCAATCATCACTTGGGGGCTGGTGGTTTTCACTTGTAATCCCTAGCTACTCAGGAGGCTGAGATCTAAGGATCACTATTCAAAGTCAGCCCGAGCAGAAAAGTCCCAGAGAAAATCTTATCTCCAAGTAAACCACTCAAAAACGAAAGGGCACTGGCTTAAGTGGTAAACAGTAGCCTTGAACACAATACCCAGACCCTGAGTTCAAGCCCCACAACCAAAGATTACCAATCATCCACAAGAATAAATAACTTAATTCAATTCAGTCTCCTTGATCTCTCACTCTAGTTTAAATGGGTTCAGTTGCAAATAAACGACTTTGGGGAAAGAGTCTGTAGGGGAAAGTTAAGGGAGTCTCAAGCTAAGGAAAGAATATATAAGCTTATCCTAAGGGATAGATCAAAAACGCCTAAAGAAATAAATACCAATTGGTGGGAGTATTTTACTAAATTCACAAAATAGTCATGAAGAGAATTTTGTTCCATGACCAATTTACTAAAAATTGTAAGCTAATCCTTGAGAGCATAGTCAAGAGGGCATTTTGCCTTCACAGAGAGAGAATTCAAAGATAAATCAACTTGAGCTTTCTTTTGCCATATGGAAAACAAGATTGCCAGAGGCCTATATCAGCACTGGCCAAAGACCTCTCGTGTACAGGAGCTCTTAAAGAATAGTCAGCAACAGGGGCTGGGAAGGTGGCTCAGTGGTAGGGCGCTTGCCTTGCATGCATGAGGCCCTGGGTTTGATTCCTCAGCACCACATAAGCAAAATGAAAAAAGCCAGAAGTGGTGCTGTGGCTCAAGTGGTAGAGTGCTAGCCTTGAGCTGAAGAGCTGAGGGACAGCGCCCAGGCCCAGAGTTCAGGCCCCTTGACCAGACCCCCCCCCAAAAAAAAAAAAGAATAGTCAGCAACAAAGAGGAAATAAAATGAAAGCATTTGGATCTAAAAGAAAAAAGGAGGCATTACATAAAAGGCAAGTCCTACAGTTTCACTTTTTTCCAAAGAGAGATTCCTGTGCAAAATATCAGATAAAAAGTATTTGGTCTATTTTTTTTTTTTGGAGAGAGAAAATTCAAAACTTGATTTTTTTCAATAACAAAAATAAATCTAAGCCCATTGCTACTTGATTTTCAACAAAACAGTACCCTAACAATTTATACCACTTATAGTCACATTGTTTTTATCTTTTACACAGATTTTTGCTGCTACTTTTATCTTTCTATAATTCTTTTTCTCTTCTTGTGCTGGTAGAGTGAGATTGAGGACACTGTACATGAGTGGCAAGTGTTCCACCTCTGAGCTACCAATTTTGTTCCTTGTAAAGTTTTTTCATAACCATTTCCCTGAAGAAGCGTAAACAGGAATTATGAAGTAAGACTATGGTAAGCTATACTTGAGTAAGGCCAAGATCATCACATACAGTTACATAGTTTGTACACTGAACAAATGTATCTGGGCAAAGGCAACCCAGGGACCTAGGAGCAGTTGGCCAGAACAGTACATAAATATAAATATATCTGTAAAACTTTGCCTAATTTCAGAAGGCCCAAGCCCTATGAGACTAGTTCATAAATGGAGTTTTCATTTTATCATATTGACTAGGACTTTCTCAGAATCAGTCCTGTGTGAGGCATACAACCAATTCAAAATGTCCCTTTTTCAAAGATAAAGAAAAATTTATTTCTACCAACTTAATTATATATATATATATATTTTTTTTTTTTTTTTTCACTTAAGTATGATCTTAAGTGGCTAGGTGTCAAACATTTTCTCGGCAATTTCTCTCTGCCCCATGAAAAGAACATTCTCTATCCTTCACAATTTTAAAAGTCAACATTTTTTTCACCCTCTTGGAATTTGATAGTGGCATTATTTTAGAAAATATATTCAGAAGTAAAAGACCCACATCTACAACTTTATATTTATTTCAGAGCACTTTTAATTTTCACTACAATGAGTAGAAATTATGACTGAAATGTTGTAGAGATGCACATCCTCAGCTGCCAAGCTCCAGGGCCTTAGTAATAGGAAGGGGAGGAACAAAAGCATCCTATTTCACTTCAGGATACAGCTACCTTTGTAAACTCAATTCCGTATTTGTGAATTCCTCATCTTTGTGCTTCAGTATTAAGAGGGCCTCAGATAATACTTGAATTATCATCTACAATAAAAGGTTTTTGCTAATGTTTTAACTTTCTCAAAACACTACTAAGGTACTAAAAGATTTTGAAATCTAAACAAATGATACCTAAAGAATACTTCAATCTCAAGCATTTTAGTCACTCATGAGATAGATACCTAACAGTCCTGAATCATTTTTTAAAAATCTCTTTAAGGGGCTGGGAAGTTGGCTCAGTGGTAAAGCGCTTGCCTTGCATGCCTGAGGCCCTGGGTTCGATTCCTCAGCACCACATAAGCAAAAAGAAAAAAGCCGGAAGTGGCGCTGTGGCTCAAGTGGTAGAGCGCTAGCCTTGAGCTGAAGAATTGAGGGACAGCGCCCAGGCCCAGAGTTCAGGCCCTGCGACCGGACCCCAAAAAAAAATAAAAATAAAAATAAATAAAAATCTCTTTAAACACATGACCAGGCATTTGAGGCCTCCTTAGAGGCAAGAATAAAAAATTAAAAAAAAAAAAAACAACTTTTAATCCAGTGAAGTAGCTAAGACCAAGGGCTAACAACTGGCTCCTGGTAGAGAGAGTCTGTTAGTTTGCTGGTCTTTACATAAACAGAGGCACTGGAGAAAAACCCAAGAAACAACAATGAGAGGTTAGATGAAAACAACTTACATTCCCACAGTGATAAGAAGGGATAACAATGGCTCTTAATAAGGAATGTGCCGGCCGGGCGCCTTCACGCCTGTAATCCTAGCTACTCAGGAGGCTGAGATCTGAGGATCACAGTTCAAAGCCAGCCCAGGCAGGAAAGTCTGGGAGACTCTTATCTCCAATAAACCACTAGAAAACTGTAAGTGGTGCTATGTCAAGCAGCGCTCGCCTGAGCTGAAGAGCGCAGGGACAGCACCCACTCCGAGTTCAAGCCCCAAGGTCAACAATAAAATATAATAATAATAATAAAGAATGTGTCCATTTCACCTTGATGCTGCGAAAAGAAAAATAAATTCTTTCTTTCCTCTGTAGATTTTTATCCACAATCTGACCCTGAACAAAAACAAAAGTCTTACTATCCTAGAGTATTAAAATTTCAAGATGGGGACTTAAAGCACCTCTATGTAACTGGTAGAAATAAATGCAAAACCTAGAAGAACAACTCTGAAAGCCCAGCCTCCAAGAATGTATACATAAGTAAATAAGAACCTCAGCTCCAAAGCCCTCCTACCCAAGAGGAAACCACTGTGACTGACACTCAGTAGAACACAAACCACCATAACAGACTCATAATAACCAAATGCAGAAAAGCACAATATATAAGGGATTGTATAGAATGTGTTTATATATGAACAGGCAGATTTCCTAAAAATGTAAAATGTATACATGAATTTGGAAACCCAATGAAGAGATTAAACAAAGCACTGCATATAATTGAGAATTTAAAAATGTGAAGATAGGTCTGATTATTCAAAATGAAGCAAAGAGTAATAAGGAACAACATAAAAGGGATTTAATTAGAAATTGAGGACAGAAGGAGAATTTTTATCATAAAGAGTATCAGAAGACTCCAATAAATATAAGGAAGAAATAATATGCCAAGATATGATTAAAAACTTTCCAAAATTGGTAAAAGACAAAACTCCATCAGAATAAAGTATCTTCAAGAATCCTAAGAAGCACTGACAAAGAGATTTACACCTAAACACCAAAGAGCAACGGAGAGCAGATTCTAAAGGTATTCACAGGGGAAAATAGACTACCTCAAAAGCTTATTAGTGGATTCCACACTTTGCAAGACCTGCTCTAGGAAGAAATAAGATGAACCCCAAAAGGTCCTTGTTACAAAAAACAAAAGTGAGCAAAATAAATGAAAATGTAAGCTAATATTGACTAGAGAAGGTAACAAAAATAATAGCAATACCTAAACAGTGGGGTTAAAATATGGCTAGCTAAAATAAAAACAATACTCTATCATTTGAAAGATGGATAAAAATCATGATTAACTTTATAATGTGTTAGGTTAAACATGCCTGTAAGAACTTTGAAGAGAACCATAAAATAATTAAAATAGCATCGTTTTCAATAGAGGAGAAAAATAGAGCATATATATAGAAAAGAAAATTCTTTACCAATCAAAATGAAAAGGAAAATGCATATATAAAAATCAGGATACCTGAAAACACAAAATATAATAATAGAAATTCCAAATTTATTAGTAACCACAATAAATGTGAAAGGATTAATGTCTTCTGTAAAAGAAAACACTTGTCATCCTAAGACCTGTACTAGCTTTGTAAATTGTCACTGGGACCTAGATACAAGTCACTCATTTACCTATCACCATGGCTGTTTTTATGTTATAACATGGAGTTGAGATCTTCAGCATCTCATTCTGGACTTTCTTAATGATCACAAATATTTTGCCTATTTGTACATTGAAGATCTTAACAAGCTTTGAATGTTGTGATTCAACTTCCAAGAGTCACTAGAAACCAATGGTTTATAACCATCTTTTTACTTTCAGCAAAACCATCTTAACTTGTAAGGGCAATAGCTATAGCAACTAAGCTAGATCTGCAGACCTGGTTTTAAGGTCACCTTTAAAGTTAGTGGTGTTTAATATTGTAGAATCTTGATTGTTGGAATATTGTTGGAATGAGAAGTCCTCACAAGTAGGCTCACCTCCTAGGAAGTCCCATACAGTGTTGTCATACATTAGATGCAGCTGCTCTTCTTCCATTACCTGGAAAAAGAGAGAAGCTGGTGACTTTGACTAATATTCAGATATGATCTATACTACAAATTGATTAGAAAAAAACAAAATTAAACTTGTTTATT
This sequence comes from Dipodomys spectabilis, assembly GCF_019054845.1. NCBI lineage: Eukaryota > Metazoa > Chordata > Mammalia > Rodentia > Heteromyidae > Dipodomys > Dipodomys spectabilis. The sequence goes on along the minus strand of NW_024870719.1, from coordinate 15,758,875 downwards.
GGGTCAAATGTCAGAATGGATACATTATATCAGATCACACTTCACTTTCAGAATAGGACAGAAGGCAAAATTTGCCTAGATAGCTGAAGCTGTTACACTCACCAGAGCTTACTGGTTAGTTTCCAAAAATTGGAGTTACATATACAGTCATAGCAGATATCCTTGGGATCTTTATCTCAGCAAGAAATCAACCAAAATCAGTTACCAGATTAAAGAACATATATATGCCCTAATATTTCCTAAGGGAGTGGTTATTATAAAGGTCACAATGGATCCTGAAAAGGATATATAAATAGTCATCAAGGGGCTGGGAAGGTGGCTCAGTGGTAGTGTGCTTGCCTCGTGTGCATGAGGCCCTTGATTCGATTGTTCAGTACCACATAAGCAGAAAAAGCTGAAATGGTGCTATCACTCAAGTGGTAGAGCACTAACCTTAGCTGAAGAGCTGAAGGACAACACCTAGACCTAGAGGTCAAGCCCCACAACCAACCAAAAAAAAAAATTCTCATCAAAATGTCCTAGCTGATTGCTGTGTAAGACAACATCCTGCTAAGATTCTAACACCCATAAAATCCTGAGATATACAAAAGGCTATTGTACAATGTCAGCAATTAGATCTGGATTCAGAAAAGACATTTGGAAGAAGTCTGGATACATATTGTATGAGGATAACCTGAGACTCAGCATGAATGGACCACTATGGAAGTTTTACATGAAATTATCACAATAAGGAAAAATTAGCATTGTACTTAATGAACATTTGTGGAAAAACTTTACTGAAATTGCTAGTGGTGCCATCAATGCACATACCATGTCAATTGCATGCCCTTGGCTAAGTTCTAAAGACTGAACGTGGACAAAAGCCCAAAATTCAGGTTTTCTTTGTACATTTTCAAATAGGTTCTATATTAAGTATACCCTGCAATGAGGTTTTGGTATGTCTTGGTTATTTTTATTATTATTATTCTCAGCATAGATTGAAGCCTTTTCCTTGCCAGGAAGCTACAATTCCATGGTAGAAAAAAATTTACCTGATATTACATCTGCATTCTGGGGAATTACAACCTCATTTTCTAGTAACAGAGGCACCAATTTTATCTGGTGCTTTTGCGACACCCTTGCCTTTTATTAAATCGACAACCCCACCCTAAAACTCAGCAAATCTCTCAGAGATTCTCAATATCTTTGGTCAAAGATATTCCCTTTGGGCTTAATGACTCCCCTCGGATATACAGCAACACTTAACAAGGTCATAAAGGATAACAAAATTAGTGCCAGCATTAGAAGTAAAGTAGTAGAACTGCCATGTGACAGATCTCTAAAGCCAATAGTCCTTATAGACCAAAGACTTGAATTCTGTTTAACAATGTGAACAGGTCATATTTAACACATATTTGATGGATAACACAGCTTAGCTGCCTATGCATGCCATAATTTCTCTAAAACTCATATCCAAGGGTAGGAATAAAACATTTTATACAGTTTGTATATCCTCAAATTAAAAATGAGCTTGAAAGTTGAGACCATTTAATATCCTAAACTCATTTATAAACACTGAACTGAAAAATACTTACAAGTAATATAGTACTATAACTTATAATTTATGTTCCCCAGCAATAAGATATCAAAGCATGAACATATCAATAAGAGAAGTTTTAAAATCACAACAAAAAACTCTAGGCCAGTTTGCAAAAACCATACTTCAAAAATTATTCAGGGCACCGGTGGCTCACACATGTAATCCTAGCTATTCAGAAGGCTGAGATCTGAGGATCACAGTTCAAAGCCAGCCCAGGCAAGAACGTCCATGAGACTCTTATCTCCAATTAACCACCAGAAAACTGGAAGTGGCACTGTGGCTCAAGTGGTAGAGCTCTCACCTTGAGCTGAAGAGCTCAGGGACAGTGCCCAGGCCCAGAGTTCAAGCCCCACAACTAAAACAACAACAACAACAACAACAACTTATTTAAGTTATAGCTGGATACCTGTAGCTCACACTTGTAATTCTAGCTACTCAGGAAGCTAAGATCTGAGGATCATGGTTCAAAGCCAGCCTGGGCAGGAAAGTCCTTATGAGACTTATCTCCAATTAACCACTCAAAAACCAGAAGTGGCACTGTGGCTCAAAGTGATGAGCACTAGCCTTGAGCAAAAAGAGCTCAGGGACAGTGCCTAGGCCTTGAGTTCAAGCCCCAAGACCAAATAAATAAATAAATAAATCATGTATTCAGTATACATTATGTAAAAAAATGAACTATGCAATTTGTGAGCAGGGACAGAAGAGGGAAAGGGAAGAAAAGGGAAGGAAGGGTGACTTTGTCCAAAAGAGAAATGTATACATTCTAAATTGTGAAATGGTAACCCCTCTGTATAACACCTTAAGAATAAGAAATAAAATTAGATTTTTAAAAAATCTGTTTATGCCAGGTGCCGGTGGCTCACGCCTGTAATCCTAGCTACTCAGGAGGTTGAGGTCTGAAGATCAGGGTTCAAAGCCAGCCAGGGCAGGAAAGTCTGTGAGACTCTTATCTCCAATAAACCACTAGAAAACTGAGACTCTTACCTCCAATAAGCCACTAGAAAACCAGAAGTGGCCCTGTGGCTCAAGCAGTAGAGTGCTAGCCTTGAGCTGAAGAGCTGAGGGACAGAGCCCAGGCCCAGGTTCAAGCCCTACTACCAACAACAACAACAACAACAAAAATCTGTTTAACTAAACTTTCAAATCTAAATATATAAAAGGACTTTAAAAGTTGAACAAGATTTCTGTGGCTCAAAGTCTGATTTTACACAGAACATCTACATCTAAACCCAACACACTATACATATTGAGTTTCTGGTACTTTAGCTCTAGAACATTTTTAAAATAATGTAATAAATTACAAGCAATAAATAATAGTTCCCCTAAACTGTACTCATTTAACCTTTTATTATCCAGAGTTTGGAGCATGTCTAATTTGGCCTGCTAGTTTCAACCACATATTTAAACTTTTTCTCCTTGAGATGTCACTAGAAGTAAACCGTGGTTTGAAGATAATATTTAGACCATCAAACAGACATGGGTAAACTAAATTGATGCCATTGCTCACAATGCTCACACTTTAGTTTCAAGTAACAGGAAAGCCTTGCTCAAAATGGTTGCAGTAAGGGAAATTACCTCAAATAAGATGCTCACAGGTCAGGTCCTGACACTCTCTTGGCTCTGCTCTCCTGCATACTGGCTTCAACCCCATTCTGTGGGATAATCACAAAATTTCATCACATTCAGTAGAGAATTGCCCATTCTTTGAGCTCCTTTTAAATTAGTCTCCAACATGTCCTTGGTGAAATTACACAGGAAGTTCATTGACCATACCATTGAATCGGGCTACCACAAATATTAATACTTAACCTCAGTAGGCAAGGATGAAGTCACTGTAGGTGCAGAGAGAGGGAGACTTAAAATTTGGCTTCTACTGTGAAGGAGTATAAGGCCACAAATGTTTACTATGGAAGGACGAGATTATCCCTTCTCTTTTTCCTTCACTATCATAGTCAACTGAGGACAGGAGTTATGGCCATGTAACTCATTTTTACAAACATGCGAATCAATGTACAAAAGTCTGTGCCACACTACTCTTGTGAGATATCAACTCTCAAGGAATCAGTGTGTTGAAAGTAACCACCGGGAGATGGTTCGTGCGTGTAATTCTAGCTACTTTCAGAGGCTGAGGTATGAGAATCCTGGTTTGATGCCAACCTAAGCAAATCCAAGAGACTCTTACCCCCAATTAACCTGGAAAAAAAAAGTCAGAAGTGGGGGTTTGGCTCAAGTGATAGTGTCAGCCTTGAGCAAAAAAGCTAAGCAAAAAATGCAAAGCCTTGAGTTTAGGCCCCAGTATTGTTCCCACACACACGAAAAAAACAACAACTCAGAAATCATTTTACAAATAAGGATCACAGATGACACTGTTGCTTCTTGGCACACCAATAGACACACAAAAAACTGTTACACAGGAAGTGGTGCTGTAGCTCAAGCGGTAGAGCGCTCGCCTTGAGCTGAAGAGCTGAGGGACAGCGCCCAAGCCCAGAGTTCAAGCCCCACGACCGACAAAAAAAAAAAAAAATGTACTCATTAACTTGCACATATAATTGTAACCCCTCTGTACATTGTTTGCAAAAAAAAAATAATAAATGAACAAATAAATAAATAAATTTAAAAACAAGAAAAGATTAAAAAAAAAAAACTGTTACACAATAGGATTTTTAACCACTACAGAAGATAGAAAGCTGAACTGCAATATTATGTAAAGTGGCTAAAAGTAACACCACACACTATAGTTTGTGGGAAGGGAACTAGACATGTAAAGACTTTAAAAGAATTTTGAGCTAAGTCTTAAAATGAAAATAAACTTTCATGAAACAGCTGATTATATTTGTGTTTGGGGGAATACAAGGTGGGGCAGGTGATTTACTTCTACCAAAACAGATATACATTGTTCTGGGGAAGCTGCAGACATCAGTTTAAATTTCTTTTTTTTTCTTTTTCTTTGCCGGGCCTGGGGCTTGACTTCAGGTCTGGGAACTGTCCTTGAGCTTCTTTGGATCAAGGCTAGCCCTCTACCACTTAGGCAACAGCACCACTTTTCTAACTTTTTCTGAGTAGCTTATTGAAGATAAGATTCTCCTGGATTTTCCTGCCTGGTCTGGCTTCCAGTTGCAATCCTCAGATGTCAGCCTCCTGAGTAGCCAGGATTACAGGTGTAAGCCACTGGCACCAGGCTTTAGTTTGTTTTTTAACATAGGTAACAAGAAGTAAATGTAATCTTCCTAAGTGTATATTCCAACTACTACTAGTAACCTACCAGCTGTGTTACTGACACTATTAAAAATATTCAGACTGTTTAGGTTATACTCAAATAGAAGTATATTTTCACAAATTTGACATGACTCAATTATATTGTTTTAGATAAATCTCTAACATTATTCAATCTTAATTTTTCAAGATAGAAAGCTGAATTGTGATATCACTAAGTAACACTACAAACAGGTGATTGAGCAAAAACGAGATACAAGTTTAATTCATTATTGGTGATAATACTGGCATGATCATCATTTGTAGTAAATACATAAAAACTATTTTTTTTAAAGAAACATCAAAGTTGGAGCCCTATCACTTAGTGGTAGAGCGCTTGTTCAGTATGGATGAGGCTGAGTTTGATTCCTAGCACCACCAGAAGTTTCAAATACAAAAGCAGCCACTTACACAATAACCTATCTTTTTTTTTTTTTTTGGTCGGTCATGGGGCTTGAACTCTGGGCTTGGGCGCTATCCCTGCACTCTTCAATTCAAGGCAAGTGCTCTACTCCTTGAGCCACAGCACTACTTCCGGTTTTCTAGTGGTTTATTGGAGATAAGTCTCACAGACTTTTCTGCTCGGCCTGGCTTTGAACCGTGATCTTCAGATCTCAGCCTCCTCAGTAGCTAGGATTACAGGTGTGAGCCACCAGCACCCTGCTAATAACCTATCTCTTATCTGCAAGTATGTCCAACTTTTTGTAAAAATCTCCCTTTAAATAGTCACCATCACTCACCAAATACCAAATATTCTTAAAAACAAGACCCAAATCAAAAGAAATTTATTGCAAAAACTATCTTATAAACCATAGCATTGAATAAGGGTGTCCTACTAAACAGTACATTGAATTAAAATTGTTCAAAAATGTTTACTGTATCAAAATGTGTAATTATACCTTCTAAGCTTTTGAAAGCATCATTTACCTTAACTGCTTTCTTTATGCAGTAACATCAAAGGTGCAAAATATTGATTACATTAGTTCTGAATAGATATAACCATTTCCATTCAGGAGAGTATTTGTTGCCTTCCTGATAGGAATAATATTTTTGTAAGGCCAAAATAGATGAGTGAATTTTCTGTACTCATACTGGAAAAAAGGACATAATTTGGAGGCAGAATTGAATTTTTCAGTATAGCTCTTAAAATTGTTCTGAAAGATATTCACAGTTCTAAGGACTAAATGAACCAATACGGAAAAACAACAAAACTCTAACAGTAACTCTTAGTACATAGGAACTATGATTTTTCTAGTCTGTGAAAAATTAATGCATAGAACTCATCCCAAAATCATTTATAAATAATCCTAGTTTTTCTAAGCCTTTTGTCTCAAGATAAAAGAAAGCATTTGTCTATAATGAACTGAAGATACTGTTTATGGAAATTTCAAGACTGTACCTGCTCAGTACATTTTTTGTAGTATATTCTAATCAAAAACCTGACAATAACAAATTTACTAAAATAAAATGTTGGACTAATGAGCATTGTTTTTCCATAATCATGTCACATGTCAGAAAACTTGTGTATGTGTGCCAGGGCCCAAACACTGTCCCTGAGCTTTTCTACCACTTAAGCCATAGCTCCACTTCTGGCTTTTTGAGTAATTTATTGGAGGTAAGATTTTCTAAGACTTTCCTGCCTGGATTGCCTTCAACACAATCCTCAGATATGTCCCCAGAGTAGCTAGAATAGCAAACATACTTTAAAATACACTATCTGAAGTTATACTTGTCTTCATTATCAGAGAAGAGCTTTCTAAGGCATCAGATTATACATCCAAACTTACCAATGACAGAATATTTAATATTCTAAAGAAAAGGTATTAAAGAAAACTTGTACATTATGTACTGAAAAATCTAATGAATTTATTGGGAGAAGAACATTACAAAAATCACCTATTACACAATGAATAACTTATTCTGAATGTACTGTATGGTTTCCTCCTTCTTTGAGGCTAGTATAGTTCTCCATTACATCTTTCCCTGGCTGTAAGGTAAAAACTGTTACCCAGTTTGCTGAATTCCTCTTGTGAAATACAACAGAAGTCAATAACAATAAAATAGCAAATTTGTCTTTCAAAAACAAGAATGCCAATTTTAAAACAGTAAGTATATATTGAATATATCAATTAAGGACTTTGTGTATGCAGACACACTGAAAACACAGATGCTTGTTTCCTGAGCAGAATGAAAACTTCATTTTATATCAAAGTAAGCTTTAAACTTCCAAAAACACAGATTTTCCACATCAAATAAAAATTAGGAATGTATATCTACACATTAAACAAAAAGTTAAGAAAAAAATGAAAAGACTCAATGTTATGTAAAATCCGAAATGGAGAGCCAAAATTTTATATCAATAAATAGCTCAATTTGATGGTTCATTCAGTAAACTTCAACTTGAAACTTGAAAAGTACTGCTTACCAACAACAAATATTAAGTGCTACTCTTCACATCATCCAATTTTTTAAATGTAACCATGAAAAATACCACACACACCCACACACACCCACACACACACACACACACACACACACACACACACACACACACACAGAATGAGGGCAATCAATCTTCATAGGTTCAAAAGAGCATGATGGACTTTAAAACAACCATCTATTAAATCAGTAGCATGTAATATCATGTGTAGAAAACTGTAATTAAAACAAGGTAGTCTTTATTAGTTCCATTATCTAAAACCAAGAAGAAATTTTGAACTATACTTCTAAAAGATCAGTTATCAAACACACAGTTCTTGAGACAATGGGCAGAATTCCCATTTATGGGAAATGTTCTTTTTTTCACACAGTGAAACTGAGAAAAATTGGATCAAATGAGAAATCTTTTTCTCTAAAGTAATTTTAAATGTCCCAATAATGCAAGTCTTCAGAAATATAATTTTCCATCTCATATTTGAAACAATTAATAAATATACACAAATCTTATTGCTTGGCACCAGATTTTCCAAAACTAAATGTTTAATCCACTGTTATGTAATATTCTTAAATCATATTCAAATTTTTATATCCACTTTATTTTCTGAATGAAAACTGTTCAATCTAGACTGAGCCCCGCAATATACAAGCAAGTCACAGTTTTCAAAACAAATGATCAATCTTTCATCAAAATCCTATGAAGTGTTACATATAAAGATGAACTAGGATTTATCTGTGGCCAAAGAAGAACCCACAGAACGTTGTCTTATGGCATTCTGTGCAAAGTTTTTGTTTGTTTCTTCTTTATTTTCCATTTCTTCTTCTGAAACATCTTCTTCATCAGCCTCTTGTTCCTCCACTACTTTTTTCAAAGGTTGAGAAAATTCTGGTAATGGTTTTCCTTAAAAAAAAAAACAAAAACCACAAATGTGTTTTTGTTGATATATTAGATTTGTTTCCTAATAAAATCAAGACATAATGATTCATATGCCCAGTAACTCTTTGAACATCCATTTGGATTTTAAAAAGGAATAAATCATTAAAGAAAAAAAAGTGGATATTATGTTTCAAACTAGATAAGATACATTTTATAAAAAGAAAAAATTAGTTGAAGATCCATTTTACAAATTTTTACACATCTATTTACTAAGAATTTACTTAAGAATCTATTTACTAAGAATTAATGAATTATCATTAATGCTGTGAATGAAAAGCATTCTGGACTAAACAGATTTCATATTAATTTGCAATTAATCTTTTAGCCTGTAAGTATACTAACACTTCAACACTGGACTGTTTGGGTTCCTAGGAAAACAACCATAAATGTAGTTACTTACATTCTTGTCTATAAGTTTCCTAGTCTCATAAGTGTGCTTTTCTTTCCTCATCCTAATCTATATAATTTTATTAGGGTATTAATTATAAACAATGAATGTATAAACATTAGGCAAACACACATGTAAACCCTATGCTCTTTGCTGGGCCAGTTTCTAGTTAACCTAAATTTGGATCATGCTATGTTATTAAGAAACAGGAGATGGAACTGGACCAAAAAGCTTTATTGCAGTCAATGATCCCAGAATGCTGTAAATCCCAGAAACCCAAGAGTCAGGGTGTGTGGGAGGAATTAATAAGAACAAACTATAGAAAGCACTCCCAGTCTTTGATAACCTATTTTGTGGTGTGTCTGGTATGTTGGGTTCATAGAACTTGGCCTGAACTGTATTTCATGTGAATACTCTGGTTTACAACAGTAATTTCCCATCAGGAGTGGTTTTATCCCCCAAGCAACACTTAGCAATATCTGAAGACATCTTTAGCAGTCACATATGAGCAGAATGATACTGCTGGCAACTAGTGGAACACTCAACAATGTAAAACACGAGCCGGGCGCCAGTGGCTCACACCTGTAATCCTAGCTACTCAGGAGGCTGAGATCTGAGGATAGTGGTTCAAAGCCAGCGCTGGCAGGAAAGACTGAGACTCCTATCTCCAATAAACCACCAGAAAACCAGAAGTGGCACTGTAGCTCAAGCAGTAGAGCGCTTGCCTTGAGCTGAAGAGCTGAGGGACAGCGCCCAGGCCCAGAGTTCAAGCCCCATGACTGACCAAAAAAAAAAAAAAAAGTAAAAGAACAGTCTATCACAAGTAAAATTAAGGAGCAAAAAGGGGCAATTGTGTCAAGGTTGAGAAACTGATTTACAGTAACTGTTTAAGGAAGTAAGCCTTTAGACAAATAACAAATGCTTCTAATTATATTACACTCATTTTGTAGCACGGTCAATCCTAATGAAGTACAGGAATTGCTTTTCCCAATATCCTAGCCAAAAAAAAATAATAACTGACGTAATGAATAGTATTCAAATGTGACCATTTTACTACTGAATTCCTTCAAAAGCAGAATGCATTCAATTTTTTAAAATTTTAACTCAGTTATTTTAAGATGAATCCTTGAATAACAGGAAATTTTCAAGTAATGGTATCAATGTTATTATCTACAAGCTATTTATATTAAAAGTTATTCACACTGTACAAATAAAGGAACAATGTTCCAAAAACCACTGGGTACCATTCTCACGTGAAATATCTATTTCCTCCCCCTTCCTTTATGCCATAGCTGAGAGATGGTAAAAAACACTTGCTTAAGTGTGTGGCTATCTTTAAACAACTTAATGAGACTTATAAATTTAAAAAAAAAATTAGGGTTGTGAATATAGCTCAGGCCTAGCATATACAAAGCCCACATTTAATCCCCTGCACAATAAAGGAAAAGAAAATTAAATATACTTACTTGAAGAGTATGGCTGTGGTTTGCGCCTTTTTGAAGGACAAAGGCAATCTGCTACAAATATCATACACTGCAAAAATAAACAGAAATGTAAATGTACAACATATGGATACAGCCAATCACCAGTGGCTCAAGCCTATAATCCTTAATACTAAAGAAGATGAAATCTGAGAACTGAAGTTTGAAGGCAGTCCAGGCAGGAAAGTCCATGAAACTTGTATTTCCAATTAACCACTAAAATGCCAGATGTGGAGCTGTGACTTAAGTGGTGGTAGAACACTAGCCTTGAGCACAACACCAAGGCCCTGAACAAGATCAAAAATATATGGATACAATCTACCTATATTATTACATTGGATTTTTCTTCCTAGTACTCTAAAATTAAGTACTTACAAGTCCTAATAATAGTCCTGAAAGGAGAGTCACTAAAGCAAAAACTGTGTATGAGCCCCAAACTGGTAATCCAAGGTCTTCAATAAAATAGTTGTGGCAAGTCTGAAATCAAAAGAAAATAGAAACTCAAAATATGTTCATTAAAATAAAGTTAACAGTGTTAAAATGCTTAAGAGATGAAATAGTTAAATCCATACCCTGATGTACATAGACAGCCGGAAAAGTGCTGACATACTACTCATCCTAAAATAAAAAGAGATTGAAAAGCTAAGTAAGATACATAATTTTCCAATGTCTATATCTATATATTCTATTTCCTGCTCTATAATTTTCCCAACATGACAGATTTTGTTGCTAGTTTTAATCAAGACTATGATATAATACTAAATGCATGCCTCTAATAAGGCTTGCTCATGAAAACTAAGTTCTTGAATTGCTTCCACCATCTGGTCTCATAAATAAAACATATGATGGTTTCTTTTCCTTTCCCCCTATTGCTTTGGCATTCTTTTTAACTTTCATCTGATGACTTTGCAATAACTGAGAAACAAACTACAAGCTCTATGAAATCAGTTAGTAATAGCAATATTACTTATTCACCCTTGAAATCCCCCAAAAACTGAGCAAAGAAGGGAGCTTAATGGAACAAGTTGTTGACCTTCCCAATTAAGAATTACCTCCTGATGGGGCTGGGAAGGCCACTCAGTGGTAGAGTGCTTGCATGCATGAGGCCCTGGGTTCTATTCCTCAGCACTACATAAACAGAAAAAGCTGGAAGTGATGCTGTAGCTCAAGTGGTAGAGTGCTGCATGAAGTTGAAGAGCTGAGGGACAGCGCCCAGGCCCAGAGTTCAAGCCCCACAATGGACAAAAAAAAAAAAACCACTGGGGTGCCAGTGGCTCACATCTGTAGCCGAACTACTTAAGAGGTAGAACTGTGGCTCAAGTTGAAGAGCGCTAGCCTTGCAAAAAAATGCTGAGAAGATGAGTGCCAGTGGCTCATGCCTGTAATCCTAACTACTCAGGAGGGTGAGATCTGAGGATAGAGGTTCAAATCCAGCCCAAGCAGGAAAGTCCTAAAGACTCTTATCTCCAATTAATTACCAAAAAGCTAGAAGTGGAGCTGTGGCTCAAGTGGTAGGTAGGGTCCTGGCCTTGAACAGAAAAAGTTCAGGAACAGCACTCAGCCCTAGGACTAGCACCAAAAAAAAAAAAAAAAAGGAAATTACCTTTTGAGCTAAGGTAGAGCACTTATCTAATATATTTAGTATATTGAAAGCCTTAGGTTTGGTCTTTAGCATCCCCTCTCTTTTTTCTATTGGGTTGGGCATTGATGGCTCACACCTATAATCCTGGCTACTCCAGAGGCTGAAGCCTGAGAATAAGGAATTAAAGCCAGAGCCAGGGCAGACAAATCATTAAGACTCTTATAGCCAATGAACCAGCCAAAAAACTGGAATGCCAGCTGTGACCAAAAAAAAAAAAAAGTGTTAGAGTTCCAGCTGTGACAAAAAAGAGAGGCAAGGGCCTGAACTCAATTCCTAATACTGGCAAAAAAAAAAAAAATTTTTTTTGGGGGGGGGGGGGGGGGTTCAGGTCGTGGGGCCTGAACTCTGGGCCTGGGCGCTGTCCCTCAGCTCTTCAGCTCAAAGCAAGCGCTCTCCCACTTGAGCCACAGTGCCACTTCCGGCTTTTTTTTTTGCTTATGTGGTGCTGAGGAATTGAACCCAGGGCCTCAGGCATGCAAGGCAAGTGCTCTACCACTGAGCCACCTTCCCAGCCCATCACAAAACAAATGTTAAAGTAAATTGTAATTTTCAATAGTATTAGTTTATTATCTTTCAGTGATACACAAATGATTGTAGGAAATAAATGCTAAGTCACTACATAAGTAAAAGTAAGTTTTTTTAAATGCTCATGTAAACTATACCTGCACTTGGTTGTGAAAAGATTAATTTTCACTTATATAGTGAATAAGTTTTGGAGTTTCTAACCATTTCTCCTCTACCAAGTACAAGTAGTATTACCAGTAGGTTTTTCTATGTAAGAGCCAATTGCCAATCACAGTGGGTGACTCTGCTGAGCTGACACTGGAGTGCTCCTTATTTAGTCTACCTATTATGAAAGGATTAAGCTTCTGCTCTGAGGAAATGTTAAGAGTCACTTATTATATTTTAAAGAACAAAAATATGTTGTTTTTTAAGTCCAACACAGAAAAGTACTTTAATCATGATTCTTCTGTTGTTTAAGTCAAGTGAGAATAGTAATAAGAAACTAAAATGTGGACCAGTGTGTAACCTCAGTGTGAATGTACTAATTAAACTATGTAAGGAATATGAAGTTCTGTATTTGGACATGGGAGGCTTAGTGGGTGAGTTTTGACAGCACAGGCTTTGTCAGTCACAAATAGACAAGATACTTATATTTTTACTTTAAAATACCACATAGGGATAATTTTTCCCACACTCCTAGAATCCAAAACTTTTTTTGTTTTTACTTTATATTTATATGCTCTCCATCTTTCAAGGGCCAAGTATAGTGAGGAGTAGGAATAATTAAGTTATACCAGGATGAGACCTCAGCAAAATTCAACAGTCCCATAACTCTCAACCAGGTAGGTCTTATATGCCAGCTGAGTAGCAGGAAACATGCTGGCCATTCCCAATCCTAACCTATCTGTAGGCTTAGTGTTCAATCATGCCATTAGTCACTGTTCAGACAAACTATTAATACAAGTAATCAAACAGGTGGAATAACTAACCAAACATAATTCAATCATTCTACTTAAGAACTGAAGTCTAAAGATAGTATGGATAGGGAAAATTTTAGACTCAATAAAAGTATTACCCACTACTTTGTTCAGTGTCTAGAAAATTAAGTTCATAATGTCCCTAATCCCTTAAAAGGCATTTTATAGACTGCTGCATCCTATAAAAGTATAAAAGCCTTAGTATTAAAGAGACCCAGAAACAACTTAGAACCCATACTTTATTAACAGGAGATATGATTACCTGTTTTAATTAATTCTGAAGTAAATTTAAAAAAAAAAATACATCATACTTACAGAACAGAACCTGGACCAAACCATGAAGAAACAGGTTCAATATTCTTCCACTCCTTCTCACTTATAAAGTTTATGAAGTCCTTCTTAGTTCTTGGACCCTGATAGCGCCTAAATTCACCATCTTTACAACTATAGAAGATCAGAATGAAATGTTAACATGTTTGTTATTTCTTCACCTCATTTTAAAGTCCAAGAATATGTTATGTACTGCTACCATCTTGACCCAAAGTATAAACAATCAAAAGCCTGATTGTACTGCTATCCCTTCAATAATTAAACCGATATAGTAAATCTCTCAAACCTTATGTGTAATAGCATACTAATGGTATTACTATTTGAAAAGCTAAATAGTTCCTGACAATTATGAACCACTTTTAAGCTGAAAGTTAAGCTTTTAAAGTACTTTTCTGGTACTTACAGTTATAATCCCATCATCTCAGCTATCCTACTTTAAACTGCCAGCCACCTGGTACCATGCTTCCCTCCCACAGATTTCAGTCTATCTAGTCAATCAACTCTGCATTCTTTCCTCCATCCATTGCCTCCTTTCCTTTTTCAGTGTATGAGTTCTGTCACAATTACAAATGCTTGTTAGCTCCTACATCTGCAAGTGTACAGAGTCAACACCTCCCTACTATGTATAGCTGAGTAGGGGATCCTGTATCCATCTAGAAAAACACAAGGAAACCTCTATTCAAAACCAAACATTTAGCCAGGCTGGTGGCTCACACCTATTGTCCTAGCTACTGTGGAGGCTAAGATCTGAGGATCACAGTTGGAAGCCAGCCTGGGCAGGAAAGTCCGTAATAAGACTCTTATCTCCAATTAATCACAGAAAAAGTCAGAAGTGGTGTGCACTGTGGCTCAAGTGGTAGAACACTAGCCTTGAGCAAAAAGAGTCCAAGAACAGTGCCCAGGCCCAGAGTTCAAGCCTAGGACTGGCCAAAAAAAAAAAAAAAAATTGAGGAGTGACAGTTGAGCTGTTCACTGATGGATGACTAAGATTTCAAATGGGAGAATTTTAAGAAAAAAGGCAAGATTAAAAAAAAGACTTGAGCTGGGTGCAGATGGCTTATGCCTATACTCCTAGCTACTCAGGAGGCTGGGATCTGAGGATCACAGTTCAAAGCCAGCCCGGGCAGGAAAGTCTGTAAGACTCTTATCTCCAATAAACCACCAGAAAACCAGAAATGGTGCTGTGGCTCAAGTGGCAGAGTGCTAGCCTAGAACTAAAGAGCTGAGAGACAGTGCCCAGGCCCAGAGTTCAAGCCCCACAACTGACAAAAAAAAAAAGACTTGAAAATAGAAAGGGCAAGAAGCTACAGACAAGTTCAGAGGCATTAAGCAATGAAATAGGAAGACTGAATCTAACCACAAAAGGGATATATAGGGAAAAGGACTGAGTGAAAGGGAGAAGAACCTTAAGTAAACAAAAGACAGAAATTTAAAAACTTAGAACCAGAAGATGAATTTAAAAAGTGGAAAAGGGCTGGAAGTAGGGCAAGTATGTGTGTGGCAGTCTCAAGATCCTGAGTTTATTAATCCAAAACACTACTTAAAAACAAACAAACAAACAAAAATCCAGGTACCAGTGGCTCACACTGCAATCCTAGCTACTCAGGAGGCTGAGATCTGAGGAGCACAATTTGAAGCCAGCCTAGGCAAGAAAGTCCATGACTCTTATCTCTACTTAACCACCCAAAACAAAAAACAAAAAACAAAAAAAAAAAGTGGAAGTGGAGCTGTGGCTCAAGTGACAAGAGTGCTAAAGCTCAGGGATAGTACCCAGTACCTCAAGCCTCAACACAAACACACACACACACACACACACACACACACACACACACACACACACACACACACACACACACACACACAGTACCTCAAGCTTCAACACAAACACAAACACACACATACACACACAGTACCTCAAGCTTACACACACACACACATACACACACAAACACACACACACACACACACACACACACACACACACACACACACACACACACACACACACACACACGAAACTCAGGGATAGTACCCAATACCTCAAGCCTCAACACACACACACACACACACACACACACACACTCACACACGAGTGCGTGCGTGCAAAACAATAAACACAGGAAAGCAAGATATAGATGTAACCAAAAGCTGACTTGGTCTTATAACTTTAAATGTGAAGGGCTTACTGGTATTAAGCCTACCAGCTACTTAGGTTAAGGTACAGAAGAGGAAGACAGATTTGAGAGTTCCTATCTCCAGTGTAGAAGATTAAGACCAATTAAATGAGTGTTGATGCTATCGGTATTACCATATAATCTTGTTCATTCTAACTTACACAACTGAATCTCCACTAGTCCCAAGTACAACAGCACCTTCTTAACCACTTTTTGGAAGCACCTACTGCATTTCTACTGTTTATGATGAACCTGTTCTCAGAATGGAATGCTTACCCTACACTCCTGAATTATCTACTTCTAAGACTTTACTTAAACCCCATGTTCTCCAGGAACTGCACCAGTTCAAAGTTTTTTCTCCTCTTCACTCAGTACTATAGGACTCACTACCACCCTGGGCTCACAGACTGAACTATACGTAATGGGATCACATCATTTCACATGAGTATCAACTTCCAAACCACTGCATATCTCTAACAGGGAAGGCAACTGACAAAAAAATATATATGTTTGTGAGACACACATGCTTGCCCCATCATGCAGGCTTCATATACCCTCTGACCTGGGCATTACTCACCCCTGAAAAGGTCCCAACCGGGCTGGGAAGGTGGCTCAGTGGTAAGAATGCTTGCCTTGCATGCATGAGGCCCTGGGTTCGATTCCTCAGCACCACATAAGCAGAAAAAGCTGGAAGTGGCACCGTGTCTCAAGTGGTAGAACGCTAACCTTGAGCTGAAGAGCTCAGGGATGGCACCCAGACCCAGAGTTCAGGCCCCACGACCGACAAAAAAAAAAAAAGGTACCAACCACTGAGAGCGAAACAAGCTTTCTAAGACTATTACTGAAATTACTTGAGCTCTTCAACAAGATTCAAGCCTGACTTGCTATTCTAATTGTATTGTGCTGTATCCTTTCCCATAACTGAATCTTCAAATACTTACTGATAAATACTGGGAAGTGCAGTTATGATAAATCGTCCACTCAGTCCTACAAATGAATACACAGCAGATTTTATATGGATCAATCATTGACTACTTAAAAGTTGATTTTGAATTATTAAAATGCTTACTAGAACATGAAAATAGCTAAAAGAGTTGGACCTTATAACAATGAAAATACAAACTATACACTTAAAGCAACTTTAAAAAACATACCACCACATATATATTAATTACTAAGTTTGAGCAACTAAACTATTGAAGACATCTTTAGATACATATAAGCACTTGATTAATTATATTACTGTGTGACACTGATGACAGAGGATTAATTTCTTGGAACCTCAGCAAAATGGAGATAGCTCACAAAGTTAAGGATTAAATTAAATAACTGCAAATGTTGCAAGAGGTAAGTATTTAATAAATAGTAGTTATTATTACCATTTGGGACAAGGCAGTGAGGAACCAAGGTTAACTACAACCCAGAACAAAACTGACTGGTCTGAGAAAGAAATAGCCTTAAAGGCAAAATCTACCACTTAAGCAAGAGACCACGTCAAGAGTGTAATTGACTCAACAATCCTAACATTTTTATAATTAAGACTATATAAGATCTTGCTAAAAAAAAAAGAATACAAATCAAGACAACTTTGAGATTCCACCTCACCCCAGTTAGAATGGCTAGAATCAAGAACTCTATTAACAACAGACGCTGAAGGGGATGTGGCCAAAAGGGAATCCTACTGCGTTGTTGGTGGGAGTGTAAACTTGTTCAACCACTTTGGAAAGCACTATGGCGGTTCCTCAAAAGACTACATATAGAGCTCCCCTATGAACCAGCAATCCCACTTTTGGGCATTTACCCAAACAATAACAAACAAGGCCATACTAAAGCTACCAGCACAACTATGTTTATCACAGCATTGTTTACCATAGCTAAGATATGGAACCAACACAGATGCTCCTCAGTAGATGAATGGATCAAGAAAATGTGGTGTATATATATATGCACACACACACATACATACATACAATAGAATTCTATGCCTCCAACAGAAAGAATGACACTGCTCCATTTGTTAGGAAATGGAAAGACTTGGAAAAAATTATATTAAGTGAAGTAAGCCAGGCCCAAAGAAACATAGGTCCCATGGTTTCCCTTATTTGCAATAACTAGTATATGTCTAGGACAAGCAGAAAAGGACAAAAGCTATGTACATATGACCATATAAGATGATGTTAAGTGAAATGAACCCCAAGATAGGGACACAAGAAGATTTATCTTTGTTGCTGTTGTTTTTAATGTGCTTATAATGTACCATGTGATTTTTTTGTTACTTTTGTATGTTCTTCCCCCATGGTATAACTTTTCACTGCATTTGTTTCCGGTGCCCTGATTCTTGTATATACATTTTTCTAATTTAGGTAGGGGAAGGGAAATAAGAAAATGCTGAAATAATGATACAGGTTGACCCATTTTAATAATGAGATATACAAGACACTATGTTGAAAAGGAACTTTACAACTTCGGGGGTTGGGGAGGCTGGGAGGGAAGGGATGGTAGGGGAAAAGCAAAGGAGGAGGTAACAATGCTCGATAGGAAATGTACTCATTACCTTATTCATGTAACTGTAACGCCTCTGTGTATTTTTACAATAAAAAATATATACCAAAAAAAAAAAAAAAAGATGATGCTAAGTGAAATGAACTCCAAGACATGGAAACAAGAGGTTTTTCTTTATTGTTGTTGTTTTTAATGTACTCTGTGATTTGTTTTTTCTTTTGTTTTTTTCCCAATGGTTTATCCCCTGTTGTCACTATATTTGATTTTGGTGCCCTGGTTACTGTATAATCTGAATTAGGGAAGGTGAACAACAAAATGGTGAGACAAATGACGAAGGGTAAACTAAGCCAACAGCAATAATCACAAGACAATACGTTGGAAATGAACTATGCAACTTGCGAGAGGGGGGGGGCAGAGGAAAAGTGAGAGAAAAATGAGGGTGTAACAAGTTCTACAAGAAATGTACTCACTATCTTATGGATGAAACTGTAACCATCTTGTATATCACCTAGACAATAAAGTTAACCTTTTTTTGAAAAAGAGCCTTAAACATCTTCAAATCATAGGTATTAAATCTGGAATTCATAGTCAAGATTCAGATCTCATTATAGAATGTGATGCTGACTCTACAAGGTAACTCAACCACATATGCCTTATTCTGAAAATGTGTAGACAGAAATGATGCGTTAGTCAAAGTCCACTTGAACCACAGTGTTCTAGGACTTCTCAAAAGTATCTTACAAGTTAGTCTGGAGCCAGGAACACACACACAAAAAGAAATTACATGGGCAAGAATGGGGGTAGGGTAATATTTCCACAGTCCCTTAGAGCAACACATACAAGAAAAGAGCAGTATACATTACTAAAGAATCTGCCTTTAGCAGGCAATGCACTCTGGGTGTCCATCAGCAATGTGACAGGTCAAGTGGGCTTATCTAATTGCATATTACCTTAAATAGCTACAGACTATTATGTTTACAAAACATAATGTAAGTCTATGCACTGTGGAAAATAAAGTAAATACAAAGAGAACTGGCAAGAAAGCAGAATCAACCAGATTTACAGTACCTGTTTGTTCTGTGACATCTACTTTTCCAACATTAACCTCAAGATCTTCTCCCCATTCAGCAAAACTTTCCCATTCTGGTTGAAGATTTTGACAAGCAGGACACCACGGAGCATAACTAAGAAATATAGTTATTTTAAAAAAAAGTTAAATCCTCTAATGTTCATGTAACTTAGGATAAAATATAAAGTAGTACGAGAATATTGTAAAAAATGTATGGAGAACTTTTTACTTAAATGTATTTAAAATAACGGCAGTTAATTTTATGTAGATGAAAGAAAGTTATAAGTATAGTTTAACAATCTGGATATCAAGATAATAATGCTATATAAAAAAGTAGCTTAGAGAAAATTTAAGATGCAAGGTTTTCCACATGCAAAACAGATTTTTCAGGGCTGGGAAGGTGGCTCAGTGATAGAGTGCTTGCCTTGCATGCCTGAGGCCCTAGGTTCGATTCCTCAGCACCACATAAGCAAAAAGAAAAAAAAGCCGGAAGTGGCACTGTGGCTCAAGTGGTAGTGCTAGCCTTGAGCTGAAGAGCTGAGGGACAGCACCCAGGCCCAGAATTCAGGCCCCACGACCAGACCCAAAAAAAAAAAACAACAGATCTTTCAAAACCTTTGGATTTTTCTATTAAGATACAGAAACCAAGAAACTCAAGGCTCTTTTAGAAATCACCTACTTTATTTTTTATTTTGTATGTGTGTTCTAATACTTTGAGGGCTTGAACTTAGGGCCCTGCACTCTCAGTGAGTTCTTCTGTTAATGGCTGGACCTCTATCTTTAGTCACACCTCTAGTTTTGGTTTTTGCTGGTTAATTGGAAGGTAAGAGTCTCCATGATTTGCCTACAGAACTGGTGCTAAATCACAATCCTCATATTTCAGCCTGCTGAGTAGCTAGGCTGATAAGCATTAAGCCATCAGCACTGACTGTTAGTTTTATTTTTCTACTTCCATCACAAATGCAAGGTACTCAAAAAACATAAGGTGCCATGGGCTTTGATAAATAAGAAAACACAATCTTCAACTTAAAGCTATCATACTTCTGGGAAAGAATGACAAGAGAAAGTTGACCTATGATGGAGGTCTACTCATATATAGAACAGTTAAAAATGTACAATTTTTTGTTGGTCATGGGGCTTGAACTCTGGGCCTGGCGCTGTCCCTCAGCTCTTCAGCTCAAGGCTAGCACTCTACCACTTGAGCCACAACACCACTTCTGGTTCGGTGGTGGTTAATTGGAGATAAAAGTCTCACAGACTTTCCTCCCTGTGCTAGCTTTGAGCTACGATCCTCAGATCTCAGCCTCCTGTGTAGCTAAGATTGCAGGCATGAGCCACCAGCACCTGGCAAATGTAACAATATTACTTCATATTTTATGTAACAATATTACTTTATAACCTAACCCCCAAAGGAAACTTGGGACCAGTTTCTAAGACCCTGAGTTAAAAAAATTCTATGTCCAACCATATTAGCATCCTAATTATGTCTCTGAAATTTGTTATCTTCCCAGGTCCTAATTTCTAATTTGGATTTTTCCACTTTATTTTGTATTCTCTTATAATTTGCATAGCATATATAAAAGAAGACAAGCTTGTATTTCAAGCCAAATTCCTTAACAGTAAGTTGAATAACAATGAAAACATCTCTCCAATAAAACTAATCAGAAATAGATTCTTCTGAAATAATTCATTTGTAATTTAAAAACAGATGATTAGATATCCTTTCTTTTCAAGTTGTTTCTTATGCTTTGAAAACTTCTTTAAAAGTCAGAATCTGTAGGCAAGGAAAAAGAAAAACATTCTGGATTACAATTTCAGGTTAGATGTTAATTTGGATTATCCAGTACTTTGTTTTACTCCTCTTACTACATGAATGCTGCTTTTACTCTGACCAAAAGAACTTAAAATGAATAATATTTCTCTGTATTTATATTTAAATTAAAAGTCATGAGTGCTTAACATATTGTTTATAACTACATACTTTATGGGAAAAATCTAAATATAAGTAACAACAATGACTGAAAAAATGCTGTCTCTGCCTGGCACTGATTGCTCATGACTGTAATCCTGGCCACTCAGGAGGCTGAGATCTGAGGATCACGCTTCAAAGACAGCCCAGGCAGGAAGCTCCCTGAGAACCTATCTCCAATTAACCATAAGAAAACTGGAAGTGGAAATCAGAAAACAGAAGGGGAGCTGTGGTTGAAAGTGGTAGAGTCCTAGCCTTGAGTGAAAGAGCTCAGGGACAGTGCCCAGGCCCTAAATTCAAGCCCAATGACCAAAGGGGGGAAAAATACTATCACTGATTTTTATTTCCTCTTCCCTGTCCCTTCAACAAAACATGTAAATTCATTTCAGAGTTGCAGACCATATGCATAATAAGCATTTTCTTCTATCTTACCCTCCATAAATATGTTCTAAGTGTGTGGGGGGCGGGAGTGCTTTTAATTATTCAGGAGTTCTCATTCAGTCTTGAGGGTTCTTCCTTGGGGAATGTCTACTTACGCTTGCCCAACTATACCTATAATACAAGAAAATACCTAAGCCTTGTTAAAGGGTGTGATATATCACACAATAACTACATGCTTACAGTATAAGCCTAAAGTATAGAAATATCTGAACATGGCAGTTAAGTATTTAGACATCTATTTCTCTCATCTGTAAAAAGGAGGAAATTACTACACAGGGAGAATTTGTAGGACATGTAATAAGCTTGGCAGTGTCCGGTACACAGTTAATAGCCAATACTGGTGTTTTGTTGTATTTTTTTTTACTATATCTTCTATTAGTTTCCCCTCATATCAACACTATTTTCACTACCATCACTAGCTTATTATCTAAAACAAAAGCAGATTATTTCCTATCACAGCAGAAATGCTTTTTTTTTTCTTTTTGGAACAATAAATGATGACCTGGTGCTCTTAAAAAGCTTATCATAATTATGCTAGTATATTAATCTCTTAATACAGTATCACTTGCAAAGGCCCACGGGTCACAATTCAAAGCATTCTCTACACTGCAAAAGACACACACTCGAAGGAAAACTGGGATGAGGAATGAAAGAGAAAGGAAGCAAGTAACGGGGAGGAAACGAGGAAACAAAAGATTTAAAAAGTAACCCGATTTCAGCCAGGCACAAATAATGTTCTTACAAAAGTACCTACTTCATAAACATACACAACTAGCCCCAAATGCTAACACGGCAAACAGACCCAACCTACTTCCTAGGGAGAGACCAAAGGCGAGGAAAGGCTGTGCTACACGGGCTCTCCTGAAGAGTCTGGCGGATATTTAAGTCTACAAACCCATCCGCTTCAAGATCACCCCAAAACAAGCCAATTACATATAATACGGTCAAGGGAGTAACCGGCCCCCACCCACCCCCACCCCCACCATCTCACCCCACGCTCAAGGCCACGAAGGAGGCAAGTTCGAGGCTTGGAGGCGCCTCGACACTCCAGCGGGGACTTGGCAGGTGGATGCCAACGGGGAGCGGGGGGACCCCGCGGAGGTGGGGACTGGGGTGCCGGGGCGCAGGAGGAGCGGGGTCCGGGGGTGGAGGCTTGAGCAAGGGGAAGGTGGGCAAGGCCGAGCGCAGGTGCGCAGGCCCACGGCCTGGAGCCCGGCCCGCGCCGACCGCGGCCACCCCGCACTCACAATTCTATCATCCACTCGCCTTCCAGCAACTCCGTCCAGTTCTCGTCCGTGATGACGCGCACGTCGCTCCGCCGTCCGTCAGCCCGCGGAGCCCCACAACACAAAAGCACCGAGACGACCAGGGGAACCACGAGACGCCCCGAGAGCGACATGTCGCCTGCTCGCCCACCCCTCAGCCCGCGCGGCAGCCCCACCTCCCCGCACAAGCTCCCGCTTCCGGCCTCGTTCGCCGCTCTGCGCATGCTCCTAGGGAGCAGGCTCAGTGCGCATGTCTAGGCCTCGGATTCAGTGGCTGCGGGCGTGAAGAGAAAAGCGCGCCCTTTGGTTCGGCTCAGCACACAAAAGCTGTCTCTGGCCTCCGTCGGTGGAGCGGAGCCACGAGATCCAATGAAAAGTGAGAAAGGGGGCGTGGTGAAGAAAGTGGGCGGGACTTTGAGGAAGTGTCTCTCCGAATACGTCTCCGCCTGTATTTTGGCGCCAAACGCTTGGCGTTTAAACTGACACCCGCGCCAGTGGGTAGTATAGTTACACTAAAGCAGTTTGCTAGAACCTTCAGAAGACTTATTTGAAAAACTCTTCAATAAATTTGATGGAAAGCCGTGCTTCCGTGGCTCAGGACTGTAATCCTGGCAAGGCGGGAGCCTGAGATCTGAGGATGCCAGTGCGCAGGCTGAGAGACTCTGATCTCCCATTAACCACCAAAAGGCCCAGGAGCAGGGACATCTAAGGGACAGCACCCAGTTCTGGAGGCCCAGCCCAAGAACCACAGCAAAACAACAAAACAGTGAATGGATTGTTGATGGTTATTAAGCCGAATGATGAATGAATGGTTCCTCTCAGAGGGTGTATAGATAGAAGATGCACCGAGAATTTTCCTTTCCTGGTCGTGGGGCCTGAATCTGGGCCTGGGCGCTGTCCCTCAGCTCTTCAGCTCAAGGCTAGCTCTCTACCGCATGAGCCACAGCACCACTTCCGGCCTTTTCTGCTTATGTGAACACTAAGCCACATTCTCAGCACTCCCATTTCTTGACTGGTTGTCTCTCCTTGATTTCCAGACATTGTCATGTCCTAGGATGCCATACTGGTCTTCTGTTTCTCTTCATATCACCATAAGGGAAGGACCTGTGTAAAATCAGAATTAAAAGTTAGGAGCGGGCAGGGGATCATTCAGACTAAATTATCAGTCTGATACCTGTGGAACAAGAAAGAGGCTGAGAAGAGCTTAGATTGCTGTCCTTATTAAGTCGTACCAGACCAACCAGAAGTCAAAATTGCCCATTGGAGGAATCCCATATCAGGTAGAAAAATCTGGCACTCATACATCTGTCGCTTAGCCATTGGCTTGAAGGGAAGGCAGCAGCTGGGGGAAAGAATATGGCTTCAGCATTGACCATGGCAACTTTGGATGACAGCAAGCTCCTGGAAGTCTTGAGTAGTGCCTCTCCATGACCATCACACAGGATATTACAAGTCATATGACTAATACATATTTGATAAATGACTAGAGGAATAAGGTTAGGAGGCAATGCGGGGCACTAGAAATATGATGAGGAGCCGATATATGATTTTTAACTTTCTAGTAAACTTTCAAAAGTAAAAAATTTTTAATATTTTAAAACAATATTTTAGGGCTGGGAAGGTGGCTCAGTGGTAGAGCGCTTGCCTTGCATGCTCAAGGCCCTGGGTTCGATTCCTCACCACCACATAAGAAAAAAGAAAAAAGCCGGAAGTGGTGCTGTGGCTCAAGTGGTAGAGCGCTAGCCTTGAGCTGAAGAGCTGAGGGACAGTGCCCAGGCCAGAGTTCAGGCCCCACGACCGGACCCCCCCCCCCCAAAAAAAAAACAACAATATTCTGGAAAAGATCCATCTAGCAATAACAAACTGTAAAGTTTAGTATTTCCAGTTACTCAGAGAGTTGTTACTAAAATTCACATACATACTATGGAGAAAAGCCTCAGAAAAAATTCCAGAAACTAGAGGTAAGAGTGTATAATGGTTAGCTTGTGGGAGAGCAGATCTGTGTCCTGGCACTGGCTAGAAAGATGACCAGAGGATCATCAGTTACAACAACTACAGGCCATAGTGTCCTAGCAATATCCCCTATATCTGGCCCCCTATGACAGATACTAACCTTTTATTTTCTGGAGAAGTCTCTTCAGAAGAAAGTAGGGGTTAGCAGGAGAGGCCAGGGTGTTTACCGCAGCTAGGAGTTTCTAGAGATGGTTCCAGAAGGCATCTATTTAGCAACCATCTGGAAAGTATGTTAGTATTTTAACTGGTGTAATTTGACTGCCACATGGTGACCAAATACTTTATCCTAGGCTAGGATTATTCAGCTTCCTCTGATAATTGAAATATTAAATGAAAGATTATTAGACTTTGCCAGAGAACCATTTAGACATCCAGGTACAGAGAACAGAGAAAGGTTTATTGCTGGGAAGACTCTTTCTCACAAGGGAGAAGTGAGAAGAAGCACCTGCTATTGTCTGAGGTGACCTATATAACGTAGGAGGCTTGGGAGGAGCTAGAAGGCGCTAGGAGGTGGAGACCCTGGTGTGGATGTGTGGGCCAAGGGCTTCATCATGGTGGACTTATGGCTGCTATCCAAATAGTAGATAAGGGTCCTGCAGCTGCCCAGACCTGAAGGCCACTCTAAGGGGCTCTTGTTGCCTTATATGGTGGTAGCTGCCCCAGAGAAGTGCCACCCCAAGGTAAAGGGGGTTGGAAGTTGATTATTTACTGCCTTTACTACATGGGCCTAGTGTTGCCTAGGAAGGGAGCATGCTAAACTGTGGCAAAGGGAAGGATTGGACTAAGCTATGGGAAGGGAGCTCATTTCACTAACAATAACTTTTTCCCCTTGTTTTGATATATTTCTTTAGGTTTAGGACAAGGAACTGCTTATGACTTAACTTCACTAGCTTCTTACCATGAAAGCTCTCAAGGAATTGATATTAAATTTGAATTACTCAAACTAGACGGATTCTCTCCTTAATTGCTCTCAAATCCCTATCTTTATTCTACTGTCATCGAATTCACATAGATTTTTCTTTATTTTTTTTCTTATCTGGAGTCTGTAGTGTTTATCTTTTAATATAAGTCTATATATAATATGCATCTATATAATTCATATATCATACAATTACTATTTTCTGTTGTTGGTGGTGATTGTGGGGCTTGAGCTCTGGGCCTGGGGCACTATCCCTAAGCTCTTCAGTTCAAGACAAGCATTCTACCACTTGAGCCACAGCACCACTTCCAGTTTTCTGGTGGTTAATTGGAAATAAAAGTCTTACGGACTTTCCTCCCTAGGCTGGCTATGAACTCAGTCTCCTGAGTAGCTAGGATTACAGGTGTGAGCCACCAGTGCCCAGCACAATTACTATTTTAAATGTATAATTTAATGGTCTTTAGTATATTCACAGAGATACATAACTATCACCACAAGCAAATTTAGAACATTTTTATCACTCCCCAAGAGAAACCCCATAGCCAATTCCACTCTTGTTAGCCCTAGGCAGAAACTAGCCAAATTTGTCTCTGTGATTTTTGCATTCTCTGAACATTTCATATAAATTGAATCATGCTGTATAGTCCTTTGTTACTAACATATTTAAACCCTAATAATAATTTGTTTAAGTTCCTTGAACATATTTGTAATAGATGCTTTGAAGTATCTGTTAAATCTGATGTCTTAGACCTCTCACAGATAGTTTCTGTTGCTCGCTTCTTGTCTTCCTGTGTTGTATGGGTTATACTTTTTTTTATACATGACTCATTTTTTCTGGTTGAAATCTAAACAATTTAAGTAATATATTGTAGTAACTGTATACTGGTGCCCCTCACTCATTTCCCACCTCAGCATTTGTTGTTGTTGTTTGATTGTTTAGTAATTTGGCTATTTTTTTTTTTTTGTGAGCCTTGGACCTTCTCACAAGTCATCAGGGTAATAATGGTTTCAGCAGGACTGACTGTCTGTCTCTGGCTCTTTTCTGAATGTCCTTGTTAAGCTATTTGCCCCTTTGGTATCATATACAGCTGTTCAGTTGGGCAGAGTGCTGATTAATTGCTGTTTTTCTTCCATTTTTTGTTGGTTGTTTGTTTTGATTCCCTGTGGCATAAATTGCTCCCCTACCAGACTCAACACAGGTAGAGGTAGTTTGTGACGTCAGTCCTTGACTTTTTTTCCACCCAGGAGGGTCTCCTAATAGCTGTCTCCTTTCCTGTTTGTTTGTTGTTTCTGGTGAACTAAATAGCTTATAGATTAGCTTCTTGCTCTTAAGAGTGACCTTAGGCTTGAACATCCCTTGTGTTCTGTTTCATATAAAGTCAGTTCTTTTTTTTTTTTTTTGGGGGGGGTCCGGTCGTGGGGCTTGAACTCTGGGCCTGGGCGCTGTCCCTCAGCTCTTCAGCTCAAGGCTAGCACTCTACCACTCAAGCCACAGCGCCACTTCCGGCTTTTTTTCTTTTTGCTTATGTCGTGCTGAGGAACCGAACCCAGGGCCTCCGGCTTGCAAGGCAAGCACTCTACCACTGAGCCACCTTCCCAGCCCTAAAGTCAGTTCTTTTGGTGAGAGTTCCAAGTTCTCTGTTTTTGTGGACTGCCTTCCTGGTACCCCTGTTACACAGTCTTAGCACCTGGGCTCTAGGTAGAGCAGCAGGCCCGGGTGTTCTGGGCTTGTTTCTGGAGTGCAACCTCTGCCACATTAGCAAGGTGTGGTAAGCATAAGGTCTACACAGAGACACCTCCCTACCTCTTGGCTAAGTTTCCGCCCAGTATCTGTTACCTAGGTAACTGGCACACCTGGAAGCAGTCACCTTCCCCTCCCACTAGGTCACATCCTGGGCCATTTCTGGTCACATGCCTCCCATCTGACTTTAAGAGGGTCACAGACCCTGAGGTCACATCCGGATCCAGTGTGGCCACACCTTTCCCCCATCTGGCCACACCTCTTCTTGTACCTGGCCTAGATAAATTCTGGACAGGGGTGGGTTGCCTCCTTGCTTTTCTGCCATGCCTCTCCACCATGCACGGTGGGAGCAGCAGTTCGGTATAGAAACTTCATTTCTTGCCTGAATAGCACGTGGTGTTCTCTTCATCGGCTACCTAATGAAACCTACCTATTTAATATACCTTACAGTAAGGGTGGTTGGGACCTGAGTATTCTCAGTCTGTGCACCTGAGGGAGGGCTTTTCATCCTGTGTGTGAGGTTACATGCACCAGCAATTTGGACTCTGCAAGTAGATTTGAAGCCTTCACATTCTGTTGAGGTAATCCATCTCTTGATTGGAAGCTGGGGAGGAAGCCCTGTGTTCTTGTTTCCACCCTCTAAAGCAGAGCTTTCTCCCAAAATGAGCTATAGGAAAAGGAAGACAAGAGTTTGTGGTAGCTCAGATAGCACAGATTCTCATTGTTCTTTCTAAAGCTTAGTAGGTTTCTTAGGAAAAAGTTTAAAAGCCATCTGTAAGCATCATGCCCACCTTTGGTCCTCAGCTCCCTCCAGACCTGAGCTTCTCCCAGCCCTAGAGTTCCCGCCATACAGCTGACCCCTCCCTCTCTCCACCCAGACCCACCTGAGCTCCCATCTACCTCACTTCCTACCCCCAGACCTTGCTGCTACCTAGAGAGTGGAGAGTGCCATGTGCTTGCTCTCCAGGGAAAATATGGCTCCTCTAATAAACCTTGTAATAATCTTTCTCCTGAGTCTGCCTGCCTCTGTGTGGTCACCTGGGATGAATGTTAGGGATCCTTTCAGTCATCATTTTTATATAACCTAGGGCCATTTCCAGAAACTTTATGATTGTTTTGGTTTCCTATGGTGTTGCAGAGTGAATTGTATCCCCTTAAATTCATATGTTGACATCCTAACCTTTAGTGACTTAGAACATGTTTATATTTTGAAATGGGGTCTTTAGAAAGGCAGTTAAATCTATTGTGAGGAGCCTTAATCCCCTCTGAGGCTCTCATACAAGGAGGTGGGGCACAGCGTCCTATGCCTTAGGAGACAGATTGGGAGGATTACAGTTCCAAGCACACATTTTTGTAAGGTGAATCACCCCAGAAGAAGCCACATTTTAAAGGTTGGAATATTGGAGTCTTTATTATACAGTTAGCAGGCTGCAGGCAACCAGTTAGAAAGGCCTGCAGCCCCCAAATACACATAACAGCTAGGAAACAGGCTAGAGAGAAAGAAAGAACAAAAACAATACCAAAAAACCAATTCAGCTCCAATAGAGAGCTAAATAGGGCCTGAGCAGGGGAAATTCCCAGTCCCAGGCACTGGACTGACAGATTCAGTAACCTATCAGTCAAGTGCCTCCAGGATTCCAGGCACCCCCATCACCTGGGAGACAGGTGATGGGTGGGGGCATTTCCTTCCCCAGCAAGAAGACAAGATGCCAGACCCTACCATCCACCATGTGGGCAATATGGTGCTGGCCAGACTTGACCTCCTTACTTCATTATGAGCAAAAACTTAGCAAGATTTCCCCCTCTCCACCAATAAGCTGGGCATTGTTGCATATGCCTGAGGTTCCAGTTATGTGGGAGGCAAAGATAGAAGAAGCCCACTTAAGGCAGAGAGAAAGAGAGAGAGAGAGAGAGAGAGAGAGAGAGAGAGAGAGAGAGACTATCTGAAAAATAACTAGAACTAAAAAAGCTGGAAGTGTGGTAGAATGCCTACCTAGCAAGGATGAGGAACTAAGACTTCTAGCCTCCAAAACTGTGAGGGATTTATTCCAATGTTTAAAAGCCACCCACCTAGACTTGGGTACTTTGTTCTGACAGCCTGGAAAACTAAAACAACCAGTTATGCTTGTTTTGCTGAGTGAGCATTGAGGCCTCAGAGGGATTAACACTGCCATTTGAAAGTCCAACTCAAGCCATCATAGTATCCCATGAGTGAGTAGAGAAGCAGGCAGCCAGGGAATTGAGGCCTATACAACTTGTAGTTGGTAGGATAAACTGATAAACCAAAACTTACATGACAAATGGTCTACAAAAAAATGAGGAAGTAAGGACAAAAGAATGAGGAAATAAGGATTGAGCACTAAAATTTTGACATTCTGACCTTACAGGAAACAAAAAGGAAATCCACCATAACAGCTGTTTCAAGGATTCAAATTCTCTTTATTTAACCCTAGGCCAGTCTCTGTAATAGGAAAGATAGAGCCAGATGGCTGAGGCAAGCTGAAGTCCTGCCTTCTCATGGCATATCTCTGCCACATGCTCTCTTTCTCTGACATATTTTTTAATAATAAACTTTCCTATCGCTTTACTAGGTTGGAGTCTTGCCAGACACAAAGACAACAGTCAATTTAGTTGTCATAAAGTTCTTATAACGTGAGATTTATTACATCATATAAAGTCTCCCCAGCTACTCAGTCTATTTTCTACTGAAAACTCAAAACCATTACCAATGAAAGCTATTCAATGAATAACATGCTCTCCATTATTTCAACATAAATTATTTATAAATAAATATAAATATTTATAAATTATTTTATTTGCTCCCCCAACCCTAGATTGACCTGAACAGTGATCCTCCTATTTAATTTTTCCATTGTAAACTGGAAGGGTAGCTCAGTGGTAGAGTGCTTGCTTTGCATGCATGAGGCCCTGGGTTCGATTTTGCAGCACCACATAAGCAAGAAAAAGCCAGAATTGGCAGTGTAGCTCAAGTGGTAGAGAACTAGCCTTGAGGTGAAAAGCTCAGGGACAGAGCCTAGGCCCAGAGTTCAGGCCCATGACTGACATTTAAAAAAAGAAAAAGAAAAAGAAAAGAAAAGAACCATTGTAGCTGAGCTGACAAGTGTGTGCCACCAGTCTCAGGTCTTTTGTTGTTGTTTTGATTTTTTTTTCTCTGAGATGGAGGGTTTGTAAAGATTTTTACCTGGTCTGATCTGCAACCATGATCCTCTCTATCTCTACCTTCCAAGGAGCTAGGATTATAGGCATGAGCCACTGGTTCCTGGCTTAGTCGTATTTTTTGCCCTCCCTTTTTATACTCTTTCATAAAGTTGTGCTGGTTTCTTATAGTATAAGCCCCTTTGACTCTGTCCTTCACTCCAACTACCCTGTTCCATCTCCATATAACTACCTATTTCATCTTCATATTTTACCTAAATATTTCTTTCTTCAGGAACTCTATTCTGAGCCAAATTTGGGAGATAAATTTTGTTTTGTGGTACCCACTACACATAGAATTCTAACTGCACACTTATCATAGTCTCATAATATATTTGCCTGCTTTCTGGTATCTTCCCTACACATAATAATTCTAGATTGTAACTAAGTATATCATATTCATCATTGTTTCTTTGGTATCAACAAGTCATTGGTATTAGCAAATTCTGTAAGTCAGTTAAATATTCAGTTCAAAGCTTAAGTGGTATTTCTCTAAATTCCTTAAAGACAGAGGTTTTATGTGTTTAACTCAATAGACATCACATCAATGCACATGTGCTGTATACATTTGTATATACTCACACATACGTATTAAATATAATAAATTTTTTCTATATCTTTACAACATAAACATAAATAACAAGTATAAATTATACTTGTCTTTTTTACCTTAAAAAAAATAAAAACAAAGGCTTTAGTTATTACTCAAGCAGTAGAGCACTTGCCTAGCAAGCATAAGGCCCTGATTTCAAACCCTAGTATTACAAACACACACAAAAATTAAATATAATCAGTATGGGGAAATTGATGGATCCGGGGCCAAAAGCTGTACTGAATGAAGTACAGACCCAGAAAGATAAAGGGTACATGCTTCTTTCATACATTCTACCATGTAAACACACATAGGGGCATATATGTGTACATATGTGT
Source organism: Dipodomys spectabilis (assembly GCF_019054845.1). Lineage (NCBI taxonomy): Eukaryota > Metazoa > Chordata > Mammalia > Rodentia > Heteromyidae > Dipodomys > Dipodomys spectabilis. Next base: position 15,727,110 of record NW_024870719.1, on the reverse strand, counting down.
GTATGTGCATATAGACAGTGTGTGTGTGTGTGTGTGTGTGGGTGGTGGGTGGGTATATACTGTCTGAAGTATACAGGAGTGAAATTCCATGCTATAAACCTTTTGAACAATTAACGGTTTGACAAAATGAGTATCAGGAAGCTAAGACAAGTTTTGGATGGAGGGGGACTACTGGGAGGGGGAATAAATGAATGGAAAAGGGAACAGTGAACAAATACAGTCATAATATTCAACGTACATATGTGAAAAAGAAAGTGGGAAACTTGATGTGTTTAGTGTGGGAAGGGGTAGGTGAAATGGGGAGGAATAATGGATGGGGTGATTCTGATCAAGATGTGCTATACACACAAACTGTAACCCTCTTTTACAACATTTGTAGTATTTTTTTTTAATTTTGGATGGTCATGGGGCCTGAACTCTGGGCCTGGGTGCTGTCCCTCAGCTCTTCAGCTCAAGGCTAGCACTCTACCACTTGAGCCACAGCGCCACTTCTGGATTTTTCTGCTTATGTGGTGCTGAGGAATCGAACCCAGGCCTCATGCATGCAAGGCAAGCACTCTACCACTGAGCCACCTTCCCAGCCCCAACATTTATAGATTAAAAAAATTAATTTAAAAATTAACCGTCTTTTAAAAAAAATGGGAATCACTATCTTTATTTTTAATGAGAAATAAACAAACAGCAATGCAATCTTCTCTCAATGTCTTCAGGACACTTGTTCCAGGACTCCAAGAAATGCCAAAATCCTTGGATGTTCAAGTCCTGTATATAAGATGGCATATTATTTGCATCTGCTCTTTGCCCATTCTCCTATATATTGATTCATCTCTAGATTATTTATAATATATAACACAATAAAAAACTATGTAAACAGTTGAAGAGTAATAACCAGAAGAAATTTGCACTTGTTTTGTGCAGGTGCAATTTTTCAGATATGTTTAATCTATAGTTGGTTACACATATAGATGTGGACCTGTGGGTTGAGAGGGCTGGCTACAGTTGCAAACACCATGGTAGTTAAACATGGCTAACAGCCTGATAAATCTGAACACTCTTGGAAATAATTTGATAAAATGTTGTAAGAATAAGAAATATGTTAGCCTGGTGCCAGCGGCTCATGCGTGTAATCCTAGCTACTCAGGGTGGCTGAGATCTGAGGATTGTGGTTCAAAACCAGCCCGGGCAGGAAAGTCATGAGACTCTTATCTCCAATAAAAAAAACCCACTAGAAAACCGGAAGTGGCGCTGTGGCTCAAGCAGTAGAGCACTAGCCTTGAGCTGAGGAGCTGAGAGACAGCGCCCAGGCCCAGAGTTCAAGCCCCATGACCGACAAAAAAAAAAAAAAAAAGGAAATATGGCCATACAACCTAGAACCTCACTCCATGTATTTTGTTAAAAGGAATGAACAGAATAGCTGGACTTTTTCTGCCATTAAATGTTAGAAGATCTTACATGTTTACAATTACAGATTAACTATAGATAGTGTAATGACCTGTATCAACTTTATAGTCAAAAGGAAAAAAGTTTGTATATCAATGTCTGCAAAAACAATCCTTTCATATTAGTGTCTCAGAAGAGTAGCTCTAGAATAGAAACACAGGACTATGTCATCACAGCAGGACATAGCTCCTTAGACAATTACATGGCTTTTTAGGACAAAATTAAGAAGATTAATATTCTCCTGTCTCAGCTAGATGCAGAAAGGCAAAAATAAAGGTTATTGTAAATTTATTTAGAATTTATTTAAAAATTAAAAAATTGTTATTTCAATTTTCAATTTATTTAAAATTTATCTGTAAAGGCTCTTATTAAACAGTTCACACTGGTCTTGGTCTTGTTCACACATAAAATCTTTTAATCATGATAGAGAATAATCTAAATATTCAAGGATATTCTATCATGTTAAATCCGTAGATTAGTGTTAATAATCCAAGATTTGACCATCCAAAAAGTCCCTGATTATAACTAGTTAATTATGTAACTAATATAGTTATTTGGCAAGTGGCAAAGGATTTGTGATTCAAGATTAGTTTAGTATATAGGTTATTGTAATTGTCCAAAGGCAGAAAGAAAACTGAAGTTATAAACACCAAATCTAAATTCTGAAGTTCAATCAGTTTCAGAAGAAGAGATGTTTTTGCTCTTAGCATTAAAATCTCTTTTCTTTTCTTTTTTGGTCTGGGACTGGGACTCGAACTCAACACTTGCCACTTTTGCTCATTGGCTAGCACTCTAGCAACTGAACCACGCTTCCAAACCCAGTATTAAAACCTCTTGATACTAGTAGCAACTCTTCCTAGGCAGATGGTCTAAGGCATAGAAGGGGATTATAAATGATACAGGTCCAGGAAATGAACTGCTTGAATTAGAACATCAGATAACCAGATACTTCTGGTTATGGAGGATGCTATTTCCCTGCCTACGAAGATATGCAGCTAAATAAGATATAATATACATTTTTATCTATGTTTCATTTTAATTATACTATAGGGAAAATTTTATGTGTGTACATTGATATGCCACACTTATTTATTTCTCTAAAATTCAATAATTATAGAAGATGACCACTTATCTAAGAAAAGTAAAGGCACACTTTAGATTTTTAATATTTCCATTTTTGTATATTTACTCTGTAGAGACCTTTGATGGCTCACAATATTCCTTGAGATGAAGTCGATTCATTACATTCCAGGTCTTTGTGAATCTAGCCCCTAACTACCTTTCCGCTTACTCCCTTTACCTTGTATCCTATAGTGTCAGACATTGGGCTAGTTGAAGGTTTCAGAATCTATTAGTTTATAGCCTTTGCTAGGATGGTTAGTTTCATGAGCCAACATGACTGGGTCATAGGATGCCAATATATTTGGTCAACATTATGAGTATTTTGCAAGAGTGTTTTAAATGATATCAATTGTGAGATCAAATCCAGGGCTTTGTACATGCACTGTATCACTGTGCTAAAACCTCATCACTGAGATTAATTTTAAATAAGTAAACTAAGTAAAACAGATTGCCTTTCATAGTGTTGATAGACCTTGTCCAGTTAGTTGAAGGCCCATAAAGAATAGAAATGCTGACCTGCCCCAGATGAAGAGAAAATTCCTTATGCCTAATGACCTTCCAAGAAGAACACAGCTTTTATTTCTTGGCCTTGGACTTGAATAATGACCCCTTTTTCCAGGACTCAAGCTTGCCAGGCTACATATTGAAACGACACCATCATTTCCCTGGTTATTAGGTCTTTGACTCAGACTGAAAGTAAATGATCCGTTCTCCTAAGCGTAAGACTCACCTTGCAGATCTTGGAACACACTAGCTGTTGTGATCACATGAACCAATTTGTTATAATATGCCTTTCTGTGTCTCTATCTGTTTCATCTCTCCCTCCCTTGCTGTATCTATCTGTCTGTCTGTATGTCTATCCATTTACCCACCTCTGTCTCCATTTAAACCCTTCTCTTTCTTACTGGTTCTGTTTCTTGGAGAGCCTTGACTTATACATCTTCCTTGACATCCAGTATTCCTCTCTATAGATGCCTATCTCACTTCTTTTACCTGTAGGACTTATACAATTTTTTTATTTTTATTTTTTGCCAGCCCTAGGACTTAAATTGGGGGCCTGGACCCTGTCCCTCAGCCTCTTTGTACTCAAGGCTAGCACTCTACCACTTGCACCATAGCACCACTTCCAGTTTTTTTTCTGAGTAGTTTATTGGAGATAAGAATCTCACAGACTTTTTTGCCTAGACTGGCTTCAAACTGCAATCCTCAGATCTCAGCTTCCTGAATAACTAGGATTACAGGTGTGAACCACCAGCACCCAGCTGACTTCAACACTTTTTGTGCACACTTGCACAAACACACACACATATTTATACACACACACACACACACACACAAGTAAACATAGGCTTGCTCTGCCAGTTAAGAAACAAATATAAGGACCTACATCTTTTTTTTGGGGTGGGGGGTCCAGTCGTGGGGCTTGAACTCTGGGCCTGGGCACTGTCCCTTAGCTCTTCAGCTCAAGGCTAACGCTCTACCACTTGAGCCACAACACCACTTCCAGCTTTTTTCTTTTTGCTTATGTGGTGCTGAGGAATGGAACCCAGGGCCTCAGGCATGCAAGGCAAGCACTCTACCACTGAGCCACCTTCTCAGCCCCAGGACATACATTTTTAAAATCAAGATTTGTTTTGTTTATATTTTCAAGGCATAAAAGATAAAATCCTGCCAGGAGCCAGTGGCTCACACCTGTAATCCTAGCTACTCAGGAGGCTGAGATCTGAGGATCACGGTTCAAAGCCAGCCCAGGTAGGAAAGTCCGTTAGACTATCTCCAATAAAACCACTCAGAAAACCAGAAGTAGCTCTGTGGCTCAAATGGTAGAGTGCTTGCCTTGAGCTGAAGAGCTAAGGGATAATGCCCAGGCCCAGAGTTCAAGCCCCACAACTGACAAGAAAAAACAAAAAAAAAAGATAAAATCCTTACTGCTGTATTTCACCTCTGCCATGAAGAAATTTAATTGTGACCGCAAAGCTATAAAAAACTTCCTCGTGAATCTGCCCAGATGCTGTTGGCAGGCAAATATTCAAATAAAATAGAATCAATACAGTATGATGGGGAAAAACAGTAATCGGATTTCAGAAATTGGAAGTCAAGTATTTTTATCTTATACATATTTCTTCTTTTGAAACATTCTGTAGCGTAAGTTCTTGGCTTAAAATCATCGTTTTGTTTTTTCAGTTTTTGTTTTTTTGTTTTTCTTGACTGGTAATAAGAAGCCACTAGGTGGCAGAAGATGTTTCTTTTGATTACCACTAGAAAATACTTTTTAAAGAATGAGATAGGAAGTGTGTAGAAAACAATCAGTCAGTCAGACAGACAGACAGACAGATAGATAGATAGATAGATAGATAGATAGATAGATAGATAGATAGATAGATAGATAGATAGATAGATAGATAGATGTTAATAGGTTGCACCAGTATTCCACAGCCCTGTTATGAGTAATCATACAGCTTATTGTAATAGTGATAAACAATAAATAGCAAAACTACAAACATTTATTTAGTGTTTGTTATATGCCAGGCCCCAGACAATGCAGGGCCTATACCAAACCCAGTTTATTTCTCACAGCAGCCTGGTGAGGTAACACTGTGGAGGAAGGAGGCTGAATCTTGAGGAAGTTAATCACTGTACATAGGCAAGTAGCACAGGATGGGTTCAAACGAGGTCTTTTGGTCTTCAGAGCCTGAGGGATTGCAATCTCACCCCACTGGCATCAGGAGAATTTTTTTTTGGAAGGCTGAATCACTTTATGATGGACTTAGAGTTAAGCATGCATTGGCTTTAGATGTATTCTTATATTTTCAGTGTCAGGCTAATGTTTGTGAGCTGAATAAGTTTGTTAGTATTTTGCAGGTGGTTAGGCCAAGTGCTGATTTTTGTTTTCTAATCATTGTGTTTAACCTATTCCCTTAGACTCTCCTTTCACTGTGTCAGTGTGCCTACAAGAGGTAACTCATCAATGAAAGCCAATTTTTCCCATAAACCTTTCTGTAGCTCTCAAATTTGTTGTCGCTGCAACAGAATGTAATGGGAAAAAAATAATATGACTAGTGCTAATGTACAAGTGTGAAAATAAAATGAAATCAGATAGGAGATGTTAAGACTCATTTTCCCAAGTTCATTATGTCCATCTTCAGAAAACACATCATGTATCAGCACCTCAAACTGTCAGAAGCCATCCATGACAACATAAGGCATTTTCTTTATTTTCTAAGTAGCCCTCAATGACTGAAAGATTTTTGGAAAAGTGGCAGTAAGTAACATCTACAAATGTGAAGCTGAGTAGGATCATTTAGAAATCCAAAGGAACTACAGCTCCCTTTTTTGTTTTCGCTGACTTGTATATGTATTATTCTGAGATAAAATGAAACATCATACATGTTATATACTTATTCATGCCTTTCTCCTTTTCTTTGAACTTGTATAATCTTTTGTTTCTTGCTAAAAGTAGCTGCATTTTAGTCACCCAGTAACAAGAACCATCACTGTTGAAAATACTAGTTTAACTTTTAACAAAAAGGGGGCAGCCTTGCAAAAGGCATAAAGGATAAAAGATTTCATATTGTATAAAATATCCCCTTCTCTACTGTTCTAGAGTGTAAGTAAGGCTAGTTGCTATGACAATCAGCTCTCAAAATGTTAGTGACTTGACACAATACAAGTGTATTATTTGTTCTCCTGCAAAACCTAAGAATGTTCTATCTTGGAGATCAACTTTCAATGTGGTCATTCAGGAAGACTTTTATGTGAGGCTCTATCATCTACTAGTATTTCAGTCTTTTCTGCTGTATCTTCTATATTCAGAGACTATGAAGATAAGAAGCATCACACAGAACATTTCCATGACAATTACGGAATTGCTTAGTATGGTTCTGCTTATTGAAGTTGTCATGATGCAGTTGGACACAAAGAAGACCAAGAGGAAAAGAAGTTGTTTTGTTGAACATGTAGCAGTCCTTGCCAAGCTCATTGCAGAAGTTCTATGAATTAAGTTACTTTCATCAACTCTTTGTGTGTGTGTGTGTGTGTCAGTACTGAGACTTGAAAGGACCTTGTGATCTTATTTGACTTTTCCACTCAAGGATAGCATTCTACCACTTGAGAAACACTTCTACTTCCAACCTTTTGCTGATTAACTGGACATAAGAGTCTCTCAGATTTGGCTGTCCAGGCTGCTTTAAACCTTGATCCATAGATCTCAGCCTCCTGACTATCTAGGATTACAAGTGTGAGCCTCCAGCACCCAAACCCAGCACTATGTAGAAATCAATTGGGTTCAAGCCATATCTGTGCCATGCTCCATATGCAATATTTGATCGTTGGAGAAAAAAGCCAACAGTCCACCCATTTCCACAGTGGATCCATTCTAATAGTCCCCAGTGGATGCCTGAAGCTACAGGCCATGCTGAACTCTGTACACACCATGTTTTTCTTTTTCTGAACATATATACACAATGTTAATACCTTTTACATCTTATATAAGCTTTTATCATTCACTGTAAACATAACTTTTTCAGTTTGAGATGTGATGATAAAACTAGCATATGGGGGTGTGAAGGTGGCTCAGTGGTAGAGTGCTTGCCTTGCACGCCTGACACCCTGGGTTCGATTCCTCAGCACCACATAAGCAAAAAGAAAAAAGCCGGAAGTGGTGCTGTGGCTCAAGTGGTAGAGTGTTAGCCTTGAGCTGAAGAGCTGAGGGACAGTGCCCAGGCCCAGAGTTCAGGCCCCACGACCAGAACCCCTCCAAAAAACAAAACAAAACAAAACACTAGCATAGATTTCTTTTTCCTTTACTACAATTTCACCTATAGATTCATCTTTACTGACCTTAGCAACCTCCCCAAATGATATATTTTTTTCTTTGAGAGTATTCAACTTTTCATTTCAAGGAAGGACTTTATGGATTATCATGGACATATAAAATTGGGGTCTTGGGGACATTATTAAGCAGACTAAGCATTACTTGAACCTAATGGCAAATAGCACAACATTTGATCTGAAAAACAAAAGGGCTACTTAGTGACTAAGGGGTGGGTCTGTATACAAGGTAGATAATAATAGACAAAGGGATTATTCCCCAAACCAGGCATGAAAGAGTGGGACAACATGAGATTTCAACATGATAATCAGAATGAAGTGCAATTTAAGATTTAATGAATGTGTGTGTGTATGTGTGTATGTGCACGCGTGCGTGCATGCACACGTGAGCTTGTGTCCACGTGATGATACTGGGGCTTTCACTTACTGGGGCTTGAACTCAGGGCCTAGATGCTGACCCTGAGCTTTTACCATTCTATCATTTTAGCCACATCTCTAGTTCCAGCTTTTTGGTGGTTAATTAGAGATAAAAACCTAACCAACTTTCCTGCCTGGGCTGGCTTCGAACTGTGATAATTAGATCTCAGCCTCCTGAGTAGCTTAGATTACGGATGTAAGCTGTAGGGGCCCAGCATGTTTATTTTTAAAACCTGTTTAATATTTTTGAACCACACTTGACTACTGGTGACTAAAACTGCAAAATATGAAGCCATGAATAAGCTGTGGGGTTCATTTTAATAAGATCTTACACTGAGAGGGGTGTGGGTCTTGAGTGTTACTTGGTTCTGGGAAGCTTTCAAGTAGATATGAGCATGAAAAAGGGGAAAAACAGACATGAAGTAGCCATAGGAGGAATTCAGATTTACTTGAGGCTACTGCTCAAATCCCATAAGAGCTCTGCATGCCACCTCTGGCAGAGCTCATAATGAATGTGGCTAACATTAGTAAAATTGGCTTCGGGAAAAACTGAACAGAAAATTAATGAGGTTATATAGGTTCATAAGCAAATGTATTACTGAATAGTTTAGTGATATTCAAAATAAATTATTAAAACATTGTTTTTAGCGTAGTGCTATGAAGAACTGTTGGGCCTCTCGCTGAATTTGGTAATTAGGTTATTTGGTTACTGAAAATGATGTCCAAATATAATAAACACCTTTTAATCTTTGAAGTTAACCAGATGTAAATTTAATTTGATTGTTTAAATTTGAGTAAAGGCTTTAACCCCTTTCACCAAGATTATGTGAAACCTCTTCTGATAACTTCTTCTATTTTGTTACCATGGTAACCACAGGAGGCACAATATCTAAATTCATAGCTTAAGTAAATTGATTCCCAAGCAATTAATGTTTTATACATTTGTTCACTTCAAATAATTTTGAAATTATTTTATACTGTCATAAAAAATGAATATGGATTTTTCTACTTGGCTATAAATATGTAGCTCTGGACCATAGGTTATAAATAAAAATTTAATTCACTGAAATATCCATTTATGAGCCGAGAGTTATTAGTTCATCATAAAAAAGTAATTTAAGTTGTTTTATCAGTAACAGATCACTAAACTACATAACTAATGTAGTGACTTCAATATGTGACATCAAGCCTAATGTTAATACTCTGTCCTAAGTTATCTAATATTCTTTAGGATGCATGCCATTCTATTTAAATTTCAAAGTAATAATTATTTCAAATTACAGACGTGTAATGAGAATCACTGAAAGTCATGACAGAAAGTAATAAGCTATTTGTCAATGTAGTATTCATAATAGTTATAACTAATAATATTTAATTAATCCTTATGGCAGATTTTATTTGAATGATAACATTTCTTCTCTAAATATTATCTTTTTTTCATTTCGATATTATGACTCACTCAGAAATATCTTGGAACTCTAACAAAAATACATATTTAGCCCAATGACTGTAATATTTCTACCAATTCTTTCATCTGAGATGTAAGTAGTGATGTCTTATGCCAACCTTAATTTAAGAAGAAGAGTAAATTCATTTTGCTGTTCTCCCCAAAGTCTGTTCAACAAGTTCCTGCATATTGAGCTTGAGTTGAGCTGCAGCCTCCCATTGGGACACAGAACAGAGAAACAGAGGTCCTCTGTATTCTTAGGAGTCTCCTTCTAAACCATCTTCTTCCCATGATGGCTGTGGATCATCCCTACAATGACTCTACTAATTTCTGCCACTACCAGGCATAAGACTGTTAATAGATATAAATAGAGTCACTGGGGATTGTATTGTCTTATATTCCCATCAGAGAAGGAGAAAGCCTTCAGAGCCTGTGTTTGTCATCCCAGCTCAATCACAAATTATAGAATTTTATACTGATTAAATATATCATGAGTATGTAATATATAAATATACAAATGTATGAAGTGTTTGTATGTGAGCTACTGTGTATAAATAAGAGTGTGGTAGCCAAGCAAGGTGGCTAATGCCTGAAATCCTATCTATTAGGATGGTGGAGATGGGGAGGATTGTGGTTTGTGGCTAGCTTAGGCAAAAAAAAAAAAAAAAAAAAGTGAAAGATTCCATTAAATAGATTCAACTAATAAAAAAGTAGCTATATGAAATGGATTACAGTTCAGGCCAGCCTGTAAATAAAGGTAAGATTATTTTTTTAAAAAAATAGTGCATGTATGTATGAGTCAAGCGGAAAAGGTCAGATAATGTGATGTCAGGAAAATGAACCCTTAGATATGTATTTTAATGCTTTTTTATTTCATGCATGTGTTTCTAACGCATTTATAAGATTATCTCTTTGTTGCTTTGTATGTCCCTCCCCCACAGTATAACCCCTGCTTTCACTATATTTGATGTCAGTATAACTAGTGGAGGAGATGGGGAAAAACCAGTTGTTTAAGGATACAGGTGGACCTGTTGCAACAATGAGAAGTACAAGTTGTCATGTCCAAAACGAGCTTTACAACGTCGGTGCGGGGGGGGGGGGGGGGGGGTTGAAGGGGGGGAAGGAGAAGGATTGAGATTGGGGGGGGAGGGGGGAGGCTGGGAAGGGAGGTGAAGGGTAAACAAAGGAGGAGGCTGCAATGCTTGGTAAGAAATGTACACATTATCCTGCTCATGTAATTGTAACCCCTCTGTACAGTATATTCACAAATAAAATTAAATTAAATTAAAAAAAATTAGTGCAGGAAGGACTGGGTATGTGGCTCAAGTGGTAAAGAGCCTGCCTAGCAAGTGCAAGGTTCTGAGTTCAAACTCCAGTACTTCGGGGGGTGGGGGATGGGGGAATGAGTGTAATTGGCAACATAAGCTCTCAAAATATTTTGGCCATGATTATTTCTGACTTATTTCTTTGTTTTTTGGTGGTTTTTTTTTTGTTTGTTTTTTTGTTTTTTTAGATCTGAGACCGAGATGTGAACTTGGTACCTGGCTTGCTCTTTGGCTAGCACTCTATCAACTGAGCCATACCTCTAACCCCTATTTCTGACTTATTTATTGTTCATTTTTGATATCTATATTCTTCCTACCTTTTCTCCTTCAGTTCTGTATCTTTTTTTCTTCCTCCCACTTCCAACCCTGAGGCAGGGGGCAAGGGGAGGTATTGCAATAATGGAAACCATTCCAGTTTCTCTTTCTTTCCTCCAGTATCTACTGATCTAACAACAAGGCTACACTCACTAGATCTGAGACTATGTACATCTGGGTGAAGTAGAACCAGATCCCCACACCAGTGAGCCTGCCACATGCCCTCCAAATTTCCCTACTCCACAGATCTACCCAAGAACAGCATAGAAGCATCTTGCAAAAGCTATGCAGAAGACACCTGTGCTGGTTCTTCTTCCACTTTGGCTCTCTTGTGCCCCATTTGCTTCTGCTGCAAGTAAGAGCTGCTCCTTTCCTGAACTGGTTCCCTGTCTCTACCCACCAACCCCCAGAATTCACTAAAAAGGCTAGGCTTTAGAAAATGTTCTACAATGTTTATTAGCTTGAATAAACGGAAGCAGCAAGAGTAGAGAAGTATTCAGATATAATGATTTAGGGAATAACTAAGGTTTCTGTTTGTCACCTTTGCCCTTCTGCCTCCACTGTGCATGCTTGATCAACAGCTTTCCTACAGAGACAGTGTTATTGCATTACCTCTAGTTTTGAAAATCATATTTTCTTATTAGTCAACCTAATAACCTGCTTTGATTACAACTAGAAATCCCTCTGTCCCATGGCCTAGTTCAGTTTTCATTAATTCTTTTTTAATAAAGAACTTTGAGATTTAGCTTTACCATGTCTTGGTTGTGTTCCATTTTAAATTTTAGGTTACCATTTTGCCCTAATTTGAACTAAAAATAAGACCTGAATTTTGAGTTGCAGTTCAGTATATAAAAATACTAATTTGCTACAACATAACTACCTATAATTATTCTTTCAGTAAACAGTCATTTAACAGTTATAAATTTAGAGAGGATTAGCCAAAGGATTTTGATCTTCCTAGTGCTTTCTATGGTCAAAATAATTCAGTGACCATTGGATGCTAGTGGTTCCGATGAATAATCCTAGTTACACAGTAAGCTGGCAGAAAAATATGTATTATCAAAAGAAAGAGGGTAAAAACAGGGCTAGAGACATGGTTCAAGTGGTAGAGCACCAGCCAATCAAGAATAAGGACCTGAGTTCAAACTCCAGTACCACCACTAACAACAGACAAATGGTTGGGAGATCTGTAACTAGCTCTTTAATTTATGCCACTGGAGATAACTTGTCTCACTATGCCAACTTAAACCCTCAAATAATTAGCAGTAAAGAAATGAGATTCCAAAATAAGAACTTCCTTTGAACAATCTACTCCCTAAAAGTTGTTTTAAAAAAACTAATAGAGGGCTGGGAATGTGGCTTAGTGGAAGCGTGCTTGCCTATTATGCATAAAGCCCTGGGTTCGATTCTTATGTACCACATAAACAGAAAAGGCCAGGAGTGGTGCTGTGGCTCAAGTGGTAGAGTGATAGCTTGAGCAAAAGAAACTCAAGGACAGTGCCCAGGCCAGGTCCTGAGTTCAAGCTCTAGGACTGGCAAAAAAAACCTAATAGAGTATTTTTAATCTCAAATTTTTACTATCCATGTTACTTTAAATAGGCTACAAATGGTCTTTTATCCATCCTCTGGGACATTTTGGTTACTTCTGAGATTAAACTTGGTTCAGCACCTGCTTACAAGTGACCATCTGTGGAGGCAATTTAATCATCCAGCACAGATGCTGGGATTGTCCCAGCTGTGAAGCAGATGGTTCCATGAGCAGAGGGCAGCTGTTTGGGGGAGGAGTAGTCCTGTTTTCTGCCACAATAGTGTCTCTCTCTCTCTCTCTCTGTCTCTCTCTCTCTAGCTCGCTTGCTCGCTCTCTCGCTCTCTCTCTCGCTCTCTCTTTCCCCCTCCCTCCCTCCCTTCCTTTCTCCCTTCCTCCCTCTCTCTCTCTTGTATCTCTCTCTTGTATCTCTCTCCATTCACTTGTATTTATTTCTATTTATTTGCTTTTATGGATGCAAACACATTCCCTTGTATCTATCTCCACTTCCCTGACACCCAATAGAGTCTCCAAACATAAACTATCTTTTAATACAATTGAATATAATCAAATCACTTCTATATCTAGTTGAAGATGTGTGTTGAGTTTAGGGAAAGGACTTGGGTTAGGGGGACCTCTTAACAACAGGTGTTTGCACAAGTTTGAGTGTTGGGCCATCTGTTAGGTCATGGAAACCTGCTGGGCACAGCTGACTGCCTGACACATCAGGGAATCCCAGATTAATACATCACATTATAGGCCATGCTGCCTGCTGTGGTATGGAACTAAAAGTTTAAGTCAATTCATAAAATGTTTTCTCTGCTTCTTGTGACCTCATGTGAGACTTAAGGTGTGTCATGGTTCAGAGTTTATGCTTCCCATTTGTTACTATTGAGTAAAAGCTATAAAACCCATTTTCTCTTTTATACTATGAAGAGTGAATAGCGTTAATCTTTCAAAATGTAAAATTTCACAGTTTAAGGATGGTCCTGGGGAAAACACTGAGACCCTGTTTGAAAAATAACTAAAGCAAAAAACAGCTGAGCCTGGGGATCAAGTGGTACAGTACCTACCTGACAAGTACAAAGCCCTGAGTTTAAGCCTGAGTACTATCCCCAAAATATAGGCTCAACTCTTCTATCGAGTATAATGCAATCAACCTAGGTTTTACCCCAAAACACATCTCTCAGAGATCAAATTCCAAGTAAAAGATTCTAACCCAGAATTTTCTATAGTATTACTAAAATCCAGTATTTCATTTCAGAATGCTTTACGTTGTCTTGACTTTCTTTGAATGGTGTTCCTGTCTTCTAGTTTTCCTTCATATTTTTTAGGGGATTGTGTGTGTGTGTGTGTGTGTGTGTGTGTGTGTGTGTGTGTGTGTGTGTGTGTATGTGTGTTCTGGTCCTGGGGCTTGTACTCAGGACCTGGGTGCTGTCCCTCACATTCTTTTTCTCAAAGCTAGTTCTCTACCACTTGAGCCACAGCTCCACTTCCAGTTTTCTGGTGATTAATTGGAGATAAGAGTTTCATGGACTTTTCTTGCCTTGGCTGGCATCCAACTGCATTCCTCAGATCTCAGCCTCCTGAGTAGCTAGGATTACAGGCGAGAGCCACCAGCACCCTGCCCATTTTATACTCTTTTGAGGCATGGTATGTGTTATCTAAGAGGTCTGCCTTACATCTCTCAGACAGGCTGGTAAATTACTCATAGAGCTCTCTAACATGAGCTACAGTTGACAGAAAATAAAGAAACACTTTTCTACTAGGGAAAATGTCATAATTGGATTAGAACTTTTTTTTCCAAAGGGAACATACTATTTAGACATAGGAAATATGCTAGGGAATATAAACTGAGCAGTAGGAGCAACTGGACCCATAGTAAATTGGCAGATCTTGAAAACATCAGTCAAATTAAAAAAAAAATCTCTTCCCCTGAAGGGAGTTTTATTATGAAAACAAAGTACAGTTTTCTGTGTTTTCCTTTTTCAGACCTCTCCAGTTCCCATAAGAATTGTAGTCAGGAGCCATTTAACAATGAAGATGTATTCAGTTCATCTATGAACCTACTTACCCACACCTGGGTGGTACAGGCTACTTACTCATCATGGCTTCTTGATGCAATCAAGAGACACAAGATACATGAGGCTGCTGCTAGCCTAACATATTGAACTGTTTCCCAGCACAATATATTTTTGTGTGTTTGTGTGCCAGTACTGAGGCCTGAGCTCTAGGCCTCATGCTTTCACTTGGCTTTTGTGCTCCAGGCTGGTGTTCTACCACTTGAGCCACAGTTCTACTTCCAGCTTTTTGCTGGTGGGACATTTCTGCCTGGTCTGGGTTCAAAGCAGGATACTCAATCTCAGCCTCCTGAGTTGGTAGGATTATAGCTGGGAGTGTGGCTTAGTGGTAGAGTGCTTGCCTATCCTATATGAAAAAGCTGGAAGTGGTTCTGTGGCTCAAGTGGTAGAGTACTAGCCTTGAGCAAAAGAAGCTCATGGACAGTGCCCAGGCCCTGAGTTCAAGCCCTAGGACTGGCAAATAAATAAATAATAAATACACAAACGAATAACAGTCATTTATCATCATCATGTATTATATTTTGTACATATTGTATTGCTATATTGCTATATTTTGTTTTCTTTTTTGCCAGTCCTGGGGCTTGAACTTAGGACCTGGGCACTGTCACTGAGTTTCATTTGCTCAAGGTAAGCACTCTACCACTTGAGCCACAGAGCCACTTCTGCCTTTTTCTGTTTATATGGTACAAAGGAATTTAACCCAGTGCTTCATGCATGCTAGGCAAGCATTCTACTACTAAGTCACATCCCCAGCCCTGTGCTATATTTTTATATAGCATCACATTAGGTCTGTTTTACCCATCAAATACAAATGCATATATAATGTGTTGCATTGCATTGTTAAGCCAGCTATGATATCATGAAACAACAGTAATTTTTTCAGTTCCATTATAGACTCTGGGCCAACTGTTGCTGAGAGAAGGAGGTAGGGAGCATAGTACAAACAGCACAAATAAGGGGATATTTTATCTATATAAACTCTGTATAAAAATGTTGACTCAAACAACGCCTCCCACAAGCAAAGACCTGCTCCCCTTCATAAGCTACAATAGCAAATCAGTTTATGTTAATAAATGTTCAAAGAACTCACTTATTAGTGGTAAAATAGCATTTTAAGGATTTGTTAAATGCTTCTTTGTTAAGTAACACGATTCTGTAGAGATTGTGGTTCCTTCTGATTAAAGGCAGATAGTATTAAAATTAGATGAACTAAAAATACTTCTAAAAGCAAAACAAGTAAATGTAAGATGTTGTTATGTGTCAACATATCAAGGGGAACAGGAATCTGAGTTGTATTCAAGAAAGGCATCTTTTACAAAAGCAGGGAGAAATAGAAAAGTAGAAATCTGTGCAGTGGCTTACAGCCAATTTTCTGTCATTTGTGTTGTGATCAAATTTTGCCACCACATCCATCATGAGAAAAGAATATATCCTGCTCAAATGGGAGAGAAGCTAAAAGTGATTTATGAGGTACTTTTGGAGAAAACCTATCATCTGGGAAACAAATGAGAGGCAATCAATAAAACAACGGTAAACAATGAATATTAAAATCCAAGAAAGAAAGATCTGAACCAATATAAATTAAAATGTAACCATGAGAGGAGGAATAGGAAAGAGAACTTAAGATGGATATGCATCTCAGGCTCTTTGTATTCAAATGACCATGAATGATTCTTACTCCTTTTATTTCCCCAACAAAGGTAATTGATAGCTGCCAGTGACCTAAAACTGAAGTGGTCTCATCCTTCTATATGATTTACAATTTAAAAACAGAGAAAACCACTCACCAAAAACTAAGTCTCCTAAACCACCTAGCAGCTTCAAGTTTAGGAAAATTAAATAGAATCTGAATAGATCATCAAAGCAAATGCGTTTTTATCATATTTTTATTTTTATTTATTTTAAGTAGTTATACAAAGAGATTTCAACTCAACATGTCAATTTGTGAACACAATGCATCTTAATTTTTTTTGTCAGTCATAGGGCCTGAACTCTGGGCCTGGGCACTGTTCCTCAGCTCTTCAACTCAAGGCTAGCACTCTACTACTTAGCCACAGCACCACTTCTGGCTTTTTCTGCTTATGTAGTGCTGAGGAATCAAGCCCAGGGCCTCAGACATGCAAGGCAAGCACTCTACCACAGAGCCACCTTCCCAGCCCCAGTAGTGGCAATTTTAATTAATCCAGAAGCCTGTGGTCTAGGGTCCCAAAGGTACCATCTCAAGTTCCTGGCACAGACTTCCTAAGACCATATAATTGCATGAGTAATAGGTGTGCTGGATTTGGCTCATCTTCTGGGCTAATATTTTGTCTTGGTGTTATGTTCCTGACACAGAGCTTCTATTTATAGTTGTCTAGATGATAGGAGCATCCTTTGTTCTAATGAAATAACTCTTGGTAGTCACTTAAATGAGATAAGAGAAAGATTGAGTATTTAGTTAATAACTAATCATGACAACATGATTAATATCCCTTCCATAAAAATGGCTTTGGAGCTGGGAACCTATGACTTACACTGTAATCCTAGCTAAGCAACAGGGTGACAGCTGAGGATCATGGTTCAAAACCAGTCCAGGCAGGAAAGTTCATGAGACTCTTATCTCCAGTTAACCACCAAATGGCTGAAGCAGAGCTGTGGCTCAAATAGTAGAGCTCAGCCTTGAGCACAAAACAAAGCTCAGGAACAGCACCCAAGCCCAGAGTTCAAGCCTTAGGACTGGCACAAAACAAATGAACAACAACAACAGAAAATGGTTTGGAAGAGCTTCCTGGTTGCTGATATGTGGAGGTACCTGGAGGTACCCTATGGGACATGAAAGCTGCATGTAGCCTCTGCCCCATCTTCCCTCATAGATCTCTCCCATCTGGCTATTTATTGGTATCCTTTGTAATTTTCTTTATGATGAACTAGTGAAGAGGCTCTAAGTATAGCCTCAGCCTTCTGAAAAAGAAGGCCTTCATTTCCTCTACTTTTAATGAGAGAAGACTGCTGAATTCAAATACTAAACCCAAAGAATACACTAAGATTAACTATCAGCTCATCACCAAGATGCTTGCCATGACTCAGAATCCACAATTTCTGGTTTAAAAAGGTTCCCTCCTTCGCCACAGAGAGCTCCCCCATGACCCAGCAATCCCAAATGATCACAAACAAGGCCATACTAAAGCACAACTGTGTTTATCGCAACATTATAATTTACCATAGCTAAGATATGAAAACAACCCAGATGCCCCTCAATAGATGAATGGATCAAGAAAATGTGGAATTCTATGCCTCCATCAAAAAGAATGACATCACCCCATTTGTTAGGAAATGGAAAGACTTGGAAAAAATTCTATTAAGTGAAGAAAGCCAGGCCCAAAGAAACATAGGTCCTATGGTTTCCCTTATTTGCAATAACTAGTACATGTCTAAGACAAGCAGAAAAGGTCAAAAGCTATGTACATATGACCAGATAAGATGATGTTAAATGTGTCCCCAAGATGGGGACACAAATATTTTTCTTTCTTTCTTGTTATTGTTTCTAATGTATTTATAATGTACTATGTGATTTTTTTTGTTTCTTTATATGTTCCTCTCCCACAGAATAACTCCTGTTTTTACTGTATTTGATGTTGGTGCCCTGCATCTTGTATATACACGTCTCTAACTTGGTGAGGGGAAAGGAAAAAACAAAATGCTTGAACAGGAATACATTTTGACTCATTGTAACAGTGAGATGTACAAAACACTATGTTAAAAAGGAACTTTACAACTTCAGCCGGGGAGGGGGCAGGAAGGGGGTAGTTGTGGATGTGAGAGGAGGAAAGGGATGGTAGGGGTAAAACAAAGGAGGAGGCAACAATACTCTATAAGAAATGTACTCATTACCTTGCTCCTGTAACTGTAACCCCTCTGTACAGTATTTTTACATTTAAAAATATACAAAAAAAAAGTTCCTTCCTTGCAGAGTAGTTTAGCCAAGAAAAGTGAGTTACTTTTTTCTCATGACAGGTAAGACTTCAAATGTGATCACTGCATGATCTGGATTAAGTATTAATTTATCTTTTTTTTTGCAGGGGGTCGTCCGGTCATGGGGCCTCAACTCAGGGCCTGGGTGCTGTCCCTCAGCTCTTCAGCTCAAGGCTAGCACTCTACCATTTGAGCCACAGCGCCACTTCCGGCTTTTTTTTTTCTGCTTATGTGGTGCTGAGGAATCGAACCCAGGGCCTCAAGCATGCAAGGCAAGCGCTCTACCACTGAGCCACCTTCCCAGCCCTTAATTTATCTTAACAAAAGAAATTTAGCCAGACTAAATTTAATGTTTATTAATACTTCTGTTTTAGAGCTTTATAAAGAATATAGTTTTGTATTTTATATATAAAAAAATTTGATATTGTCTCCAAAATTTCTCAACACAGATGTTGCTTTTTCTATAAATATAATAAAAAACAGGGCTGGGAAGCTGGCTCAGTGGTAGAGTGCTTGCCTCGCGTGCCTAAGGCTCTGGGTTCAATTCCTCAGCACCAT
The DNA here is from genome assembly GCF_019054845.1 of Dipodomys spectabilis. Taxonomy (NCBI): domain Eukaryota; kingdom Metazoa; phylum Chordata; class Mammalia; order Rodentia; family Heteromyidae; genus Dipodomys; species Dipodomys spectabilis. The sequence continues at coordinate 15,708,099 of NW_024870719.1, read as the reverse complement.
ATAAGCAGGATAAAGCCAGAAGTGGCTCTGTGGCTCAAGTGGTAGGGCGCTAGCCTTGAGCTGAAGAGCTGAGGGACAGCGCCCAGGCCCAGAGTTCAGGCCCGACAACAGACTAAATAAATAAATAATATTCAGTATACTCAGGGTAAATAATAATCAAGAAAATTAAAAGAAAAGAATAACCAATCAAGAGAAGCTGGAGGTAAGGCTCATTTGGTAGAGTACTACCCAGTGAGCAAAAACTTCAGGTACTGAATTGGAGCCCTGGTCTCGGTCCTACAAATAAAAACAAGAAAAGAAAGGTGTAGAAATCACACTTTAATGTGAGATTATGTATTCACATATGCTTTTAATCCAAATTTGTAGGCAGAAATCTGAACTTACTGAAGTTGTAACTTTTTAAAACAAAATAAAAATTAAATGAGTTTATATATATGTCAAATTTGAGTGAGCTTTCAGAATTCATAGAAGTAGCCTCTAGTCTTACATAAATGAGCTAAAGTAATCAGCATTGTACTATACTAATTTTGTAACTACATAGAAGTAAATGGAGCAAATCTCACAAAAGTAGCATTTCTAGAGCCTTAAATAACAACTGATCAGTTACAGTGATTGGCAGAATTTGTATATTTAAAATTCACTGCCTAGGGCAGGGAAGGTGGCTTAGTGGTAGAGTGCTTGCCTAGCATGCATAAAGTCCTGGGTTCCATTCCTCAGTACTGCATAAACACAAAAAGCCAGAAGTAGCACTGTGACTCAAGCGGTAGAGTGCTAGCCTTAAGCAAATGTAGCTCAGGGACAGCACCCAGATCCTCAGTTCAAGTCCCAAGACTGGCAAAAAAAAAAAAAAAAGAAGGCAAAAATTCTCTGCCTAGGTGAGGCGGAAATTATGTAATAGTATACTGTGTCAAGGAGAGGCTATGACTTGGTTCATCAGAAGACAAGGGCTCTTGTGTTTTATGTTTAGTTAATTGTGCTGCATACTTAAAAAAAACTTTTTTTTTTTTTATAAAATTTTGTACATTGAGGGCTGGGAAGGTGGCTCAGTGGTAGAGCGCTTGCCTTGCATGCATGAGGCCCTGGTTCGATTCCTCAGCACCATATAAGCAGGGAAAAAAAGCCGGAAATGGCGCTATGGCCCAAGTAGTAGAGTGCTAGCCTTGAGGTGAAGAGCTGGGGGACAGCGCCCAGGCCTAGAGTTCAAGCCCCATGACCAGACCAAAAAAAAAATTTGTACATTGTGATGTACATAGCACTTAAGTTGCATATGTTGACAGGCTATGAAGCTTTGTCTTGCAATTCAAGTTAGAAAAGCTGTATTAACTTCACCCACTTTTTACCTCACCTAGGATAATTAATGTGTTAGCTGGTAAATTCAATGTTCACCCACTTGCCATTTTTATTTGGTATTTTTTCTGATATAGTGGGGTATTAACTGTTAATGGTAATGTTCCTTCTAAAACTCATACATGAAAAACAGCTAGAACTTATTAGGCACAGAAGAGTATTGGGTTATATAGATAAGAACACTTGGAAATTCAAGGCATTCAAGGGAACCAAAATCCTAGGAGACCTGGTCCCCCTATAGCCTTCGTTTTCTTCTCTTTCCCTCTGAAAGATTGTGCTTCAGCCCTATTTTGCTTCCTGCAGGTTATGTGTAGATGAAAGAAAAGTCCAGCAAGTATCAAGTTCAATCAGAAAACTTTGAAATAGTTGTTAATATAGTTCCCATACAATGTCTTAAAGTCATGTTTTACTGAAGTCTTGAAATAGCAACTGAAAAGGGTTTAAATGATTATAGAAAAAATTCAAGATAAAAATTTTGTAGACCAAGTTTGATTAAATGCTAGAACTGGGTATTAAACATGAGGTAACAAGTAGAAAGGTATTTTTTTTCTATATTTTATTTTATTTGTGAACATACTGTACAGAGGGGTTACAATTACATGTGCAGGTAGAAAGGTATTTTTTGACATTTATTAAAACTATAATAGGGCCGCGAAGGTGGCTCAGTGGTAGAGTACTTGCCTCACATGCATGAGGTCCTGGGTTCGGTTCCTCAGCACCACATAAACAGAAAAAGCCAGAAGTGGTGCTGTGGCTCAAGTGGTAGAGCCCTGGCCTGGAGCTTAAAAGCTCAGGGACAGTGCCCAGCCGCATGACCGACAAAATAAATAAATAAATATTATAAAACTACAATCGTTTTTTGCATAGCTATACCAATTTGACTACAGGCAAAACTCTAGATGATGAGTTATTGGATCAAAAATGTTTGCTATAGGCTGGGCACCATGGCTCACACCTATAATTCTAGTTACTAGAGAGGAGGAAAATGGGAATGTTGAATTTTGAAGCTAACCCAGGCAAAAAAAGTTTATAATACTCTATCTGAACCAATATAATAAGCTTGGTATGGCTGATCACATCCACCATCCTGTCTACTCAGAAAGTGTAAATAGGACTGTGGTACAGGCCAACCTGGAAATCACATGAGACCCTACCCCCAAAACCACAAGGAAAGGGCTAAGGGCCTGGCTCAAGTGATAAACTAACTGCCGAGCAAGTACAAGACCTTGAGTCCAAACCCAAGTACTATTAATTTTTTTTCTTATGGTGATGAGGATGTAGCTTAGTGATAGAGCATGTATATAGAATACATCAGGTCCTGGGTTCAATCTCCAGTACCAATACATTTTTTCTGTGACTCTTCTTCTGGTTTATCTAAGAAATACCTATGGTCTCTTTTTTCAAGAAAGGGATAAAACATACCTGTTTTCTTAAGAGATGATCTAAGCAAAAGCATTTGAATGCTGATGTACCCACATTTTTTAGCACAACTGACTGCTAGAATGAATAGAACAATGGACATTTCAGACTGTTTTCCAAACATAATAGATTCAAAAAAAGGGAAGAAACTCATCTTTTTCACATGGGCAAGAGGATCTTAAAATTCTCAAGCTTAATTTTATTCTAGTCTATTTTGTATCCTTATTAGTTTGCAAAAGTATTTCCTAATGCACCAAAAAATGCATTAAACAAATGAATGCATAATGAAGTGATTGATGATAACCAATAATTATACCTGTAATAGAAATGATAAAAGTGACAAATTTAAAATTTCCTATGAGACAAATAATCCTTTTTTCTACTCTGTGTTCTAAAATAAAGTTAAGAGTATATCGCTGGGTATGTGGCTTAGTGGTAGAGTGCTTATCTAGCATGTAAGAAGCCCTGGATTTGATTCCTCAGTACCACATAAACAGAAAAAGCCAGAAGTGGCACACTGTGGCTCAAGTGGGTGAGTACTAGTCTTGAGCACAGAGAGGCTCAGGGACAGGGCCCAGGCCCTGAACTCAAACTGGAAAAGAAATAAATCTCTGTCACTAAGAGATTGATGCTTTCATTCTTCTAATTAACTTTAGTCAGATATGTCTTCAGTTACATAGCTTTAGTAAGCTGTATTGAACATGAACCTCATGCAGTCTTTTGCTAACCACTGCCAGCCATATCTTACTAATTTTATGCTTCAATTTTAATTACCTCTCTGCTGCTCTATAAAAGAATTCAAGGTGAGGGAAAGGTCACAAAGGATTATGTTATTTCTATCGGGTGTTTCCAGGTAAGTAAATGAAACCAGCTCTCTCAATATTCACATCTTAATCTTCTCAGTACTAAGAAGCTTTATACTGGGAGAACTACAGTAAGTTTGTCTGTTGTGTAGAATTGTCCTAACATAATATGTGATGGCCCAATAAAACCAGCTTTAGCAACAAATGGGCCCATTTTGGTGTGTTCATAGATTACATGAAAAGTCATGATCTTGTTTAGATGAGACACTTTACACTATACTATAATTCAACAGGTTACTAATATTAAATATTTCTAAAAGTATCTGTAAAGGACTATTTCTTATATTTCTTTACTGCCATGTACTATTTTTTGTAAAATGCAATAAAAAATTACTAGAAAATAATACTTGATATCAGCAAAATCAAGTTACTATTTTTTAAAAAATCTAAGAATTTATTCTCATTTGCTTATCACAAATCACCTTGAGTCCACAAACTATGTCTCACACAGAAATGTTCTTAAAATGTTCTTCTTTCTTTTTTTAAATTCTGGGCCTAGGCACTGTCCCTTAGCTCTTCAGCTCAAGGCTAGCCCTCTACCACTTGAGCAACAATGTCACTTCTGGTTTTCTGGTGGTTAATTGGAGATAAGAGACTTCTGGGCTTTCCTGCCTGGGCTAGCTTTGAACCTCGATCCTCAGATCTCAGATTCCTGAGTAGCTAGGATTACAGACATGAGCATTCTTTTTTCTTGTCTCTTCTTTTCTTTTTTTTTAACCAGTCCTTGAACTCAGGGTCTGGGCTCTAGAGGTTCCTGAGCCTTTTTGAGCCACAGCACCACTACCTGCTCTTTCTGTTTATGTGGTACTGAGGAATCAAACCCAGGGCATCAGGCATACAAGGCAAGTACTCTACCACTAAGCCACATTCCCAGCCCCTTAATGTTCTTATTTCTTTATTTTCTTCTTTTGTCACATGAGTGGCATTGTCATATGAAGAATAGGGAGATGAAAACAGTCTTCTTGGAATCAAATGAAAATAAAACACAACTTTCCAGAACCTCTGGTATACAGCAAAGGCAGTTTTAAGAGGAAATTTTATGAAAAGCATGAAGTAAGACAAAGTAGACACAGAATAGCCTGAAGTTCAATAAGGGCAATGGTATATTTAAATTTTCTAATTACTAAGTTTCTAATAGGAGTTAAATAAGTCAGGTTTCTTTTGCCTGCATCCTATTGATTTAATTACTGGGTAAAATCTGCTGGAAAATTGGCAAGTTCAGAGGATTTCATCTCAGTACTTCAGCCATTCCACTTCTTAGACAAGAAGAAAGGACTTGGAAATGTCTTAAGAGGGGGAAAGTCACTTTACTCAAGCCCCACAAGGGTAAGTGGTTAATTTATTTTGTCTGTCTTGTCCCTAGAAACAGACTTCTCATGCTAGAATAGTCTTGATCTTTTGTCTTCACCTTCCCCTTCAGCTCCTGTGTAACAAGACACCAGCAAATGTCAAAGGCTACTCCAACCAGCCACACTCATGCAACACCTCTGGTCAGTAACTGGTGACCTAAGTTAGTGGTGCCCAGATGCATTCTGGGAAAAGTGACTACAGAGATTCAAGCTTCCAGAGGCTTTTTCTGGGGCAACAGTGAGTCACAGTGTTGAATCCACCTGGTAACTCTACAGGAGCCATCCTGGAGTAGGATTTGCACATTGCTCTGAGTTATTTGACCTTCAACAAAGATTTTCTGGTACTCCAAAAGATTTTTGTAGTGCCAATATCACTTCTTATATTCATTTTCTGCTTAAACTAGCTGCAGTGAATTTCACTTACTTGAAACTAAGAACTGACACATCCTTTATATGCAAAGCTATGACATAAGAAATTGTGTCCACATGATAAATTATACAGGGCTCTAGACATACACACGAGACCAGAGGAATATATTCATAAGAGCAAATCACAAAGGCTCACTAGATATGATCATGTGAAATAATACTTTACAAAATGAACTCCAAAAATCAGAAACAAGAGGCTGTTGCTGCTGATGCTGTTTTATTTTGTTAGTTTGTTTTTGAGAGGATAAGTGGGGGCACAGAAGAGGTGGGACAAGGGCTGGTCATATGGCTTAGTGGTAAAGTGCTTGCCTAGCATGCATGAAGCCCTGGGTTCGATTCTTCAGTACCACATAAGCAGAAATGGCAGGAAATGGCACTGTGACTTGGGTAGAGTGCTATCCTTGAGCAAATCTCAGGGACAGTGCCAAGTTTAAGCCCCAGGACTAGCAAAAAAAAAAAAAAAAAAACAAAAACAAAGAAAAAGTGGGACAAGTGTGAACAAATATAGCAGTGGTATTCACTAAGTACTATCTATGTAGAAAATGAACTATGCACCTTGTGGATGGGAACAGGAGGGAAAAACTGGGAGAGAGCAAGGGAGAAGGTGACACAATTCCAAAAGATATGTACTCATAGCCAGGCACAGGTGGCTCATACCTGTAATTCTAGCTACTCAGGAGGCTATGATCTGAGGATCATGGTTCAAAGCCAGCATAAAAATCCCCATGAGACTCTTATTTTCCATTAACCATTCAAAAACTGAAAGTGTGGTATAGAGTGCTAGTCTTGAGCAAAAGAACTCAGGGACAGAGCCCAGGCCCTGACTTCTAGCCCCATGACCAACCAGAAAAAAAAGGAAAGAAAAAAGAAAAACAAATGTACTCATTATTTGACTTACCTAACTGTAACCCCTCTGTACATCCCTTCTATAATAACAATAAAATATATTTAAAAAAATTGTGTCCTCAAAGAGCTTAGAGCATTGAGGAGAAAAAAACTGGTAAACAACCAAAATATATAATAGAAGTTAAGACGGTAGAAACACCACTTTCGGTAAGAGCAAACCCTGTAAAGACAATCTGCCTAAGATTCAGATTCTGGCCTGACCTGTTTTGCCTTGAACAAATTACCTAATCTCTTTGTGCCTCAGTTTCCTTATCTATACCACATTCTGTAGTGGAGAATCCTGATTTCCTCCCCATATTAAATTTTTTCCTTTCTAAGTACATGACTACTAACCAAAGATTACATTTTTAATATCCCCATACAACATTCTAGATGTATCCACTTGACTGTTAATAGAATAGGAGCAGAAAGAATGTATACAACCTCAGCTTTAATTTGTTAAAATGAAGTCCCTTCATTAAAATGAAATCCCTTATTCTTCTTTAAAATGAAGTCCTTTATCCCTTCAGGAAAATGAAGTCCCTCATCCTGGATGTATACCTTTTAAAAACAGTGGTGACTTGTAATAATAAAACTGAATCTTGAGGTCATGAAAATCATCTTACTAACTTGGGTTCATTGATGACTCTGGAGCAGAGCAATCTAACATTATTAGATTGTTTAAGGGAGAAATTAATATCTGTATCATTTAGGCTTCTGCTTTATTGGTGCTCCTTATACTAGCAACTCTGGCTTTTACTATAGTTCACACAAGGATTAAATGCAAATACCTTATATCTAGCTTAGAACAATCTCTCCATATATTTTCACTTTGACTCAACCTTTATTTTCATATGAAGATGCCAAGACCCCCAAAACTGACTACATGACTACTCTCAAAGTATCAGAAATGATTTTGGCCCATTTGGGTTTGCCTGTCATAGAACTATAAATGAGTTTCAAAATACAAGTTGCCATGTTTATTTATATACATATTATTTTATACAAATGTCACACATAAAATCAGTGAAATCCTAGCCAATCTTATCCCTGCGAACTAAAGTTGATTACATTTTCTGGAAGATAAGGGGATGTTCTTCCATCCTAATCTTCTCTATAAGCTATTGGCAATGGGAAGTACATGTTGTAGTTGATACCAGGTTGAGGCTTTACTGCCCCACCCAACGATTGGGTGCCTCATTGAAAATACTATTCATGAAGTCCAACTGGGTAAGAAGGTAGTAAGGGTAAAAGGACCAAGGAGCTTTGGACACAGGGACTGGCTATCTGTTCCTGAGGAACATGAAGAGCAAAATGAGGGACAGTGAAGATAGAAGGTTAAAGGAACGAGAGGTAATCCTCCCAGCAGGGAATTTCAGACTTAGCACAAAGTCTGCCTCGATCTTTCTCTTGGTGGCATGTACATGTTTTCTTCCCTTTGTGTGGACAGTGAGATCTTGTAGTCACCTCCTTGAGGTAGCAACTCCATGTATGCTAACAATTTATATCATTTCACTGTATTTGCTTAATGGTTTATTTGCACAGATTGACTCTGTAGTAGTACTCAAACAGCTGTTCCAGACTTTGATGGGTATGGATCTAAAGTGTTTGTGTGTGTGTGTGTGTGTGTGTGTGTGTGTGTGTGTGTGTGTGTGTGTTTCTGGTCATGGGGCTTGAACTCAGGGCCTGGGTACTGTCCTTGAGCTCTTTTGCTCAAGGCTAGTGCTCTCCCGCTTTAAGCCTCAGCACCACTTTTCATTTCTGGTTTTTGAATGGTGAATTGGAGATAAGAGTCTCTTGGGGACTTTTCTGCTCCTGCTGGCTTCAAACCATAATCCTCAGACTTCAGCCTCCTGAGCAGCTAGGATTACAGGTGTAAGTCGCCACACCTCACTGAAAGTGCCTTTTGATGAACAACTCTTGATGTCTAGCTGCAAAAGGGATCTATAAGATTACAAGGGAAGGGATGAAGAGAATTAGTACACAACATTTGAATCTATCACTTTTTTTCACTTCTAATAACTCACAACATTTCATTATCTGAGTTTTTAATGAGAAACCTTAAGTTAACAATAGATTGCATAACTTATCAAAGATCACAAATTTATCAAGTGAAGGAAGGATCAGTACTAAAACTCAGCTCCCTGTGACTGAACTCTCTACCCTTGCCACTCTACTTTCTGGGTACATCCATGAAGATGCTGCCATTCAGACAGAACTGAATTTCCTCTGTAAAACGGAGATAATTAAATTATGCGACTTACCTCATGTGACTAGATACAATAAAATAACTGTGCACTTAGCCCAGTACCTGACACATAGTCAATGCAAAATCACACATGTGAAGAACACAACATTTTCAGGAGCTGATAAAGGTTTAATAATTTTGCACCAATGAGATTCATGAGACTTTCTCAGCTTTGTCAGGTTCTGTGAAGTAAGTGATCTGCTGGGTTAATTTGGTAATAAGTGAAGAATGACTATATTAAGTCAATAAGTAATTGTGACAATTGACTTTTCTTAGTAGCTACAGGAAGTAAACAAGGGAATGTGAGTGGACATTACCAGAAGACAGATGCCAACGTTTGGAGAGACAATTTTAATTTTCAGATGTTTCCAAGGGAGCCGGAGGTTACCGAATATGTCCAAGCTGATCAGGGAATCATCTGTCAAAGGTGATGTTTGACGGCAGCCTGCTCCAGGCAGGGCCCCTGGACTGCAAGAAACGATCTAATCTCCTTGCTAATTTTCCATGTCTTCTTTGTAGGTGGAATAGAACAGTTCTATTTACTTCCTGGGTAATTTCAGGACATCTCAACCTTGAAATTTATATGGATTATGCTAGACTGAGCATTGTTTTCTTCTTCAAAAGCCACTTTTCCCATTTGTCTTTCCCTGCACCTCTTCAGGGGGGAACCATGGTGAGCATCTGCTCTGGGATTCGTGTCCTGTCCTCCAGCTATGAAGAACACCCCCGTTCCTGTGGGGGCGGGAGGCTTGGCTCTCCTTTTAGAAATTCCCTTCTGTGCTGCGCTAATCACACCCTCGGTACATTTCACATCTTATTTTTAGGAGCAGAGCATAAAGAATCCCAGCACCAACAGCAGTTTCTGTGGCAACCTGAATCGCCCCCCTTGCTTGTCCAGCTGTGTGGAATTAAATTCTAAAGGAGGCCATTTTACATCATGTGAAGCAGAGTCACTGAAGCTGCTTTTAAATGAATGTTTTCGTCTACGCTAGGAGAAAGCTAGATGAGATTTAGGCTGGGGTCATGGGTTGATCAACAAAAGAAACAGAACCTTTACTTAGAACTAGAGCTATTATAAAATCCCAGGTGAGCTCAAGCATGCCCTAGTTGCCTTGATTTTTTTCCCTGGCATAAGGCAGTACTTCAAACACAAAAATAGCATTTAGACCAATGAAAACTAGGCTTGAATATATGTAGCAGAGGTGTTTGGTGGTAATTTCTCCTTCATCCTCCTCCCATTCCTTAGAGTCTTCTTAAATAACTCTCAAACTAACTATCCCAGCTTCCTAGGAATCCTTTACTAAATTCTTCCTAATTGTCAACAGAAGCAAAGTCCAAGGATGGACCTGGAAAAGCAGGGGATTCCAAAAGACCTCAATCCAAAATTCCTCCCCCAGGGTAAGTCAGGTCATGGATTATCATTATAACCACTATTTGGGGGCAGGCCTTTGCTTTCTTATGAATGTAAAAAATTGCAAGTATAATTCTTAGAAGAGTGGCATTTTATAATGGTATTTATATTTTATATTGCACTTCCTTTTCAGAAAACATGAGTCAGCCAATATTTTAAAAAATTTCTACTCTGAGATTATTTGTACAGAGAATACAGAAAAATTCTCCAAACCTAAATTATTATGCATAACTGTTAATCAAGCTCTAAGTTTCCTGAAGCCAGTCAAATATAATCTTTATTATAATTCATCATATGGTTATTATCTGTTCAAAAGAAAGATACCAGTTGGCCCAGAAAGAATGATTTTTCTGATATGGTAGATATAGGAAGCAGAATGAACTTCTTTTAATCAGTCATTTTAGAAAAGACAAAAATCATTTCCTTCAAGGCTATTCATTATGCTAACCTTGGAAAATTGGAAGTTACAATCTCAAACTAAAGCACAGTGAAACCACCAATGCAATTAGTCTTGCTATTGAGCTAATGCATTTGTGATTATTGTGTTTTAATGAATTATATGCAACTCTTCAATAGTATTTAGCAGTGCCCAGTAAAGAAACCATAATCATAACTCAAGTGACTTTTATATGATACTACTATGCATAAATTACATTTGTTGTGGGTAAAAGACTAGTAAAGGTGGTACCCTTAATGAAAATATTATCTTAAAATCATATCTATAAGGGCTTGGAATGTGGCTTAATGGTAGAATGCTTGTCGAGCATGCATGAAGTCCTGGGTTGGATTCCTCAGTACCACATAAACAGAAAAGGCCCCAAGTGGCACTGTGGCTCAAGTGGTAGAGTGCTAGGCTTGAGCAAAAGAAGCTCAGGGACAGTGCCCAGGCCCTGAATTCAAGCCCCAGAACTGGCAAAAAAAAAAGTCATATTTATAATACAGGAAAATTTATCCCCAAACTTCTTGAGTAACCTTGTTTCCTTTTATGTAGAAGTACAAAAGTAAGGTGGGGTTTTCTATTTTCTTTTAAAAAATCTAAAGTTACTAGTCCAGAAGGAAATAATCTAAAATCTCTGAAATTAAATATTGATCTTTAATAACACAAAATTGACTTTTAGAATTTGAAGTAAATTTTCATGTTACCTCTAAATATGAAGGTAGCAGCAAAATGGGTTGAGTCTATTAAAATAGCACGAGACCCTTATTTTCTGTCTTTCTGCTTTCAGAAACAGTTAGTTCTAGAAACGAACCCATGATTTTTAAAGTTCATTCAAGAGTAAACCCTAGAACTGGAACTAGAGTTCTAATGTAAGTTGTACAGTAGTTGTCAAATGAAATTAATGACCAACAATTGGCACACTATGATACAAATTTACTTATGTATTTGTACATTGAGAGGTCATTGTGAGGAGAGAGTAGTTTATCCTTCAACTTTTTCTGTCCATTAGATATACATTCATCAAAGGCAGAGGATTCATTTTAGCCATTATGGAGTCCTATGTATCTAACACAATACTTACATACAGGAAACAGACATTATTATTGGATGAACTGATAATACCAGAACATCTCAACCTGACAGTGGATTTAAAGACTGTTACTCTATACAATTTCAAAAGTCTAAAGGAAGACTCCAAATTCCAAGTGGCGGGCTGGGAAGGTGGCTCAGTGGTAGAGCGCTTGCCTTGCATGCCTGAGGCCCTGGGTTCCATTCCTCAGCACCACATAAGCAAAAAGAAAAAAGCCGGAAGTGGTGCTGTGGCTCAAGTGGCAGAGCGCTAGCCTTGAGCTGAAGAGCTGAGGGATAGCGCCCAGGCCCAAAGTTCAGGCCCCATGACCGGACCCAAAAAAACAAACAAACCAACCAAGTGGCTATGAAAAGAGTCATGACATTATGTCTGCATCACCCTCCCCTGCTACAGTGCTGATCCTAGCAATTTCTCAATTCATGGCAGCATTTTTTCATTGGGGAATTTTGTGTAGTTTTTCCTAGCAAAGTGACTAAGGCTGGGGTATAGGACATCTACAAAAGTGTTAGCAGAAGGAAGTAGTCCATGGTCAAGTCTCTCTGAAAGAAGACAACATAAATGAGACTGGAGTGACCAGAAGAACAGAATTTTCCGGTAGCACCCACACAGAATAAAGCCAGAGATACCTTCATTATTTCCGCCTTGGATAACCATGGTAAAGATGAGAATCATGTTTTGTTTTGTTTTTTCTGTATTTCTCCAGTGGCAAGAAGCCCATATGATACATAGCCATAGAGTTTTCACTAAATACATGGGAATAGTAGATCTCTATACTAATGGGATGGTTTTCAAGCACTTGACTTCATTCAGTTGAACTTAGCACATGTTCTTTGATGGAACTGAGTCTTGTCACTTCTAGATCACTCAAGAAGCAAGTCTGGCTTTCTCCTAGTCTTGCTTTTGCCTGCAAAGCATGCTGATTTTCCTATTCAGCTTACTGAGCAGTGCTCTGGAATTTTGCAGATGGAACTTCTTTTTTTGGGGGGGGGGGGGGTTCCGGTCGTGGGGCCTAAACTCTGGGCCTGGGCGCTGTCCCTCAGCTCTTCAGCTCAAGGCTAGCACTCTACCACTTGAGCCACAGCGCCACTTCCAGCTTTTTTCTTTTTGCTTATGTGGTGCTGAGGAATCGAACCCAGGGCCTCATGCATGCAAGGCAAGCTCTCTACCACTGAGCCACCTTCCAAGCCCCTTGCAGATGGAACTAAGAAGTTCATGTCCATGAAGTTCTTTCTTTTCCAAGAAAATTCTACCCACACCAAATCCTTTCTGTTGTTGCTTGTCTGCAGTTGTCTTATGTCTTAGTGCCCCAAATTTGCCAACAACTCCAGGTCTGACTCATTGTCTTACCTGAAGAATGTTAACATACTCGGTGGAATTTAGCCCACTCACATTTATTTTAACCACCACTATGTTGAGTCATAGTCTTGACCTTTTACTTTAAGTTCTTTGCCTTGAATCTTTTCCTAGTTGCTGTAACTTCTCCCTCTTTCCTGACTTTTACCAGTTATTCTTTTTCTTTCCTTATGCCCTTTCTTAGGGATACATGGCCGTGGGGTGCAAGATCTTCTCTTTTGGATCATCATGCATCAGTATCTTCGTTCACATTACCTCTTCCCCTTCCAAAGGAAGAAGAGAAAGAAAAGTGCACACCCTTTCTCTTGAGCTGGACAGCCTGAAGGATACATCATTTCTGCATCCATCCCTACAGTGAGAAATTAGTCATTAGATCCACCTAGTTTATAAGAGAGCCTGGGACATGTAGACAAATTTGGAAGCCATATGCCCGGCTACAAATCTTATGACTATAGAATGTGGAGGATAGACATTTGGGAACATTCTGGCACTCTTGGCTTTGATGGAAACTTTGACTTTCTTATTTATTGTCAGAATTAATTAGCAATTATAACCCTTCACGCAATCAAAATAAAACTGCTAATATGTTGCTATGATTTGAATAAGAACCTGTGTGTGTGTGTGTGTGTGTGTGTGTGTGTGTTGCAGTTCTGAGGCCTGAACAAGGCCTAGAAGCTGTCCCTGAACTTTTATTTTTTTCCCCTTCAAAGCAAATGCTTTACCACTATCATCACAATTCCACTTCTGATGTTTTGGTGGATAATTGGAAATAAGTGTTTCGCAGACTTTCCTGCCTGGCTAGCTTCAAAAGACAATCCTCAAATCTCAGCCTCCTGAGTAGTTAGGGTTACAGGTGTGAACCACTGATGCCCAACTATGATAGTATTTTTAAGAGGTGGAACCTCATAGGAGGCCCTTTAGTTCCCTGAGGAATGACCTTAAAGAGGATTGTGGGATGACCCTTTTCCTCTTCCTCTTTGCTCTTGGATCATGACCTAAGCAGGTTTGCTCTACCCCATGCTTCCTCTATGATGTGCTGCCTCTTTAGAGGCCCAATGCAATGCCCTAACCCTATCTTAGAATAGGATCTCTGAAACAATAAGCCAGAATAACCCTTTGCTCTTTATGTTACCTCAGGTATTTTGCTAAAGTAAAGCTAATATATTAGCACATTTAAAACCTAGTCATATTAGTGCTGCTCTCCCCTTCTGAGGTTGAGGTTCTTATAACACTTATGAATTTTTAGTGTGCTACCTCCTTTATTTAATAGATGTGACTACTTTATTGAAGATCATTTTCTGAGATCTGACCTCTAAGCTTCCAGGATACTTGTACTATTAGTTCCTTCTTCTTGTTTTTCCCCCAATAAAGAGGCATAAGAATATGGGAAAGTGTTGTTTATGTGTTTGCTTTGAACGACCTAGGTTTTAATTATGGCAGCTTACATGTGAGTGTGGTGTTTAGTGGTGGACAGCATGAAATGAAGTGTTTGCTAATGTGACATAACACTAAGGGAAAGAACAGCCCTCCACAGATAACATATGTCAGTGAATTAATTCCCTGTGGTGCTTACTGTTCTCAGAACCTCAGCCATCCTCACCCTTTATGAATAATTTTCCATTTGGATGTATGGATGTCTGACAGTTTGTTTACATGCACTAAGGAGAAAAAAAAGCCAAAATTATCTGGCTTGCCATCAAAAACTGGTCTATTTTTGTTGTCTGCAGTACCTTGATTCTATGCATCTTAATAAGTTTTTAACAATGCATGAATTTGAGTCAGAGAAACAAGAGGAAAGGCAGGGATGACACACACTTATTATAGGATATAAAGGGATGAGGCATCATCTTTTGTTTGCCATGACAACAGCTCTTAATTTAATGCCCTTTCTCCTTAAGAACTGAAGTGTTCTCATTACAACTGGGCACAAGCCACTTGGCATCCTTTGGTGTGTTTCTTTAAGAGGTTGTAAATCTGAAGGCATGCTTGAGTTATTGTCCAACTTTGATCTCATCCAGATTTTATCAGCCTTTATCAGGATCTGGGCAATGGAAACCTTCTTCCTTTCATGGCCATTAGAGGTTTGTAGTTCATTGCATGGAAATTACTTTGAAAAGGAGAAATGCAGTACTGTTCCCCGTAAGGGCTAAAATTAGCCCTTTCCCTGCATCCTTGCTCTTCTGCTCTCTGCCATATGACATCAAACTAACAATAAAACAGATTTTACAGCACTGGAGTGTATTCATTTGTTTCTTAAATGAAAAAGCATTTTCATTCAAGTCTTCCTGAGTCACCCCCATACATTGCCACACCGGTATATTCTCTCTGCCTGCCGTTGCTCTCTGTTGCTAGAGGTGGAGTTTGAATTTTAAGTGGTCAAAACTGAAAAAAACAGCAACCCAGGGGGCCATAACCAATTTCTGCATCCTAAAGTGGAAACTGGAATCTATTCATTGAGAAAGTTATTAAGTTTGCCTGGCAGACAGATTTAAAGCAAACAACTCCATATTAACTATGGAAAAGCCCCAAACCATGGGTATAATATAAATATAGCTACTTTTGTGATGTTTTCATTCACTTTAGTATAGGAACTAAATCTGTTTAGCCTTTAACAAGACTATATCCTTGGAGAGACCTCAGGGCTTGAACTCAGGGCCCGGGCAATGTCCCTGAATTGTTTGTTTATTTGTTTTCTTCAAGGCTACTACTTGAGCCACAGCTCCATTTCTGGCTTTTTTGGTTAATTGGAGATAAGAGTCTCATGGACTTTGCTGCCTGAGCTTTCTTTGAATCTGAGCTTTCTCAGATCTTAGCCTCCTGAGTAGGTAGGGTTATAGGCATAAGCCACTGGCACATAGCTAGGGGTAATTATTTAAGACTAAATAACAGACTTTGGCTAACATCTTGTCTTGTTTTGTCCCCAACTGTAACCCAAACCTTATCTTATGCTGAGATAAAATAAACAAAAATAAACTTAGAACTTGAAGGAGACAAATTGTTTCTCTCCTCTTCTACCTCCTTCTCTCCCTCCCTCTCTTTCTTTTTTCCTCTCCTTTCCTTTCCCTCTCCCCCCATAACTATGCCTGGGGAGAAAAAGAATAAGATATGTCCTTTGTGGGACATTAAGTAAATTCCTATTTTTGGTGATAGGTCAGCAGAAATAACATGCAAAGGGACTATGTCCATTGAGTCTACTTAACTTTTTCTAGCCCAGAATTTGCCAGTCTATTCAAACAAGGTACTGCTTTTCATGGGTAACTTTTGTAACAAAATACTTTCTGAAGAATGCACCAAGGGAAATTCTGTCAGCTGGACTTCTCCCTGGCAAGCATGGAGTCGCATAGATGGATTGTTAGAGCTCCCATTGCTAGCCCCTGCCATAAGGGTGTCAGACTTAATAGGTCTGCTGTGTGCCTGAGGAATTGAATTCCTAACAAGGATGCATACTAATACTGCTTGGTCCACGAACTACACTTCAAGAATGAATAATGGACTGAAATAGTCTGGTTCCTCTGTCTTTCTAAAGTACCACAAATCAAATTAAAATGTGGATATGGAGCTGGGCACCTGTGGCTTATGTCTATCATCCTCGCTACTCAGGAGGCTGAGATCTGAGGGTAATGGTTCAGAGCCAGCTGGGCATGAAAGTCTGTGAGACGTGAATCTCCAATTAACCATCAAAAAAACTGGAAGTGGCACTGTGGCTCAAGGTGGTAGAGCATTATCCTTGAGCTAAAAAGCTCAGGGATGGCACACAGGCCCTGAGTTTAAGCCCCATGACCAACAACAACAACAACAAAAATGTGGCCATTCAGCTTGTACCCTGAGCAATACATATAGGGTCTTTTTTCTGCTGTGGAAACACAAAAGCACAAAATTACTCATTAATACTCGCTCTAGTGCATTTTCTGCAGTCTTGCCACCTATGAGCCATTTGGGCATGCTGGTTAATGTTGTCACAGCAGTTCATCAGCGAGTCAATTAACACTGAAGGAACTCAGTCATTAGGCGATTTAGAATGTATCACAATAAACAACTGGTTGTGCTGATTGCTTTGGCTGAATTGATTAAATGCCTCAAAGACTTAGTAGAAACACTTCATTTTACGTGACAGCTTTACATTTTTGTTTTCCAGTAATTATAGTGTCTGTTGAGCCAGTACTTCCAAAGGAATACTATGAAATGCTTCATGCTTTCTCATTTACAATGTATCATTATCTTCATTATATTTACCTGAGTTAAAAAGCTAGCAAAAACACAAAAGCACTACAGTGTATCAGAATAGATGGGATGGCCTATTCCTTGCCAAAGTTCATCTAGAGAAGTTAACATGCATACTATAATTATTTCTATATCTGTGAAGCAATTCAGAAAAGGTCTGCATTATCAGCCCCCAAATTCATTTGTGCTTCACTCTGCCTTGCTTCAGGCATTGCCTCTTGGCACAGCTGCTTATAGCAATGAACTCCAAGAAACTGTCAAGGGCACTCACTCTGTATTTCAGAGTATTTAAAGAACCATCTGTCTGTTTCCTTGTGCATCTTTTGACTGTTGTGACCCTGACCTTGTGTCACCTAAATATCCTAACACGATGGGCACAGTTGACCACGGTCCTGGTAGCTGCTCTCTGAAATCCTCACCAGTTGTACTATAATTGTAGCCAAAAGTTCCATCAGTTCCCCTATTCAGGACTGAGCCCAAGGAATACAAGAATGTGGTCTCATTCCTGTGTTCTTGCTTTACTTTGAATGTGATATCCCCTCCAGAATTCATGCTAAAATTAATCATCAAGGTGGTAGTATTTGATGGCTGGTCTTGTGGGAAATGATTAGTTAGTGAAAACTCCTCCCTTATGAGTGGATTAGGGGCCTATATTAAGGGCTTGTAGAAGTAAGTTCTTTATCTTCCACTCTTCTACTGTATGCAAACATAACACAAGACACACACTTGTTATCCAATGCTGGGGTCTTGATCTTGGCTTTCTCAGCCTTCAGAACTCTGAGATAATAAATTTCTACTTTTTTAAAAATAAATTATCATATATCATGTATTTTTGTGATATCAGCTGCATTAAGACTCAGTGTCATATGTTGGCTCAATGGGCTGCCTACCTGACTTTTATAAGGGTCAGACTGTTTTGACCATTCTGCTCATTCCTACTCTAGCCTTCATTTATTTTTTGATCCTCAGATCTCAGCCTCCTAAGTAGCTAAGATTACATGCATGAGCCATTGGTGCCTGGTTTCCGTCCTCCATCTTTAATCAGTGTTGCTCATATTCTTTCTTGATGCCTAGTTCTCAGAAGAATCAAACTAAACAACGAATATGCTTTTTATACTACCAAAGAAAACAAAATTAAGATAAATTGTAGATTGTGAATGAATTTGAATAGAGAAAATTGTGCTAGACTTAAGTTTAAAAAAACAAATTTGCAAAGCTTAATAGTTTTTTGTCAGAGTCATAAATATGAAATGAGTTGATATATTCAATGATATGTCCTTTTTGTTTGGTATGTCAAAAATGCAAGGTAATATTGATAAAGAATTTGCTTCTTTTCCTTACAGTATTAAATTTTTTTGTACAGTATTTTTTTTGGGGGGGGGGTCTGGTCATGGGGCCTGAACTCTGGGCCTGGGTGCTGTCCCTCAGCTCTTCAGCTCAAGGCTAACGCTCTACTACTTGAGCCACAGCACCACTTCGGGCTTTTTTTCTTTTTGCTTCTGTGGTGCTGAGGAATCAAACCCAGGGCCTCAGGCATGCAAGGCAAGCGCTCTACCACTGAGCCACCTTCCCAGCACCTGTAGAGTATTCTTAATGGTTGTACATTATTCTACTTAATCTCACTATTTACTTGGATATTCCTTTGTCTTTTATATTTAGATAATTTCTAGTTTTCTGGCAGTTGTGAACAGTCCATATTGTATATCCTTATTCACAAAACTGTACCTTGAAGTTGGAGTTGTTTCCTTTATGTAAGTCCTTCCTGATTCCATGGGAACTCTTCATTCGGAGTATCCTCACGTCCACACAGCACGGTAGAAGGACATGGCCTGAGAGTCAGAAGGCTCACACTACACTGGCTGGGAGCTCTTAACAAGACTCTTTGCAACAGTGTCTACAATCAGGGAGATGAAGTAGATAATCCTATGAATGTTAGTGTTTAATATTCTATGATGGCATCATTTTCTTATACCAGGTAGGGCCGTATAGATCCATTGGTACTGGATCTAGGATATTAGTATCACTGATGCCCTAAAGAACAATCAACATTATATTGGAAGGTGGTTGGTTCTGCCATTCCCCATGTTGAGTAACTTATTGTCTATATGTTTCAAATTAATTTTGACTCCTAACTACTATAAAATGTATTAGTCATGTGAATCTGCTCACAGACCCTTTGAATATTAACCCAAAGCAAATATTATTCACTTGTTAGGTATTAAAATCTCACACTCATTTTTTCTTTTGTGTTCCTGCCTGTTTATCTGACTCAGTCATCACTTTTAAAAGATCATGTTAAGCTGGGCACCAGTGGCTCATGCCTATAATCTAAGCTACTCATGAGGCTGAGATCTGAGGATCATGGTTCGAAGTCAGCCAGGACACAAAAGTCCCTGTGAGACCCTTATGTCTAATTAACCATTCAAAATCTGGAAGTGGAGCTGTGGCTCACAGCAGTAGAGTACTAACCTTGAGAGTTCAAGGACAGTATCCATGCCCTGAGTTCAAGCCCCACAATAATAATAATTAAAAAAAAGATCATGGTAAGGCAGGGCACTGGTGGCTCACACCTGTAATCCTAGCAACTCAAGAGGCTGAGATCTGAGGGTCATCATTTGAAACCAGCCTCAACAGGAAAGTCTTTGAAACACTCTTATCTCCAATTAAATACCAAAAAGCCTAGAGTGGAGCTATGGTTCAAGTGGCAGAGCACTAGCCTTGAGCAAAGGAGCTTGGGGACAGCACCCAACCTTGAGTTCAAGCACACACACACACACACACACACACACGTTTCTCCATGCATGTCCTTGTGCCAGCAACTGACTTACAAAGATATTATTTTTGATGTCCAAGAATTTTCAGTAGAAGCACACCAGGACACTGAGGAGAAGCTTGAAGGGCAAAGAAGCATCTGAACAGTCATTCTGAACCTCAGTGCCTGCCAAGGGCTGCCTCTCATGGGAGGTCAGGAAAGGAGGGCAATGGAGGATGCTGTATTTGGAGAGCCTGGAGACCTGTTCCATGTCCTGCTCCTCAGGAGAGATGACATGTGGAGGAAATAGAGTTCTAGAAATTTTGCAAGTCAAGTGGCAAAATTTGGCACATCTAATGAATGGCTTTACAGAATGAAAATAAGGCAGCTGTGGAATAAACCAAAATAACTGCAATTTAGTAAAGGCAGGTATCAGCAAATGTCAGTGGAGACACCTAGCGAGAGCTGTGTGGAGAACTAAGACTATGTGCTAGGTATTTGCATGAGAAAATGTAATTCTTCATGCCTTTTGTACTAGACTTCTAATCTAGTATCCTATTGCTTTCAGTGATAACCACTCTTGGTAAAATGCAGTAGTTCTTGTTGTTTTCTCTTATATTGGAGCTTCACCCAGCTTTCCATGAGAATTTGGGGGAAATATTGGAAAAGTGGTGTTTCTCCTCTAAATAGAGAATAGTGAATTGCAGAATTTTGGGAGTGCCAATTTTAATCACTTAATGCTGGGCTATAATATATTTTCTGAAGGAGAATATTGTTTATAAACTAACAAGCACTCAGTATACCATGCTATCCAGACATGGACTTTAGAAACTCAAGATTCTGGCAACGAGCTTTATTTAAGGCTCCTCCGAAAACAAAACCAGACAAGGACTAGGGTGTGGTAATTAACTTAGGAGAATATCTCAAGGATCTGGTGAAGTTGCTGAGATGGTAAAGCTGGATAGAGGTCGATACAGAGTGATTGTTCATGTCAGCAAACATCAGGGATTCAGTCTACCAGAGACCCTTAAAGGAGCCATGGAGCATGGACAATGATAGCTCATTCCTGGTAACCCCAGCTGTCCTCACTGATGAAGAGAGAGAGACAGAGAAAATGGGAAGAAATTTCCTTTACAGAAAAATGAAGGCTAATAAACATAGAAGAAATTATTCATTTGCAAAGAAATGGAAGGACCTGGAAAAAAGTCATGTTAAATGAAGTAAGACAGGCCCAAAGAGACAAAAGATGCATTTTTTTCTTATGTGAAAGCTAGAATTAACTTACAAATATATAAGTAAGTATTTCAGGATGGTATGCAAGTGTACACAAATGTATTACCTGAAATTTGGTAGATTCAGGGGGGAACTGAAATGGTGTGATTCCTTAGACAGGCTAACTCACAGTTCAACCAAATAAACCCAGTAAATGAGTACTTGAAAGGGAGTGTGTAGGGTGAGAAAGTAGACTAATGGAGAGAAGAAAGGAGGGGAGAATGAAGTAAAAAAAAAAACTCAATGCATATCCTACAAAATTAAGAAAAGTGAGGGAGGGAGTGGGTTTGGAAGGGATGGGGGAGAAGGTTGAAAGGTGTGACGTTGGTCAAGATGTATTTTATTCATAAACTGCTATATTGAATGACATCTCCTTTGTTCAACTACTTAAAGATAATAAAATACATTTTAAATGTTGTTATAAAAAACATAAAAAAGTCAATATTTTGCCACATTCTATTATAATTAATTCAGGCAATGCTTAGGAAAGGATGCTAAAAGCATTGGATGAAAGTATGAGAATAACATAATTCCATTATTCAAATTATCACTTCATAGATAATTTTTAACAAGAGGAAAAATAAAAGTTGCAGTAAATATATATTACAAACCCTCCTTAAGCAAGAGATCAAATATTCTATGTCTTTTTCTCATAAACATAATAACATCTATGTATTAGTATTGTCAAAATGTTTAATTCAAATCTAACAGTGAGGGTAAAGACAATCCAGAATTGTTGCATATTCTGCTAAACAATATCTCGGATTCTTCAAAATGTCATTGTCAGAAAAGAAAAATGTAAAGTGGAGATACTATTCTAGATTAGGAGATACTAAAGGACCATAACAATCAAATTTATTTTTTTAATCCTGGATTTCATCTTGCATTAAAAAAATATATGTCAGGGCTGGGAAGGTGGCTCAGTGGTAGAGCGCTTGCCTTGCATGCCTGAGGCCCTGGGTTCGATTCCTCAGCACCACATGATAAGCAAAAAGAAAAAAGCCGGAAGTGGCGCTGTGGCTCAAGTGGTAGAGTGCTAGCCTTGAGCTGAAGAGCTGAGGGATAGCGCCCAGGCTCAGAGTTTAGGCCCCACAACCGGACCCCCCCAAAAAAATATATATATATGTCAAGGCTATTTTGAGGATGATAGAGATTTCAATATGGGCTTACGCTGAATGAAATTGTAAAGTCCATGTTAAATTTCTTGTGAATGATAATGGGGTGGAATGTCATTGAGAATGTGTGTATATGTATATGTGGGGGAGGGGAAGTGAGAGAGAGACAGAGAGAGAGAGTCAGGATGTGATGGAGAATCAAAATGGGTAATTAATGTCAAAGAATCAAGAATATATCCTTTCTTGTAGAGAAAAAGAAGCCCTACTGCACTGTTGATGGGATGGAAACTAGCACAATCACTCTAGACAGCAGCCTAGAGGTTCTTCAAAAAACTAAACATAGATCTTCCCTACAACCCAGCCATACCACTCCTGGGTGTCTACTCAGAATATCACGAGCCAGGATACCATAAAGATGCACATCTATGTTCACAATATCCAAGTAATGGAAACAGCCCAGATGCCCTTCAATAGATGAGTGAATAAAAAAGTGGTACCTATACATAATGGAATTGTACACAGCCCTCAGAAAGAAGAATATTATATCATTTGCAGGGAAATGGATAGACTTAGAAAAAAATCATGTTAAGAGAGATAAGCCAAGCTCAGAGAAACAAATGGCACATATTTTCTCTCATACATGGATACTAGATCTAAAACACACTGGGACATAATAAATTATACAGATCTCTAGGCATTCACACACAGTGAGGCCAAAGAAGGACACTCAGGAGAGGAACAGAAAGAACACAATGCCTAAGAGCATCTGATCACACAAAATACCATTATTCATTGAAATGAAACAAGAGGATTGTTCTTTTTGCTGTTTTTGTTTTCTTTTCTTTTGTTCTGTCTGTTTATGTTTATGTTTATGTTTTTGGGGATGTGAAAGTCATTGAAGGAAGAAAAAAGTTCCATTACTGGGACATTGGCACAAGGGAACATTGTCAAATATAATATGTAGCCCTAATTTGGGTTCTGGTTCAAATAAAACAATTTTTTAAAAAACAGTATGTGTGGGATAATCAGGAAAATTAAAATACTGAATTGATCTTTATAAGATTAAAAGATTAGAGTATATGTTAAGCATAATAATGGGACTGTGCATTTAAAAATAGTATGTATCTTTTTAAAATATACACTAACATATTCTTAGATGATATTTAGCATTTACTTTAAACTAATCCCCTCAGGGTAGAACAAGTAGTTATAGGTACAAGTAGAACAAATTGGGAACATGTGATTAACTGGTGAATCTAGTTTTAGTCACACGGTGGTTCATTGTACTACTTGATACCTTTATGCTTGAAAATTTCCATAAGAAACACAATCTTCTATTTATACCATTTGGGCAAGTAGCTCACAAGTAGAAGAAAGATGGACCTACAAATTCTGTTTGTGGATTGCTCACTCAGCTACCTTCCTCCTTCAATTACCTGTTGTGGAAATCTCTCCTACATAAGACATTAATTTAAGAAAAGAAGTTCAGAGCCAGTAGTCCTTCATCAGATAAAACATCTGAATATCAGATGTCCCAGTTTGAAAACAAAACAAAAACAAAAACATGCTCTATCTTCTCTTCAGTGAGTCAGCATCTGAGCTCAGGCTATCACTGACTGGAGTGAGCATGCAGTCCAGGACTTGAAGGCCAGATAGGTTTTACACCTTGTAGAATACAACCTTCCATTGTGCGAAGTTTAAGGTCCAGAGCTAAAATCAGTCTCTAAAATGCCTCCCACACTTGTTGAACAGCTGCTCAATCTCAACTTAGCACCCAAAGTAAAACATAATAATGTGTTTTGTTTTCAAGGCCTTCCTGCCTCAGTTCCAGGCTGCCACCAGCACCATATGCCTTCTGGGGTGGCAAGTTGAGAAGAAAACGTTTCTATGACCATGCTGCTACTGATTTTAAAAAATAACACATCTAATGAACCAGCTGTGATAAGACCAGAAAATTAATAATAACCTTTTTACAATTTATTGCTTCCTGAATAAAACATTTTCAAATTCTTTCTTTTAAAAACAGTAGTATATATACCATACAGATGGCTTTTTTGATGGGGTCTATTTTAAACAGGCCACCTGGGAGATGGTTGTTTTTGGATCAAAAGTAGGTAGAAATATAATTTATTTCATAGTTTAAAAATCATGATGTTGGGAAAAAATGGCTCACATTCACAAGGCAGTGTTGTAAGTTTATGGAGGGAATGGTCCTTCTGGAATTTAAAGGAAAGGGAATAAAGAGGGAAACCATGCAATCAATAGTGAATCAATCTTCTGATAATGTAGATCTGCTGAGAGATAGACTAGCTACTGGTCAGCAAGATTTGGCTAGAGAAGACTAAATATGTCCTGATAACATAAAGAATATGTTCGTGCATAGGTGTGGGAAGATGTGTGGGAGAGGGTGATGCTCTTGCACAGAAACAGAAAAACTGGGGTTGGCTTAACCAAGGCTCTAAGTTGCACAAATCTGATAGCAAGTCTATCTTCTGTGAGCTATGAAAACTCAAGACAGAGCTTACCAACTGGAGTGGATTTCTCTGGCATTTATAGGTTTTCTTTTTTTAATAATCAAATTAACTGGGTTTTTTTTTCTAATGAAGACATGTTAGATAAGAGTCTCCATGTATTACTATTGTTGAAAATGCCCACTAAGAGCAACAAACAATTGAGTAGAATTGGCAAGAGATGTCCCTTGCAGACTTCCTGGATGCATTGGCCACCCATCCAACTACCTTCCATTCACCACTTGCTCTCAATTCCTGTATTCTGTATCCCTGTTTCTCCTACAATCTTCTGCTCCTATTCTGACTCCCTTTATTTGATCTTCTACAGGAAGGAAATAATGCTGGTCATGTGGCCATGAGGACTTCTGCTGATGTGACGATTTTACGTGTCATGATGTTTTAAAGAATATGGTCATTTGCTTGTTCTCCTCAGTCTCTAGTAAGTCAGCCCACAGAGATGGATCCAATTTTGGTGTGCAAATAAAACAAGCCTTGTTCTTCAAGGCTGAGGGTAAAAACCTCACTGCTTCCTGTAGGCATGTGAGGACTGAATAAATTACCCGGTATTACTGTCTGGGATTCTCTACAAATAGGACTTTGCCCATTTTTTTATATTTTTAAGGTGTTTCATCAACTGATTTTGTTTTATAAAACACATATTGCTTATAACATTATACTGTTTGGGTTTTGGCAGGGGCGGGGGAGTGGGGTGGTGCTAATCCTGGGCCTTAAACACAGGGCCTGGGTGCTGTCTTGAGTTTTGGGAATTTTTTTTCCCCTTCAAGGGAAATTGGAGCCACAACTCCACTTTCAGCTTTTGGTGGTTAATTGGAGTTTAACCACCAGGAACTTTCATGCCCAGGATGGCCTTGACCCCTGATCCTCAGATCTCAGCTTTCCTGGTAGCTAGAAGCACAGGCATGAGCCACCAGTGCCAAGCTTAACATTATACTTTTTATAGGTAGGGGAGTGTGTGTGTATAAATGTGCCTGTAAAACCTGGGAGAGCTAGAGACTAGGTTACTGGAAGATCATATAAAGTGAAAGTTTCAGCTCAAATATAAAAAGATCTTTGCCTTTTTGGTCATCTCTTTCTTGCAGAGTATTATTATTATCATTAAGTAGTTGCACAAAGGGGTTACAATTCCATATGGCATGGTTTTTATGGCTTTATTCTATTAGGATTGCATTTCATGGCTCTTTAAACATTGTAAAGTTTTTTTTGCTTTTTAAAATTTCCTACTTCTTCTCTACTCTGTTAATGCCATTGCCTCTGCCGTCACCCACTAATCTCCTTTATTTTCTAATTCAGAAAATGTCCACCTACATATTGCACCTTAATTGTGTCTTCTGCCAAAAAGCAAGATGATTGGGAAAGAAAATCTTAAAAACACTTCCTACACACTCACACATTGCGGAGGCCTCCCGTCACAGGCCTTTGGGAGTCCCACTGTGTCTGAAAGAACTTTTGAATGGTTCATGCAGGAAACAACTTGGGAAAGGATGAATTCTGGAAGATTCTCCTTAGCATGGGTGCAGCAGTGCTGACTCATGCAACAGCTCTGAAACATTTAAGATCCTCCAACTCTTTCCCAGCCACAGTCATAAACACAGGCATTCACTCACTCATTCATTCACACACAAAATGGTTATCAAGCACCTACAAGATACAGTCTGGACCATGAAAGGCAAAGTGTTCAGAATCTCAGAATCCTTGATGATGACTCAAGGATGGCAATAAAAAAAGGAGGGTCATTTATACATTTGCAGCCATATAAATGATTTCAGCTGTTTGCTTCCTGTGCTCTAGGATAGAACTATGGGTGACTTGCAAACATTTTCAGAAATTGCCAAACAGATCTGTACTTACTGATTCATATTTTATTCTGATAGAGAAGTATCTTTGAATGTCAAATTGAAGATTACTACAAAATTCAGGCTGAAAACTGACACCTTCTTAGAATATAATTCTGAATACTGCTTCCAAATACCTGAAAAACAACATATCAAACAATAATTTTCTGTCTCCCTTTCATCTTTTCTATACCAGCATCACACTTGATTGAGCCAGTTTAAGGTAGACAGTGGATAGGTGGTATATTGAGAAAAATAAATGCGAAGAGCTCTTAATACTGTTTTTGAACACACACACACATATACATTATATATGTATATATAAATTATATATGCGTGTGTTATATGTTATAGTATATATAATATATACTATATAATACATATACTGAAGCATATATAATTATATATTGTGTAATATATAATTATAATATAAAACATATATAATATAATGTAACATATATATATGGTTGATGAATTATCCTGAGCAACTTCTCAGAAGTTTAATTTCTAAAGAATAGTATACTTCCAAGTGTTATATCTGAATAGCAAAAATACAGTGACACATTCCATTTTCAATACAGAAAAAAGTGTTTTGGCCACTTCTTTAGCAATGTTACACACTTTAACTTTATTGTAGGTCTTAACTTTCCAACAATCAAAGTGAATGAGAAAAGAACAGAAAAGACTATATCTTTGCAAAACGGAGTATTGCTGAATTATTGATGTTAGAATTGGCAAACTAGCTCCAGCTCTATTGCCCGGCCAGCCCCTGGCATTAGAATAGGAACAGGTTTTATCACAAAAAGAATGACGTATCTTCTACCTTTAATGAGTTGTTGGAATTCAAACTGAGAAAGGGACATCCTAGGTAGCATTTTAATGTAAACAGTGTAAGTAAGACCCACTGCATTTTTCCTAAAATAGATTCGTTCAATGGAAACCCTGTTCCTTTTCCTGTAAACTCTGTCAGCAATAAGTCAAGGAATTTAGTAACCTGACAAATAATATGCTAGTGAATGTGAGATGTGTTGTTACAATAGTGCTGAGGTGCTGCTAACTTTTAAGTGACTGCAGACAGTGACATATTTTATGATGAAGAGTAACAAAACAATGACTGGGACTTTCCTGTGGCAATCCTACCTTGGCAATCTACAAGGAGGCTCAGAAATCAGACAGCCATAAGGCTATGATGGCCTTAAAGGAGGAACAGATATAACATGACATTTTGTTTTTAAGGGGGGAGCGGCAAGTAGCAATCACAATATCTCCTGCCAGGGCAGAGCATACATATTTACCTGTTCTACTTGAAGCCATTACTGAACTGCTCCAAACTTGAAGGAGAAGGCAGCTATGATTTCAGTTGTCCCCCAAAGTTTCATGCGTTGGACATTTGGTCCTAGGAATGGCAATGTTGAGTCAGTGGAATCTTTAAAGAGATGATGAATCCCAGTGGGAAGTAATCAAGTTATTGGTGGTTCTCATGGAAGGGATAAATGCTAATTATGCAGCAAGGGTTTCTGAGGAGTGGGTTGGTAGAAAAAGTGAGCCTGAATTCTGAATCTGTCTGGCTTCCTGTCTCACCATGTTGCGTTACAGCAAGTAAGCCTACCCCAGAGGCTAAACAGATAGCTTAGAGCCACCGAAGCTTGGACTTCTAGTCTCCAAAACAATGAGCCAAATAAATGTCTTCTTTTTACAAATTATGTGCTTCAGTTATTTTTATTATTACAAAACCAAACCAGCCATTGGTATTTGTTTTGCAAGGCAGAGATGGCAGTGAATTCATCCCAGCCATCATAGGCTTCAGAATCTGGCCATTTAGGACCTGTGTGATCTTGGCCATTTTCCATAACCTGAGAATTAAAAAAAAAACATTTTATGTATAACATTGCTAAATCCTAATCCATCAAAATAGAATAAAAAGGACCTGTGTCACAATAACATAGGGCTATAGCAAGGGCCAGATGAGATTGTACGTTTAGCAATCTCACGTAACTCAGTCAGTGCTCAGTAAATAGAGGTATAAGGGTCACCCTGTCCACTGCCTTCAGCAGCTGCCAGAAGCAAAGGAACAGAGCTGACCCTTTAGATTCCTGCTTTGGTTTTAGCTCATTCATATGGTTGCCACAGTAGAACTTGAAGCACTGGCTTCTTCCTGGAGGAAAAAACACATTAATAACACTGTGTGCAAGTCCCCACCCCACCCCCACTGACACTGGAGATACCAGGAAAGAGAGACTGCTTTCCTGAGATTGCATGTCTGCTTCCACGTGGCCTCTGGGCCAGTTTCCCTAGGGTCATTTCAAGTACCACTGTGCGCCTGGCAAATGCAGGTGGAAATGATTTTCCTCATTATGAGCAGGGTTGAACTTTTCCCTCATGTGCTTTTCCCAACTCATATCATTGCTCAAATATTACTTTCTCAGCGAGGGCTCCTTTGATTATTACAATGAAATTAGCAACCACCTCCCCACCCTGATTCTCCTTCACCATATATTCTGCTTTCAGAACATTTACTTTTCCTTAGTCCTACTACTGTAATGGAGAGCAGTGGGGATTTTATTTTGTTTTGGTGCAGTATTGGGTATTTAAACCCAGGGCCTTGTGCCTGTTAGGCAAGCACTTTACCAGTTGAGGTACAGCCATCGCCTGAAAATGTTCATTTTCATGTGTGTGTGTGTGTGTGTGTGTGTGCGTGTGTGTGTGTGTGTGCGTGTGTGTGTGTGTGCTCAGAGCCTCTTGCTTTTGCTTAGTCTCTTTGCTCAGGGCTGGCACTCTACCACCTGAGCCACAGCTCCACTTGTAGCTTTTTGCTAGTTAATAGGAGATGAAAGTGCCTCTCAGACTTTTCTTCTTGGGCTACTTTTGAAACTTGATTCTCAGTAAATAAGTAAGGAAGTAGATTTATTCATATTTGCTTCTGTATACATAGAAAACTCTAGAAACCTTCTGATTTAGAAGATCAGGAAAAGGGGTATCTGGGCAGATTGGAGAAAAGGGCAATTTCAATGTTGGATTTCTGAGCTATGTAAAGCAATGTGACACCACTGTTTCTGAAGTAATCCACCATCCCTGGTAGGCCTGACTTCTCTCTCTCCACTGTCTCCAAACAGACCTCTCTCCCTTCTCTTTTCTCTGCATCCTTTAATTTCTTGTTAAGCCTCAAAATAGCAAATGTTCTTCCTGCTGCATATGCATCTATACATATCTTCTCAGTGTAAGTGAATGTTTTAAGAAAAGTGTGAAAATGAGCTTCAATTTCCAAACAGATGTTGTATTCAAATGTGGAATGTAACCAAAAAAATCTCTAATAAGGATTACTGAACGTCAGCAACAACAAGAAAACTGAAGCCAAAGAGGAAGGAAGCCAACAGGAAGACTTTAAAAGGCTTAATAAACTAACAGTAAATGACGTAACTGCTTTGATGGGCATTAGTCTCCATTCTCAGGTGTCATATGAAGGAACTGTAGGGAAGTGAACTCTAGGCTGGGAACTGGGGCTCTACAGCTCACCTGAGGCCAGGAAAGCTTGGCCTCCACCATTCTGATCAAAGGGCTCCTTAGTGTTATGTCATCTGAGGCAAATGGCTTAGAGAGACGGAGAGAACACAAACAAGCAGATCTGCAACATGGTGTGAAGAAAACAGAAGGGGCATGTGAGCTGGGAAGTGTTAAACATTATGAATTCATTTCCATAGTCACCAGTGGAAGCAATGTGATCTAGAGAGTGTGAAGTTGAAGCCAAGAGCCTGCCTTCAAATCTCCAGTATGTTGGAACATAAGTGAAATTTAAAAACAGATATGCTTTGTTCTTCCCTTTTCATCTCTTTTCCACCTCTCTCCCATGTTTTCCAGCCAGTTTAAAAAGTTGTTATTCCAGAAAGATTCCTCTAGGAAGAATAAACTCAATCTATCTTCATTTCTCTCTTCTGAAAAAGTAGGTAAGACAGTGATGATACCATCTTCCAATGAATTTTGCTCACAGGAAGTTAGTGAATAGCCATTAATATACTGTGATAAGCTATGCAAAATAGGAAGCATGCACATTGATAATGGACAGGAATTAACAAGCCCCTAAACCCTTATTATATAGAAAATGAATTTCTACTTACTACATTAAGATCTGACCAGCTCTAGATCCACTTGGTTCCTTCTATGAATTTTGATTATATAAATCATTAAAATATGAAGAAAGTAGTCCTTTCAAGTATACGGATATATTTCTAATTTATCACTAAATTATATCTTTAGAAACAAAAATTGGTGGATTCTGGAAAATTACCAGAATCACACATCCGGTGATCTGAAAATACCTTGAATTAAAATAAAGTCTAAAATGGCTTTTTAAGTTGACTTGCTAGCTTGTATGTTAATAGTTGTAATTAGAAATCAAAAACAATATCTCCCTTTCCTTTTATTCTTTCTTCTCTTTCTTTTTGTTGTTATTGTTGTTGTATGAAGGTTTCAAATTAAGGCCTTGCACTTTCCAGCCCTTTTGCTCTAGTTATTTTTCAGATAAGGTCTCATGTCTTTGCACAGAACTGGCATAAAATCATGACACTTCCATCTGTGCCTCCCAAGTATCTGGGATTATAGGTGTGTGTCACCACACTTGATGGAAGACATTTTAAAATTATTGCTTGATCTTTCTCAATGGTAGTTGCTGCTGCCATCTTAAAGTATTGTAATGGTATCATGCTTCCAGGGTGTCTTCTCCCTAATGTAGACTGTCATATGATGCCAAAGCAGAAAGTAGTCACACAACATTCAATTCTTTGCCTTTTCCCCTGCTTACTCCCTGCCATTACTGTAACAATTTTCCCATCACACAATGAAACAAAAGCAGATGCCATCATACCTCCATCTTGCCTTAGCATCCAAAGGGAGCCACTCAGATATTTCTGAGCAACATCCACAAGGTGAGGGCTTCACACAGGAAGTAATAGCTTTTCTGTGAGCAGCAAAAAATGAACTCCTTTTGTGGTATGCACACTTGCAAGGCAATCTGTGAAAAATGGGACAGAATGGTGGTCACAGCTCAGTGGCCGAGGGCTGGAGGAAGAGCCCAATAGAATCTGGAGCTCTAGCAGTTGCCATGGTAGCAGTGGGTCTAAGACTGGCTTCCATAGGACTGACTTCCAGGAGCATGTCTCAAGAGTTTATAACACAACCATATGCTATCTGCACTAACAAGTGCTGAAAGAGGATGTTTCCATCTGTTTTCCCACTCCCTTCTTCAGTTTGCATTGAGATTATCTGGTGAAATTCTGGAAAAGGCAGGTCAGATAAGGTCTCTGATAAGGTCCAGCTCTTTCTTCCATCTGGAGCAGGAAATGCAGGAGCAAGGCAAAAACATGGTGTTGTGTTATTTTTGTCCTGTTGGCTGAAATGTCTGGTCATGCTGTACCTTTCACCAATCTCTTAACTATAGAATAATTAATCAGAAGAGTGGTTAAGCAGAAGAGATTAAATTATTACAATTTTACTAATAAATACTAAGAGATAACAAAGATGGTACAGAGGAATGTTCCTTGAATCAAGGTTGGCTTCAGAAAAGGGGACAAAGATATTTCTCTCGTATTTCTGTGATGGTTGCCAACTTGAATGGGCCACAAGTGAGCTCTATTAAACACAGTTTCTGGTTGTGTCCTGCATGTGTTTCTGGATAAGGTTAGCCTTTGAATCTATGGGCTCAGTAAAGCAGATCACCCTCTTTGGTGTGGTTTATCCTCACCCCACCTTAAGAACCTGAATAGAACAAAAGATGGAGAAGAATTCTCCTGCTTTCCCCCACTTCATTGCTTGGGCTGGGACATGCCACATTCTCTTCTGTCCTGGGATGGAGATTTACATCATTAGTTCTACTGGTTCTCAGACCTTCAGATTCAGATGAAATTATACCCCTGGCTTCATTTAGTATCTAGTTTGTGAGTGAAGGGCTGTGGGATTTCTCATCTTCCATAATCAATCAATCAACAAATTTCTCCTAATAAATCTCTCTGTGTGTGTGTGTGTGTGTGTGTGTGTGTGTGTGTGTGTGTGTGTCCTTTTGGATCTGTTTCTCTGGATAGCCTTGTCTAACAAAGTTTCCATATAAGAAACTTATAGAGGAAAGATGTTTGCAAATGTCAATTCTTTTCTGGAACAAATGGACCAGACTTTCAGATATGAGCCCATTCATTCTCTAGATAAATTCTATCCTTCCTCCAGTCCAGAGGATATTTTTTAATAGTGGCAAAGTATGTTTACCATTGGAGCTATTTTAAGTATATAGTTCAGTGGTATGATATACATTCCCAATTTTGTGCAACTATCGCCATTATTCATTGTCAGGAGTTTGGCCACCATTCCAAATAAAAACTTTGTACTCATTAAAAATTAGCTTGTCATTTCTCCCTCCCTACTGCACCTGGCAATCACCAATCTACTATCTGTCTCTACCAACTTGACTACTATAGGTCTCTCATGTAAATCATACAATATTTTCCCTCTTACAATTGACTATGGCCCTTGGCATAATGTCTTCAAGATTCATCCATGCTGTTGAATGTTGCAGAATGTCATTCATTCACTGAAAAAATATTCTATTGTATGATGTGTTAGTTAGCTTTCTGTAGCTGTGACCAAGGCAGTAATCATTTGTTTTGATTAACAATTTTGGAAATTGTAGTTCATAGTGCTTGCCTCTGTTGATTCTGGGCCAATGATGAAACAGAGTATCATGGTGGCAGAGACTACTCATGCTGAACAGGATGAACAGGGAAAGAAGGAAAGAAAGGAGAGAGACAGAGAAGACAGAGAGAAGAAAGGACCAGCGATGCCACCTACCCTCATTAGCCTACATCATCCAGATAGGCTCAAGCTACTAAAGTCTCTGCCACCTTTCAAAATAGTGCCTCTAGTTACAGACGAAGCATTCAATGTCTGAGCCTGGGGACTGTTTCACAGTCAAATTGTAACACAGGAATATACCAATTTTGTTTATCAATTTGTCTGCTGAAGGACTTTGGGTTGTTTCTATCTTTGGCTACACAAAACATGCTGGTGTGAACAATGGTGTACAAATGATTGAATCCTTGTTATCAACTTTTGGTATTTCTCTGTTTAACTTCTTGAGGAGTCACCAAACTTTCGTCCATAGCATCTGTAGTATTTTACACTCCTGCCTAGCTTGTCCTTTGAAAAGGTCTAACCTCTGTTACTTTTCCAGATTAAAAAAGTTCTGGGAACAGATTGTTGGTAAATGCTGTTTTTGAGCCAGTGTCCATACATTTCCTGGAAGTCACCCTGAAATCCTGACAAGTTAAAATCAGTAAACATTTGCTTAATGCTATCTGTGAGCTAGATACCTTTTCAGGACTTACAGATATAATCCCTAATAAATAGACATTTAGATGTGAAAGTGTAATCTAATGAATCCGGTAATAGAGAGATGTACAAGGAAATAAAAGAATAGGAAAAGGTTTACAGAAGAAATGATTGACTTGTGTTGTAAACGATGAACAGGTCTTTGCAAGATGGGTATACTTACTCTCTAGCTCCTGGCACTGGTCTTCTCTCAGAAATTCTGTGGAGGGAGGAGGAAGATACATATTGTCTATAAGCCTGTGCTCATATATGGACATGTATGTGAAGGAAGGAGTCATAGGTCTCAAGTGATATTTAGTCTTGTGATTTGTGGACAAATGCAGGAGCCCATAGGGACTAAGTTAGTAGCTATAGGAGGCATTTTAATTGTTCTAGTCTGCCATATTGCTAAAATTGTATTAAAAAGTTCTAAGTGGGTCATATTTCCTAGCCTCCCATGCCCTAAATTATTGTCTGGTAACAACCACTTCAATGCCTTAAAGAATCAGTTTGTAGCAATATGGCAGACTATAAAAACTAAAATGCTTCCTATAGCCATTCCCTATATGTATTGAGGATGAAACATGAATTGATTGTGTGTGTGTGTGTGTGTGTGTGTGTGTGTGTGTGTGTGTGTGTGTGCGCGCGCATTTGAATTCAGGGCCTGGGCACTATCCCTGAGCTTCTTTTGCTGAAGGCTAGCACTTTACCACTTGAACCACAGCTCCACCTCTGGCAGTTTGGTAGTTTATTAGAGATGAGAGTCTCATGGACTCTCCTGCCTGGGCTGGCTTTGAGTCTCCATCCTCAGATCTCAGCTTCCTGAATAGCTAGGATTACAGATTTGAGCCACCGGCACCTGGCCCATATATTCATTTTTAAGGTGTATATTTTGTAAAAGTACCACATGGTCATGAAAACATTCTATACACAAATACAAATAACAGATTTCCTTACTCCTTCCTTTTTCATAGGCCTAATAGTCCTACTTATCAGAAGAAATATTTGGAATTAGTTTTTGGTGAGTGCAAATTGTCAGGACTATCATCATTATAAGAAAACAAGAACATGATTTGTCTAAGCAAAACTGGGAATTGTCCTAGAGAAAGTCATCCATTTATTATTCTGAGGTATCAAGTATGAATATGACAAGGTAGAGATTCCTTAATGGGAGAAAAGAGGCAGAAACTGGGGCACTAAAAGTGAAGGCTGGCAGTATGCCCTCTGGTGTAACAGCTCAAATAGTAGTTCAATGATAGGTGAAGGAGAGAATGAAACCAAAAGGATAATATTAAAGTTAGAAAAAAAAGGAAGGAATAAATAAATTTATATAGGAAAAAACACAATAGACTCATCCTTAAAAAATTAAGCTTAACTTTTATGCTTCTGTGCTTTCATTTTTAATTTTGGTTTCAACATGACTTTTTAAGCTTTTGGCCTTTATTTACTTTTAGTTTTTCATGGTAATATTTTTGACTAATGATGATACACATAGATAGATAGACAGACAGACAGACAGATAGATAGAGATCATATACAGACTTTTAAGGAATCAAATGTTCATTACAATGAATTATTCAATGAATATTTTGATAATTTAGTTGTTAGAATTTTAGGGTATTTGAAATCAAGCTATGTTATTATCAACAGTATGGCAATCAAAAGATAGTGATTATCAAAAGAGTAAAGAAAAACACTTTGGACAGGATTTCCTTCTGTCATTATTTATGGGTTGCTTAATATTTTTCTCCCATTGTATCCTACTTTTACCAGTTGAAACAGAATTGGCTTCAAATACAGGAAAAAGAAGCATGCCCACCATTATCATCCATGGTAAAGCTTTTTTTTCCTCTCTTTTAAATGTTGGGAACAGGGTCTGGAAAGGTGGCTCAGTGGTAGAGTGCTTGCCTTGTATGCATGAGGCCCTGGATTTGATTCCTCAGCACCACATAAGCAGAAAAGGCTGGAAATGGTGTTGTAGCTCAAGTGGTAGAGTGCTAGCCTTGAGCTAGAGCTGAGGGACAGTGCCTAGGCTCAGAGTTCAGGCCCCACAGCCGACAACAACAACAACAAAAATGTTGGGAACAGTCTAAGATACATAGCCCAGGGATAGTGAGCTTGTCTAATAGTCAGACACAAGGTCCTGGGTTTGATTCCTACCACAGCAAGAAAGTCAGGGGCTTTTCAGATTTAGACCAATTTGTGTTTACTTTCATCTTGAAAAAAACCTCAGGCATTTTTATATCAGGCACCTTACCTTTGCTATAAAATATAAATTAGGTAAACACATTATCCTCACTTATGTAGTAAAAGTCTATGGAAAAAAATATTTTATAGGAGCAGATACAAATATTAATATTTAAAAATCCCTTAACATTTAAGTCAGCTTTTTTCTACTTAATGCTTTTTTCCCCCAAACTGCTTTTTCTTTGTATTCTGTGTTTTGTTTTTAATAGTCTTCAATTTTCTAGCACAAAAGGAAGATAGATTACAACTTTGATCTATGCTTCAGGTACCCCGTCTGGGAAGATGGAAAGCTTCTTCAAACCTCCTTTGTAAACAAGCCCTTAAGTCAGTGACTCTCCTTCTTTGGTAAAACAAAACAAATTATACCATTAGTCATTTAACTTATCTCGCTTTGTGAAAACCGCCCAGACATTTGGTTTAAACCCGAAGGATAAATCACTTTTACTAATGAATAAGATGTGATCCTTTTTCCATATGCTCTTCCTAAAATTGACATGGTAGAAGTTGTCAAGACGAGGCACATAACACAAAATTGTTTTTCTCTTTCTAAAGAGAGAAAAAATTGTTAAGCCTTCACTAAAGACATCTTTGTTTCAAGGTTTTGGCTTTTTTTTTCCAACCAGGAAATTAATTGCTGTTGTAACTTACACCTTTGCCTGCAAATACACAACTTCTAGAGAACTGTTTTTCAGAATACTGATCTGCAGAGCAGTGTGTTGTGAAGGTAATATTCCCAAGTAACTTTTATGATACTCAGGATAGTAGTGAATGGCTTGAATGACCTTTTTATATCTAACAAAATAACCAACTCATGCCCACATCTATATCATTTGTGAGCACCACCCATTGGACCAGAAATTGCAAACCTCCAAAACAAAGTTACAACCTTAAGTCACTTTATCTTGGGGACCCTCTATGCTCCTTACCCAATATTCAAAGTCTATACTTCCTTCTCCCAGCAATTGTATTGTTAATCAACGGAGCTTCCTAAAAGAAGTGGAAAATTATACTAATTTCACTCAATCTTTTTCTCTTGACAATGATTATCAAAAAAATTCATTAAAAAGAGTTGTAAATCCTGGCTGTAAGTATTATACCCACCTTTGGTCCTCAGCTCCACCCAGACCTGACTCCCCCCCCTCCCTCTGCCCTGGAGTTCCCGCCATACAGCTGGCCCCTCCCTCTCTCCACCCAGACCCACCTGAGCTCCCATCTGCCTCACTTCCTATCCCAGACCCTGCTGCTATCTAGATAGTTGAGGTCACCATGTGCTCGCTCTCTGGGGAAAACATGGCTCCTCTAATAAACCTTATAATAATCTTTCTCCTGTGCCTGCCTGCCTCTGCGTGGTCCCTGGCATGGATGTGATGGATCCTTTGATGGATCGTTTCACTGGCTACTCAAAAAGCTGAGATCTGAAGATCTCAGTTCAAGCTAGCTCATGTAAGGAAATCTAGAAGACTCGGATCTACAATTAACCAGCAAAATGTCAGAAGTGGGAGTGTGGCTAAAGTGTTAGTTCACTAGCCTTGAGCAAAAAATGTTCAGAGACAGTGCCCAATTCCTGAGTTCAAGCCCCAAGACCAGCACTAAAAAAAAAAAAAAAAAAAAGTTGTAAAAGACAAGTATCATATTACTCAATGGGAAATGGCCACTATTGAAAATCATTATTTTTTCCTCATTTGTCTCCTCTATTTTAGTTATTTTTAATGTTGCTTTTTCTTACTTGCCTGATCATGACATATCAAGAGTAGTGTTTCTTTTATATTCATATCCCAATTCTTTAAATTGTCAAAAAATTGCCTTCCTCTATATTTGTGAAGAGGTGTGATTCAAACAGAGAAAAATATCAACTGATTTAGTACTAACATGAGCCAAGTGCTTTACATGTTCTAGCTTATTTAGTCTTCACAACTGCTCTGTAATTTAGGCATTACCACTCCAGTTTTATAGTTGAGGAAATTAAAGCTTGCCCAAGGACATACAGAATCTGAACTGGATTCCACGTTTAGGAGTCTGACTCCAAAGTCATATTTTCCCATTTTTTTAAAGAGAGCAGGGATTGAAATGGGGTCTTGCTATGTTGGCCTTGAACCCATACCCTCTTCAGTCTCCTGGTTACTGGCATGCCCTACCACACCTTGCTCAATTTTTAATAAAGCTTATTTGAATGACATGCATATTTACCATTATTCATCTAATTTAGTTTCTGGAGCTAGAGTATTATTTAATCTATAACTTGCTTATATTTGACCTTTTCATTTCCTCCCATATAACTATAAAATTAAAAGAACCAAAGCTTCAGTGACAACAGATTGGAATTCAAGCTCTTTGCACACAATCAGAAGAAGCATCATAGCTTAAATTTCTGTCTCAGTCATAGAACAGGCCTGTGTTCAAATCCTTACCGAGTTGTCTTAAACACATGATAAACACACAATAAGCAGTAACTTCATTTAGCAAACGTTTGCAGAGTGGCAAACAAAGCTGACCTGCTTCCTGCCCCTGGGATGGGGTCCTGGAAGGGAAGAAAGGGAATGAAAAATGAAGGGAGGGGAGGAGGAAAAGGGAGAAGATCACAGGATCAGGAAGCTAAGGGCACATCAACACTAAACCGTCCAGTTTATAAAGGTCAAAGGGTATGGCTTTTCATAATCCCTGGAGCTTGATAAAGCTTCCTTCTCCTGTTGGAGAACCTTCCAGTTCCCACTTGGGCAGATAACAAGCAGCTCTTGGATGACAGCAATGCTGAGACATCAAGCCTGTTGACAGCACAAGCTGACAAGTTCATACCCTCTATCTAGGATTGTGAATTCTCAAATGTGTTTTGCCACCTTCGAGCGTGGACAGATGTATTTGGGGAAAAATGACTTTATGGCAAATTACATTTTCCATGTGTGGTTGAGCAGCCCCTGCAGTTTTGACAGGTGCAAGAGAGGCGGTGGAGGTAGGTTTGCAAATGTAGCCACACGATGCCTCTCCCAACTGTTCGAGGTGGGTGATCGGCAGGATGTGCCAATTCAGTTCCTGTTGGCATTTGTTCCAGCAGGAGAAGTGATGTGTGCTGCTTGAAGAAGCCTTCCACACTGAATGCACCCCACCTCCATCTTTCATCCCTTCTGGGGAGTTCCTTCAGGGAGCTTATTGTGTGCTGAGTCCTATTCTAAAAGCTGCACAAGTAATAAATCACTTTATCTTTACATCAGCCCGTGGGGGAAATCACTGAACTATTCCTACTTTACAAATGAAGAAACAGAGTCACAGGGCAAATAAGTAGCTTGCTCATGGTCATCTTTATAAATATGTGTCTGAGCCATATGTCTAACCTAAGAAGAGAGACACTGGAGTTCACAGGGCAGGTAGTACCTTGTACTGAAAGGCAGAAGATTGCAGGTGTCCTATTCTGACCCTTCACCTTCCTCATTCATCCCAGCCCTGTGCTAAGCCCCTTCAAGACATTTCTCATTTAATGTAACTCTTATAGGAAATGAATACAACTATTACCCAACTTCTTTAATCCTGTTTCCTCATCTGTGAAAGGAGGATAATACAATTAACAGTCTCAAAAGACCAATGTGTGGTGGAAACAAGGAAAGGTATGTGAAGATCATTTTCCCCTGAATTATTTTAGATTTGTTCCTTAGTCCTTTCAATATCCTCAACTAAGTGTGAGTTTTCTCATGAAAACAATGATTTTTATCTCTCACAGAACCTGGACCTTTTCTGGTTATATGTCACGTTGACTAGCGTTTAACTACTGAAGCTTCTTTTTCTCCTCCTCCTTCTCTCTTCTTTTCTTCTTTTGGGGGCCAGTCTTGGGGCTTGACCTCAGGGCCTGGGCACTATCCCTGAGCTTTTGTGCTCCATGCTAGGACTCCTACCACTTGAGCCACAGCTCCATTGTTAGCTTTTGCTGTTTCATTGGAGATAAGAATCTCATGGACTTTCCTGCTCTGGCTTGACTTTAAACTGTGATCCTCAGATCTCAGCCTCCTGAATAGCCTTCTGCTACCCACCAAAAGCTCCTTAAATAAGCACAGATATGAGGGACAGTAATGCCAGAGGTTTTGTCTAGAAAGGAAACTTTTATATATCATTTTGCAAATATTGATCAAGCTTTTAACTAATACTTGTCCTGTTGCTAATAATCACAGATGCCTGTACAATCTATAACTAATATGAGTCAACCTCAAAATCACTGTCAGAAAAGACACAGCTGTCCTTTCACTAAACACTGATCTCCCCTCAATAGGATGTCTAAAGGCTGTGGTTAGGAGAGTCCACATCATGGAAGATTTGTGAAAATAACTCCCCTTTTCTTGGATCCTCAAGATCCTCTATACAAAGATAAACTAGGTGGGTTAATGAAAGTATTCTCCCTATTAGAAGTTTATTAATGTGTGATGTCTCCAAGACATGTTGTAAGTTCATGTTTTTCTCTAAGTAAAGTAATTCAATGTTTCACAATGCTGAAGTATGGGCATGTGTGATCCCCTCACTGACTGCCTTTTAGAAGACATTTAGGGAGTAGGTGGGGAGAAAAGAGCAGGCAAGTCATTTCTATCTCTGCCAGCACATGGTTTTGTGCTGGGAGATTGAATCCCAGACAAGTTCTGAAGCATAGCCATTCTTTGTTATTGAAACTAACAAAGAAATATGGTAAATGTAAGCTATATTAAATAGGTAGTTTCATCAGATAGCTGATGAAGAGAAAACCACATGCTGTTCAGGCAGGAACTGCTGCTGCACCCCTCCCTGCCGTGAGAAGGGAAGGAGAGAAGAAAGGGAGGAAGGAAGAGAAGACCTAACAACTTTTGCAAGACTGCCCTTGCCTAAATGTCACAACCAATCAATCATATGGAGTTGACATGTAAACAGAAACCTATTAGCTCTAACTGGCTCAGAAGGTTCTTAACAGGCTGTCAAACATGATTATTAACACTGAACATGGTATCCAGCAGTAAATTGGTAGTTAATTTTGCCTGGAAAGTAGGGGTATGTATCCATGGACAAACTCAGTAATGAAAGAAAAAAGAATAATATGGGATAGGACAATCAAGATCTTGATAATGAGAGTGGAAGGAAGGTCTTGCTTTCTCCATTGGCTTTGGCCCCTGAGAGTTTATAGAAATAAAGACTCCCACAAGGCAGGTTGTAGGCAGTGCTCCAATTTACTTTCTGATATATTTCTTTGGATGAAGCAGGTCTGATGAAATTTGGGAGTTCACCAAGAAAAAAAAATGGCTCCCTGTGAATTCTTACTAACACATTACAAGTGCCCTCTAACATTTTTTGGATTTCTCTCTATATCAAAAGGGGTCTGAAATTTAATAACTTACTTTTAAATGATAAGAGATCTCAGAGGCAAGAACTCACTGGTAGCGGCATTTATAGTACAAAAGTGAAAAGAGGCTAGAAAGGATGAAACATTGAAGCAAAGATAGAAAATGATATGCTCCATTTGCTTTCAGATGTGTGCCCAAACCAAAAACAGTGGTTTAGAAGATACAGCCTTCTAGCATTCTCAGGTCCTCTTGCTTGCTCACATCTTTGGTGGCTTTCTTCATTCCTTAAAGGACTCAGAGTCCACAACTTTCTCTGTTAGTTTTGTCATCGAAATCTTTCAAGAAATTAGTTGAGGGAAAACTAATTTTAGAGAGGCAGACTGGGACTGTCTAGCTGACTTGATATTCCTAAACAGATTTGTGGTGTGAGATTCTTAATTATGCCCCTTCCTACAGAAACAAGTCCTTTGTTGAAGTCTTAACCTCTAGTACCTCACAATGGGACTACATTTGAAGATGTAGTCTTTAAAGAACTTTTAAAGGACTTTAACGGTCACTTAACTTCATGCAGGTAGGGTTTAACCTAATTTGGTTGGTGTCCTTGTAAGAAGAAGAGATTCAAAGGTGTTCCTAGTGGCACATATCTGTAATCTCAGCTACTTGGGAGATAAAGATTGGGAGGATTATAGTTCAAGGCCAGCTTGGGCAAAATGTTAAAGAGATAGCATCCTTCCACCCCTTATGTCAATAAACAGGACATAGTGTTGCAAACCTGTCATCATAACAGGGAAGTCAGAGGTAGAAAGATTAAACTCCAAAGCTGCCTGGAAAAAAAAAAGAAAGATCAAATTCCATTTGAGAAAAGGAAGAGGAGGGGCAGGAAAAAGAGGAGGAAAAGTTGAAAGGAGAAAAGGGTGAGGAAGAGGAAGAAAAGGAGCAGGAAGTGAAGGAAGAAAGGTAAGGAGGAACACTAAGACACAGGTATATAGTGGAGGACCTTGTGAAGACACAAGAGAAAGAAAATCATCTTCAAGGCAGAGAGAGGCCTAAGAAGAATCCATTCCTGCTTTGATCTTGGATCTTTAGTTTCCAGAACTGTGAGGAAATATATTTGTGTTTTGAAGTTGCCCAATGCATAGCTCCAGAAAACTAGTTCAGGTGGAGTCCGTGGCACATGTCAGAATCTCAGCTTTTTCATTTAGTAATCACAAACCTTCAGTGCTCCAGTTTCCCAGAGCTCACTATGGCTGCTTTAATGTAAGTGGTTATGAGGATCTAATGAGACGATGCTTGTTAGTGGTTGCCATGGGCCTGCCTGGTCCTTAGCACTTAGTACTTCATGAAGTTCTAGTATTATTATAGTTACTACTACTATATTGGAATTTTAACTGGATGAGATTTTAGATTAATGAAATCAGACCTTCTGCACTGTCACTTGTCTTAAACAGTAGATGCTGAGAAAAAAATGTATTATCCAAGCACACTGGTACCAATAGCTTCTCGTTTCTAAGATAACCTTAATTCTCAGAGAGGTGCCACCAAAAGCTACAAACATTCCTTTGTGATAGGGCTTATCAAACCAC
The DNA here is from genome assembly GCF_019054845.1 of Dipodomys spectabilis. Classification (NCBI taxonomy): domain Eukaryota; kingdom Metazoa; phylum Chordata; class Mammalia; order Rodentia; family Heteromyidae; genus Dipodomys; species Dipodomys spectabilis. The sequence goes on along the minus strand of NW_024870719.1, from coordinate 15,665,081 downwards.
ACCATCTTAGAGTTTACTCTCAGCTTCTGTAACTTCATTTTGCTTTTGCGACTCCATCTTAAAGAAAGGACTGCATCCCCACCCATAAGACTAGTTCCTTATGATTTGCCGGTTAAAGATATATGTATCCACTGTTCCATTTATGTTCCTAGGTAATAGGTCATGCTGCCCTAGCTCAATGCTGTGCTTGGCTTCTGTAACTCCCCACTTAGCTTGTACCTGTAAGAAAGAACCCTTTGGGACTTCCATACCTGAGCAAATAAGGAGGTGGGTTTTCTGCTTTCAAAGGTATCATGAGACTAGGTTTGGGACTGCACTTGGGGCACCTGACTACCCAGTATAATCCTGGCAGGTAAAAAAGACTTTCTTTTGGCTGTACTCTGTGTCTGTGTGGTCTCTCCTAGTGGCTTATCCTACAACATCTTGATCTCCAAAATGTGGATAAGAATCATGGAAAATGGAAGCAGAATCCCTCCCACAGAAAAAAAGGAAGAAAAAAAAGTGAGAAAATACCTACACCAATGAATGAAGTAAGTTCTAAACTGAGAGAACTACGTGTGACTATGGTTAAACAAGTACCTTATTAAACCATTAATACTAAAGAAAAAAATGTTTTTAATTAATTTACCAGAAAAGAACACAGATTCTTAGGTAAACATCACCTTGGAGAATGGTTATCTAGCAATTATGGTGTCAGGTTAAGTGCATTCAATTTCAAATAAACATTCTGAATTTCAGCATTTAAATTTTTTTTTTATATCAGTGATTTATTTCTCTGGCAACCAAAACTTGCAATGTGGGAAGCAAAGACATTAAAACTCACACCATTTCTCTTACCCCATAGTTACAAAAAGCATTATAAAACAAGCCATTCAAAGCATTCCCCACACTCAATATAAGTATGACATGTTGCCTCGCTTCCTCCCAGGAAACAGGATGGAGCTTCTTTGGGCCTCGGAGTTCTGGAGTTTTACAAGTGAGCACATTCCCAGCTGCTGCATAGTGTACGTTTTTTCCCATGGTTTTTATCAATAGACATAGAGCTGAGATCGAACCAGCTAGGTACATCTCCAAATATAAAACCGGAGGTAGCTTTCCTTCTGGCTCACATCTCTGATAGCCGATGCCTGATCATTAATTCCCAGTTCCATTGAGCTGTCTCCTCTGTGAGAGGCTCTGAATGTCTCTGTTCACTAACCCTGAGTGCTCATGCTGTAGCTGTACATTCTATTCTGTCCTCCTGGCTTCTCTCCAGGCTCTCCCCCTCCACTCTCTGGAACCCAGAGTTCATTACACTCCTTCTTCTCAAGAATCTGTCTCCTATCTCTTTCCTGGTAAAGTGCAACTAGGATCATTGCGCAACAGATTTAAGGATCTTGAGAACACGGGAGTGCCGAACTGGATCTTATTCTATCAGGTTTCTGAAAGTTTGTATCATTCTCTTGATAATGCAACATCTCAAAACATTCAGAATTGACTCAAACATTAAAACCTTTGCAGAAAGAGACAAAGGCTTTGTTTTTTCTAGACTTCTTTTATAGTTGATCTCTTTAAGCAACGTGGATACAAGATAATTTACTTTGAATTAAAGTGAAACACTTCATTGTAAGTGGATATCTACATAAGACTTGCAGAAAACCAGTTCTCAAATTTCCATCAGAACACAAATGACCACCTGATGGATTCCCTTAGTGCCCTATTGTCCTGATCTGCCAGCCCCACCCAACATGGTCCAACAGAAGGAGACTAATCTGTGGGGCTTAAATTCTTTTTTTTATTTTTTTTTTGGGTCCAGTCATGGGGTCTGAACTCTGGGCCTGGGCACTGTCCCTCAGCTCTTCAGCTCAAGGCTAGCGCTCTAGCTCTACCACTTGATCCACAGCACCACTTCCAGCTTTTTTCTTTTTGCTTATGTGGTGCTGAGGAATCGAACCCAGGGCCTCGCGCTTACAAGGCGAGTGCTCTACCACTGAGCCACCTTCCCAGCCCCTTAAATTCTTTTTATTGTTAAAAAGGTGATGTACAGAGGGGTTACAGCTACATACATCAGGTAAAGAGTACATTTCTTTCCCCCTTTTTCTCAAAAATTTCCCCTTCCATCCCTACCCACAAGTTGTATAATTCATTTTCAAACCTAGTATCCAGTGAGTACTACTGCTTCGTTTGTTCTCCCTTTGTCCCTCCATTTCTCTGCCTCCCCTTACACTCCCAGAGACACATAAATGAACAAACAGAACAAAAAGAAAAGAAAAATGGCAAAAGAAGGAAAAAAACTCTTGTTTTCATTTCCTAGAGTTCATTTCAATGAATATTGTTTTGTATGATCAGATAGATGTACATAGACATGTGCCTTTCACTTTCTCTCCTAAGAGTAACCTTCTTTGATCTCACTGTGTGAATGCTGAAGGCGTGTATAATCTGTTATGTCCTGGTGTAACTTGTAGTTTTTATAGATGGTGCAGCTAACCCATTATTGCATATATTTTTTTACTCACTAAATAGCAGAGATGAATAAAGATGTCAGTATTTGTTTTCCACTTTTCTTAAGTAATGACAAATCAATTGGCTTATTCACCTTAGCCTCTGAACATTTATATCTTACAGTAAATGGCAAGAATGGAAGCCAAGACTATATTGATTTCCTTTGTATGGCATCCTTCATTCCTTTCTTACTGTTTAGGTGACCTCACTGCCTCGGCTCCTAGGTAAACTTGGTCTGCACAGGAACCTATTGTGTCTTTGATATTATGATATCCAGACTCACTGATTTTGCATCTGACTTCACTGTACTAACTCCTTGCAATATTGTTTGTCAATCTATTTTATAAACTAGTTTGTTATTTTTTTTTAGTCTTTTCTGAGCTACATCCCCAGCCTTCTTTTACTATGTACTAATGAGTAATGCTTGAATTTTTTCTAGGATTATGGAGAAATTTGGATTAATAGTAGTGGATGCAATGGCTTCTGTGGATGATCTGAGATACCTATTGCAGAGCATAACAGAATCTTCATGTGTTCTCACAAGCAGATCTATAAATCATACCTGCAGAAGAACATACTGAACCCATGATATGACTAGCCTAATCACAGGATTCCCCAGAATAGAGAAAACAGAATGGCTAAAATAAAGTTAGAAGCAACAAATCCCATGCGGTATTCCTCATTAACAAACTAAGAAGTGAGGAAGGCACCATGTTGTAAGTCAGATCCATGCTGGCAGAGATGTGTAGACACTGGCAAGCCATATTCCCCACAGTGTGGGGCTTCATCAATGCCTGAGGCAGGTGATGGGACCTTAAATGAGAAAGTGTCACTTACAAGTGAAAGGGACTTTTTTGTTCTGTTTGTAGCAGTGATAAAAATCTATACAATAGATTTCTTTTGATTAGTGAAAATTGCCTAAGCCTATCTCACCTAGTGTTTGCTGGAAAATTGTGCCTTGTCAGCATTAACCCAAAAGCACAGGTTTCCAATGGAAACATTCCATATTCTGTTCCCTAATTGTGCAAAATCCCTAATTGTGTAAAATCCCTAGTCTAAATTGTCTTTGAAAAAGTATTATCTATCCTATTAGTAATTTAAAATTGAGCAAGTTAGATGTTTAGGGAAGGTATCATCAATTATTTGGACTATCCAACCTAGGGAACTGCAATGCTGACTGAAGCAAATTCATTCCTAAATGGGATGGACATGTCCCCCATCAATTTGGGAGACAAGAAAAAATGATCCCCTTGCCAATCTTTTCAGAGCAAGAATGGAGGTGGGTCATACCTGAGCATGGAGGAAGACCTGTCCTTCTCTTTAGGACCAGAGAATAGAAGTCCACCCAAGGTATGGTCATGATTTGAGATTTTATTTTTTGAAGTTGAGCTGTTCTCGACTACTCGCTTTTCATAACATGACTACACTAATTTCAAAAGCAACAGATCTAGGCAAGACTAAGCCTCAAACTGCCTTCTTTGTCACTTTCATATCCTAAATCTAAACATAATGTGAAATTTTAAAAAATTTTTTCTTTGGATACCTAGCATCTAACATAGATCTTGACCCTTATTTTATGGGATTGATCTTTCATAAAAAGTCAAAGGAATTTTATAAATTTCTCCCCAAGGGACTTACTTCTAACTTGAGCTCTCAAGTTACATCTACAGACAGAATCTAGTTTGATTGGAATGTTTTCACTTGGTGATTTAATTGGTGGAGACACTAAAAAGTGAACCAACTGGTATTCCTAGACAGACACAAAGCAGAGACTCTGGCGAGTCTCACCATTCATTCTGAGCCCCATCTCCATTTCATCCATGGCAGGCTTTGGCTGAGCCAGCAAAAAAGCATTAGAGCCAATAATGATTTGTATATGAAAATGAAAATTCATATTTTCAAAATTTGGGGGGACCTGTACATATTAAATCAGATATTTCTCAAAAGCAAGATGTATAGGCATCAGAATAAAGGGGAAATTAATTGGCAAAACATGAGTTAGGTGAAATTTTGATGTAAAAATTAAAGGAAACCATGTTTTTAGACATTTCACCTGGGAAAGGTATTGTAGACACTTTGCCTGGCAGTATTTTGTTTAATTCCTTAACACAATTATTTGAGCTGGTATAGTTTTCCCTTAAAGGCATTGAGTTTTAAAACAGTATTGATATTTAATTTTGCTCAAGTTCATATTCAGTATGTACTCATTATGTGTTAGGGGTTATTCTAAATACTAACAATCCAGTAATGAATGAAACAAAACCCTCCCAGGACAATCCCCTGCGGCTTGTTTGTTAATGAGTTGTATCTTGATCTGTGAGACCCTGATAGTTACTATCTTTTCACTCCACATGGTGACTGGAACAGAGAGAGATGAGAGAAGTCTGCAGTATTTGAGTAACTTGAACAAATGTTATGAGCTCCTGTCTGAGCTCCCCTCTCCACTAAATAGACACAGTAAAAATACTTCAATTTCTTGATTTTATTTTATTTTTTGTCACAGGCCTTGAACTCAGGGTCTAGCTGATTTCCCTGAGCTCTTTTGCTCAAGACTAACACTCCTGAGCCACAACTCCCCTTGTGGTTTTTGAGTGGCTAATTGGAGAGAAGAGTCTCACAGGCATTTTTCTGCTCAGGCTGGCTTTGAATTGAAATCATCAGATCTCAGCCTCCTGAGTAGCTAGGATCACAGACGTGAACCATTGGTGTCTGGCTTGAATTATTTTTAAAGAAATGAAAATATATCATTTTTGCCCCTAGAAGAGATATTGTTAAAGACCTTTTTCCTGTTTAGACTCTGGATAACATCAGATTGTTTCTAATTGGTGAGAAGTGTTTCAAAGTCAGCAGATGGACCTGTTTCTGTATTTTTTTTGGGGGGGGGGCAATAAAGCTGATTTTTCTATCTGTACATTCCCATGTCTTATATAATAACTCAGGACTGATTCCTCTTTACTATAAATTAAATCTTCAACAGCCTCAAACCCCAACTTCTCTGTTGAGTTTGTCTTCTACTAAACATTCTTCACTACCCTAGTTCTTTATTTTGACTTAGACCCACAAAGACTTCAGAGGTTCACCAAGGCATATTGACCCACTATATTGGGTCTTCTTACCCAAAATGCTCTGGATCCCTTTCCTGGAATTCATGGTCTGATCACGAGAGGCTTCTACCTTATTCTCTGAAGACATACAGTAAATCTGAAAGGGCAAGGGTACCTCATTATCAATGTATTTCATTATTAATAAGCATTTTGATTGACGTGTAATTGGATTTGTGAGCTGATATCAGTAATAGCTAATTAAGAAGTGATGTATGGTATTCAAAAAGATTTCAATCATGGGTTTGGGACTCCCATTTGAAGTGCAATCAGAAAATCATTAAAATTAAAATCTAGGGTGCAAAAACTACCAATGAAATAAAAATTACCCAAAGATTTACATTAAAGGCTCAGAAATAGAGTGCCCATTAGTAATATCAAGAAAAACATATACGTAACGGCAAACATTAGCCATCTTATCAAATTTGGCATTTTGATTTTCAATTGCAATAGCCTCTAAGTATTGATGAAACTGAGAAAATGTTACATACTATAATGCTATTCCTAAAACACATGACGAACAACTATTCCCTTGATACCCAGGAGTAGCCAATCAAGTACTTCATTGAAGCAGAACTCCTTCAGTTCTACTTCATTGCAGATGGATTACCTGACATACTAGATACCTTCTCAGAATCTCGTTTTCCTGAAGTCCATACTCACCAGGGTTGGAAGAAGCAAACAAGGTCAAACATGGAAATACTAATGGAAATAAGGCACCCATACCAAAGTTATTGTGTCTTCCCCCCTCGGCTTAAATTATCAAGTTACATTTTATTACATTAAATTTGTGTTTATTTGAAGGCATAGATATTTTCTGCCTGACCACTTGAATAAAAATTTATGACAAAGAACAAAAGAATCAAAGGGCTAGTAATAATATAACCATTCTGATCCGTTTTGCTTCCTTGAATGAGTTTTAACTTCATTTCACCCTGTTGAGATGTCACTTAGCAAGTAATTGTGGCCTCTCACTTATTGCCTGAACATGTATAAGATACTTTAACTGTCAGTGGACTCCATTCTCATTCTCAGTAGAATGTGGGAAGAATAACCTGAAACATTTACTCTTTGGTGGTTATGTGGCAGATTTTCTTCTACCACCTCCTCCTTATCCTGTCATTTTTACCTCCTGCTTTCTTCTCTTCCTTCTCCTCTAAAACATAATTTATGTACTGAAGTCAGAGATTGGCAGACCTCAGAGTATCCAAGGACTTGGAAACTCATTGAAGTTTAAGATAACATAAAAGCATATAGCTCACATAATCCTGAGGACTCAAACTCTAGGATCTAATTTTTTTTTAATCCAAGACCAGGACTTGAACTTGGTATCTGATGCTTTCATTCATTGGCTAGTGTTTTACCACCTGAGTCCTGCCTCTAACCCCTACAGTACCATAATCTGTGCTTTCTTTCCATAAGGAACAGTTGAAATCATCAGTCCATCAAGTTCTTAACACTGAAATCCAAAAGCTTTACAAATTCTCTTACTTATTCTTTAACAATATTCCTTCATATATATTTTTTAAATGACAATATTATTCTTATATTTCTCCTAGCTAAATATAGTCAAAAGAGAATTGGAATATATGTCAGAAATCCTGGTTTTTAAGTCCTGGCTCTGCTAATTACTACATAACCTTAAAGAAGTCACAGATGTCTTTTGTTTTTTATTTGTTTTCTTGCTTGCTTATTTTGCCTTGTGCTGACTTGGACCACAATCCTCTTACCTGAATATCTATGATTACAGGTGTGCAAACCCACTTCTAGCTTTTAAGATAAGGTCCACTAACTTTTCTATGCTGGCCTTGAACTGTGATCCTCCCATTTCAGACACCCAAACACGTGGAAATATAGGTATGTGTCATCATGTCTGGCCCTCTAGAAATGTTTGGAACTTTTTGCTTTTGGGTTTTTTTGTTTGTTTGTTTGTTTTGTTTTGTTTTTTGCCAGTCCTGGGATTTTAACTCTGAGTCTGGGCACTGTCTCTGAGTTTCTTTTGCTCAAGGCCAACACTCTACCACTTGAGCCACAACATCACTTCCAGCTTTTTTGAGTAGTTTATTGGCAATAAGAGACTCACCAACTTTCCTGCCCAGGCTGGCTTCAAATCACAATCTTCAGATCTCAGCCTCCTGAATTGCTAGGATTGCAGGCATGAGCCACCTGTGCTCAGATTGGAAATGTTTTTAAAGATCCAAAGATAGAATTATATTCTATGGGTTATGAACACAAATAAACTCAGTTCCATTCTAAACTAGAAGGTAACAGTGATATCAGCAAGATGATAGAAATGGATTCACTTCTTACTTTCCCAGAGAGAAAGCAACCTAACAACAATGTATGGACCAAAATGCCTTTAAGGAAATTCAATAAAACAGTTAAGAAGTCATAGTGGCTCTAGGTGAGCCCAAAGCGGAAAATAGCTGTACTAAAAGGAAGAAAAGCCATGGCTATTTCTCTTCACCTAAAAGTCAACAATTTCTCTTCAGCTAAGTTGGAAAAGCTCAGGAAAAACCACCCAACTCTGAATTTGAAGGAGGAAAGGAGTGCAATGTATATTATAATGTGGGTAGAGGTGGGGCACTCCAGGGTGATCCTCATCAGAGTGATCCAAGAACTAGACTACTTCAGATGCCCAATGGCTAGGGAGAGCCAAAGGGCCTTAACAACTTAGGCTACTAACCTGGTATACTAAAGAGACACTGGAAGGGGCAAAAGTTTGTGAACTCCTTAAAAAGAAGCAAGAAAATCTCTCTAGTTGGAAAATTACACAGAGAAGTTCCAAAGAACTATATGCTTAGAAAAGAAGAGAACCTAAAACAGAAAAAAAGTAGCTTTTTTTTTTTTTTCAAATGCCAAGGTCCCATGAGGCATATAAAGAGACAGGGAAAATGACTCAAATAAAGGATGAAAATGAGTCTCTAGAAACTGGTCATAGAGAAGAGAAGATCTATAAATTATCTGACAAAGAATGAAAATTACCTGTATTCAGTAAGGTTACTGAGCCAGGCACTAGTGGCTCATGCCTGTCTGTAATCCTAGCTACTCAGCAGGCTGAGATCTGAGGATTGAGGTTCAAAGCCAGCCTGGGCAGGAAAGTCAGTGGGACTCTTATCTCCAATTAACCACTCAAAAACTGTAAGTGGAGCTGTGGCTCAAAATGGTAGAGCAAAATTGCTCTGGGACAGTGCCCAGAACCTGAGTTCAAGCCCCACAACAGAAATAAATAAATAAGATTAATGACCTTAAACTGAACACAGATAGACAACTAAATTATATCACAGAAAATAACATATGAAAAAATGAGAATATGGACAAAGGGATAGAAATTATGAACTATTAAATTATTCTTTTAAACCATTAAAAACAATGAGAGAACAGCACCGGAACTAAATAGTAGTTTTTCAATGCATTACAGTTCTACAGCAGAGTTGACCCACCAGAAAAAAAAACTTGTGCATTCAGAAAAAGTATATTTTTGAGTAATTCCAAAAAACAATGTGTTAGAAATATAAAGTGTTATAAAGATTCATAGTAACCATAAAGAAAATACCTCTAGAGGAAAAAGAACAGAGAAAAGAAACATACCACTTCAAAAAAAAATCAATGAAATACAGAGGAAAACAGCAAGAGAGGAAAGTAGAACACAATTAACAAAATGGCAATGGTAAATTGTTCCTTGTCAATAACTACTTGAAAGGTAAATGGATTAAACTCCTCAATCAAAAGAGATAGTAGTTGAATGGCTGCAAAACAAAACTCAACCATATAATTTCACAATAGCCTGTTCAACTATGACTTCATCAGTAGATTAATTCATTGATGAGGTCAGAGCGCTTATGACTCAGTCACCTCAGAATAGTGATGTATTGAGGACCAAGCCTTCAGCACATGACAATCTGGAGGACTTTTTTTTTTTTTTTTTTTGGTGTGGGCTTGAACTCTGGGCTTAGGCCCTGTCCCTCAGCTCTTCAGCTCAAGGCTAGCACTCTACCACTTGAACCACAGTGCCACTTCCAGTTTTCTGGGGGTTAATTTGAGATAAGAGTCTCATGAACTTACCTCCCTGGTCGGCTTTGAACCATAATCCTCAGATCTCAACCTCTTGAGTAGCTAGATTACAGGTATGAGCCACCAGTGCCTGGCTTGGGGGACATTTTTGATCAGACATAACATAATGTTTATCCTCAAATTTTGTAGAAGGGTAAATGGGGCCTTAGGAAAGCCAAGCAACTTTTCCAGATCCTCACACAATTCTTAAATGAAAGAACTAAGACTATAATCCACATTTGACACAAAAGCCTTGATCTGAACCATATATTATCTACTACTGAAGAAGATTTGTGACAAGAATGTTGTTTGATTGTAATCATACAGTGAAATATCTTTTTAGACTGGCTAATTTCACTTAGAAATAATATACTTAAGGTTCCTGTATAGCTTTTTATGACTTAGTAGCTCATTTTTTTGTACCAATGAAGAATATGCTATTACATTAATGTACTACAAAAGTGTTATCCATTTACCATTTAGAGGATATGTAAGTTTGGCAATTATATACAAATAAAGTAGCTCTAAGGATATATGCTATGATTTGAATATTTGTGTCCTCCTAATTTTCATATTTTGAAATCCAAAGCCCTCAGATTATGGATGGTATTAGGAGGTGAGACCTTTAGGAGATGATTAAGTCATGGTGGAGGAGGGGTCCTTGAATTAGTGATCTTATTTAAGAAATCCATAAGTGTTTATTTGCCCTTTCTAGCACATAAAAACACTACTGGAAGATGCTATCTGTAAATCATAAAGCAAAACCTCACACAACACTTACTCTTTTAGCAATTTGACCTTGGACTTTCCAGCTTTCACAACTGTAAGAAATAAAATTCCTATTGTTTATAAGCTATCCAGTTTATAGTGTTTTGCTAGAGCAGTCCAATTGGACTATAACCATTTATGTGGATGTTAGGTTTCAACTCACCTGCATAAACACTAAGGAGCATGATTGCTGGATTTCACGATAAAACTTTGTTTAGTTTCGTGTAAAAAAAAAAAAAAAACTATCAAACTGTGTAAAAGTGGTACTTTTGCATTCCCACCAGCAACCAATGATAGTTCTTTTTGCTCCATATCCTCAAATGACTCAATACTTGCCTAAATTCCAACATGCACCTGCTCCCTCTCCACACAAACAACCAATGATTATTTTTATTTGAAGTTCTCCAAGAAGCATGGGGCTGAGACAGGAATTTAAATGCAAGTACTTTATATGTGGCTAATTCCAAAGAATATGATTAAAGAAATTATGTAAGTAAAAGATGAGAAAGCAGCCAGTAAAGGTTAAATTATCCAGTAAGGCACTTTGGGCAGCTTGAGTTCATACCACTGCAAAACTCTGGGACCCAACCTGGACTGTGCTCAAAATTATTTCTACTACAGTACCCTCACCTACCCAGCATCCTTGATTAGGCTATTTCCAATGACATTTACTCTTTGGAACTTCTGAGTGGATGAGTGTATAAACTTGGCTTCTCCTTTGACATGAAATACTCTTTCCAAGACTCAAAGGACTCTACAATAAATGGCCTTTTAGCATCAAGATGTGAATGCTAAGAAAAAAAATAGGCAGGGCATCAATAACATCAGTTACAGTGGAAGTCCAAATATGTAAATAGTTAAAATACACCTAACTAAATTTTATTTTCACCTTTTGATTACAAGGAAGAAAAGAAAAAGTTAAGCTTATTAGGTTTATTGATTATCAAGTAAGAAATGCATATCTAATTAGAGAAACCAAATTAATGCCAGCTCTAATGGGACCTGAAACTAATAAACCATTAGGAAGAAGATACTTGTCTCTTCCAAGTTGCAAACTTGAAGCTATACCTGGGCACAGTGCCCATTCCTGTAATCCTAGCTATTTGGGAGGCTGAGATTAGAAATTCGAAGCATAGGCAAAAGGTTCATAACACCCCTTCTCAACCAACAAAAAGTAGTGGTATGTGCCTGCCATCCTAGCTACATAGGAGGCATTAATAAGAGGATTGCAGACCAGGCTGGCATGAAAGTGAGATCTTATTTTTAAAATGACTAAAGCAAAAAGGGTTGGAACATAGTTCACGTAATAGAACGCCTCCCTAGAAGGAGCAAAGCCCTAAGTGCAAACTCTAGTAAGACCAAAAGAAAAAGAAGCATTATATTCTTCTCTAAAATTATTTATTAGATAATTTTCAGATTATATCAGACTTGAAGTAGACACTTGTTATAAAAAATGAAAATCTCCTAGAACAAAGATTGGTAAAGCCAATCATGTAACCCACGTGTAAGTCCTTCTTTGTACCTTCCCCAGCCCCCATTAGATGCAGTGCTTTTCCCCTTTGCACTCACAGAAATCCTTGTGAGTGTATTTACACTTACAGGTGGACGGGTAGATTGAGTGTTTAAAAAAAAAACAGCATTAAAATGTACATATTCACGCCTTGTTCTTTGTATTTGGGCTAATCATATGTGTCATTATCTATTGATCTCTTTCAAAATAGAAAGAAAGCAAGAGAGGAAAAGTCATAGAGACATAGACAGAGACAGAGAGAAACACATAACCACTCACAGACTTACTAGGATAGTATATAAGATGGGGATGTAGAATAAATATATTCTCAGAAACTTCTACTCTGCCCTCTATCTCTATCTGTAATCTACTTAATGCTTATGTAAATAGTTAAAATACAACTAACTAAATTTTATTTTCACCTTTTGATTACAAGGAAGAAAAGGAAAAGTTAAGCTTATTAGGTTTATTGAAAAATTATCAAGTAATAAATGCATATCTAATTAGAGAAACCATGGTTGATAATTTGGTATACATGCTTTATTAAGTCCTACGTGTTTACATAAACATACCAAGTGATTTCTTCAACTCAGGCATACTAATTCTCACCTTCCCTACCCATTTCTTCTTTTTCCCCACTATCAGATCCTTACAATGCTCTAATCTCTCCATTTATTTCATTATTAGGATTCTATTAAGGTTTGTTTTTCATTTGGTTTAAAATCCTTTCATCAAAGCTAGGCACCAGTAGCTCACTGCTATAATCCTAGCCATTCAGGAGACAGAGATCTGAGGATCACAGTTTGAAGCCAGCCTGGGCAAGAAAGTCAAGGGCACTCTCATTTCCAATTAACCCCTCTCTACCCCCCTGCTGGAGCCTGCCGGCAACGAAAGGGAATCCTGAATTAGGGGACGAGGATGAGGAAAAAAAAGACATAAGACAAAGGATGGGGTCGAGAGGTCTGCAGCTCAAGACTGCAGACCGTTTATTCTTAACTTTCCCTAATATATACTGTCAGAAGTCAAGAGGTAACATAAGGTTACAATAGTCCAAAAAACAAGGAAAATTTCAGTAAAAATAGAGTACAATAAAAACAAGACAAGGTCAACTGGTAGAAAGTAAAACAAACTCTGCAGACATAGCAAAGCAATCCCCGGCACCTAGTGTTTTTAAGAAAGCCAGTTCCTTGTATATGCCCCAGGAATGTTGTGTGTGTATGTAGGCAGCACACATGCGTCTCTCTCTCTCTCTCTCTGTCTCTCACACACACACACACACACACGCTTCTTACTCCAATATTCTACTCATACAAAATATTTGACTACTGTGTTTTCTCAAATAAATATCTTTCTTTGACTGGACAATCAAATGATCTATTGACTAGCCAACATTAAAAATACTTAAGATATGCTATGATTTGAATGTATTCATGCTTTGGGCAGTTTGATCAACAAATGTCATGAATGGAGGTAAAACTTTTAAGGGTATTTGGGTCAAGGGGGCACTTACAGGTGAATTAATGCTATTATAGGAAGTGAGTTCCTCAAGAAGGAAAAGTCTAGCTCATTCAAGTCTTCTCTCTTACCTTTTTTGCCCTTTACACATGAGGATGGCGCAGCAAGCAGTCCTGCACAAGGTGCTGGTATCTTGATCTTGGACATCTTAGTCTTCCAGACTGTGAGCCAATATATTTCAGATCATTATAAATTATCCCTTATAGATAACAGTATTGTTATAGACACAAAATAAGATACTTTCCCCCTCCCCTCTTTCTCTTTTTGCCAGTCCTCAGGGCCTGGGCACTATCCCTGAGCTTCTTTGTGCTCAAGGCGAGTGTTCTACCACTTGAGCCACAGCACCACTTCTAGCTTTTTCTGAGTAGTTTACAGGAGATAAAAATCTCACAGACTTTTCAGCCTGGGCTAGCTTTGAACTGTGATCCTCAAATCTCAGCCTCCTGAGTAGCAAGGGTTACAGGCATGAGCCACTGGCACCAGGCAGGATCCTTTCTTTTACATTGAGTAGATGTTACAGTTTGGATCTGAAATCCCCGACATGATCATAGAAGGCTTGGTCCTCAGTGCAGAACTGGATCTTCTGGGAAATGATTGGCTCATGAGGCTCTAACTTCTTCATTAGGTTCATGAACCAAAATAAATTTTTCCTTCTCGGAGGGATTTTTTTTCAGGTGTATTGTCCCAGTATCAGAAACCTGATTAGCATAGTAAATTACAAATTTATTTCTTCTTTAAGTTTGCATAATAGAATCCATTACCAATTTGATTCTTTTTGTTGGTGGTGGTCATGGGGCCTGAACTCTGGGCCTGGGCACTGTCCCTCAGCTCTTCAGCTCACAGCAAGTGCTCTACCACTTGAACGACAACCTCATGCACAGGGCCTCGTGCATGCAAGGCAAATACTCTACCACTGAGCCACCTTCGCAGCCCTCTTTTTTGTTGATAGTTTTTTGTCTATCTAGGAGCTTGTAAGCTGTTTCATTATTTCTTCAATTCAAGACTTATATCTGTAAACATTTGGGTCTTTTTTTATTCATGTCATCTATAACTCCAAAATTCTTTTAGACTGTCATCATATATTCCTTTAGGGAATATTTTTTTCCAGTGGTAGTTGTCCTTCTAATCTCTGTCTTTTCTTTGTCTTAGGATTTCTGTTACTTACCAAGATTCCTGTTAGGTCACAAGATTTACTTTCCAACTATCTTATCTTTTCATAGTATTTATTAAGCCTCCCTTTTCCTCTGATTCTCCCATCTGCCCTTCCCAAAACATTAGTAATAGATTACTTACAATTAGATATACCTCAGAATTTAAACAAAGTCATCTTCTAGTAGTACCAAGTGGGCAAAACCCCTCTTAATTCACTATTGCCATTATTTATTTAAAATAACAAAGAGGGCTGGGAAGGTTCCTCAGTGGTAGAGTGCTTGCCTTACATGCATGAGGCCCTGGGTTTGATTCCTCAGCATCACATAAGCAGAAAAACACGGAAGTAGTGCTGTGGCTCAAGTGGTAGAGTGCTAGCCTTGAGCTGAAGGGCTGAGGGACAATGTCCAAGCCCAGAGTTAAAAAATAAAATAAAATAACAAAGAAAATCAACAATAAGTAAAACATAAGTTGCCGTATTTTCATGGGTTTCTATGCATTTGGCCACAAGTCATTGTATCCTTGAGCCAGCAAGGTGAGCTGTTACTCTTATTAGTTGAACTCTGCTTATCACTGTCTAAGAGTTCTGCTTGTTAGCAGAGCCCTTACACTTAATTCAAAGGAAAAGATAATTAAAGGGAATGTCTGATGGTAGAATGTTGTGTTGCATTTACAAACAGCCTGATTGGCAATACAGATTTACAACACAATCAATCCCCTTATATTTGACATATTATGAAGTATCTTGAGGTGATTTAATTGTTAGACCTATTTGGTCATGGATTGGCTAAATCTATCATTCCTAGGAGAGCTGTTTTAAAAATGCTATTTATTGAGAATTTATCCATTCTGGCAGCAAGTTTGTTATTTATATGCATTACTAGATTCAGTCTCTATAGTTAGAAGAGGTAGGTACAGTTCCCCCCATTTTACAGACTAAAAAACAGAATGAGAAAAAAACACTTAAGTAATTACTGAAAATCAAATACTGATTGAGGCTGGAATTTGAACTCAGACATATGAAAGTTTGTTCCTTTGTTGTTCATCAGTGAATAAACAATAATCTCAATCATGTTGAGTTGCAGCATTGTTTCATTATCCTTTGAAACTTACTATTATTCCCCCAAATGCTATTCTTTAGCCAAGAGCTGAGTAAATTTAATATACACTAGCAGCCTAGGATCAGTGGTTAACACTTGTAATTCTAGCAACAAGGAGGCTATGATCTGAGGATTACAGTTCAAAGCTAACCCCAGGCAGGAGAGTATGTAAGACTCTTAGCTCCAATCAACCTATAAAGCTGGAAGTGGAGCTGTGGCTCAAGCAGTAAAGTGCTAGTCTTGAGCTAAAGGAGCTTAGTGACAATACCCAGAACTTGAGTTTATACCCCAGTATCAGCACACACACACACACACACACACACACACATATACACAAATTCACTAGCAGCTTTTCCATTTTTAAAAATGAATGTTTCACAGTGAAATATGAAGTTACTTTCCTATTTGCTTTTGACCACAATACTTGATCATTAATACAATAGTCTCTTTGGATCTCAAGAATGAACACAGAGGAAGTTGCACTGTGGCTCAAGTGGTAGAGTGCTAGCCTTGAGCTGAAGAGCTCAGGGACAAAGCCCAGGCCCAGTTCAAGCCCCCAGACCAACAGCAACAAAAAAAAATGAACACAGAGAAGAAATGATTCTTTCTTTTTACATTCTCTCCTAAGGCCAGTATCATTAGATGTAAAAGAAAAAAATAAAACAACAATATTGTACAGTGCTGATTATGGCTCTAACACTTACGATTCTCTAACACATGTGTAAAAATATTTTTATAAATACAAAAATATTTTGTATTTACTTAGTGACCAAGGTCTTTTGGTGAATATGGCTTCTAATGTTGAGTGTGATGTTTCTATTTTCAACAGAAAGTTGAGGAAACATCTTTTTTGGGGGGGGTGTCTGGTTGTGGGGCCTGGGCGCTGTCCCTCAGCTCTTCAGCTCAAGGCTAGCACTCTACCACTTGAGCCACAGCGCCACTTCCGGCTTTTTTCTTTTTGCTTATGTGGTGCTGAGGAATCGAACCCAGGGCCTCAGGCATGCAAGGCAAGCGCTCTACCACTGAGCCATCTTCCCAGCCCGAGGAAACATCTTTTATAGGCATATTTTAACCATTAATGTTCAATTTTATATTTGTAATGTTTTGTACCTGTTGGAAATGTCTCAGGTTATTGGGGTATCATGTAGGAGGAACTCTGCAAAGGTTCCAAGTGAGCAAATTCTGGGCAGGAAGTCTGCCCAGGTTTTATCTCTGACAAATTATTGCCCTTTGTCCTGATTGGTAAGAACTTACATTCACAATATGTGTGACTGGCTAGTTTGAAAAGCATTAAAAGTTTATCTCGGCAATCAACCAAAACCAGGATAACCTGCCAAAGCAGGAACTTACCAGAAAAACAATTCTTACTCAGCTGGTGCTGTACCATCTGAACCACACCTCTAGACCCCAGAAAAACAATTCTTTTTTTTTTTTTGACGGTCGTGGGGCCTGAACTCTGGGCCTGGGCGCCATCCCTGAGCTCTTTAGCTCAAGGTTAGCATTCTACCACTTGAGACACAGTGACACTTCCGGCTTTTTCTGCTTATGTGGTGCTGAGGAATCGAACCCAGGGCCTCATGCATGCAAGGCAAGCACTCTTACCACCGAGCCACCTTCCCAGCCCCAAGAAAAACAATTCTTATAATAAGATGAGACTTAACTAAAATTGCTTTTCGTAAGATGGTCGCTATCCTAAAAATGGCAGTGCTCATGTCAAGTAACCACTTTGACAGCAAAGATTCTAACTCCTATATATCCTTCTTTCTAACAGTTTCTCTATACCTAACTACATGATACAAATGAATCCTCTTGAGTCTCTTAAATTGGATGTGTCCTGCAAAGTAAATATCCCAACCATACTTGAAGAAATGTTAGGTCTTTGAACAGACTACCTCTACCTTTGGATTCTCCTGTCTGAACTAATTAAAAGTCAAGCTAGAAATAAACTGTGTAGAATTTATTATTAACATGACTTTAAATAACGATGGAGTGGGGTTTTTTGCCCACACAAAATAATCAAGTAATGTTTTCATTGCAATTGAAAAAGATATTGGAAAGGCAACCCAGTTTATTGTACTATATTTCCAAGGGTAGGATTGTAGAAAGTACATTTCTTCAGGCAATAAAGTGTTTTACAATTATAAATGTAGCTGCATATAATCAAGTTTTCTTTCTGGAAGATAGAAATTCGAAAAATTTCTTCTAACTTGGAAAAAATTTTGTCATTTTCATGAATCACTCAGCAATCAGCCATGTGCTATTTCAAAAAAAAATTACTACCTTGGAATGTCACTTGATCCAATGATGTTCATATTCATTCTCTATCGCTGTCTTCCCTCCCCCTCCCTCTTCCCCCCCCCTCTTCCCCCCCCCCTCCTCTCTCTCTCTCTCACACACAGGTTTGGCAAAGATGCAGGACCCATTATCTCCAGCAATGGTTGTCTGAGTGAAAAAGACACTGCTTGGTATAAGGAAGAACACTTAGAACTCCTCCCTCCCACACAGAAATGGAGGAACAAAGATAAACAAATGCAGCAGTGTTACTCACTAGACACCATGTTGAAAATGAACTGTACAACTTATGGTTAGCAATGGGAGAGAAAAGCTGGAGAGAGGGAGAAAGGGGTGACCCTGTCCAAACAGAAATGTACTCTTTATCTGACTGACTTGTAACTGTCACCCCTCTGTCCACCCCCTATAATAACACTTAGAAAAAAAAGAAAAAAAAGAACTCTTCCGTCCCAATCAATATCACCTCAGAGAGCTGGAAACAGACTTTCTTCTGCTGGAACCTGTGGTAGATGATCAGGCCCTGGACATTAGGACTGCTGTTTGGGAAGTCCATCGTTGAACTCCCGCAAGATGCACGGTGGTTCACTCGCCCAGCTAAATTACTAAACTAGAAGGCACCGAGAAATGGACAAATGATTCCCGCTTCCACTGAACCCGTGCTCCTGCCGACCTGACCGTGTGAATGTCAACCAGGTGAGCAAGAGGAGGGCCTGGCTTGGAGCTGAGAGGGGGAAGGGAAGGGAAGCACCATCGACCACAGAGTCGAGGTCTCCAAGCCTAGCCTCAATCTACAGCATGCAGTGCAGGTGGCACCGGTAGGGACGATCGCTGAGCCTGGACCACGGGTTATCTAGTTAAAGCTCCTCCACAGCAGCATCTCGTAACGTGCAGGGGCTGAGGGAGGAAGGGGCCGAGCCTCTTCTGGGGCCTACACCCAGATACCGGGCTGCGGGCACCCCTCGGGACCGGGGCAGCCGCCCCCACCCCCACCCCCCTTCTAAGAACTGGTGCAGCGGCAGCAAAACCCAAATTCCGTGCGGAAGCCCAGGTCTGGGGGCGGCAGGCGGCGGGCTGCCAGCGGCGGAAGGAGAAGGGGGCGTCCTCCGCGCGGCGGCGGGCGCAGCGCTCGTCGACGGCGGGTCGCCGCGGAGACCAGAGCTGCCAACCAAATGCAAACTGCTGGCGCACAGGCGCCAGCCCCCTCGCAGCGAGGGGGGGGGTGGTTCGCACACCCTCGGCTCCGAAGTTGACTATACCCGGGGTCGGAAGGAAGCAGGGAGAGGAATGAATCATCCCGCCTAATTCCGCCTTCCCGACTCCCCAAGCCCCCGCGCACCAGCCCCCTCCCAAGATCCTGCAGCCGCCAGAGAAGATTGCGCTCAGCCTCCGTCTTCACCAACACCACCACCCCGCGCCCCACCGTGGCCTGCAGAGAGAGGAGACAGACAGGGCAAATGGCCAATGAGAGCTCTGCTCTCTCGCCCGTCATCCAATGAGCCTCGGATGCCAGGCTGGGCGGGACCAAGAGGGCAGAAGTGGGCGGCCCGGGAGCGGAGCACGGCGCGGCAGCTCCGGGGCTCTCAGAGCTGGAGCCTCACGGAGTCCGCGCCTAGAGGAGACGCGGGAAGGCGGCCGCGGCTGTGGTGGACACGACCGGCCCTCCGGCCACCTCACCAGCTCAGGCGTTCGCTGCTTGCAGCCTCAGCTGCCAGCCACAGTCCTCATGGAAGAGATGGAAGAAGAGTTAAAATGCCCCGTGTGTGGCTCCTTCTATCGGGAGCCCATCATCTTGCCCTGCTCGCACAATTTATGTCAGGCGTGCGCCCGCAACATCCTGGTACAGACCCCGGAATCCGAATCTCCCCAGAGTCGCAGGGCCTCGGGCTCGGGGGTCTCCGACTATGACTATTTGGACCTAGACAAGATGAGCCTGTACAGCGAGGCGGACAGCGGTTACGGTTCTTACGGGGGCTTCGCCAGCGCTCCCACTACCCCCTGCCAGAAGTCTCCCAACGGCGTCCGCGTGTTTCCGCCAGCCATGCCACCACCGCCCACCCACCTGTCACCGGCCTTGGCCCCGGTGCCTCGGAACTCCTGTATCACCTGCCCCCAGTGCCACCGCAGCCTCATCCTGGATGACCGGGGGCTCCGCGGCTTCCCCAAGAACCGCGTCCTGGAAGGGGTGATCGACCGCTACCAACAGAGCAAAGCCGCGGCCCTCAAGTGCCAGCTCTGCGAGAAGGCGCCCAAGGAGGCCACGGTCATGTGCGAACAGTGCGACGTCTTCTACTGCGACCCTTGTCGCCTGCGCTGCCACCCACCCCGGGGGCCTCTAGCCAAGCATCGTCTGGTGCCGCCGGCCCAGGGCCGCGTGAGCCGACGGCTGAGCCCGCGCAAGGTGTCCACCTGCACCGACCACGAGCTGGAGAACCACAGCATGTACTGCGTGCAGTGCAAAATGCCCGTGTGCTACCAGTGCTTGGAGGAGGGCAAACACTCCAGCCACGAAGTCAAGGCCCTGGGGGCTATGTGGAAACTGCACAAGGTGAGTTTTGTGGGAGTGTCCGCCCCCCCTCCTCTCCGCCCCCCGCAACTCACTTGGATCCTCACTTTTGCACCAGAGAGTCCCTCCTCCCCTCCCTTCCCCTTTCCCAGCGGGGGCGCAATGCAGGTGCCATCCAAGTCCGCCTTCCTGGGTCTGGTGCATTGCAGGAAGCCTCGGGGAATAGGAAAGTTGAATGTCTCCCAGGGAGTTGTTGCGGGGATGCCTTAGGGGGAGCCGCCTCCTCCTGGGGTGGGGGGGGATCGCTGCCTGTGAGAGCAAGCGCCCCTTCCACGCGGCGGGTCTGCAGCCCAGGGCCGCCGCCAGAATGTGGGCAAAACGCTGGCGTTGCTGGGCAGAGCCGCGCCAGTGTTGAAGGCTGCCAGGCGAGCTTCAAGGCCCCTCGGGACTGAATCCCCCTGTGGAGGGGGCGGGCAGGGAGGTGGGGTCGCGCGGACTGCAGGGGGGGCGGTCGCTGCTGGATTGGCGGACGCGGTGTTGCTATGGGCAGAATGCTGATGAGCTCGAACTGGGCCAGGCCTGGTGCTCCCAGCAGAGGCCACACAGGTTGGAGTGCCTAAGGCTCATGAGTGTAGAGGGGGCCGGGGGGGGGGGGGGTCCTCCTGTGGTCGCCATAGCAACGTGGCTTGCAGGCTCCAGGCTTGACCCTCCCAGAAGCGGATCTGAGTGGCAGGGCTAGAGTTTTCTGTGCTGTTCCTGTTTGAAAGCCAAGCAGGCTGTCATTCATCCACAACTCCAGGTTTTCAGGATTCAACCTTTTAATTCCTTCAATAGTTGTATGTGCAAACTTTGGGACACTTGTTACTGGATTTACCTTTGTGGTCTGTTTGATAAGGTTTCCACCACAGCTGGTCAAGTGTTTTTCATATCATTTGAAGTCATGCCCCTCCTCTGCTCAAAATCTGCTAATAGCTCTATGTATTTTTCAGACCAGTTCTGTGAACGTTCAGCCTCCTCAGAGACCTCTTTGACTCCCACTCATTCCCTCTGTTCCAGCTACACTATGCCTCTTGGCTCAAGCAAAACCAGACATCTTTCTGCCCTAGGGCCTTTGCATTGATTGTTGCTTTCATTATTGGGGAAGTCTAAATCTTTCCCAATGCCTAGGCCAAAGTGGCTTCCTCACCTGGCTTCTTCCCATTTGTGCTCAGAGCTGAGCAATCTGGATTGAGGCTACTTGGCTGGTGGCAGTGGTCACCATCTTTCCTCAGACATCCTCTAGTTCAGCCCTGCTTGATTTTGTATCCTTCTGAAATGATACCACATATGTGGATTATCATGTTACTCTGTTACTCTGTGTGTGTGTGTGTGTGTGTGTGTGTGTGTTTATGTGTTTATCCTGGGGATCAAACTCAGGACCTGGGCCTTGTTCCTGAGCATTTTTGCTCAAGGCTATCACTCTACCACTTGAGCCACAGCTCCACTTCTGGCTTTCCTGCCTAGGCTGGCTTTGAATCTCAATCTTAAAATCTCAGCCTCCTAAATTGGTAGGATTACAGGCATGAACTACACAGGAACCCAGCTTTATGTTATTTTTGTATTTATCTGTTTCCCACTTCCACCTGAAGGATAGAAGCTTCATGAAGAAATAGATCTTTATAGTATGATACCTAGATTGCTTAGAAAGAAGGAAACCACTCTGCTATGATGTGCTGTTTAACTATGACTTTTTATTTTTTGTCTGTTTGGGACTTGAACTCAGAGCCTGGGCACTGTCCTTGAGCTTTTCCACCCCAGGCTAGTACTCTACCACTTTGAATCACAGCTCTACTTCTGTTTTTCTGGTGGTTAATGGGAGATAAGAGTCTCACAGATTTGCATGCCCTGTCTGGCTTTGAACCACAACCCTCAGATCTCAGCATCCTGAGTAGCTAGGACTACAGGCATGAGCATCCTGAGTAGCTAGGACTACAGGCACCCAGCAGACTTTTTAAATAATCCACTTAGCTGGAAGTGTGGAGAGCAGGGTAGAGGCTGGGATTATTGTCAAGAAATTAGCTTTACATCACTGAGTTTATACCCAAAAATGAGGCAGTGAAGGTGATGTACAGGCCTCTGATGTGGCCCAGGAAGAGTTTCCCAGCACTCCGTGGAGCCCAGAAAGGCTAGCTTTGAGGGATGCTAACCCTGGGGTTAAGCAGTAACAGTGATGATTTATTCCCAGACAAAGGAAGGGAGGAGTGTCACTATTTTAATCAATCACTGGAGGTTTTCTCAACTCTGTCCCCATTAAATGTGACCCATGTTTACAGTCACTTGTATTTTCCTTTATAATCTAGTCAACGATATTACCACAGCTGGGGCCTTCCTTTGGTATGTATTTAAGTCATAACCATACACCACTGTTTTTTCTTTAAAAAAAAACAAAACGAAACAATGACATTTCTGAAAGTTTGCAAAACTTTAGTTCACAATTTTTCTTCATATTATGATTTTACTCTCCAACTGCTAACTATAGTCTTTGCATTAAAAAGCGTCTGAGAAATTAATCACTTTGTCTATGTGAAGTGCTTAGTACTACATACTAATTAGGATGATCAAACCACAGTGTAAAAAAACTATATCCATTAAGATCAAAAGGCACCTTTCAACCCTATGAGGCTTGAGATATTAATTCATTTGTTTCATAATGCTAGTTATGAGTAAATACTGTAGGGTTGACAGGGTTGTCTGATTAAAAAGAATAATATTAAAACCCAGACATATTCGATAAGATGGCTATACGACTATTAGATCTCCCCATTTTCTCACATTTCCCCAAAGTAAGTAGACCTCATTTTTGTTCAGTTTACTTATAGCAGAATAATTAAACTGCCTAGAAGAATAAGGCAGAAAGATGGCAGGTTTGAATATTCAATTGTCATCTGCCAGATGAACAACAAACTTTATTTCCCAGCCTTATTTCCTTAATAAGGCAATCACTGTGTTAACACTCCATTTTCTCTACAGTCTATATTTTAATTAATAATTATAATTAATAATATCACTACAAACATGTATGGACTAGAATTTCTATGCCCTTCACAACAAAAGAGAACCAAGAATTCTACTTAGTTCTCCCAAGGTTGGGCAGTTAGTTATCAACACAGACTGTTAGGAGACCTGAAAGTTTTACATTCCACCATATTAATCATTTCTAGATGAAAAAAATCTTGTGACTAGCATTCTCTTAGGTATACATCATCATCTTTCCCATTCAAGGAAATATGGCTGCAGTATATTGTTAACTAGTCTTAAAAACAACTGGTTAAAATGTATCTTAATTTTGTCAGCTGATATAATATTAAAATTTTTAGATTATTTGTGACCTTCAAAACCCAGGAAAAATAATAATATATGAGATGGCCTTACAAATATCCAGCAGCAGATTTTAGTACTAGTATTTGCTATAGTTCTTTATTCAACTCAGGCTGATAACAAAGAGCTACATTTTTAGGATTTACAAATAGGCAGTTGTAATTACTATTGTCACTATGATCTTAAGCAGTTTTCATTTCTGAATTCTAACATTATTGTTGAATTCTTGTTGTATTTTTATCAATCCCTGGGTCAGTAATATATTGTAATGATTCCTTTATGTTGAGGCTGTTTAGAAGATTTGCATTTCCTTTTTACTATCCATTCTATATCTTTTCTCAAATGTTGTTTCTTTCTTCTTATTTTAAAAGAAGATTTGCAATTTAAACCTATTAAAATAAACTATCAGTTGATATACTTTTATTTAAAAAGTATTCTGGAAAGAATAATTGTTTAGTTATATGGTAGTGTTTCACCAAGTATTTTTGTAGCCAAATGTATTAGCCCGTCATTGAAATGATGTTTGGTTGATTATGTACCTGCAGTAGATACTTTATAATCTATATGTGCCTATGGTATAAGAGGTAGTCTATGTCCAGTTTTTTAAAAAATTCTTTTAATTCTCCTGTAGCACAATCAGAATATTCTGTATGTAATGTAAACACACATTTTAAGGAGGATGTTACAGAGGAGAAAATTATTCCCCTCTGTACCCAGACACAGTGAAAGAGCTAGATGCTGGGAGGGCTAGGTTTCAGAACTGACATGGCTAAGTTACTCCCTGGACTAGACAAGTTTCATACCTTTTTGTGTTTCCCACCCACCCACCACAACCATGGAAACCATTTATACCTGCAGTTATGAAAGTGTTTCGAGAAAATTGTTTAAATGTTTATAATTTTCTGATCTTCATTTAGCATAGCTGTGAACTGTTGATGTAAAACAGAAGTGAATGTCTTATTGGTTAACAAAGACTATACAAAAATCTCATCCCTCCCCATTAGAGAATACTTTACTTTCTCTTTTCAGAGTATAAAGGGTGTAGTTCACAGTAGCTCTGAAAAGTGTCTTCAAAGAAGGTGGCCCTTGTGCTCATTGGGCCAGAGAGAATACTCAGTTGGTTTAGTTTCCAAGAATATGAACACCACACCAAGATCTATTAAGCAAACAAATTTGCTTTTTCATAAGAAAGCTAACATGGTCACTGATAACTCTATTGCTTTCAAATTCTCCAGTAAATATATTGATATCACCTTGAAATAGCTGTAATTGTTTTTCCTATATATGGAATTAAATGATGCTATTAAATATAATTGTAGGCCAAATAGCACTGAAAAAATATCTTCACTGTCATCTACTACCAGATAATTACAAATAATGTACAGGTGGAAGTTATTCTTACCAGCAATATAATAACTGAGTTTTTCTTCACCTAGATATGTAAATGAAGTTCCAGTATGTGTATACAGGTTTGGGTAACCCTCATCTGAAATACTTGAGGCCAGAATGTTTTCAGAATTTGGGGTTGGAGAACATTTTTACTTAAATAACAAGTTATCTTGGCAGATAAGACCCAACCCAAACATGGAACTCATTTACCTTTCATATATACTTATTCACATAGTCTGAAGATGATTTCATACAATATTTTTAGTGTATCAGTGTTCTGACTGGGACTCATCACATAAAATCAGATGTGAAATTTTCCATTTACACTGAAAACACTTTGGATCTTGGAGCCTTTCAGATTTTCATGGTAGAGATGCTCAACATATAACTTTGGCATCCAGAGGAGGGTAAAACTCATTCCATGCTAAAGGTTTAACTAAATAATTCTAAATAATCACTTAAAAATCATAGTAAAGAATAGAAACTCAAGGAGTTAATCACAGAGGATTTCATGGGAGGTGAAACAAAGTCCAGAGATTGGTGAAACAAAGTTCAGAGATTGGGAAGCCAGAAACTAAGTTCACTATCAGTCAGCTTGGACACAATTATGCTTCTGTAACAATCTGCAAAGCTCAGTAAGAATATAAGAATTTAATTTAATTTCTCTAATTTAATTTCTCACTCTTCTCAAGATTCCAAATGTTATTAATACTAGACATTATTGCTGGAGTATTATGCTTACCTAGAAAAGTACATACCAGTCCTATAAATAAAAATAGGCAGTTTTGCTTTAATAAAGAAGAAATCATATGTTATTTAATGATTTAATATTAACTACCTATTTACCACTGGTAGCCTTCATTGGTCTATTTGCTGATTTCTTCAACTATTTTTAGTTACATGACAGTCTTAAGGTAATTTTTATTTAAAACAACTCTTATTCAATATATTTTTCCAATGTTACTTTTCTGGATAATAGGCTGGACAGGGTGGATCTGTAATCAACTTTCTGAAAGTAATCAATTTTGTTTGTTTCCAAAGGCAAGAAACCTCTGAAGAGCTATGTAAACACTCAAGAATTTATTTTGTTTTTAACCTATACTCTAGGTTAGAATTTATTCCACAAATTTTTCCTTGCTGAATAATTTTGGGAGCCCTCCACTCAAAACATACTTCTTATAGTTTCCATCACGGTACATTATTTGATCATGTATCTTTTATCTATGCTTCTTAAAAATTATTTTTATTATATATGTTTTATCTATGCTTATACTGTCCTGCTTGGGATGTGAGTCATCCCTTTGTCCAGCATATCCCCATCTAGCCATTGTCCAGAAGACCTAGCCTGTCTTTTTTAATTTAAATATAATTTTATTGTTATTATTAAGGTGTTGTACAGAGGGACTACCAGTTTCTAATGTCAGGTAATGAATATATATATTTTTGGACAATGTCACCCCTTCCTTTACTTTCCTTGTTTCTCCTTCCCATCACTGCCCACAAGTTACATAAGGTATTTTGCACATGATATATACTCAATAGCATGATTGCATTTGTTCCCTCTTCCTCCTTCCCTTTCTGTATTCCCCTTTATGCCTTCTAAGAGGAAAACAAATCCCAAAGCAAAAAACCTGCTACCACTACTGACAACATAAAACATGTTTTTATTTCTTGGAACTCATTTTGATAAGTAGAATTTTATATGTTTAGAGAAGTTACACCTTCGGGTTCCTCCCCTAAGGGTACTAGCCCATCTTCTTGTCCACCAACTTGTCTTCTATTCCTTTCTTAGACCACATTTTCAGATTCCCACTAACAAACCTTGCCAGGCCTAGTTCAGGTGAGCCAGCTTCAACAGGTTTGCATCAGACCAGCCAGCACATCTGGAACCTGATGCTGTGTTCATCCTGCTGTAGCCACAAGCCGCCTTCATCCCAGATGGCTTTAACTGTAGACAGTGTTTGTTCACTCTAGAGAGAGACTTGTCTTCATTTTGGCTTACTCATTTTTAAGTTGAAGAAGCAAGAAAACTATTCTTGAATTTCTTGTCTTGAATAAATAAACATCATTGGCTTGTATCCTCTTCTACTCATCTACTCCATGATTTTGACTTCTGTTGTACCCAAATCCAGTGTCTCAGACCTAGTCTCAGTCCCTTACACATTCAAGATTTGGTTCCAAATTACCTTGCCAGCCTCATTGTCTATCTACCTCCTCCCCACAGCTCCTCTATCCAGATGCTAACACAAACCAACCTTCACTTACAATTGTTTATGTTAGAATTTTCCACTGGGCTCTAGTAACTCAATACCATAGACTGTCTCTTATGTATCTTTGTTTCTCTCATTTCTGGACTACTTGGTAGATAATAAAGACTGGTGAAATGAAGAAAAGAATCAGGAAGAGGAAGATATAATTACCAATATAATTCCAACATTTTAAATTTCATACATTAGCCAGAGTGTAATGATTAAATTTGAAAACTGCATTTAATACTTTCTTATTAAAATGTACCAAAAACTAACTACTAGCCACATACTGTAAATCATTCAAGCATTTTCTCATTTAAACCTTATAATTCATACATCTTTCAATGCAAACTCAGAGCACAGAGAGGTTATAAAGTCATAAATAGTTGTAAGTAGCAGAATTTGAATCCAGGCTGAATGATTCCAGAATTCAGGCATTATATCGATGTTCTGTCCTACCTGCCAACACACCCAGGAAATATGTGACTTACAGAGCAGAATCTTGGGGGATTATAAATTACAGTGCTATAACAGCTATATTCCTTTATTTCTCGTGAATGAAAATTGTTAAGAAGCTTAAAGGCATTTTTCTCTTAAGTTTTCGTGTAAAAGGATAAATTTAAAGAGGAAAATATGGGGTTCGGGGAAAGGAGATACAAATACATTGAATATTCCATAAACCAGATCATCAGATGAGAGGACCAGGATGAGGTCACATATATAAGCAGTAAGGGTCTCTCAGCTCATCCATGGAGTCATTGTCCACTTTGGTTTTGTTTAGTTTGGGATTTAGTTTCTTGAGATCTCACTTTGAAGCGAAGACCAGCCTTGAACTTTTTTTTTTATAATGTAGACTCATGTCAAATTCAGAATCTTCTTGTACAACCTCCCAAGAGCTAGGATTACAGGGAGTGCCACAACACCCAACTTTTGTTGTTTTGTTGTCCTCCTTTAATAAAATAATGCACCTTAAAATTTCTAAAAGTAACATAAAAATAAAATTTAAAGATAAAATTATGTATGCATTTTAAGTATCTATTTCTACAGATCTGAAATATTTATAAGTTCATTTTGGAAAACACAAAAATATGTTTAAACCTGTAGGTAGTGCAGATAGCTGCACTGTGTTTACCATCAATTTTTTCCTTGTACCTTTATACCTGTCTGGCTCAAATGAAACATGAGTAATCATTCAAGAATAGATAATTGGCCTGCGTTTCATCATAAATGTGAAAGAACAGAATGTGTGAATTGGAAATGGCTATTAATTAGGAATGGATTTAAGCTGGCTAACCAGAATTCCTTTTCCCATGCCTTGTTGCTATGGTTTTAAGGTGTCCCCCAAAGTTCTTATGTTTGAAGCTTCATCCCAATACAAGAATATTGAAAGGTAAGACCCTTAAGAAGTGATCAGCCCCTGTGTAGATTAATGTATGTGTTAAGATTACTTCTAGGGGAAGAAGGTTCCTCATGAGAAAATGAATGTGGGCCCCTTTCTTTTTCCCTCTTGCCCATGCAATGTAATCTATCACGTTAGGATGCAGTAAACGGTCCTCGCCAGATGTGGCTCTTCCATCTTGTTCTTGTTAGCCTCAAGAACTCTGAGTCAAAACACTTTCTGCTCATTGTAAAATGTCCAGTCTGGTATTCTTTACAGCAGCACAAAACAGACTAAGATACTTGCATAAAACTAGAACTGAATGGTTTGGGTTTTTTTTTTTTCTAACATCTCTGATCAAAGAAGAAACTGTTCTCTAAAGATTTAGCTTTGGAAAGAGAATGCTAAACATTATTCTTAGTTGTGAGAATAACCACCTTCTGTTGATAGCCCATACACATAGTTGATCAGTTCTCATCTACTGCATATTTTTGCGTGTGAAACTGACTGTTTATCCACTTAGCAACAGTTCTGCTTTGTTGAGATTTCTGTTCAGTTCTCTTGACTCTTATTTTGCCTGCAGACTACATTTTAAGAAGTAACTGACACCAAGTATTTGTCACTGCTCTGTGCTCCAGGAAAAGCCTAATCGGGGATAACTGCTTTAACCTGCCATGTGTGTCCATTAAAACATTTTCCTTTCTCTGAACAAAGCAGCTTGCAGAGAGGAGTAAGTGTGAATAGGGGAGGATTAAAAGTTTCTACCTAGAGCCGATTTTTATAATGGGTTTTGTGATTTTGTAGGAAGCAAAATCTAGGACAGTCAAATATATATATGGATATATATATATGTGTATATATATACACACACAGAAACATATACATATATATGTATATGATATGTGGTATAGATACTTACAGGCCTAACTGTAAATACAGCTTGTCCAAAGACAAATCAAAATGACTTGATAACATGATCTATGTTTTTTGATGGCTCATACTTTAGTCTCTTCTCATTCATGTAAATAGCCAACAGCTGATTTTTCAATAGACATGCAAAGTCTATTATTTGGTACTTCTGATTGTATCTGTGCCATCACCACTCCACGCAATTTATGAAACTGATAAAATGGTATTGCTGTGCTCTGCCAGTGTCCTCTCTCACCTATGAAATGTCATCCCAAGAACATTAGTCACATAAAGTCAAATGTAAACTTGGACTTCAATCTGGTCTAATAAATTTTATATGGCATAGATAAATCCATGGTGCTTCTAACAAGTAGTTATTATTGATTTTATTAACCATCAATCATCTGGGAAGACTTAAGAAGGAAATGTGATAAATAGCTTTCAACACATAACCAATGTGGTATGCAGAAGCATGTTTATAAGCTACCTGTGTTATCTAACTACCTTCTGCCATAAGGAACATAATCATATTCAGTATTAAATAAAATTTACTGAATACCTATTTGGTAGTACATAAAAATTTCTCTATTTTCTACTTTGAAGATCAAGAAATATAAAATATTGAGACTTTAAGCCAGGCACCAGTGGCTCACGCCTGTAATTCCAGCTATTCAGGATGCTGAGATCTGAGGATCACGGTTCAAAGCCACCTTGGGCAAGAAAGTCCATGAGACTCTTATCTCCAATTAACTACCAGAAAACTGGAAGTGGTGCTGTGGCTTAAAATGATAGGGCACTAGCCTTGAGCTGAAGAGCTTAGGAACAGTGCCCAAGCCCAGAATTCAAGCCCTACAACTGACCATAAATAAATAAATAAATAAATAAATAAAATTGAGACTTTTATTTTATTTTTTTTTGTCGGTCATGGGCCAGAACTCTGGGCCTGGGCTCTATCCCTCAGCTCTTCAGCTCAAGGCTAGCACTCTACCACTTGAGCCACAACACCACTTCCAGCTTTTTCTGCTTATATGGTGCTGAGGAATCAAACCCAGGGCCTCATGCATGCAAGGCAAGCACTCTACCACTGAGCCACCTTCCCAGCCCCCAAATTGAGACTTTTATGAGAAGAATTTTCTAGTCTGGCTTCAACAAGCTCAATGTAGTATAGAATGTGACTAATTCTCTTAGGATCCAAAAATGACACATTTATAACCAGTCTAGGACATAGATTTTGATTTTTTTAATATCACTATTATTATTATTATTTTAGTTGTGAAAATACTGTACAGGAGGGTTACAATTACATGGGCAAGATAATGAGTACATTTCTTATCAAGCATTGTAGCCTCCTCATTTGTTTCCCCTTCCCGTCCCATCCTCACCCCGCCCCCCCACCCAATCTTCCCCTCTCCCCCCTTCCCCCCACCAAAGTTGTAAAGTTCGTTTTCGACATAATGAATTGTACATCTCATTGTTGCAATGGGTCCACCTGTATCCCTACTTAAATGATTTGTTTTCCCCCTTCCCCTCCACAAATTATACCGACATCAAATACAGTGAAAGCAGGGGTTATACTGTGGGGGACGGACATACAAAGCAACAAAGAAATAATCTCATAAATGTGTTAGAAACAATCACATGAAAGAAAAAAAAATTTTGATTGTTTTTTTTTTTTTGGGGGTCCGGTCATGGGGCCTGAACTCTGGGCCTGGGCGCTGTCCCTCAGCTCTTCAGCTCCAGGCTAGCGCTCTACCACTTGAGCCACAGCGCCACTTCCGGCTTTTTTCTTTTTGCTTATGTGGTGCTGAGGAATCAAACCCAGAGCCTCTGGCATGCAAGGCATGCGCTCTACCACTGAGCCACCTTCCCAGCCCCCAAAAAAAAACATTTGAATATATATCTTAGAGTTCATTTCCCTAACATCAACTTATCTGACCATTTCTGCTTGACTCAGACATATACTAGATATTGCAAATAAGGGAAACCATGGACCTATGTTTCTTTGGGCCTGGCTTACTTCACTTAATATAATTTTTTCCAAGCCTTTCCATTTCCTAACAAGTGGGGCAATGTCATTCTTTCTGATGGAGGCATAGAATTCCATTGTGTATATATACCACATTTTCTTGATCCATTCATCTACTGAGGGGCATCTGGATTGGTTCCATATCTTAGCTATAGTGAATAATGCTGCAATAAACATAGTCGTGCTGGTATCTTTAATGTGGTCTTGTTTGTGAACATTTGAGTAAATGCCCAAAAATGGGATTGCTGGGTCATAGGGAAGCTCTATGTGGAGTCTTTTGAGGAACCTCCTTGCTTTCCAAAGTGGGATTTTGATTGTTTTATCACTATGTATTTCTAAATATATGGGGGGAAAAAAAGAAAAAAATATGTAGAAAAGCCTGAAGTAGTAGTAAGGTCCTGGTACAAGATACAAAATCTATTGGTAGGGCTGGGAAGGTGGCTCAGTGTAGACTGCTTGCCTTGCATGCATGAGGCCCCAGGTTTGATTCCTCAGTACCACATAAACAGAAAAAGCCAGAAGTGGCATGTGGCTCAAGTGGTAGAGCGCTCGCCTTGAGTTGAAGAGCTGAGGGACAGTGCCCAGGCCCAGAGTTCAGGCCCCACGACCGACCAAAAAAAGAAAGAAAAGAAAAAAAAATCTATTGGTATTCCTTAGCAAATTGCTGCACAAATATTTCCACAAATTTCTGAATTCTGTTAATCTACAGAGAAAAATTCTAGCATTGGTAACATACTTCATTCTTTTTTTTTTTTTTTTGGTTGGTCATGGGGCTTGAACTCTGGGCCTAGGCGAGCACTCTACCCCTTAAGCTACAGTGCCACTTTGGTTTTTCTGGTGATTTATTGGAGATAACAGTCTCACAGACTTTCTTGCCTGGGCTGGCTTTGAACTGCGATCCTCAGATCTCAGCCTCCTGAGTAGCTAGGATTATAGGCGTGAGCCACTGGCACCTGGCACATACTTCATTCTTATTCACATCATATTCATTATTTGATTCTAACACAACATGTTAAATTGCTAACATTATTTCAGAGAAGTTAAGTTATTGCCTAGAATCTCATAGCTTGAAAAAGATAGAGCTTAAGCCTAGATCAATTTATTTAATACACAAGCCCACACTCTTCTCAATTGTACCACAGTGAATACTATTTTGGTTAAAATGTATTTCCAGTAGTCATTTTTAAATGAAGCAAATAGCCATTCACCAAACATTTTGCATTGAATCTAATGTATAAAGCTCACTGCTGTCCCCAGTCAACATACAACTACCTCCCTCCCACTCAGCATGTCTAGAGATGGTCTTGCTCCCATTTGTTTCCTCATCTTCCTTTTCTGAATAAGAACTAAAGAGTGCAAGCATCTTAACAGTGGGGTCAGGTAAGAGTGTAATTTCAAAACTAATATAATTTTAAAATCAAAGACCACAAATTAAATACTTCAAACCCACACGAATTTCTGTCCAAATTAGCTCTGACAAATTGGAGATATAAAAAAATCCGAAAACAGAAGATGAATACAGTGCAATGCCTGAGTACTGAGGCTGTTCCTCTTCATTACCCCAGTTCCATAACTCCTGATTTTGTGAAGCTCACATCCTTAAAATGCTGTATGACATTCCAGTGGTTGGTTTCTGTTAGCTTTAGGTTATCATCGTGGTATTTGAAAAGCTACTTTATGGTGTCAAATGGTTAGGCTCTTTCCCTCATTTGGAGCTACAAATTGATAGAATCAAAATCTTGAATTTTAAAGATCACTTGTCCAAGTCTCTCTTAAGTCAAAAAAATAAATTGATTAAAAATAAGTTCATTAAATTATCAAAGTGACACAATACATCTTGCCAAAAAGCATTTGTTAAAGAATTAGGAACATCCAAGAGTGTACTTTTAATTGCTTCTATATTTGTGTGTGTATGTGCATACATACACATCTCTGTGTAGACCTGTTTAATGAAGCTCAATTGAAACAGCTTTCTTCCTTTGTTCCTTTCTTCCTTTCTCCCATTACTCCAGATATCCATAAGTATAGGTGTCCTTTTCCCTATACTCCATTTCTACAGCTATCAAGGTTTACCTTAACCTGTCTTCTTTCTTCAAGGAGAATTTATATATGTCTCTATTATTGAATTGATGTTCCTTCGATATAAAGAATATATCCATTTTTTACTTTAACTTTGGCATTACCTTTGCCCAACAAGCCAATCTCTGACCACCACTCCATTCTTCCCCTTGTCTCCCTGTGCTCTACTGTGAATCTTCTGCTTTCCTGTTTGTAAAGCCAGTTTTGCTCCCAATATATAATCTTTTTTTTCTGGAAACTTTTTGGGGAGGGTTTTTATTGTTGTTGATGTATTTTGCTTTGTTTCCTGCAGTGCTAGGAATTGAATTGAGGGCCTCAAGCATACTAGGCAAGTGATCTATCACTGAGCTACACCCCAAGTCTATTCTGCAATACTTCTTGGTCAGCTGTATGTCTTGTTCACACCAGTTTGTGTCCAGTGTGCTCAATCAGCTTCTGACCAGAAACTTCTGGGGAGTCTGCCTGCCTAGTCACTGTGGCTTACATGCCTTCCATCTTTAGCCAGATACCAGCCTTCCAAGCCCTGGCTTTATTCCCACTGAAGGTCTCTGTGTTGACAGCTCCTCACATCATATCTTGTGTGTAGCAGTGTTAGGGCTGGCACTGATCCCAACAGTAGATTATTGTGATGTACTTGGCCAATAACTTGCAATGTTAAACTAAGATTACAGCATGACATCTAGGTTGTATCAAATGTACTCTTATATAACTCTCTTCTTTTGAAAAATGTAATAAAATGATTAAACTAAATGCAGCTGAGAATATATTGACAAGCTGGGCATGGGTGGCTCATGCCTAGAATCCTTGTTACTCAGAAGGCTGAGATCCAGAAGATCATAGTTCAAAGCCAGAACAGGCAGAAAAGTTTGCTATACTATTATCTCCAAAATAACCAACAAAAAGGTAGGCCAACCTCTTCAAGCATTATGCCCAGTACCCCTCCCCCCACACACATACACATATGTGTGTGCATGCACACGCAGAATCCACTGAAATTAA
The DNA here is from genome assembly GCF_019054845.1 of Dipodomys spectabilis. NCBI lineage: Eukaryota > Metazoa > Chordata > Mammalia > Rodentia > Heteromyidae > Dipodomys > Dipodomys spectabilis. The sequence continues at coordinate 15,630,223 of NW_024870719.1, read as the reverse complement.
ATAGCTGATTGTGTGTGGGGGGGTACAGTTGTGTGTGTATGTCTATGGGGCTGTTACTGGAGAACCTAGAGTCTTGGGCATACGAGGCAGGTGATTTACCAAGGCTGGCCATGAACTTGTGATCTTTCTACTTCAACCTTTAAATGATGTGCACCACTATTCCTGGCTTAGAACTGATATTTAGTAGAACCTAGATGTTCTGCCTACATAAAGGACATAAAATAAAGAATAATTTATGAATTTCATGTGTAATATAGAGAGAAATAAATTAGAAGGTAGAAGTTTATAACCTAATTTGGAAGTTGGCCAAAGACTAGCCAGCTACTCTCTTCTGAGTGGAGCCAAAGAGCTCAATTATGTTATAGTTTCACTCCATTAAGTCTTCTGTTTACTTTTATGAGAACAAAGCCGTCAATTTATTATTTAAATTATTTATTTTTCAGTTATTATAGCTCTTCAGTTATTGTCAGCTACTAAGGTTCCTAAAACTATGTCTACAAAGGTTATTGGGAAATAGCCATCAAAATTGACTCAAATTTTTATTTATTTTTCAGATTGTGAGCACTTAAAGTTTACAACATGATGTTGTGGGATACAGAGAGCTAGTTACCCTAGTGAAGCAGATTAACCTAGCAACTGTATAACTACTGTACAGTTTTATCAATGATGGTTCTCATGTTGTATGTTAGCTCTCAAACCTGGTTCATCATATCCAGCTGCTACTTTGTGTCTTTTGACTTATTTCTTCTAATTTTCTCCACTGTCTTTGCATGTTTGACTTTTTCTTGTTGCACATATAGATAAAATGGTACAGTATTTTTCTTTCTGTGTCATACTTATTTCACTTGACATAAACATAGTGTATTCCAGGTGTAGGCAATGGTCTAGCTAACAGGCCACAAATAGCAGACTGTCCTTTTTTTTCCAAGGCTGTTAGTGTGGGTGCATATGTGTGTGGTCATGCGCACACATATATGATGTATATGCATATTATAATTTCTTTAGCTATTTGTTCACTGGTCAATGTTTAGATTATTTTCATATCACATATATGTTGTATATGCATATTATAGTTTCTTTAATTATTTATTCATTGGTCAATGTTTAAATTATTTTCATATCTTAGCTGAACTTATTCAATTAGGATATCTGAAAGGTTAGCATAAAATTTGCATAGATGTTGGAGTTGAAATTTTATTCCCTTTAATATTTGTTTATATCTCAGAATTTTCTCCAGAAGTTGGGTCATATTTATTTGTGGTATTTTAGTATGTACTTCCTGTTCTACTGTTCTTTAGCTTTGCTAGCCATGGTAAGGAAGTTAGATGATCTATATTCAGATCATTCTTCCTCATGGTAACTACCTTGAGGCTTACTCTTGTTGACTTCAGGGTACTAGTGATAAGACATGGACTGTTTAGTAGATACTGAGTACCAGGTTCATTCAGCTTCTCAACTGAGATGTTCATACCATAGAAGAGATTTCTGATTTGAACAAAGCACTTTTATATTCCCAGAAAGGAGACTGGCCAGTTCAGACAATAGTAGGTGACTATCTTCATTCCCAGATACTTCTTGAGAACTGGTCTTTGCAGTATATTGAAATCAAAGTCATAAAACAGCCATCAATGTAACAGGCTTTGCAGGATGAATTTTACTATGTGATTCCATATCATTGTCTTTTATAAACTGAACTTTTCTTTGATTTAATAGGGCATTTCACCAAAGATGGGATAGAAGGCTTTGTGCATATTGAAGCTGAGATTTATGGTCAGGATTTAAATTCAACAACTCAAACCTTAAGACATTACATCTTGGCCATATGAAATATGAATATATGAGATATGGGTTCTTTTTCTGAATCTACTGAAATTCAGGAGCACAATGGAAGTATTAAAAATATAGGCCTTATTTCTTGTGGGGAGGGATAGTGGGTGAGCTACTTGTCTTCTGTGCTTCAGTTTTCTCATCTATGAAACAGAAATCATAATTGACTTACCTCCAAGGAGTGTGAAAATGAAAAGAATGGTAGACATAAAGCCCTTGGAACAGAGCCTGGCCAGAATGAGTTCTGATTAATGTGAGCTATTGTTACCTGTTAAATCATGCTGGCAACTTCTGCTTAGACCCACAGATAGAAAGACCAAATGACAGGATGAATATATGAGAGTCTTTTGTAAGAAATCTAAGTTATCATTATGGCTGTGCAACTATATAGATAGTGGGCTACACAAAGGGTGGAGAGAATGGCCACAGTGCTCATAACTGATTTCCTATGTATAAGAACCCTTCCCCTGGGAATGAGGGAAGTCAAGTAGCCAGATAAACCAAAATGACAGAAGAAGAAGAAAGGGAGAGGGAAGAGATCTAGGAGATAAAATCTATACTAGTACCCGGAGTCATACTTGATTTTTGAGTACATATTATTATTTGAAAAGGGAGTGGGAAGGCTGTACATTATGTAAATGAATCTGGAGCCAGGAAATGTTAACTTCTTTATTTATGTGACTGTCTTGATTTAGATACATAACTTGTCTATGCCTCAGTTTCTTCATCTCTGTAACAAGAAGACTTTACCTGCTAGAGCTGTAGGGAAGGTTCAGTGTTCTGTTTTTTTTTTTTTGGGGGGGGGGGAGTCCAGTTGTGAGGCTTGAACTCTGGGCCTGGGCACTGTCCCTCAGCTTTTCAGCTCAAGGCTAGTGCTCTACCACTTGAGCCACAGCGCCACTTCCGGCTTTTTTTTTTTTTTGCTTATGTGGTGCTAAGGAATTGAACCCAGGGCCTTAGGCATGCAAGGCAAGCGCTCTACCACTGAGCCACCTTCCCAGCCCAGTGTGAGCTTGTTTTTGAAGACACTACTTGCCCACTCTATTCTGTTTCAAGAAACAACATACTGGCTAATCAGTAATAACCTTGGTCTACAAACCACACACATTGTCATTTTCTTACAGAGAAAAAAAGGGGTATACTGGGAAATTAAGAGGGAATTAAAAGCTGGGTGCAGGTGGCTCATGCCTGTAATCCGACTACTCAGGAGGCTGAGATCTCAGTTTGAAGCCAGCCAGAGCAGGAGAGTAGTCCCGATGAGACTCTTTATCTCCAATTAAATACTCAAAAATCAGAAGTGGAGTGCAGTTTAAAGGGGTAGAGCCACCTTCCCAGCCCCTGGTGCCAAATTTCTTAAGGCAGTAATGAGTTGCTCATTTTAGTTGCTAGATTCCTTTCATTTCAAATGATTATAAGATTCTTTTTTCATGCAGGAGAAACTGATAAGTTGGAGTTTTGTGCTTGTCATTGCTGCTATTCAGTGGCTCTGATTTATAGCATTTGCCACAGCTGATTTTGGGCCACCTGCTGAGATCATTGACCTTGGAGATTGTAAAAACCATAGAAGCCAGCTCCAGCACACCACTGCTTGTCAAATTTTAGCTTTACATCAGACAGGAGGAACTGCCAGATTGCAAGTTTTCTAAAATTATTTAAGTTTGCAGCTGTTAAAAGAAAAAAAAAAAACCTGATATGTCACAGAAAATTTCAGGGTAGAAATCATGAATGTATAGCTCCAAGAATTTCCACGAACTGATCATACTGTATAATTAGAACTAAATCAGGAAACAGAATCATCACTCCCGGAAACACTCCTCATGTTCCCTTCCTTTCAGCAACCTCCACCCCCACCCCTGCCAAGGTAACCAGTATCCTGATTTCTAACAGCATGACAACTTTGCCTGCATTTTGTACGTCATAAATGTAATCATAAAGCATCATGGCTTCTTTTGCTCAACCTTAAATTTGTTGGAATCACTCATATTATTGCAAGTAGTTTTATATCATTCAGTTTTGATTGTTAAATAGTATTACATTTGAGTATTCCACAATTTATCCATTCTAACATTGGCAGGCCTTCTGTAGTTTGCATAGTTTTGGGCTACTGTGAGTTACATAGCTATAAACATGATAGCGTTTGTCTTCTGCACACACATGCAAGCAATTTGTTGGGTGTATTCCTAGAAGAGTTGTTGCTGGGTGATGAGTACCTATGTATGCCCTCCACTTTTACATATACTGCAAAGCTGTGTTACCAGATTGGAGGTGCCATTAAAGAGCCTTACCAGCAATCCTCATTCCCACAGCACTTGCTATTATTCACCTTTCATATCTTTTAGTCCACTGGGTGAATAGTGTGAAAGAGTTGCAATATCAAAGGTTTTCATATGTTTTGAATTGAATAGACTCTACTGTCATTTGCCCATTTTTCCATTGTGTTGTCTTTTTCTTAATTATTTGTTCCTTAAATTTCTTTCATAAATATGGAAAAGGAAAACAAAATAAAATCTGATTCTGAATTATCCTTGCAATCTTGTCTTGTGAGCTAAAGATACCTAATGAAAAAGCTCTAATCTCTACGTTATCCTGTTGTTGTTTTTTTGTTAGTTGGTTGGTTGAGGAGTTTTGTTTCTTTTTTGTCATCTGTGGGTCTTGAACTCAGGGCCTGGGCGCTGCTCCTGAGCTTTGCTACTGAAGGCCAGCACTTTAGCACTTTGAGCCACAGCTCCACTTCCAGTTTTCTGGTCATTAATTGGAGATAAGAGTCAAACGGACTTTCTTACCGGGCTGGCTTTGAACCATGGTTCTCAGATCTCAGCCTCCTGAGTAGCTAGGATCATGTGTAAGCGACTGGTGCCTGGCTTATCTGGTGATTTTTGTCGGTGCAGTATTAAATCTTTATCAGATTTGTGCATATTTCAAAGTATATCAACATATAATAAACATATTGGATATATTATAAACCAGTTTAGGGAGAAGGCTTCTTTTTTCTTTCTTTTTTTTTTTATCGGTCATGGGACTTGAACTCTGGGCCTGGGTGCTGTCCCTCAACTATTCAGCTCAAGGCTAGCGCTCTACCACTTGAGCCACAGCACCACTTGTGGCTTTTTCTGCTTATGTGGTGCTGAGGAATCGAACCCAGGGCCTCATGCATGCAAGGCAAGCATTCTAACACCAAGCCACCTTCCCAGCCCAAGGAGAAGGCTTCTTAAGAGCAAACAGTATAAATGAAAATACATTTTCAAAAGAGAATATTTCTTTCTTAAATGAAAGTAAGAACTATTCAAATAGTCCCTATGAAAAAAATTTAATTAATTGAAACTTTGACGATATTCAAAAAGTAATTCTGATTTCATATTAAATGTGAATTTTAGAAAATTTCCAGAAGTGTTCTGCTTTTTCCTTTTCATTATTTTAATAGAAAAAAATGTTCTCTAAGTGGTTTTTTTTTTTTTGCTGGTTGTGGGGCCTGAACTCCGGGCCTTGGTGCTGACCTTCAGCTCTTCAGCTCAAAGCTAACGCTCTACCACTTGAGCCACAGCACCACTTCCAGCCTTTTCTGTTTATGTGGTGCTGAAGAATCAAACCTAAGACCTCATGCATACAAGGCAAGCACTCTACCACAGAGCCACCTTCCTAGCCCTCTAAGTATTTTTTAAAAGAAAAAGTCTTTACCTCTAAAAACAATTCATTTTATGTATTGAATAGCCTATTTTACTTTTAAAAAATACATGTTTAGATACTTAGGTATAATCTATTAAATATCTACATAATATAAATCTATTAAATATAACAATAAATAGATCATTAAAAAAATAAATCATGCTGGGTGGCTCATGCCTGTAATCCTAGCTACTCAGGAGGCTGAGATTTAAGGATCGCAGTTCAAAGCCAGCCAGGGCAGAAAAGGCAGAGAGACTCTTATCTCCAATAAACCATTAGGAAGTGGCACTGTGGCTCAACCGGTAGAGCACTGGCTTTGAGCCCAGAGTTCAAGCCCCACGACTGACCCCCCCCCCCAAAATAATAAAAATAATAAATAAAAATAAATAAATCGCTTATTTTCAGAGTTACTCTCACCCTCTACTCCTTGTATAATGAAATATGAGAAAACATTATGACTCCTATGTTAAGAAAGAGTTAAGTTTCCCCATGAAAATTGGGGAGTTTTTCAAGGAAATAGAAGAGGCAATCCAAAAATTCATATGGAACAATAAAAGACCCTGAATAGCAAAAATGATCCATAATAGAAAAAACAGTGCTGGAGGAATATCAATACCAAATTTCAAACTCTACTACAAAGCCATAGTAATCAAAACAGCTTGGTACTGGCACAAGAACAGACCTCAGGACCAATGGAATAGAATTTGAAAACCCAGAAATGAACCTATAGATCTATAGCCATCTAATCTTCGATAAGGGAGCTAAAAAAATAGAATGGAAGAAAGACAGCCTCTTCAGTAAATGGTGCTGGCAAAATTGGTTAATCACTTGTAGAAAACTAAAGCTAGATCCTTATGTATCACCCTGCACCAGAATCAACTCCAAATGGATCAAAGACCTCGGAGTCAAAGCAGACACTCTGAAAACATTACAGGATGGAATAGAAGAAGCCCTAGGACTTCTTGGCACAGGCTGAAATTTTCTTAATAAAGACCCAGAAACAACAAATCAAAGAAAGGTTGGACAAATGGGATTGCATGAAATTGCAGAGCTTCTGCATGGCAAAGGACGTAGCTAGAAGATCAATAGAAAGCCCACAGATTGGGAGAAGATCTTCACTAGCCATACAACAGACAAGGGTATCATATCTAAACTATACCTGGAACTCAAAAAATCAAATCCCCCAACAACAAATCTTCAGAGAAACAACTGGCCAATAAATAAGTGGGCTAAAGACTTAAAGAGAAACTTCTCTGAAGAGGAAAGAAGGATGGCCAATAGACACATGCAGAAATGCTCAACCTCCCTAGTCATAAAAGAAATGCAAATCGAAACAACATTGAGATACCAACTAACCCCAGTTAGAATGGCTATAATCAAGAACTCTAATAACAACAGATGCTGGAGGGGAGGTAGACAGAAGGGAACCCTACTGCATTGTTGGTGGGAGTGTAAACTTGTTCAACCACTTTGGAAAGTAGTATGGAGGTTCCTCAAAAGACTCCACATAGAGGGGCTGGGAAAGTGGCTCAGTGGTAGAGTGCTTGCCTTGCATGCCTGAGGCCCTGGGTTCCATTCCTCAGCACCACATAAGCAAAAAGAAAAAAGCCGGAAGTGGCTCTGTGGCTCAAGTGGTAGAGCGCTAGCCTTGAGCTGAAGAGCTGAGGGACAGCGCCAAGGCCCAGAGTTCAAGCCCCATGACTGGACCCCCCCCCCAAAAAAAAGACTCCTCATAGACCTCCCCATGACCCAGCAATCCCACTTTTGGGCATTTACCCAAATGATCACAAACAAGACCATACTAAAGCTACCAGCACGACTATGTTTATTGCAGCATTATTTACCATAGTTAAGATATGGAACCAACCCAGATGCCCCTCAGTAGATGAATGGATCAAGAAAATGTGGTATATATACACAATGGAATTCTATGCCTCCATCAGAAAGAATGACATTGCTCCATTTGTTAGGAAATGGAAAGGCTTGGAAAAAATTATATTAAGTGAAGTAAGCCAGGCCCAAAGAAACCTAGGTCCTATGATTTCCCTTATTTGCAATAACCAGTATATGTCTGAGACAAGCAGAAATGGTCAGATAAGTTGATGTTAAGCGAAATGAACCCCAAGATAAGGACTCTAAATGTTTTTTTCTTGCTATTGTTTCTAATATATTTATAAGATATTTTCTTTGTTGCTTTGTATATCTCTCCCCCACGTTATAACCCCTGATTTCACTGTATTTGATGTCGGTATAATTTGTGGAGGGGAAGGGAAAAAACAAATCGTTTAAATAGGGATACAGGTGGACCTATTGCAATAATGATATGTCAAAAAATGAATTTTAAAACTTTGGGGAGGTGAGGGGACAGGGGAAGGGATGGGAAGGGGAAACAAAGGAGGAGGCAGCAATGCTCGATAAGAAATGTACTCATTACCTTGCCCATGTAATTGTAACTCCTTTGTATGGTAAAAAAAAAATCTATACTTTATCTGACTTATGTAACTGTAACCCCTCTGTATATTACGTTTACAATAAACTTTAAATTAAAAAAATTAAAAAAAAAAGAAAATCGGGGAATTTCTTTGAAGTGTTCTGGAAAGAACTGTGGCTATTTCTGGTATCTCCTGAAAACCCAAGCTGCCCCAAAGCTCAACTCTCCTGTTCAGCCATTGGCAGCCAGTGTCAAACTGAGAAGAAAGGGGTTTTCCCCAAGCCTTCTGCTGCCCTTGCTTCTGTGTTTTTCCTTCATGGTGCCCTCTCCTGGTGTGGAGACAATACTGCACCTACTGTTGTGATTGTTCAGGTTTGTCTGTTCAAGTGCAAGGATACTTTCCTTTTTTATATCCATTGCATTTCCAGAGCCTATCCTTTCTCACATCCCACTGTTCCTTTCTTCTTACTAAAACCTTGCCCTCATTCCTGTGTCCTCTGACCTATAGAACTGAAGGTCTCCTGAGTGGGCAGCTCACACTGATCTCTTCCATCTATATTCCATCAAACCAGTACTAACAAATTGATATTTTAAGACATGATTCTGTTCAACCATGTTGTTAACCTCATACCACCTCAGCTCTTGCTTTAAAACGTTAATTAATTCTTCCTTTGAAGGAAGTCTTTAGGAAGCATCCTCTGCAGGAGCTTATCACAAGACACAGAATGGAGTAGAATAAACAAGTGCTCTAGGGAGCCAAGTGTCCTGAAATAAACCCTGACTACAGTGTGGGCTAGCCTCATCCTATATCCTTTCTAATCCTACCTGACATTCCATCCTTGTTGTCCTTCCTGATTCAGAACCTACCCATAGTGGCAGAAAACAGTATGGGTAAGACCTTGTGATCTGTAATGGCGCCTAAAAATGTCTAAGACGTGAGGTGAAGCCTAGTAGCAGAGTGCTTGCCTAGCATGCACAGGCCCTGAGTTCAAACCCCAGCACTAAGAAAAAGGAAAAAGAAAGAAAACAGGAAGCAAGGAAGGAAGGAGGGAAGGGGAAAAGGGGGGGAGGAGAAGGGGACAAGGGGAAAGAGAAGGAAAAGAATGGGAAAGGAAGAAGTAGTGGGGAAGGGGGAAGTCAGGGATAGTCTTAAAAACTTTCCTAACTTTTTAAACTTTAACTCATTTTTGCTGTTTGTAAAATAGGGATTACAAATTAAATCTACAAAGTTGTGAGAATTCTTATAATTTGACTAAATTCCTTAGCATTATTTTTACTGACTTCTCTATAATTATGACATATGTCTTCAATAGATCAGTCTATATAAATAGCTTATTATACTATATATTGTTACTTTGATCACTATCTACTTAGAATTAATATTTCTACAAAATATCAGAACATTCAGCAGTTTAGTTCAGTTCTCTACCTTTTCCTTTGTGCTGTTATTACTAAATATTTTAATCTGTTTTTGTTGTAAATCCCACCATATACTGTCAAAATTTTTGCCCTTAGCAAGTTTTATGCCTGTTAAATAAAGTAGGGGAAAGGAAATTACAGTTTTTAATTTGTTACTCATATATGTATTTTTATGCTCAGTGCTCTTTCTGCAAATTAAAATTAGGATCTTTTAATATACTTCTATTATTCATTGATACAAATACACAATATATACACAGTATATATTGTGTATATACACAATAAATACACAGTATATAGTATACATGATGTTTATATATGTATTAAGTGTTATATAGTGTCTACAATAAAATTATAATTTTGTATCATTCCACCTCATTCTAAAAAGATTTCTACAATTGTATAGGATAAAAATTCTGTTACCTTCTCCTTATATGAAAATGTATTTTATCCTTATTTGTTCAGTCTGTGTGTGCATGTGTGTGTGTAAGAGAGAGAGAGACAGAGAGAGAGAGAGAGGTACCAAGACTTGAACTTGGGAGAAAGAGAGAGAGAAAGAGAGAGAGAGAGAGGGAGGGAGGGAGGGAAGAGGGAGGGAGAAGTACTAAGACTTGAACTTGGGCCTTGGTGCTATCTCTTAACTTTCACTCAAAGTTCTGGCCCTATTACTTGAGCCACACCTTCACTTCTGGCTTTTTTGGTGGTTAAATGGAGATAAGATTCTCATGGACTTTTCTGCCTAGATTATCTTCAGTACTCAACCTTCAAATTTCAGCCTCCTAAGTAGCTAGAATTACAGGCTTGAGCCACCAGCACTCAGTTTGGACATGTTTGTTTGTTTTGGTATAAGATTCTGGAATTTTTTTTCTTTAGAGTGTAAAATTTTTGTTCTATTGTCATCTTTCTGTGTTTCTTTCTAACTGGATGTTATTACTTACATTGTCTTTCCTCTCTGTATTATGTGTCTTTTTTGGGCAAATGTCTCTTTATCTTTGCTTCTTAGGGGTTTGAATATAATTTATCTAGGTGTGTGTGTATGTGTGTGTTTATAGTATTTTTAAAAGTAAATTATCTTTGTTGGAGCTCAGTGAACTTGTTGGATTTATATTGGGGAGGAGGATATAAAAACATTAGGGAAATGTTTTACTACTATCTAATCATGTATTTTCCTATGTCATTCTTGCTTTCTTCTCTTTATTAAGTGTAATTGGATTGATACTTTCTTGCAGGTCATTGAAACTCCATTCCTTTTTATACCTTTGTTCTTTCCTTCAGACTAAAACTGTTATTGATCCTTTTTCAGAATTCCTTATTATGCTAACTTCTTATACTGTTATGCACATTGAAAACTTGCTACAGATGTGTTTGTCTCTTCTATCCCCATCTGTTTGTTTTTTAGGTATTGAGTTTCAACTCAGGGCTGCATGGTTGCTATGATGGCACAGTATCACTTGAACCATGCCCTCCCCAGCCCCTTTGATTCTTTTTATAGCTTCCATTTCTTCACTGAAATTCTTTCATACATCATGTGCATCTCTTTTTCTTTAAGTCATTAAGGTGTTTATTACAGCTATTTTGAAACTTTTTCTCATTAATTACAACATTTGAGTCATTCCAGAGCTAGTTTCTATTGCCTGTATTTTTTTTTCTTTTCTTTTTTTCTAGTGGTGGTAGTATTGGGATTTGAATCCAGGACCTTGTGTTTGCTGCCACTTGAGACCCTTTATCTTTTAGCTCTATTTGCCCTTTTTCCTGGGCCCAAATTCTATACATGTTTCTTAATATGCTGTTAATACTGAGGATTTAAAAAGCGATCCATTTAAAAAAATCCTAGCTTCTATATCTTTAACTAGAGTATGATTTTCCTGGTAAACATATAAATTGTTTGATAATAAATTTGATCTTGTACAGCATTAGTGTTCAGCTTTATTCGTGAGTTCTTTATGTTACTGTTTTACAACAGAAGTCTTGCTCTATGAGTCCCGAAAGACTAGGTGCCGCAACTTACCCAAATATACCAATTAAAAAGATAAGGAGTGGTAAGAGATTTCATCAATGTAGCCCTGTGGAGAATAGATAAAGGAATTCCTTAGACTCATCCATCATACTAGTACTGACATGAGCTTTAGACTTATAAAAGGAGGACTGGTGAAGTGAATAAGAGATATCTATAGCTGGGCTGGGACTGTGGCTTAGTGGTAGAGTGCTTGCCTGTCATATATGAAGCCCTGGGTTCCATTCCTTAGTACCATATAAACAGAAAAAGCCAGAAGTAGTGCCGTGGCTCAAGTGGTAGAGTGCTAGCCTTGAGCAAACGAAGCTCAGGGACAATGTGCAGGCCCTAAGTTCAAGCCCCAGGACTGGGGAGAGAGAGAGAGAAAGAGAGGTGGGGGTAGGGGAGGTAGGGAGGCTAAGCACTCTAGTGTGGTTAGGTTGCTTATTATATTTCATCTCTAGTTGTGCAAGGTGTCCTGAAGAAGTAATTGGTCCTGCTTGAAGGTCATCATCATGGATGATGCTGTTCTTGGAATCCATGGTGACTACAGGCCTAGGACAATGACAGAATTTCCAGTGCCTTTGGCGGGGAGGTGGGGAGGGGGGGTCTAAAACAAGGCATTGTAAAAGCTAACTTTATAATGCCTCAAAGACTCTTAGTACTTTCAGTCTTGAATATGGTGGTTATAGATATCACTCTGGTTAACATGCCTATGTGCAATGTTGAACAGGAGTCTCACCAGAAGTTTTAAGACAAAGGAGACAACAAAGGCAAGAATGCCAGGTTTTATCCTGTTTTTAGCTAACATGTGGCCCAAGTAAAGACTTTTTAGCAAAAGCAATTTCTAACTATCTGTTATTTCCCATAACTCCAAGAATATTACCAACTATCTTGTGTGGATATAGCGCAGACCAATTTCTCTTAATTTAGCATCTATCTCTGCTCATTTACTTTACCCTTATAGCTACTGCTTTTTCTAGGCTCCTCTATGCATTCATAGTTCAGAGATAAGCCAAAGTTTTCAGGAGAAATTTAAATGTAGATTTTAGGATTTCCTCTCTATGGTATTTTCTTTTATAGAATGTTTTCTTTGCCATAATTTCCATCCATTCTGACTGGACAATAAGACTTGGGTTTTTCTGGCTACCCTTGCCAGAAAAACATAGATGTACATGGGCTGGGAATGTGGCTCAGTGGTAGAGTGCTTGCCTTGCATGCCTGAGGCCCTGGGTTCAATTCCTCAGCACCACATAAGAAGAAAAAGCCAGAAGTGGCGCTGTGGCTCAAGTGGTAGAGTGCTAGCCTTGAGCTGAAGAGCTGAGGAACAGCGCCCAGGCCCAGAGTTCAGGCCCCACAACCAAAAACAAAACAAAAAATAGATGTACGTGTAATTCCCTCACATTGATGCCTTTATGTTGTTGTTGTTGCTCTCCAGTGTTGAAGTAAGGAGGCCAGGTCTGGTCAATGCCATATTGGCCACATGGTGGATGGTAGGGTCAGGCATCTTGTCTTCATGCTGGGGGAAGGACCCCCAGGACCCCTGAAGGCTGGGGCAGGCACTTGGCTGATAGGTTACTGAATCTGTCAGTCTAGTGCCTGGGACTGGGAATTTCCTGAGGATCTGCCACCTGTGCAGACCTATTTATGCCCTGCCAGGACTAGCCTAGCCGCCAGGACTCCATGCCAGGTGTTTCTCTGTGATTGTGTCCTATCTCCTGTCTCCAGTCATCATGGAGTCCCAATTCAGCTCTCCATTGGAGCTGAATTGGCTTGTTGGTATTGTTTTTATTATTTCTTTCCTCTTTAGCATGTTTCTTAGCTGTGTCATGTGTATTTGCGTGCTGTAGGCTTTTGTAACAACTGGCGGCCTGTAGTCTGTTACCTGTATAATAAAGACTCCAATATTCTATATTTTAAATGTGGCTTCTGGGATAATTTACGTTACAGCAGTGTCTCCAGATAGTTGTTAATATATATCTTACCCAAGATTATAATTGTTATCTGCACAATGATTATTCAGAAAAATAAAAAGAAACAAAAACCCTACCTTGCCTTTAGTGAAACTGGCACTTCTGTTGATCTTTATAATGTGATGTTTGACATATAGTCAAGAATAGTCAAGACATTTGAAGCCAAGAGTATTGGCTCATGCCTGGAACCTACCTACTCAGGAGGTAAAGATCCAGGAGGATTACAGTTTGAGGCCAATATGGTCAAAAAAGTTTGTGAGACTTCATCTCAACCAATAAAAAGCTGGACAGTCAACTCAAAATAGATCAAAGACCTCAATGTTAGAGCTGAAACTTTGAAACTATTGCAAGATGGCATAGGAGAAACATTAGAACCTGTAGTACTAGGCAGGATAGGATAAAACACTTCTTTTATAGTTTACTCTCTGTTTTCCATTTAATGTATTATTTGGAACCTATTTCTTGGTGTTTATTGTAGTCCTAAAGATTTTTACCTAAGGCCCTCCATATGCTAAATCAGTGCTTGACAACCCACCGAGTGACAGCCTCAGCCCTAGAAACCAAATTTAGGGCATTGCTAATAACCAGTATTCTGAAGAAGCTTTCTTGGTGGTTAGCTAGCCCTGATGAAGGCATAAAGTACTGGTTTTTTTTTCTTCTTTTCATTGCTTCATTTTTTATGTTCTTCATTGCTGATGCTATGCATCCAATTAGAACAATTGGGGGAACAGTTAATGTTGAAAGGAAAGCCTCTTGGATTGTGTGAATTTTTAACAGATAGCCAGTGTATTTTACCATTAATGAAAGTGTTAGGTTTTTAAAAAGAGGTGGCCGAGTAAGAACAGCACCACACACGTGGTATTCAGGTAAGGGGTAGGTTTATTCAGTAGACCTGCTGGGACCAGGCAAGGTTGGCACTCCACGCGGCTGGGAAAGGCCTAGGAAAGAGAGAGAGCTGGGAAAGAGAGGAGAGAGAAAAGAGCTTGAGAAGAGCTAGACAAGAGCAGAGAGAGAGTGTCTGGGCCTGGGCTAGGCCTTATCTCGGGTATGGGTGGAGAAAGGTGTGGCCACATCAAATTCAGATGTGACCTCAGCGGATGCAGATGTGACCTCTTCCAGGTGTCCCAGTTGCCTAGGTAAGGCAGGTACTGGGTGGAGACTTTGCTGCGAGGAGGGTGGAGTCTGCTCACCATCCAGGAGCGGACCTTACAGAAAGCACCTGAGTAAATGCTATGCTTATCAGCTTTCACAACCTCTGTTTCTTAGAAACTAATTCTGAAGTCATGTGGTAACCATAGGAACAAGAGGGCAAATTGTAGAAGTGGGGTTGAGGAGAAATGAAAAACATCTACCCTCTGAACCATGCTCTCCCTTCCTGGAGTAGAAAACTGATTTCCCAACACCACTGCAGGTTGTAGTGGCAGAAGGAAGAGGTAGTACTCATATTGGGGCTAACCATGGAGGCTGTTAAACTCACTTTCCATTGCTTAAGTTCTTCCTATACAGACAAGATTCTAACCTGCCCTACCAAACTTAAAAACCTGTGAAGACAATTTAGGGGTTCCACAATCTCTGAAGAAAAATGCAAAAGCATTCTTATTTATATGTGGAAAACAAAGGATGTAATGCATTCAGCTTAAAAATTAGCATTATTTTTCATGTTCTTCAGACATAACAAATCCCTTCCATAATCTTCAGGGCACTTGTCATTTTGAATTAGTGTGATAAAGGCATACCATATGTGGCTGAATTGAAGGAGATTAAACAAAGTAGACCAGTTGTTTCTTTTATGGGTAAGTCAGCTGTATATACCACTGTCCTTCAAATGTCATTGGTCAGAAGTTAATCTTAGGAGCACATCCCTGCTATAATTCAAGATGTTCTCAAGGCCTGCGTCAGGAGGTTGACTTGTGCTAGTTTAGGGTCATGGATCACCAGAGGACTTTTTAAATTTCCATTTTGTTCTCTCCCTTTACTGATAGGTTACCAAGAGTCACATTGCTATGTTTGTAGATGCACTACTTCCTTCTGTGGCAACTCAGCTAAAGAGAGGCTAAAAAATAAAATCTTTGTTCTGGGTAAAGAGAAGTCATATGCAACTAAATCAGTAATGTAACGAATACATACATAATCTCCTTTGGTTTTCCCAAGCAGTAACACTGATATTGGCAAGGCAGAACTAGCTCTTCTCTTTTTGTGAAGATGAAAGTCACTGCACCCTAGAACCTAGCTCAAATGGTATGTGTAAGCTGGACTTCGTTGTTGGGTCTGAGGTATAGTACATGACCATGCCCTGCTCTCATGTGGGGATGCCCTTACGCCTACAGGTGGAGGTTAAAAGGTGGTAGCCTGGGTTCCTACATTACTTTTTTCTGTTTTCTACTTTTTGTCAATTGAGAGTGCTGGAATTTAATTTAAAACTAGAGTAAATTGACTCAGAATCAGGACCCAAAGACCTGTCCTTTAAGATACTTATCTTCCCTCCCAGAGTTCAGGCCCCACGACCGGACATCCCCCCCCCCCCCCCCCCCCCCCCCCACACACACACACAAAAAGAAACTTATCTCTCCTGATCCTTAGTGGATAACTTTGCATACCAACTTGGGCCCTGAAGGCAGCTTTCCTAATTAGCTCCTCCTCCTCCTCCTCTCCTTCTTCTTCTTCTTCCTCCTCCTCCTCCTCCTCCTCCTCCTCCTCCTCCTCTTCTTCTTCTTCTTTTTTGGTAGGTCGTGGGGCCTGAACTCTGGGCCTGGGCGCTGTCCCTCAGCTCTTCAGCTCAAGGCTAGCACTCTATCCCTAGAGCCATAGCTCCACTTTTGGCTTTTCTTATGCTTATATGGTGCTGAGGAATCAAACTCAGAGCCTCATACATAAGGCAAACGCTCTACCACTGAGCCACCTTCCCAGCCCCAGCTCTTCTTTCTTATACAACTATTTTAGTATCAAAAAAATATTTACAGCCTAGGAATTTTGTAAGTGTGGCCTATTGTTTTTAGTCAGTAGGTTGGTTATACTACTACATAAGAGATGAATAAATTCAGATAAAAAATTCATGGATTTTATTTTACAACAATCATTTTTTCATGGCTTTGGACATTTCTATTGTACAGTGTTATTTCTGCTCTCATGTATCATATTTTGTATGGATCATAAGTAAATATTTGTCAGGGAAATTTTAAGGAGAAAATATTTAGGAAAATTTAAATTGACAAAATAAGTATTTTAAGTATTTATTATTGCAAAAAAATAAAAATTGAGTTGTACTAATGCTAATTATTTTGATTGTCAGGAAGCGAATCACTTCGTTTATAAAAACAAGCAATATCACCTCCATCATAACCTTCTTGAAGACAATTCAGAGAATTCAGTAAATTATTTGGAATTATTTTAGAAATCAAACACATTTCAATTTTGCAAAAACAGTAGCACTTTTCATAATCAGGCTAATAGTGGTGGTAGAACAATTCATTAGCTCAATCATTTGCTTCATGGCCACTTAAGTAAATTGCTTCCGAGGAAACTGTAGGCAGCAACTTCTATGGAAGGGTTGTAGAGTCTCAGGGTGATGAAAATAAGAATTGGAAGGCTAAGCATACAACATCAGGGGTCATGTAGACATATTTCTAAGACCCTCTGCTGGCTATCCCAAAAGACTTATTAATGAATAAGAAAGAAGGCCCAGAATGATTTTGCTAATGAATAGGAGATGAGTTAATTTATTCATTCTTTTACCTTATTGGCAAAAGCAATGCAACATCAGATGAATTTAGCAGGTTAAAAATAGAATCTTAAATTACCATTTAATTTTAATAAATATTTGCGTCTTATTCTCCAAAGCTGAAAACACTGACCTTTGATATGAAGGAAAAGCTCTGGCAAACTGCATTATTTTCCTGACAAGACAGCAATAACAGAGGGAGTGAAGAAACGAAATAAAAACTCAAAATCATGGGCTGGTAATGTGGCTTAGTGGTAGAGTGCTTGCCTAGGCTGCGTGAAGCCCTGGGTTCGATTCCTCAGTACCACATAAACAGAAAAAGCCAGAAGTGGTGCTGTAGGTTAAATGGTAGAGTGCTAATCTTGAGCAAGAGAAGCTCAGGGACAGTGCCCAGGCCCTGAGTTAATGTCTCAGGACTGGCAATAAAAAAACAACCTCAAAATCTTGGGGAAGTTGCCATTAAGATCTTGAAATTGTGAGACAGGGAAAAAGGATGATGGAACAAGAACAGCAAAATAAAGAGTTTCCTTAGGTGATTTGCTAAGCTGTTAGTGCAGACCAACTGTGTGAGTCATTTATTTTGTATTAAGAGTGGGTGCCCAAGACAATGTGTATGTGATGTGATATTTCCAGGCTGCCCAGAGACTATTAGACTCATTTGTGGAATGTCCGATTTTATGTAAGTTTATAAGAGCTGGGATCAAGAGGATATCATATTTAGCATGGGGATTATTTCATGATAACTTTGTTTATTTTGTTTGGTGTTTAGAAGTTCAGCTCTGGATTTAGTTAGCATAGCTACAAATTATTTATTTGTGTAGCATTAATGTCTAGTGTGCTGGACCCAGGACTAATACAGTAAATCTGTTTGATTTTATTTTTTAATTTAAGAAACAAAAGCCAGTCATTGGTGGCTCACACCTGTAAACCTAGCTATTCAGGATGCTGAGATCTGGGGATCACTATTCAAAGCCAGCCCAGTTAGGAAAGTCCATGAGACTCCTATCTCCAATAAACCACCAGAAACCCAGAAGTGGCGCTATGGCTCAAGTGGTAGAGCTCTTGCCTTGAGCTGAAGAGCTGAGCGGCAGCACCTAGGTCCACAGTTCAAGCCCCACACCTACCCCTCTCCCCCACAAAAAAAGAAACATACCAATTAATTTTCTTACCTTTTCCTTGTGGGATAAAGAGTCACTAGTAATAAACAAATTTTTGATCTAGTTAGAAAGATTTTTTAAACTTCTGTAATATTCTAACTTTGTTCTAGACCAAAGATTATTAATCAATAGGCAAAATTATAGCCTCATTATACACATTTGATTTTTCAATATGAAACAAATAGAATGAACTAAACATTGTTCATGCTGAGTTGTAGGTTCCTTTTTAGATATACTTAGCTGAAGTCATAGATAGATCTAAATGAAAGTTGTCCCTTTTGGAAGATGAGGGCATTATGAAGTTTCCAGGGTGGTCTAAAATACAAATAATAATGTTGGATAAATCTCATTAATTTAAATATGTAGCAAAATATAAATATTGTAAATTCAAAATTGTGCAAGTTATATTGTATTCATGAACCCTAAGATATACATTGTATTATCTGCCTTATCTCTTCCAAAACACATTATACATCTTACTGGCTTCAGTGAACACAGATTCTTTCATAGAAAGATTGCCATCCTGTAGGTGAGAAGTCTCACTGTGCTGTGCTAAAATCCAGGTGCCCAGGAGGGTGCTTACCTTTCTGGAGACTCTTAGAAATAATCCATTGAGGCTGGGAAAGTGGCTCAGTGGTAGAGTGCTTGCCTTGCATTCATAAGGCCCTAGGTTCCAATTCCTCAACACCACATAAGCAGAAAAACCTGGAAGTATCGTTGTGGCTCAAGTGGTAGAGCGCTAGCCTTGAGCTGAAGAGATGAGGTACAGCGCCCAGGCCCAGAGCTCAGGCCCCACAACTGACCAAAAAAAAGAAAAAAAGAAAGAAAGAATCCATTGTCTCCCCTTTTCTAAGCTTCCAGGATCCATCCACATTCCTTGGCTCATAGCTCCTTCCTCCACCTTTAAAAGCCAGCTTCCTTCTGACTCTTCTGCCCTTTTCTACCACCTTCAAGAACTCTTGTGATTACATTGTGATTACAATCCACGGTAATCTCCCCACTTGATTATTAGCAAACTTAATATCCTTTGTCATATAATTTAACACAATGATGGGTTCTGGAAATTAGATCATAGACATTATACTACCTACTACACACCTATTTTCATACTTTATAATATCTGTAATCAAGTTATATTTTACAATACACATAATAAGAAAAAATTGCCTCATACGTGAATTGATAATGCTTTTGTATTCTTTTTGGAACATAAAGGTGCACCTTAAAATTGATTACTTTTTGTGTGTATGCTGGTCTTGGGGCTTGAACTTGAGGCCTGGGTGCTATCTTTGTTGCTTTTTTTCTCAATGCTAGCACTCAAGCACTTGAGCCACAGCTAGTTTTGGTAATTAATTGGAGATAAGTGTCTTATCGACTTTCCTGCCCCAGCTGGCTCCAAACCAGTCTTCAGATATTAGCCTCCTGAATAGCTAGGATTACAGGTGTGAGCCACCAGTGTCTGGCAATTGATGGTTTTGTTTCTTTTTCAAACTCTGATTTTATTTTTTTGTTGTTGTTGTTTTTATGTAATACTGAAGAATCAAACACAGGCCCTCATGCATGCTAGGCAAGCCCTCTACCACTAAGCCATATTCCCAGCTCAAATGATGACTTTTAAGTTCAATGAAATACTATTGTAACTTCACTAAAGTTAGTCAAATGAGTATAAAAATAAATGTCTAATAAATAAATGCTTATAAATGTCTAATCCTTTCTTTTTATGAGTCATCCATCATGCTGTCCATGATGTCAAAATTATTTCCACAGAAAGAGGAATTAGTCGGGTGCTAGTGACTAACACCTGTAATCCTAGCTACTCAGGAGGCTGAGATCTAAGGATCGTGCTTCAAAGCCAGCCCAGGCTGACTCATCTCCAATTAACCACTCAAAAACTGAAAGTGGTGCTGTGGCTCAAGTGTAGAGTACTAGCCTTGTGCACAAAGAGGCTCAGGGCCAGCACCCAGGCCCTGAGTTCAAGCCCTACAACTGACCCCACCCCCAAAAAAAAGATTCATTAATTCTGTGATAGTCTCTGGACTTCAATTACTCAGTTTTTAAAGTTCAGGTTGACACTCATCTATCTTTAGACATAGTATCTGAGTAAATTGATAATGTACTTTATTGAAGACTTTTCAGATAGTTTATCCCTTATAGGTTCACTCCTATCCCTAATATATTTCTTCTCTATTTTATAGTGTATTGTTTCTATCTTTGGATAATAATTTCCCATCTCTATGAATACTTGCTCTGAAGTCTAGTTAGAGAATAGAAAACAATCTCCAATCCCTTTGCATCATCTTGAAATTGCTCTTAACATGTAAGTGACAGTGGTACAAAAAAGAAAGAAAGGAAAGAAAAGAATATCTGTTCTGATCAATTTTATAGTTCAGCTTGTATAACTGAGACATTCCTAAGGAGTATCAAAAGTGAACCACAAAGAGTGTTGAATGTTTTTTTCTGCATTTGAAAAGCATCCCCAATAGTCAATGTACACTATGCATAGCTCCCTTATACATCAAAACCCCCACCTACCTGAAAACACAAATCTTTAAAAGAAAGCACCATCTACCCGTCAGTAGCTCATGCATGTAATCCTAGCTACTCAGGAGGCTGAGATTTGAGGATCTCAGTTCAAAGCCAGCACAGGCAGGAAAGTTTATGGGACCTTTTTTTAAAAAAAAATATATGTTTTGTATTGTAAAGATACTGTACAAAGGGGTTATAGTTACATGAGTAAGGCAATGAGTATATTTCCTATGGAGCATTGTTACCTCCTCCTTTGTTTTTCCCCTACCATCCCTTCTCTCCCCCCCCCCCCAATTCCCCCCCTCCACAAGCTGTAAAGTTCATTTTCAACATAGTGTCTTGTACATCTCATTGTTACAATGGGTCAACTTGTATCCTTATTTCAGCATTTTGTTATTTCCCTCTCCCCAAATTAGAAAAATGTATATACAAGATGCAGGGCACTGAAATCAAATACAGTGAAAACCATGGTTCGGGAAGAACATATGAAAGAAGTAAAAAATCACATAGTACATTATAGGTACATTAAAAACAACAGCAAGAACGATAAAACCTCTTGTGTCCCTATCTTGGGTTTCATTTCACTTAGCATCATCTTATATGGTCATATGTACATAACTTTTGACCTTTTCTGCTTGTCCTAAATGTGTTTTAGTTATTGCAAATAAGGGAAACCATGGGACCTGTGTTTCTTTGGGCCTGGCTTACTTCACTTAATATAATTTTTTCCAAGTCTTTCCATTTGCTAACCAATATATATATATATCTATATAGATATATATCTATATAGATATATAGATCTGTGTTGGTTCCATATCTTAGCTATGGTGAATAATGCTGCAATAGATGTGCTGGTAGCTTTAGTAAGGCTTGTTTGTGACCGTTAGGGTGAATGCCCAAAAGTGGGATTGCTGGGTCATAGGGGAAGAACTCTATGTAGAGTCTTTTGAGGAACCTCCATACTGTTTTCCAAAGTGGTTAAACAAGTTTACACTACCACCACCAATTCAGTAGGGTTCCCTTTTGGCCACATCCCCTCCAGCATCTGTTGTTATTAGATTTCTTAATTCTAGCCATTCTAACTGGGGTGAGGTGGTATCTCAATATTGTTTTGATTTGCATTTCTTTTATGGCCAGAAAAGTTGAGCATTTCTTCATGGGTCTACTATAGGCCATTCTTATTTCCTTTTCAGAGAAGTCTCTCTTTAAGTCTTTAGCCCACTTAATAATCGGGCAGTGTTTCTTTGAGGATTTGTTGTTGGGGATTTAATTTTTTAAGCTCTAAGTATATTTTAGATATGAGACCCTTGTCCGTTGTATGGCTAGTGAAGCTCTTCTCCCAATCTGTGGCCTTTCTATTAATCTTGCTAGCTATGCCCTTTACCATGCAGAAGCTCTGCAATTTCATGCAATCCCATTTGTCCAACCTTTCTTTGATTTGTTGTTTCTGGGTCTTTATTAGGAAAATTTCAGCCTGTGCAAAGAAGCCTTAGACTTTCTCCTATTCCTTCCTGTAATGTTTTCAGGGTGTCTGCTTTGACTTTGGAGTTGATTCTGGTGCAGGGTGATATATAAGTATCTAGCTTTAGTTTTCTACAAGTAGTTAACCAATTTTGCCAGCACCATTTACTGAAGAGGCTGTCTTTCTTCCATTCGATATTCTTAGCTCCCTTATCAAAGATTAGGTGACTTTAGGTCTGTGGGTTCATTTCTGGGTCTTCAGTTCTTTTCCATTGGTCCTGAGGTCTGTTCTTGTGCCAATACCAAGCTGTTTTGATTACTATGGCTTTGTAGTAGAGTTTGAAATTTGGTATTGATATTCCTCCAGCACTATTCTTTCTGCTAAGGATTTGCTTTTGCTATTTGGGTCTTTTATTGTTCCATATGAATTTTTGGATTGCTTCTTCTATTTCATTGAAGAATGAAGTTGGGATATTGATAGGATATTGGATTTGTATATAGCCTTTGACAGATTTGCCATTTTCACGATGTTAATCCTCCCAATCCAGGAGCATGGGAGGTTTTTCCACTTCCTTAGTTCTGCTTTAATTTCCTTTTTCAGGTTTTTAAAGTCTCCATCATAGAGCTCCTTCACTTCTTTAGTTAACTCCTAGGCATTTTATTTTGTGGGGCTATTACAAAAGGAGTTGTTTTCCTGATTTCAGCATTGCTCTTCTCATTATTGGCATACAGAAAGCCAATGGTTTTTTTAAAATTTTATTTTATGGTCAGTTGTGGGGCCTGAACTCTAGGCCTGGGCGCTGTCCCTCAGCTCTTCAGCTCAAGGCTTGCACTCTACCACTTGAGCCACAGTGATACTTCCAGCTTTTTCTGCTTATGTGGTGCTGGGGAATCGAACCCAGGGCCTCATGCATGCAAGACAAGCACTGTACCACTGAGCCACCTTCCCAGCCCCAAGCCATTGATTTTGGGGGGTTAATTTTATACTCTGCTACTTTGCCAAAGTTTCTGATCAGCTTGAGTAACTTAGGAGTAGAGTCCATGGGGTTCTTTAACTACAAGATCATGTTTTCTTCAAAGAGGGTGAGTTTTAGTTGATCTTTCCCTGTTTGGATCCTTGTGAGAATCTTATCTCTAGTTAATCACAGAAAAAGCTGGAAGCGGCACTATGGCTCAAGTTGTAGAACACTAGCTTTGAGTTAAAGAAGCTCAGGAACAGTGCCCAGACCCTGAATTCAAGCCCCAGGACCAGCAAAAACAAACAAACAAACAATTAAAGGAAAGCACCGAGACCACATAAAAATGTTTCAGTCAACAGGGCACCAACACATATCTGATGGCGGTCCCATAAGATTGTATTACCTAATGACATAACCATCTTAGTTAATCTTCACACAGTGGTCAAAACATTTTATCACACAATTCTTAGGACACATTGTCATCTGCTTGACAGCCAGAAAACACAGCTTCTCCGAGAATCTTGGAAGACAAAGGTATTGGAAAGCTGACTTATAAGTCTTGGGGATCTGATAAATACTGTGAGAGCTTGAAATAAAGCTCTTTCTATTATCATTAAAACATTTCAGACATATGAAATGAACATGGTTGTGTAGGACATTTTCAAGGTTCTTTTTGAATCTGAGGTGTTGCTCTTTTACTCTACAGATAAAATGGCAGGTTGGTTCTAGCCAACTTGAGTGTCAGCCATGAGATACAGGATTTCAGTCAAATGATCTACCCCCCTTATTCTCAACTTTTAGTGATATATAGGCAATGATGCCTGTAGATAGAATAAAAAATGGGGTAATGAGGAATCTTATTTTTTGTTGTTGTTGTTGTTGTAGGTTGTGGGGCTTGAACTCTGGGCCTGGGCACTGTCCTTGAGCTCATCAGCTCAAGGCGAGCACTCTACCACTTGAGCCAGGGCCAACTCCAGTTTTCTGGTCGTTAATTGGAGATAAGAGTCTCATGGACTTTTCTGCCCAGGCTGGCTTTGAATTATAATCCTCAGATCTCAGTCTCCTGAGTAGTTAGGATTACATACATAAGCCACAGTGCCCCTGGCTCAGAATCTTCTTAATGGAGTCCAAATACATAGTGGCAACAGCTAATTAGAATGTTATAGAATCTTGACAACTTTAAATTAAAAAATTTATTGTCACTAAAGCAATAATATGTCAGATAGATTGTTGCTTCAAGCAATTACCATCATTTTTGCCTTCCCTTTCAAAATCAAGTTGGTAGGGATTAAAATATAAATTTAACATTACTAATAGTAACAATGCCAAAAATAAATAGCTCTAAGGGCTGTGGCTGTTGAACTCAAATTTAATTCCCAAGAGAAGAACTTCAGCAGATACACAGTTAAAGGTAAAAGGATTTGAAGAGGTGCTATTAAGTACAACACTTAATTCCTAACTGTGTTCACAGACCTTTAGGTTCACGTCATCTTTAGGTGGTTTCTTCAAGTGCTGGGAAGTTGATAGTTTGCTCTACAGCATTTACAGGTCTTTTTTTCTTACTAAAAATACTAATGATTTTGGGGAAAAAATCTAAAAAGAATTCAATGTCATACCAGATAACAATTTTAATAGAACTTAACTGGATCACTATGCCTGTCTTTAGACAGTTCCAGGCTGACATCTTTTTCTTTGGGAGCCCACATTTATATCTCAATAACAATGGTAGTTTAGGATGACATGGCTATTTTCATTATACTCATCTTTTAATTACACCCACACTAGCAAGTTGTACATAAATAAGCCTTTCTCCTGGGTGCTTTATGTAAAAATCTCTCATCACTCTGCTTGGCCCAAATTCCTCTTTAGGCCTTTCTCTACTTCAGTAGTTTTGGGTAAAAGCATTGGACAGGACCTCTGAAGTGCCTTGAGCAGCAAAAATCAGAAGGATACAGAGCAAGGGTGAGAAAGAACTAAAGAAACAGATTAAAGAGAGCAAGGACAAAGAGATAAGATAGAGAGCAGGAAAAAGAAGAGATAAATAACATCTCAGGACACAGTGCATTTCAGGCAGTTATCTGGGTGTGATAATATTTTTGTATTCATAAACCAGAGCATATGAACTCCTTATTAACACCCTCTAATGAAAATTCTAATAAGAATTCCCTATTAAAGCACTATTTCATCATACTTAGAATAAAATCCAGGCTCCTTACCATGACCTTCAAAGCTTTATATGATCAAAGCTTTACATAATGTGAGGATAATATTTAATGACTAAAAAATATTCATTATGCCACACTGTGTCTGTGTTGAATTAACTTGGTTTGGCTTAGCTTGGAGTCTCTCATGAGTTTGAAGTCAGATATTGACTGGCACTATAGTCACTATCTGACTTGAGTAGGGTTACAGAAGTCATTTCCAACAAGGTTTTCTTATATGGTGACAGTTGATGTTGGCTGAATTTTAGTTATGAACCCCCATGGGGGAAATAGAGAAGGCAGGTGGATGGGGAGGTTTGTGGTGTTTGAATTCTAGGCAAAAGCTAGACCCTTTTGTTGAACTATACTCAAAGCATAGAGAATCATTTGTGCCTTTCTTTATAGGGTGGGGCAATCCAAAGTCCTTGTTCAGATGTACTCTCTTCTGCTGGTGGGTCACATGTTAGAAGCGTGTCTAGAAAGAACTAAGTGCATAGGTATGGCCATCTTTGGAATTTAGTCTTCCTATGGAGTAGGTTTCCATAGTCAGATAGTTATAATAACTCCTTTGTGAACTGGTTAATCAGATTATAGCGGTCTTATTTCTTCTCTCCTTCTCTACATTGATTCCCATTTTCTCATTACCCCACCCCCTGGCCATCTCAATGTCTCAGCTCACAAGACTATGTGTTCTGCACACTGTGGTTCTGTCCTGCCCACTTGCCTCTCCTCTCCCCAGTCAACTATCCATTAGTAAATCTGAGCTCTGTCATTTTTCTAAAAATAGAAATGGACAGATTCTAAACATAAGGTAAGAAGATAATTGTTAAAAAAAAACAAACACCTCATGTACTCTAGTACATCTTCTTGCAGAAGAAGAAGCACCCTAGGAGATACAGTATGTGCATATTAGGGTTTCATGTAAGTACGTTGTGCCATTAACATTAGTAATCCTTTGTTCCTGATGCTAGGGATCAAATCCAGGGCCTTGAATATGTTGACAAGTACTCTACCACTGAGTACTTCGTATTTTAATACCAGAGATGGTCAGAGAGATAATAGATGGATACCTAGGATAGAGGACAGCTCAGATTAAGGGAGACTAAAGGGGAAGCCAGCCCTCTCTTCACCCAGAGAAGGTTGGGATCAGGTTTTGAGGAGGGTGGCCGGTCAGTCCTGGAACAAGTTAGGGTCATATCCTGGGAAAAGCTTGCAGCAAAAAAAAGCAGTTCTCACACCCCTAATTTCCAACAGGACCAAGCCACCAATGATCTCCGAGATGTTCTTATCCTCAAAGAGGAAGATAGTCCTTGGGAGATTTTCAGGACAGAGACTTTATCTAACAAGAATGCCTTTGTAGCCAGCAGAGTAGAATTAATGTGATTTTAAATCTTCTTCCACACCCAAATTGTTCCCATTCTTCTTAACATTAATAAAGAGTCCTTTAAAGCCTTTCATTTCACAACTAGAAATAAAAGATTTAAAAAAGAAATCTTTGGTTTAGATAAAAATTTAATGTGACTGAATTTCAGTGCAGGGATAATGACTTTCAGATCCTTCCTCAGCTTTGAGAGGAGGGCAGAGGGAGGAATGTTCCCAGGGGATGGGACTGAGGAATCAGGAAAGGCCATCCTTAATCTTGTACTGCATGGGGACAATGGCTAGGTGTACTTCCATCACATACTTGCAATGGCTCTAAAAACATTATCTCATTTTGAGTAGTGCACCATCATGCTGGTGGCATTGATCTGGCATCAACTTTATATTCTGAAGAATATGCCAACTTCATGGCCTTGTTGAATATTTGCAGCCTTATTCAAAGCTATGCATGCAGTCTCAACTCAGACATGTGCTGAGATACTACTGCTCCTGTATGGAGGCCCACTGTTCAGAAGAACTCCCTGGTTAATGGAGGGTCAGGGATACAGGGTCACAAGCAATACAGCTCATTAATTATATACCACTAGATTGAGGAAATCTTTTTCTTCTTCATAATGACTTGTATGAAGGCTACTAGGAAATCATGTTTAGAAAATACTATTTGAAACACCAGTATTTTTTGATGGTTATGGTATTTGATCTCAGAGCCCTGTACTTCCTAGGAAAGTGTTTTACTACTTGAGCTATGTCATCACTAAACGTTTCCAGGACTAGCCTCAAACCACAAACCTCCTAATTTTGCCTCTCATGTAGCCTGGATGACAGACATGCACTGTCATGCCTAGCCTCACATTAGGTTTTTGTGTGTGTATATGTGTGTATGTGTGTGCATGCATACATCAGTATTACAGCTTGTATTTAGAGTTTTACAATTTTACTTGGCTTTTTGCTCAAAGATGGTTCTGTACCATTTGAGCCAGACCTCCATTTGCTAGCATTTTGGTAGTTAATTGAAGTTAAGAATCTTACAGACTTTTCTGTCTGGGCTGTCTTGGAACCTCGATCCTCAGATCTCAGCCTCCCAAGTATCTAGGATTACAGGCAGGCACCAGCAACTCCTGGCTTCATGTCAGAGTTTTTTTTTGTTGTTGTTTTTTTTTTGGGGGGTCCGGTCGTGGGGCCTGAACTCTGGGCCTGGGCACTGTCCCTCAGCTCTTCAGCTCAAGGCTAGCGCTCTACCACTTGAGCCACAGTGCCACTTCCGGCTTTTTCTTTTTGCTTATGTGGTGCTGAGGAATCGAACCCAGGGCCTTGAGCATGCAAGGCAAGCGCTCTACCACTGAGCCACCTTCCCAGCCCTGTCAGAGTTTTTTAATTAAAAATAAAGCCTGAAAAATTTTTACTGTGTTTTAGACGAGATTACTAAGAAGGAGAAATATATAAGAAGTAATTAAGTTCCTACCTTCATAGATGCCTTTAAATCTGCTCTAGAAATTTCAACTTTTCAAATAAGTAAATTATGAGAGGAAGAGGAGGAAAGGCAAATGGGGTTTAACACTTGTCATTTTCTCTGAGATACTTTCAAATGCATCCTCTCTACTTGGTTTGAAACATCTCTGTGATTCACAAAAGGACCAGCTATACAGCCCATGCCTGGTAAATATGAGCCCTAGGAGCTGGAGTTCAAAATAGGAGTGCCCTGAACATTGCCGTTTATGTGATCTTAGCGGGAGAATTGGAAGTCACATCTCATAACATGCCTTTCCTTGAGCAAACTTTCCTTGGGCTTTTCTTTGGAAATCATTGCACAGCTATTTAGTCATTTACAAAATCAACCAATTCCCACGGTGGGATTTATTTCGTGGGAGTCAAATCTTAGATCCTAGCTAGCAGAGAGAAAACTGTTGTCATGGAAACCATTCCTATCTTCACTAGGCCAGAGCTGCAGTTCTCTTGCAAAGAAGTGAATTGACAAAGATGATAAAGGGAAAGGCTGAAAAAAAAAAACCAGATACAGCTTAAATCCATTTTTTTCTGAATAATATTAATGATCACTATGAATTTATTGTGTATAGAAATTGGCCTATAAATACTGTATCCTAACAAATCTTTCAATATTCAGAGGAAACTTTACATGTAAGGTAGACACTATTTAAGGTATGGTAAAGAGTTTCTCTTTTGCCAATGAAGATGGTCAATTATTAGAATAAGACTGTGTTTTAATTTGTTCCCAGAATAATTAAAGCAGTGGCAGTGAATATGAATGAATCGAATGCTACCCAAATAATCGCAAAAGAACAAGTCACGTCTGCGTACATGTTCTTACAAACTGAAGGCATCATGAATGGTCCAGAAAGTACATATGTAGGACAGGCCTTATGCTAGTTGTGCCTATATAAAGGATGATATATTTTTAGGTCTGTCAAGGCATGAGCAGAGGGTGGCTGATTCCTTACTCATGGCTGCAATCATTCCTGCTCTCCTGGAGAACTGCCACTTTTCAACTTAGTCATAAAGTTGTGTCACTGTGGAAGGGTGCACAGCCACACAGAATTCACAGTTGGCATGTGACTAAATTTCAGGTGTTTCTGGGTATCTGTAGCAAAAGAAATGCTGAGAGCAGATGTGGGGAAAGGCCAGAGCAAAGGTGATGTCTTCAAGGGCTGCCCATACCGAGTACTCAACACATTTGACTGAAGTATTCTTAGTCAGTTATGGTGACTTGAGGGGTTTGTATCTGTTAAATTCAGAGATCAAATTGGAAAACTTAAAGCCATCTGAATAATCCAGTTAACAAGTTCAATTATGTTTATGAATATGTTACAAGATACATTCTGCATATTTTCTTCTCTATGAAGCAGTTGTATTCTTCTGTTATACACATTGAATATTTACCAGAAATCATGGTGACCATGTAAGTTTCCACATATCAACAACTATATATTATAAGGAGTAGAGATTCTGGTCTCCTCACTCTTCCTATGGTCTTCCTATGAGTAATCCAACTACTGAATTCTCCAGATTTGGGACCCTACAACTGTCTTGGTAGTGAAGTCAGCCTTAAACATAGTCTTCTGCAATAGGAAAAATAACGAACTTCTTGAACACACACTTACACAGTGCTCTATTTGCTAAGACCTCTTCCAAATGCATCAGAGGTAACTACAATGACAATTTCTACCTTGACTAGGGATATCACTAAGAAACTTTTGAAAAGCTCTCCTCCTCCCTTCCTATCTTGCTAATATTTAAATGTAAATTTGAAAAACTAGATTTCATTCTTTGGCTATGGAATTAAAAAAAGCAAATACAAATGCATCATAGAGAGATTCCCATTTCCTGCGTGGGATGCAATAAATGTTTTTCCTTCTTCTCCACTTTTCCCTACTGTAACCCTGTTATTCTAAAATAAATCTCTATGAAACTTTTTTTCATATATAGTTGATAATATTTGGAGTTAGATATACAGGAAAGAATTTCTCTCCACCTTCAGTGGGAATATAAATTGTATGACTCTTCAGAGGGACATTTTTGGTAACTTGATTCAAAAAAATTCTAAATATAAAAAATTGTTGATAAATCACTTCCATTTCCAGGACCAGGAATAATCCACAGTATGTTCAAATACTTAAAGCGTGAATTCATTTCAGCTCTTCCCAACAAGATGAAAACAAACCACATATCTGAGAGGCTAATTAAACCATGGTGACATATACAATGTTCATTTGTTTGTTTGTTTTGTGACATATACAATGAATTACACTGTGGCTTAGCAGTTTGATATCATGGATTCTGGACCAAGACTACTTGTTTTTTTTTTAATTTGTTTTTTGCCAGTCCTAGGTCTTGAACTCAGGGCCTGGGCATTGTCCCTGAGCTTCTTTTGCTCAAGGTGAGTACTCTACCACCTGAGCCACAGCACCACTTCTAGCTTTTTCTGTTTATGTGGTACTGAGGAATCAAACCCAGGGCTTTATGTATACTAGGTAAGCACTCTAACACTAAGCCACATTCCAAACCCTGACTACTTGGTTTATTTGAGAGTCTTACTATGTAGTCCAGGCTGGACTTGAGCTCATGTTTGGCTTGAAACTAAGTTCTTTCTATTGCCTTCCAACTGTTGAGAGGTTACAGGTGTGTTTTTAACCATATCTGACTTCTGCTCTGCTTCTTAAGAACTTTATATTTTCTTGTTCTATTCTCCCACCAAAACAAATTGTTTTGTGGGGAAAAAAAGGTAATATATTTCAAATATTACAGTGTCTGACAAGAGTGTCATCAAAGTATGTTATAGTCATTAAAGAAGATGTAATAGACTGGATGCAGTGGTTCATGTCTATAATCCCAGCTACTTACAGAAGGTGGAGATTCAGAAGATTATGGTTTGAAGCCACTTGGGACAAAATGTTAGTGAGAATTTCATCTCAAAAACAAAATAAAAAACCTGGACATGGTGGCAAATGTATATCATCACAGCTCCCTAGGAGGTTACAAGTAGGAAGATCATGATTCAGGCGCCAGTCCAGGCATAAACATGAGACACTGCCTGAAAAACAACTAAAGCAATAAAGGCTGGAAATGTGCAGCTCAGGTGGTAGAGCACCTGTGTAGCAAGTGAAAAGCAAAGTTCAAACCCCACTATTGCAAAGAAAAGATAGCAGGGGTTGGGGGTAGGATTAACATATTTAATTAGATTGAAAATATGTTAAGTGAAAGGGCCATATACATGCAAATATAATAACTACATATGTAATGAAATTACTATGTATAATGTAATACTATATATATAAGGTTCAAAAGGTAAACTTTAGGGTTTTTTATTTGCCTGTTTTTGTTGGTTATGGGGCTTGAACTCAGGACCTAGGCTCTATCCCTGAGCTCTTTTTACTCAAGGCTAGCACTACCACTTTGAGCCACAGAGCCACTTCAGGTTTTCTGGTAGTTAATTGGAGATAAGAGTCTTACGGGGTGCAGTTCCTAGTAGGCGGCAGAGTTTGTTTACGTCGCTCTCCTCGGCAGCTGGCTTCCCTCACTCGGACTTCAAGATGGGGAAGTCCTTCGCTAACTTCATGTGCAAAAAGGACTTCCACCCCGCCTCCAAATCCAACATCAAGAAGGTATGGATGACAGAACAGAAAATATCCTATGATAAAAAGAAACAAGAAGAATTAATGCAACGATACCTTAAAGAACAAGAATCATATGATAACAGATTGCTTATGGGAGAAGAACGTGTAAAGAATGGCCTTAATTTCATGTATGAGGCTCCACCAGGAGCTAAAAAAGAAAGCAAAGAGAAAGAAGAGACAGAAGGAGAGACAGAATACAAATTTGAATGGTAGAAAGCACCACGAGAAAAATATGCCAAAGATGACATGAACGTCAGAGATCAGCCCTTTGGTATTCAGGTTCGAAATGTGAGGTGCATTAAATGCCACAAATGGGGTCACATCAACACAGATAGAGAGTGTCCTTTGTTCGGTCTTTCTGGAATCAATGCAAGTTCAGTTCCTACTGATGGCTCAGGGCCATCGATGCACCCCTCCGAGCTAATAGCCGAGATGAGAAACAGGGGGTTTGCACTGAAACCGCACTTAACCGCAAATGATCCATCACAGGAATATGTTACAAGTGAGGGTGAAGAAGATCCAGAAGTGGAATTCTTAAAGTCACTAACAACTAAACAAAAACAGAAACTTCTCAGGAAATTGGATAGAGTTGAAAAGAAAAAGGAGAAGAAGGATAGAAGAAAGAAGAAGTTACAGAAGACAAGAAGCAAGCACAAAAAAAAAAAAATAAATAAATTCTCCTCCTCTTCCTCCTCCTCTTCCTCTACTGAGACTTCTGAAAGCAGCAGCGAGAGTGACAGTAAAGAAAAGCAAATAGAAAAGAAGAAAAAAACGAAAAACAAGTGTACAGGAAATAACACCAATGACTCTGAAGAGGACAAATCTAAGAAGAGAAAACTTTATGAAGAACTTTCTATCAGTCATAACAAAGAAAGAAGCAAGGAAAAACCTAGGTTTTTAAAACAAGAGCGTTCTGAGGAGAATAGCAAATGGAGCCATTATGATTCTGACAAGAAGTCCAGAAGCCGGCATCATAGTCCAGAGAAGAGAGGATCTGAAAGAAATGGGCGGGGGGGGGGGGGGGGGGGGAGGGGGGAGCATCAGAAGCCGCAGCAGGGATGAGAGAAGATGGAGGAGGAGCCGCAGCAGAAGTCCTGGTGGTTTTAAGGTAAAGGAGGCAAGGATCCAGCGATAGCCAGTCCCCGTGAAGAGCAGAAGAAAGCCATGGTCCAGATGTGTGTAGAGAAAGAACATACAGAGAGCACATTGAAGTGACACAGACAGGAAAGAGAAACGTGACCATTTCCTGAGAATAAAAATAGCCCCATTTTCTTATAAAATACCTTTAGCAAGGGTTGAAGTATGGACTATTGTGTCATTTTTTTAAAAAAAGCTCTTTTAATTTATTTAATTCGTCTGTGCAAACTGTCATTTCAAGTACAAAGATTATATGAGTACCATAAGAATGAATTTTGCAAATATTTGAACTTGTCTATTTGTGGGCTTTAGAAATATTTTCTGTTGGTAACTGTTTCTTGTGACCTCTACTAGATTTTTTTAAAGCCCATATAACTCTGTGACATTTTCTTTGTTCTAAGAGTCTTATGGACTTTTCTGCCCAGGCTGGCTTCAAACCATAATCCTCAGATCTCAGCCTCCTAAATAGCTAGGATTATAAGCATGAACCACTGGCACCAGGCCACTCTAGGGTTTATTGCCAAACATTCCATATGTCTGATGAAATTGAAATTGAGGGCTTTTTCCTTCTAAGTCTTTTTAATTACCTGGTTTTCCTGAAACAAACATGTTCTGCTTTTGAAATCAGGGGTCAGAAAAGTGTTTCTGAAATACGTCTTACCCTTACTAACCATTGAGATCTCACTGGAGACTTGAGGAGTGAATTTATCCTGTCAGCACTTAACACATGAGTCTCCAGTGGGGCTGGCATGCTGGCTTAGTGATAGAATGATTGCCTAGCCTGCATGAAGTCCTGGGTTGGATTCCTCAGTACCACATCAACAGAAAAAGCCAGAAGTGGCGCTTTGGCTCAAGTGGTAAAATACTAGTCTGGGACAGTGTCCAGGCCTTGATTTTAGCCCCAGGACTGGTACAGAAAAGATAACACAGTGAAAGCTTTTCTATGTGGAAAGTATTTCAATGATTTTCTCTTAACCATGTATATTTCTAATCACATGTTTTTAATTAGTATAAAGCACTTACATGAGAATTGCTGTGTTGTGTCAAGGGAACTGAAAAGTCATG
Source organism: Dipodomys spectabilis (assembly GCF_019054845.1). Classification (NCBI taxonomy): domain Eukaryota; kingdom Metazoa; phylum Chordata; class Mammalia; order Rodentia; family Heteromyidae; genus Dipodomys; species Dipodomys spectabilis. The sequence goes on along the minus strand of NW_024870719.1, from coordinate 15,596,184 downwards.
GATCTCTGTTAGTTTATCTTAAAATCATTGTTGGGGGGCTGGGAAGGTGGCTCAGTGGTAGAGCGCTTGCCTTGCATGCCTGAGGCCCTGGGTTCGATTCCTCAGCACCAGATAAGCAAAAAGAAAAAGACCAGAAGTGGCGCTGTGGCTCAAGTGATAGAGCGCTAGCCTTGAGCTGAAGAGCTGAGGGACAGCGCCCAGCCCAGAGTTCAGGCCCCATGACCGGACCCCCCCACCCAAAAAAATCATTGCTGGCAATATCAGACATCAGAATGCTATATCACCTGTGAGAACAATGGAGGTCCAAAGTAGACAAGAAGGCAGCCAGAGGGTCCAATAGAGAACACAGCTTTCTAGAGAAGCACTGAGAGCCTGCTAGTTAAGGCCCTCTAAAAAGGGAAGGTAGGCTGGAATGTGGCTTAGTTGTAGACTGCTTGCCTAGCATGCATGCAGCCCTGGATTCGGTCCCTCAGTACCACATAGTATGTCTAGAAAGGCAGCCTATTCTGTAGTCTGTCTCTGGTTGCAGAATCCAATATTTACACATGGTCTTAGCAAAGGTATTTTTCAACCTCAGATGTACATTCTTAGAAACTGCCTAACAACACACACATCAGAGTCAAAATATCAGGGTTATGCTCTCGGTAGAGCATGGGGTAGAATGGCGGTGACCTCACAGCCTGCGTCCTTGCTGCTTTATTAAAGTTTCATGCCCTTAGTGACAACTGTCACTGCACGAATTCTTTCACAGCTCCCAGCACTCTAAGCCAAAGCCATGGAGACCCAGCCAATCAATTTTCACTTAAGAAACTCCAAACACTGGGGGAGGCAAGGGCTTCTTTATTGCTGTGCCTTGAGGCCAAAAGTGGCTTCTTCTGTCTTATTGCAGGAAAAACATGCCTTGTCAATGTGCATCTCTGAGGTTCAACTTCTGACCAGAACTGTCTGTATCTTATTGGGAAAACAGATACATTTCATTTACCTTCAGAGATAGAAAAGGCTTCATGTCTCTAGTCTGTGGTTGATTGTTAGAATATCCTAGACTGCTGTTGTATTAAAGAGAACTTGTACTTTAATTTTTGAAGTGCTGAGAATCAAACCCAGGGCCTTACTCATGCTATGGAAAGTGCTGTATCCTGAGTTATATCCCCAACCCTTGGTTTGTTTAGAGTGGATCTCCCTATGTAGCTCAACTTGCTATGTAGCCCAGACTGGCCTTCTTCCTTATGCCTCTACTTCCCAAGGGCTACAATTATGTACCATCATGCCCTGTGAGAGAGACTTTTTAAGTATCTATCATTACATTTCAGAATGGTAGTCTTTTCAAAGCAATGGTAGTTTCTGAGGGTAGAAACTACCTTTCTTATTCTCTCTCTCTCTCTGTCAGTCGTGGGGCTTGAATTCTGGGCTTGGGCACTGTCCCTGAGTCTTCTGCTCAAGGCTAGCACTCTACCACTTGAGCCACAGCACCACTTCCAGTATTCTGGTGGTGGTTAATTGGAGATAAGAGTCCCACAAAAAAAAAAAAGAGTCTCATGGAAATGTGGTATATTTACACAATGGAATTCTATGCCTCCATCAGAAAGAATGACATTGCCCCATTTGTTAGGAAATGGAAAGACTTGGAAAAAATTATATATATATATATATTTTTTTTGGGGGGGTCCGGTTGTGGGGCCTGAACTCTGGGCCTGAGCACTGTCCCTCAGCTCTTCAGCTCCAGGCTAGCGCTCTACCACTTGAGCCACAGCGCCACTTCCGGCTTTTTTCTTTTTGCTTATGTGGTGCTGAGGAATCAAACCCAGGGCCTCATGCATGCAAGGCAAGCGCTCTACCACTGAGCCACCTTCCCAGCCCCTGGAAAAAAATTATATTAAGTAAAGTAAGCCAGGCCCAAAGAAACATAGGTCCCATGGTTTCCCTTATTTGCAATAACTAGTATATGTCTGAGTCAAGCAGAAAAGATCAGTTAAGTTGATGTTAGGGAAATGAACCCTAAGATATGTATTCAAATGTTTTTTTCTTTCATGCGATTGTTTCTAACACATTTATAAGATTATTTCTTTGTTGCTTTGTATATCCTTCCCCCACGGTATAACCCCTGCTTTCACTATATTTGATGTTGTTATAATTTGTGGAGGGGAAGGGGAAAAACAAATCATTTAAATAGGGATACAGGTGGACCCATTGCAACAATGAGACATACAAGTCATTATGTCCAAAACAAACTTTACAACTTTGGTAGGGGGCGGGGACGAGGGGTGGGGGTGGGGGAGGATGGGATAGAAGGAGAAACAATGGAGGAGGCTACAATGCTTGATAAGAAATGTACTCATTATCTTGCCTATGTAATTGTAACCCCTCTGTACAGTATTTTCACAATAAAAAATAAAAAGAGTCTCATGGACTTTCCTGGCCCGGCTGTATTTGAACTGAGATCCTCAGATCTCAGCCTCTTGAGTAGCTATGATTACAGGTGTGAGCCACTGGCACCCGGCTCTATTTTCTTTATTATTGTTTTCCTAGCACAAACTATTATGTTCAATGGTCATATTCTATAAGGATTGTTTAAATTACTAAGGCATGAAGAAGAAATCATAATTGCTGTCTTTAGAAGTCAGTTCTGCTGCAATAATGAATAATCCCCAACATCTCAGCAGCTTACCAAACAAGTTTATTTCTTGCTCATGTTACATAATAGGAGGCTTTCTTGAGTTAGGTTCCTCATGTCATTTAGTTCTGAAATGCATAGCCACTCTTTTGAAATACACCTAATAGTATATGGAGCTAGATTATACAACTTCAGAGGCAACATCTCTTGTCAAATCTATGTTCAATGATGTCACATTGATAGCCTAAAACCAACTATATATTTACACTATAGAAAGTGGCAAATGTGACAGACCAAAATTTGTTTTGCTTTTGGTTTTATGAGGGCTGATTTTGTTAACACACTACTTAGTGATTTGTATGAAAAAGAGGAAGATCAAAATATCTGACAGAAAATCACTGTGTCTTTTTAAACAAAAGTCACATGACCAAAGGTGGCAGTGTTATAGGACTCTACATTGAAAGTCATAAGACAAAAATGGAGAAGGAGCAAATATTTGTGAACAGTACTAAAACCTATATCAATGTTTTAATAATTGGAATGGACTAAACCCCAAATCAAGAAATGTGGTTCCAAATAAAAAAAAAAGAAATGTGGTTCCAAGTGTTTCAATAATGCATACTGTACTGTCATTCTTATAAAATAATAATAGATACTGAATTCTTATAATATGCCTGACATTGTGTACAACTTCCTATATATGATTTCATATAGTGCTGATCATATGGTACAGTTACTGCTGTTATCCCCATGTTGCAGATGAGAAACCTGAACCTTAGTCTTTTAGAGGGGATGCCTTGAACATAGACCATTGTGTAAGGATGCATTTTTGTTTAGTGTTCTTGGTAAATTCACCTACAGGAAAATGAAACAATGGCTGAGCAGTGGCTGAAGCTGACCTACAGTGTGACCTTATTTAATTTAAGGGGAGTTCTGTTGCTGGGATAATCCTTCAGCATTGCCTTCCAATGGAAGAAAGTGGGCCCTAGCCTATCACTCCATGAGACACCTGTAGAAGGAGGCAAATTAAGAGCAATTCCTAGTATAATCTATCAACAGCTAATATTCCCAGCAGAGGGGAAGATACTTGCCTTTAAAAGAGGGATTCAGATAGAGCACTTGTGTCCAATAGTTAGGCAATATGTCCATGATCATGCAACTAGCAAAATGCTAGCATTTAAATCCAAGTGCTTCTGACTTTAAAGTTTGTCCTTGTAATTCCATGCCACATTAGTATTTCTTTAATTCAGTGGCTAATATCTGATAGAATAATGAATTTCTAAAAAGACTTTATGGCTTAAAAATAAGTAAAATAGAGCTATAATCCTATAATCCTAGCTACTCAGTAGGCTGAGGATCAAGATTCAAAGCTAGCCCAGGCAGGAAAGCCCATGAGACTCTTATCTCCAATTAACTATCAAAAAGCCAGAAGTGGAGCTATTGCTCAAGTGGTAAAACTCTAGCCTTGAGAAAATTAAACTCAGGGACACCCAGGCCCTGAGTTCAAGCCCCACGGCTGGCACAAAAAATAAAAAAGTAAAATGGCATATTTGGATTTCAATTGCTACAGAAGTGGGAGTCAATGACACTGTACATTAGCTTTTGGTATAGATGTTTATTATGTTTGTGTACACAGGTCTAATGATGAGGAACAAGAGGGCATTATAAGTAGGGTATCCATTTGAAGCTCCCACCAGTATCCTGACTCATAAAAAAAAAAAAAAAAAAAACAAGACCAATATAGCGGGCACTGGTGGCTCACACCTGTAATCCTAGCTACTCAGGAGGCTGAGATCTGAGGTTCGTGGTTCAAAGCCAACCCAGGCAGGAAAGTCTGTGAGACTCTCATCTCCAATTAACCACCAGAAAACTGGAACTGGCACTGTGGCTCAAGTGGTAGAGTGCTCACCTTGAGCTGGAGAGCTGAGGGACAGCGCCCAGGACAGAGTTCAGACCCCACGACCGACAGAAAAAAAAAAAAAATATATATATATATATATATATATACACACACATATATATGTATTAGAACTATTATTTTTTTACTTTTACTTTGTTGTGTCTAGAATACATATGTAATTAGTATCTATGTACTCAGAATCTCTGAAGAAAAAATAATTAGTATTCTTCCTGGGCTTTCCTTTAGAATCCATTGCATCCATAGCTACTGTACTCCTGTATTCAGTGCCTGCCTTAGTACCTTGGCCCATCAATGCTCATAGCATCTCAACAGAAAATGTTGAGATTATCACTAGAAAATGTCCTTGTTTGTAAGGATTTATACGTACATTACTTTTATAGAATGATTTTTACCACATTTATAAACTATATCTGATGTGGAAGGACATTATTATTGATTGATCTTGTTTCTTACAAACATTTATATTCCTAGTCTGGGCTCACAGAGCCATTCTATATTCAGGACAGAAAGCAGCCCTCCAAATTCACCATAAAAGCCTGGAGATGCAGATACATGGTAAGTGTTTTGCTTTGCTGGAGACCCAAAAGGTGCCTTGTGCTGAGGAAGAAGCGGGGTCATTTTCTGGGTTATCAAGTTGCTGTTGTGTATTTTCTGTCTCATCTGTTCTGTACCTACCATTTGGTTGGTGCTTTTTGACCTGTGTCAATCCTGTAACTTTAGATCCTAGACAGTCACAAAGCTTTGTCCAATTTTAGTAGTAAATTGAGCAGGAAATGACAAATGAATAACATTTACAGTAGAGAAGGGCCACTGTCCCCTCACTTTGCATACTCAGTGGCTCACTGGAGGCAGGCAAAACTGACCAGCAGGGGTTGAATTCCCTCTTCCCTTTACTGAGTGGAAGAAATAGATTCTGAAACCTCCACAATACCTTCCAGGTTAAACTCCTGAACTCACACATAACATCAGGCCTTTGTAAGGTACAGGGAGCCAGGCTTAGCTCAGGAGTACAAGGGAGAGGCAAGTAAGGAAAGAAGGATGCTGGGTTCTTTGTTTCTCTCCTTCAAGCTTGAACAATTTGCTATTATCTTGGGAGAATTTGGTTATTCTGAGCATGCTCTGAGCTGAGAGCTACTTGATTGGAAATCTGTCAGGGCTTCTGCGGCTGCATCTCTTCCCACTCTTGTTTCCTTTCAGATAGCTTTTCAGTAAATTATAACACACATGCCCAAGAAATATGGATGCCACTGCTTAGGCATTATTAACAGTTTTGAGAACTATCACTTTCTCCCTCTAATGACTGTGTAGACACCTAAAGATGCTGAGATGAAAACACTTACCATGTATCTGCATCTCCAGGCTTTTATGGTGAATTTGCAGGGCTGCTTTCTGTCCTGAATATAGAATGGCTCTGTGAGCCCAGACTAGGAATATAAATGTTTGTAAGAAACAAGATCAATCAATAATAATGTCCTTCCACATCAGATATAGTTTATAAATGTGGTAAAAATCATTCTATAAAAGTAATGTACATATAAATCCTTACAAACAAGGACATTTTCTAGTGATAAATAGATTTCCAGGAGTTTTCATTGTCTCCTGCTCCATTTCCACAAGTAGACAAAGCTTAGGAAAGCAATTTCTAGATCTTTATCTTATAATGCAGTTGTTTTATCAAATCCCAGAATAGTCATTAGCAGGTAAAAGGCACTGGGCCTGAAAGTACATCCAAAGAATTCAGTTTTTCAGTTTACTTATTGCTTTGCCTGTAAAGTCCTCTATGAAGCCGGCTTTCTTTGTCTCCTACTAATTTTTTTCAAGAATATAGCCTCACATGGTCAATAATTTTTTAAGTGTCCAGTCTGATGTATATTATATATACACAGTTATTTGTAAGATCAGAAATGTAAGAAATCAGTTCAATTCATTTCTAAATAGCCAAATGATTTTAATTTCTGTACCCAAATTTCTGTTTCATTACAAAGGCATAGGTTACAATATTAAGTGGAAGTAAAATGTGATATCCCCACACACTTTTATCCATTTGGATAAAAATAAACAGACATGAGTTCTAAGAGTGACAATGAAAAATAAATCCTTCTTTAAAATGTTTCTCATTTTATTACTACCCTTCCAAATAAGTCTTTTTTTTCCATCTTTATCTCCTGTTAATAGTTCTTGTGGAGAAACATTTACCCAAATGATGGTATTGCTGAAACCTAGGAATAAAGAACTGTAACTCCTTTTGAAGCCATAGGCTCACTGTGTGCTTTTTCTTACTCAGCTGTGTAGCTCTACCCTCCTGGAGCCTTGATACATAGAGCAAAGCACAGTTGTCCTCAGAATCTATTCTTCAAAGCCATCTAGTCTGCATGTGTTTATGTGAGAAAGAATGAAGAAAACTGGAAGAAATGAATGCCAGGCAACATTTATTAAGTGCCTTATGCACTGTACACCCACATGCCTCTGGGCTTTTGATATAGTATCTCAAGCAATGCCCACAGCATCCAAGAATAGTATTGTTCTTCTCATTTTTTGTAGGAGGTAAAACTATGTCTGGAAGATTGAACAGCCTGTAACTGCAGCATTTATGAGTTCAGAGTAGTACCTTAATCAACTCCCCTTTATTAGCAGAAGCTTTCACACAGATTAATTCAACCTTCACAATAACCCAATGATAAAGTATTATTATTCCAATGGTTTCCCACTGGAATAATTCAGGTTGAGGTAACTTTATTAGGACCCTACTTAATAAGAGACAAGGTCAGAATTTGTGCCCCATCAAAGTCTGTCTTTCTCATACTAGAACATGTTGCTACCACCCAGCATTTGACATGCATATTTTAAAAGAGAGTCCGTGCCCAACCTTTTATTGTTATTATTATTACTACTACTAGCCATTTTGAGGGCTTGAACTCAGTGCTTCAAGCTTTGTTCCTCTTGGTTCCTGTGCTGGTTCTCTACCATGTGAATCACATCTCCAGCCCAGTTTTTGCTAGTTAATTGAAAATGGAGTCTCACGGGTTTTTCTGCCTAGGTTGTCTTTGAACCTCCATCATCAGATCTCAGTCTCCTGGATATCTAGAATTACAAGTGTGAGCTACTGGTGCCTGGCTCCAACTTTGTATTCAATGAGGTGAATATAAAAGTATTTACAGGAAAGCTATGCCCCAGTGGCTCACGCCTGTAATCCTAGCTACTCAGGAGGCTGAGATCTGAGGATCATGGTTCAAAACCAGCCTGGGAAGGAAAGTCCGTGAGACTCTTATCTCCAATAAACCATTCAGAAAACTGGAAGTGGCACTGTGGCTCTTGTGGTAGCACACTAGCCTTGAGCCAAAGCGCTGAGGGACAATGCCCAGGCCCAGAGTTCAAGCCCCCCCCCCACCAAAAAAAACAACAACACAGTATTTACAGGACCAAGAGATGCAATTTGGAGATTGGCTAATAAGGAAGATAGTTGGGTTTACTTTTTCACAGATAGTGTTATAGAAAAGGGATTCTATCACTGCTCTATGAGGAACAGAAGGATTTTCCCAGGTTGATACAAATGGAATTTTGTATCAAGTGCAATACTAACAGCTACAAGTAATGGAAAAGTCCAGTACAGGGACTTAAATAGGAATTTGTTCTTCTCACATAACAAGAAGCCTAGGAGGGAGAGGCTTCAGATGCTGGTTTTGGTGCCCAGAAATGCTAGAACCCAAGCTCTTTCTCTCCCCATTCCTTCACCCTTGCTCTTCCATCACAATGTATCACAAAGGCAGGAATCAAAGGAGAAAGAACACACCAGTCACATTGCAGAGAAGCAAACACTTTTCCAGCCACTCCAGCACCCCGCAGACGAATCCAGATCCCATTGTTCAGCTATGGCTGCCCAGCAGTGACTCTGGTGAAGCAAGTGCTTACTTGGACACATTGCTTCCTCAGCAGAAGTGTGTCCTAGGAAGATGGAGTAGTGCAAGAATTCTTTCCTTGACACTCTTCATTCTTTCTACCTCAACCCCAGTCCAGTTACTCCTTTAGGGTAGGTAGTATCAATAACAATCAGAGCATCTAAGTCACTGTTGGGGGTGTATTTATTTTTTAAGTCTTATTTGTTCATATTTCTTGTATGTATTAAATTAGAGATAGTAAAGGGTTTCATCATGACACTCATATGCAAATGATTTTCTTTAATCATATTCACTATCCCTATTACTCTTTCTTTCTTTCTTTCTTTCTTTCTTCTTTCTTTGTCGGTCATGGGGACTGAACTCTGGGCGCTGCCCCTCAGCTCTTCAGCTCTTCACCTCAAGGCTAGCGCTCTACCACTTGAGCCACAGTGCCACTTGCGGCTTTTTCTGCTTATGTGGTGCTGAGGATTTGAACCCAGGGCCTCATGCATGCAAGGCAAGCACTGTACTACTGAGCCACCTTCCCAACCCCCCTATTACTCTTTTTAATTCCTTTTCTTTTATGTAATGCATTAAGTAAATGATTGCTTAATTAATTAATAAGGTGAGGAAACTAGAGAGATAACAGTTGGTGAGGATGTTTGACTGCCCATGGAAGGGGTGGATGCCCTTGGTATCAGAGTACAAATTGTGTGGCTTGATGGGTCAACCTCAGACAATTGTTCTCAGGAAGATGGTGACTCTAGGTTTTGGGGCCTGTCGCTCTGAAAAGAACCCTATGTAGCCTTGTGTGATTGTAGCTCCATAGATTCCTTCTTTCTCTCTGCAGAACCAGCTCTCCCAGGCACTGAATGGATTGTCCGACAGGGCCAAAGAAGCCAAGGAGTTTCTGGTGCAGCTTCGCAACATGGTGCAGCAGATCCAGGTACAGACAGCACCTGAGATGGACAGAAACAAACCCAGCCAGCTGGTGCCTAACGGGGTAGTGGGAGGAGGGGACTTGTTTTTTTTTCTCCTTTATTTCTCCTTTATTTTTTCTCCTTTATTTTCTCCTCTATATTCGCCTATATTTAAAGAAATTTCCTGTTGATTAATTTCTACTCTACTGAGATGAGTTTTAGGCCCCAGGCCCAACTCCAGAGTTTCCATATGTCAGGTCCAGTCAACACACTAAATAAACAGACGAGTAGTGGTGAGATTTATTTCATGGTTTGGAAAGAGGCAAAGAAGCCCTTCAGCTCATCTATAGCATACAGACATGAGCTCTTGGTTTAAATAAAGAAAAATAGGGCAAGGGTGTAACTATTCATTATTTTTATTAATTTTATAAATGTATAATTAGTTAACGGTCAAACTGTAATCTGGTTGATCATTTTTAAGGGGTTCTCCAGCTGTTATTGCTCTCCTCAGTTGAAGGGAGTGATTTTGTTACATTAAGCAAATTATTGTGGGTTGTCTAGTCTGCCATGCTCAGGCTCTGCTATTCCTTTCATTGTAAAGATGCTATCAACCACTCTTGTCCTTCCTGGATTCCAGGGTAGTTGCAAAGTAACTACAGAAAGAATGGCTCAAAAGAATACAGATACAAAATGGAGACAGAGATGCCAAGCTTTTGTCCTGCTTTTAGTTATTTCATAGGCCCAAGTAAGGAGTCAGCACTTTTTAGCAAAAATATTTTCTTTGTACCTATTATATGATCTCTTCTATCCATGTGCGCACACACACACACACACACACACACACACACACACACACACACACACACACACACACACACACACACACACACACACACACACCATCTCAGATATCCTGGAGATGGTTGACTTTGGCCAGCAAGCCAAAAACAGAGCCTCATTTTTCAAGTGGTACCGGTCTTCCACACTCAGGATCCTCGTACTCTACTACTGTGTATTTAGAAAGAAGCTTATCTCCTTTGTGAATACAAGGTATTATTTAGTTTTTACAGCTCTATAGATTTCTCAAACCCCTTGTAATGATTTTTATCTTATTTAACATTAACAGGTCACATTTTCTCTTTTGCTTCCCTTCTCTTACATTTTTCTTCCTTCTTTCTTCCTTTCTTCCTTCCCTTTCTTCCTGTCCCATAGTAATGCTTCTCCTCTACTTAGGTATTTGGATATCACCCAGCTATGATCCCATAGCAACAGTGGTTTCAGATTGCTTTATCTGGACACAATGACCAGCAGGTCAGCAAGCATTTGAGAAGCCATAAATTCTCCACTATAGCTGAGAGGGGGAAACCATAAAATTCATGGGACACTAAGATAATGACCCTCTGTACTGTTTACCATTCTTGGGTTTTGAGTTTTGACTCAGAGAAATAACCTTAGCTCTGGCCTCCAGTAAATGGGCTTTCTGAGTTGATATTTAACCCACGTCGAAGCAGAAATGGATTTTTAAATGTAAGCCAGCCTTTGAAAGCATTATACACTGATTTCTATGCCTTTCTTTTGGCATGCATGTCCATGTTAAGACTTTGATTCCCTAACAGCCTAACAGATTTGTACACTTCCTTCTGTGTTTCTGAAGCAGCAGAGTTTATCAATCAGTCCTTTCTTTGCTTTTGCTGGCATAAACTGTGCAGCTCCAGGCTTGCCTGAGCCTTGCCCCTCCATCTCAGTAAAGCATTCTTTCTGCAAGAAAATAGTAGAGAGGCTTTCAAGGGGAAGGCTCCCTCCCACCACCTTTACCCTACTGGGCCACAGAGACCTCTTAAATGTTTCCCAAGAGCCTTTCCTAACAACTCAAAAATGCTTGCCATGAAAGCCAGAATTAGCATCTATAAGAGCCATTGCTCAAGCAATTACTAGTGCCTTGTACACAGATCTGCATATTTGAAAAAAATGCCAAATAAAGATCTGTGGACCATTATATAAAGAGCTACAGTTTTTTATGACTTTGGGTATAAAATTTGATAGACTAAATTGTTCTTTTATTGCCAGTCACCCCCAGATTTATAGTTTACTCAATTGGGTGCTGTTTTTTAAGTGCTGGTGTCAGTGTATTTAGCTTTTATGTGCTATAAATTGCATGGGGTTTTATTTTTAAGATTATGATTTAAGAATCAAAATCTCATATATAACTTATTAAAAAGATTATCTCTAATAAATGTCTGTAATTTGTTGAGAGCATTGCTTGAAGAAAGATATATATGGATTTAAGTCAAGTTAAAAATTTATAGCCCACATTTAATTCAAACATAATGGGGAAGCTAATTTACTTTCCCCTAGAAGCTATTGCTTTGTAGCTGAATTCTCCAACATAGTAATGCCTGCTACAGACATTCATTATTCTGTACTATTGCTATCCCTAGTGAGAGTCAAAAGTACTTTGATTCATTATTCTTATACCTTTGGCATTTCCATTGTGATTTCCAATGTGATGGTCACTACCATCCTTTTTCTATTTCCTCCCATTGAAGGATTGTTTCTCCTATACTCACTCCTCCTGAAGATCATTTTTTACCTGTGTTCACTCTGGACTCTAGAACATTATTGAATTCACCATAACTCATACTGCAGAGGTAGTTTCCCTTTGACAAAACTGAATTTAAAGAATACATACTTATCTTTTCCTATCTACATTTAAAGCAAAACACTACCACTGTAGAATACAATTTATCCAGTTACTTTAAAAACACAATGTGTTTTGAGAACAGAGTTCCTTTCCGTCCATCCCCTTCAGTAGTTTGGTCAGGGGAGCCCTGGTTTCTCTAGCTACCCCAACTTCCCCAAAACTTTGTGTCTGACAATTGTTCTTTGTCACATAGGAGAACAGTGTGGAGTTTGAGGCTTGTCTGGTGGCTCAGTGTGACGCCCTCATCGATGCCCTCAATCGAAGAAAGGCTCAGCTGCTGGCCCGTGTCAACAAAGAGCATGAACACAAGCTGAAGGTGAGTGTGACCGTGGGGACAGCAGAAAGCTGATGAGCCAGCAGATGACAGGCTGGCAGAATTCCCTGCTCTGGGTCGGAGGATACAGTCTAGTCTCCATGGCCATGTGGCATGTCCAGAAAGGAGCAGACACATCCTTCATTCACTCCTTCATTTTCCTATCCAGTGGGCCAGAATACACTCTGGGTACAGAGCAATAAGAAAGTAAATCAAAACCTCTGTGTTCATGTGGCTTATAGTCAGTGAGAAGGGATAAACAGTAAGCAAGGTAAATGAGTTGTATCGTATGTTTGTAAAACATGTTGAGCATTAAATGCAGATAAAGCGATGGTGAACACAAGGGAAGAGATTTGAAATTTTAGCTGTGGTGGCCAAGTGGACACATAGAGGCAAAATGTATTTCTGAATAGGGAAATAAATAGGGTCTCTACTTGCTTAACTTCTTAATTGAACTTTGCAGTTGAATAGAAGTATAGACTGTTCTTACTACAAATGAAATTGATTGCTTATAACTCTAGAGTCCAATTGGCAGGGCTGATCATTCTGGAAGACATCTGATGTCCTGTCTGTTTCCGTTGGAGTTAGGCAATGAGCTGTGAGAGGCAGGGCTGATAGATTGAAAAAGAGGATCAGAAAGGAAACCAGCAGTGGGCAGTCACATGCCCATGTCTCAGGGAGTGTCTAGTGAGGTACAGGGTACACAGTGGGCCTGCTTTTAGGGTGGAATAAGAAGTAGGGTCTGACCAAAGACTCTGCTGGTCAGAAAGTTTGTATTAGGAAGTTTGATAGGAACGCTGAGTGGCTGCAACCTCAGAGAAGCTAGTGTGTAGTCAGTGGCTCAATAGTGGTTGATGGCTCCTTTCAGGTCTGAAGCAGGCGCTTGTCCTTGGAGAACAGTAGAACTCCTTTCTAAAGAATAGAGTTCTAGTTTGCAAACCAAAAAGAGCTTTAAGACTGTAGATAAAGATAAACACAGCTCACAAAATTTGGGGCTAAAAGCTGATGCGAGAGACTCTTTGAGCAGGGCCTGTACCTAATTTATATTTACCAGAAATAAGACAAGTAACTAACCTGGGCATGAGACTTGGGCAAAGGATGTGGCAAGACTGACAATGCTGAGCCCTGAGCAGCAGAGCTGCCAATCATTAGTATGTGTCTCACCCTCATACTAGGACTCAGAGCCCCAAAAAACTCTGGTTTGAAGAAAGAGACAGCCAGTATAAGAAAGAAAGAAAGAAAGAGAGAGAGAGAGAGAGAGAGAGAGAGAGAGAGAGAGAGAGAAAGAAAGAAAGAAAGAAGGAAGGAAGGAAGGAAGGAAGGAAGGAAAGAAAAGAAAGAAGGAAAGAAAACCAGGCACCAGAGGCTCATACCTGTAATCCCAGGAAGTCAAGATTTGAGGATCACAGTTCAAAGCCAGCCTGAGCAGGAAAGTCCATGAGACTCTTATTCTAATTAACCAGCAAACAGCCAGAAGTAGAGCTGTGGCTCAAGTGGTAGAACCCAAAAGCTCAAGAATGGCACTCAGAACCTGACATCAAGCCATAGGAATGATGTGGGGCAGGGCGGGAGGAGCAGGGAGGCGGGAAGGGAAGCGAAGGGAAGGGAAGGGAAGGAACAGGAGCAGGAACAGGAACACCTTTCTTTCCCTTGGAAAGCCTCATGGTTCCCTCCAAGGGTGAACAAAGCCCCAATGTAGCTCCTTCACTTGGGTTTCTCTACCCTCCCTTACCTGTAGCCCCTCAAAACCCATTTAATGTTTGCAAACCTGCTGTTTCCTTCCCCAATCAGACTGAGATATACAGGAAGATAAAGCTCTCTCTCCCCTACCTTTGTGAGTTGTCTGGCTGTCACTCTGGGGGTACCTGTAGAATTGAAGCAGACAGGAGGCTGAACGGATAGCAAGGTCCATGCAGTCCAGAAAGGGCTCATGAGGGCTGAACCTTACAATGAAGTTTGCCACCTGACCTCCTTTAGTGCTTACAGTGTCATGCTTCCTTGGCTGCCCATGAGGTCAGCAATAGCACAATTTTATCAAGAAGAGAGACAGAAAATTCCTAAATAAATAAAACTGTGCATCTTAAAATCACAATGAACTGTAAGTTTATAAAGAAAAGTACCCAGAGTGCTCATGTTCAAAGAACTCTATCCTGTTGGTTTGGGCGGCAAACAAAAGCAATCCTTTAGCTCCTTCCAGAGTGGTCATTAATGTTTCCTGGTGGTAAGTCTAACTAGAAGACCTTTTAGATTCATTTTAGGATGAACTTGATCTCCTGTAGGAGAGCACACCAGCCTCAGCCACATGGGTCCTTCATAAAGCTGATGGAATAAGAACTAGAGTTTTCCTAGTGAAACACTTCTTATGGCCTGAGCATTTGTAATCTACAAGGTGCCAGTGATGGAGAGTATTTACCTACATTGCTTTGTCCAGTTCATCAGTTTCTAGGCCTCTGCTTCCTAATGTCTCCAATCAAGTTATTTGGTTTTGAAGGGCCAAAGAACTGTGATTCATGGTAACTTGTACTGATTCCTAAAATGTAGTAGAAACTGAGAAATGTTGTAACAGTATTGTTTTTACCTAGATAGTTCTCTGAAAGTTTTGTTTAGTGGATAGCAAGCTAATTGATTTAGCTGCAACAATCTGGAAAATGATTCTATTCCAAAATATTTTCATCCAAGATACTTAGGTTAGATCTGAACCACCTTCTATCTGAATTAAAGTTTGTGAATTTTACAGCGTATGATTCTGATGTTGCCTTGAGAGCAACACAAATGAGCATTCTTGGTCCCCAAGTCCTTCCTTTAATCATTTAATGGCTGAAGTTTAGAGACATTTTCTTTTCAAAAAATTGCAATTTTATTGTCGAGGTGATATTAGAAGGGTTACAGTTATAGAAGTAAGGTAATGAGTACATTTCTTGTTTAACTTGTTACCCCTTCCCTCATTTTTCTCCCTCTTTCCTTCCCTTCAACCGCCCCTCCCCCCCAGACATTTTCTTTGAGACAACTCTATATGAATTGTGCTGTAAGGATCAGCTGAATCACTCCTATTATACAGATAAATAAGCAATAGCACCAAGATATTATGAACTGGTATAAGGAAACAGAATTTGTGTGCTGGGAACTTGGCTACAGAGCCCAAAATCAGCACTGCACTGCTGATAGCAGGTAGAAGTACAATGCAGAGATTGTGAATCCTCTCAGCCTTTCCCTTTCCTTCATTAAATCTAACGCACACCTCAATCCTCAACAGAAACGTAGGGAAAGAAGGGGCACTTAATTGACTCAGTGGAAGAAGCAAACCACACCTACAAATGACTGCAGCACGGGTAGAGATCTAGCTTCCAGGTGAGGATAGAATTACTTATAGTTACAGATTCTCTAATGCAAGAGTTATTAGTATCCCAGACTGCAAGAGACATGAGTTACTACCACTTTCCTGCCTGCAATGATTTGGGCAGAGATTTCAGGAAAGAAGACAGTATTTAGCACAGCTTGTATTATATTACTCCATCCAGTTAGTCCTGAGGGATGGATAGGTGTTTCCTGTTTCCATCTTCTGCTCTAACATCAGTTAAAAAAAAAAAAACTGTCATCAAACCAGGCACTGGTGGCTCATACTTGTAATCCTAGTTACTTAGGAGGCTGAGATCTGAGGATTGCAGTTCAAAGCCAGCCCGGGCAGTAAACGCCATGAGACTCTTATCTCCAATTAACCACCAGAAAACTGGAACTGGCACTGTGGCTCAAGTGGTAGAGCATTAGCCTTGAGCTAAGAGCTGAGGAACAGTGCCCAGGCCCAGAGTTCAAGCCCCATGACCAACAAAAAAAAAAAAAATTCTCATCATTGCTGCATGTCAGTACCCTTCAGAAATAGAGTTTTCTTATAGCAATTTCTAAAATACCTTCTGAATCACATTAAGTAAAACCAAATATCTTTGGAAAATGAACTGGACATCTGGAATTTTCTCTGCTAAATAATAGAGCAACCTTTAAATATCTATACATAAAATTTTTAACTTTTTCCTCAGTGGAAATCTCTTTTACAAAACATTGCAAACATTATCTGGCACTATTATACAGAACATGGTGAATGGTTTGTAATAAATCACATGATGAATGTAGTGACACTACAGCTTTTCTATAATGGAGGTGGGGGCGGGGTGGTGAACAGGAGCTGCAATCTGGAAGAAAGAGGGAATCAAAGATTGAGAAGGCATAATGGATCCATGTCAGAGAATGGCAAAGGTTATGAAAAGTCTCCAGTTGCCCTGGCTTACTGCTACCAGTGCAGAATGGAACCATGTAAAAATCAATTATGACATCGATGCATATGTAGTTGCATGAGAGTGGCATTAATACAAGCTGAAAATGGCTTCTTTCCCTCCCTCCAGACTTACTCCTGGGGACTTACCTCCCTGCAGGGCACATTGATGCCTTGGGAATGCAAAGCAGAGAACCTGCCAATCCCCATTTCACCCTGCCCAGGCTAGAGCTCCTGCCCTAGACCTCAAAGAGAGCAGAAGCAGAGACAGGTGGCTGGTTGTCCCCTATGGCAGCAAAGCTGCTCTGTCTTCTGTCTGATGTGATTGGTTTCTCTTCTTTTTTCAGACAATTGTATCTGTCACTGCCTCTAAAAGCAGCCCTCAATAATGTGGCTGCTGCCTGACTACTGATACAGGCCACAGTCGCTCCCTCCTTCTTCTTTTGTCCCTGTCTTTTTTCCTTTCTTGTCACTTTTGTTGCTACTGAGAGTTGTGAGAAAAGACTGGCCTGTTACAAACATCCTTGCCAAGCACAGTACTTCTTTCTGTCTTTGTTGCCTCAGCCACTCTGTGCTGCTGCTGATCTTGAGTTCTTCCGCTTCTCTTTGGCTCAGTCCTCTGTGGCTGCTCTTGGCTGACAAAGAGAGGAGTTGTATGTATGTTTTTCTGGCAACTCTCCTTGAGCAATTGAAAAGACACAGGATGCTGGAAAGTGAGTGTACATTTCCAGTCTTAGTAAACTGATCGTGACACTCTCTGAGAGCCCAGATGTGGTTGGGCGGGGCCAGATGTTGCTGAATGAGAGAAAACTCCAGGTCCCATGTCATAGAAACTAGGGTGCAAAGTTATACCTTGTTGTTTACCAGGTTGGACATGTCTAATGGCTTAGTTTTTTGTTTTGGGGGGTTTTTTTCAGCTATGTATAAAATACTAGAATTAGTGTTCTCACTTCCTGGGGTACTGTAAAGTACTTAGCATAGTACTTATTAAATATTAGCTATTATTGTTACCATTGAGAGAGAAGACTGAAGATATACTGAAGAGTATACTATTAAGCTATAAAATAGTTTAGAAGTTTGAAAAGCTATTATGCAAAAAGATTTTGAGAGTGGGCTGGGAAGGTGGCTCAGTGGTAGCGTGCGTGCCTTGCATGCGTGAGGCTCTGGGTTCGATTCCTCAGCACCACATAAGCAGAAAAAAAAAAGTTGGAAGTGGCGCTGTGGCTCAAGTGGTAGAGTGCTTGCCTTGAGCTGAAGAGCTGAGGGACAGCGCCCAGGCCCAGTTTGTACCACAACCGACCAAAAAAAAAAAAAAAAAGATTTTGAGACATGTGCAGATGTGGTCAAATTTTAGGAATCCTATTTGAAATTTAAATTATAGTCAGTGCCATCCTGTGGTTGAAAAATGCTGCATGTCACAAGTCTCTTCCAAAAACATGGGAGATAAAGCAAATGTCAGAAAGCTGCTGGAGAGGAAAAATATTTCTTCTTGCTCATATTTGGAATTAGTTGAATGACATGCTGATAATCACAAAAATAGGCACCTGGAGCAACTTAAAACCTTCAGCTGCCCATCAGCAGAAGTTGCTAGGTACCAACCCTAATTTAACTACCATTATGACTGATTAAAGCCCATCATTAATGAGTCTGACAAATTCAGGGATCTTCTGCTTTCCACCATGTAGGAACAAAGGTCACAAAGTCCATGTAGAGACAGTGCCTAGAGTTTCTATGGAATAACTAGGGAGCTACCAGACACAGCTTGGGCTCTCACACATTAAGGGCACAACCTTGAAAATCCCCAACCCACTCTGGCAATGCCAATGAATGACAGACAGCCTCAGACTCTTTGCCTACACCTAGATATGAGTGACACTTTGTACATCTAGGAGGTACCAAACTTATACTTTGAAGATGATGAAATATTACTCTGTACTTTATTACCTCTTGCATCCTACAAAACACCCTATAGTATCACTTCAATTGCTGCCAACTCTGTGATAGATGTTCTCTCGTGGGTGGGACTTCACCAAACTGCTTCTCTCCCTATTACCTTGCATTTCTTCCTTACCTTCTCTATACAAAGATATAATTTCTATACACAAAACTCCATGCTTTGTGTACTTCACTCAGTGCTTGCTGAGAAGACTTGCAATTTTACTGCTAAAATCTCAAGATTTTTTTTTAAAACAAGTACCTGTTTTGTTTATTTAATAGGCCTACATGATCCTCTTCTTGAGTAACAACTCAAAGCTCCAAGCTTGTCTTTGAAATTATCAGTTGCCTGGGTAGGTAAATGAAAACACTTACACAGAGGGAGATAAACAGAGAATGAGGAAGAAAATATTTGCTTGGAACTCTGTGGGAGAATAGTGATATATAAGAAACTATAATACCTTTTTTTAGATTCCTCTAAAGTAGATAATACTCTACTCAAGGAAAAAAATTAAGAAAGTTCTTTATTTTACAAATAATCCATAGCCAAAGCACTTTACCCTTAATTCACATGAGTCACTATTTAGCATTAATTGTTTATCATGCTTCAGAACCTGGTGGGACACATAGAAATTCCACTGCCTGGCACTGGTGGTTCTTTGTAATCCTCGCTACTCAGGATCATGGTTTGAAGTCAGCCTGAGCAGAAAAGTCCTTGGGACTCTTATCTTCAATTTACTAACCAAAATCCAGAAGTGGTAGTAGTAGAGCACCAGCCTTGAGTGAAAAAACTAAGGGAAAGCACCCTGGCCCTGAGCTCAAGCCTTCCCTCCCCCTGCAAAAAAAAATTCCCCCACCAACCACCATCTACCAACAAAACTTATGGGGAACAAATCCTTCAAATTTGTGTCTTTGTGTGTGCCTTAAACATAAACAAGCAAACAATAAAGGATTACCCTTTTCATTGGAGAGAAAACTTTTTTTTTTTTTTGGCTGATGATGGGACCTGAACTCTGGGCCTGGGCGCTGTCCCTCAGCTCTTCAGCTCAAGGCCAGCGCCCTACCACTTGAGCCACAGCACCACTTCTAGCTTTTTCTGCTTATGTGGTGCTGAGCAATCGAACCCAGGGGCTCATGCATGCGAGGCAAGCGCTCTATCACTGAGCCACCTTCCCAGCCTCAGAGAGAAAACATTTTAAACTGTGATTGAAAGGCACTATATTTAGAAAAGAATTTTTTGAAATAGGAGAGAAAGGGTGAACATTTATTTAAACTAACCATTTATGTCTTAAACCTCCACATCCCATGATGAGAAAAAGAATAAAGAAAGGAAAATATTGAAGAGCCCCATGTGAAATGAAGAGGTGAATGGAGATGGGAGAAAGTTGTCAAGGCCAAAGTTGTATAAAGTAGCAAAATTCTTCTTAGTCAATGGTTAGATAACACTAGCTGACTGAAGGAAGGAGTCTGGCTTGTCAGTGATGGGAATGTGGTTGTCAACAGGCAGAAGAAACCTACATTTGTATTGAACAAGCTCTCCTGACTCACTTCGTGCTGCTGAGAAAGTCTGAGAATTCAAAGGATGGACAACAGTCCATTTTCAGACTCTCCTTTTCCAAATAGATGTCTATGTCATATCCTGACTCAAGAATAGACCTTTTTAAATTTGCCACTTAACAAAACGGGGCACATGCCATCCAGAAAAGATGGCTGCTCTACTGATAAATTTTTGAAAGCTTTCCTTGAAATATGAACTACTTCCGTGGGAACTAGCTTAGGCTCCAGTAGCAATGATAGCAGGAAGTCTGTCCTTGTTTGTGTCATTCCTGTGACTTGAGCAGTTCCTAACAAAAGGAGCTCTTGAGTTGTGCCAGCTGCAAACATGGAGCCAAGGGGTTCTCTGGGGCTCCAGGGCCAAAGCACATAAATGTGTAATTCAAAGAAGAAAAATGGCATGGTCTTACTTTTGATTTCCATAGAAACACGAGTACAAAAATAAGCAGTAATAAAAAATGAGTGTGAATAATACAGGTTGCAGAAGGTAGCTTGTAAATAGCTGATAAAAGTCTCTCAATCAGAAGAAAAATCTTTTTCAACTCTTTAAAAGACCTAATTATCTGGCTGATTTCTATAAGGTGAGAAATCTTGCTCAATTAATTCAAAAACTGGAAATCAACTACAGTACACCCCAAAAATATGGTTCTGAGAACCCTTTCGTTTAATTTTCAGCCCTGAGTTTTATCACAGACTATTATGACTCTTACCAAATGGCTGATTAAAATGTAAAACAGCAGAGTAAAATCTATCCTAGCAACAGTGGCAGTTGAGAGCCAGAACTGGGAAGACATTGAGTTCTTCCCAGTAGCCAAGGCCTAGAATAGAAGAGCCAATTGCAAGTGTCTGCTGGAACTCACTGTCAGCAAAGAAGGTTCTCAAGACTAGGCAGAGAGCCCCAATACTCAGAAAGCAACATCTCCCCTACCCCCAGCCCTGTTCGACAAAGAAGTTTATAGATGAGTGATGTTCTTATTTCAGTACATGGATGGCATTAGATTATTATGGAGCTGATCATTTAGAAACTAAACACAATTCATTCTGTTTTGTTCCAAAAGCAGATTCTCTTTGGGTGACTGTATTCAGATCCAGTCTGGGCTTGTTGTTTGGGCTTGGGGGAACCAATAGTAGCAGGGCTAATGCCATTAGGACACTAAAGTTGTCACTGCCACAGGGATGCACTGCCTACTAAAATATAAGATCAAACTAATGGCTCATGCAGCAGGAAGAAGTAATGAATTACTTATTGGTCACATATCTTGCATTTCTAAGCTTTACTTGTAGAACAAGTTTAGAACTTTCTCCCCAAGAAGCAGATGCCTAACCTTCCTCTTTATTTGGTGGGAAAATTAAATTAACTTGTAATTTCTTGAGCTCAGAACAAAACATGGTGATGGTGGTTGTCAGAAATATAAAAAAATAATAGATGTAATCATTTTTCAGTGATTCTTTTTTACTTGGCCTTACTAGAGTTTGAACTCAGCTTCAAGCTTGCTAAGCAGGCATTCTACCACTGGAGCCAACCCTTAGCCCCATTTAATTATTTGTGATAGAGTCTCAAGTTTTTCCCCCGGGTCAGCCTTTTACAGTGATCCTACCACCTAAGCCTCCTATGAAGCTGGTACCATAGGCACACACCATGTCCAGTTTATTTGTGGACATGAGGTCTTGCTAATTTTAATAGCTTCAACCTTTAACAGATATTCCTCTTATCTCTACTTCCCAAATAGCGGGGTTACAAGCATTTTATGAGCCAAACTAAACCAGTGAATTTTAGTTTTTGTGTGTGTGTGTGTGTGCGTGTGTGTGTGTGTGTGTGTGTGTGTGTGTGCGCGCGCGCGTGCCAGTCCTAGGGGCTAGAACTAAGGGCCTGGGTGCTGTCCCTGGCAGACTTCGAACCATGATCCTCAGGTCCCAGCCCCCTGAGTAACTAGGATTACAGGTGTGATCTAGTGGTGTCTAGCAAACCAGTGAATTTTAAACTTGATCCCCATCCTCCTAAACACACACACACATACACACACACACACAAAATCACACGATCACCTTTACATCAAAGTAGTTTTTTTTTTTTTGCCAATCCTAATAGATTTTTTTTGTTTTGTTTTGTTTTGTTTTTGGTCAGTCATGGGGCTTGAACTCTGGGCCTGGGCACTGTCCCTGAGCTCTTCAGCTCAAGGCTAGTCCTCTACCACTTGAGCCACAGAACCATTTCTGGTTTTCTGGTGGTTAGTTGGAGATACAAGTTTCATGGACTTTTCTGCCAGGGCTGTCTTTGAACCGCAATCCTCAGATCTCAGACTCAGTAGCTAGGTTCACAGGCATGAGCCACTGGCGCCCAGCTTCTAATAGATTCTTTTAATCTAACACTTTGTTCTTTCTCTAAATTCTTGTTTAAAGTTAAAAACCAATACCAAATTATCTGTCAGAAAGCTGAGAGACCTAAATAGCCAAAACAATCATGGCAACAGAAGTACAGATTTGTATTGTTCAGACGTCTGTCTTCAAAACTCACTACAAAGCTACCATATCAAAAACACTACTGGAATAAAGGCAAATATATAGACCACTGGACTAGAATAGTCCATAAATAAATTCCCATGTATATGTTCAAATAATTTTTCACAAAGGTACCAGTCATTCAATGGGGAAAGAACCATCCTTTTAACAAATGGGAAACTAGATATCCACATGTGAAAAAAATTGAAGTAAGGTTGGGAACCAGTGGTTCACATCTATCTTCCTAGCTACATGGGAGGCTAAGATTGTTGAGATCATTATCCATTCTCAACCAAATGGCTGGATATGGTGGCATATGCCCGTTATCCTAGTTACCAAGAAACCTAACATAGTTAGGTCATACCCAGGCACTTACCTGTGCATGAAAAATAACCAGCAAAAATCATTGCTGGGGGTATGGCTTTATAGGAAGATTACCTACGTAACAAGTGCAAGGACCTGAGTTCAAAATGTAGTACTGCTTTTTCAAAAAATGAAGTTAAACACTTACCTAATGCCATATACAAAAATCATCTAGAAATGGAACAAAGACTGAGACTTAAGATCTTAAATTATAAGCATATTAAGGATATTGGCTTTGGCAGTGATTTCTTGAATATGATACTAAAATCATGAACAGCAAAAAAAAAAAAAAAAGGTAAACTGGACTTTATCAAAATGCCTCAAAGGATACTATCAAATGAATGCAGAGGCAACTTTTGAAACAGGAGGAAATGTAAACAAAATGTGGAATGTGTATATGTTGGAATATTATTCAGTCTTTAAAAGACAAAATAATTCACACATGGATACAACATGGATAGACCTTAAAATACTATACTAAGTGAAATTATCTAGTTGTAAAAGAATAAATTATTGTGCTATCCCACTAATGTGGGGTTTCTAGCCTAGTCATATTTATAAGGACAGAGTAGAATTGCAGTTGCTAGAGGAGGAGAATGCAGAGTTGTAGTCTAACTTTAGGGGTGAGGAATCTTTTATCTGCCAAGGACCATCTGGGTATTTATAACTAGGCTATATGAAACTATGAATACCAGTACATGGGCTACAGGCAGCCAATGAAAAGCCTACATGTATTTCTCATCATGTATGAAATGGTTTCTTGGCTCTTATATACCCTATAGACTGAACCTTTCTGACCCTAAGTGTGTATAGAATATCAATGTTGGTTTTAGAAGACAAAAACATCTGGAGGTCAGCAGTGGTTAGTTATACTTAATGTGCATATGCTTAGTGCAACAGAACTGTGTGCTTAAAAATGTCAAAACTGGGATATTTTATTATATTTTTCCCACAATAGAAGAATAGAAAATAAGTAAACAGAAACAATGAGTGAATGCATTATTAGGAAGAAGTTAAAAGTTCAATAATAGAGGAATAGGAATGATTAAATTATGATTACCCACTTGATGAGATATGTATGTAGCCAAAAGGACTTATTCATGGTGGCTACATGGAAAATGCCTGTGATATAGTGTTTAATGTATGTAGAGTTTCAGAAAAAATAAAAGGACTGAAAGGAAATATCGATCTGCTTAAAAAAGTTACATTAGGGGGCTGGGAGGGTGGCTCAGAGGTAGAGTGCTTGCGTCACATGCATGAGGCCTTGGGTTTGATTCCTTGGCACCACATAAACAGAAAAGGCTGGAAGTGGCACTGTGGCTCAAGTGGTAGAGCACTAGCCTTGAGCTGAAGAGCTCAAGGACAGTGCCCAGGCCTAGAGTTCAAGCCCCACAACCAACCAAAAAAAAAAAAGTTACAGTAGGATGGTGAGGTTATTTGCTTTATTTTCATCTACTTCATCTTTAATGGAAAATTAGTTTATAATCAAAAATTTAAAAGTGACAGAAAACATTTTAATATTAATATAAAACATTTTAATATTTATCATTACCATCCTTTTTAGTAATTATCTTTTTCTAGTAATTATCTATAAAATACAAATAGTTGGATATTTTAAGGCTTTTGCAAAGTAGTATACATATCAAAGAAGAAAGTCATTAAGATTCCTGGAAAATCTCAGTTTCCTTCTCTGCTTCAAAAGTCATTCAGGATGCAGGTCACTGAGCAGAGGACAGGAATACGAACACATCTGAAGGAAGAAACTTTTCAGAGTATGTCATGAGTTTGTCAACAGGCAAAGACAACTTCCTAGAGGCAAAACTGCAGGCTTTGACAGATGCCTATCTAGGCTAAAGCAGATATAGCTTGCCAAATGGGGCAGCCTATAAAAGTGAGTTCTAGAATGAGGGCAATAATTCTAAATGGGTTATTCTCATCCATTTATCATCTCTCCAAGTTCATTTCGTCGTCTCCCACAAACTCCACATGGGCCCTCTCCCAGTGAATGAAAATACATCAGAATGAACACCCCTGGGGTTCAGATGATGATGTCTTTAGAAGGACAGGCAGAGGTGGGAAGAGTGGGTGGCAGTGTTATACAACTCTGTAGCCACTTATTGGAAAGCTGTAGCATCTTTACCCATGAATCAGAGCAGCTCACAGGAGAGTCATCTTCCCAGAAGAGTGGCACAGGGATCCTATAGAGGGATCACAGGATCCCAACCTCTGTGCTCCTTTCTGTTGGGTCTTGTTGTTATTAGGTTCCAGAAGACTCCTCCAGTCTGTCTTCTAGATTCACGGTTCATGTGGACCTTGCCACAAACTATTCAAATAAATTCAGTTCCATTTCCATAATGCTCTTAAAATCTGGTTTGAAAAAACATTCTCAAGATACAGTTTGTTTCTCTTCTACTCAACCATTGTGGACCATTCTGTTTCTCATTAATGCTAGGTGGTTCGAGATCAGATCTCTCACTGCACAGTGAAATTACGCCAGACCACAGGTCTCATGGAATATTGCTTGGAGGTGATTAAGGAAAATGACCCCAGTGGCTTTTTGCAGGTAAGTAGTTTTGGCCTCAGATTCCAGGTGGCCTATGGGACTGAGTGTAGGACACATAAATGGGACATCCAACAGTGCTGGCAAAGCATAGGTACCTCAATAAAAGGACTTGATTTCATGCTGCACTGGGTATGTGGGTACCTGCAAAGCAAACTCCACTGACTTCCAAGGAGTGCTGATAAGGTTGAGAAATGGAGATGATTGTTCTTGTGTTTAATCATGAAACATAATCCCCTTTAAGTTCTTCCTGTGTAGAGTATTGCTTTGCCTAAGAACTGGCACCCATTATATCTCCATTACCATCTCTTGGACAGCTTTTCAGCCAACAACATTTGAATGTGCAAGGTTTCAAACTCCTTGTCACTTCCTACTGGCCAGTAAGTCAGTGATTTCTAAAATGTAGGGAAGGCTTTTTTGTTTTGCATTCTCACTTTTTTCAGTGTTAACTGTTTTAACTAAATGCTAAGATGATGTATGCTAGATTTCACTTAAGTTTGAAACCAATGATATGGAACCTTTTTGTTAAGGGACTTGTAGATTCTTATAGCTCACACTCTACTAAACTAGTCAATAATGAGAGTGCCACTGAATGCATGCAATGAAAGGCTCCTCCAAAGAATAAAAGTCATAACTACAAAAAGATGGTGTGTTAAAATGTAAGAAATTCCATATGCAAACCACTTGAAGCTAATTTGTTAAACTCATTTTCAAGTCTTAGAAGGCTACCCATAGCTCAAAATGGAAGCCTCAATCTGTATCTTGTAATAGGATTAATCACTAGCATGACATTATTCTTTACAGTTGTTGGATTTTAGGGGGAAAGTCATAAATCTCATGATCATATATCCACATTTGTCTATAAGATCAACGAATACTTCCTAATTATAGTATCCTATCTCTCACTCACCTAAGTATTTAGATAAATTGTGTATCATTCTAGTCAGCTAGGATCCTCTTCATCAATAGCTATGAGACAGGAGGTTGTAAATCCCAAGGAAGTGGTCGTTGCATTCCCAGAGAGACAGTCAAGGAACAATCTTGTGGTCCCAGGGTGGTTCTGCATTTCTTAGGCTGTGGTCTTTGATGTGTATAGATTTCTGATGCCCTCATAAGAAGAGTGCACCTGACTGAGGATCAGTGGGGGAAAGGCACACTCACCCCCAGGATGACCACCGACTTTGACTTGAGTCTGGACAACAGCCCTTTGCTACAGTCTATTCACCAGCTGGACTTTGTACAGGTGAAAGGTATGTGCTTGCATTGCCTAGTCAGAGAGCATCATCCCTCATAGATGGTGGTGCTTGAAGCAGGGTCAGTTACCCCTGTGATGAATGTTACAGAAATCTGAAGTGACTCCTATCTCATCAGGTAATGAAACTGTCTCCTTGTGGCTGTGTCATCTACCTCTGAGCATATCAGATAAATTCAGATAAAACTCTACGTTTGATTCTGAGAATCTTAGCTTCCACATACTCAGCAACAGAGAACAGCTGACATGAAAAGAGGCAAGGATAAAAAGAACATCACTGCACGTAAAGAAAGCCTTTATGTATAACAAGGGACTGGCGAAGATGAAAGAGATGGTTGAGAATGATGGAAGGGGTGACCTTGATCAAGATGCATTGTACTCATTAATTGACATGTTGAACTGAAACCACTTTGTACAACTACCTAAAGATTAAATAAATAAATACATAGTTGTTTTAAAAAGGAAAAGAAAGAAAACCTTATTGCACATAGTAACCAGAAACAGTGATATAAATGAGGGAGTCCAGAGTTAACTATCTTCATGTAAGATAAAGATAGTAACATTTGGGCTTGGATCTATGAGAATTTGAGAGAATCACATCTGGCCTCTGATCTGGCAGGAAGTACAAGCCTGGAAGGAAAAAGAAACTATGAGATAAATTTTAAAAGTAGTTTATATAACTGAGGAATACAACAAAGTCTCTTTGAGATTCTGAGGGATGAAGACTAAAGGGAAGTACAAGTACTTAATTTAGTTTAAGAAAATAACTCATTCAAAGAAAAATGAAAATTCAGACCAACTGTGCAACAATACTTTATGATAGTATTGTTAATGTCCATTGGAAGAATATTTTTTTTTCTGATCCTTGATTTCAAAACATGGATCCACAGGAAGTTACAAAAATAGCAAGGAAAAGTCCTCCTGCTCTTTCAGAACTATAATATGCCAAAACCAAGAAGCTGACATTTGTACAGTCTATGTGAAGTCCTGTGCTATTTTATAACATGTAGATTCATAAAACCACCACAACAATGAGCACAAACAACTATGGGAGAGCTGAGCAATGCCATAATCCCAGCAATTAGGAGACTGGAGCGGGGTTGTGAATTTAAGGCCAGCCTTGGCCGGCTTAGGACAAACAAAAGAACAACCAGCAAATGTATTCCATTTATTTTTCCCCTCCACGAACCCCACTCCATCTCTACCATTGAATCATCTTATTTTTAAAACTAAAGAAAATGACTCAGAATTCAGAGCATTAAAATTTTTTGTTTCTAGCTGGGCACCAGTGGCCTACACCTGTAATCCTAGCTCTGCAGGAAGCTGAGATCTAAGGATCACAGTTCAAAGCCAGCCCAGGCAGAAAAGTCCCCATGAGACTCTTATGTCCAGTTAACCACTCAAAAACTGGAGGTGGGGTTGTGGCTCAAAGTGGAAGGGCTAGCCTTGGGCAGAAAAGCTCAGTGACACTGCCCACCCAGGCCCACCCAGCTCCACAACTTCCCAACTTCCCCCCAAAATAGGAAGCAGAGCTTTTCCCAAAGAAACAACATTTTTTAGGTTTGAGACCACAACACAAACTTGGCCACTTTGTGCATTGGCAAGGCCACACCTTCAACGTCAGAAACAAAATTTTTTCCAGTTATGGGGCTTGAACTCAGGGTCTGGGCCCTGTCCCTGAGGTCTTTTGCTCAAGGCTAAGCCCTACCACTTTGAGGCACAGCTCCACTTCCAATTTTTTGAGTGGCTAATTGGAGATAAGAGACTCACAGGTACTTTTCTGCCCTGGCTGGCTTTGAACCCTGATCCTCAGATCTCAGCCTCCTGAGTAGCTAGGATTAGGGGTATGAGCCTCTGGCACACAGCAGTGCTCTCTCTCAGACATGGAGAACCTGGTCACCTAACAAATTTTAGGGCTATCTATTAGATCTAATGTTCCATAGTCAAATTCATCCTGCTAGTTGTCATATGTACTTCTTTCATCATTTTAATGTATGTTTGCTCTCATTTATTTTCAATTTTCTCATCTTTTGTTTAACAAGTATTGCTTTGGGAAGATGTCTTAACCAATTTTTGAAGTAGTTGATACATGATAAATTAAAATGCTTTTATTTTGCAATAGTAACAAAAAAATGTTGAGCATTTATTGAGTGCTAACTGAGCCAGATCCCCCTCTTCACCAAGTGCAGAGAAGTTTTACGTATGGTTCCTCATTTTATTCCACAGCACTAGTAGTCAGCTTAAGACACTGAGACACAAGAACCCTGAACTGCCTGCCTGAGGCTCACACAGCTAGTGAGTGGCAAGGCCTGGATTCACACCCAGGAAATAATTCAAGAACACACTCATACAGCTTCTAATTTATTCTGTGAAACTAGGGCCATCCTATGTAGCTCTTCCTGGGAATTCCTTCTATACACTTAATAAAAATAATTCCTTTTGTATACTTAATGTGCATCTCTTAATGGAAATTCCTTTTGCATCCTTAACTCCTTTAGTACACTTAATACTGTTTAAAATTTTTTTCCTTCACACCTATACACTAACCTAATATTTAAATCCATCCCTCATAGAATTTAGAGTCCCAGGAAATCCTTCTTTTAGTCTCCAAGTTTTGCAATGAAATATAATCAAGTTACAAGTAACTTGGAGGAAGAAATGTGTCACAAAAAGAAAAAAGACTAGATAGAAAAGAGAAAAATGAGCTAACCTAATTAGGCCTGGTAAGGAAGCAGAAGAGGGCAGTCGGAGGGCAGGGGCCTCAGGGCTTTGAAATGCTTTGATCAGCTGACTGAGCTCCCCATCTGCTACATTAATTGCCCTTCAGAGTTCTGTCCATTTAAGCATGGTGAAGTCCAGGCCAGTTGGCAGGATGGCACCAGTTATATTTGAAAGAGCAGGCTATTCAACTGATATAAGGACCGCTGGTCCATGTGCCCGCTGGCACCACACACCACATTTCTAAAGCACTATTGTTGGGCCACTTGACACAGAAGGTAAGAGTGAACACAGCTATGTCTTCAGGCTGTTGAAGTCTATACATATAGCAAAGAATGCCAAATACTCTAAAGATCAAAATGCAGAACATTTTCACAGCAACAACTCAACCTGGAACACAGAATATCTAGAACAAGTATTTATGAAATACATAAAACAGACCATTTGGTATGAGAATAGATTCATCTAATTTCAGTTTAACACTTCATCTTAATGTAATTTACTTCTGCTTATTATCACTCTTCATTGTTAATTTATGTGTTTTGCTTTGGGCTCATTAAGTTTAATTAATTCAGTGAGAGTCCAGTCCTCCTTGGACTCAGCATAATTTTTACCTGTCCTGCTTGTGATGGAAAGAAAAAGCCAAAGGTCATGGTACAATAGAGCTTGATTGGCTGTAGTTTGAAATTTCCTACTGGCCTCTATAATATCTATTAACACATATACAGTTGTCCTAGTACAGTCTGACTTTTCTCATTCTTAGTTTAATGAACTGCACTTTCCCAATATGTCAGTAAAAAATATCCCAATGAGCTGCACCCTAAATCTGTATAAATGGCCAAAATTAAGTAGCATTTGGAATGCTGCTAACTGAAATCTGGCCACTTGAATGTAACTATAAAGGTAATTTTATATGTTTTCTAATTGTACAAAGTGAATTAGAGTATAAAGTTAAAATATTTTCAAAATTGCTTAACAGATACATTTAAAGTTGTGTTCCAATTACCTTTAAAGTATGTTTACTGGTTTACTCAAAAACTATCAAGCATCTGTTTTTTAAATTTCAAAAGCTTTTTTTTATTCTTGTTGTTTTCATTGTTGACATTAAAAAAGACAGGTCTGCTGTTGGTTTCTACATATTTCTGTTTAGGTTAGCTGCTCTTTTTTCAAGAGCCTAAAGTCATTCTCCTACTAACTAAGGGTTTAACTGGTCTGTTCTTTCTGATCTCTATCACCCCCAACAAGTGAGAGCTATCTGGAGAATATTGGTACTTTCTTTATTCTAATAACCCTAAACTTTAATGGTATGTTTTCTGGCTATATCTTGACTAGGAAATCTTTACATAGCTGGATACCGATGGCTCACACCTATAATCCTAGCTACTCAGGAGGCTGAGACCTAAGGATTATGGTTTGAAGCCATCCTGACAGGAAAGTCTATGATACTCTTATGTCTAGTTAAGCAATGGAAGTGAAACTTTGCCTCGAGTGGTAGAGTACTAATGAGCATAAAATTATGCTCAGGGACAGCACCCAGGCCTCAAACCCCAGAAGAGAGAGAGAGAGAGAGAGAACTACTCTTAACCTTTTTTAAAAAAATAGAAAACAACATATGAAATTGTCTTCTGGTTTTGTTACAAAGTAATTTAAAAATTTCCCCTTAATTCTAAGTTGATATTGTCAACTCTTCCCTCCAGCTTGAGGAGGAAATTTTAAGTCTTTTCCTAGTCTACCAAGAAGAATTCAGATATCTATATCCTCCCAGAAGAATATTACCCTAGGATTGTGTATAAGTAAGTTCACAGAATATTCCAAATATGAGTTGTAATGCTAATATCTAGTGTCAGCATGTTCATGCTGAACCAGGGCAACACAACCTAAAACTTCACCAACCCTTTTTAGCACTGGACCAAATGGCTATTAATTCCTTTAAGTGCCTCTATTCTTGTATACCCACCCCTAAGGGCAAATTTATCTTCATTAACTCATCTTGAATACAAGAGCATTTTGTACCAAGGTCATAAACTAGGACAGTTTGACCTGAAAAGATATTCTTATAAATATTAGCAAAGGAGCTGCGAGATATGGGTGAACATGCATGCACACATAATCTGTTCATGTAAGGAAGTTGTCTTCAGAACATAGGTTGATGTTCATCATTCACGGTGGGCCAGTGATGGCCTTCCAGGAATGGCCTGAAGTAAATCTAAATGCCATTCCTATTGTCCAGCCCAAATAGAGACTGATGACAGTCTACAGAGGAGCTTTCAGAGAGGGTGCAGTAAAAATCATCCAGTAAACAACATGCAGATGCATACACTATAGCTCTGAAGATGAACTATTTCACTAATATCACTCACTTGTTTTTCACATTATAGGAAACAGGAAGAAGCTTCCAGAATGAGGCCTGGAGGCTTGCCTTCAGCACATTATTGTCAGGCACCACACTGGAGAAGAGCCTTAATGCAGTGGCAAGCACAGAGACCAGGTCCCAACCCTGCTGCTATAGAGTGTGTCATGTACCCTATTTTATCTTACTAAGTATAAAAGAAATGATCTACAAGAAATCCAAAGTAATTTCAAATTAATCTGTCATCTGCTATGCATTGGAAGTGGCTAGCACTACAGTTCCTGGCTGATGTCTATGACTGAGCTTTAGATATTATTGATACTCCTGTCACTAGGCAATGTTTACCTTGATTTTTTTTTATAACCTAGATTTTTCATTCCCAGGCATCTTTGTTTTCTACTTGTTTCTTTTTTTTTTTTCTGTCAGTACTTTCAAATGTCCAGACGTGAAGCTTCTTTGGATTTCCATTTCCTCAACTACAAACCAGAGATAGAGAAAGTACTTACTATGTGGGGTTGTTGTGAAAATTCAGTGTCTTAAACATGTAAGCTTCCTACCCTGCAGAGTGGTTCTCGGCCAAGGGCTCACAAAGCGTGGCTTAGGATTGACGCTCCATGCAAAGATCTGGAGGCATGCTTCTCCTTTCCCTGACCTCCCATACTAGTGTTCATTCACAGAGGAATTCTGAAGGGCTGCAGCTGTTCTCAACCTGGAGCATTAGAAAGGAAAATGTGAACTGTAAATTGACATGCAACAACCTTCTAACATTAAAACATTTGAAAATATTGGCAGCTACACCAACCTGTTCACGAAGGCCAGTGAACATGGCTGCCATCCCAGAAAATCTTCAGCTTGAAGTTTTTACAAGATAAAAAAAAATGCTAATATTAAATTTTGGAGAAGCTGGATGTTAGGGAAAAAAGAAAGGTGACAGGGACTGAGCATTGAAAGATCAAGCTGTGGTTGGCTAGTGACGGATGCTTCAATAAAATGTAACACTTGGGGCT
Source organism: Dipodomys spectabilis (assembly GCF_019054845.1). Lineage (NCBI taxonomy): Eukaryota > Metazoa > Chordata > Mammalia > Rodentia > Heteromyidae > Dipodomys > Dipodomys spectabilis. The sequence goes on along the minus strand of NW_024870719.1, from coordinate 15,563,341 downwards.
AGGAATGTGGCTTAGTGGTAGAGTGCTTGCCTAGCATGCACGAAGCCCTAGGTGCCATTCCTCAGAACCACATACACAGAAAAAGCCAGAAGTGGCACTGTGGCTCAAGTGGTAGAGTGCTAGCCTTGAGCCAAAGAAGCTCAGGGACAAGCTTAGGCCCTGAGTTTAAGCCCCAGGACTGGGGGGAAAAAATCAAATTTTCAGTCTTAGATATCAGCCCAGGAACTGTGGGGCCAGCCACTTCCAAGGCATAATAACACTGGTTAACTTGATACTTCTTTGGATGTTTTGTAAGTCATTGATTTTTATACCTAATAAAATAAGGAAATAACTCTTACTATAAAGTTGATTTTTCACATGTCAATCTTACCCTTTGCTAATGAGACTGTGGTTTTGTCACATTTCTCTTTTATATATAACATCATTTTGGGATTAAAAAAAGAAAAGATAAATAGGGGAAAAAAAACAATTCTTGGCACATGAAAAAATAGATTTAGAAACATACAAACATTCTGAGTAACTTCTCTCCTCCTGTCCTCTCCTGCTTTTTGGTTTATTTTCTTATTTGTTTAAATCTGAGACAATATTAAGTCTGAAAATTAAGTGAGAGGTTATATTTTTTTTCTTGATCTCTTTATTTTTATTTAATTTTTTTTGGGGGGGGGGGAGGGTCCAGTTGTGGAGCCTGAACTCTGGGCCTGGGCGCCGTCCCTCAGCTCTTCAGCTCAGGCTAGCGCTCTGCCACTTGAGCCACGGCACCACTTCCGGCTTTTTTTTTTCCTTTTTGCTTATGTGGTGCTGAGGAATTGAACCCAGGGCCTCATGCATGCAAGGCAAGCGCTCTACCACTGAGCCACCTTCCCAGCCCTCTTTATTCTTTTAAAGTACATCCACTGAGGACTTCAGATAAGTGAAGTTCCAATATTATTAATTACCTGTGACATTATGTGTTTCAATTAATCTTTTAATTATACCAACATCTGACAGGGAACTTTGAGTTTCTTACCAAAGACATTGCAAGCATTTATATGACTCAAGTGAAATCATCTTGTGATCTTATTTTTTGATCTTATAATTAATGAAATGTAAATTTGCTTGAAACAAGAATGAAGGGGAAAGGAAAAACTAATATGGACTAATAAGACGGTCTCAAGGAAGTGTTTGTAAGGTAGGCTCTAACTAATAAGAACAGTTCAAAACAAATTCACCAGGGAGGATTGTTCATGTCTTTGCAAGCCTTTCAAGGAATGATTTGCTTAGACTTTGTCATGTTTTATTTCCACAGCAAATATGACCAAATGTGTTCTCTTGTAAAGGAAACTTTCAACAACTTAGTGTTAGCCCTACAGTTACAACTCCTGTTTGATCCTGTTTCTGTGGGTGTTCATTAGAATCATCAGAAGAGCTTCTGGGTCAAACCAAGTCTAGTGGCAGAAGGTCCTTGATCTTAATCAGAAAAAGAGTTCAAGGACAGAGGAATTTCAGCCGGAACAAGCTTATGAAGGCAAAACAAAGTGAAAGGACACTCTCTAGACAGAGGTAGTCGGAAGGCTCAAAAATGAGTAACTGCCTTAAGGGTTCCAAGGTCTCAAGGTTTGATTGAGATCTATGAGGAAGGCCATTCCTGGACACTGGGTTAACTCCTACAGATTGGCTCATGTATCAATTCTTCTCACACATCTGACAGGGGAGTTTTTGGCCTTAGATGGTCAGATTGGGACTTTTTATTTACCAAAGGATGACAGAGGATATGGATCAGCAAGACTCTGTTGTATGTCATGAGTCATTCTGTTCAGTTAATATCAGCTGGCCAGGATATGATTTTTATCAACCTCCATCATTCCCAGCCATCAGATGTCCTAGCTCCTTGCCTAACGTCTATGTCAGAAGAGTATGTGTTATGTTTCTCCCTCTTTCTGTCTAGTCCTAGAGTTTATTTTAGTGAACAAGACAATGCATTTAATATCCTTTTCCTCCAAACCCAATGTTCTGGGACCTGGAGGTTGCAGAAACCACAGGCCTCTATGAAGATTTCATCCAAACCCTGTGCCATTGAAAGACAGCTTCCCTCATTAAACTGTCTACTTCCAATGACCTTAACACTAAAGCTGACTTACTTATGCTTGATTTTAAAAGTGAAATATGGTTTTATTATAATGTATTACACTCTTTTCTTAAGTATAATATGAATGACTTGCTCTTTGTCCATTATCTCCTGTGTTGTGGTCATTGCTTTTGTTTTCTAGGTTACATACCATAAACCTTGTTTGCTGAACTGCTGTTAAATCAAATATCTTCTTGGTTGGGGTTGCTGACAAGAGCAGATTTAGCTCAATGCACGGCTGACACATAGAGTCTAATTCTGGGACAATATACCAGGTGTTCCATGATTAACATTTGTTCATCTCACTGCCCCTGAATATGATCCAAGCTGTTCTCTCTTGTTACTAAAATGCTATAAAAAAAAAAAAGAAATCCATGTTTTGGTACTAGAAAATACATAATTTAACAGTTAATAGAAACACTGTGCTCAGCTACATATACTGAGTGCATACGTGAAGAACAGGGATTATTTCTCAACCAACATCTCTATGTCTGGGTATATGAGGTTCAGTGACTTGGCAGTTGAAATATTTTTTTAAAAGCTCAGCATAAAATGTGGAGGTTGGGGATTGTAACTAGTAAAACCATGACAGATTCCCACCTGGCTGTGAAAACCTGTGGATCTGCCTGTTCTATCTTGTTCTATCCTGTACTAATGTTTAGGCTCAAAGTCAGGTGTTCTATATCCAAAACAAACAAGTGGTCTTCACCTTGTGCTGTTTCCCAACTATAAAATCAGGTTCCTCAGAAATTTCGAGGTGGGGAGATGGCTGCTTAAGTCACTTGGCTCCAGATTTCAAAACCTCACTATCGTTATTGTGGAGTGGTTTCAGAGGTCTTCTCAGAATAGGTAGTCTGCAGTTTATAAACTGAGATTTCAAAGCCAGGCACTTGTGGCTCATGCCTGTAATCCTAGCTACTCAGGAGGCTGAGATTTGAGGATCACGGTTTAAAGCCAGCCCGAGCAGGAAAGTCTCTGAGACTTATCTCCAATTAACCACCAGAAAACCAGAGTGGTGCTGTGGCTCAAGTGGTAGAGTGCTTGCCTTGAGCTGAAGTGCTGAGGGACAGCACCCAGTCCCAGAGTTCAAGCCCCACAACTGACCAAAAAAAAAAAAAAAAAAACTCTGAGATTTCAGCTTTTGAAATTTGTGGTAGATTCATTCGCACCAGTTTACCATGTTATGAAGTAAATAGGCTTTAATGAGCTGGGCTGGAAATCTAGTCCCCATGTAACATCTTTCCTTGAGGGGTGATGTCTTCCATGCACATGGGGAAAGGTATAAAATCAGAGTTCTGTGGATATTCCTATACTTATAGCCACAAAATTAAGGTGGCAAGTGGCACTGTGAGCTTAGGACAAGACCTCACAATACTTCAGGAACTCACCCTATCCCTGGAAACTCAGGGAAGACCATTCTACCTACCCTGAGATTGGCTCCTTCTAACCATTGTTTATCAGGGGTGTTTATTATTTCAAGATACTGAAATGTTTGCAACTTGACAGAAGTCAGAATAACTATAATTTCTGTTTAGCTTCCTCTCCAGTTCCAGCAACCCCCATCCTACAGCTGGAGGAGTGTTGTACCCACAACAACAGCGCCACACTGTCCTGGAAACAGCCCCCCCTGTCTACAGTGCCAGCTGATGGATACATTCTAGAGTTGGATGATGGCAGTGGTGGTCAGTTCCGGGTAAGTAAACTATCTGCTACTTGTTAATCTACCATGAAGTCTCAGGCCTTGCTTCATCATCTTTCTTGAGCCACCCTGGCAAGTCTGCCTGCCCTAAAACTGAGGCCTGCCTTCTTATTTCATTAATGATGAAAGAGTCTCTAAAACAGCCAAAACTTCCAGAGAAATAGTTTAGCTCTGTGGCCTGGCCCGTTCTCACCTCTTTTAACCTCAGATCCTCATTTGCAGAAAGCGGAAGACCTATAACATGTATGTCACATCTGGTTGCTAAAAGTCCATTAGGTAATCCATATAAAACTTTTAACATGCTACCTAGTAAACAACAACCTGCCTGTAGTAGTTATTATTATTATTAACATTTTTATTTATTGCTAGTAATACCATAAATCATTGTTTTGGGTTGTATTCCTTGTACTTGGCATGCTCTCCTATTATAGCCCTTCGGTTTTAAAACTTTTGTTGCAGAGTGCTGTTACTTTCTGGCCCTCTAACCAAACAGAGCTAGTGTTAGCAGATCATTACCTCCTCAAAGAAACAGAGTCCTCATCCCAGGATATCCCTTTTGAAAATAAGACAAGCATCTTTTTGGTGAGACATGGCCATGCTGCCTGCAGGTTGATGATCTGTGTGTGACTACATGTCTGCATCTGGTCCATGCACATACCACCTCATTCTCACCTGTTATTTCCTCCCGCCTTGATTTGAACCTGCTCTATCTCAGTCTTGTCTGAGTCTTCTTCCCTGGGAGAGTCCTTGCTTGTGACCCCCAAACATATTAGCCTTTCTGAGTTCTGAGACCAGTCTCTGCACTGATGAAAAGGAATTCATACTGCCCCTCCATACCCTAAGCCCCAAGGATAAGGATTTTTTTCTGGCCATCCATGGTCAAACTTGGGCCACTAGCTTGCAAGATCAAAGCCTGTCAAGCACTAGGTTTAAACACTTTGAAGCAGGATCTATGTCTTCCTCAACTGTCCTCAAGAGCAAAGGCTCACCTGTTTAGTAGGGAATCCTTTTCTTACATACGCATTCACTGATAGGCAAGGAAAAATCAAATTTTCTGCTTTTCCAAATTAAGGGTCTTAGGTTTCATTTCAATTTATATCTTTGGTATTGTGTTTTTCTCCCTCTCCCATTCCTTCTACCTTCCCACTTCTCTCTCTCTCTGTAATAATCTGTCTATTCATGAAATCATCCTGGGAATAGTCTCCATCTCTTATAGTCCTGAGGCCGTATGTTCCTCCTGCCTCCTCACCAACCCAGATGCAGACACCTCCCAAGTCCATTTTTTCCACACATGTTTCTCATCAGAGGCTCAGGCCCCGATTTCCACCTGTATAGAATTTTCCATTTCTGTACTCTGAAACTCGCTTTAAAATAAACCTATAATTTTCTTTGACAACTTAGCTTTGTTTTTTTTTTTTTGGGGGGGGGGGGTCTGGTCGTGGGCCCTGAACTCTGGGCCTGGGCACTGTCCCTCAGCTCTTCAGCTCAAGGCTAGGGCTCTGCCACTTGAGCCACAGTGCTACTTCCAGCTTTTTTCTTTTCTTTTTTTTTTTTTTTTTTTTTTTGCTTATGTGGTGCTGAGGAATCGAACCCAGGGCCTCATGCATATAAGGCAAGCGTTCTACCACTGAGCCACCTTCCCAGCTCCCTTAGCTTTGTTTTCCCTACATTCCAGTGTTCTTTCTTAGATATTAGTATCTTAGTATCACGTGGCTCCTCCTCCTTCCTTTCCCCCCTCCTCCTTATTTTTTTAAGCCCAATAACATTAATAAGCCATTGAGTTCCCTGATCCCCTGCTATCAAGTCCTGGTGCTCATATCCAGTCACTTCCTCTTACTTACAGAACTGCCATAAGATGTGACCTTTAATGGGGATATGACTTTAAGACCCCAGGAAGAGGCTTCAGGTTATATCTTGCCTTATTACTAAAATGCAGTCATTGTTTCCACTTCTTCTTATAACATTAAAAATGCAGAATTTCAGAGCCTATCCCAAAGACCTACCAGATCAAAACTGCATTTTAATGAGATTCACAGGTGACTCATAAAATTTGAGAAGCACTCAGTGAGGGACGTAACATTTCAGATTGTTGTAACTGCTGGAGTACTAATGAATTGATGGACAGTCCAAGAGCCCAGTCTTCTTAGTAGCATACCAGAGAGTTGTCATTTTAAGGCTGTGATTTGAATGTAAAATATATTCACTTATTACATCAGCATAATTTTGCACCCTGTACAGCTGGAGCAGGAAGCAAAAGCCTAACCTGTGCTAAAGATACATTATGCTAGGGTTTATTATTAAGCCTCTGAAATGCCAAGCTTCCTCCTCTCTGTACTGTGATGAAAACCTATACCCTTATGGCTTTTGAGTCTTTGTGAAAACTGTTTCTGAAGCCACCAGTATATAAACACAGCATAGAGCTCACCTCATGTGCTCATGTTTCAAACATGGCTTTTGCAAATCACACTGATGAGTGGAAAACTCAGCAGAAACATACTATAGAAATACTATAGAAATACCAAATTAATATGAATAAGCATGGCCCTAGCATAAATATCCAAATTGTTTTGAGAGCTTTCTGTTGTTGTTGTTTTGTTGTTTTTCACTTTTTGAGGCAAGATATTGTTATGTAGCCCAGACTGGCCTCAAACTCTAGTCTCTTCTGCAAATGTTGGGATTACTGGCATACATCACCACTCCCATCTCTAAGTTAATTTTATAATTCCTCACTGCTAACAATTATCATTCATTAAACTGCCTAGCCCTTGTGAAATGAAGGGTTCTGTGCCGATCAGTCTGCACCTATTCCCTTATATACTCCTATACCAATGCCCAACGAGGTGGGCATTCCTGTCTATTTTACGGTTGGATAACCGAGGCTTTAATAAGACAAGGTTAAAAGCCCAGAATTTCACAAGATTCAAATCCAGATCAGGTTGATGATGCAAAGCTCCAGTTCCTAACCAGTCAACATCCCTGCCTTTCCTCACTCATCACAAGTGTTCATATTAAATGGCATCCTGTTGTTTGTTGACCCCCAGGAAGTATATGTCGGAAAAGAAACAATGTGTACGGTGGATGGTCTTCATTTCAACAGCACATACAATGCTCGAGTCAAGGCCTTCAACAAAACAGGAGTCAGCCCATACAGCAAGACCCTGGTCCTGCAGACGTCTGAGGGTAAGGCCCTTCAGCAGTATCCCTCAGAGCGAGAACTGCGTGGCATCTAACGTGGCTGGCAGCTCGGAGGTAACCCCACCACTGCCCACATTCCTCAAGCGTTTCCATGACTTGCTCTGCACTCGGCCACCGAGCCGCTGTTCCTCTCCTGCCTTTAGAGAGCTCATGGGATGTGGATGTGAGCAAACCAAAGATTCCACATCGACAGTTCCAATGGCTTGGGCCGTCGGCTTCCTTTGATAACACTAAATAAGCTCCAGTTGAAGAAGTTGAAACTGAAGGCCTGAATGAGGCCCTGGTTATAAGACGGATGTATCTAGGCTCTAGAGCAGGCTCCCATTCTCCACCAATCCACATCACTTGCCAGTTTTGCCCAGATGATTCTCAATTTCTTTGTAGTGCTTGCTTGTTTCTGTGGGGTGGGGGACATAGGTTCTTTCCAGCTGTGTATTTGTATGACTGAATGTGTTTCCAGTGGGCATGGGGTGCTAGAGCCATTTCATAGAGGGCCTTGCTGGCCACTCTTGGCTTAACCAGCATGGACTGATACCACTTCCTACCCAAAGCCCAGGCCTTCGGCACTAGGACTGAGACTTCCTGTGGGCATCAAACAGGAAAAGACAAGCAACTCCACAATACCTCGCCATTTACATCTTTGCCAGTCCCTCCAGTAGTGGTTAGGTTGCCTAAGGCCACTGCACAAGGTTAATCTCTAGAGGACATTTGCTCCTTGGCTATCTGTAAATATTTTTGTCATCAAAGAAAAATAATCCCCTCAGGGGAGAGGCCTGAATTTGATGGCCAAGTATAACCTCTGAGGCGTCTAACATTTTCATCTTAAGAGCAATTACAACACATGCTATTAATAATATTAAACCTATCTAGAGGTATTTGTGACTGGTGCCAAACCATTTTGAGACTCTGGGGTATCACTCTAATCATAAAAATCACCTCCCACCCCATTGCCATTCTCTGGAACTTACCTCTGCACAACTAAGTATGTTGATTTGGTGGGTTTTTTGTTTTGTTTTGTTTTGTTTTTCAAGATGTTAGCTAGAAGAATTGTGGTGGGGTTTCCCACTTTCTACAAACTTCGGCATGTGTCAGTCACCCCTAAAATGGTCCACATGGTTAAAAACAAGCACAACTTTGAATTCTACAGCAAGGGGGCAGGCTCTGACCTGTGAAGAACAGTGCTTTGGGAGTTGTAAGTCTGAATGATACTGTTCAAAGAGAAGTATTTGTTGAAGGGAAAATGCCCATTTGATGTATTCTTATTTAGACTGCAGTAGCATGGTAGCTAGAATTTATCCTCTAATTATCATTTTAGCAACTTCTCCCCCTGGTGACCTATCAGTTTGAGAGCAGTTGCTTCTTTTCCCAAAATACCATGCTAAAAGGCAAGAACTGTCCCAAGGTTTTGTTTGTTTGTTTGTTTTTCTCCCCAGAACCAATGCAGAAGTCACGATGGCAATGGCCTCATTTTCCACTTGTGCACAAGGTGGTCAGATTGAAAAGTTCAGTGCATGCCAGCAGAGATACCGTGCAACAGTGTTGCTAATATATGTCATCAGACCTATAGGAAAACCATCTCTATTCATAATATATTAGAGAAATCATAACTATTTCACTAAAGTCAGTTATTAGCATAGCATTCTGAGTGCTTCTGTCGCTCCTTTCGTCCTATAGGAAGATGTAATTTCTTAAGTTTCTTTCCATGTTCATAAGATTATGGTGTCTAACAACAAATTACAGGATTTGAAACTGCGATCCTTGGTATCACAGTCACAGAATTGGGGGGTCATTTTCCAAATGAAACTAATGGAACAAGTTCTCTATCAACAAAGAAACTGTACTGTAGACGTTCAATTCCTCCATGGATTTTATATGTTGTGTACAAATATAAGGTATGTATCGGAATACAAAACAAACACTTATCATCATGTAGATACCAGTATTCTCTGTTACTGCACAGAAGTGATTTTCTCATGATGAAATAAAGTTCGCACACATACTTTCTCCTTAACTTTGGTTTGTTCTATTTGTTTCTCCCTCTTTCTAAGGAGACTTAGAAAGCAAGCTAATAATATTTATTTTGACAAAGATTTGATCCCTCTGTTATAGAAAAAGCCTATAGTAGTAAATATTTATAACTCTATTTGTTTTTTTTTTTCAAATTGATGAGAAAAGTCCTATCATAGATTTCTGATAAGTTCATTGCAGTGATATTTTATTTGTGTTATTTCTTACAGTTCTTGGGAAGCTCACTTTAAAGATGTTGTTTCTTACAGTTCTTGGAAAGCTCACTTTTAAAATGTTGTTTCTTCGTCAGTATTGGGGGAATTTCATTTTGACTTTGTACTATAAGTCTTTCACATTCTTCATAGCAATAAGGAGCTCCTTTCTAGGTCATGAAGTCTGTATCATAGGCTTTATAGCAAGTCTAACTTAATTCGTGCATTTAGTCTGAAGTTTAAATCACTTATCACTAATACTCTGAACCATCAGAAAGTATTCTGCTAGCCAAAGATAACATTACACAGAAGAGACTGAATGGACATATTATGGATTAGAATCCTTTTCCCGCAAAAGCACATTGATCTGTCTTGTCTATTTATTGAGCAGTGCTTGCTGTTGCTCCCTGTGCTAATGTATAGGCAAGAGTGTTGAACAGATACTCCTCTGGTCTGTGGAGCTTACAGGTGAGAAAGGCAGCCAGACCAAAACAAGTAAGCACATAATTATCTAGGTACCTACAAACACTGGTGGGCATGTGAACAAAAGATGAGAGGAAGGCGTGGTTTATAGGAAACTGATTAATCAGGAAAACAAGCAAAACTTATTTATTTCAATGGAAATAAATAAGAGAAAAAGAAAGGAAACTACATTATTACATGAGTTCGAGTTTGGTTAGTTCTCTGAAAACACATTCCTGGGAGGGTGTCTACAATATCCATAGAGATAAAGCTGGTCCTAGATCACAACCAAGTTCTCCTAAATTGAGGAGAAATATAACTGTTAAGTCATTAAGAATTTTCGTAAATTTTAAAATAAGGCCCGCCAACTTGATTTACATAGTTTTAAAGTAAGTCATGGAGTAGTCATTTACAGCCATGTCCCAGGCTTGGAACGCATCTGTAAGAGTGTCTGCTGTGAACATTATGTAACGAGGACGTCTTAACACAGTGTGCTGAGGCTCATTCTGCATGACAGACTTTACTCCCACCAAAAATAATGACACAAGGCTGAGAACAGGGTAGGGTATTTCCTGTTTATTTTTCCCTAGTACATTTCTGCCTATCTAAACAGAAGGTACTTTTTTTTTTAATCTAGAGAGACGTGAACTAGAGCAAAGGTAATATATCGAAGGTTCAATTTACTGGATAAGAGAAAAGGTTCCTGAGATGCCACTCTTCTCAGCCCTCAAAGCCAAAGGGTTGCTTCCCCCACTTGCTCCCAGCAGAGGTGATCTCCCACCAGTCCTCAGGGAAAGCAGAAGATGGAGGATTTCAACCACTACACAAGACATGCTCTTCTCTATGTAAAAAGATTCTTTTCTTTGGACGGATTCTTTGAAGTAGATACTAGACGAGAGGGTCTGAATATTTCAAAAGTCCTGGACTCCAAAATGTTTTCCAGATAGATTGTCCACCACCAATTTGTGAACCATTGTGGTATATCACCTTAATTCTATCAAGGGCTTAATATTTTTGTGTGTGTATGCTGGTTCTGGGGCTTAAACTCAGAGCCTGGATGCTGTCCCTGAGCTTTTTTGCTCAAGGCTGATATTCTACCACTTAAGCCACAGCTCTACTTCTGGCTTTTTGGTAGTTAATTGGAGATAAAAGGCCCACAGACTTTCTTGCCCTGGCTGGCTTTGAACCATCATCTTTAGATTTCAGTCTCTTGAATAGTTAGGATTATAGACATGAGCCAACAGTGCCCAGCTAAATGTTTAATTTTGGTCAATGGGCAGACTCTTGTAAAAATAAAATTGCTTCTAGAAGAATTTTACTTTATATTTCCATAGAATATTCTAATAGCTACATGAAATAATTTGCAACAAATGACCCAAGAAATTGACATCTAATAGGGAAGGAAGACTTCCCAGAGGAAGTAGGGAAGAGAGACATCCAAACAGACAAGGCAAAAACTTCAAAAATCTGCCTTGAGCTTATACTATAAGAAAAGAATCTAAATTTTTTTTATTGATTGCTTCAATTAGGTTAGGCAACTAAGCTGGGCCCAGGTCACAGGAATAAGCACAACATTTGATTTAGAATCTGGGGCCTTACTGCTCCTCCTGCCCAAACTTAATGACACCTTGATCATATCACCGGAAAACTATAGTACCATTTACCTCTCTAGAAATCAGAAAACTACCTGACAATCTAGATTGCCATCTTGCAGCAGCGAAGTAAGAACAATTAATTTCCTGTTGGGAAGGTAGGAATACAAAGTCCATGCTCATTCTTATTTTATGAACTGCAGGTCCACTGAGCTCATTGACCCACTTGCTAAAATCAAAAGACATAGAGATGAAGAGGATTGTAGTTTAAGACTAACCCAGCAAAAAGTTAGCAAGAACCATTTCAATCAATAAACTGGGTGAGGTGATGGTGTGCTCATAGTACCAACTACACAGGAAGTAGGATCGCAGGCCATCCTGGCCTGGATAAATATAAGTCTCTAAGAATTAACTTAAAACAAACAGGGCTCAATGGCTCCAATGACAGAATGCACAACTCAGCACAAGGACCTGAGTTCAAAGCTCTAGTATTATCACCAAAACAAAAAACAAAAAAAACAAAAAAGATACTACTAGTAAATTGAGCAAGAAAGATAACTTCTAAACACTAAGATAGGACACATAAAAAAGAAGGAAGCATACTATAGAAAATATGTTGAGAGAGGGGCTGGGAAGGTGACTCAGTGGTAGAGCCCTAGCCTTGTATGCATGAGGCCCTGGGTTCAATTCCTCAGCACCACATAAGCAAAAAGAAAAAAAAAGAAAATATGTTGAGAGAGAGAATGCACATTTTAGGAAGGTTTACATCAAATGCATTTAAAACCAGTATGTTCTCCACACTCCTCAGTTGAATATATTCAGAAGGCTTTATGGAATCCCCTGGTACACTTCCCTCTGAAAATTATTACATTAAACTCTGCTTCATTTTGTGTCAAGTCACTGAGAACTTTCTTCATTTCCCATCAAAAGATTCAATTAAGAACAGCCATGCCGGGCACCGGTGGCTCACGCCTGTAATCCTAGCTACTCAGGAGGCTGAGATCTGAGGATCACAGTTCAAAGCCAGCCCGGGAAGGAAACTCCATGAGACTCCAATAAACCATTAGAAAAGCAGAAGTGGTGCTATAGCTCAAGCGGTAGAGCGCTTGCCTTGAACTGAAAAGCACACGGACAGTGCCCAAGTCCAGAGTTCAAGCCCCACAACCGACAAAAAAAAAAAAAAAAAGAAGACAGCCATATGAGGGACAGCAGATACTTCTTGGATGTTGAAATTCAGCAGAGCAATCATGAAATCTATCCATTCATATTTTACTAGAAGGTCCTACACAAAAAAAATTGTCCTCCCTAAGACAGCAAAATAGACAGCAGACTACATCTCTGCGCCCAATGCAAATGTATAAATCCCTCCTGTACTCTGTAGTTGCATTATTCCAGGTTCACAGTATGTGTTATTAGTCTTCGATTTCCACTGTAACAAATCATCACAAATTTAGTGCCTTAAACAATGCCCAGTTATTATCTTCAAGTTCTAGAACTCAATATCCTAGTGGGCTAAAAAAATAAGATATTCGCAGGACTGTACCCCCTTTGGGCATTTTTGTCTTCCCTTCTGCAGCTTCTAAAACCATCTGCCTTTCATGGCTCATGGCTGTTTCCTCTAGCATAATTGCCAGCACTATCTTCCTGACCACACCCTCAGCCTTTCTTATGTAAGGATTATTTTAGTGCTTCTGCTTAGCCAGACACAATCCTTGTCTCAGGAGCCTTAATTTAGGCATATCTGCATTTCAGATGTGGACATTTTTGGTGGGCCATTTTTCTATCTGCCACACCCTATGAAGTTATTACTATCTTACTCCTTGTGTAGAGAAGCTGAGCTTCTGAGAGGTTATGTAGCATTTCCAATTCAGTTCTTTCAACCTTCAATACCCAGCACAGTGAGTGCACTCGCATAATGGCCACTTGTATTTAAGCAAAGGAAAGAGAGGGGAAATGGGCCTAAGTCCACCTGCACTGTGTCTAAAAGCATCCTGTCAAATCCAAGCCACAGTATGACAGTATGTAGCCACCGTATGTGAGTATCTAGAAGGCCAGAAGTAGGATTCTAATGCTTTCATTGAGTCATGTTAGACTTGTCAAAAAGAATCACATCCCTGCTTCAGGAAGAAAATGAGGGAGTGGCTGTCATAGCCACCATTATATGCAAGCCCCTCTGCAGCTCCTGTGCATCTCCAGGGTTTTGTGCTTCCTCCACCTCTCTTGCCCATCCATAGGCCAGCAGCTCTCCCAGAGAGGCTCCTTCACCCCAAGTGCTGCCATGAGTGGTCTTGGCCTGCAGGGATGGGTTACTGTCAGTCAAAGAAAGGGAATATCATCAGATCTACATCTTTGAGGTCCTTCAAAGCTACTCCAGAGCTATTTATTCACAGAAGCTTTCTGGATTTCTAGATCTCAACTGGGAAGAAGAGGGGCCCTCCAAGGGCCTTAGTAAATCTAAAAGTTCTGCCTAGGATTCTGAAAAATTGAACCCTAATAAAAAATAATAGATAAAGGATTATATAAGGAAAGTATATGGGCCAATAAAGATATTTTCTCTAGGTCTATCTTTGCTTTTCCTAATCCAGAGCACTTGGACCTCTTCAAAAACTTTTTTTAGTTAGAAGGAGATGCATTTAGGACAAAATCCTCAAGGTCAGTAAATCATACCTGACCAAATTTGAGTAAATTTTATAATGTGCAAAGTGAGAGAAATCCTGATTGATTTCACAGCCCATAAGAGAAAAATACTTCCTTCTTTTTTCTTTGTTCTTTTTTGTCAGTTGTGGGACTTGAACTCCGGGCCTGGGCACTGTCTTATGGGGACTTTTGTGCCGGGGCTGGCTCTGAACCTCAATCCTCAGATCTCAGCTTCCTGAGTAGCTAGGATTACAGGCATGAGCCACCAGTGTCTGACTTCTTTTAATTTTGACAGCATGTATAATATCCCAAGAATTTTTTAAATTTCTCCATAAGACTGAATTGGATCCAAAACTGTTTTTGGTTCTGGTACTTGTACATAGCAGTTGACATTCAGTGGAGCAGTTTAATCCTTTGGAAGCTTGTGTGTCTAATTAAAATACAGGGAAATTTCAGTTCTTTTGATTATAGTTGCTTATAATAATGCCACAGTGTTCTAAATTGGAGCAGAGGACTTGGTGATGAAATGTGTAGCTGTCCTGGGGAGAGAAGGGCTATTTCATTCTTCTTAAGATGAGGTTTTCAAAACAGATTTGTTTCTTACTTCTCCACTATAATTAATGCCACACTTAAGAAAGCTTAAAATACCATTTGTTGTTATAAATTATGTACCAGTTGAACATAATTGTGACTTTGGCTTCTTATTAGATCATTTAACAATTCTGAGCCTCTCTCTTCATTCATTTCTTTGTCTATTTTAAAATCCCCAACAAAAGCATATTATGTTACAGCTGGCTGATAAGGAACTGAAACTTATCTTTAACACCACTGTACAGTTCTCAGTGACATACTTTGCTTTACTCTGCTCTAAAATGCAGTCCACTTATTGGATGAGGGCCTCTGGGCTGCTCAGTTATGAGGCTGTTTACTGCCGGACAGGAAAGACACCCAGGACTTCCACCAAGGGTCAGAGGAAGTTGGATTCGTGTACATTATCATAAAAAACTTCCATCCTTTTGCTTTTCCTCTTCTAGTCCCCAACATAACACCTCAAAGATTATAATAATTATCATGTTGCAGGATAAAAAATGTTTAGCATGCTCTACATGTTGGTCAAAGTGCCATCATGAGAAATATATAACCTAATCCATAATAAATGACAGCTGGATGCTGGTGGGTTTCTCCTGTAATCCTAGCTACTCAGGAGCTGAAATCTGAGGATCAAGGATCAGCGCCTACCCTGGGACAGGAAAGCCTATGAGACTCTTACCTCCAATTAACCACCAAAAAACTACAAATGGTGCTGTATCTTAAAGTAGAAGAGTGCTAGCCTTGACCAAAAAGCTGGGGGAAAGAGCCCAGGCTCTGAGTGCAACCCTATGACCAACAACAACAACAACAAAAGAACAATAAATGACACATTTCCCCCTGATTATTCATGTAACCCAACTGCTCAATCCTCACACAGTGCTTATCAAATATACAGTGTCAGCTAATGAACAAATGAAAGAAATATACAATGAGCCAGAGTATACCATCAAGATATTCCCTTTTTCTCCATGAACCCAAAAGTCAGTGATGAGTCATACAGTCCTCCAGTGGATCTGCCTTTGCTAACTCTTTTTTCTGGCCCCATTCTTACTAGGTAGGCATTCTACCACATGAGCCATGACATCTGCTCCTTTTTTACTTTTATTTTTCAGGTAGTTTCATGTTTATGTCCAGGGCTAGCCTCAGAGCTTGAATCTGCTAGCTACCAAGGAGTTGGGATCACGCTTGTAAAGCAGCATGCCTGGCTTGTTGGTTGATAACAGGGCCTTATTAACTTTTTGCCTAGGCTATCCTCAAACCACAATCCTCCCAATTTCTACCTCCTGAGTAGCTGAGATTAAAGGCATAAACCACTACTCACAGCCTGCTTTGATAATTCTTGAGTGCTTCTTTCAAGCAGAGGCCTCTGCCACAAGCTAAGGGAATGAAGTCCTGGAAAGAGCAAGAAGAAAATGACAGTCATTGACAGAATACATGGAAAACATATTTTAACACATTTATTTGCTTTATGAACATAGTCTCTATCCTAGAGTCATAAACATGTATGGAGTCTCCATGTTCAGCCACTCCTGAATATGTCCACTCCATTGCTCTTTTATAATAACCTCCTTTAGCCCAGCAAGGCTCAAGTAGGCAGGATTCACTCATGTGGTGAAATACAATGAGATAATAGCCATCTATTAAAGAGCTTCTTGTCTTTACCATGGACATCAGCTGTGGACTGAAACATATTTTCTTATCATGTATGCCAGAAAAATGAATCTCATTCCCCTTTCTCCTGACTAATAGGATATAAATGACTGATATGGAAGTGGCGCTGTGGCTCAAGTGGTAGAGCACTCGCCTTGAGCTGAAGAGCGCAGGGACAGTGCCCAAGCCCAGAGTTCAAGCCCCGCCAAAATAATAAATGAATGAATGACATGCTTTCTCTGAATTAAGGGCTGAAGACAAGGTGTCACCCAAGTGGTAGGGAAGCCTTGAATCCAGTGCTTAGCACTACAAAATAAAAATAAAGGGAAGCTAGGTATCAGGGTTTATTCTTATAATCTTAGTTACTCACAAAGCTGAGATCTAAGGATCAAGATTTGAAGCCAGCCTGAGCAGACAAATCTTAGCTACTTTTATTATAAACTACCCAGCAAAAGCCTGGAAGTAGAAATGAGGCTCTAGTAGTAGAACACCAGCCATGAGCAAAAACTGCCCACCAAGGGCATGAGGCCTGAGTTCAAGCCTTACTATCAAAACACACACACACACACACACACACCTACACACAAATAATAAATAAAGGGAAGATTAAGAAGAGGGATATGCCTTCTTCTTACACTCCTTGATGAAGAAGAGGGATATACCTTTCTTCTTAAGTTCCTTGACTGTAACACAGAATATGTACTAGGCTACATAGTCTAGTCTAGCTTATGTTCCATATGAACGTAGGTATTATTTGGCTAAACCAAGAAGCGGCAATACTATTCTCAATATTGTCATATTGTTTTTGGTTCATGTCTCAGTGTGTTCACAATGACACGACTAGTTCAGTGAAGGAGAATGGTTGAAATAGAAAATTAGAAATAGACTCTGTTTAGCCCAGAAAATGGGAGATAGTAAGGGATTTGGTGACTGACCTCAGATTCTTACAATCTATTACAGGTAGCCCCAGACAGTAACACTGCCTAGTGACTGGAGCTCCCCAAGGGAACCAACATAAGCAATGACTACAGACAATAACTACAGATGTTATTGAGATCATGGCTTCCCTTTAAGACTTTTGTAACTTAAGATCCTAAGAAGCAGCTCAGATGACCTGGAGACAGCTAACTGTCTACACTTGTAGCACGTGATCATAGGGAGTGATATGAAGGGAGAATTGTCTAGTCTAGTTGCTGGAAAGTGTTCTCTAATTTATTTAGAATGTTCTCATGGTAAGTTAGAGTTTGTTTTTTGTTTGTTTGGTTGGGGTTTTTGTTTTTTTTTTGTTATTTGGTTTTATAAAGAACTGCTTAGAGGGGCTGGGAAGGTGGCTCAGTTGGTAGAATGCTTGCCTTGCATGCATGAGGCCCTGGGTTTGATTCCTCAGCACCACATAAGCAGAAAAAAAAACAGAAGTGGCACTATGGTTTAAGTGGTAGAGCACTAGCCTTGAGCTGAAGAGCTGAGGGACAGCGCCCAGGCCTAGAGTTCAGGCCCCACGACCAACCAAAAAAAAAAAAAAAATGCTGCTTAGAAAAAAATGGATAAGAGCTAAACTGGAATGAGACAACGAGATGGAATAAGTAGAGAAAAAATAAGTAAATAAAAATTTAGGAACAAAGATGGAATCATTGGGTAATAGGAATATTGAATGTTTGCCTGAGTAGAGAGCATAGGGTTCAAGAATAAAAGAAGTCATAGAAAATTTGGGTTACCAGTAAACAATGGGTCCACATGAAAGGATAGGAAGAACAATGCCATTTTAGTGCCAACTTACTGATCCTATGGAGCCGTGGTAGACCTATGGCTCCCTATCATTACCAGTCTCTAGGCCTCAAAGTGGTGTTATTACCAACTCTGAGTTCTTCCTGGTGCTGAAAATAGAAAGGTGAGTACAACTTGTTACACAATTGGCTCTCATTCTCAAATCCTGGGTTCAGTACACATCTCTTCATGGGATTTCCAATGATTTGCTCTGAAATTCATCTTGCAACATATATCCTTTTCCTTAATTTTCAAAGCAATGAGTATTTTAGTACAATGAGATGATTATCAGTTCTGGTGAAATCAAGTAAGTTTCTTGTTAATAAAAGTGTTTGTTAAGGTAACTACAGTTGTAAATACCTTCTCTTTTTAAAAGAAACCCATGTCATCGTATTTCAAGTTTTCCCATTAAAACAAAGAGGTTAATTTCCCCCTCAAGTTGATCATGACATTAATAATTTTTGATGGTGGGATATGACTATATCTATGCTAAGAGACAGTCATACATGCCAAGTCATCCAAACAATATAAAGTTTAGGTAGAAAATTTCATTCCATTACTATTGGGAATGTAAAGCCTTACCTTCATAAATAGAAATTCCTTTTGTTCAACATCTGGCTTATAGTTAGAGAAAAAAAATACCCCCAAGGATAAGTCCAAAGTCTGAAAAGCTAACTTTAATATTGTGAGTTCAGGAATAAAAATGAGGGTGCTTCTTGGCCATATTAAAATTTTCCAAAGCCCTTTTCCTCAGCTCTTCAAATAGGATTGTGTTGTCACACACACGTGCACTCTGCTTATATTCTGTTTGAAATACACAGAGTCCCATTTTGATAGGAGAAGAATATATGATGACAAAGAGCTACTAACAAACTCAAGCCAGAAAAATATTGCCAACAATTCCTACCAAAACTGAATTATTTTTCAATGAAAAGAAAGCCCCTTGGGGGTTTAGGACATGAAACATTACCTATTATGCTAACTAAAGTTCCTGAACTACTTCTATTAAACTGAGTTTTAAGAAGGCCCCTATTGATGAAAGACCCAAAATACTGCATGAACCAGCTATTGTTTGACAAAGAAAAAAGATAATTAAGTAATTAATAAGTTCTTTCTCTGATATAATAATGATCTCCACGTCAAGAATTAGATGAAAAGAATTAGACACTTTATACCAATGTACCTTCTCGCTGCTCACAGTCTGTTTATTATTAGAGCACCTGAGAAGATATCCCTAGAGTCTGATCATAATTCAGAACAAAGGTAAGGCTCAGTCTCTGATTATTTTCCCAGCGCCCTCTTTGTAGGCCAATGCCATGTCTCTTCTCTATTAAAAGATGAAATCTTGAGTTGCTGATATAAAAAAATCATCTCATCCATCAAAGGAAAATAAACTTATTTGCCAAGGAAGGGGAAATATGGAACCATTTGTAAAATCATTTCCTAAATAGAATCCTTTTAGAGAATATTGTTAAATGAATAATCATTTCTGAAGTAGCTGATGCTCATAAAGTATTAATTTCTTCTTGGTCATACTGGATCAAATTTACCTCTAAAATCAACTCAAAATATTTCATTTAATTAAAAGAAATCTTTTTTAAAAAAAAAACACTTTGCTATCAAAAAAATTTAGAAGGAGAATGAAAAAAATGATTGCCTGTGATGTTGGAAGTGTCCTTTGGTGTTGGGGCCTGACCTGGTAAGAATTCCTTGCCAGCCCCTGGATACCTTAGTTTTGCTAATGCCTACCAGTGGCCATGTGGGCAGATGAGGCTTTGTATGAATGCACTGGTCAGGAGGTGTTGGGGAACTGGGCATGGAAAGGTAGCAGATTTCTGATCTCTAGTTTGCATTGATCTTACATTTAGACACAGATTCAGAAGAACAGACCCTCCCTTTTCCAGTGCCTTCGGAAAGATTGCCGCTCCGTAGAATGAGTCCTTTCTCCTCCACCCTTAATCTACAACCCAGCTTCCCCGGGAGATCCTACTTTGATTTCCGATCCTCACCCCACCAGCTGAGCTTGCATTCTTCTTTACAGTCTCTCAATGCACCCGGTGAGCTGAGCTGTCAGACTTTTCCTCTCCATCTCTGTGCCTTGAAGGCATCTCTCTCTGAAACTCATGTTCTGTTCTTGCCATTCATGTGCGTGGTGAGGGGGATGAGCTGGTCTCTGTGTCTGTGGCCTGCTTCCAGTGTGAGGAGCTTTGGGATGATGGAGCTTTGTGGTGTTCTTGTTTGTGTGGTGTGAGGACCCACCATGGAGCTGTGTTCCATCTGTAATAGCACTGGAAAGTGATGAGCAAAGTTGTTCTTTTTTGCACAAAGCTGGTACCACCTTGGGTAACTTGCTCTATCATCACATTCAGTGGCACAGCACGGCACAGGCACCGGCTAAGCAGAGGCTATGGCAGTAGTTTAGAGGTTTGCAACCCTCTGTATCCAGAAAACCAGCGGTGTCTGGGAGACTGGATCAGTGCATCCAGCCTGGAGTGGTCTGATTAAACATAGACTCAAGAGATCTTTTTGATAAAATAAAAGTGAAAGCACATCAACAGCAGAATGCATCCTACAGAGCAGGCAAACTTGAGGGCAGAAAGTTGGAGGTATTTTTCTGCAAAAGCCTGCACTTGCTGGTAGGATCTGGGGCTTATGGTCAATCAAGGGCAAGGACCACTGCTAGCTGAATTAGAAATCTTTCATTCCTGATGCTGAATGCCTAAAGATCCTGTAATCAAATGGTTCAGCCTCAGAAAGTTTCTCACAGTCAAGCTGGTTGTGACAGGACCCGGGGCTAATTTCAGGGAAGCTAGACCTGTGGTAGTCACAGTAAGCTCTGTCTAGCTTCAAATGTAGCTCTTCAAATATCTGCGTTGCACATCTATTTGATCTCTTCAGGACTATATTATAATCATGGATACATGCAATGCACATTACCCATTTCCCAAGGTTTCTTTTGGTTTTTCTTTTATTTTTTTGGCTCATCCCACATCCTGGAATGAAGAAGGCCACCGCATGACAGTGCAAAAAGGGATGCAGGGACTTCAAGCTCTCTTGACAATGACATTTTCCTTTGTGCTTTTCTGTTTCTTATTGTTTTTCTGTGCACTACTGGCTCTCCCACATGCTTTGTTATGGAACTCTTCACTTGTGTCTAATGTACTGAACTATTGTTACAGTCTTTGTAATGTATATTGTCTCAAGAATAAAATGAAATGTGGGCCTGGGGGGTATTTGATGGGTATATTTAATATCACTGCTTTAGTTGTATCATTGAAATCTTCCATGTATGATGCTGTGTTAAAAGTAGTACAAAGGTTTCAGAACATTTGTTTCAGAAACAAAGACTTGCAGAAGGTATGGTTCATGTAAAAAAGTTAAAAGCCCTATTCACATGCTACATGCAAATTTATTTCAAATGCTGGATATGAAATTGAGTTTTAAAACTCTGAGTGTTCTGTATTATTCTCTAACTCAACAATATAGATTAATGTGACATAAAAGTAGTCATGAGTTGGGAGAAAATGAGTCTCTTGCATGGGCATTCATCCCAAAATCAAATTAGCTAGCCAAAGTAAGGTCATAAGCTTTCAGTGTTGTTTTTAATTCAGTCTTCTTTTATAATAAGTTGTGCTGTCAATTCTTTTAAAGCCCTTTTAAGTCATTCAGTACAGTACACGTCAGTTGCCGTGGAAATACATATAGAAGGGTCTTCTTAGTTTGGAAACACATCGCATGATCCTTTTTCTCCTAGTGCTCCTAGTTGAAAACTTTAGCATTTTAAAGCCAGTCCTCCTACCTCTACCTTAGTACATCTTCATCAGGTGGGTTATTCAGACCTCACAGAAGGGATTGGGAAAAGTTCCATCTGTGATTCCAGAAGCTCTCTGAGCCCCTTCCAGTAGCTCTACTCTTTTCCCTCAAGAAACAGGCACGTGTTGTTTTAAAAAAACATTACATCTACGTCATTATTAAAAAGTATCAGATGTATTCACATGTAGTTTGGATTATATTACACATTTAGGACATGTTTCATTTTACTTGGACTTAAAGCATAACAAAAAGAAACTTCTGGCCACAGCCAAAATTAGAACAGCTAGGATAAAATAAAGCCGAATTTATCAAAACCCAGTGATTTTTCCATTTCAATTTGGCAAAATTTATTTCACTTTTAAAACAGTAAGCCCTCATAGTACAGAAAATTGTGTGGACATGATTGAACATGGAAGATAATGAACATTTAAGCTATAGTGTTTCTCATCAACTGGAAAATGATTTATTAAAGTGTAAGAACATGTGCTTTTCATTGGGAAAGAACAGCAAAAAAAAAAAAAAATTAGCTGGGCACCAATGGCTTCTGCCCATCTATTCCTAGCTACCCGAAGAGGCTAAGCTCTAAGGATTCTGGGTATGAAGCCAACCCAGGCAGACAAATCTAAGAGAGTCTTATATCCAATTAGCCACCAAAAGCTAGAACTGGAGCTATGGCTCAAGTGGTAGAGTGTGATCCTTGTGCAAAACAAACCAAGTGAGGACATGAGGCCCTAAATTTAAGCCCTAGTACCCATACACACAGACACACACACACACACACACACACACACACACACACACACACACATACCTACAAAGAAGGAACGTTGAAAGGGCTTTGTTTTTTTTCCATGAATCAGGCCTCCAGTGATTATATTTAGTTGGTGCTTTTTAAATGTATACAAATATTTTTTATCATACTGCTTGTTGCATAGCTTTGATGTGTAGTATCTCTTTATAGGATGCAATTTTGAGACACAGTCTGCACCTTACTCTCAATTAGGCAAGTATACTTATTGTAATTGTTATCTTTTATTTATGTGACTGCTATGTCAATTTCCTTCATGAAATAAATGGTGGCAGCTTATATTATGTAAATAAAATTGTCTAATGGTCATTCTAACCCCATCATAGTTTCTCAAATTCTTGGGTGAAAAAAAATGCCTCATTGTTTTAATGTTACACCTTGAACCTTACCTTTCCCCCCAAATTTTCTTATGCATCAATGCAAAGCACTCTTTATGAGCACTAAATCTGCATTTAGGTACAAAAATACCTATAAAAGTACAAATCAGAGCAGCTGTTTAGCATGTATAGCATTTTCAGTGGAGCCCTTTTTGGGTATTAGTCTATCAAGAGACATGTTTTCTTATCAATGTCAATTTTGCTTCCTGTTTCTCTCCCCATGCCTTTCATTGGAATGACAACAGTTGACATTAAAAAGCTGTTGGCAGGTATGGAATGCCCTTATTCTTTTACAAGTAGCAAAGACTGAAGTGTACATGTGAGATGGCTCACAGGTTCAGTAAATCAGAGATTCCATCTCTCCAGAGTGTGTTATCTGTAGGCAGCATTTAAAACTTGAGGGCATCGTAGGCTAGACGTGTGGCTTATGCTTACCATGCTAGCTGATAGGAAAATTATGACTCAAGGCCAACTCAGGCCAAAAAGATAGTGACATTTTAACTCAACAAACAAGCATGCACCATGCATTGTGGTACAGGTCTATAACCTCCGGTATTTAGGAAGCGAGAATATAGGTAGGAACATTGCGTTGCAAGGCCGGTCCCAGCCAAAGTGCCACACCTTATCTAAAAACTAAAAGCAGGAAGTGGAGCTGTGGCTCAAAGTGGTAGCCTTGAGTGGGAAAAGATCAGGGACAGCGCACAGGCCCTGAGTTCAAGCTCCATGAACAACAACAACAACAAAAAGAGAATCTTTTAGGGCAGAGAATGTAGTTAGTGGTAGAGTGCTTGCCTTTCATGCATGAGGCCCTGGGTTTGATTCCTCAGTACCACATAAACAGAAAAAGCCACAAGTAGTACTGTTGCTCAAGTGGTAGAGTGCTAGCCTTGAGCAAAAGAAGCTGCAGGGACAGAGCCCAGGTCCTGAGTTCAAGCCCCAGGACTGGGGAAAAAAAACAACTAAAAGCAAAAAGGGTTGGGGGGCATGGCTCAAGGTGTAGAACACTTGCCTAGCAAGCATGTGGCCCTGAGTTCAAACCCCCAAACCACACACACACACACACAATTTAAGGAAAAAGAATTGTACCTGTATTTGACATTCAAACTACCTCCAACTGTAGCAAAATACATCACGTCCGTTTCAGGAATAACTTGCATTTTTAAGTTAGGAAGCAAGCAACTTGTCCTATATCCAAATCACTCCCAATCACACATGAAAATTAATCTGTATAACTTACAGCAGGCAAGACAGCTGTGAAAATCTGCTGAGGGACTGTTTCCAGATTTCACCCAGTATGTTTTATCCCTCCTCCATCCAGGACTGTAGGTCTAGCCTCCCTGCATCAGGGGTCACCCAGGCCTCTTAGCCTATCCCCTGTCCCCTCTTGTCTCTGGTGCACTGCTCTGCCAGTGACCAGGTGGAGGGACTTGAACCTTCCAAACTCCATGTCACCTCACTCTCCCAGATCACCTGGTTGGGAGTACAGCCTGAGTCAGGTAACCCCTGCTGAATCGGTCGTGTGTCCTCTGTCCACTTCTGGTACAAAGTACCATCTCCCAGGAGACGTGCCATCCACTCATGGCAACTTGGACCCCAGACATCTCCTCCCTGCATGGCAGCATGAAAAGTGTTACTGTATCCATATAGCCCAGGAGTTCTGAGCTCTTCAAGTGTGTCTTAATAACCACTTCCTTTCTGTTATTCTCAGTGGCCTGGTTTGCTTTCGACCCTGGCTCAGCACATTCGGACATCATCTTCTCCAATGACAACCTGACAGTGACCTGCAGCAGCTACGATGACCGGGTGGTGCTAGGGAAGACTGGCTTCTCCAAAGGCGTCCACTACTGGGAGCTAACGATAGATCGCTATGACAACCACCCTGATCCTGCCTTTGGCGTGGCTCGCATGGATGTGATGAAGGATGTGATGTTAGGAAAGGACGACAAAGCTTGGGCAATGTATGTGGACAATAACCGGAGCTGGTTCATGCACAACAACTCGCACACCAACAGGTACCCTGAAGCCCTCAAACCAAGCCTTCTTCAGGTTGGCTTCTGGTCACCAGTGAGAACCCTACCCAGTTCAAAGATCTATAACATAGATGATGGGTAGGTGGTCAGTAGAGGAGAGCCAATCTTGCCATTTTGCTTTTTGCATAATGATAAGAGATGTAAGCATTTCCCTTGGCCCTTCATTGCTGTAGTTCACCCAGAGCTAGAAGCTAGAATCCCCAGGGATGTTCACACTAGGAAAACACGGCAGGATTCTATAACCCAGATCAGGACATACCAGGAAAGTGTTTTGGGCCCAAGGACTTCATTTTTCCAAACCTGAGTTTGCAAACCCTCCAAAGAAAGATCATAATATTTTTCCATTCAGAGGTGTTCTGAATGCCTGGTGGGGCGTACAAACATTTCACACAGTGGAGGCATTTGAAATAGAAGCCCTTGTTCTTGTTATAACCATCATCAGTATTACCGCTCAAAATAGAAGCCAGTTACTCAACTAAATATTATGGTTGCCAATTTGGATAGTTTGATACTTGAAGAACTCTCTTATTATTGTATGAATTAGAACACTCAGTTTGTTGAAGAAAGAGTGTAATAATCTGCGTAAGATTTTCCTCTATCACTTAAAGACAATTATACTTGATCATTTGGTATAATTTCCCTGTAGATCTCCCTTTTCATTTGCTTATGTTTGCTTCTAATGTATTTTATTTCGGATTTCCTAAGCCAAAAAGTATCTTTCATAGATACTGGTCCTCCTTACTCCAAAACGTTCCCCAGGATGCATTCTTCATTGTGCCTCGTGTAATGATGCAGTTGTGTTTAGTGAGATCAGAGGGAAAGCAAGTTAAACAGTGAGAGGATAATTGGACATCATGACTTCTGCTTTTTCTGTCAGCATCTCACTGACCCTTTTCTAGCCAGTAGATTAGATTCCTGTAGCCATCTACTCCCTTGGATAGCTTCTGTACAACTCCATTCATATGTGCAGTGTTAGCTGCACTTGAAGTGAGCACACACCATTTCAAATTGATCTCGAATCCTACTGGATATAGATAATCACCTTCAGTGATTTCCATTTTAAGGAACTGTGTCACTAGGTTCCTGATGCCATCTCCCATATACTATATGCTTGACATCTTAATTGGGGGTGACAGAATGAATAAGAACATGACCATCAAACTACACAGAGAAACATGTTCTTCAAGCTGAACACATCTGCTTGCATGCAAACTGTGTGTGTGTCACTTGTGTTGTTGTTAAGCCTGTGAACAAGATACAACTTGTAAACCTGTCTTCTAATGGCTCTGTGAGCTGAGTACAGTCTATTCTGCATGCAAGAGGAAGCAAGCAATGCCTATGAATGCCTGTGTGCTGCTGAGAGGGGGATGAAGTCAGTCTTGCTACATCTCAAAACAGGAAGGAAGACACATCAGTCATCCCCACCTAATGGCATTTTGTGAAACCATCAACTGAAGCCCAAGACACAATTTGTAAAATGACATTTGTATGTAATCTCTAACTTGCCTGTGATATAATTGTTCACTTTATGGAAAAGATTTTTCTTCGATATTGTCATTTTACAGAGAACCTCTTAGCTTCTTATTTCAAATTCAACATGCTAAAAACTACTGTTTCAGGGATGACTTTTATGATTTAATGGAAAGAAAAAGATTCCCACACTCCAATTACTCATGCATATGTTTTGTTCAACCTAGTGCTTCTTTAACTTTCAAATGAAGTCATTTTGTATTTAATGATTTAATTCACATCATTGTGCAAAGTATGTACTATAGTTAAGTCAGAGCTCTGATAGCCAAAAGGCTATCCTCCCCCCCCAGACTTTAGTGGTTGGCTTTCTACTACTGCAGTTCAGAGGTAAAGACCCCCAATGAATGAATTCACCCTCAACAATGTGGATCAGCCTGTGTACCCACCAGGGGTGGTTGTCTCCCACAAGAGAGTGGAAATTAGTGGGGGTGAAGAAAAAAATCTTACTTATATTTTACATAGAAAGCCCAGCTATACATACAGTACATAAAGAGGTATACAGTTTGCCTGTGGCATTAAGATTTACGTTTTAAAAAATGTGCTTAGAGAAAAAATATGTTAAAAGGTGAGGAAGGGGCAAACATTCTGAACAGATTGTGAAACACTGGCTTCACCGTACCTGAGAGAGAGAGAGAGAGAGAAAGAATGAGTGTGTGTGTGTCAGTCAGAATAACAAGCAAGGCTAACCCCACTTTTTTCTTTCCCACAGAACGGAGGGAGGGATCACCAAGGGGGCCACCATTGGGGTCCTCCTTGACTTAAATCGAAAGACCTTGACGTTCTTCATCAACGATGAGCAGCAAGGCCCCATAGCATTTGAGAATGTGGAGGGCATGTTTTTCCCTGCCGTCAGCCTGAACAGGAATGTGCAGGTAAGCATGGGCCCCTGGGTGTAAATGCAGCTTCTTCTAGCTGCAGTTATAAACCCCTCCCCAAAGAAGGTGGATAACATAAGATGCAGAGCAAGGTGTGGAGGAGAGGAGAGAAAGGGGTCAATATGGCTGACTGATAGGATTCCACAGCCGCCGAAGCCCTTCCCTGTCCTTGCATACTTTCTAGTGAGCAGCCCATGGGAAACTCAACGGTTCTGTTCTATTCATGGGCCGCTCTAGTTTCGTCTCTAAGTAGAAATGAATGCCTTTAACCAAACAACTGAGATGACTCACACAAAGCTCCCGGCTTGTCTGAGAAGGAACTATGAGATAAAAGTGTGAGTCCCGTCAGAAAATAGAGAACCTTTCAGCACCTTCTCTGGGTCCTGTTCCTCTCTGCTGAGTGCAAAAGGAAGAGCAGACATAGTCCCTGCACACAAGTTCTGTTATGCATTATTCTCTCTTTCATTCATCAACAAATTCCTACAGGGTTCCCCTAATACATCAGAAACAATTACAAATATTCAGTGTACATCAGTAAGGGGAAAAACAGATATAAATTTTCCCTTCTAGAGCTTATGTTCACGTTAGAGGAGACCAACAAGAAACAATAGTACAATGATACTCTCTTCAATGTATGGATAAATTGATAGGTCAAACAGAGGAAAGGGGAAAGGGGGTGGGATTGCTGAGGCTGGGGGAGGGTAGTTGCAGCCTTAAGTAGGATGGTTGGTACAGGTTGACCCTGTGGGACTCCCAGGTGAGCTGAGCCATAATGAAGATGAAGGATGGAGCCATATGGAGCCTTCTAGACAGGGGAAATGGCCTTGGATGAACAGAGCAGAGGAATGAAGTTGTGGGTTTGGGTAAGGGGATCATGGGGAGGAAGACTAGAACCATGCAATCATGGAAGGCCATCCCCTACCAGCCAAGACTTGGGGTTTCTCTGCCTTCCTGAGCTGGGCCTCTTATTAACAATTATCACCTCACACAACAAATGAGTGCCTGGAGGCAGGTCTGAAGAAGAAAAGCACGACAGCTGATTTTTACCCTATGAGAACCATAGTCTTGAAGTTTATCTCAAAACAGTTCATCGTTGTCTATCAATATATGTACTATAAATGATCACAACCTAGTGCTACCTATCCTCCTATCTTCCTGTAAATAGATAGGACTTTCTACTGAGAGGGAGCGGGGAGGCTGCTGGGATCTAATTGTCCAGAGTTTGACTTCTACTTTAGAAAAAAGAGAATTATTCCTTGTCCTAGAAGTGAGTCTCAGAAAAAAACCTCACTCAAAGGTTCCTATGTTTCAGCCATTTCTCTTTTAAAGGATATCATAGTAGGTATGCACCAGGGTTTTCCATGATGTTCTGAGTGTCTTCAGATAAGAGATTATTAGTCAGAGAAGACAGACATGAAGGAGGAAATGATGGAGAGTACTATATGAAGTGGTTCTAGGCTTAAGGTTGAAAAGAAATGGAAGTAACATAATAAATGCCCATGTTTCTTCATAACTGGTCATCGGTCTTTCATGCCATCCCAGAAGCAAGGTGTATCCCAGCTGAGGAGCTAGTGGACAGGTTAATCTCTTATCTGTCTTTGGACTTGGTGTGGCCAACCAAGTGGAACCAGGTTTCATTACCTATAAACCAGTGCCTGTGTCTTCTGTCAGGAGGAACTACAAATTTCCTGAGTCTTTTTTAAAAGGTAGGTGGCTGAGAACCATATCATCAAGTGTCACCAGGACTTGTAAGCCCACCATTGGAATGAGGCTCTTAGCACAGCTAGAATCCACTTGGATGTCTGTTAGCACAGACATTCAGGATAAGTGAAGAGATGGCTTTGTGACTTAGGGCACTGGGTCCAGACCTGCGGTGTCTTGCAGAACTCACAGTCTTGTCCCCCAGGTCACACTTCACACCGGGCTCCCAGTCCCCGACTTCTACTCCAGCAGAGCATCCATAGCCTAAGGATGTGCTGTGGAGGCACCGGCTGCCGGGGAGAGTGACAACCAGAAGCCCAGTCAGCCGTGGCGGAACACAGAGTTGGCTGGAGAGAGAGAAGGAGAAAACAGCTGGTCCTCTATGATCTTCACAACTACCATTCTGCCCTTTCCCTCCAGTCTCTCCACTCGGCCACACCCGAGTCCCTGCCACCCCCTGCGATTCTAACCAACAAAGGACCTAGGCAGCCCAACCATGTTTCTTTCGCCACTCCCAAAAGTAGCTTTTCTTGAACTTAATTTTTTTATATAGGTGAGTTCATTTTCTTATTGATCATGTTCCTGAAGTGGCACTGCCAGGAGAAAGTTCTCTTACAATCTTTATTTCTTAAGCTTTTGGTCAAACAGAGATTGAAGCAGGAGGTAGGGAAGAACAAACTTGAGTTTGGAGCTTGCAGTTTACCTTCTAGAATGTTCTTGCCCTGACACCTCTTGGGCAACATTAGCTATGTGTGGCTAATCTTTGGGAGATGGGCAGTGTGCATCAGGTATTGAGAAGTCTACCACCCTCTGAAGCACAAAAACTATCAGCTGCACAGATTCACAGCAGGGCAGGATCCTCAGGATAGCCCAGGAAACAGACCAGACACTGTACAGAGGCAGAACACAGGATTTCATGGTTCTATTCATTTAGCTAATACAGGTTTTTAAATCAAAACTATGAGGGACCAGGCAATATTCTAGATGTCATGCTTTAGACACGGTGGAAACACACAATAAGCAGACAGATGGGCACAGCTTCTGCCCCCCCCCCCCCCCCCGGAGCATGTACTCTAGTAGGAGAACAAAGCAAAAATTACACACTGTTTCACATTGTTATGAGTAACAGAAAGGGAACAGACAAGAGTCAAAAAGGGTCACTGCCAAGCTCTTTCAGGTTTCCTAGAATACAAGGCTAAATAAAACCCCCACATTCTAGTCATGGTAGCACTAAGAATGTACCAGTTCGATGCCTTTCCAACTGCACTATGTTAATATTCGACCCTGCTGCTACTTCATCACTGAGCCCTTCTTTGGCAGAAACGATGTCAGCATTCTGACTCCTTCATGCTGCAATCATAACAAGCCTTAAAAAATGAACAGTTTCAAAACAAAATAGTGAGCAGAGGGCAGATCCCATGTCACCAATGGGGATCTTAAGTTACATTCTCAGGACAAAAATGCTGTCTCCACATGAACTGTCTGTGCTGTGACAACCAAAATCCATCTACCCTGCTGCCATGCACAGCCTGACTTTCTAGAGAAGTTCAAATCAAGTTTGGAAAAACCTGAATTTGAGTCATTTCTAGGACTGATGGCAGAATAATAGTGCATATTACTTCTAAAGAGTGACACCCTTCTGATTCTTTAGTTTGACATGAAGTTTTAGAAAATGTAGGACTTGGGAAAATAAAAATAAAAGTTCTCATTCACTGACTACTTTCTGTGATATTACACACACATACACACACACCACCACTACCACCACCACCACCACCACAGCCAGGAATAACAATAAAAGGAAGGAGTAAGATGGGAAAGCTAACAGTGCTTTGGCAAAAAAAAAAAAAAGTAATAAATGTAAATAGCTCATTATTTACTCCTGTGCTTCTTCTAGTTAGATGATTTCAGTCAGTGATACTGTTTTTCTAGTTAGAACCTAATTTATTAAATGGGTGCTATCCTGTTTATGTCTATCTTCGTTTTTCATGGCTAGAGAAATTCTCAGTTGCAGGACAACACTAGTTTGATATTTGATTTACGCTCCAATGAGACTCGATGGCTGGGCCGCTGTAGACTCCTAGTTTCTCTCATTCTTTATGAAATCCATTCCGCTAATTAGATTTCTAGTGACTTGTAACACTTAGTTTACACTGAATTGCAATTATAAATGCATACAGCTACTGTACTAGAAAGAAAACCATGTCATTTCCAGTGTGCCAATAAAATGATTTTTATGAGAGAACAAAAATGTCTCCATAGAATTTTTTTAAATTTTTACCTATGGGAGGGCTTGGGGACACCTGCCTTTCTCAGAGCAGTGTTTCTTCAGCACAGTATAATCAGAAGGCTCCCCAGTACTTGAAAGCATGATTCTGCCCATTTCCTCCAGAGTGTGGTACTAGCTCTCTTTTTACCTCTCACCCAAATTTGAACGTGCTGTGAAGCGTGTGTCTTCTGGCATCTGCCTCCAAATCTGCTACTAAAAAGCCACAAACTTGTGCTGCAAAAGTATCATATCCTGTCAGTTCCTGTAGTGAGTCCTTGAATGGCTAAATAATACTATTGTTTTTGCATAATTACAACATTATCTACTCTTTTTTTCTCTTTGCCAGTCCTGGGTTTGAACTCTGACCCTGAGCTCTGTCCTCGAGCTCCTCTGTGCTTCAGGGCTAGTTAGCACTCTACCACTCGAGCCATAGCACCACTTCCAGCATTTTCTGTGTATGCAATACTGAGGAATGGAACCCAGGGCTTCGTGCATGCTAGGCAAGCACTCTACCCCTAAGCCACATTCCCAGCCCCAACATTACCTACTATCTTACATTATTATCAGCCTTTCTCCCTCCCTCTTTCTCTTTTTTTTTGGGGGGGGGGGCATCAGGGTTATAAATCAAGGCATTTTTATGCTAGGTAAGCAGGAGCTCTACCCCCACCCATTCCTCCACCCCTATTCCCCATTATTTCTGAAATAGGGTCTGCCAGGGCACAGTCCTTCTATTTATATTTCCTTCTGTCTCTAGGATGGCTTTTCTATTGAGTTGGAGTCTGGAGAGCTTATTTTTGGCCCAGGCTGGCCTGAAACCACAATCCTTCTAATCTCAGCCTCCCATGTCCCTAGGCATGAGCACCCTGCCATTCAACATGCAGTATAGCTAATAAAAAAGAGAGAGATTTGTATAGATGTTTAACAGAGAACCATAAAGAAGGCAATGATGAACATTTCAAAACAGTGAAAGATTATCATTCCAAAATTGCTCATCTAAAAGTAAAACTACATATAGACAAATACAACTTTTAGTGATACTGGGATTTGAACTCTGAGCTTCATGCTTGCAAAGCTGGTGTTCTGTCACTTGAACCAGTCCAGCATTTCGCTGGTTATTTTATTTGTTTTTTGTTTGTTTGTTTGTTTTTGGTCCGGTTGTGGGGCCTGAACTCTGGGCTTGGGCACTGTCCCTCAGCTCTTCAGCTCAAGGCTAGTGCCCTACCACTTGAGCCACAGCGCCACTTCCAGCTTTTTTCTTTTTGCTTATGTGGTGCTGAGGAATCGAACCCAGGGCCTCAGGCATGCAAGGCAAGCGCTCTACCACTGAGCCAACTTTCCAGCCCCTTGCTGGTTATTTTAGAGATGGAGTTTCATGGCCTTTTCTGGTTGGGTTGGCTTTGAACCTCAGTCCTCTAGATCTTAGTTTCCTGGGTAGCTAGCATTACAGGGGTGAGCCACCTGCACCTGGCTCCATTTTGGTTCTTGACTCTGTTTTCTAATCTAGTGCTAATGAGTATATAATGAGTAAGTTCATCTGCAGCATAATTATGCCTATTGTACTGCTGCTTTTCCCACATGATCTCAACATTTT
Source organism: Dipodomys spectabilis (assembly GCF_019054845.1). Taxonomy (NCBI): domain Eukaryota; kingdom Metazoa; phylum Chordata; class Mammalia; order Rodentia; family Heteromyidae; genus Dipodomys; species Dipodomys spectabilis. The sequence goes on along the minus strand of NW_024870719.1, from coordinate 15,530,434 downwards.
GCTAATGGTCTCCAGGGCAGAAAAGCTGTCAGATGAGACCTCCAGCCTTATCCCATGGCAAGCTGACATTGATGGGCAAGTGGAGGTTAATTGCACCTTCTCCAGAGGTTGCTCTCATCCTTAGCATTGGGCAAAAACAGTAGTATTTACAGCATACATCTTTGTCTAGACAGAGTGATGTACACATGCACCAGCAGAAGATCACAACTATCTTCAAGAGATCAATATTTCTTAAAGTTTTCTGAGGTACTGCTGAAACTCAATTCCTCCATCTAACTCCACATCCTCAGTTTAACTCAGCCCAAGAATTTCAGTGTAGCACAGTGTTTACCTATAACACACTCACTGCTGGCTAGCTAGCAGTCCACTGCCTCAGCTGAGAAAGGCTTTTCCTTGATGTTCAGAGAATCTGAACAGCTCCACTCTGTGCTTTGGGGATGTAGGGAGAGAATCCTAATGGTCAGATGAAGCAAGGAGCACCTGCGGAGGGGGCTGCCACAGGGTGCAGGACACTTGAGTAACTTGGTGACAAGAAGTTATTATGTTACACCGTGATCTTGTTTTGTTTCTTTTCTGTTTGTTTTTCTTCTGGAAGCCTTTGGCATTGTGTTTCACTCACCCATAAGCCTCTTTCCAGGTCCAAAGGAAACTTAGGAAACACTGGCCATGCTGCTCACAGCAACTATCAGAAACACCATGAGCTTGGGGAGGTAGGGGAGAACCATGGAAGGGTGACATTGACCAAGATGCATTGTACTCACAAACTGACATGTTGAAACCCTTTTGAGCAACTGCTTAAGGATAATTGAGGGGCTGGTCATGTGGCTTAGTGGTAGAGTGCTTGTCTAAGCATGCATGAAGCCCTGGGTTTGATTCCTCAGTACTATATAAACAGAAAAATCACATGGGAGTGCTAGCCTTGAGCAAAAGAAGCTTGGGGACACTGGCCAAGCCCTGAGTTCAAGTCCCAGAACTGGCAAAAAAAAAAAAAGGGTAATTGAAAACAGAAAAAAAAAGGAACAATTAAGGAACATGTTCTTCACATTTAACATCTCTCCAATCAGTACAGGAAAAAGAAGTTTCTACTTTTGTTGTTGTTGTTGTGTGGCTTGAACTCTGGGCCCGGGCGCTGTCCCTCAGCTCTTCAGCTCAAGGCAAGCACTCTACCACTTGGGCCACAGCGCCACAGAAGTTTCTATTTTAATGCAGCATACAAAAGATTTATATGCACAAAATAAACATTCATACACTGGAAAATACAACTGAAGGCAGTAAACAAGTACCAAAAATGCTAAGAATCAATCACAGATTTCATATGAAAAAGTGGTTGGGACCAACTGATAGGTAAAAGGTACTCTTTCAGGGTCCAGATCGTTAAAGGCTTTCATCTACTTTCTAAAGATGCTCTTTACTTCCAGTTATATGTAATTCAATTAACAGAAATGATACAAGCAAAATAACCAAAAGGGAAATGAAGTGCACATACTTACACACACACACAAACACACACACACACACACACACACACACACACACACATTATTCCTCAAATTCTCTTACAGCAAGCTGGGCATCAATGGTTCATGCCTGCTATCCCAACTACTCAGGAGGCCGATAGCTAAGGTAAGCCAGCCCAGGTAGAAAAGCCCATAGACTATTGTTTCCAATTAACTGCTGATGAGCACAAAGCTCATTCTTCTGCAGCATCATGGGACTTGTTACATTGTTGATCACTTCATAAAACTGCCTGAAGCCATACCTGACAGGTATTTTGGAATCCAATTGTGTCTGTTAGTCTGAAAGAAGAAAGTGGTATATTCCAGCTGGCATCCTTTCAACTATTAGGTTCTATGGCTCTGTGATTGTCCCACATAGGATGTACCACACACAATACAAACAAGTCAATACCTATTTAATGAGCACCTGTTAGTGCTAGGGATTAAGTGAGCAAATTAGACAGGCTCCATACCCTCTCAGCTGATATTATAATGCAAATAATAAATATGTAAACAAAAATCAAGATGATTCTAAATAGTGATAACTACTATACTAGACATCAAACATATTAGTAACTAGATAGAAAGTTCCGGTGTGATCAGCAACTGCCTGTCTGAGGAGGTGGTGCTTATGTTGCAGATGCCAGGGAGGAGAGTTAAGTCCAGGAACGTTGATGTGCAGTGTGTGGTTGGGGATGGAGCAGATAAGTGAAAGGGGGTGGGGGGAGACCTGGAAGGCCACGCATGCAGATGGCAGTGAGAAGCGGATTAACTGATCTAAAGGCACAGGAGGAATGAATAAGAATGGTGTGGGAGCTGGGTGCTGGTAGCTCACTTATAATCCTGGCCACTCAGGAGGCTGAAGATTGTGGTTTAAAGCCAGTTCAGCCAGGAAAGTCTGTGAGACTCTTATTGCCAATTAACCAACAAAAGACCCAGAAATTGGGCTGGGAAGGTGGCTCAGAGGTAGAGCGCTTGCCTTGCATGCATGAGGTCCTAGGTTTGATTCCTCAGCACCACATAAGCAGAAAAAGCCGGAAGTGGTGCTGTGGCTCAAGTGGTAGAGCTCTAGCCTTGAGCTGAAAAGCGGAGGGACAGTGCCTAGGCCCAGAGTTCAGGACCCATGACTGGCAAAAAAAAAAGAGAGAGAGAGAGAGACAGAGAGCCAGAAATGGAGCTGCCTTAAGCAAAAAGACTAAGGGACAATGCACTGGGCCCTGTTCAAGATCCTGTACAGCACAATCAATCAATCAACAAAATAATAGACAAGAGGCCAAAGAAATCAGACAGGACCTGCAGAACATTTGATCCTCTTAGAGATCCACCCCTCTCTCCACTTCAAGGGAACACAAAATCTACTCATTCTTGTCCTGAATTTGAATGGGTTCTGTGTCTGCCTCTTCTGTGTCTGACATCTTGACTTAGAATCCCAGCCACTAAATCCAATCTGAGCACTATATCCAGAAAAGTGCTAATAGATGCTGGGTAGTTAAATAGTATTTGGATTTCTTCCAACTGTTGCAAGAACCTTGCTGGGGCACTTTTATGCAAAGTGAAACTAGGCCTCTTGTCTTATCAGAATGAATGAGTGAGTGAATGAGTGAATGAATGCTACCTGCCTTTATACCTTTAAATTCTGGAACGCGAGTTTTGTTTTGTTTCTTACAAAGCAAATGTTCTAGAAATGGCAGAATGCAGAGAGGAATTTGCCATTCCAGCAGAGAATAAACAGACAGTGAGAGGAAATATTCTCTTCAGTATTGACTGTATGTCTCAGGATGCCAAACACTTATAACTGACTTAGCTCAAAAACCAACAGCTTCCACAACCCAGCAGAAACCTGGGGCAGCAGCCAACTGACGTGGTATATCTTTGTGAAGCAATTTACACAAGAAATCACTGCCTCTAAGCTACATGACACCAAGCTGGATATTTCTTTCTTTCTTTTTCTTTTTTTTTGGCATAGCATAAAAATAAAGTTGGTGAGCTGGGTGCTGGTGGCTCATGCCTGTAATTTAGCTACTCAAGAGGCTGAGATCTAAGGATGGCGGTTCAAAGCCAATCCAGGCAGGGAAGTCTGTCAGACTCTTATCTCCAATAAACTACTCAGAAAAAGCCAAAAGTGGTGCTGTGACTCAAATGGTAGAGAATAGCCTTGAGCACAGAGAGGCTCTAGGACAGAGCCTACTCCCTAAGTTCAAGTCCCAGGACCAGCAAAAAAAAAAAAAAAAAGAGGTAAGATAAGATAGTGGAATTCGCCATTTTTTGCTTTGTTTTCTTTTGTTTTGCTAGTCCTGGGGCTAGAACTTAGGGCTTGGGCTGTCCCTGAGCCTGTTTGTACTCAAGGCTACCACTCTACCACTTGAGCCTCAGCTCAACTTCGAACTTTTTCTGAGTAGTTCATTGGAGATAAGAGTCTCAAAGACTTTTTTGTCCATGCTAGCTTCGAACTGCAATCCTCAGCTCTCAACCTCCTGAGTAGCTAGGGTTACAGTTGTGAGCCACCAACACATGGCAATAAGACAGTTTTGTTTAAAAGAACAGCTTTTAAACTGGAGATGGTTATATGGGCTAAGTTTGAAAATATATTAAATGCCCCACATAGTCCCTTATTGGGATTTCTCTTGATAAAGCTCTTGTTTATACTAGTACCCGAGAACCATCGCTATAAACACACATTGCTTTTGTATTTGCAGCGAGGATATGAAGGGAAAGATGGTTTACACAAGGTTTGACCTTGAATAACTTTAAAAGATCTGTATTCTTTGCCAATTCTCACCAGTGCATCCTTGGGAAGATAATAGTAATAATAATCACTATCAGTGCCTTAAGGTTTATTGTTTACACTATTTTTTTATTTTCCCCTTTTTTTTTCTTTTTTTCTTTTTTTTTCTTTCTTTTTTTTTGTTGGTCATAGGGCTTGGGCGCTGTCCCTGCACTCTAGCTCAAAGTGAGCACTCTACCACTTGAGCCACAGCACCACTTTGGGCTTTCTGGTGGTTAATTGGAGAGATAAGAGTCTCATGGACTTTCCTGCCTGGGCTGGCTTTGAGCAGCAATCCTCAGATTTCAGCCTCCTGAGTAGCAAGGATTACAGGTGTGAGATACCGGCACCCAGCTAGCTTTTTCTTTGTAAGGCTGGAGCTGAGGATTGCAGTTCAAAGCCAGCCCAGGCAGGAAAGGCCATGAGACTCTTATCTCCAATTAACCACCAGAAACCAAGAAGTGGCGCTGTGGCTCAAGTGGTAGAGCACTCACCTTGAGCTGAAGAACTCAGGACAGTGCCCAGGCCCAGAGTTCAAGGGAGGAAGAGGTGGAGGAGGAGGAGGAGTTAGCAGCAGCTAAGGAAAAGCATGAGACCCTGAGTTCAAGCCCCACTACCAAGAAGGAAAGGGGGGGGGGGATGGAGGAAGGAAGTAAGGAAGGAAGGAGGGAAGGGGAGGAAGAGAAGGAAAAGGAAAGAAGGAAAGAGAGAGAGGGAGAGAGAAAAGGGAAGAAAGAGGGAAGGAGAGATGGAAAGGAAGGAAGGAAGAAAGCAAGCAGACTTTTGTGGTGGTTGATTGGAGATAAAAGTGGCAGACTTTCCTGCCCAAGCTGGCAATCTTTAGATTCAGCCTCCTAAATAACTATGATTACATGCATAAGCTATTGGTGAGTGCCCAGCTACATTTTACATTTTATATGCTTTCTAAACTTTCTAGAATAAGCTTGTGCTATTTTTAATTAGAAAATAAGTAGAAATAAATATTATTTCCAGCAAGTGTTCTTAGGATGTTCCCGTAGAACTGACACAAAACCTGCAAGGGTTGGTGAAGACCCACTGGACAACATTGACCCCCGGAGTATTTCCTGACCACAGACATCCAGGAAGAAAACCAGATCACAAAGCATTTATCTCTTGGGAGTCAAACTAGTCCCCTACCCTTTCATTCATCCATTATAGCATAAACAGATTTGTCAAGTTGCTAACTAAGAGGAAAAACTTAAAGATGTGCTGATGTTTTACAGTTTCTAGTGGCAAATACCACTAACTATGAGAGCAACAGTTAACTTTCAACCATCTGCTCTGATAGACTGAAGTCATTTTTAATTAAAAATTACTTTCCTAACATATGTTCCCAGATTGATATTAAAAATTAGCTTGCAGGATGAGGCATCCTAAAATATGTTTTGAGTGGCAATAAAAAGCTATCCTACAAGACTTTTAAATTTGGCATAAGCAATGCAATATTTTCAGCATTACCACTTATATGATAATTAATGAGAATTCAACAATGATAAATCCCAAAATTGTTATTGCCCGGCTATTCTAAATAATGCCTACTCTTTCTTTCTAGCCTTCTAGTCAAATTCAGTTTCTTCATTGTTTTAATATCTTTACTTTACACAAACTACGTTTATACGCAGGTGTCTTGGTGAGATTTTGGTGGCTGTAACCAAAGGTATGAAATGGGCGGCGGGGAGATGTCTGTTTTGTTTTTGCCAGTGATGAGGCTTGAACTCAGGAGCCTGGGCACATCCCTAAGCTCTTTTGAACAAGGCTAGCTCTCTATCACTTTAATCCGCAGCACTATTTCTGTTTTTTTTGAGTGGTTAACTGGAGATAAGCGTCTCAAGTGGACTTTTCTGCTACGGCTAGCTTCAAACCACGATCCTCAGATCTCAGCCTCCTGGGTGGCAAGGATTACAGGTATGAGCTATCCACCCCCACTAGAGGCTGAGTTTTTATAAAGAAAATACATTATTTTGACAACAGTTTGGGAGACTGATGACAAGATTAGGCAGTCCCACTCTTTCGGCTTCTGGTAAATGACCCACTATAGCATCACATGGGGATGACATCACAATGAGAGCTCCCACCAGGAGAGAGATAGAGACAGACAGGTAGAGAGTCACACAACAAGACTGGAAGCAAGAGGGGATCAGGGCCAGGCTTTTCCTTTTCATCCTTCCAAGAGCAGGGGTGGTACAACCACCTCACCACTTTTTATTAAGCCCAATTTTTTTTAACGATTTCACCACTTCAACACCACCACACTGGGACCAAGCTTTTTAGCACATAAACCTTTAGGTCACACTCAAACCATATACGAACCATAATAGCAAACTGTAGTTTCCACATAAGGAAGAAAAAAAAAACTTAAATTTGTATATGAGAAGCTGGTACTGGTGACTCATAGGTGTAATTCTAGCTACTCAGGATGATGAGGTCTGAGGATTATGGTTTAAAGCCGGCCCAGGAGAAATGTTGGTGAAACTCTTCTCTCCAATTAACCAGCAAAAAGTTGGAGGTAGCGGTATGGCTCAATAGCCAGAGTACTAGCCTTGAGCTGAAAAGCTAAGGGACAACACCCAGGCCTTGAGCACAAGCCCAGCACTGGAAAAACAAACTTCTGTATCAGTTAGGTACTGGTAATTTAAACCTCTAATTCTAGCTGCTCTGGAGGCTGAGGTGTAAGGATTGCAGTTAGGATCCAGTCCAGGCAGACAGATCCAGGAAACTCTTATCTTCAATTAACCAGCAAAATGCCAGAAGTGGAGGTGTGGTTCAAGTGGTGGAGCTCCAGCCATGAGCAACAAAGCCCAGAGAACCAGAGGCCCTGAATTCTAGCTCCAAGATGGACACAAAACAACAATAATATAAACCATCACAACAAACCCTTATATTTCAGATCCAGTATTTATATCCCAAACAAAAAATGAGGACATGTGGTCATAAAACACATCATCAAACATCTAACAACAGTAAAATGGATTCACCAAATTGTGCTTCGTTTATATAATGGAATACTATACAATGACAACAATATGAAATCTGGCAAAAACATAATAAAACTCACAAGATGAGTAGTGAAGTCAGAGAAAGAGATGTATTATGTGATTCCACTTTTACAAAAACAAAACAGTCAAAAGCCATCTGCAGCATTGGAGAAAGCGACCAGAGAGGGACACAAGGTAGACATTAAAGCTGCCTAGAATGTTCCATAGTCAGTCTAGGCTTATATGATTATTCATTTGAAAATATTCATTGTGGCACAATCTTAAGATTGTGACAACTGTCTATGTGTTTTACCAGTCTAAAAAAATTATCCTTCAGAAAAGGGGATTTACTTAGATCTTAGATTTATTAAAATCTAAGAAGCTACGTCATAATGCATCATATATGAGATATATATATTATGTATGACATAGTATATTTATAATTATACATATATGTCTATATGACATATACATGTTTCTCAGTCTAAATCAAAGGGCCTTGCATTCATTCCAACACAAATATCACTAGTTGTTGCTCCTACTTTTCTTACCCAACCTCCAAGCCCGACTACCACACCCTGGATTTCTGGGGGGTCTCCAGAAGCTGTTCCAGTATGCTCCAGTTCTGCCAGCAACACTCTGCCCATTGGTCACCAAGGTTCATGCCTGCCTTCCTCTAAGCTGTGTGGAAACCAATCCCTGAGCATGATTGCCAGTTCTTGTTGGCAGGTAGAACAGAGTTTCTGGAGCTGAAATGTTTGTCATAAAGCTTAGTGACCTCCCAGCGACCACCCACATCCCCATGATGCAGTGCTTCTAGGTCACTGGACCAGGAAACAGAATCCCAAAACTGCAACAATCCCACAGTAAGATTGCCCATTCCCCATCAGCGAAGACTTCTTTCCAGGCAAGCTAATCACCAGACTCCTCTACCCTGAGGGTGAGTTCTCAGCCAGAAAACTTCTCAAAAGCTTCACAGCCCCTCTGCTTGCTAAACTGCTCCTCTGGAGTTAATCCTGGCAGTGAACAAGACCTGACATATTTCCCAGATGACTCTACCTCCCCAGAGGATGTCAGATTCCCTCCGGCCATCTCACCAGCTCATAGATGTGCTCAGACAGGCCTGATCCCCTCTGCCAGCCCCAGCAGGGCTTCTGCTCCACTACTCTAATCCTATACATGGAAATGATTGACTGGGAGGCCCAAGCCTCCAGTCCATCCAACATAGAGCACTTCCTAAGTGCTGCATAAGGATGTGGAGAGTCTGCGCATCTTAAATTTATAGGTTTCTCAAAAAAAAAAAAAATCTCTAGGTCTAGATACCAGTGGCTCCTGCTTATTATACTTCCTACTCAGGGGGCTGAGAATCACAGTTCAAAGCCAGCCTGGGCAGGAAAGCCAGAAGAGAAACATCAGCCTAGAGTGAAAAAACGAAGGGACAGTACCCAGGCTCTGAGTTCAAGCCTCAGTACTGGCACGCACACACACACACACACACACACACACACATACACGCATGCACACACACACATACTTTTTCCAATATTCTTCATCAGAATATATTATTTCTTTAGATATCAACATATTTATATCTAAGCTTTTGAAAGGGAAAAAGTACAGTCTGCTTTATGCTCAGTCTGCTTTAGCACAATAAAAATAATCATAATTATAATGTCATTTATATTCCTTAGATTCTGGGCTCCCTCTCCCCACCCCATGCCCCCTACCCAGGGTGTTTTGGAGCATGGCTATCTGGAACAAAGAAAGAGAAATCACACTGTCATTAAAATCACAGGCACATCCTGCTGACCCCCTGGCAAGCCTGTGACCTGCTCTGGTGGTCAAGTCCTCCACCTACTGGTATCAGCTGGCCTCTGCAGCTCACTCACTGAATCCTTTCACAAAAAAATATACAGGCTCCCCAAAGGTCTCATGGTCCAACTTCATGTCTTTATCTTAGACTGGAAACATCCTATAATTCAGTTACTCTCATTCAGGAGAGTAGGGGAATAAGTGGCTCTTCCCAGAAGAAAGGGAAATGCCTAGTGTCATTTGGCTTCAGAACAAAACACAAGTGACACCAGATAGCACCTCAGGTCTGGGCTGTTTGCATTTTCCTTTCCTCTCCTAGACTGTTGTGTACATTTCTTGTAAAAGCTGTTCCTCCCACTGGTTTTAAAGTTCTCGGTAAGGCAGAGATCTTGGTCTGTGTTGTCTGTACCATCAGCCATGAGCACACAACCTTATAAAACAGTGGGTGGCTGGTCAATGATTGCTTTGTGGATGTTTCCAGTTGATCAATACTTCCAGATCTTTCCCTCACCTGGGACATGGTAGAGAATACCACTGTCATGGAGAGAACTCCTGAGTTGGGCTGTGAAGTGACCATTCCGGCCATAAGTCTATGTACCTCTACTTGGCACATAGATGGGAAGGTGAAAGGTAAAGAAAGAGGATAAATTCTCCAAAAATGGAACCCTCAGGAGACATTTCTGTAGTCAGTTTTGTTCACTGATGTAGACTCATAGTATGTGCTTAGTAACGATTTTCCTAATAAAGCAATGAAGTAGTGTCAGGGAAATGGAGGAGAAAGGAAAAAGGAAACAGGCCAGACTCCATCTTCCACAGGCAAGGACTATTTATGGAAGTATAACAGCAAGGAGCAGCAACGTTCCCATGGGATCAGAAGTTGTGCAAGGTGGTAGATTTGGGGCCGAGCTTATAGGAGGTCTAAGCAAGGAGGCAAAGCTAATGAAAAAGCCATTCGGTCTAGGGAGGTGGGGGCTTTTGGTTAGGCCCACAATAGAATGTTTACAGCCAGATTAGGTGGATGGCCCTGCCTGCACATCAAGCATGTCCACACATACCTGGGGTTTTGTCAGGTATCTGTATGTGCCTGGGAAAATAGGGTGGGAGTAATCCACATAGAAATACTGCTTTTTTTTCTTGCCATCACTGAGGTTTGAACTCAGGACTTTAAGCTTGCTCTGCTTGCTGATTTAGTTTGCTTGCTTGTGTCTGGAGCTCTATCACTTAAACCACACTTCTCACCTATCTTTTTACAAGTTATTTTAGAAATGGAGTCTCAAAGACTTTTCTACCTGGGCTAGCTTTGAAATGTGAGCCTTTGGATCTCAGCCTTCTGAAAGGATTACAGGCATGAGCCACCTTATCAGTGCCCAGTTGAAGCACTGAATTTTCAAAACAGGTTATGCTATGCATATCTATGTTCCAAGAACTAAAATCCGCCTAGGACTAGAAAAAGTATGCAGAAAGGAGAAGGGTTAGCCGGGCACCGGTGGCTCACACCTGTAATCCTAGCTACTCAGGAGGCTGAGATCTGAGGATCACAATTCAAAACCAGCCTGCGCAGGGAAGCCCATGAGACTCTTATCTCCAATTAATCACTAGAAAACCAGAAGTGGCACTATGGCTCAAGTGATAGAGCACTTGCCTTGAGTTGAAGAGATGAGGGACAGCACCCAGGCCCAGAGTTCAAGCCCCACAACCAACCAAAAAAAAAAAAAAGAAAAAAAGGATCAGGGTTAAAAGGTTCATACTTGTTCTAGCTACTCTAGGGGCTAAGATCTGATGGTTACTGTTCAAAGTCTGCCTGGGCAGAAAAGTCCTCAACACTCTATATCTCCCACTAAAAAAAAAAGTCAGGCTAGAAGTGTGTTTCGGATGGTAGAGAGCCAGGGTTCAGCGAGCACACCAAGTGAGCAGGAAAAGACAGAAATGTAGAGGAGGGGAGAAGGAAGGGGAGGAGAATGGAAATGAAAGGAGGAAATCCTATGTATTAGCTTTCAGTATATTATCCATACTCTTAGCCGCCATCCTTGAAAATATTGAGCGAGAACTATTTTCTCTCTGGATTCCCATAAGTTGTAAACTAGCAAATGTGCCCCTTTGGAATCTAAGCACCACACTAGTCAGAACTTAAACTGTAGATAGAGTTCAGAAAAGTTAACACATTTGCCATTTGAGAATCTTGGGGCTTTTATTCCCTAGGTGTGCCCCCTGAACAGAGTGAAATTCTAAAGCCCAGCATGGTTTGCACAGGAGCCTTTAGACTTTGCATGCTTAATTCCTTCAGTGAATCAGTTGCAGGTAAAGAATGCTCCACTGTGGGCCCAGAGGGCAGTTTTGCCTTCACAAAGGCCGAGAGACATCAGGTGACCACCAGGCCGGCCCTTGAACTTGCATCACAGTCAGCTGCTGAAATCCTGTGCTTGCATACTTCACCTCCCATCATGGTCAGGATTGGCTCATGTCTCTTTGCAAAACTTTCCCAGAATTCATCTTGTTCATTCCCATCCACTGTTGAGTCTGAACACTGAAGTGATGTCAAATGCAGGCAGTAGAGTGACTCGAGTGTGCAAGATATGCACTTTTGTCATTTTCTTTCAACTCCAGGAAGGCGAATCATTCATCTCACATGGTCCATTCAACTGGGGACCCCTCAGCAGGGGCTCTCCAATGCCAAGCCTCCCAGGAATGGCTTCCAGGACAGGATGCCTTCTGCCTTGCTACCTCTTCCCTTGAGTATTCTCTGAAACAGTCTTCACCCAAGAGATGGGGAGTCCTTGTGAACAGGCCTAATTCCTGACCCTCCAAGGAGCCCGTTCCTCCCTGGGGTCTGCCTCTTGCTCAGATTTTCCCAGGAAGAAAAGGAATATCCCAGCATCTCTGAGACTCTCGGGATGCCTGGGGTTTCTGCTGCTTCCTAGGCTCTATCACTTTAAGACCAGTGACATCTCTACTCTCCCCACTCTTACCTCACTACTGTCCCCAACTCCTCAGTCCCTAGGTCTTCAGTCTGTGACTCCAGGGAATGTGCTGAGGCTGGCAGAGACCAGAACCACTCCTGAGGAAATGTAAACTATCTGGAGGAAAATATTAAAACTGCTTAGTACTTCAGGATGAAATCCCACCCAGAAGTCTACATCTCCATTCTTTTAGCATTTTCTAGCATTTCACTACTCACCTTTTTTGGGGGGTGCGGGGGGGGGGGGGGAGGCAGTGCTGGGGTTTGTATTCAGGGTGTCCAAGTTGGCAAGAAAGTGCTCTACAATTTGAGCCACACCCCTCAGTCCTTTTTATTTTATTTTTCAGATAGAGTCTTGCACATGTTTGCCCAGGCCAGCTTCAGACCACAATCTTCGTACCTCCACTTCCCAAGCAGCTGGGATTATAGGTATAAACTATCACGCAAAGCCCATCACTCACATCTTTTCTAAGCTAAACCAGCTTACGGAGCTAGGGAGACAAAGAATGTGGCCCTTAGTTAGCAGACTCTGAATTTCAAGCTGTGAGTCTCCTGTGTCAGTTTATTCTACAGCAATTAAAAGTAGAGCTTGAGAGACAAGATAAAGATGGGTTACAAATCTTTCCAGCTTTTCAAGAACTCCCTATAGGCCAGGCCTAAAAAGCCCAACTAATAGTTGAGCAAATTGACATGACCTAATGAGAAAGTGCCAAGAACAGCCACTTATTCCAAGATTCACCTGAATAACAAGTGACAGCCTCATCATGGCCAATTACAAAGAAGGCAATTTGGTCAGTCATCTGTCTTCAGGTAGTGAGAGTGTTCACTAACAAGGTAATCCAGGCTCTCAGTTGCTGTTGTAAATATTGAAAAAAACAAAGTCTGTATGGTAATCTTAGTTGACAACTCCACACAGTAAATGTACTAAGCAAATCTACTTGCTTGCACTCACTGAACACAATGTGCAACTCACTCTGTACCCTGCCCCTCCCCAGAGTGCAAATGACCTGTCTTTGGGGCCACTTTGGCCTATTTCCCTGGACTTCATAACAGGTTCAAGTAGGTCAAAAGGCCAATGGACAGCTCAAAATAAACCAAGCAAATAGCATAAGTAGGTTAGGTAAGATGCAGTCAAAATTTAGATTTCTAAACCAATCCCCAATCCTGTTTCAGGGGCAGGGAAAATACATTCAGTGTTGGGAAATCTCTTCTTGCTGCTCACTTGGGATCATGAGCAAACTAAGCAAATCCACAGCCCAGGTTTCCTCCTTTGTGAAACGGGAGAGAAAACAGAACTTGCCCCATGATTCCAGTTAGGAGGATTGAATGAAGGAAGGTATTCTGAGAGCCAAGCCACAGCCTTGGGAAGTGAATTTGGAAGTGGCATATGAGAAACCATACTTAAAGACCTAGTGCATGGTAACCTATCATCCATCTAGTATCGTGCTGTGATGGCCACCAGACAGGCCTCACACAACCCTAACTGCAGTGAAGACTGGCCCAGGGATCTATGTAGCCTTGTAGGGATGGGGCAGGACCAGGCTTCCCACAGGTGCATCGAGGACCAGCCACTGCTCTGCTGGTAGACTGGGCCAGCTCTGTCCCCATGGCCTTGTTGGGACTATGTCCATTACCCTTCCTAAGCTCTTTTTCATTCTTGATCAAATTTGCCTCCTGGCCTTATATACTTCTTCCCCAGGCCTGACCCTCTCCCAGGCCAGCCTGGCTCCCTCCCCAGTGACCTCTCATGCAGTCATCTGCCCTAAGAAAACCTTTGTAGTTTAATCCTATCTTTGCTTCTCTGCAGACCTGAACTAGCACTTTCCCGTGGGTATTTTTTTTTTTTTCCAACAGTAGGCAGCTTGTACTTGTCCTGAGAAATATGGACAGTCTGTTCAGATATTCACAAATGTATCATTATTACCGCAGGCCAGGAATCCATAGAGGAGACACAGGAATAACACGGGTCTTTGGTGGCAAGACTGCCATAAACATGTGAGCAGCTGAAATCTGCTTTTTCAGGAGTGGTTTTGAAAACCTATTCATCGTCTTGGTCAAGTAACTCAGCCTTCCAAGGCCTCAGGTCTCCAGATGTGCCAAATTCCAAGCTCCTTGATTTTATCCTCACACGCCACCCAACCTGCATGGTTTGCGGGAAATAAATTCATTTGCACTTAAAATTCAAAAGGCCAAGTTTATAGCAGAACATACGCTGGGGAAAAAAAACCATATACCATAAGTGAAAGGCATTATTAATTTCTAGTAAAGGGTCAAAGAAGGTTAGACTGTAGGCCTGTTCTATGTTAAAACTACAAATCCTAAATATGCAATAATGCCAAAAACAAAAAACGTTTATACTTTCAGAAAGTTTTAAAAAGAAGAAAAAAGGAAAGTCAGGAAGAAACTGCCTTCAGCCAGGCACTGACAGCTCACACCTGTAATCCTAACTTCTCAGGAGGCTGAGTGAGATCTGAGGATCACAGTTCAAAGCCAGCCCGGGCAGGAAAGTCTGTGAGACTCCCATCTCCAATAAACCACCAGAAAACCAGAAGTGGTGCTGTGGCTCAAGTGGTAGAGCTCGCCTTGAGCTGAAGAGCTGAGGGACAGCGCCCAGGCCCAGAGTTCAAGCCCTACAACTGACCAAAAACAAAAAACAAAAAGACTGGCTGGCAACGGATTATTGTTACATAAGACTGAATCAGTTCAGAGCCTGTTGGTTCAATCCTGTAATCCCAGACTCAAAAGGCAGAGGTAGGAAGATCACTGTCCAGGGACAGCCTAGGAAAAATCAAGAGACAAACTGAAAACAAATAAAAGTGAAATGGGATATGAGTATGGCTCACATGGTAGGCTGCTAGTCTATAGAATATGGTAATTATCTGGTACTATCAAGTCCTCTTTATCATTGGGGTTATACTTCCCTTTCCACATTCTACAGTTTGGATATTTAATCATTCACGGTTTTACAAGCAGATGTTCAACCAAAGGATGAATCCTCCCGGACAGGATAAGTAATCAAGATTATGTTCATTAGTTCATCATCATCTTTGGTTTCCAAAAAGAAATCAGTATTCTTAAGTAGATAAGGAGCTACTTGAAATTGTCTTAAGCAATAAAAGTAGTGCATATGTTTTTGGCATCTTTCACATCTTATTTGCATACCTCAGCCCCTTCAGACTTTCTTTTGCCTTCTGCTTTTAGAAACCTCTTTGAGAGAAAGATCTTCTCAGTCTTAGTCTTTCCTCAACCTGCTGCTCTACCCAGTTAGTTTTTCATCTAGCTGTTAGAGATAACTGAACTATTTCTTAATATGCGTATGACCCAAAACTGGTTTAAGGCTGTAACTATCCTGTATTCAAAGATAATAAACACTTCTAGTTTGTTCTTAATTTGTTAAAAGATATTTTCCTTCAAGCTCCCCACACATCGGCCACACTCCTAAAGCCAACAATTCTGATGGAGATACATTCTCAACTCATAGTCTCTCTGTGTGTCTCTCTGTGTCTCCATCTGTCTGTCTCTCTCTGTGTCTCTGTCTGTCTCTGTCTCTCTGTCTCTCTCTCTCTCTCAAATGGGACCAGTGTTGAGACAGGATCTCAGTGTGTTTACCAGGCTAGCCTCAGATTCACAATCCTCCTGCATTAGCATCCTACCTGCTGGGATTTCAGGTGTCCATTACCACATGTGTCTCCACTCATGCTCTCAATTCAGAGTATTTCTGGCCTCTTCCAAATGCAAACTTGCCCTCATTTCTCTCAGGCTTCCTCTTCCGGCTGTCATTTCTATAGCTGTATTGCAAGGCCCACATCAGACTTCATTTCTGGCCCAAACTCTAGACTCTAAATCCCAGGACAAGCCAGGCACTGGTGGCTCACACTCAGGAGGCTGAGATATGAGGATCGCAGTTCAAAGCCAGCCCAGGAGACTCAGCCATGAGACTCTTATCTCCAATTAAACCACTCAAAAACAGGAAGTGGTGCTGTGCCTCAAGTGGCAGAGCACTATCCTTGAGCACAAAGAGGCTCAGGAACAGAACCCAGGCCCTGAGTTCAAGCCCCACAACCGACTCCCCTACCCCCCCCCAAAAAAAAAAAATCCCAGGACAACTCAGGGTCTGGAAATGGCGGCCAGATCTATGAGATTTAAAATTCCACTTTTATGGTGACAGTTGCATTTGCTCTGAATTTTAATAATTATCCTGCTCCCCACAAAGTCATCAACTCAAAAATAAATGCCACTTGTGGACTTTGCAGAGAATACACACACACACACACACACACACACACACACACACCACACACACACACACACACACACACACACACACACACACACACACACACACACACACACACACACACACACACACACACACACACACACCAGAGCTGGAGGTAAACAGTACAAAGATCCCTCTGTGCTACAGAATAACACAGGCTGGTTTGTTTCATGGAAATAAAGCGAGTAGCCCAGTGAGCTCACTTACCCTCCTTTCGGCACATACACACCCTTCGCTTTTCCTCCAGCCTGCTCCTTCGGTTAAGCTCAAGGCTATCTAGGGTGTAAGGTCAAAGCCAGGCCATCCCGCAAGCCTGGGGGCATCCACTCAGACTTCCTGCCTCTTATTAGCACAGCTCTACCAGCCTGTGGAGAGGCAGGATACTACCACAGGCCCCAACCTGAGTTCCCCAAATTTCATTACCAAATAAACGAAAACAATAGATCCTCACATTTGCTCCCCGCTTATTACTGTGTCCATTCAAGAACCTTCTTTACCTAAGGAGGAAGGTTCCCATCTATATCCGAACAGTGGCGACGCCCAGCCCTGTGGCCGGAGGCGGGACAGCCCCAGGGAAAACGCCCGGCCCTCCAGGATCCCCTCCAACTACCCCTCGGGGGAAAGAATCCCCTATAAATCAGCAGCTTGCCAGCACCCACCCACAGCCCCTTCTCCGGATCTCGGGCGAGCCGTCACTATCTCCACACCCACGGCCTTGGATCCTCCGAGCGCTACGTGACCCAGTGGGGCGCCAGGAGGCTCGGCCCGAGTCCTTGGCGCGCAGCCCACAGCCGCCCCTCCCACCCACCCCGCCACCCCGCCAGGCGCTCCCGCAGCCCCGGCCCCAATCAGCTCCTCCTTGGGGCCCAGGATCTTCCAGAGCCGGGACACCGAAGGGAAGCGCACGGGGGAGGCGCCGCGCGGAGGGGCGGGACCCCGAGCTCCCCAGGCCTGAAAGGAGGCGCGGGCGCCGCGGGACCCACTCCAGCCCCGTCCCGAGCGGCCGCTGCGCTCCGAGCCGCGCGTCCCGCCGGGCCCTCGCCGCTCCCGTCCCGTCCGGTGCCGCTGCTGCGCCCCGGGCCGCGCGTCCCGCCGGGCAGCCATGGCGAAGCCCCTGACCGACCAGGAGAAGCGGCGGCAGATCAGCATCCGCGGCATCGTGGGAGTGGAGAACGTGGCCGAGCTGAAGAAGGGCTTCAACCGGCACCTGCACTTCACGCTGGTCAAGGACCGCAACGTGGCCACCCCGCGCGACTACTTCTTCGCGCTGGCGCACACGGTGCGCGACCACCTGGTGGGGCGCTGGATCCGCACGCAGCAGTACTACTACGAAAAGAACCCCAAGGTACCAGCGCGGGCCCGGCGGGCGGGACAGGCCCCAGGGGCACGCCCGCCACCCCTCGATCACCCGGTTCAGTCTCTCAGCGCCCCATCCGAGCCCCTGTGTTGTCTGTCTGTCTGTCCTTCCGGGAGCGCCGCCAGGGCATTAAGTCCCGGGCCTCCCTCGCCTTTCCACTGAACAAACTTTTGGGGAGCCTTGAACTTAGAGGACGCCTCTTGTCAAGCATGCCGGGAGCCCTTAAACCACTCAAAAGCCCCACCGTAGTCAAGCTTAGTGTTTAAGAGACCAGAAGTGTAGAATTCCTCAAATACAGTTACGATCCAGGCTTTTAGGAGGTTGCCTAAGTGCGGTGCTGAGGCAAGGCAGACCCCCCCCCCTCTGCCCCCCACCCCCGGAGTTCTAAAGCTTTCTCCATTTCCTACAAGTTGGGGGCTGTGGGCCTGGCAACGCCCTGGATTTTCAGTTGCCTGAGATAAACCCTGTGCTCTGATCCACTCCCTGGAGCCCTGCCCTAGGACTGCCCAGAACTCAGTTCAAGGACTACCACCTCCATCCACCTCCTGGAGGCTGGAGTAGAGAGACTGTTTCGTCTCTTCCTAACCCCTTTGGGAAGAGGAGAGGTGCTCTCTGCTGGAGGGAGAGTGGGTGGGTCAAGGGGGAGAGAAAACTGGAAAAGGTAGCTTTTTCCAGTAGGTAGGAGTTAGGGATTGGGAAGTGGAAAATACAAGTAAGTGTTTTTATTTGGAAGCTGTTAGTTGTTGACACTGTTAATTCTGGGCTTGAGTGCTTGCCTTTAGCTTTTGTTTTTTTGTTTTGTCCCAAGGCTAGAAACACGCCCACTACCACTAGTCTCTGGTGAGTCTCTCAGACTGGGCCCGCTAGGAACCTTGATCCTCAGTTCTCACTCTCTTGAGTAGATGGGATTACAGGCCAGGAGTCACCAGTGCCCAGCTTTCCAATACTTGAATTGTGGGTCTTGTGTTGTGAAACTGGATGGCCCCTAAAACTTGAGATGACGTCATACTGTTGCATTTGCAGACTTTTATTGCATTGGGTGTGTTGGAAATGCAACAGGTAGTTGACATGAAAGTGATATGCTGAAGTCACTCATTAGTCCATTTTTTTTTTTTTTTGCCAGTCCTGGGCTTTAACTCGGCCTGGGCACTGTCCCTCAGCTCTTCAGCTCAAGGCAAGCACTCTACCACTTGAGCCACAGCGCCACTTCGGGCTTTTTCTGCTTATGTGGTGCTGAGGAATCGAACCCAGGGCCTTATGCATGCAAGGCAAGTACTCTACCACTGAGCCACCTTCCCAGCTCCATTTTGTTTTTATAACTAGCAAACAAGACTTTAAAAAAAGTTTTAGGAAGGTCTGAACTTTGTACTTCTCCCTTTAGACTTTGGATCATTTTTATCTGCTTTTCCCACATTAAAAGACAAACTAAGTTTCTAAGTCCATAAGAAATTTTCCACTTCTCCTAGGGCAAGCTCTAATAACTCTCTAAAATTCTCCTTATTCAGAAAGAATGATCTCAGTTCATAGGCTTTCTAGACCTTTTGTTTGCTTGCTTTTGTCAGATGCGGGGCTTGAACTCAGGGCCTGGGCACTGTTCCTAAGCTTTTTCCCCCCAAGGCTAGTGTCCTATCACTTTGAGTCACAGTGCAACTTCCAGTTTTCTGATGGTTAATTGGAGTTTAGAGTCTCGTAGATTTTCCTGCTCAGACTGGCTTTGAACTGTGATCCTCCAATTTCAGCCTCTTGAGTAGCTAGGATTACAGGTGTGAGCCACCAGTGCTTGGCTCTAGAACCATGGTAATTCTTGTTAACTGTAAAATTACTTGCAGCAATAAGTCAGGTACTGTTTTCTAGCCATAAAGTATTTGAAGTCAATCCTGGGGTTTCTGAATGACTTGCAATGCCCGGAGCCTCCAGCCACCTGCTCTCACTCACAGAGAGAATGGTGAGCTATAATAGCAGTCTGATTTCTCTTTGCCCCAAGCATATTTTATTCACCAAACTCATGAACAAGAGAGATAAAACAGGAACCAATCAGTTGGATGAGATTGCTTTTTTTTTCCTCCCCAGGAGTAAAAGATACTAAATTACTTTACCAAAACTAATGTAGAAAGTATTTTTCCTCAAACCTTTGATGGGGAAAACTTCTTTGTACCTCTGAGAGATCTGTAGGAGTCTTGCTGGAACCCATGTTAAAGTCATCCTGTTTGTTTCTTTATTGGTAGCCTAACGTATGACCTTGTGTCTTTTTGTGGCTAAGTATGATTGACCTAACAGATGAATCATGACCTTCCTTTCTTTCAGAGGGTGTATTACCTCTCTTTGGAATTTTACATGGGCAGAACCTTGCAGAACACTATGATCAACCTTGGCCTGCAAAATGCCTGTGATGAGGCCATTTACCAGGTACAGTGCTCCTGTGTTTCGCTCACCCTCTCCCTCTCAGTTCACTTCAGGAAACTTGAGGGCATAGTGCACACACATGCACACAAAGTGTGAGAAATTGCTTCTTTAGACATGGCTATTACAAACTATTAGAAATATTGTCACCTCCAGTGTAAAGAACTGGTTATTATATACATGAGAATTTTTTTTCCCCATCAAAGTCTTGATCAACATTCCCCATACAAATTACTTTTTAGCAATCAGATCCTGAACAAATGTTTAAAATTCTCTCCTATGAGAGAACTTTGACCTTCTACTTTTTTGGGGGAGGGGGAGGTCAGTTGTGGGGCTTGAACTCTGGGCCTGGGTGCTGTCCCTCAGCTCTTCAGCTCAAGGCGAGTGCTCTACCACTTGAGCCACAGCGCCACTTCCGGTTTTCTGGTGGGTTATTGGAAATAAGAGTCTCACGGACTTTCCTGCCTGGGCTGGCTTTGAACCATGATCCTCAGATCTTAGCCTCCTTGATAGCTAAAATTACAGGTGTGAGCCACCATAGCCCGGCCTTCTATCTAACTTTTTAAGAAATGATTAGAGCTTGACAGTCCTATCTCAAGACAATATGTGACAATGATAAACTTTTAAAATGCTCTGGTCATGCTCCTCTGTTGCCTAATAATGTAACATTCACTTCCCCTTTCAAGCATCCAGCCTCTGCTCTTCACCCCATTGGCTTATCTGTTTTTATGAGTACATTTAAATTATTTCTTCAGTCATCTCCATACCAAAAACACATAGTCCTTACTTAACCTTTTTGATGCAGTGGAAAAAGAATGTACACTTGCAAAGAGCAAGTTTCAATGAGAGGCTGTTCTGCCAGCTCCTTTCCCAGGATGTGGGTTGTTTGTCCCTGTGGCCAATTGCTGTCACCCACCATATGGGTGTGATAGGGCATTTCCTGTGGAAGAACCATTTCCACTCCCCCCCTTCCCTTTACTTACCTTAATTATAGACCTTCCCAGGAGCAGTGTAGAATAGGTGAGCCAAAGAGATTGCATCTCCTCAAGGTATAGACACTACTTTAGACTAACATCAGGAGAACTTTTAAAATTCTGAGTGTGGCTGGGCTCTGGTGACTCAGACTTTGAGTCCTTAGCTACTCAAGAGGCTGAGATATGAGGATCCTTATCCAAAGCCAGCCTGGGCAAGAAGATCTGTGAGACTCTATCTCATTAACCACTAAAAAGCCAGAAGACATGGCTCAAGTGGTAGACTTCCAGCTTTGAGTAAAAAGCTAAGGAGCAGCGACGGGCCCCGAAGCTCAAGCCCCAATACTGGAACAAAAAAAATCATGTTTGTTACTAAGCAACCAGCAAGGAGCTTACATCAGATTCTAGTAAGTTCTAGCCACTAGGGGGGAAAAAATGCAAAAGTTCTTTTAATAATGAAATGAAGGAAAATCATTTTTGAACTCATAGAAAGTTTAATTACAAGACTTTGTTTAAGAAAGCAAAGCAACTTTGAGTGTAAGGACTGGGTCATCAGCCGCAAGAACTTACATTTTAGACATGTGCTTTTAATAAGTAAATAACAATTTCATTTTAAAAACTATCCAACATTAGCTGGGTGCCAGTGGCTCATGCCTGTAATCCTAGCTACTCAGGAGGCTGAGATCTGAGGATCACAGTTCAAAGCCAGCCCAGGCAGAAAACTCTGTGAGACTCATCTCCAATTAACCACCAGAAAACCAGAAGTGGCGCTGTGGCTTAAGCGGGTAGAGTGCTCTCCTTGAGCTGAAGAGCGCAGGGACAGCGCCTAAGCCCAGAAGTCAAGCCCCACAACCAACCAAAAAACAACAAACAAACTATCCAACATTACAAGTTGTGTGACTTTCAGATAAAAACCAGGCATTTCATGGCAGATTTTCTTTCAGCCAAGTAGGACCTAGACAGTCACCTACTCCTCCTAGAATATGAGATATGTCTTATCTGTCCATCTGTTTCCTCATTGGAAGGTTTAAAAAAAAATCCAAAGTGATATCCAGGGACCACAGACCCCTGACAGAAGTTCTGATGCCACTGAGCTTTGACTGTGATCCTCATCACTTTGGGGCAAAGGGCACATTGGCAATGAGTCCCATCCATCTCCCGGGCACGCTGGCCTTCCATAGTTTCCTCTCCGCCCCACAGAGAGGCAAGGGATTCTAGCCCAGTGAAGTTGATCTGCTACACTGAGATTTTCCTGCTGGCTGGCTGTCCCCAGGTCTCAGGGGCCATGACTCACTAACTGGTTTGGGGATAACAACTTTTAACCCTACTGAGTAAATACGCTGTGATAATAAAAAGGTGAACTTCAGTCCATTAGACAAGTCTGCTCTCATACTTTTGATAAGTTTCAAAATCTCTATTTTTACGGAGGCTTACATTGGGAGGACTTCAAGTTGAAGCCATCCCAAGCAAATAAAGTTCTCAAGACCCTCCTTCTCAAACCAGTTCTAGGTAAAGTGTCACACATCTGATCTTCCAACTACATGAGAAGCTAAGATAGAAGGATTATGTTTCCAGGCTAACCTGGACAGAAAAGTTTTTCCATTGAGTCTCCAGCTGAATGGAAAAAAAAATTTGGTGAAGGTATTGCATGCCTATCATTCCAGCCATGATGGAATGCAAAAGAACAGGAGGATCATGGTCCAGGTGAGTGCCCGTAGGAAGTGAGACCCTATCTCAAAAATATTGAGTACAGCGAGACATGAGGCTCACACCTATAATCATAGAGGCAGAGACTTGGAAGATCGAGACTTGGAAGATCAAGATTTCAAAGCTAGTTCCAACAGAAAATACCTTCCTAGCAAGCAAGAGTCCCTAAGTTCTTTGTTTTTTTTTGCCAGTCCTGGGGCTTGCTAGGCAGGTATTCTTTCAATGAACCACATTTCTAGTCCTTTTTGAATTGATGTGTGTGTGTGTGTGTGTGTAGTATTGGGTCTTGAACTCAAGGTAGAGCTGATGCTCTACCACTTAGGCCATGTCCCCAGTTTGGCATTTTGCTGACTAGTTGGAGATGGAATATAGCATAGACTTTTCAGCTGGAGACTCAATGGAGAACTTTTTTGTCCAGGTTGGCCTGGAAACATAATCTTTCTATCTTAGCTTCTCATGTAGTTGGAAGTGCCTGGGCACTATCCCGGGTTTCTCAAGGCTATTTCTCTACCACTTGAGCCACAGCACCACTTCTGGCTTTTTCTGTTTATGTGGTAAACTGAGGAATGGAACCCAGGGCTTCATGCATGCTAGACAAACACTCTACTACTAAGCCATGCTCCCAGTCCTAGCCCCTAAGTTCTAAAGGAAAACAAAACAACACCCTCTCAGTTCTATTAATGTTAGTTTCACACACACACACACACACACACACACACACACACACACACAGCCTTACTTCTTTGTGTAATGTCATTTGGTTCACAACCCTAAATCAAGTAGGTACTTTTCTCCTCCATATGTTTAAATAATGGAAAGGGGAGGTACAGGGAAACATAGCAGCTCACTGAGGATGTAGCAGAGTCTGGGGTAGGCACCGAGAACCACAGCCTTCTTGTTGTGCTGTGCCATTTTACATCCACACCTGCAGTGGCAGCATCCCCATTGGGCATTCCAGGCTAGGATGTGCTGCAAGGGAGCTGATGCCTACAGTAATGGAGTTCATAGCTAAGCCTGGTGCCTGTTTAGTTTTTTGCCAGTTCTGAGGCTTGAACTTAGGAAGTTTAAGAAGTGGCTTTGTCTCTGAAGTGGCCTCCTGTGTGTTCACACTCAGTGATGTTTTTCTTCCATTGTCAGCTTGGACTAGATATGGAGGAGTTAGAAGAAATTGAAGAAGATGCTGGACTTGGCAATGGAGGCCTTGGAAGGCTAGCTGGTAAGTGACATGGGGAACATGTTATATTGCCTGGCTGGTAGATGCTTGTCAGGCGGCATGCATGACCATGCTTAAAAGTGCCATAGTCTTCTTAGAAGTGAAGATGTGGCCTATAGCAGAAGCCTTGACCTTTCATGGAAGGTACTTTGATACATTACACCAACCAGTAGAGAAGGGAACTTGAAGGAAAAAGACATTACTTAAAACCCTTCAAGATATTGCTCAAAACCCCAAAGTTAACCAGATCCTTCCTGTGTACTTCAGAGTTTCTGAAATCGCCCTTTTACTTCACTGTTATTTCTTGCATATTTTTGTAGCTATAGCCTAAGCTGTAGGTCTTGCCTTACACATTGACAGTTTATGTTTTGATTGACTAGTGGTTAACGGACATACTAATTATGAATACACTAATCGTGGTATAACTGACATATAATTAATCTAACTTTGTGTGAATGCAACATAAATTCTTTGCTGTAGCCAGAGAATGATTTTTCAGTAAATATAGAGGAAAATGCTAAAGAGATCATTCCAGCCTGATGATCTTAAAATTATGCATTCTGTTGATAGCAGTGGCTCATACCTATAATTTTATGTACTTAAAGACAGAGATCAAATGAATCATAGCTTGAGACCAAACCAGGCAAAAAGTTCATGAAACCATATCTCAGCCCCTAGCTGGGCGTGGTGTTCCATACCTATCTTCGCAGCTATTCTGGATGCTAAAATTGGAAAGATGGCTGTTCCAGGTCTGTCTATAGGAGACCCATCTTAACAGAAAAAATGTTGGATATGGTAGTGTAAGCCTGTTATCACAGCCATGACAGAAAGCATAAACCGAGGGATCCCAGTCCAGCCTCGGGAAGAGGCTGGTAGAAAAATCCAGACCAAATCAAGGGTGAAAGGTGTGGCTCAAGCAATCCAGCGGCCAGGCTGGCCTGAGGTCATACTCTCCATTACCACTAAATAAATAAATAATTGCATCCTTTTAACCAATTACACTTCTCAATATCAACTCTGAAGGAAACCTTCAAATTGTTCACAAGAAACCACATGGAAAAAATACACCACTTGCAATAAACAAAACATTAAAAGTAACCCAATCCTCAAAGAATAAAGTTGGCGAAGGGGTGGGAAGGGGAAACAAAGGAGGAGGCTACAATGCTTGATAAGAAATGTACTCATTATCTTGCCCATGTAATTGCAACCACTCTGTACAGTATTTTCACAATAAAAAAAAAGAATAAAAAAGTTGGCATATACACACTACTTTCCTACTTTCCTGAATTGATCACCAAGTTTCAAAAGTCAAGTTGCTTTAAAATCCATATAATGTGATGCTACTAATGTTTAAAAACTTAAGTATTTTCTTTGGATTATAGATATGTATGTGTGCACACATAAGAAGCTGGATTTAAATATGAAGTTTCATTTAAATACTAAACTACTCCTGGTAACCCCTTATAGAGGAGTGTAGAATTGTAACCTAGCAAAGAAGAAACTACCATTTTAAATGTTTTGTCTGCTAAGTATAGCCTAGAACTGTGATCCTCCTAATCAGACCCCAGGTAGCTTAAGATGACAGGTAGGGCTGGGCACCGGTGGCTTACGCCTGTAATCCTAGCTGCTCAGGAGGCTGGGAGGGATCTTGGTTCAAAGCCAGCCTGGGCAAGAAAAGTCCCTGAGACTCTTATCTCCAATAAACCACTCAGAAAAACCAGAAGTGGCACTGTGGCTCAAATGGTAGAGCACTAGTCTTGAGCTGAAGAGCTGAGGGAAAGGGCCCAGGCCCTGAGTTCCAGCCCCACAACTGACAAAAAAAAAAGATAAGATGACTGCAGGTATCACCACACCCAACTATGGGTGGAGGAGAGGTCGAATGGATTTTTCAGCTGTTGCAGACCTTGAGCTGCATCTCATTCTCTAGTTCTCAACGTTCCAAATAGCTAGATTGCAAGCCTAATTTAGTTTCATAATTAGAAAAAAAAAAGTAGTTCCCATCATGTAAGTCTCTGTTTTAAAATACAATTGTGGTTGCTCAGAGAAAAATGTGTTATGGCTGCCATGTTTTCTAGGAAAAGACTGGAAATTGACCCTGAGTTTGATTGTGTCTTCCTTCTGTATCTAATATAGCCTGTTTCTTGGACTCTATGGCCACCCTGGGCCTTGCAGCCTATGGTTACGGCATCCGATATGAGTATGGAATCTTTAATCAGAAGATTCGAGATGGATGGCAGGTGTGTGCACGGTGGTTTCCAAGTTTGTCTTTGAATTGCTTCTCTCCTTGTGCTCTGGACCATACTTTATAATTCATGGCTCTTTCTCACTCATTTCTCCAGTATTTAATTGACAGTAGCAAATTAATGCCCCATTGGGCAATAAGTTTCCTGATAGCAGACAGCCTTTGCATTCAGTCACAGCTCTACAACACTTAGCATGTGCCTGGTTGGTCTCCTCCTTAACCTCCTTGACTTTGAATTTTGTTTGCAAAAGGAGGAACACAAGTCTGAATCATGATCTTTCTTACTATCAAGTTGATGGTAGCAAGCACGCTACCTTTTTTCTTTTGGCTAGTCCTGGGGCTTGAACTCAGGGCCTGGGCACTGTCCCTGAGCTTCTCTTGCTCAAGATTAGCACTCTACCACTTAAGCTACAGCACCACTTCTGACCTTTTCTGTTTTATATGGTACTGAGGAATGGACCCAGGGCTTCATGCATGCTAGGCAAGCACTCTACCACTAACCACATTCCCAGCCTAAATGAAACCATTATATAGGAGAGAAAAACAAAGTCTGTTTGGCATAATTGAAGGGATGAGGTTAACCCAGTTCACATGTGTCTGTGTTTCCAGATTTCCACATCCACGCAGTATTTTTGTCTTCATTTGAGTCTTACCCTCCTTCACATGCCTCTTTAATACGATACATAAACTGAATTTCTTAATAAGGTGGTATCAGGCAATCTTGTTGTTAATGGTCATGTCAAATAAATCCAGTATATATTTAATGTGTATACTTACAGTATGCCACAGAAGTGTGTACAAGCCCATTCAGAAGGCTATAGTTTGATATGTGTGTGTGTTTGTGCATGTGTGTTGGTACTGAACTCAGGGCTTTGTACTCTCTTTTGTCTTTTTTGCTAAAGCTGGTGTACTGCCACTTGATACAGCTCCACTTCAGGCTTTTTGCTGGTTAATTTGAGTTAAAGTGTCAGACTTATCTGCCTAAGCTGGCTTCAAACCATGAACCTCAGATCTTACTCTCCTGATTAGCTAAGCTTATAGGCATGAGCCACGGGCATCCAGCTTTTAGTGTGCCTTTTTTATATAGCAAAACTAGATTTTTTTTTTTTTTTTTTTTTTTTTTGCCAGTCCTGGGGCTTGAACACTGGGCCTGGGTGCTGTCCCTGAGCTTCTTTTGCTCAAGGCAAGGATTCTACCACTTGAGTCACAGCACCACTTCTGGGTTTTGTGTGTGTATGTGTGTGTGTGTGTGTGTGTGTGTGTAGCTTATTAGAGAGTCTCATAGAGTTTCCTGCCCAGGCTGGTTTCGAAGTACAATCCTCAGATCTCAGCCTCCTGAGTAGCTAGGATTACAGGCATTTTCCACCGGCACCCAGCCAAACTATATTCTTAAATATTCCTATTATCACTTTTTTTCATTTTTATTGGTTTTTTTTCTTTTTCATTAATTTTATTATTAAGTAGTTATACAAAGAAGTTACAATTTCTTAAATCAGAATGTAACTTTTGTCTCTTGGAACTCTTTAATCCACAGTCAATTCTACTATGTAGATTGTTTTCCCTGGCCCTAATTGTGGGTTAGACTTGTTAGTCTTGTATACACCATAGACAAAAAGACATGGATTCAATTTCCAAAACCCCTGAGTTCTGTGTTTCTCTACAATAAAAGTCCAATTGCAGAGCGCTCAGTGATCAGATGGGGGAGGTGGGCTGAAACTAATGCAAGGAAGGGAAGCAGACGTAATATGAGTAAGTGCAGTTTCTCCACTGCCCCCACCAATACTTAGACACCCTGGGGCAAAGAAAGGAGGGGTTTCAAGATTTAGTGTGAAGTCTGAAGAGAAAGGCTCAGAAGAACATTAGAAATGCATTGTAAAGCCGGGCGCTGGTGGCTCACGCCTATAATCCTAGCTAGTCAGGAGGCTGAGATCTGAGGATCGCGGTTCAAAGCCATGAGACTCCTATCTCCAATAAACCACCAGAAAACCGAAAGTGGCGCTGTAGCTCAAGTGGTAGAGCGCTCATCTTGAGCTAAAGAGCTGAGGGACACGCCCAGGCCCAGAGTTCAAGCCCCACGACCGACAAAAAAAAAAAAGAAATGCATTGTAAATGACATAAGCAAAATTTCATGTTTTGTTAAGGACCAGTGTTGTGTATCTTCATCTGCCCCTAAAAATATAAAAACTGAGAGGCCACAAGGGTAAGAAAAGCCCAGATCTAAGTTCATTTTGAGGTCTAATTTCAACTTATCACTCTTATTCAAGCTTGTTGTCTCGGTTAGGTCTCCTAACTTCTCAGAGCCTCAGCTTGCTCATCTGCAAAATGGAAATACCAACTTCACAGTATTAGTATGAAAAAATATACAGACTATCTGACACAGTAATAAGTACTCAATAAAATATTAATATTGCCTAAAATGATAATTGAATAATGTGTTCTGTAATAATCATTGCTACTGCACTTTTGTGGTACTCTGCCACTTGGACCACGCTTCTAGCCCAGCTTTTTGCTTGTTAATTGAAGATGGAGTCTTCTGGACTTTTGTGCCCAGGCTACCTTCAAGCCTTGATCATCCAGAACTCATCTTCCTGAATAGCCAGGACTATAGCCATTTGTCACTGGTTCGTGGATACTAATGCATTTGCGGCCAATTTTGATAAAAGAGGAACGTGTATATGTTACTTGGAAAAAATGAGTACAATTGTATAGATACTGTGGTTTTATCTATAGGAGACCAGGAAGATAAAAAGTCCTGGGGAAAACAATATGTCATAACTTCAACAGTAATTATTTTTGGGACCTGGGTTATGTGATTTTTTTCTGTCTTCTATTTGTTCTTTTACATGTATCATATCATGTAAGAATTACATATTTTATAGTATGCAAGTTCAGAGGTGAAAGAATTGGTTCCTTTGACCACTGAAGTAACCTAGAGACCCATACTGAGAGTATATCTCAGCAGACTGGGTATAATGCAGGCTTTGCCACAACCCAACCAAGAGACACAAAGAATCCTTTGAAAGTACCAAAATACTTCAGGATTTCATTTTAGTTCTCTACTACTGTTGCATGAGAGATTGGAAAGAAATTCAGCAAATAAATCTATTAAAACATTTTCCTTCAATGGCATTTCTCCCCCATTTTATAAAATATCACTCATTATTAATTATACCTGCCTCCTCTAAACCAAGGAAATATGTATCCTGTTCTTAAAGAAAAAAAGCTAGGGGCTGGGAAGGTGGCTCAGTGGTAGAGTGCTTGCCTTGCATGCATGAGGCCCTGGGTTTGATTCCTCAGCACCACATAAGCAAAAAGAAAAAAGCCGGAAGTGGCGCTGTGGCTCAAGTGGTAGAGCACTAGCCTTGAGCTGAAGAGCTGAGGGACAGTGCCCAGGCCCCCCGACCAGACCCTCCAAAAAAAATTAGAAAAAAAGCTAGAGTATGGTGGTTCTCACCTATAATCACATCTCAAGAGATTGGGAGGTTTGTTATTTGAGGCCAGCTCCGGCAACAAGTTAGCAAAACCTCATCTCAATAAAAAAGCCAGATAAGGTAGTTCACATCCATGAACCCAGTTCAGGGTCTCAGTCACATTCAGAGCCATCCAGCATTGTATCATCATTCCTAGGCAGTATCTTCTAAGATAAGGCTGACTTTTCTAAGAGGTAAGAATGAGAATGGCATAAGCAAACTAACCATCCTGGGGGTGATCTCACAAGGAACACAGTTCTGTTTTGTAATATGTAGAGTGTGTGTGTGTGTGTGTGTGTGTGTGTGTGTGTGTATGTGTGTGATGTGTGTGTACTATCCTTGGAAGTTTTACTAATATATATTTACTTTTAAAGGAAATTCTTCCCAAATGTGTGTGTTTGATATTTATTTGCCTTGTTCTTGTTTGGGTCTTGATTGTTATGAACCAAAATTCATTTGACAGTCAGGATCCCCTAACAGAAACTAATGTTTTAAGATTTTTATATATTAAATATTTTATTATAAATATTTATTATTCCTAAATATTTAGGAAATGCTAAAAATGTCAATTACACAAGTCCTTACCTTTTAAAGTATGTCTTCAAAATCTTCTTAAAATTGATGAAGGTAAACAAAACCATGAAATGTACTAGTGATGTGTGCCTAATGAAATGTCCTTATTAAGTGTGATTTCTATACATTGCGTTTCCTACTGATTCTGTAGATGTGAGACTCTTGACTAAAAAAGCATGTAGGGCCCATCATGTCTAGGTCACTAATGATAAACATCCCTGAAAGGCATCTCTTCTTAGACCCAGGGATTCACAGATGCTACAACACAGGCTCTGGAACCCACAGACCTATAGTCAAATCCTAGCGCTACCATTTCCTGAGTGGTCTAGAGAAGTTACATTTCCTCATCTTTGAAAAGGGGGATTGTAGTTCCTTCCTGTAGGCTCACACTGGCAGAATCATATGACAATATATACAAAACATTTAGAGCAGTATTTGGAAGTATGGTGATTGTTAATTTAGTATTTAAGACAATAACAAAGAAAAGAACTATGATTGACAAAAGTAAAAGTGTAAATTCTAAGTCATGTGGTTCTGCAGGTAGAAGAGGCAGATGATTGGCTCCGGCATGGGAACCCTTGGGAGAAGGCCCGCCCAGAGTTCATGCTGCCAGTGCACTTTTACGGCAGAGTGGAGCACACGCAGACGGGGACCAAGTGGATTGACACCCAGGTATGCAGGTGTCCTCCTGGCCAGTGTTTTGGGAGAGCACGGAAGATGGTGCATTGAATGTGTCAAATATAGTACATTGTGTGTGTGTGTGTGTGTGTGTGTGTGTGTGTGTGTGTGTGTGTGTGTGTGTGTGTGTGTGTGTGTGTGTAGAGAGAGAGAGGTACAAAACAATGTTGTGTGCCAACTAACAGGATTTTTGTGACCATTCTGCCACTTTTATAAAAATCTACTCATTGCAGAGATAAAGGAACTGACACCAAGGAAGAAGTGGCTTCTGCAAGTCAAGTGACTTGACAGTCATTTTGCAGTCTGTTTTATCAGAGATTAATTAGTTCTATAATACCTGACATGATATATGTGGCTTAACTCTTGGCTTTGGGTAGGTTGTAGAATAAGTTTGTTCTTTCCTATATCACCTCTGTTTGGTTACCTCTAACATTTCCAAGACAAATACTTTAATATCGTAGTATTTATTTAAAGGAAGATCAAGGTTCTTATGCCTTATACAGTAAGAACAATAATGAAAAATATGTTAAATGAGTACTTTCCATTAGACCACTTGTAGAAAAGTAGTATTGGGTCTCTTCAAGTATACTCTCCAGGGACTGTCCTTTGGTGACCTCTTCCTTCCCAATAAATGACCCCTATTAACTACAGGACTTACTGCTGGCCAACCAGTGAATCATAGTGCCTTGTTTAATAAGGATGGACTCAGGCTAGAAATGACTTCTCTTGGTCACCCTTTGAAACATGAAAAGAGAATATTAAAGGCCAACTAAATGTGTTCTTATATGTGAGAATTTAAAGTAACATTCAATCCTGTGATGTCAAAAGTGGTTGGTTTTTAGATTGTTCTCCATGAAAAAAAAAAATGCTGTATTTTATCCTAAATTAAGAACCATGACCCAGGGCTGGGAAGGTGGCTCAGTGGTAGAGCGCTTGCCTTGCATGTCTGAGGCCCTGGGTTCGATTCCTCAGCACCAAATGAGCAAAAAAAATAAACAAGCCGCAAGTGGCACTGTGGCTCAAGTGCTAGAGAGCTAGCCTTGAGCTGAAGAGCTGAGGGACAGAGCCCAGACCCAGAGTTCAGGCCCCACGACCAGACCTCCCTGGCCCCCACCAAAAAAAAGATAAGCACTAGATTACAAATACCACCAAGAGAGTTGCAAATGAATCAGCATGTAATCTACCCAAGGGATCCGCACAGCTTTGGTATTAAACTAATAAATACTTGGTTTAGAGTTCCCTGAAACTTGCCCGGTGTGACTGTCTGACATGATTCAGTTTACCATCAATCTTGGATGCATTCTCTTTATTCTGTGGGCCTCATGACTGAGCTAACAAGTACCAGTGGATGTTTTCATACTGAATCCAGAATTCAGTTGCAGAAAGTGTGTGGAGTCCACAGAGCCAGATAATGGGGCAGAGGTAAAGCAAGTGGGCCAGCTGATGCAAGGCCTCCAGGACTGGGGATGCAGACATCTCCTGAATCCGCCCCACACTGGGAGCTGGTGAGCTCAGAGTACATGAGGCCACTCGTGCTCTGGGCATGCTTAGGATGACTGCCAGAAAACTGAGCTATTTATTTCCTTCCTGTGTAATTCAACTTCTCTGAGAAAAGGCCAGAGAATTAGAGGTGTGAGTACTATTCAGGGCAATGCCCATGGAGACAGAGGGGAGAGGAGCAGGAGATGAGGAGTATTCAGACTATGACTTGGGTTTGTCCCAGCTGAAGGAGAAACAAAGGATCCTCAGTGCCTCCCTGTAGCACTGCTTTGAACAAGTGGCCAGACTGAAAGACCTGGATTAAAGTTTGCCCATTGGAAAAGCTCTAGTGTTCCAGCTAGGCTTAATAACCCAGGGATGAGCTTTTCAGGGACAAGCTCACTCTAAAGTGCTCTCAAAAGGGGATACAAGGTGCAACTTCTTAGGCTTCCTCAGTAACATCTTAAGGGGCAGAGAGGCCAATCTTGATGAACCCAGACTCTGTCCCACTGGGCAAAGGATTTCTGATGGGTCACAATCTCTATGGCCTTTATTCTAAGAGGAAGAGATCCAAATGAGAACGATTTATTAGACAGAGGTCACAGTGATCATGAAAACATGACTGAATGTATATGACTGGTATGAGCTATAAGGCTTCATTCACTTGTAATTCAGTTATAATTTATAATTATAATTTATAACTGTTTATAATTATAATGACAGGTTATAATTTATAATTCATTTATAATTAAATAGACCACATTAAAGATATAGGTGTTTAGACAGTGCCTTGAGCAAGTCACTTGCCTCTCAGCCTCTCCATCTTCAAGTTCCAAGTGTGTGGGTGTACCATCAGTAGCCAGCACCCTCTAGCTCACTCTCCTTCCTTAGAGCTTGACTTCAACAAGGCAGGGGATAGAAATGATCATTTCTTACACATACTTTAAATGCACTCTGAAGTACAGTTCATCTTCCTACTCCATCTCTGTTGCAATGACTGTCAGAGATAGAGCTGAATTTTTCCCAAGCTCACTAATTATCACTCAGCTAATTATCACCTGATTTGGCAGCAGATCACTAAAGGAATCACTAAAATAACCCTTTTCATGTAACATAAAAACCCTAGCATTTTAAATATCATATGTGATATATCTTCATAAATTTGCTGTTTGATTTTTTTACCATACTTAGAATCAGATTATTGAGTAATCTACAAAGGACTTATCTAACTGATAGTTTGGGGTGGATACTTAGTCACTGTTGCCATTTTGTATGAATGTCATATTTTATCATTCTTAGAACACTGGGGTAATCTGAAACAAGATAGAACATTTTTATAACACTAGGACCACAGTGTTTCATTCCAGTGCCTCTGCAAGAGACACATGGGAGATCAACATAAAAATGCTACAAAGGACCAGCGATCTGATGTCTCCGTTAGAGGAGGAAATCATAGGACCTCTGATTCCCCTTCCAGCCATCTGACTCACTTCCTGATCTACTGTAGCTAACTGCAACCTGGGACAGCACCAAGAGATACCAGAGCCAAAGAAATGAGAACAGTCAGAGAGAGAGAGAGAGAGAACACAGGGATCAGGGTTTCTATGCTCACTGACTTCTGAACCCCAACTTCCTGTAAGCAAGCTTGTTTATTAAGTTCGAGTACAGGGAAGGTTACTATGGGTATATGCAGAGAACAAGGCATCTATACTGTTATTGCAATCATAGAGACAAAACAGAGTTTGTATAAATAACTGACTCCCTTATTTTTTTGAGAGTGAAGACTACAACCCAGGCATATTTCAAACATATATTCTACTTTAGCTTTCAAGGTCCAGCTCTCTCCAGCACTAAGGAAAAGGGATGGCATTCCAGCCTCTTCACCCTCTCTAGAGCCATCGCTTTCAACCTTTCCATGTTCTCAGCATTCTGAGTACAGTTGAGGCAGCATTCCAACCTCACAACCCTTTCTAGGTCTCACAGCTCAGCTTCAGTGTTCCCTAAAATAATTTCAGTTGGTTATGGAGCCCAGAATAGAACTCTATTATCATCTCCCTAAGAACCAATGAGCAAGGGCTTCTCTCTAATCCTGCAGGTGGTCCTGGCTCTGCCTTATGACACTCCTGTGCCTGGGTACATGAATAACACTGTGAATACCATGCGCCTCTGGTCTGCTCGAGCACCAAATGACTTTAACCTCAGCGACTGTGAGTAGATCATCAGCTCTGCCTTCTTTATGTGTGTATTTAGTCATTTTGATTAGTTAGAATCAATTTGAGTTGGTGAGAAAAGCTTTTGAGTTTCTCATCAGAACTCTTCAGTGATGAAGTGTTTAGTCTGTTTGATGCAGACAGTGCGAGGATATTTTAAGGCAATCCATCCCCTGGCCCTCAGACTCTCCTGCAAAGATTTGTCAAAAATCCTTTTAGTCCATTAGGAATTGTGGGAATTGTATGGAGCATGACATCAGATAGCTTATTCTCACCATGGGTGGCTTATCTCATTATTGCTTTTCTATCATTCCCTTCAGTCAATGTGGGAGACTACATTCAGGCTGTGCTGGACCGAAACCTGGCAGAGAACATCTCCCGCGTGCTCTACCCCAATGATAATGTGAGTCATCAACACATAAGCTTATCCCAACACAGCATTGTCAGCTGCCCTAGGAAACACACATGGAACACCAGGGTTTTCCTTTGTGTGCAATGAAACTCCCATGTCCCTTCCCAACTGTCCAGACTCTCCTCCTAACCAAGCCAAAAACAAAAACAAAAAACACAAATGGGTACAGTTGGAGTTAGAATTTTGCCTTTGATTAGCAACCTCTTCTCTAACTGGGGAGCTCTGTCAATGGATTTCAAAACAAACCCTGGATATGAAAGAAGAGGTGAGCCACTGGTACTGATTCCTTTGCAGACACGAGCCTCATCTGCAAGCTCAGAAATCCTGGAAGTTAGCTGGCACCAGTGGGGCAGTAAATCTAACTACTCAAGAGGCTGAGATGTAAGGATCTGAGGACTCTATCCACAATTAACCAGAAAAAATTCTAGACTGGAGGCTAGACTGACTCAGTTGATAGAACACCAGCTGTGAGCAGAAAAAAGCCAAGTGAGAACACCCAGCTCTGAGTTCTGGCCCCACTACCAGCACAAAAACAGGAAACTCTTGGAAATTTCTGCCCAGCTTCTTCCCTTGTGACAGGTCCCTGGTTCTGTCCCTTAGCTGGATGTGGCCATAGTCCTTGTGTTAGATCAGGAATGGATACCTGCCGCCGCCCAATGCTTATACCTTTAAACTTATTACAAATATTATCCTCATTTTTAATCTAAAAGTAGCTTAGCCACTTGTCATTTGTTAAACTTTGGAACTCTTTCTAGTCTTTTTTTTTCCAAGAGCATTCAAACACACCTGTGTTTTCACAAGAATGATATTTGACTCTACATATTATTTCATTATTTTTCACAGTAATTCATCACCCTCTAATCTCTAAAAGGTTACAGAGGTTTACCACTATTTTTGTATCTTTTGGGCCATGGTCCCATTGTTGAACACGTAGTTTATCTCTTTTTTAGCCATTACAAATAATTTTCTATTTTATTAGCGTATTATTAGTTGTACAGAGGGATTTCATTGTTATCTTTCCATACATGCACCAAATTTGCTTGATCTACCTCTGTTCCTGTTTCTGATCCATTCCCCCTCTTTTTTCTTTACTGTTTTAATGGGTCTCATTATTCTGTTTTCATATATACTAATAAAAAACAACTGATCACATTTACCCACACCTCCCCCCCCCCCACCTCCTTTCATTTTGATGGGACTTCTGGAGAGAGCAAAGTCCTTCAGCTCTCAGCCTTCAGTCTTTCACCAGATTCCAGGGGGCTTTGTCCTTGCGGGTCCCTAAGTAGGAAAGCTAATCACACTTGGTCCCCGCCTCCATTGTGAACCACCCTTTCATGGTATCCCTCTGGCTTGAAGTTTTTTGAAGGGAAGGAGCTAAGACTGAAGCAGGAGTACTTTGTGGTGGCTGCAACCTTGCAGGATGTGATTCGTCGGTTCAAAGCCTCCAAATTTGGCTCCAGTGATGGTGTAGGAACCGTGTTTGATGCCTTTCCAGACCAGGTGGGTACTCAGCCTGTGGATGCAGGGCGGGCTCCATGGAGGGACCTGGATTTCCCATCTGATCTACTTTGTTCCTTCTCTGAGTGCTGAAAATGTTGAGTAGGAGCAATGCACACCTTAGCCACAGCAGGCAGGCTTTTTATTTAGCTCTGTCTCCTGGACACGTGTGCAGACCAGAAGGCCCCCCGGGCCCTCAGTTAGTTCACTTCACATGATGTCTCTTCTCACACAGGTGGCCATCCAACTGAACGACACCCACCCGGCGCTAGCCATTCCTGAGCTCATGAGGGTCTTTGTGGATATTGAAAAATTGCCCTGGTCCAAGGTCTGGCTTCTCTTACTTTTAATTAACTAGATTGAATTAATTACTCTAATTTAACTAGGATTGGAGGATAGCCAAAAGCTCTCTCTTTCAGCTTTTCAGAATGTTACTGTTGCTACCTTCTAAGATTTGAGGAAAATGTGTCTCCAATGTGGACATGCCTCTGTTCTTATCCCTCCATGGGGAATAAGACTTTTAAATATTGGCCCATATTTCTGAGTTCTGCAAGATATCTAACAACAGTAGATGTTTGAAATTAAGTTCTTGGGGTTGAAGGTGTGGCTTAGTTGATAGTGCATTAGTCAATGAATGAAAGAGGCAGGTAGGTACCAAGGTTGAGTCCCAGATTCAGACCTAAAAACAAACGGAAGAAAAGAAAGAAATGAAATTACGTTCTTTAACCTCAAGAAACAGCTAATTAATTAAAATATTTTCTGGAAGCCAGCATTTTATTTTTTAATTTTATTTATTTATTTTGTCGATCATGGGGCTTGAACTCTGGGCCTGGCCATTGTCCCTTTGCTCTTCAGCTAGCACTATACCACTTGAGCCACGGTGCCACTTTCAGTTTTCTGGTGGTTTATTGGAGATAAGAGTCTCATGGACTTTCCTGCCCGGGCTGGCTCTGAACCATGATCCTCAGATCTCAGCCTCCTTAGTAACTAGGATTATAGGCATGAGCCCAGTACCTGGCTTGGAAGCCAACATTTTAAATATACTTTGTTTCTGCTGAGTATTGTTTTTATTTCTCAACACTTGTGCTTATGATATTTTGCAAATAAAAGATGTGGGACCAGAGGTGGTTCTGGTGATAGAGCACCAGCCCAACAGAAAAGACATGTCAAGATCATAAAGGCTTGTCAGAATAGTTATCATTCAAATAGATGTGTAAGCAAAGCTTTACAAGTAGATTTTTTTCCTCTTAAAAAAAAAAGGAAGCCAGAGCTGGGAAGATGGCTCAGTGGTAGAGCACTTGCCTTGCATGCCTGAGGCCCTGGGTTCGATTCCTCAGCACCACATAAGCAAAAAGAAAAAAGCTGGAAGTGGCGTTGTGGCTCAAGTGGTAGAGCGCTAGCCTTGAGCTGAAGGGCTGAGGGACAGTGCCCAGGCCCAGAGTTCAGGCCCCACAACCGGACTCAAAAAAAAAAAAAAAAGAAGCCAGACACCCAGTGGCTCAAGCCTGTAATCCTAACTACTTAGGAGGCTGAGATCTGAAGATTAATTAAAAACCAGTCTGGACAGAGAAGTCTGAGAGACTCTGATCTCCAATAAACCAGCTCTAATCTGAGTGGAAAAAGCTAAGCAAGAACAATAGGCCCTAAAGCCTTGATTTCAAGTCCCAGTACAGTATACAAATACACATTAAAAAGTAAATGTTCTTGTTCATCTGGACATTCAGGGCCCTCATGGAATTAAGTGACTGAATGCATTCTCAAGTGGCCCACAGCTTGCATGGTAATTGTGCCCTGCAGGGCAGTAACTGATCTACCACTTCCCCCAGGCATGGGAGATAACCAAGAAGACCTTCGCCTATACTAACCACACAGTGCTCCCAGAAGCCCTGGAGCGCTGGCCAGTGGAGCTGGTGGAGAAGTTGCTTCCTCGACATTTGCAAATCATTTATGAGATAAATCAGAAGCATTTAGATGTAAGTCATTTTAAGAGATTCTTAGCCCTTGTAAGAATAAGGTTTTATCATGTCGGGGGTAGACAGGGGTTCCTCCTACCCATATATCTCTCAACTGATAAATAAAGAATACTCTACCCATTAGAGCTCTGCTCTGCTAAATACGTCATGAAAGTGCTAGAATCGAGGGATGGCTTCTCCCCCATGGCCACTTCAACACCTCTTTGTAAAGATTTTGCTTGAGACATGAGTGACACCCCAATATTGTTTTAAACCTCAGTGACCAGGAAAGTCTTTCTCTTCCTTTGGCTAGAGAATCGTTGCTTTGTTTCCTAAAGATGTCGACCGTATAAGAAGGATGTCCCTGATAGAAGAAGAAGGAGGCAAAAGAATCAACATGGCCCATCTCTGCATTGTGGGCTGCCACGCTGTGAATGGCGTGGCTAAGATCCACTCAGACATTGTGAAGACCAAAGTGTGAGAACTCCCTCCACCCCCCATCTGACTCAGATCCATTAAGGGCATGATGGGAGTGAATTCAAGGGTGTGCTTCTGGATGATGGAAGGTCCTTTTTAAAGTTTTTTTTTTTCTGTTATAGAGAGAACTCTTCAAAAAAGAAAAGATGGCTAGGAACGTGACTTAGTGGCAGAGTGCTTGCCTAGCCTGCATGAAGCCCTGGGTTCAATTCCTCAGTACCACATAAACAAGAAAAAGCCAGCAGTGGCACTGTGGCTCCAGTGGTAGAGTGCTAGCCTTGAGCAAAACAAAACTCAGTTGGTCCAGGCCCTGAGTTCAAGCCCTAGGACTGGCAAAAATAAAAGATGCCATCCTGTTTGAATTCTCTTAATTGTAGACTTAGGATCCAAAAAAGAAAAAAAAGTAAAAATCCTGGTATATTTGTCAGTGCCATGATGTCACATGGGGTGACTAGATTTGGGATTTCTGAATTATAACTGTTTGGAATTGTTAGTGACCTTCTATGCAGAATGACAGCCCTATCTGCTGCCTTCATTCACTTTTATTTAAACTTCCTAAGCCTACACTTGGCATCTTGAATGAAATTCTGAACTTTATCCTGCAGGCAAGACTTTGCCATTTTGGCCACATTCAGTGATTGTCACTTCCATCTCCAGATTCAAGGACTTTAGTGAGCTGGAACCAGACAAGTTTCAGAATAAAACCAATGGGATCACTCCAAGGCGCTGGCTCTTACTCTGCAACCCGGGGCTGGCAGAGCTTATAGCAGAGGTAATGGAAGTGCTGAGCTAGGGAGGCCTGGCTGCATTGGGAAGGGGACATGAGTACCCTCAGAATTTGCAGACTGAACCTATAGAAGGGTGCACCTTGTACTGTCACACACGGCTCCATACTGGCTCTCTGCTGTAGCCAGCTTGAAATTCACTATTTGCTTATTTGTTTCATGTTGCAATTGGAGTTTGAATTCAAGGTTTTACGTTTTCTTTCTTTTGTTTTGTTTTTTGTTTTGTTTTGTTTTTGTTGGTTGAGGGGCTTGAACTCTGCCTGGGCACTGTCCCGCAGCTCTTCAGCCCAAGGCTACCACTGTACCACTTGAGCCACAGCTCCATTTCCAGTTTTCTGGTGGTTTATTGGAGATAAGAGTCTCATGGACTTTCCTGCCTGGGCTGGCTTTGAACTGTGATCCTCAGATCTCAGCTTCCTTAGTGACTAGGGTTATAGGCATAAGCCACCCGTGGTACCTGGCTTAAGGTCTTACATTTTTATTTTTATTTTGTTTTTGTCGTGGGGCTTGGGCACTGCCTTGTGCTCTTCAGCTCAGGACGAGCACTCTACCGCTTGAGCCACAGCACCATTTCCAGTTTTCTAGCAGTTTATTGGAGATAAGAGTCTCACGAACTTTCCTTCCCGGGCTGGCTTTGAACCGGGATCCTCAGATCTCAGCCTCCTGAGTAGCTAGGATTACAGGCATGAGCCACCAGCGCCCAGCTAGGTCTTACATTTTCTAGGCAAGTGTTCTACCACTTGAACCAGGCCTCTAGCCCTTTTGCTTTAGTTCGTTTTTCAGATAAAGTCTAATGTTTTCTATCCCAATTAATCTTGGACCCTGTTTCTCCTACTTCTGCCACCCAAGTACCTGGGACTAGAGGCATGGGCCCTCTGCCTGCCTTGAAATTCTTATTCTTGGGTGTGCCGGTACTGGGGTTGAACTCAAGGTCTAGAGCTCTCACTTGCCTTTTCTTGTTCAAGACTGGTGTTTGACCAGCTAAGCCACACCTCCAATTCCAGCTCTTTTGCTGATTTATTAGACATAAGAGTATCAGGGAGTTTTCTGCCTGGGCTGACTTCCAACTATGATCCTCAGATCTCATGCTCCTGAGTAGTTAGGATTACAGGCATGAGCCATCAGTGCTGGGTGGATTTTTTTTGACAATGTCAGACCTTCCTTTACTTTCCTCTAGTTTTCCCCTTTGGAAATTCTTAATTTGAGTCCTTAATTCTTAGTAAGAGTCCTCCAAATTATGTAGCTGGTTGTGGCTCATGGTCATTGATAACAAAGGCTCAGACACAGAGCCCAGGTGACAGAACTTGGGTTTTTGGTCACTCTTTCAAGGAGATGTCAATCCTTTCAATCCACTGAGACTCCATTTAAGACACCAGCCAGAGGTGTTATGCTCACGGGGCCTCTCAGGTCTTTCCTGGGAGTGCACCCATGCAGTGAACTGTGTGGAACGGGAACCAGGCTGATGTAGATGCGTGAGAACCACCCACCAGGACTGATGGACATTGCTCCGTTGAGCTTGTCATCACATGATTAAAGTCACCTCTCTCTTTATATTGAAAGAAAATTGGAGAAGACTATGTGAAAGACCTGAGCCAGCTAGTGAAGCTGCATAGCTTCCTGGGTGATGACATCTTCCTCCGGGAAATCGCCAATATAAAGCAGGTGAGTCTATCAGCAGCTACACCTCACCTGGTCACTGGCTTGGAGGGTCCATGTTCTGACTTTTGCAGATAGACCACTCGTAGCATCTAGATCAGAAGGGCACTGGCCCCATGATCTTGTCTCCACAGGAGAATAAGCTGAAGTTTTCTCAGTACCTGGAGAAGGAGTACAAAGTAAAGATCAACCCATCCTCCATGTTTGATGTCCATGTGAAGAGGATTCACGAGTACAAGAGGCAGCTTCTGAACTGCCTGCACGTGATCACCATGTACAACCGTGAGTCACCCTGGTGTCCCCAACGAGGCCCCAGACAGGCAGGAAGCAGCTAGCTCCACGTGGGTGTCACCCCCTCCGCCAGCAACCATCTTCCATTCCATTCCAACCAATGTTCCATCTTTTGCAGGCATTAAGAAAGACCCAAAGAAGTTATTCGTGCCCAGGACAGTTATAATTGGCGGTAAAGTAAGTGGACTCTGTTCTCTGGAGATTTGAGGGAGTGCCCTCTCTCTCTCTCTCTCTCTCTCTCTCTCTCTCTCTCTCTCTCTCTCTCTCTCTCTCTCTTTCCCCCCTCTCTCTTTTTCTCCCCTCTTTCCTTTCTCTCCGTCCACTTCACAAATGGTGTCTCCAGTCAATTTGTTTGCTATTCTTTCCCAAGGCTGCCCCAGGATACCACATGGCCAAAATGATCATAAAGCTGATCACTTCCGTGGCAGAGGTGGTGAACAATGACCCCACGGTTGGCAGCAAGTTGAAAGTCATCTTCTTGGAGAATTACAGAGTATCTCTTGCTGAGAAAGGTACTTCCCTCTTTTGTAAAACATGTGGGATCAGGACAAATGCTAGGGATCCCATTGGATAGAGAATGGGTTAACTAACCTCAGGGAGGTAGGAACTGTAGATAGAAGGTGTCACTGTTGGGAAAAATAACACAGGAGGTTTTGTTGAGTGCTTGTCCTGGGGCTTAAACTAAAGGCCTGGGCACTGTCTTGAAGCTTCTTTTGCTCAAGATTAGTGCTCTACCACTTGAGCCACACCTCCACTTCCAGCTTTTTTGGTAGTGGAGATAAGAGTTGCATAGATTTTACTGCCTGAGAGAGTAGTTACAGATGTGAGCTACTAAGGCCTGGCTTGCTTTTTTTTTTTAATTCCTTTTTTCTTTATAATACTGGGAATTAAACTCAAGGCTAAGCACCTGTAAGCAAATACTCTACCAATGAGCTCTTCCTCCAGCCCTTTTGCTTTTAGCTTTTTTTTTTTTTTTTTTTTTTTTTCAGATAATCTTGGCTAGCATTTCCTGGGCTAGCCTTTTTTGTCTTCCTGTCCATCTTCTTAGTAGTTCAGATTATAGGTATGAGCCACCATGTTCACATCAAGGCAGGAGTTTTGTTGTTTTAGTTAGTTAGCAATTACGGTGTTTGAACTCAGAGGCTTGCCCTTGCTAAGCAGGTGCCCTACCGCTTGAGCCAAACTCCATACCCTGCTTTTCGCTGGCTATTTTTGAGATAGTCTCATTTCTTACCCAAGTATGTATCTAAGTTGAGATCCTCCTTCTTTCCATAGCTGCTAGGATCACAGAAGTGAGCAACTATATCTAGCTTCCCTCCAGAGATGGGAGTCTTACAGATGTTTTGCTTGTACCAACCTAGAACTATGATTCTCCCATTCTCAACCTCCTGTGTAGCTAGAGGTCTTACAAACTTTTCTGCCTGGTTTATAATCAAGCTTTGATCTTCTCACTGTCAACCTACCATGAGCCACTGGCACCCTGATTCAAGGCAGGAGCTTTTTCAGATGACCCAAGTGACAATTATACTGGTGTTCCCATAAATAATAATATAGCATTACTTTTACAATCTGTAGAGAGCTGGTATTAGAGACTGCCTGAGCCTTTGGCCTAGTGTGGACCTTGCTCTATAAAGAGGAGCAAAACTCCCAGCTGAGTTTGGCAAAAAGAACACCAGCTCCCCAACTCTAATATATCCATTTGGTCTCTGTGTAGGAGGAAGAGCTTATTGACCTTGTGACAGGGAATAAGGGCAGACATCAGGCTGCTGAAATGCAAGTCTTAGATGCACCTCAGCTGGGCACTGCATGATCAAATACAGTATTCTCACCTGGGAACAGGCTGGCAGGAAGCCCATGTCCCTTTCTTTCCTACTGGCACCTTTGATTATTTGCATCACATGCTGGCAGAGTACCATCCACATGCTAATGCCAACTGTGCATTCACCTACTTCTCAGGTTGAAAAGATACAAAGGGAGCCTTCTCTTTTATGGGTGCTTCTAGGGCCCCTGAGTTTACTGTTCAAGAACTTCTGCCAAGGGAGAAAAGAGCCAGGTTCCTGCATGTGCAAATGAATAAATAAATAATCCATGAATATGCTCTTCTAATAAAGCTGAGATTGAGCCAGGTGCCAATGGCTCATGCCTGTAATCCTGGCTACTCAGGAGGTTGCAATCTGAAGATTGCAGTTTGAAGCCAGTTCATGCAAGAAATCTCTAAGGTTCTTATCCCCACTTAACCAACAAAAAATAATAGAAGTGTAGCTCAAGTGGTGAAGTGCCAACCTGGAGCCAAAAAGCTAAGAATTCAAGCCCCAGGACCAGCATGAAAGGGGTGTGGAGATGAAGGAAGGAAGGCAGGAAGGAAAGGAATGTTGAGAGGGAAGGAGGGAGGGAGGGAACTGAGATTGGTCCTGAACCCTGTGGTCAAAGGGTTGGGGGTTCAGGCAGCTCTAGTTGTGTAAATCATGCCTAGAGGTCAGAGCTTGATATCTGGCTACATGCCCTTTTCATTTGTATGTGGCTTATTTCTCTTCAGTGGAAGTGGAAGGAGGGAGGTGAGAAATAGCAGGAATAGAGCAAGCCATTCTGAAAAAGAGAGGTCAGGAGAGAGATCAGAAATTTCAAGGGCCAAGAAAAAGAAGTTGCAATGTATTTTATATAGCTAAAGAAATAAATATATAACAACAATAGGAGAGAAGGAAAGGTGGAAAAAGAACTGTAGCATCACCATTTATAGCTCAGTCAATAGACTTTTAAAAAAGTTTTTAGACCAAGAAAGAGTATCATAAGCATGTGGCAAGGGTCTATAGCACAGCACAAATGGGTGCTTTTAGAAGTGGTCACCAACACTAAGGACAAAGAGTGGGCTGTGTCCTCCACCATTCAAATATTTATCTTGATTGCATGGGTTAGTGGAAAGGTAAATGCTAGATTAATGGTGAGGGCAGTGAGGTAAATACTCAGCTACAATAGAATATCTAGACACAGGACACCATCACTGACATTAGCATATCATTAGTCATTCCAGCCACAGATCTGTCCGAGCAGATCTCCACTGCAGGCACCGAAGCCTCCGGAACAGGCAATATGAAGTTCATGCTGAATGGGGCACTGACCATTGGGACCATGGATGGAGCCAATGTGGAAATGGCAGAAGAAGCTGGGGAAGAGAACCTGTTCATCTTTGGCATGAGGGTAGATGATGTGGCTGCTTTGGACAAGAAAGGGTAAGCTAGCAACTTCTCTTTGCTAAGCAAGGG
The DNA here is from genome assembly GCF_019054845.1 of Dipodomys spectabilis. NCBI lineage: Eukaryota > Metazoa > Chordata > Mammalia > Rodentia > Heteromyidae > Dipodomys > Dipodomys spectabilis. Next base: position 15,485,501 of record NW_024870719.1, on the reverse strand, counting down.
AAGGGAATGCAAGCTCCAAGGGCATCTTGCCCACACAGGAAGTCTCCATGAAGACTGGGTTCATGAGATGTGGCAACAGGACATCTCCCTTAATAAAGAGTCCAGGGAGGCCTGACCACACATTATACTGTTAGGAAACTGTAGTTGATGCTACAGTTCTTTTCTGCCCTTTCTTATCTCCAAGTAAAAATAAGAGGAGTTTAGGCACAGGTACATGTTTCAGAGGATGTTGAAAATATTTCCTGATCATTAGAAAGAAATTTCAGTCAATGGCAACAAATTTCAAGAATCTATGGATCTATAAAAGTAACTTAGTCTCCTTTTTTTTAAAAAACTAGTCTTCTTAATACAATGTTTGTTTAGAGCCATAAAGTCTTGCTATTCTACTAGATTGGACTATTGCTCTGTGATGAGAATTTTCATTATCTACTACTTTCAGAGTATTTGGTTACAAGAAATGAATCAAATTTAGGGAGATACAAACCCCTTCAAGATCTAGTTAACAATATTATTTGTACCTGCATTGACACTTGTAATGACTCTAGTTAATGCTAGCATTTCTGAATGCATTTTTAGAGCTAATGCAGTATCTACGTAGTGTGACGTTTTTTGTTTTTTGTTTTTGTCGGTCATGGGGCTTGAACTCTGGGCCTGGGCGCTGTCCCTCAGCTCTTCAGCTCAAGGCGAGCACTCTACCACTTGAGCTACAGCGCCACTTCCGGTTTTCTGGTGGTTTATTGGAGATAGGAGTCTCACGGTCTCTCCTGCCCGGTCTCTCCTGCCCGGTCTCTCCTGCCCGGTCTCTCCTGCCCGGTCTCTCCTGCCCGGTCTCTCCTGCCCGGTCTCTCCTGCCCGGGCTGGCTTTGAACCACGATCCTCAGATCTCAGCCTCCTGAGTAGCTAGGATTACAGGCGTGAGCCACCAGCGCCTGGCTTCGTAGTGTGACGTTAATGATCCACACTAACAAAGCTTTTTTTCATCTCCTGACAACCCTCCCTCCCCCTTTGCAGGTACAAGGCAAAAGAATATTACGAGGCACTTCCTGAATTGAAGCTGGTCATTGATCAAATTGACAATGGTTTCTTTTCTCCTGAGCAGCCTGACCTCTTCAAAGACATCATCGACATGCTATTTTATCATGACAGGTGAGTTCCCACCAGAAGATGGCTTAGGTTATGAAAAAGAACATCTTAAACCAACTAAAACCCATGAACATAGATATGTGATCCAGTCACAGCTTGGGGAAAAATAGTCTCCACCAACATGGCCAGATAGATTTAGTAAGAATCTCAAACCTGGTGTTCCTTTTTACTTCCACTGATACCTTTAAAATGCATCCATCTAATGATGGTTTTATATGTCAGAAGAATCATAAAAAGATGGGGGTGAGGGAGAGCAGAAATAAGAATTTGAAAAACTAGCCATGCCTCACCCCATTAAGCAAAAGAGAATTTTAAGTGGAATCTACATATACATCTGTTAATATAGTTTTCTGTTTTGTTTGTTTCCTCCTAACCACAAAAAAAAACAACAGGTTTAAAGTATTTGCAGATTATGAAGCCTATGTCAAATGTCAAGAGAAAGTCAGTCAGCTATACATGGTAAGTTGTGGAGCTTTGTAAAGGAATCTTGTGTACTATGGCTAATTAAAAATTTTAAGGGAGGCTGGGAATGTGGCTTAGTGGTAAGGTGCTTGCCCAGCCTGTATGGAGCCCTGGTTTCAATTCCTCAGTACCACATAAACAAAGCAGCAAGTGGTACTGTGGCTCAAGTGGTAGAGCACCAGCATGTTAAAGGACAGCTCCCAGACCCTGAGTTCAAGCCCCAGGACTGGCATTTTAAAAAAAACTTGCTTCTTTTTATTAAATCTAATTAGCAAGGTCACACTGACCAATTAAAAGGGAGAAACTGAGGGCTGGAATGTAGTTTAGTGGCAAATCACTTTACTAGCAACTGCAATGTCCTGGGTTTGACCCCAGAACCAAAAGAGAAGAGACAAAAACATGCAAGACAGGGGAACTAGGATTGGAAAAAGAGGGGGGGAGGGGACAATAAATAGAGCAGGAAAGGAAAACATTGACAAGGAAAGGACAAATGTGAATTTCAGTTTTGCACAGTGGATCTCCTCTGTCAAAATTATGACCCAAAGCCAGCTGTGGTGCTACATGTTTGTAATCTCACAGTTTGGAAAGTAGGAGAACCATGAGGCTATTCCACGCAATTTCAGTGAAACCCTGCTTCAAAAGGAAAATAATTATAATGGTCACGGTGATGTATGCCTTTAATCACAACTACTTAGGAAGAGGAGGTAGGAGGATCACAAATTCAAGACTAGCCTTTTGAAGGCAGCAGTAAGACTGAAAATCAAAAGAAAAAAACTCTGGGGCTATAGTTCAAGAAGTAGAGCACCTACCTAGCATGTATAAGTCTTTGAGTTTAATCACAAGCACTGGGAAAAAAAAGTTATGGCCCAGATCCAAGAGAGGCCCATCTTGAAGTCCAACATTTGATTCAATCTTACTTGTTCATTAGCACAAATTGTAGTTTTCTGCTCTTAACAAGAACTGTATTGTTGAGGCCTGATAAACATGATCAGCATGGCTAGGATGTCTATTCATGATCTGATCTGTGAAGATCAGAAGAAAAAAAGGAAGATGGGAAACATTCATTCCATCTCATTATAGTGAGTTAGTAAGTTTCCAAAATCAGAATGAACTAATTGCGTACTGTTTTGCAGTAGCTTAAGGTATAATGGTAGTTTTAGTCTTTCTTTTAAATGCTTTTAAGTCAGTTAACAACTTTGAATAACTTCCAGTGAACTTTCAGAATTCTTTACAATGATAAAGATATAGACTAGGGGCTGGGAAGATGGCTCAGTGGTAGAGCGCTTGCCTTGCATGCCTGAGGCCCTGGGTTCGATTCCTCAGCACCACATAAGCAAAAAAGAAAAAAGCCGGAAGTGGCAGTGTGGCTCAAGTGGTAGAGTGCTAGCCTTGAGCTGAAGAGCTGAGGGACAGCACCCAGGCCCAGAGTTCAGGCCCCACGACCAGACCCAAGAAAAAAAAAAAAAAAAAAGATATAGACTAAATGTCTTTATATTCTGTGTGTGTATCAGTCTCAATGACAGGGCTTAACTCAGGGCCCTGAAATCTCATTTAGGTTTCTTGTGCATGGCTAGTACTCTACCACTTGAGCCACATCTTCAGTCCATTTTTTTTTTTGGGGGGGGGGGGGGGGCCCAGTCGTGGGCCTGAACTCTGGGCCTGGGCGCTGTCCCTCAGCTCTTCAGCTCAAGGCTAGCACTCTACTACTTGAGCCACAGCGTCACTTCCGGCTTTTTTCTTTTTGCTATGTGGTGCTGAGGAATGGAATCCAGGGCCTCAAGCATGCAAGGCAAGCACTCTACCACTGAGCCACCTTCCCAGCTCTTCAGTCCATATTTTTGCTGGTAAATTGGAGGTGGAATCTCAAGGGCTTTTCTGCCAGGGCTGATTTTGAACCACAGTCTTTCAGATTTCAACCTCCTGAATAGCTATAATTATAGGCATGACCCACTGGCACCTTAGCTTGTCTTTATCTTCTTTCACATAAAATTATGAGATTTTGCTGGGCACCAGTGGCTCACATCTGTAATCCTAGATATTTAGGAGGCTACAATCTGAGGTGCTAGGTTTAAATCCAGCCTGAGTGAACAAAATCCTTGAGACTCTTGACATGATACCTTGCAGACATTGAATGTTTATCTCCTCCTCCTTTATTCACAATAGAACCTAGGAAACATGGCTTCCAGGCCAAAACATCGTAACCCTACAGGAGTTAACCAGTTAGAGGTTAGGTCCACAGTTATTTATCAAGTAAAAACTACTTCGTGTCTTTCCTATAGAGAAATATACTCTGAATATGAACAAAAATACAGTCTTCCTCCCTATCTGTCCATCAAGTGTGTTTGTAAGTCACTGTCACTAGGTCCTGTCATTTCCCCATAGCCTGTAATTGGCCTGCTGTTTATATGGGCTTCACATGAATATTATCATTTACAGAACCAAAAAGCTTGGAACAGGATGGTACTCAAAAACATAGCTGCCTCAGGAAAATTCTCCAGTGACCGGACAATTAAGGAATATGCTAGGGACATCTGGAACATGGAACCTTCAGATCTAAAGATTTCCTTGTCTGGTGAAGCCAGCAATGGAGTGAGCAAGACTAATGGAAATTGAATTATGAGCTGTCACTGGGGGGCAGGGGGTGGGGAAGCTTTTATTGAACTGGAATATTTTAAATAATATTCATTGATTTTATTTTGTTTAGTTAACTAATAGTTAAGTATCTCTGGGAATGGGAAGGGGAAGAGTATGGCTGTATTTAGTACTGGAAATAAAGTGTCAGTTTTCAAGGATTACAGGAGTACCCAATTTATTCCTTTATAGTGGATCAGCAACCTGCTAGAAAGTTAGAAACCTGCTGACTTTTTGTGTATATGTCAGTACTGCATCTTAAACTCAGAGTTTCTGTTCATGGGATTTTTCCTCTCAAGCTGGCACTCTACCACTTGAGCCACAACTCCATTTCCTACTTTTTGTTATTTAATTGGAGATCAGACTTTTCTGCCTGCACTGACTTCAAACTTTTATCCTCAGATCTAAGCCCCATGAGTAGCTCACATAAATTCTTAACTACCTTGTGTAAGTGCAAACTAAAGATTCCTATGTAGTTGAAATATTAGGTTTTTTGTTTGTTGTTTTGGTTTTTTTTTTTTTGGTCCAGTCGTGGGGCCTAAACTCTGGGCCTGGGCACTGTCCCTCAGCTCTTCAGCTCAAGGCTAGCGCTCTACCACTTGAGCCACAGCGTCACTTCCAGCTTTTTGTTTTCTTTTTGCTTATGTGGTGCTGAGGAATCGAACCCAGGGCCTCAGGCATGCAAGGCAAGCGTTCTACCACTGAGCCACCTTCCCAGCCCCGAAATCTTAGTTTTTTTACCCATAGGCCCAAACTCTAGGAATCCCACATACGGTCTGGTCACTAGATCCCCATACATCAATACAGACACGTGGGTAGTAGTCCTACTCTCAGGAAAAAAAATAATAAGACACATGGCAAGGGTGATGGAAGGAGATTTATTGTGTGGCATCCATAGGAAGGCAGCCCTTTGGCACATCTTCCAGTCTTTAGCTTTTCCTTAGCTTTGACTGGACTGGAGGGGGAGGGCATGAGAAAGGTATGCATCATTTAAACAGTCTAAGTTACCGGTGTGGCCTGGTTGAGCATGCGCTCACTCTTTGTCTCTGGAGGGGTTGGAGAAAGTGAATCTGAAGGGAGCAGAAGCAGGGCAGCCTCTGTTGCGGGTCAATGGTGTGTCCTGAGTTTCTGACTGGATTCTTTGAGGGCATTTTGCCTTTTTCCACAACATGCTAAGATGACAGCCAAAGTCTAAAAGTCACAGCTCCAAATGCATCAGTTCAGAAGGGTAGCTGGCCTTTGATCACAAGATGTTTGTTGTTGGCAAGCTTTGCCCTTCCTAGAGCCCGAGGTGACTGGCAGCACAATGACTGCGCACATCACAGGATACCGATGAAAAGCAGGGATGAGATGCCACCTTTATCCTGCTTTTAATTTATTTAATTCATGGAACCAGCAAAAACAGCTTTGAAATTACCTCTTCCATGAGTGCACTCAAGCTCCTATAACAAAACATCATAAACTGAATAACTAACAAATAATGGAAATATATTCCTCACAACCTTGGAGATGAGTCATCCAAAATGAAAAGACAGTCAGATTCCATGTCTGCAAGGGTCACTTTTTTGGCTCACAGAGGGGACCTTCTCCCTGTGTCTTTGAGAGGCTGGAGGGACAGAGAGCTCCTCTGGCAGTAGTTTATTTTATTTTTTGATTGGTCGTGGGGCTTGAACTCTGGGCTTGGGCGCTGTCCCTCAGCTCTTCAGCTCAAGGCTAGCACTCTACCACTTGAGCCACAGTGCCACTTCCGGCTTTTTTCTTTTTGCTTATGTGGTGCTGAGGAATTGAACCCAGGGCCTCAGGCATGCAAGACAAGCACTCTACCACTGAGCCACCTTCCCAGCCACCCCCACACACACATTTTTAGATGAGGCCTAAATTTTACCAAATTCTGCCTCTCTACATAAAAGCTTCACAATGAGGAGCTAAACAAGAACATCCCACACTGCCCAGAATATATGTTTTCCTTATTAAAATGACAAGGAACTCATCCATGGTGTCAGCATTCCCCCAAACAATGTTGCATAAAGAAATTTCACATCTTCACTGATGATTCCTGCTTCTTCAGACATCATGCCCACTGTGCACTCAGGAAATCTCTGCAGAGAAAAGACCCAGATCAACTCCCACTTTTCCTCCAATTCCCACTTTCCCCCTGGCCTAGGTAAGCCAGACGGGCCTTAACCAATGCCTTCACAGAAAGATAATCCCAGTTAGCAAACAATTCTTACCTCACAGCTGTTATGAACAGAGGGCATTTACAAAGAAGGTTATGTTTGAAGCCAGGAGGGAAAATAACCATCTTGACCCTCTCTTTGTTCCTGTAAGCTTGGTGTGCAATCTCATAGAGCTGCAAGAGGCAGAAAGACAGACTCAAAGACTGACAAATCATTCATGTGTTTCCTAGAAGAATTGTCCTTAAAAGGTAGAGAAATAACCAGTTTCAGGTCCTCAATTAGCTGCCTCAGCAGCTAAGGACCAGAAGGCTGCAAAGCTACTAGAGACTACTGATAAAAGTCCATCCTCTGTACTTAGCTTACTGCAAAAGGATACCTCACCAGTAGAAGCTCGTTTAAAGAAAACGCTGGGCCATGGGCTGAGAAGGTGGCTCAGTGGTAGAGCGCTTGCCTTGCATGCATGAGGCCCTGGGTTCCATTCCTCAGCACCACATAAAAAAAAAAAAGCCGGACGTGGCGCTGTGGCTCAAATGGTAGAGCGCTAGCCTTGAGCTGAAGAGCTGAGGGACAGCGCCCAGGCCCAGAGTTCAGCCCCACGACCGGACCCAAAAAAAAAAAAAAAAAGAAAAGAAAAGAAAATGCTGGGCCTTGGAGGCTCATATCTAACCTAGCTACTCAGGAGGCTGAGATCTAAGGATTGCAGTTTGAAGCCAACCTAGACAAAAATGTCCATGAAACTGTTATCTCCAATTAACCATAAATAGGTGGAGCTAGCCTTGAGCATAAAAGCTCAGGTACAGTGCCCAGACTCTGAGCTCAAGACCCAGGACTAGACAAAAAGAAAGAAAGCAGAACACTTCCTTCTGTAGAGCTGCTCCAGCAGCATGGAGATTTCCACCAAGGCCTAGCATCTTTTCCCTTGGAGATGCACAGACCCAAGGTAAGGGGCCAGGCTCCACCCACAAACACTCCTTAGAATTAAGTAGCCAAGAGTGAGATTGTATAACCCAAACAACATGGCTATTTAGGAAGCAAGGAATTCCTGTAGGACCAGAGATCTTCCTTCAAATTTGAATCAAAGATCAGCTTAAAAAACTGGGCAGTAAGTATAATGTTTTTGTGGAATGGGAGCTGTTAGTTTACCTGCTTTCCATACTCCAAGGGCACTGTCCTGTCGTCTTCTCCATGTAAGATGAGAAGGGGAGAAGACAGGCATTTCACACTAGGAACGAATGAGAGAAAAGCATTCCATTTAAGAACTGTATATCCAAACGGAGGAATAAAAGGTTAACAATTGCAGCAGTGGCAATCACTGGATACTATGTTGAAAATGAACTATACAGATGTGGGTGGGGAGGGGAGGGGAAAACTGGGAGAGAGGAAGAGAAGGGGTGACATTGTCCAAGAAGAAATGGACTCTTTACCTGACTTACATAATTGTAATCCCTCAGTGCATTATCTTTACAATAATAATAAAAAGAATTGTCTAACCAGAGCTCTCTTTTCTGAGTTATCGCTTTAGCAAAACATGACGTTTGTCCAAACAACAAGAAATCTCTTTCCTTCTTCTAAATTTCATGTAGAAACTATGCAAAGCTAGGCATTTGGTTTCCACCTACAATCCCAGCTATATGGTCGCAAGATCCTTTCTCAACCAATAAAAAGCTGGGTGTGATACATGCTTTTATGTACTTTATGATTGCAGAGAATACTGAATTGGTGAAGATACTAGAGTGTGTCACTTAGCTGTAGAGCTCCTCACTAGCAAGTGCAAGACTCTGAGTTCAAACTCAAGTACAGGAAAAAAATAGAATGAGGGTGTAGCTTGAATGCTAGACAAGCTCAGAGCCCTAGTTCCATTCCCAGCAATGTGTATATGTATATGTATGTATGTATGTATGTATAGAAAGAGACAAAGGTAGAGACAGAGACAGGAGAGACAGATTTACCACCTCGTAAGTAGTATGATAGTTACTTAGTAGCTATAGATGAAATAATAATGAGAGCTTTGAGCTTTTCATAGTCAGCTTACTTTTCATCATTAGGGAAGACTATTTTGTCTTTTTTCATGGCATCCATGAGGGTCTTCAAACATCCTGGAAATTTCTGGTAAATCTATTTTTCAAAATGAGGAAAGAAGCATTAATACTTGCTTCATAGTTATATCATTTGCTATAGTCTCACTATGAACCATAGTAACCGAGTAATGCTTTCTAAGTATAATACAATATTTTTATGCCTTTATGGCTTCCAAAAGTAATTCATGGCCAGGCACTGGTGGGTCATGTAATCCTAGCTACTCAGGAGGCTGAGATCTGAGGATCACATTTCAAAACCAGTCGGCAGAAAAGTCTCCATGAGACTCTTATCTCCAATTAACCACTCAAAAACTGGAAGTGGAGCTGTGGTCCCAAGTGGTAGAGCACTAGCATTGAACAAAAGAGCTCAGGGACAGCACTAGTCCTGAGATCAAGCCCCACAACTAACAACAACAAACAGGTAATTCATACTCACTGGACACTGTTGAACAATTTGTGGGTGGGAACAGGAGAGTAAAACTGGGAGAGAACCAAGGAAGGAGTAACATTGTCCAAAAAGAAATTTACCCTTTACCTGACTTATATAACTGTGACCCCTCTATAGATTACTTTTTCAAAGTAATTCATCTAATTATAGGTAAATTGGGAAAAATAGGAACAAAAAACATGTAATATGACCATTGTAAATAACTTAACATGTGGCTTTAGCTTTCTATCTTGTTTATTTTAAATGTTATTATTTATTTATTTATGTGATACTGGAATTTTAACTCAGGCCTCACACTTTCTTTTTTTCTTTCTTTTTTTTGTGTGTGTGTGTGGGGGGGGGGCGGGGGGGGTTCAGTCTTGGGGCCTGAACTCTGGGCCTGGGCGCTGTCCCTCCGCTCTTCAGCTCAAAGCTAGCGCTCTACCACTTGAGCCACAGCGCCACTTCCGGCTTTTTTCTTTTTGTTTATGTGGTGCTGAGGAATCGAACCCAGGGCCTCATGCATGCGGCAAGTGCTCAGCCACCTTCCCAGCCCAGGGCCTCACACTTTCTAGGCAAGTATTCTCCCAGTACAGCCAATCTTTCAGCTTCTGCGTTGGTTATATTTTAAGATAGTGTCTCCCTTCCTGCCCTATCATCCTGAACTGCAGTCTTCCTATTTGTGTTTAACCAATATCACTGAATGACAAGTATGTGACACCACACTCAGCCACTGGTTTAAGATGGAGTCTTAGGAACTTTTTTTTTGCCCTGATTGGTCTGCAACCACGATCACCTAATTTTTGCCTCTCAAGATGCTAGGATTATACATTTGAGCCACTGAACCTGGCTAGCATCATACAATCTATTCCTTCCTGCTCATAAGAGAATGTTGATATAGAAAAATCTAAAACTTGTTTCTAATGTACATACAATGTACATATAATCAACTAGAGTCATTGGAAAGCAATGTTCTGATTAGCCAAGAATTCTGGTACACGTTGTCATGTCGAAAATGAACTTTACAACTTTGGTGGGGGGGGGGGGGGGGGCTGGGGGGGGCAGGAGGAGGCTGGGAAGGGATGGGAAGGGGAAACAAAGGAGGAGGCTACAATGCTTGATAAGAAATGTACTTATTATCTTGCCCATGTAATTGTAACCCCTCTGTACAGTATTTTCACAATAAAAAATAAATAAATAAATAAAAGAATTCTGGTAAAAGTACTAAACACAGACTAACACAATTTGAGAGGATTGAACATTATAAATGGTTGAATATGATTTAAATACTACAATGCTTTAAAAGATATTTTAGGGTTTGGTTTTTTGGGGTTTCTTTTGTTTTGGTTTTTTGTTTTGTCAGTTATAGGGCCTGAACTCTGGACCTGGGCACTGTCCCTCAGCTCTTCAGCTCAAGGCAAGAGCTCTACCACTTGAGCCATAGTGCCACTTCTGGCTTTTTCTTCTTATGTGGTGCTGAGGAATCAAACCCAGGCCCTCATGAATGAAAGGCAAGCAATCTACCACTGAGCCACCTTCCCAGCCCCTACTTTAGGTTTTATCTTAGCTCTAAATATAGCAATTAGCACTCTACACTGTACATGTATTGAATGTCTTGTTTAATGGCAAATTCCAGTCTAGGGAATTCTCTAGCTAACTCTGCTTCTTCAGTATTTGGATGAAGTCAATACACAGATTAGTTCCTCTGACCTTAAACACTTCATTTTAATAGAAGATGAGGAATAAGGACAAATCCATTCATTTTTCTCCCCTCTACCTCCTCAGCCAACCCACCTGGCTTTGCCAGCACCCATGTGGCTCCCTGCCTTCCCCTTGCCCTGTAATCCAATGCTCCCAGGAGAGGCAGAGAGCTCATTTCAATGTGCCAATCCCATCACAGCACAGTTTTGCTTGATACCCTCCAAAGGCCCATAGATTAAGCCAATATGTCACCTGGGCCTTCTAGGCCCTACATCTATCTGCAGCCTCATCTCTTGTCACTAAGGCCCTTCCTGCCCACCCCTGGGCCCTGCTACCTTCTGCTCTTCTTTCCTACCACAGAACCTTCACCTTTATTTTGCTCTCTACGCAAGACCTCAGAATTTTTCCATAGCAGATGCCTCTGTATCTTGCACAGCTCCACTCAAAGGGTTTTATTATATTAATACCTGCTACTATATTAACCCTTGCTCTCCCCTCTACAATCATTCTGGTCCCACTGTCTTACACTTGTCACTATTGTACTGTAAACAATATGCCTATGAGCTGGGTGCTGGTGGCTCACACCTGTAATCCTAGCTACTCAGGAGGCTGAGATCTGAGGATCATGGTTCAAAGTCAGCCCAGGCAGGAAAGGCCCTAAGACTCTTATCTCCAATAAACCACACAGAAAACCGGAAGTGGCACTGTGGCTCAAGTGGTAGAGTGCTTGCCTTGAGCTGAAGAGCTGAAGGATAGCTCCCAGGCCGAGTTCAAGCCCCATGACCGACCAAAAAAACAAAACCAAAAACAAAAAAATAATATGCCAGGCGTGATAAGCACATGCTAATTTCCATATCAAAAATTGAAAGTAAAGAAGATATTTTTTGCTTTCTAAGTCTTTTGACAGAGTCTTTGTCAATGGAGTAACTTGCTTTTTTATGATAATTATGTTACCAGCAAATGTTTGACTCAGTGAGAACATTTAAAATTTTATCCTTGGTAAGGATTCAGTTGCTAAGTGGTATGCTCAAAACTGACTAGAAGGAATATTTAAATATTTTAGAAGGCAAAAACAGGGAAAGAAGAGACTTAAATATGTAGAGGCACAAATTAGAGAAAGTCTTTACAAAGTAAGTACTATTTTGAGGGAAATTGTTGAGTTTATAGTAGGTGCTTGTCTTCTATTCCTTCTCCATGGGAGAAGGAACCAGAAATTCCTTTGTCCCAAGGCTATCTCCAGAATGTAGAAGATGTCCTAGTACATAATATATATTCAGGGCTGGGACGGTGTCTCAGTGGTAGAGTGCTTGCCTTGCATGCACGAGGCCCTGGGTTCGATTACTCAGCACCACATAAGCAAAAAGAAAAAAGCCGGAAGAGGTGCTGTAGCTCAAGTGGTAGAGAGCTAGCCTTGAGCTGAAGAGCTGAGGGACAGCGCCCAGGCCCAGAGTTCAGGCCCCACAACTGGACCCCAAAAAAACAAAAAACATAATATATATTCAATAAACACTTGTGAAAATTGGCATGCTGTTGTATACAAATACCCCTACTGTACATTTTAAAGTAGTGTCTGTCATTTTCATCTTAGTGTGACTGAATTTCAGCTTGTATATCTGAAGTAGATTTGCACAGAGGAAAGACCAATTCTATGCAGTATTCTCCACTGTTCTGGAGAAGCCGGGGGTGAGGGAGACGTTGCAATGAAGCAAGCAGGACATTGCAAAGGGAAGGAAATGGACCCATAATAGGTAAGCCAGGGTTGATAAGCACAAACTTTAGCTTCACAAGTGTTCCTGTTTTTAGTATTTTTGTTTTTAGCCATGCTGCAGTTTGAAAGCAGGGCCATGCTTGTGCTAAGCAGGTGCTGTGTCACTTAACCCAGGCCCGCTCACAGCTCTTTGAACTTTTAGCCTACATTTTCAAATAGGCCTCGGGCCCAGCCCCTCCTACTTTTACCTCGCTGGGATGACAGGCATGTGCCACCACACCTAGCATATCGATTTGAGACAGGATAGAGAGATGAGGAGACAGGGAAATTATGTCACGTTCAACAAATGTCAAAAGGGCCAGACGTAGAAGTTCAATCCCAGAAATAAAACAAAAAAGGAAATAAGCTCCTCTCTCAGCAGACCTCTTTTTTAATGTGAAGTTACAAGATTAGGAGACCTAAGAGGGGCTTGTAAAATCTGTCTCCTCCTTTGGAATGATTTTTTTTTTAAATCTGGGAGCTCTTCTTGGCGGTGTAGAGACAGAAAAAAATGAAAGGCCTGCCAGGCATAAGGAAGTCCTTATGGGGCGGGTCCTTACCCATTTTACTCACCCAGAACATTGCCTAAGGAATTAGTTGTTGCTAACCAATAGATGTGACCACATGTCTTCCCTTAGTTCAAAATCTATTAAAAGTTACGGGCAGGGGCTGCCCTGCTGACTCTTGAACTCTCATTGTCTGCAAGGAAGCAGGAAATGTTTCTCTTTCTTTTCCATTGCTCCCTCCTGATATACAAAAATAAATCCTTGCTACAACTTTCACCTGTGAGACCCTCCTTTTTGTGTGTGAGAGGCATCCTGAAATGCTTCTCATGATCTGAAGAACCTGTGTGATTGCACAAGAATCAGGAAGCTGAAGGAATCTTCTTCTACCCTCAGGTGACAAATTGAGATGAGGTCTCAATAATCCCAATATCCACATTTCAAATAGCTGGGATTATAGGTATGAGCCAACACAGCTAGACACCATTATTTTTGAGACAAGGTTTCACTATAAAGCTCAGATTGACCTGGAACTTGAGGTCCTCCTGCCTCAAGTTAAAAAAAAAAAGTAGTAACCTGCCTTACAGGTGCATGGTACCTGTAAAAAGACATTAAAATGTATCCCATGGTTATATGTCCTTTGCCATGGTATTAGAGAAAATGAGGACTTGGTTTTTACTTTGGCTGGTAATGTTGGGCTTTATTTTGTTTTTGTGGTACTGGGGATTGTGCCCAGGCCTGGCATCCAAGCTTGATAAACAAAGGCTTTCACACTCCAATCATGCTCCCAGCTCTTTCATTTTGTTTGAGACAAGGTTGGCCTCCAGTTCACAATTCTGCTGCCTCCACCTTCTAAGTAACTAGCATTACAGACAGCCAATACCACACCTGGTTACTCCAATTGTTAAAAGATAATTCATGTCCTCATGGGAAATCACAAGGATAGGGAGGCCCACAAAGGAAATACAGGCTTGCACTGCACAGTTTTGGCTCATCCTGCTGTTCTCAGGAACCTCTTGGTTTTATGGGGTTACAGGGTTCATCTGTCCTACACATTAACATGATCCCACAGAGAATAATTAGCATTCAGGTGGTGGCTGCGAACATTGCTCCTCTTCATTTTCTCTTCCCTCTTCTGCCAAGCTGAGGGCAAGATTTCTTGGTTTGCTTTTTTCTTTTCTTTGATTTTCCCACCCCCTAGGATCAGGACTCAGAGGAAGAAGAATTCACTAAGAGATGCCCTTTAGCAATTCATCTCAAATTCTGAAGGAGAACTTTCAGAAGTCAGCCTGCACCCATTATTTCTCACTCTCTACCAGCCAGACATGCCCTTGGGGAGTCAAAAGTTATAGCCTCCCTACCAGCCTCTCCTAATTGGTCTATCTTCCCCTCTCTTCTATAATACCTCCAGAGATGTATTCTTAATATATCAGTTGCATGCTGGGCATCAGCAGATCATACCTGTAACCCTAACTATTGAGGAGGCTGAGATCTGGAGAAGTACAGTGTGAAGCCAACTCAGGCAAGAGATTCCATCTCCAACTAACCAGCTAAAAGCTGGGATGAAGGTATAGCTCAAGTTAGTAGAGCACCAGCCATGATCAAGCAAACCAAAGGAGAAGGCAGGGCATTAAGTTCAAGCTCCCACAAAATAAAAATGTATACATACATATTCTAGTTACATGAAGACTGTTCTTCCAACATTTTGTGACCACCACCCTATCTACAAAAATCAACAACTCTTCCCTTGACATCTATCACGTCTGCCCTTCATCTTCTTTCCCAAAAGCTGTTCTCTTCCTGTCTCTTTTCCTTTTCCTTCTCTCTCTCTCTCTCTCTCTCTCTCTCTTTTGATCATGGGGCTTGAACTCTGGTCCTGGGGCTGTCCCTGAGCTCTTCAACTCAAGGCTAGCACTCTACTACTTGAGCCACAGCACCACTTCCACCTCCTGACTCTTTGACTGGACCTAGAAGATGCTAGAAGTGAGGGAATAGATTTCAACCTAAGTATCTCATAACGTTATTAAATGTAAATATTACAATAGACCAAGTCTATCACACCTCAGAAAAACTGAGAACCTGAGATGAACATTAAATATAAACACTTAGAAAAGCTGATGTTCAAGAAACAGAAAAAGGTGGACACAGAAAACATGAATCCAAATGAAAATATATTAATATTGGACCATGTTGACTTTAAGAAGTACAATTAAACCAGTTGCCTGTAGCTCACACCTTTAATTCTAGCTGCTTGGAAGGCTGAGGAGATCATGACGCTAGAAAAGTCCTTGACACTCATCACAGCAGCAAAAGCTGAGTATGGTGACATGCATCTGTCCTCCCAGCTATGATGGAGAGCAGGATTTCAGACACATTCCTGGACAGGAAGTGAGACCCCCCCCCCCAATCTCAAAAATAACCAGTGAGGTCAGTTTTATTAACTTTCACAAACTGAAGGTAACCCAAATGTTCATAAAAAGTAGAATGACTCTATGACTCATGTATGGTGTGTTCATGTAATGACATATTAAACAGCAATGAAAACAATCAAACTACACTTGACCCATCATGAATAAAATTCCACAATTACAATTTTGGGAAAAATTAGAATGCATCTTCTATAATTCAACTTATATAGAGAGTTCATAAATAGACAAACTTATATCCCTTACAGATGTATATGCAGGTGGTAAGAGTAAAGAAATGCATGGCTGTGACTGGTATGGAATTCATCTAAAGCTTACACTTATTCAGCTAAGGACTAGGAAGCAACATAATACAGAAACTTTTGGGTGGCTAGTGATGCTAATTGCTTAATTTAAGTGATAGCTAGTGTTCAGTTTATATTGCTCTTGAATCATGCCTTTCCATCTATTTTTCTAATTAAAAAAAATATTGAAAAGATTGTATCTGAAGGCTGGGAATGTGCTTTAGTGGTAGAGAGTTTGCCTGGCATGCATGAAACCCTGGGTACCTCAGTACCACAGAAAACAGCAAAAGCCAGAAGTGGTGCTGTAGCTCAAGTGGTAGAGTGCTAGCCTTGAGCAAAAGAAACTCAGGGATAGTGCCCAGACTCTGAGTTCAAGCCCCAGAACTGGCACCAAAAAAAAGTTTGTATCCAAATTGTTATATACCTATGAGTTAATGATATTACTAGCAATTGCTTGAAATACTATAATTTTGCTCAATGAATATTTGCATGAAAGTGAACATTCAGATTCAATGTTGTCTGACTGAAATTTTTTAAATTACCTCTTACGTTATTCAATATTTTTAGGTTTTACAGGTAATACCCTATATGAAGCTGAAGCCTCTTCAAGACTATGAAAATCTGTTCACTGGTTATTTCAGCAAGTAATAAAACTACTTTTCTCTGAAGACAGGCAAATTCCAGAAAATTCTATGATGGTCTACTAGGCAAAAAAAAAAATTCAAAAGTAGACAGATTAAAATATCCCTATGATATTTTATAGCACCCAATAACAATTTAGAAACTGGGGCCATGGATCCTCTCTTAAGATCCCTCCCCGGGGCTGAGAAGGTGGCTCAGTGGTAGAGTACTTGCTTTGCATGCCTGAGGCCCTGGGTTCGATTCCTCAGTACCACATAAGCAAAAAGAAAAAAGCCGGAAGTGGCGCTGTGGCTCAAGTGGGAGAGCCCTAGCCTTGAGCTGAAGAGCTGAGGGACAGCGCCCAGACCCAGAGTTCAGGCCTCACGACTGGGCCAAAAAAAAAAAAAAAAGATCCCTCCTCATACCCTGTCCCTAATACTATGGATGTATGACTGTAAACAACTAAGCCATATATGCTTATTTTTTTTTAACTCCGGGCCTGACACTTGCTAGGTAGGTACTCTACCACTTAATCTATATCTCCATCTCTTTTTTTGCTTTAGTTATTTTTTGCTTTCATTATGTAAGAGTCTTGCAATTTTGCCGGAGGCCAGCTACAGACCTAATGCTCCTACCTATCCCTCATAGATAGACAGATAGACAGACAGATAGATAAATAGATAGATAGATAGATAGATAGATAGATAGATAGATAGATAGATAGATAGATAGATAGATAGATAGATAGAGATTCCCTCCTATATATCCTCCTATCATTTGTTGAGATGAGTTCTCTGTAACTTTGTGCTCAGGTTGGCCACAAATAATTACTCCTAATCTCTCTTAATCATTGCACCTGTCCCAATTCTTTTACTTTTTGCTTTCTTTTATTATTTATTTATTTATCTATTCTTGGTGCCGGTACTAAGGCTTGAACTCAGGACTTTTTGCTCTTGGTTGTTTTTTATGTTCAAGGCTGGAGTTCTGAAGGCAGACCTCCAACTCAAGGCCCAACTCTTTATACATGATTTTCTTGAGAAAACTGTTTGTTGTATATGAAACAGTGTAAATGCATTTGTCAATGTCCTTAAAGTCTCTACAAACTTTCTTACAATGAAAGAAATATAACTAATCATCTAAAAGCTAAAACTGTATAAAATTTTATTTTCACTTTAGAATATTTATAATAAACAGAAGACAAGTCTAGCTATTTACAAAAGATAATTACAATTAGTGGGAGGAAACTTTCGTGTGTGTGTGTGTGTGTGTGTGTGTGTGTGTGTGTGTGTGTGTGTGTGTGCCAGTAGTAGGTCTTGAACTTAAAGTCTGGGCACTTAGCCTTTTTTGCTCAAGGTTGGTGCTGTACCACTTTAGCCACACCACTCCCACCACTTCCAGCTTTTTTTGCTGGTTAATTGGGATTAGGAGTCTTATAAACTTTCCTGCCAGGGCTGGCTTCAAACCATGATCCTCAGATCTCGGCCCCCTGAATAGCTAGGGTTATAGGCATGAGCTGCCAGCACCTGGTTAACCCTCACCAGGTGCTGGTAGCTCACACCTATAATCCTAGCTGCTCAGGAGACTTACATCTGAGGGTCATGGTTCAAAGCCAGCCTGGGCAGGAAAGTCTGAGACTCTTATTTCCAATTAGCCATCAGAGCACTGACAGTGGCACTGTGGCTCAAAGTGGTAGAGCACTAGCCTGAGCACAATCTCAGGGACAGTGCCCAAGCTCTGAGTTCAAGCCCTATGACCAACCAAAAAGAAAAAATTCCCTCATAATAAGTCATTCAGTATATTAGAAGGAAATAATGAATTACCAAATCCAAAAGCTATCATACTCCTTTAAAAGTAACTAGTTAATAAACTGAGCCAGTATCATGTAAAAATAGTTGAGAAAAGGAACATCCTACTAAGCATAAATGTGTGGGAAAAGCCCATACTTTGATTCCTGTTTAAGACATGGGAGAGACTCACCTTTAACAAAGGATAGTTGATACTTGCAACCCACATGTTGGTAAATGGGGCCTCCAAAACGATGGCATCAACCGGGCACCCTTGAAATCATCAAATGGGGGAAAAAGAAAACTCAGAAACTGCCTAGGGAAAGGGTTCTAGGGTCTTGACAGGAACTCCCTGGATCAAAACCAGTTGTGGAGCTGTGCATGAAGGGCTCACGCCTGTAATCCTAGCAACTTAGGAGGCCAAGATCTGAGGATCACATTTGGAAACCAAAGCAGGAAAGCAGGAAAGTCTGTGAGACTCTTATCTCCAAATAACCAGCAAAGGGCAGGAAGTGGAGCTGTGACCCAAAGGGTAGAGCACCAGCCTTGAGCAAAAAAACAAAGGGACAGCACCCAGACTCTGAGTTCAAGTCCTACTACTAGCACATAAAAAAATTAATTGTGGAAGAAGTGGTGCTGTGGCTCCAGTGGTAGGGCACTTGCCTTGAGCTGAGGGACAGTGCTCAGGCCCAGAGTTCAAGCCCCATGACCGACAAAAAAAAATTAATTGTGGCGATATTGAGTCAAGCAAACTCTTGTCCCACCCCAGACTTATGCATTATAGTATTTTGGTAAGGACTAAGAATGTGTGTTGTCTATGTTTATTGCAGCATTATTTACCATAGCTAAGATATGGAACCAACCCAGATGCCCCTCAGTAGGTGAATGGATCAAGAAAATGTGGTATATATACACAGTGGAATTCTATGCCTCCATCAGAAAGAATGACACTGCCCCATTTGTTAGGAAATGGAAAGACTTGGAAAAAATTATATTAAGTAAAGTAAGCCAGGCCCAAAGAAACATAGGTCCCATGGTTTTCCTTATTTGCAATAACTAGTATATGTCTGAGACAAGCAGAAACGGTCAGATAAGTTGATGTTAGGCGAAATGAACCCCAAGATAAGGACTCAAATGGTTTTTCCTTCTTGCTATTGTTTCTAACATGTTTATAAGATAATTTCCCCATGGTATAACCCCTGTTTTCAGTGTATTTGATGTTGGTATAATTTGTGGAGGGGAAGGGAAAAAAACAATTATTTAAATAGGGATACAGGTGGACTCATTGCAACAATGAGATGTATAAGATGTTATGTGGAAAAACGAACTTTACAACTTTGGCCGGGGGGGATGGGAGGGGGAGATGGGAGGGCAGGGATAGTAAGGGGAAACAAAAGAGGAGGCAACAATGTTTGATAAGAAACGTATTCATTACCTTGCTCATGTAATTGTAACCCCTCTGTACAGTATTTTCACAATTTAAATAACTTATTAATAAAAATAGACAAGTAGACAAAAAAAAGAATGTGTGTTTTCAACAAGTGTCCTCCTCCCTCAGAAATTTCTATGCACCTGATAGTTAAAACCACCACCTTCTTCTATGAATGTAAGATTGTTCAGAACTCAGGTAATTTAAGAAAACAAAGTACAACTGGGGACTGGTTTCTCACACCTGTAATCCTAGCTATTCACAAGACTGAGATCTGAGAATTGAAGTTCAAAGACAGCTCGGGCAGGAAAGTCCATGACACCCATCTCCAATTAAGCACCAAAAGAGTCAGAAGTGGAGTTGTGGCTCAAGTGGTAGAGTGCTAGCTTTGAGCAAAAAGGTTCAGGGACAGTGCCCAGGCCCTGAATTCTAGCCCCAGGACTGTCAAGAAGGAAAGAGAGGAGGTGGAGAGAAAGAAGAAAGAGAGAAAGAAAGAAAGAAACAAACAAACAAAGAAAGAGAGAGGGAGAGAGAGAGAGACACGGAGAGGGAGAGAGGGAGGGAGGGTCAAGAAGAATGAATGTTCAGCATTGCGTTGAGAAGAATGTGCCAGAGGCTAAGGAGGTTTGGTCAACACTCCCTATGAAAACAATTAGGAAGCATATGTGGGGAGAGTGTGTATAAGCATATGTGTACATGCATGTGCATACATGTATACATATATACATGGCATACATGATGGCATATGAGGGCAACTTGTCAGGGAGAAGTCTCAGAGTCAACACCAAGTGAGGAAAGCCCAGACAGCGAGCTCCTTTGCCCTTGAAGCAGTTGAACTCTGAAAACAGCAAAGTGTTTCACAGAATTAGAAAGTAAACAGAACTTTTAATACTCACATCGAACTACAAGGACCAAAGCCAGAGATCAGGATGTGACAAAGGGGAGGCTGTATGGTGTTTCTCAGGCCTTTGGTTGTGACCTCAAAGTCTGCAGCTAGAGTAACCACATACTAGAAACAAACCAGCTCTTATAAAGATGGGAGTCCAGCTTCAAGTCAACTCAGTCTTATTGGACTAAAGTGACTTATCCCACTAAGAAAAGGCCATTATTAAATTATTTCTGGAAGAAGACAGCATCATCCCAAGTCTTAAGACAGCTCCATGACTTCTATATAATTCATCCTAGTTAATTCATTCTAGTTAAGAATAACTAGATGCAGCTGGGCATTGGAAGCTCAGCTTTATAATCCTAGCTACTCAGGAGGCTGAGATCTAAGGCTTGAGATTCAAGGCTAGGCAAGGCTGGAAAGTCCATGAGACTCTTCTTTCCAATTAACTACCAAAAACCAGTAGTGGAGCTGTAGCTCAAGTGGTAGAGTGCTAGCCTTGAGCAAAAAAGCTCATGAACAGTGATCATGCCCTGGGTTCATGCCCCAGGACTGGCACAAAAAAAAAAAAAAAAAAACTAGACATCCAAACATAAAGCCAAAGGGACTGGAAATGTAGTTCCAGGCAAGTACTTGCCTAGCATGTGTGAGGCCCTTGGACTGCCAAATAAATAAATAATATTAATATTGTTGGCTTGGAAATTCTCTTAATTACACAGTATTGTGATAATGAATATTTTTATTCACCCAACATTTCTAAATAGAATAAGTTCTAATTTTTATTTTTTAAAACATGACCTGACCCTATTCATAGAGATTCTAGCTCATAAAACCTGCTAGGATCCAGGAAACCTGCATTTCAAACAGCGTACTCTGTACATTCTATACAAGCTGTTCTCAGATGGCTTTGAGAAACACTGACATCAATATTACACAAGAAGGGCTGGACACAGCAAGCCCTGCCTATTATTTCATAATGTAGAGCTCCTTGCCTGTGACTTAATGTCACTTCACAAGCACAAACTGAGCTTCTTCCTTTTATTTCCCTCCCTCCTCCTCCACTCTCCCTCCCTCCCTCCTTCCCTCCCTCCCTTCTTTCTTTCCTTCCTGCCTTCCTTCCTTCCTTCCTTCCTCTTTCTTTCCTTCTTTCTCTTTCTTTCTTCCAGTCTTTTTAGACAGTCTTACTATGTGCTCCAGATTGGCTCCAAACTCACAATCCTCTGACCTCAGCTTCCTGAGTGCTGGGATTACAAGCATGCACCATCACACATCTAAAAGGACTCTTTTGAAGGTAATTTTAGTTCTGTCCTTAGCATTTATGTTTAACTTCATAACCTGGTATAGCAGCTATTATATATAGTAAGTGCACAGAAAAGACAAAATTTTGCTATGCTGCCAGAAATGCTCTAAACATGGGATGCCTAGTAATCTGTGTGATCAAAGTGACACCAATTTCATGAAGTTTCTTGACTGGTTATTTTCCCACCTTGAGCGAAGGAATGTTAGCCTTTACACATGGTATTACCTTTCTCTTCCAATACCTTTGCAGCGTTGGTGGCGACTCTGTAAGACAATGGAAATGAATGCTTATTTTTAAAAAACCACTCACAGCCCAGTGGACTCTGTAAAACAGAGCATCCGCAGTGAGCATGCGCGGGAGACTCCACACGCTTCTGTTAGAGAATCCTCTAATAGAGGATTTCAAGGGGTTCCACAGACCCTAAATTAAGGATCCTTTTCTTCAAACCTTTCTAGGAGAGTTCTAGAATAAACATCAGTTGTCATAGATAACCAGAGAACTGAAGGACCCTTCTTTGCTTTTTGAGATGGCATAGGGTCTCTTACCCACCTCTGGGGAGGGACAGAGAGCAGAGTCCCGGGGTCCCAGCTCACTGCCCCTCTCCCTGTTTGCTGCTGCTGACAGGACCCTAAAGCTCCACGCACCCTCCCCTCCCACTTACCCCGTGCCCAGAGAGTGGCCCCACAGGCATATAGGAGTGTCCCCACTTCTTGCCCTGGTCCATTCATAGACACAAACGGCATCCACCGTCAGTCCTTCTTCTGTTGGCTTCCCCGTGGAATCCCCAAACCCTGGCAGAAAGGAAGGCAAACACAATGTCACTACCCCCACAGTGAATTACCTTTGCACATGGTTCTTGTGTGTGTGTGTGGTGTGTGTATGAATACTGGGGCTTGAACCCAGAGTCTGGATGCTGTCCCTTAGCTTTTTCACTCAAGAATGGCACTCTACTACTTGAGCTACACCTCTGTTTCCAGTTTTTTACTGATTAATTGGGGAGAAGAGTCTCACAGATTTTTCTGCCCCACTGGCTTTGAATTGCAATTGGTGGATCTCAGCCTCCTGGGTAGCTAGGATTATAGGCATGAGCCACCCAAACCCCAGCCTTCGGAGAGTTCTTAACACATACCTCTGTAGTCAACAGACAGCACATGAAAGCCGCCATCACTCAGCACCTGGGTGATAAGGTAGCCATTAGCACTTCCTGACTCCAACAGCAAGATTCACCTTACCACTGCCCAGTGGCCCTAGTTGTGATGGCTTCATAGCTGGGAAAGAAATGTACTTTTAAAAAATCTGCTGCTCACTGTTCACAATAGCTAGGATATGGAAACAACCCAGATGCCCCACCACAGATGAATGGATCCAAAAATTGTGGTATCTATACACAATGGAATATTATGCAGCCATTAGAAATGACAAAATAATGGCATTTGCAGGGAAATGGATGGAGCTAGAAGAAATCATGTTGAGCGAGGTAAGCCAAGAGCAAAGAGACAAACGGTACATGGTCTCCCTGATAAGTGGATGTTAAATCCAAAATGTTAGGTGATACGACAAAATTAACAGGACTTAAGAAACAAAGAACTTCCACTCATCTGGTTGAACCACTACTAAATAACCCCATGCTGCTGATCATATGTATGGTGTATATGTATATACCATTATATGTTATAGACCGTGATAGACAATTTGCTCCAAGAAAGTTAGAATAAGCTTGTGAGTTTAAATGAGCATCATTATTCCACAATACTGTGAAATTTGGGAAATTATGTAATCACTTAATCACAATAAAAGAAAAAAAAAACACCAGAAAACTAGAAGTGATGCGATGGCTCAAGTGGTAGAGCAGGAGCCTTGAGCTGAATTGTTCAGGGACAGCTCCCAGGCTCAAGCCCCATGACTGACAAAAAGAGAGAGAGAGAGAGAGAGAGAGAGAGATCTTTCATGCGATTGTTTCTAACATATTTATAAGATTATGTCTTTGTTGCCTTGTATGTCCCTCCCCCATGGTACAACCCCTGCTTTCACTATATATGATGTTGGTATATGTGGAGGGGAAAGGAAAAAACAAATTGTTAAAACAGGGATACAGGAGGACCCATTGCAACAATGAGATGTACAAGTCGTTATGTTGAAATATGAACTTTACAACTTTGGTGGGAGGGATGGGGAGGAGGATACGAAGGGATGGGAAGGGGAAACAAAGGAGGAGGCTACAATGCTTGATAAGAAATGTACTCATTATCTTGCCCATGTAATTGTAACCCCTCTGTACAGTATTTTCACAATAAAAATATATTTTTAAAAATCTGCTGCTTGTCTTCAACCATGAGATCAATCTCTGCGGAGAAAATGGAGAGCAGCCTAGCGGAACGGGATCAGGCAGACTGGTCACAACTCTGGTACAGGCATCACCAGCAGTGTGATGTTGCCCAAGTTACTTGCCATTCAAAGATGTAACTTATTCTGAAAAGTGTACACTGTTTGCATTCAGATTACATACATGCTATACTAAAGTATTTAATTACAAGTAAATGTCTATTTTTAAGTTGCCTTGAGCCAGACATGGCAACATATGCCTGTAATTCAGCACTTGGGAGGCTGAGTCAAGAGGTTCATGAACTTAAAGCCAGCCTGGGCTACAAAGTAAGAACTTATTTTTAAAAACATTGATGTTCAGAGAGACTTCTTCAGACATACCTTTACCAGCTTAATTCTGTGGGGAGCTGCCCTGGAAAGAAAGTTAAAACAAAAAAAAAGAAAAGCAGAGTTAGGAATTACAAGGACAAATAGTAAAAATCATTCTTGAATATCTGGCATCTGATTTCATGCCTTCTTTTTAAAAAAAAATTTTGTTTTAGGTTAAGGAGATCAGTAACTAGCCCACCTATAATCCTACTCAGGAGGCTGAGATCATGAAGATCCCAATTTGAAGCTAGCCCAAGCAGAAACGTTTATGAAACTGTTATCTCCAAGTAACCAGCAAAACACTATAAGTAAAGGTGTGACTCAAATGGTAGAGCCCCTGCCTTGAGCAACAAAGCCAATCTAGAGCTTGAGGCCATGATTTCATAGCCCAGTACTAACACACACACACACACACACACACACACACACACACACACACACACACACACACACACACATCAATAACTAGGAGAAAGAGAACCGTTTCTTGGTGGCATGTAAATGACCAGCAGCTCCCCACAGCTGAGCTCCTCAAAGGAGTCCTGAGTGCACAGCTCTCTCTAGAACTTCTCATGTGAGCCCTTATCAATAAACTATTGATAATTCATCCCCTTTTACTTCTACATAGCAGAATTGTACAAGAACTTCTTTTCCTTTAGGATACTGGTAGCTGACATCTGTAATCCTAGCTACTCAAAAGGCTGAGATATGAAGATTATGGTATGAAGCCCATGGAAGTCCATGAGACTCTTATTTCCAAATAACTAGCAAAAGGCTGGAATTGGAGCTGTGGTTTGAGTGTTAGACCACCAGCCTTCACAGAAAAAAAAAGCTGAGAGTACCAGAAGCCCTGAATTCAAGCCCCAATAAATAGGTAAATAAGTTTTATAAAGCTTTTCTAAAGGATGAGGAAGTCAAGTTGTACTAAATTACAAGTTGCCTGTATCCCATCCACTCTGCCATTAAATACAAGACAATATGAAGGAGAGATGTTCACCAACCTGCCAATATAAAAACCATTTTTGCCAGATGCTGGTGGCTCACACCTGTAATCCTAGCTACTCAGAAGGCTAAGATCAGAGGATCGCAGTCCAAAGCCAGCGCAGGCAGGAATGTCCATGAGACTCATCTCCAATAAACTACTGAGAAAAAGGAGGAAGTGGTGCTGTGGTTCAAGTGGTAGAGTGCTAGCCTTGAGCACAGAGGCTCAGGGACAGTGCCTAGGGCCAGATTCAAGCTCCATGATAGACCAAAAAAAAGGGGAAAAAACTGTCCAAACTAATTGTATTATGGATTCACATTGAGAGGGGAGGGAAAAAGAGATTCTAAAAGGCAGAGAATCCTTTAAAAACAAATTTTGAAGTTCACCTTAGAGGCAAATTTCTTAAATGTTAGTAGGTCTCAGAACCCTTTGAATATCTAATTAAATCTATAAATCCATGTCTAGAAACAGTATACCCATACTCAAAACCTTATGTACAGCTTTAGGAGGGGATTCAGGGCCCCCATAGGAATTCCAAGGAGACAAGTCTAGATCCACCATAACCTCCCCTTGAAGGGAGGCTGCTCTGTTGTCAGAACTATCAACTCAGTACTGTACTGCTGCTTATAAGCTGAGGCTTCCGGGCAGAGGACAAAAAGAAGGTGTGGCTAACCCCAGCCATTGTACACCTCAGGTACTTTAGAGAATTCTCACATTCCCAGGGAGGCCCAGAGTAGGGAGAGGCAGGGCAGGGGAGGTACCATCTACGTGATCCTTAAATAAGTAGGTTTTAATACAATGGCCAAGTTTACACAGAACAATGTTAACATAAATATATAAATTCCACAGAACAGTTCTGGAAGCATGATTCTAACTGAGAAAAGGCGAGAGTTGAGAAAGTTACCACCAGACAGAAAAAGACAGTGAGAAAAATCAACACAGGCCAGCTAGCCAACAGGCAGATTCCAGGGCCTGTCACTGAGTTGCGGTATCTGTGCAGTGATAGGACATCCCTGGTTTTCTGAGCCATGTGCTCCTCCCCCAGGTTGAGACAGGCTGTCTTGGCTGATAATCATCATCCAATGCAATTACATAGACCTGAGAAGGCCTTGATAGCACATCAAAGGACAGCCAGGCTTCTTTGTTACAAAACAAGCTAAGGACTACAGCCAGTAACCTAATGCAGTTCAAATTAGTCAGCAAATCCCTCAATACCTGTGGCCAGAATTCCAGGAGATTTCTCTTAGAGGCCTTACTTTGACTCTCACATAGTTAATGTCACATAAATAGCCCTTCACTGTAGTTTTCTGAAATTCCATGGATGTGGAACTTGTACTTCCATTCCCCCATAATGCCTTCCTAACCCCCTTCCCAGGTTGTTTACCTAAATGACAATCAAAGAAAGACTCTCCAAAGAGAGTCTTACGATGGGAATAGGCACATAGGATGCTGGGAGTGTATTTAAAAAGATTGAGGCCAAGGGGATGTTTTTAAATACAAAATAAGAGGCCTCAATAAGATATTTTGAAACACTAATCCCTAGCTGTGAGGAGTAATAACAAAGGTGGCGTCAGGTCTAGTTGGAGCAGACAGTTGCTGGGAAGATGTTCTTGCACAAGTATTTTGTATGCAAGATTGCAACAGTCTTTGTGCATGACTGTGGTTCCATTAATGATTCTTGTTACCTGGCGTACACGCATGAGACCTTTTCCTCTCTTTTCTTTCTCCTAATTCTGGGGATTGAACTTAGATTCCTATGATTGCTAAGCAAGTGCTCTACCATGTGAGTCATACCTTTAGTCCTTTTTGCTTTTTAGTTTAATTTAGTTTTGTTTTGTTTTTGTTTTTGTTTTTTGTCAGTCTTGGGGCTTGAATTCAGAGCCTGGGTGCTGTCCCTCAGCTCTTCAGCTCAAGGCTAGCTCTCTACTATTTGAGCCACAGCGCCACTTCTGGCTTTTTCTGTTCATGTGACACTGAAGAATCAAACCCAGGGCCTCATGCCTGTAAGGCAAGCACTCTACCACTATGCCCCTTTCCAGCCCTAGTTTGTTTTTTGTTTTTTGTTTTTTTCAGATAGGGCCTCATGCTAATTTTGCCTGAACTGGTCTCAAATCATGAACCTCCCAAATAGCTGGAATTACAGATATATACTACTATGCTCAGTCCTAAAACACACTTCTTCATAACTTCCTAGGTTTATTCCTTTCTTGGTTAGGGTTTGACACAGTGACTCTATTTGGATTGTGGCAAATTTGGATTATGGCATTTTTTAAAAATCTTATTTATGGAGTAAAGGAACTATTGCCTTCTTTAAAATTAATATACAAGTTTTGGAAGACTTACTCTTTTCTTCCTTTCAGTTAAGAATGCTGCATTCCGAAAGAAGCCTTTTTCCAGAGAACATCCTCAGATTCCAACAAAGGAATAGACATACATGAAGGCATGCCCACTATGTTAAAAACTGAGTCTGACTTCTCTCTCCCACAGTGATGAGATGTTCTGAGTATTGAGGGAAGGAGGGAAAATCCAAGCAAAGGCACTGACCTGTGTGCTGAGCTGCCATGAAGATAAACAATGATTGGGTTCCCATCACGCAGGGCCTCTTCATACCAGCAACGATCCTTCCCCTTGGCATCATTCCCCCGGCAGCTGGGAACTGTGTGCCTGAGGAGCAGGGACAGGGGTCATAAACACACACTCACCCAAGAATTCTCTATGCCCCAGATGTCTGGAGTCCTCCTTAGGTGTGTGTGTGTGTGTGTGTGTGTGTGTGTGTGTGTGTGTGTGTGTGTGTACACATATATATATGTGTGTGTGTATTATATATGTGTGTACTATATATATATGTATACACACACACATATATGTGAATATAGGCCTTGTTATCTGAGTAATATAGGCACAGCAAAAATTAAAATCTAATTCCACAACATCTTATGATAAAAACTACTCCCCATGTCTGGTGGCAATTTCTTTCAACCATTTAGTATTTTAGCTCTTTGAACTTTTATACATATTGAGAGCTTCCCAGACTGCAGTTCTTGGGTATAGATCACTGAAGTGACCGTGACCAAGAGAAAAAAGAAAGAAAGAAAGAGGAAATAAGGAAAGGATAATAGATATTTTGTCTGAAGAGAGAAGTTAGAATTTAAAGAGAAATTATTAGGAGACTAGAGTATGGACATGAAGTCCAGGCTGTTCTATTTTAAAAAATCAAGTGATCTTGTGATTTTTGCAAGCTACTCCATCTTGTTAAACTATTGGATGGACCCTAAAAATATAAAGGCAGCCTGGTGCTGATGGCTTATACCTATAATCCTAGCTACTCAGGAGGCTGAGATCTGAGGATCAAAGTTTAAAACCAGCTCAGGCAGAAAAGGCTATGAGACTCATAGCTCTAATTAACTACCAAAAAGCTGAAAATGAAGGTATACTTCAAGTGATAGAAACCATCCATGGGCAAAAAAGCCAGACGAGGGCTGAAGGCCCCGAGTTCAAGCCCCAGTCACAGCATCAAATGAGAAAGAAAGAAAGAAAGAAATGCCGCCCTATGTCACTTCACAGAAATGGTAAATCTTCAGTCCTCTCAATCATTAAAGAACAGAAAGTCTGCCATTGTCTCCAAGGACGTTGTACTGAGACTCCAGGCACTACTGTCCCTGGATGAACTGCCTGTGTGTGTTGGGCACAGCTGCTAGAACTGTAAGGTGAAACAACCAATCAGAAGGTTTCTAAGTCCCAGCACTATTCCCTGGAGTGCTCTCTGTGGAACAGGAAGAAAAGAAGTATGTGCATCGATATTGGTTTCACAGTCAGAACATTCCATGGTCTGAAGTCCAAAGTCAGAGAGAAAAATAAAATAGTAGGCAAGACACTGGAGATTTGGTAGCTAAGAAAAGCAGTAGAACCAAACAGAAGAAAAGACTGAGATTAGTGTAACATGGACAAATATTTATTGAGAGTCTTCTGAATGCCAAGAACTATGCCAGTCAATGAAAACCCACCCCTAACCACCACCTATGGGAAGCTATGGCTTTGTAAGCAAGGCAAACATTAGCCAACTACACAAATATGTGTTTAATTACAGTGGAAAGAAATGTCCTAAGGGATGAACAGAGATGGCTGCAAGAGAGCATGCATACCTGGAACAGAGGGTGTCGAGTGAGCCAAGAGGCCCCTGAAAACAACGAAGTTACAGTGAGAGGATGAGTAAGCAGCTGGCTGGGCAAAAGGAGGGGCAGGAGAGCATGGTTAGCAGGAAGCACTGGGAACTGAGCGCATGCTGGGTATGGGACTTGAGGTTTGCCTGGTGGGAGTGTGTGTGGAGCTGACGGCCACCAGGGGCAGGCAGGAGAAGGGCAGGAGAGGTGGGCGGGGCCAGGCACCCAGTATATCCCAGGGAAGACTTTAAACTTTGTAGCAAGCAAAACCAAGTAGTTAATTGAAGATAAAAGTCTCAATATGTTTTCTGTTCAGGCTGACTTTGAGCCCTAGACTTGTCTTTCTAGTCTGACTTTGAAAACCACAATCCCCAGATCTCAGCCTCCTGAGTAGCTAGGATTACAGGCGTCAGCCACCAGCACCTGGCTTCTCACTTAGCATCCCAGTATCTGATCCATCTACTCACCAGATTCCCAACATCACTCCAGGCTCAGGCCTGATGTAGAAGTTCACTGTGTGAGCAATCTTGGACTCTGGCTTCTTTAAATCCACAAGAAAAGGAGCTTTGTCTGAAAGGTAGAAATCATTATCACTCCTCAGAACCAAAGCCTATATCTCTTCGTCACAATAAAAATAATAATACATTGAATTTTCCTTTGAAGCTGAATTAGGTTCTAAGTTTCAAGCTCAACTTCCAGCAAAATATTTTATTATCAGCTGGAACTAGTCTAAAAGAGTTGTGAAAACATGACCTAAAGCTAGGTTTTAAAATAGTGCAGGTATCATAGCCCATATTAGAAAAGAGAGTTTATTCAGTCCTAGCTGTTTCTCCAGCTAAAAACAGAGGAAAACATTTCCTGAAAAGGCAGGTGGACCCAGGGACCAGTGGGTTATTCTTGTAATCTTAGCTACTCAGGAGGCTGAGATCTGAGGATCGTTGTTCAAAGCCAGACCAGACAGGAATGTCTATGAGACTCTTACCTCCAATAAAACAGCAAAATGCTGAAAGTGGAGGGGTGGCTCAAGTGGGGCCAGCCTTGAGTGAGAAAGCCAAACAAATCCAAAAGGCCCTGAGTTCAAGTCTCAGTACCAGCACAAGAAAAAAGAGAAAAAGAAAATGGCAAGTGGATAAATTGATTTGTTGAATGGAAACTCCTTTAAAAATATTTTTTAAAAAGAGAGAAAATGTGGGCTCAGAAGAAAACTGAGTATGTAACATAAGTAAAAACTTATCCTTTCCCTCCCCACCATCGACCCATCTCCCTCTTTCTCTACCTCCCTCCCCCCTTTCCTCTTCCTTCTTTCTCTTTTAAGAGAGGCAGGTAAGAGGAAGGAAAAAGCAGAGATTACAGCGGGCAGCTAAGTATCCACAACAAATCCATGTCTGTCCTTCTCTATGTCCATCAGTCTGGAAGGTTTTAATGCCTCCAAAATCAAATCAAATGATTTGATTGTTGACAAATTTCAGATTGTTGACATCTAGCCACCATTTTATAACTAAGTCATTTTCATTCAACCCTAACTTTAAGAACAGTAGGTTCTTTATTTGGAAAACAATTAGGTAGGAAAATTCATAGACAGTATATACTTACAAAAATCAAGATAAATGAGCATCTCCATCAGAGGAGGGAAAATGTGTTCTGATAATGATTTGCTGGTAAAATCAGTGTACAGAGCAGCAATTTGTCTTCCAAGTGTTGAGCAGTGGTGTGGAACAGATCTGTATGACATTGAGAAGCAAAGAAGAGTTTTCAAATCAGTCCTGGCCTTGTGTTGGCTTTTTTTTTTTCAAACCAAATTTCAGAGGTTCTTGTTGGGAAATCTGGGTTTGCAGGTATTTAGGCAAAACCCTGTACACAGCTGCCAACAATCAGCTCCTCTGGGTCCAAGAGGCAACCAAGTGGGGAAAAGAATCAGGCCAATCCCCCAACAGTCTCTGGAAAAGCCAGCACATGACAGGAACACATGGGGTAGACACCACAATGGCACCTGCCTTAGGTTTGTCCTGGGCCTATAGAAGGCCCAGGCTGGACCCCAAAGCCATCAGGAAGCAGTAGGAGAGTTCCCATGTCCTAACCCCGTGTTCTGTCTATAAGCTCCTATTATTATGACCAATACAGCTAGTGAGTAATCATTCGATATTCTCTCTTCTGGGTAGATCTTAGGAAGAATAAACCAGGGAGAAAAGATACCTGCTGCCCCCCTCACATACCCACATGCTTCTGAGAGACCCAGGAGGATGGGGTCTTGAGGGGGGACCATGAAGGACCCAGGAGACTCCATCAGGGAGTGGGATGGGGTCATGAACAGCTGGCTCATTCTACTGCTCCCTTGGACACAAGCCAC
Organism: Dipodomys spectabilis; assembly: GCF_019054845.1. Taxonomy (NCBI): domain Eukaryota; kingdom Metazoa; phylum Chordata; class Mammalia; order Rodentia; family Heteromyidae; genus Dipodomys; species Dipodomys spectabilis. The sequence continues at coordinate 15,453,722 of NW_024870719.1, read as the reverse complement.
CCAAAGCAGACACCACCAACAGACTCCTAAGGAGTCACCAGCACACCTCTGTCTTAAAAGGGTCAAGGTCATCTTCTCTTGCTTCCATTGCAATGCCCACTCATGAACATGAGGATTTCATACACTTTCACCCTCAGAAAGGCAGTGGGAAGGAGAGGACCTTGTTGTTCCAGTTTTAGAGGTAAGAACTCAAAACCTAGAAAAGCTGCTTTGAACCACAGATGAAGACAGCAAGGGCAAAAGAGAGCCCCAGCCTGGAATGCTCTATCCCTGCTTCCAGCTGCCCCTTCTCCCACATGCATTCTCCCGCCTCCCCACCCTGCCTGCTCAGGCTCCAGCTAAGTCATCCTTTGAAGACAGGCAGGGTAGGCTCCTGCTAAGTTATCTTTTGAAGGTCTGCTTGGGAAGCAGAGGCAGTAGAGAGAAATATGCTTCTTTTTTTTTTTTTAAGGAATAATTTATACAGAACCCTTCTCTCAAATAGCTCAAGGCACTTCTGAGCAATCGCTGTGGGAAGACCACAGTGACCAGACCCCTTCTAAGCATCAATAATGCAAAGGCACTCCTTTTAATGAAAGGGTTGTCAATTTGACTTCCCCTGGATCAGGAGGGGATCAAAAGTCACCAATGGCTAACAGACTTTATTTGAGCAAAGGATATGGTCTCAGCCCCAACCCGGCTACGGACCAGCTACATCAAACAGCCACCATGCTGCTCTCGTGTTCCTTCCTTTGCTCTTTGATCATCCTTAGCTGTAACTACACAGCATCCACTGGGGCCACAAGGCCCCAACTGGATGATTCTGACTGGGGAAATCCGGTGGAGCCTGGCAAATCATTCCTTCCAAGAAGTGTCCACAATCTAGCTTTTGGGAGTTCCAGTCAAGCCACATCAGACCAGACAACTATTCAAAATATTAAGACAGGTTGCATCTCCATTCTCTGTGCTGATTCATGCAGTCAATGTGTGTTTCTTTCCTAGAAACACATGACACTCTAACAACTAGATCCCCCAGCCTGGATCTTCATACCCACTCAAGTGTTTTTTGAGAGTTTCTTGTTTGGGGTTTTTGTTTTGTTTTGTTTTTTTGCCGGTCATGGGGCCAGAACTCTGGGCTTGGGTGCTGTCCCTCAGCTCTTCAGCTCAAGGCTAATGCTCTACCACTTAAGCCACAGCACCATTTCCGGCCTTTTCTGCTTATATGGTACTGAGAAATCAAGCCCAGGGCCTCATGCATACAAGGCAAGGACTCTACCACTGAGCCACCTTCCCAGCCCACAGTTTCTTGGTTTTGGTTTGGGTTTGGGTTTTTTGTTTTGTTTTGTTTTGTTTTGTTTTTGTCAAAGCTTCCCTTAGACAGATCTTCTACTGAGACCTTTCCACTGATTATAATCAAGGCCACTCTTGAGTTTTCTCTGATAGATTTCCCGTTATTAGCCTGTCTTCTTTTTTTTGCTGGGGGGGGGGGGTCCGGTCATGGGGCCTGAACTCTGGGCCTGGGCACTGTCCCTCAGCTCTTCAGCTCAAGGCTAGTGCTCAAGTAGAGCCATAGCACCACTTCCAGCTTTTTTCTTTTTGCTTATGTGGTGCTGAGGAATCGAACCAGGGCCTCATGCATGCAAGGCAAGCGCTCTACCACTGAGCTACCTTCCCAGCCCTAGCCTGTCTTCTTTACTGTTTGTCTGACTTCAGACAAAGACGACATAGATCTACTGGTTCTTAAGTATGTATGTATGTATGTATGTATGTATTTTTGTGCTGCTACTGAGGCTTGAACTCAGGACCTTGTGATCTCACTTTTTCATTAAAGGCTCATACTCTATCCCTTGATCCACACTTCCCCTTTTGGCTTTTTTTGCTGGTTAATTAGAGATGAAGAATCTTCCGGACTTTTCTTCCCAGGCTGGCTCCAAACCACAATGCTCAGATCTCAGCTTCCTAAGTAGCTAGAATTACAGGCATGAACTGCTAGTGCCCAACATCAATGATTCTTTTACATCCCTCTTTCTAGCACGAGGCCAAAATCAGTAAATTCCAGTTCATCTGCAGGATGGAAGGAGGATTTGTTTTATAAAGGAGAAGGCAGCAGTGTTTATTGATAGGTCTTGGTGGCAACTTCTTTTTTCTGATGCTAGGGAGCAAACCCCTTGTTTTGGGGGGGTCATTCTTTTATTTATTAATTTTCCTTGTACTACAACTGAAAATGAGGCCACAGGAACTCCACAGAGCAGAGCTTTTTGCCTGTTTTGTTTGCTCTGGTGAATCCAGGACCTAGTCTAATGGCTACTACATAACATGGAGCCAATACTGCAAGAAGAAAGTATATGCCCAACAGCCCACTCATTAAGAGTGGTACAGGGGCACAGGAGCAAAGTAACCATTTGCTTTTCCCCAACTTCTTTTGCTGAGCATGTTCAAAGACACAGATGGTTTCAAGGAAATCATTTGCTGGCGGAGGCCTGCTCTTACAGATACCCACCTAAAGCAACAGCTGTGTCTGATAATTGTGTAAATCCAGTGAAAAGATTGCCAAGGCACCAAAACATAAATCACTGAAAATATTATGTGATTAAGTGTTTTCCATCACCTCACACCGCATCACTGTAGATCTGGGGCTATGGTAGTGCCAAGTACACAACAGGCCTGCCATGAGTGTTTGTGAATCTAAATTTATTTGGCTCCAAGGGACAAAAAAAAATCCAAATCTTGGAAACTGGTCTGTGTCTCCGCCTTAGTTCATCTTCCATTAGATGAATAATCTCCCATTGGGCAGGGAAATACTCTGGTGTTTGCAGGAAGCATCTCGAGGTTTTTTTGTTTTTTTTTTGTTGTTGTTGTTTTTTACTAATTAGAAAGTCAAGTAACAGAGGGTCCCAATTCCCCTCTTTCCCCTTTCTATTATCAATACAGCAGGTTGTTTTCTAAGTGCTTGAACTGCAGTTTTGATTCTCTGCTTGACAGAAAAATGTTCTTTTCTGCCAAATAAATGATAAACAATCAGCAATTAACACTATAGATAATGAAAGAGAGAGGTGGAAAATGTCAGTGTTCCCAGAATAACCATATGGGAGTGTTGGAAGGAAGGTCCTGAGAGCATGAAGTTTCAAAAAGTATAGACTGGAGTTGGCAATGGTGTACATCATCTAATCTCAGCTACTTGGGAAGTGCAAACAAGAGGATTGCAAGTTTACGATCCACTTAGGTAGTGTGAGACTCTGTCTTAAAAAAATAAAACAAGAGCTTATACTGGTAATCCTACCTACTCAGGAGGCTGATATCTGAGGATTGCAGTTCAAAGCCAGGCCCAGCAGGAATGTCTGTGAGACTTAGTGTGTGTGTGTGTGTGTGTGTGTGTGTGTGTGTGTGTGTGTGTGTGTGTGTGTGTGTGTGTGTGAGTCATGGGGCTTGAACTCTGGGCCTGAGTGCTGCCCCTCAGCTCTTCAGTTCAAGGCAAGTGCTCTACCAGTTGAGGCACAGTACCACTTCCAGTTTTCTGGCAGTTAATTGGAAATAAGAGTCTCCGGACTTTCCTGCCCAGGCTGGCTTTGAACCATGATCCTCAGATCTCAGCCTCCAGAGTAGTTAGAATTATAGGCATGAGCCACCAGTGCCCAGCTCGATGAGACTCTTATCTCCAATTAACCACCAAAAATCTGGAAGTGGAACTATGGCTCAAGTGGTAGAGTACTGGCCTTAAGAAAAAAGCTAAGGGACAGCACTAAAGCCCGGAGTTCAAACCCCAGTACCAACACACATACACACAAAATAACTAACAAATAAGCAAAAAGTTTGGTTATAAAATGTAATTTCTAGGATACAGCAAGTAAATAAAGCAGAATGAACTTGTTATACATACACACATGCGCGTGTGCACCTGCGCGTGCGCACACACGTGCACACACACACATACAGGTATGCAGCATAGCTCAAGTGGATCTGCCAAGCTTGTGCAAGGCCCTGGGTCACTAACAGTCCCAGGGGGGAAAGTGCAGACAGAACATTCGAACAGGTGCGCAGATTCAGCCCAGAAGGGGAGACATAAGTCTTGTAGCACTGGGCCAGGGTGGAGCTTGTGTCCCTTCTGCTCTACACTCTATGCTGCAGAAGGAGTAGAAGAGAAAAAGATGGTTGTCACCATCCCTGTGGGCATGCTAGAGTGGAAGTCTCCAGTGTCCAGATGTGATTTTTTTTTAATTGTGCTAGTACGGGGGCTTGAACTCAGGACCTTGCAATCTCAGCTCTCCCTTAGCTACTTCAGTTCAGTTACAGCTGGTACTGTGCTACTAAAGTCACAGATCCACTTCTGGATTTTTGTTGGTTAATTGGAGTCTCTCAGATTTGTCTGTCAGGGCTGGCTTCGAACCACCATCCTCCAATCTTAGTTTCCTGAGAAGCTAGGATTATAGGCATGCCAGGTTGACCCTGGAATATTTTTGCAATTAGCACAAATTTAAAAGGACTAGAAGAATGGAATATAAACAAAAATGCTAATACCTTCCCAAGTCAACAAAACAAAAGGAAATACACAAGTCTTTGGAATGCAGCCTCACTAATCAATACCTGGTATTGTAAAGTGTTACTGGTCAATTCAAATGATGGAAGGTGATTGTTCACTAAAGGTTCATGAGGGAACGAACGTTCAAAGACCAAATAACAATGAAAACATTTACAGTACACAGACATTTCTGGATTTAAACCATGTAAGGCCGTGCCCTGTGGTGATTTCAATGTACACCGTCCTGGAGGTGAGTTCTGTAACTACAAATCCCCAATGACTTTCTGGTGTGTTTCCCACCTACCTGACCTAAGTAAGCTGCCACCTGAGATTACAGTATGCATTATACTGTTATAGTCACTGTTGTTGGTAATAGTTAAACCTACCTCGTAAACTGGCAGCTAAGAAGGCTTGGGAGAGGAACCTGAATCTTCTCTCTTTCAGAGGTGCCCACGAAGTTCTTCAAATGCAAGGAGCCCCCAAGCCCTCGCAGGGCTCCAGAGGCCAGGGAAGACCCCGCCCCGGCCCCCCACCGTGTCTTCACCCCACCCCAGCCGCAGGCAGCGCCTGGCCTCTGGCCCTGCGAGGAGGGGCCGCCCCGCCAGGTCCCCGCCGCTCCCGCCCCTGGGGATCCCGGACAGTCTATGCGCGCGCACTCACCGCAGGTTCCGCAGGACCATGTCCCACCAGGAGGCCACGCAGCCATGGTCCGGGGGCTCGGGTACCGAGGCCGCCTCGCAGTCCCCAGAGTGCATCCGTGCGCTGTCCCGAGCCGCCAACGCCACTGGCCACTGCCGCCAGCCCGGGCCGCGTCCTCTCCACCCTGGGCGCCCACGCGCGCGCGCGCTCCTCCGCCTCCCGAGGGGGGGAGGGCTCCAGGAAACAGGGAGTGGGGCGGGGGCGCCCTGCAGCGTGGGTGTGGGTGCCCACCCACTACCAGAGCCAGGAGTGTGTTCCTGGAAGGCGCTCTTGCGCGCGCGCTCTCTGTCTCTGTCTGTCTGTCTCTCTGTCTCTCTCTCTGTCTCTGTCTCTGTCTGTCTCTGTCTGTCTGTCTCTCTGTCTATCTGTCTCTCTGTTTCTGTCTCTGTCTCTCTCTCTCACGCACACACACACAGAACAAAATATCCTGTGCAAATAGCTGTGGAAAGTGGTGTGTGGTGTGTGTGTGTTTGGGTTTTTGAGACAAGGTCTGCATAACCCAGGCAGGCCTTGAACTTGAAATATTCCCACCTTAGTTTCCCAAGTGCTGTAATTACAGGTGCACACAGCCACCCCTGGCTTTTCTTTTTTTTTTTTCTGTTAATTGCTTTGCTTTGCTTCCCGCCCCTCCCCCCTCCTCTTTTCTTCTCCTTTTTTTGTTTTTTTGTGGTGGTGGTGTCACTGGGGATTGAACTCATGATCTCAAGTGGTCTACCACTTGAACCATGCCCAGTTCTTTCCTTTTTTGTTTTTTTTTAAATTTTCTTCCATAGGGTCTCAAGTCTGTCTAGGGTGGCCTCTACTCTTTGGTCCTCCTATTTCTGCCTCTAGTGTACTTAGGACCACAAGCATACACCAGCACATCTGGCTTCTATTGTACTTTGAAGTGCTTTCCATGATACATCTGTGCATATGTGTATAGGTTGAAGGTCTGCATAATAAAGTGTGTGTGTGTGTGTGTGTGTGTGTGTGTGTGTGTGTGTGTGTGTGTGTAGTCATGCAAGCGCAAAAACAAAAGCTTGATTTTTCCCAGAATGATCTTCATACCATTACTATAGTAAGAATGTCTTTGGCTCCTTTGGTTAAATAATGGTTAATCCTCTCATAGGCACAATTGCTCCGTGTATTGTTTCCGTGTTTTGTTTCCTTAGCAGAAACAACCGAACCTTATCATTGTGGGGAGCAGGGTCTGGGTACAAGTCTACACTGCAGTTGTCTCCAGGAACTGAAGGCCTGACAGAGCTGGCAGCTATGGGTATAAGTACAGGAACAAAAGAAGAAGAAAGAGAGGTACTTTGATGCCCACATCAAGACCTCATCTTGGAGCAAGATTCAACACTCTCAAAGGGGAACTGGATTTTTCTGTGGTGCCAGCTATGCTTAGCTCTTTCTTTCTCTCTCTCTCTCTTTCTTTCTTTCTCTCTCTCTCTCTTATTTATGACTCATGTTTGAATTTTCAGGGCTAAACAGACTCTCTAAAGCCATGCTCCAGTCTTATTGATATTGATTTTATTTCTATTATACTTACTTAGTTGTTTTGGGCAGTACTGCAGTTTGAACTCAGAGTCTCACACTTGCTAAGCAAGCACTCTATCACTGGCACCACATTCCTTACCCTCTGTCTGTGCTTTGGCTGAAAGCTCCCAATAATGCACAAGGAACCTGCTACCTGGACAAAAATCCACACTGTTCAAGAAGGGGCATTTCTCTTTGGGGACTAGCCAAGAGGAGGTTGTTCGTGGCCTCTTAAAATCACACTGGCAATGTTCTGATTCACATCAAGATACAAGAGGAATCCAGCTGGGATGGACTTGCAACAATCCACACTGCTGGCTCACCAGCCAAGCTTGCACCCCTGACTGATGCCAGCCGCTGCAGGGCACTAATCCAGGACATCCTGGGAGATAAGGAAGGCTCCTGGGACTCCACTGCAGGAGTTGCTCATGATGATGCTCTGGAAACTCACAGGACTTGTTAGAAGAGCTCTGTATGTGACGTTAGAGTTTGCCTTGTAGAAATGGAGGGACCAAACATAACTAGTGAGAAAAGCAGCTGTGTGGGGTCCTAGGTTCTATTCTATCTGTTCCTTCTGAGCAAACCAAACCCAACTACTATGGAAATGTTTCAAGCAATCACCAAGCTCTCTGAAGTTGGTAATCACTGCATCCCATTTTTAAAATAAGATGTGTAAGTTAAGGCTCTGAGACAGGCATTTGTCACCCTGAGCAGGCCTTTTTTCAAGTGGCTTATTCTGGAAGTCAAAAAGTAGAGTTGCCAATATGACTTGGTAGAATCTAAAAAAACAAGATAGTCATTCATTTATTCCCCATCTACTTACTGGGCATGTTTAGACATCAGATACCATATTAGGTACAGCATGAAATAGGACTTGGAAGGTCACTTAAGGGCAGAAATCAGTTGAGGGAATGCCAAGAATTGGAGGTGGAGAAGGGGTTGACTATAAGATATGAGGAATGCTTCAGGATGATGGAGACAGTCTATAGTGCATGGGTGTTGGTAATTATATGACTGTAAGTGCTCACCAGAACTCCAAACTGTTGAGGGTGAATTTTCCTGAATATAAATTATGCCTCAAACAAATCTGATCTCCCCACTTAGGTGCTGGCACATGCTAGACTAGTGCTCTACCACGGAGTGTCCCCTAGCTCAAGTCTTACTTTTAGAAAGGTGACCTAAGAAATGCATAGGCAAACTATATAACTGACCATGTCCCCATGTCATGTGGTATAAATGTTAACACAGAGATGCTGATACACATGCATTGGAATCTAATTGTTAGGTGTTATTTGAACTATTAAAAACTGGACTATGATCTGAGTGCAGGTGGCTCATGCCTGTAATCCTAGCTACTCAGGAGGCTGAGATCTGAGGATTGTAGTTCAAAGCTAATCCAGGCAAGAAAGTCTGTGAGACTCTCACATCCAATAAACCAACGAAGGCCAGAAATGGAGGCACAGCTCAAATAGAGTGCCTGCCTTAAGCAAAAAGCTCAGAGAGAGAGCTCTAGGCCCCTAGTTCAACCCTAGTACTTCCCTACTCCCAAAAACAAAATACAATGACTCTCAATTGGAGATAGATTAATTTGACAATCTAAAATTATTTGAGGGGAAAAGAATGAGAGACAAGACTGTCTCAGCTGTGGTCCAGCTGTATAGATGAACTGCTAATAAGGAAACATTTAGCAACTAACAGAACAGCAAATGACAAATTTCTGGGTTTCTATTACTTGGAGTATACTTTACTTGAGAAGAAAGTGTCTATCCCCCTTGCTTTTTTTCTTTAAATACAACTTTAAATACATACCATAAAATCCACTTGTTCAAGTATACAACTTAGTACTTCTAATATATTTAGATATGTGCATCTATCAGCATTATTTAATTTGTTAGAACATTTCCATTCTCCAAAAAGGAGAACATGCATCCCTTAGCAACCATTTACCATTATCCCCTTCTCTCTGCCTTAAGCAACTGATAGTCTACTTTGGAGATATTCCATATAAATGGGAGCACACAATAAGAGATCTTTTGTGCCTAGCTTTTCCCTCTTAGAGTAGTATTTTCAAGGTTCATCTGTGTGTGTGTGTGTGTGTGTGTGTGTGTGTGTGTGTATTGTGTGTTTCTGTGGCTTGAACCCAGGTCCTCACATATGTTACAAGCTCTCTACCACTGAAACCAGGCCCCCAGTCCTTTTGTATTTTCTTTTTGACCAAGGTCTCACCAACTTTGCTCATTCTGGCCTTCAAGTCAAGATCCTCTTGTCTTTGACTTCTGAGTAGCTGGTATTACAGGCATGCATCACCACACCCAGCTTATCTATGAGTCATTATTTAATCACTTTTGTGGCTGCATAATTTCCATTGCATGAATAAGCCACATTTGTTTATCTATTCAGCAGGTGATAGAAATTTGAATTGTTTCCACACTTAGGCTTTTGTAAATAATGCTGCTATAAACATTTGTTACAAGTTTTTGTGTACTCATGTTTTTCTTTTCCTTTAATGTAAAACAAATTCATAAACTGGGTCCAATAGCTTGGTCACCTGGATAATTCAATGTTTTTTTTTTAATTTTTTTGTTCCAATACTGGGGCTTGCACTCAGAACCTTGCACTCTTATTTGACTTTTTTGCTGAAGGTTCTTGCTTTCCCACTTAAGCCATCCCTCTACTTCCAGCTTTTTGATGGTTAATTGGTGATAAGAGTCTCATGAATTTGTCTGCCTGGGTTGACTACAAACTGCAATCCTCCGATCTCAGCCTTTTGAGTAGCTGGGATTACAGGTGTGAACTACCAGTGCCCCACTCAATATTTGTTTTTTGAAGACTCGCTCCAGCATTATACAAAACCACCAGCATTGGGCTGGGAAGGTGGCTCAGTGGTAGAGTGCTTGCCTTGCATGCATGAGGCCCTGGGTTCGATTCCTCAGCACCACATAAGCAGGAAAAAAAGCCAGAAGTGGTGCTGTGGCTCAAGTGGTAGAGTGCTACCTTGAGTTGAAGAGCTGAGGGACAGCGCCCAGGCCCAGAGTTCAGGCCCCACAACCAAACCACAAAAAAAAAAAAAAAACCACCAGCATGACCATGTCAACTCTACAGCCTTACTGTCTTTTTCATCCATGGTGCTGTCAAGATTAAAATGAAACATGGGTGGGAAGTTTGAAGATAGTTCTAGACAATAGGGAATAGTCTGAACATTTTTCTTTGTTGAAGTTTTGTATTGTCTTTGCCTGGGTCAACTCTCCTTGAAGACGGCATATAACATATACAAGTGTCCATGTGAGTTCATCTTGTGTGCTTGGAGTTGACTGTTGCTAAACTTCCTTTTTACTAAAGGGGCAATTGCTTTGACAAGAACAAAGGATGATGACACGGCCCCCTTGTCAGTGAAACCCGAAGTGCACTCATGAGCTGTTTCTTGGAACCCTCCCTATTTGCATCCCCACCCACACATTCCCCTGCTATCCCATGGTAAGTGATGGGACATGGTTGTCTGATATCTCTAGAAAAGCTGGGCCAGATTTAAAGTTCAGGGTTGTAATTTCTTTCCTCTTCTTCCAGTGAAAAGGTTCCCTAGTAACTCCTTAATAGTTCATTATTGTGGGTGTAACTCAAAGACTGGGTGCTTGCTTAGCATACTGGGAGCCCTGGGTTTCACCCCAGTACTCAAAGAACCAATCGACAAAAGTGGGTTTGGCTGCCCACACCTGAATTCCTAGCACTCCTAGCACTTGGGAGGCTGAGACAGGAAGATTTTAAGGCCAGCTTAGGTTACACAGTAAGCCCCCCTAGAGTTTAAAAAACAAAACAAAACTCAAATACCTTTAGTTTAGCTCTCATTCTATTCTTTTATTATCGGTATAAGGATTTCCAAAACCATGTCCAATCATTTGGAAATCTGTGATATAAACACAATAAAATACATTCCTTTGGCCAAAATCTTGTCTCAGATCCTCCACAGCGTTCTTTGAGAATCACCAAGAGGGAATTTTAGAATACCTCATTTTGCACAATTTCTTTTTCCTCTCCTCCCTTCTGAAAACCTGTTCCATTTTAGGAATGCCTGCCTTGAAGAACAGCATCATCACACATTGTTTTCCAAGATATTTAACTTAATTCTTCTATTTCTCTTCAGCCTGCACTTCCTCTCAATTGTGTCGGATGATGCCTTGATGTGACATGTACTTATTTGGTAAACATGTATAAACACTTTTTACATCGTCTCTGGCCTTGGAAGCCTACCTTCTAATTGCATGGAGAGAACCTACACTTATGAACAGCTCAGGCACACATGAGAGTTGAGAGTAGATAAAAGCTAATACAGATTAGCACCAATTCTATAGGAAACATCTTTGTAGGCAGAAAAGGCCAGACAATGATTCCAGGGAGCTTCCATTCTGTTGCTTAGAAACAGACTCAGAGAGAGAAGAACAGTACAAATGGCTTACCAAAGAGTCCCACAGAATGTGAATATCTGTAAGATAGCCAAACAATCATTTATTCCCCCTTTACACAGCAGAAACTGAGACCCAAACAGAAGAAATGATAGATAAGCTCACTCATTATGCCTTTACTGGGTGTCACTGTATACATGGCACAACATGGGCTATGCTTTTTCAGCAGAGCAGGCAAAATGAGGCTAATTACCAGCGTATACCAGTCCTTAACAACCTAGATCAGAGTATCTCCAGGAGCAGAGCTATGATGCAGAAGCAGGGGAAACTAGTGGGTACCTGTAAACCAAGCTACGCCTTCCACGTCTCAAAAAAGGTAGAATTAAAAGTTCGTTTCAGCCAGGCCTCAGTGCCTGTAATCCTAGCTACTCAGGAGGCAGAGATTGGAGGATCACAGTTCAAAGCCAGCCCGGGCAAGAGAATCTGAGAGACTCTTATCTCCAATAAACCACTCAGAAAACTGGAAGTGGCGCTGTGCTTCAGGTGGTGGAGCACTTGCCTTGAGCTGGAGAGCTAAGGGACAGCAGCCAGCCCCAGAGTTCAAGCCCCACGATCACACACACCATGATCACACACACACACACACACACACACACACACACACACACACACACACACACACAAGTTCATATCAGAGCCAGGTACTGGTGGCCGGTAATCCTAGCTACTCAGGGGACTAAGATCTAAGGATCATGGTTTGAAGCCAGCTAGAGTTAGGAAAGTCCATGAGACTCTGATCTCCAATTAAGCACCAGAAGGGAAAAAAAAAAAAAAAAGGTGAAGCTGTGACTCAAGTAACAGAACACTAGCCTTGAGGACAAAAAGCTCAGGGACAGCAGCCAGGCTCTAAGTTCAAGCCCATGGATCCAGCACCAAAAAAATAAAAGTTCCTATCAGGCAAAGTAGACATTAATAACTTCTGCATCTTGAGTAATCAGGGTGGAAGAATTCATCTCCACTGTAGGTGGAGGCCATACCATATTTGCATGTGCACGCGTCCAGATTGGAATTCTGTGGCAATCATTCCCACTTTTACCTCAGGGAAGATATGACACATGGCTGAGTTTTCATATGATGTCTTTTGTTGAGGACAATGTGCACAGGGAAACAGGAAGTTACACATGCCACCACGGTTTTTTGTTTTGTTTTGTCTTGCTTCAATTTCAGTTTGAGGGATTTGGGGGCAGGAAAAAAGATTTTGGGGGGGGGGGGTGAGGTCCGGTTGTGGGGCCTGAACTCTGGGCCTGGGCGCTGTCCCTCAGCTCTTCAGCTCAAGGCTAGCGCTCTACCACTTGAGCCACAGCGCCACTTCCAGCTTTTTTTCTTTTTGCTTATGTGGTGCTGAGGAATCGAACCCAGAGCCTCAGGTATGCAGGGCAAGCGCTCTACCACTGAGCCACCTTCACAGCCCCAAGATTTTTTTTTTTAACACCTCTCTAATCCCAAAGGAAGGAGGCTTCTACCTTCAGCCTCAGGGTAAATAACAACATGAGGCTTGTACCCCAGAGGCAGTTAAACTGGAAACACTGAAGGAGTAGGCAAGAATATGAAAAACTTGCCAGGAGTGGCCTTATGCCTTCATAGTAGCTATTCAGAAACCTGAGCTCTGAGGATCACAATTTGAAGCCAGCCTGGGCAGGAAAGTTCATGACACTCTTATCTCCAATTAACCAGCAAAAAACCAGAAGTGGGGGTGTTGTTCAGGTAGTAGAGTACCAGCTTGGAGCAAAAAAAAAAACTAAGGAGCAGCACCCAGGCTGTAAATTCAAGCCCCAATATTGGCACACACAAACACACACACACACACAGGATATGAAAACCACCCCTCCTGAAATGCAAGCTAGCACAGGAAGAAATTGGGAAGACAGGAAAAGTCAAATAGGAGCTGCTGCCCAGACCAAGAGCCCCAGAGTTTCTGCGTGGCTGCTATCAGTGCAAATGCACACATCCTCATTACATAGTCTGAAAACCCAGCCCTGAAACTAGCCTTGCTTTCTAGATCTCCCACCCACTCCACACGTGTGTGTGAAGCAGAGCTGGAAATTAGTGCGGGTTTCTTCTTTGTCTTTAGTTTTTGAAGCAAGTGGGAAGAGAGCCCAGGGGTTGACCGCATGTGGGACTTACTGGGCCAGGATGTCAGTGAGCCTAAGGCAGGTCTTCTATCTTCACCAAGCCTGACCCGGCTCTCAGGGAACCACCTGCCCCTAGAGAGACGTTTTAAAATAATAATATGTAGCATGAAACGAGATCAGAGATAGGAGAGCGTGCCTTTGAAGTTAAAAATTCTCTTCAGTCTTCCATGTAACCGTCTTGATATTATTTATTAATGATGTATTTGATAGGGCCATTGTCAGCCTCCTGGGTCTACTTACCCACCTTTATTTAAAGGATCCATTCGCATAAAGACTTGGAGACTCACATAGAAGTTTAATTAGTAAGAAATACAAATATAAAAATGTCTCCAGGTCTTCATACAGTCACGCTCTTCTACACTTATAAGAATTACACATGGATTTCACAGGGACTCTGTGAGGACAAAGGAATGTGTAAGGGTGGAGCAGGGGCGGAGGGAGATCTCTCTCCACGGCTGAGTCCAAGTGTCTAGGATCTCCCCAAGGAGCCCTTCCAACCCAACAGCCAGAAATGAATGAGCAAATACCAGCTCATGAATGCTGATGTGTGTGCTGGGCAGCAAGGCCAGGTGATTGTTTAAACCACTTTTAAACACAAGGGTTGTCATTATTCATAGGCAGTCATATAGTTGTGCCCTATATGAATCAGGAATCGTAGTTGTGTTTTGTATTACTTGTGGAGTTTGGAAGAAAATTTTACATATCTGGGCCATGATTATTCCTGGCACTTAGCATGACATCTGCCACAAAGCATCCACTCAATAAATATTTTGTAAAGTGAATGAATAATTGAAAGGTTTGAATCTGCATAGCAGCTAGCCTAGTAGCACGAAACCCCAATGTCTCTGTCACATACATTCTTTATAGGCTACTTTGACCTAGTCTGACTCACGCCTATGAAATTCAAGACTATAGGATGATGGGGTAGAAGAACCCAGGCCAAAGGAAAATTCTGTAAAGAATACTCTGGCACAGAGGAGCCGCTACTCCTCACCCAGAGCAAAATTCCATGCTCAGTGCAGGCAACCAACCATGTAGAAAGGTGGGATCATCTATCCTACATCTTATCCACTAATTATTGTCTTGTGCAATGCCCTCAACAGGTACCCGTAGACTGCTCACCACACATATTCCCTCACTAGGCACTGAAGAGGAGAGTGGGAATGTAAGACATGGCCCTGGTCTCAGGAACTCATAAAGTGCTTAGAGAGCCTCCTTCGTTAATATTCATTTGTTGTACAAATTGTGTTAAAACCTATGTGCTAAGTGTAGCTCTAAGTCCTGCAGATTCTAAGTTGACCATAGACCTAAAGTGATGATGATGATGATGATGATGATGATGATGATGATGATGGGATGGTAATGGGACATGAATGTGAAAAGGAGACTGTCCAGGAGGGGATCCATGCAAGAGGGAAAGAAGGGTATACAGAGGGATGAAGAGGATTGAGGGGTGTTACATACATTTACACAAAGACAGCACAATGAAACCATTAAGTGCTATTTGATAAAGAAGGAGACAGGAAAAAGGGAATATGGTGGAGGGGGTTATTTGTTTAGAAAGCACTGTGGGCATGTATGAGACTATCACTTCCTCAGACTACAAATGTATGCTAATCCAAAAACAAAATTAACGTCTTAAAAGTTGAGCAAAATTAATGTCTTAAATAACTTTCTGGTTCCTATGATACAAACATTAATAAAAAGGGGTAAACAAAAAACCCACCTGTGCAAACAAATAAATATTACAAATCCAAATATGTGCTAACAAAGCTAAACCAGGTAAGTGATTAAATTATTTTATGTGGGATCTTAATAAAAATTGGCCAGTGAGCTGGGTGCTGGTAGCTTACGCCTACAATTCTAGCTACTCAGGAAGCTGAGGGACTTATATTCTCAGGTTAGGAAATGTTTTTAAGTTTCTCATCTCCAATTAACCACCAAAAGAAGCCAGAAGTGGAGCTTCTGTGGTAGGCTCAAGTGGTAGAATGTCAACACTGCACAAAAAAAGCTAAGGGATGGTACCCAGGCCCTGAGTTCAAGCCCCAGTACTGGTGTATACACACACACACACACACACACACACACACATACACACACAAAGCCACATGTCCATTGTCCTTTTATTCTTCCTTCTTTTTTCTCTTTTTAAAATTAGCATATACTGCCAGGTGCTGGTGACTCATGCCTGTAATCCTAACTACTTAGGAAGCTGAGATGTGAGAATTGCAATTTGAAGCCAGCCTGGGCAGAATAGTCCCTGTGAGACTCTTAATCTCCAATTAACTACTCAGAAACCAGAAGTGACACTGTGGCTCAAAGTGGTAAAGCACTAGTCTTGAGCAAAAGAGCTTAGGTATAGCACCCAGGCCCTGAGTTCAAGCTCCATGACTGATCAACCCTCCTTCCAAATTAGCATATATTGCTGGGCACTGGTGGCTCATGCCTGTAATCCTAGCAATTTAGGAGGCTAAAATCTGAGGATCATGGTTGAAAGCCAGCCTAGGCAGGAAAGTCTATGATACTCTTATCTCCAATAAATCACACAGAAAAAGCCAAAAGTGGTGTTATATAGTTCAAGTGGTAGAGCACTAGCCTTAATCACAAAGAGGCTCAGAGACAGCATCAAGGCCCTGAGTTCAAGCCCCAGGATCAGCAAAAAAGTAAAATAAAATGAAATAAAATAAAATGAATTAGCATATATTAAAAATACAAGAGGCTTTTGTTGTGATAATTCCATAGATGCACACAATGTCCTAGAAACATAGCCACACCCTTTGTTACATTTTCTTACCCCCCCCTTTTCAAAAATTGCTGGTAGGTTTTAGTATACTACATATATATGTGTATATGTACATATACCTATATATCCATTATGTGCCTGTATATGGATTTATATGGATATATCCATATATATGATTATATATAGATACATCCATACGAATATGTATGTGTATGTATATGCTTATATATACAAATATGTATATATTTCATATATATTCCTATCCTTTTTACCTAGTTCCCTGTCCTTTCTCTCCTCCCTACCACTGATCACCCAAGAGAGTATTCCCTTTTATGTCTCATCATCATCATCATTATTATTTTTATGTCTAGATTCCATATATAAACAAAAATATGAAATATTTTGATATTTTTAACTTGGCTGATATATCTTGTTCAATATGGTTTTAATATTACTGTGCGTGTAGCTAGCTTTTGAGTCAAATCAACAATTTAGGCAGGTAAAATATATATTTATCCTATAGTTCCAAATACTACTGCTACTACCTGCTCTATTCCCATACAGACACACACAGAAATCTAAGCAGCATGGTCTTAGATTGCTAGAGATCAGGTGGCTAGCCCTAGCAGCGGCCAGTAGCCAAAGGTAGAAGTGCTGTAAATAACTGTGGGCTTGGCCTCCAGGCCTTAGGTTGCAGCCCTCTGTGAGGACCTAGAGAAATGGACCATCCAGCTGAGTTGCCAAATCTGAGCACTAGGGGGCACCACACCCTATCCTGTTACTAAGCAACCACAGATCCCTGCTGTTAGAGACTTCCCGTAGACTAAGCCGACCAGCTTTCAATGCTGAGATCAAGAAACAGGCCTGACCAGTTGAATTCTCTTCAGTGGTAGTTCCTATGGGAGATCCCATCAACGACAACCAGAGCTCTCTCAAACAGGCACACACAAAAACAGTGCGCTTAGCCAAGTAAGTGTGATGACGCATTCCTATAAACCCAGATATTCAGGAGATGGAGATAGGAGCATCATGGTTCAAGGCTGGTCCAATCAAAAAGTGTGAGACACTACCTGAAAAAAAAACAACTTAAGGCAAAAGGGTGCAACCCAAGTGGTACAGTGTTGGCCTAGTATAAGTTTAATCTTTCATGGAGAGAGGGGGAAGAGTGTGCTTAAAAGTGAATGCAACTTCAAGACACTTCCTAGGCGCTGAAATCCAACTGGCTTCTCTCTCCCATGTAGAGAGTCTGAGCACTTGCTGCAAAAATACTCCACTCCTTCACAGACATTGACAAGAACCGTGTCTCTGAATGGCTGCATCAAACCTAGAACACTGTAAATAAATGGAAGACTTTAGTCAGAGCAATTTAAATAGGCCAGAAATAGTCACTGGTACCTCAAGGGTGTGGCCTGTAATCCCCATCTTATCTGCCAGGGTGATAAAGCTGGTCTTGACCTACTTCATAGGATTGAAGCTGAGTAATCACTCACTTTGTCCACACTCGTTGATTGCTTGGGTAGGAGGGAAAACCTGAGCCTAAACCCCTAGAGCTATTTCCAGATTGGACCATGAAGGATCAATAAGATCCACAGACAAGCACTTAGACTGTAGCAGGTGATTATGTATGTGTGGGGCGGGGGAGGGAGGGTACGGGGAGTGGGGGGGGGGTAATGTGGGAGAATTGGAAGATGGGTCGGAAACAAGTGGCCCAGTAATGTTGAATGGAGGACTTGCATCTTTCTGCCTTAGGAAGCAGGCCCCTTGATCTGCTCAGGGAGAAGGAACTTTTCATATTCTATTTAGAAGGATATGCTATTCTGTGAAGCCCCGTTTTCTCCAAAACCAAGCAACACAGAAACTACATGGAAGAGCAAGAAACACAAAGAATTGGTGCTCAATAGAAACTACAGAGACACTTAGTATCCATAAGAACAGGGAGCCCACATTTCTTAAAACAAAAAACAAAAACCAGAGGGATCTAGCCAAACCTGGTGGCACACACCTTTAATCCAGCTACTCAGGAGTCTTGAGGCAAGAGAACTCCTGAGCAAGTTCAAGGACCGCTTGGACAATTTAGTGAGACAATTTCAAACTCAGGGATTGAGCACCACTGTCCCTTAGCTTTTATGCTCAAGGCTAACACTCATTTCTTTGATGTCCACTTGCCTTTTCTATTGACAATTTTCTTTTGTAATCTAGTGAGGAGTTTGATATTTTTGAAAGCTGAGAAGTGTCTATTTCTTGGCCAGACCAAGTCAGAGCCCAGGAAGTGGAGGCAAGCTATTCCAATCTCATGGGCACAGAAAAGCTCTGCTTTTCTAGCCTTTTCTAGCCTGGCCACAGCTTCACTTTTGACTTTTTTGTTTAGTACTTTATTAGAGATCAGACTTTCCTGCTTGGGTTGGCTTTGAGCCACAATCTTCAGATCTCAGCCTCCTGAGTAGCTAGGATTACAGGCATGAGCCCTTGGCACCCAGCTAAAATGTTTAAATATTTTTTTTTTAAGTCTAGGGAGCACTTGGTTGGAATGCACAAGGCCCTAGGTTCAATCCCTAGTACGGGAGGGAAAAAAAATGACAAAGATACCAGGTAGGCACAAGGAGGCTGTACTTCTATGGATGTACATTGAACAAATATTACAAATTATCTCATATCCTAGAAACAGTTTTTGTTTTGTTTTGTTTTTGTCAGTCATGGGACTTGAACTCTGGCCCTGGGTATGTTCCTGAGCTCTTTTTTGCTCAAGGCAAGTGCTCTACCACTTTGATCCACAGCTCCACTTCCAGCTAATTGGAGGTGTTTAATGGGAGATAAAGTCTCACAGACTTTCCTACCCAGGCTGGCTTTGAGTTGTGATCCTCAAGTCTCAACCTCCTGAAGTAGCTAGGATTACAGGCATGAGCCACAGTACCCAGCTGTAGATAACAGGGTTTTTATTGAATGCTACAAATAATATCTGGTTCACATCAATGAATAAGCCACATGGTTTCTTGAGAAGAGGATATCAGTAGTAGGACTTATATCGTACATTACGAACATAATCTCAATCACTCCCTCTAAGGATTAAGTTTATCCCTCCACCCAGTCAGGGTTCACTGGGGAAAAGGGAGCAATACCATGAGATAATTTAACATGAAAGACTAACTGAAAATTCACCTGGATTATACAGCTCTTGCTGAAACATAGCTTCAATTCTGCACCATTTATTATCATGGGAGCTAATAGACTAATGGAGGTTTGGTTCACGTATTTGCAAAGTATAAAAACAAGCTCCCATCATGGTTTTTATATCTAACACTGGAGGGCAGCAGTGAGCCAATGATGAACATGAACAATGACCACATCTCTAAGCCAGGAAGTTTGAATCTAAACATGGAGACATTGGCTGGGTTTGTTTAAAATCATTTGTACCTTTTCTATAAACTTTTGAAATTAAATATCAAAATAATTCACTCTTCTAGCATGTACTCCCAATTAGTGCTTTATTTTCTCATTTCTTTGATGTCCACTTGCCTTTTCTATTGACAATTTTCTTTTGTAATCTAGTGAGGAGTTTGATACTTTTGAAAGCTGAGAAGTGTCTATTTCTTGGCCAGACCAAGTCAGAGCCCAGGAAGTGGAGGCAAGCTATTCCAATCTCATGGGCACAGAAAAGCTCTGCTTTTCTAGCCTTTTCTAGCCTGGCACAGCAGCCTCCCAACTTCTGAAGAACAAGGTAACCACACTAAGGGTTTTGTTTTCACTACAGACAGAAAGTTTTGCTTGCAATAGTTCCAGTCCACCTTTTTTTTTTTTTTGCAGGGGGGGTGGCGGGGGAATGGATGGGGAAGGGATGTTTGTATTTTAGCTTGAGCTTAAGCTTTTTCACTCAATGCTGGTGCTCTATCACTTGAGCTCCACTTCTGGCCTTTGGGTGATTAATTAGAGGTCAGAGTCTCACAAACTTTCCTGACTGGGCTGGCTTTGAATCAGGATCCTCAGACCTCAGCCACCTGAGCTGCTAGGATTTCAGGCATGAGCCACCAGTGTGTAGTTGCCAATCCACCTTTCAGGCCCCAAACTAAGAGGTATCAGATAGTAAGGACAAGGGGCTGGAGCAGGAAGAGAGGGGGCAGCCTGGAGATTGAGCCTCCAGGAGACTGGGAGAGTCAGGTACTGAACATGTGGCCCTAAAACAGCTACATAGGGACTATGGAGTGGCCCCTGTGGCTGCACCCTCTACACACCTCCCTCTATACAAGAGACACTTTGTGAGCCATGGGTTGGGTTTATTTTTGGACTCAGCTGAGCAGGGGTCCTGCTTCTGCTCTGGACTTCCTTTGCTCAGCTGTTGCTGTGATTTTCCAAAGCCCCAGCCTACACGTACTGGGCTTTGCCTACCTGGAGGAACCCAGGATCAATGCTGGCCTTAGAGGTGGGGGGAAAGAAGCTGTTTGTGTGGCTGGAGCTCTGTCTGTAGCAGCTGGCTCTCTGCACTCCACCAGGACCCCAGCCCAGGCTTTTCAAACCAGCCAGGGCTCCCAGGACTGCTGGCCTCATCCTATCGAGCAGCCTTCCATGCAGAGCCTTCCATTACCATTCTCTGCTGTTTTAGATGGCCCTTGCCTGGTGAGTGATCAGTGAGAAAGCTCAGAGCCCATTGTAGCATCCAGACCCATTCTGATGAAAGAGATCACACCTAAGTATTCTCTTTCAGATTATTGCTTTCTTCCACTCTAAAAGAATGTAGCCATCCAGGTTAACGTTCAAGACAAATCTCGGCATCATTTTGCATTTCTGATTTTATAGACTCTTTTTGGATATATGATTCCAAATCCTCTTTTGTATGTTTGAAAAAAAACCTTCTCTGAAATAGAGGTTGCCTAGTGATAACCTAGTGGAATTCAGCCACTTTGCTTTTTACTTTCTACACTTCTATATGATTTTTGTCGGTGGTAGTGGTATTGTTTGATGGTACTAGGGACTGAAACCAGGGCATCATGCGTGCTGGTCAGATGCTCTACCACTGCACCACACCTCTTGTCTCCAGGCAATGAAATAGACTAGAAGACATTGATAGCAAGTAAGCAGAGCCCTAGCAAGATGTGTACCTTTCTCTTCAACCCACCCAGCTCTGTACACCACATGATTTGTATGTGTCACCTTTTCCAATAGTTTGCTTTTGATTGAAGATGCTTAATTTATCACCGTTGTAAAATAACAAAACCCTCCCCAGTTCTACCCTTCTAACCCAGGTACCAAACTCACCTTAGTGCAGCAGGTTTATTAGTTAGAAACTATAGGTTTACTTGTTGAAGGTTTGATTGTTTGAAGAATCTTTTGCAGTGAAACACTTTAGTAATTTTATACTCAGGAGGCTGTGGCAGGAAAATGGGGAGTTCAAAACCAGCCAGAGCTACATAGTGAGATCCCATCTTTAAAAAACTAAAAAGTACACACATGCAAGTGCACATACACTCACACACACATACACTCACAAAGGAGTGTCACTTTATAGGCCCAAACAAAAGTGCCTTTTTGAGATAATACTGAAGAGGTATTTTTCAGAGATATACACATATAAAAGGTTTCTAGTCTGTACAAATTTTGATGTTTTATGGCTACAAAATGTACAATGGTAGAGTAGAAAAGAATGGACTTAGCTCTCTCAGAGACCCAATCCATAATTCAGGTGCTCCAATTACAAATGTAATCAGCTGATTTCCACACACATGAAATGAAACATCACAAGGATTACCCAGCAGCTGTAGCAAGAAAAGATAAGAGGAGCCTGGAAATTGAGTGCACTGTCCAGTGAAGGGTAAGATTTCAACTCCCTTCATTGTCAAATGTGGCAAGGGGTAGGCAAAGCTAAAAGAAAAAGCTCTTTTCATCAGACTTTTTGTTCTATTTTAGTATTGAGTCAAAAACATTGAAGAAAGATCTCAGAAACTTTAGACCAACTATAACCAGCAGAATGATTGATTAGATTTTTCTTTAAGGAAATTCATAGCAAAAGCACCAATCTGTGTTCAGAAGTTTATGTTTTGTTTTGTTTTGGTGTGTGTGTGTGTGTGTGTGTGTGTGTGTGTGTGTGTGTGTGTGTGTGTGTTGGTAGTAGGGCTTAAACTCAAGGTGTACGCCTTGTTCCTCAATGTTTTTGAGCAAGGCTGGTGCTCTACTATTTGAGACACCACTTCACTTCTGGATTTTTGGTGGCTAATTGGAGGTAAGAGGGTCGCCAGCTTTCCTGCCCCAGCTGGCTTTGAGCCACGATCCCCAGATCTCAACCTCCTGAGTAGCTAGGATTACAGACATGTGCCAGGGGTGCCCAGCTGAAGAGGGTTTTATTTGTTTATTTATAATTTCAATTTTGTTGTCCAGGTGATGCACATAGGAGTTACAGTTACATAAGTAAGACAGTGAGTACATTTCTTGTCGAATTGGTTGAAGAAGGTTTTAGAATAGAGGCTTGCAGATTTTCCAAGCCAAGTAACTAAGCAACAGTCCTTCTGCTGTGGACAGCCGAAGCCCCTGGACTGCGCATGCGCCTTGCAGAGCCCCCGGCACCTGGGTGGTCTGTTTGGAAGTTAGAAGTGAAGGAATCCATGCACCACGTCTGACGCGTAAAGCATTTTTAGACATTTGGTGAGACTAGGAAAACAATTTCGCCCTTTCCAATTTTCTCTTGCAGCGTTTTCCTTATCTCTAAGACAGACGGAGCACCATGAACCGAGCCAAACGCAGGGATGCAATCTGGAGTAGTAAAAATCAAACCTCTTCCAAATTCTACCATCTCCTCTGAAAACACTTCCCCGAGAGTTACAGCCTCTCACAGAGGTGTCTAAAAATGGAAGCAAGAGGTGCCCCAGGGCTCTTCTTTCCAGCCAGGACAGATAGTTATTTCTCAGCAAATATGTCCAAATTTAGTTATACACTGACTAGAAAATGGTTATATCCTGGAAGCCTTTCCATTATGAATCTTTAAATCTAAAAAAGCTGAGTTGAATCCAGAAATAAGGTAAATAAAAGCCGGGCACCAGTGGCTCACACCTGTAATGCTAGCTACTCTGAGGATTGCAGTTCAAAGCTGGCCCTGGCAGGAGAGTCAGTGAGGCTCTTACCTCCAAAAAACCACTCAGAAAACTAGAAGTGGTGCTGTGGCTCAAGAGGTAGAGCGCTAGCCTTTAGCTGAAGAGCTGAGGGACAGAGCCCAGGCCCAGAGTTCAAGCCCCGTGATTGACACACACACACAAAAAAAAGATAAATAAGCAAGTGCAATTTATACACAGGTTCAATGTTTATAGTTTACAGTATTCCAAATAAATATTTGGTACCAGGAAGTTTTTCAATGAAATCCATGAATAAAAATGTGATCAGGGGGCTGGGAAGGTGGCTCAGTGATAGAGTGTTTGCCTTGCATGCCTGAGGCCCTGGGTTCCATTCCTCAGCACCACATAAGCAAAAAGAAAAAAGCCGGAAGTGGCGGTATGGCTCAAGTGGTAGAGCACTAGTCTTGAGCTGAAGAGCTGAGGGACAGCGCCCAGGCCCAGAGTTCAGGCCCCATGACCGGACCCCCCCCCCCCCCAAAAAAATGTGGTCAGTTAGATTTAAACCTTATATTCTCTGTCCTTACAGCTATAGAAATATAGCTTATATTTTGCTTTTTTTGTTTTGTTTTGCTTTGCTTTTTATTTTTGTTTGTTTGTTTGTTGGTTGTAGCCTGGGCACTATCTCCGAGCCTCTTTGTGCTCAAGGCTAGTGCTATACTGCTTGAGCCACAGCACCACTTCCAGTTTTTGAGTGGTTAAATAAGAGTCTCATGAAGACTTTTCTACCCAGACTGGCTTCAAACCTATTTTACATCTTTATAAAATTTAAGAGTGGCTGTTAAGGGAGTTTGTTGTTTGTTTTAGTTTGTTTGTTTTGCTGGTACTGAGGTTTGAACTCAGGGATTCATGCCTGCTCAGCTGGCACTCTACCACTTGAGCCAATATGCCGCTAGCTGGGTATTCTGGATATTCTTTTTTCTCCTGTGACTGATTTGGAACTGAAATCCTCCAGATCTCATCTTCATAACTGTCATCACCATCACCATCTTCACCACCACCATTACCTTTGCCACCACCACCACCATCATCATCATCATCATCACCATTGTCACAGTTATCAAGACCATCATTATCATTACCACCACCACCATCATCATCTTTACTATCATCATCATTTTGTTGGCCTAACTACCAATAAAATTTGTTAAAGTATTTTACAATACTTCAACCACATGATCATTGAACTTTGCTAACTGCTGTAGGTCAGGGTGGCTAGTGAAGTGCACAACAAGGTCATTATGAAAAAAACAAGCTTGAGTGGGGAGGGAGAGGGGACAAAGCAGTGGGGTGAGTGTCAGAGATACTAAAGAGACACTTAATAACTTACTTAATAATTTACTCTGAATAATGCATTGAAGTGATGATGTTTGGATTAAGTTACTGTTCCCAGCTCATCACCCTAGCCAAGAAATGTGTGGCATGGATGGAGGGCAATCCGTCCTTTCTAGTAATTTAGTTTATTCATCACCACTCACTGCCCACAGCCAGTTCCCCAACACCCAAATCAGGACTCTGCATGCCAGTCTCTTGCCTTGGCTTCGCTGTTTACCAGGCACAACATACCAGATTTACCTGTAGCAACCACAACAAATTCCCACAGCTGAAGATGACAAACGTTGGTTCTTGCCTAGGTCACACATCCATGGCAGAGATAGGAAGGCTCTACGTATGGAGGTCACTGAGTCTGGCATTGCAGCAGGGGGCCCTGGACACACTGGCAGAAGATAGAAAACAAGACAAATATGTTGGTTCTTGAAATGCTTTATTTTGAATGCTTTCTCTGAAATGCTTTGTTTTATTTTTGTTGTAAGTATGATGTATAGAGGGATTACAGTTATGTAAGCCAGGTAATGAGTACCTTTCTTTTTGAACAATGTCACCTCTCCCTTTATTTTCTCCCAGTTTTTCCCTCCTGACTCCGCCTCCCCCACAGGTTATATCGTTCATTTTCAACATAGTGTCTAGTGTCACTGCTGCATTTGTTCACCTTTTGTCCCACCATTTCTGCACCTCCCCTTAACCTCCCCCAAACAGATAAACTTACATACAAGACAAAAGGTACAGAAATAAAAATAGCAATGGAAGGGGGGGGGGGGAGAGAATCACATAAACCCTCGTTTCCCATTTCTTGGAGTTCATTTTGATACACATTATTTGATATACATGATCATATGCTCATAGCTATTGAGGCTTGGTCCCTGAAATGTTTTCTCATGTTTATGATTGGTCAAAGCACTGTGACCATGCCTGGGCTGACAGGGGTGTGTGTATGTACAACCTTCCTGCAGAATGAACTCCCAAATATTTGGTGATAATACTACAGGTTAGCACAAGAAGTCACAAAAATCAAAGTAGAAAATCCATTGAAAGATAACTTGAATCAGCAAGGGCTGATTTTCTTACATAACAAAAGGGCAAGGTCCCATAGAACAAGGCCCAGGCTGGCAAATTCAGCCATTCCTAGGCCATTGGCAGTATTTCTCTCATGGTCACAAAATAGCTACAGCAGGACCAACAACATCCAGAAAAGAATAGCAGTGTTTCCTCCCATTAGTTTTGTATTGTTGAGGACAAATCCTCTCCTGAGTCTAAACCTTACTTTCCTGGGGATCTCAATGGCCAGAATGGAAAGATATATCCGTAATGTGAACACTCACTGGTGATGAGAAAAGGACTATTTCTCCTTTATGCAAACAATTCTGGTTTCTGTAAGAAATATGTCAGTGAATCTTAAACAGAAAAGAAAAACACAACAATGAACATAAACAGTCAGGCAAATGTAACCTAGTTTCACCAATTATGGTAAGGTTATTTGTTCAGAGTAGAAGTGAAGAGCACAATGTCCCTTCATGAAAAGCCTTCCTTGATGCTTACATAATTATTCAGAGTAGAATAACTCTGGGCAAATAAAGCAAGCAATGCAGGCATTTAATAGGGAAGGATCATTTACCTAAGGGGTCAGGGAAATAAGAAACTGCTTTGGGTTGATATTACATCCATCTCAAAACAGTTGACCCAAACAATTCCCCTTCCCTCTTTGTGACTCCACTCCATTCCAGCCTAAATGCCAGTTGCCATTTTACCCTTCATGCCCTTCATCTGTGCACTTGTCTGTCTCCATATAGAAAATGAAAATACTGTTCCAATTTTTTTTTGATCCTGTGTGTAATTTTTTAAGGTAACTTCTATAATTAATAGTTTACACCAGAGCCCTTTGTAACTTTTTTGTTTGCTTTGGGGGTCAGGACTGGTGCTTGAAACTCAGGGTCTGGGTGCTGTCTCTTAACTATCTCACTCAAGGCTGGTGCTTTACCACTTAAGCCACAGCTACACTTCTGCTTTTTTGGTGGTTAATTGGAAATAAGAATGTCACTGACATTTCTGCCTGAAGCTATTCAGCCTCCCAAGTAGCTAGAATTATAGACATGGGCTACAGCTCCTGCTTTCCCCTTGTTAGCCCTCAATAAATTAATTCTTGGAATTGTCACAATGCTCTATAAGGCATCTATTCCTCTTATGAACATTTTACAGGTAAGAGAAAGGGGTCAAAAAATAAAATCACTTGGCCAAATGTACACAACTATTAAGAGAGCTGGGTTTCATATTCAGGTCACCTCACTGGGTGATGCTTAACACATTTACCCAACAATTACTGGAACATGCTATTCAGCACAAAGATGAGAGAGAACAAAAGTGAGGAACAACCATATTTTCTTGCCTACAACATAGAATCTGAAATCAATGCTAATGGACGCATTTTCCAAATTTCCTTTGCTCAGTCTGGTATTCCAGTACAATTGTTGACACACAGTAGGTACCCAAATATGCCTGGAGGTAGAAAAGAAAGAGGGGGACTCAAGTTTGAACTCCAGGCTTCCTGTTTGTTAAGTAGATACTCAACCACTAAACCACTCTGCCAGCCCTTTTTTCTGTTGCTTATTTTCAAGACAGGGTCTCATGTTATACTCCAGCTGATCTGGATTATGATTTTCCTGCTTGTCACTGAAGATGACAAATGCATACTACCATGCCCAGCCAGCCATTGTGCATCTTCCATAGCTGGAATAACAGGTACACACAACCACTCTCAGCCATTGGTTGAGATGGAGTCTCAAGAACTTTCATGCATGGGCTGCCCTCATGTAGCTATCCCTCTATTTCTGCCTCCCAAGAAGCTAGAATTATAGGCTTGATACACTCTACCTGGCCTTCTTTGTCCTTTTCTCTCCTTTTTCTTCCTTTTCTTCCTCTGTATCTCCTAGGGGACCCTAAAAGTTACTTCTGACAGGAGAAAGAGTATCCAGGGCATTCAGTGTTCTCAAAGATAAGAGTTTACATGTAACATTGTAGCAAGGCAGCCTGCTGTCTTGTAATTCTTTTGGCTTTTGAAACAATGTGTCTTATGTGAGGGTTGTTTTTTTTTTTCCTCAAACTGAATTTTTTTAAAAGAGAATTTCTACTCGTATTTTTCATCTAATCGTGTGCTGTTTGAAATGTCAGAGCAATGCGGTGATGCCAATTCCCACATGAGCATATTGATTTATTTTTAAAAATCCCTTTAAGGCCATAAGTAAATGAGTGGCAATAATTAAAGACCAGGAAATGGCTACTGCCAGTTGATGGGCCAGCACTCCAACAGCCTCTTTCCAAGCAGCATGCTACATTGGACAGATAATAGCTGCACGTACTAAAAGCATCATTTATCTTCTTCCTTTCAGCAGAGGACTGCTTTCAGGGCTTGCTCCAGTCACACAGATTTCACCTTCAAATCATGTAGATTCATTCCCCACTCGAGAGTTAGCCAGGGAAGGAAGGCATTGCCCTTGTGTTATAAGTTATATTTAAGCACCCTTGTTACTAAATGCTCTTGTTATTTGGCTTCCTATGCAGAGAGCTAAGTGTTTCTTTTTTTTTTTTTGCAATACCTCTTTTAAAAGACATTCGATCTATCCTTGAAGTAGAGCTTTGTAAGTCTCTGAATATTTCAACTGCTTTTATTTGTTTCTTCTTCATTCTCAGATTGCCTTCTGATTTCATTTGGATTGTTTTGAGTTATTGTTATGGTAGTGGTTGTTTTCTTTCAGTTCCTCCCATTTCAACATACCCAGAAATGAACTCATGGACTTCTCCCAGAAGGCTTTGTTCTTGGTTCCCTGTCTTACTTCATGGTACCACCATCTGCTCTCTGGTCCAGCCTATCACCTGAGTCACTTTTAATCTCTCATTTTTACTATCCACATCTCTAGGTGTCAATGACTAGACCTATCATCTTCCTGTGCAGAACCCTAAATCAGGCACCACCATCCTTTCCCAGACATTATAATGTCCCCACTCCAATACTGACTTTCACAATTTGTCTCCAATTACTTTCACTCTCCTTTATATATTTTTTTTGAAAGACATATCATATTTCTACTCTGCTCAAAAACCTGCAGTAGCTCACTACTGCCAATTTTCAAAAACTAATGACATTTCAAGCCTTTTCTCCAGTGAATCTCAGACTTCCTTCCCGGCCTCAGCTGCAGCCCCTCCCCACCATTTCCTTCATTTCTCTACATATGAATTTCCTCAGATTTATCAAACCCTTCTGTCTGCCAAAATCCAAAGTTACTTTCAAGACCTTGCTCAAAAATCCCTCCTTTTATGGAACTTTCCTTGATCTCCAGACACAACAAGGCAGCCTTCTGTGCTTAATGCAAGCACATGCATTCTAGTCTTATTTTGTCCCTGGCTTAGGTCAAGGTTTCCAGAATCACTGCCTGAGAGAAGAAAGGATGGAAGGGGATCTTTGTAAGAAAATTCTCCCAGGAAAAATTAGCAAGCGAATGAGGAAAGCAGGAAAGAGACTTCCAGGTGAGAACGAACCCCAGATCTCAAGGGAATTGCTCAGCTGCATTTTGCAGGACTCTGTCCTTCTCGAAGGCAAAGGCTGGATTTTCTTACTCTAACATTGAGGGGATTCTAAGGATTCTCTCCCAAGCCCTTCCTGCTCTCTATGTTAAGTGTTCAGGAGCCCAAGAAAAAAACACTGAAAGGAAGACCAAGTCTGGAGGAGTATATAGAAATGGGGAGAGGGGGTCCCAGAGCAGGGGGGAAGAGGCAGTTTCTGACACATGCATTGCTGTTTGCCTAATCAGCCATTTCCTTCACATTTGGAGGCCCAGACAGTTTCTTCATCATCTGAACACCCCTACCACAGGTGCAACATGACTTGGTACCTGGTAGGTGTCCAAATAGCATGCAGTGATGGCATCCAATGTTCCTAGCATAGATTTCTGCAATCACTAATCATTTTGCTGAGATCCCTGTCCCCACCCCCACCCCAGGGTGCTTTATAGCTCCATGATAAAATATACCATTTCTTGGATTTCGAAACCTAAGGTTCAACTTTTCATCTTGCGATTTTCTGCCTGAGGCAACCACGTGATCAGCCCTCCTTCCTAAATTCCAAGACAGGCTGCTTGCTCAGTTCAGTAAAGAATGCCAACCCAAGACACTTTTTTTTTCTTTTTCTTTCTTTTTTTTTAAAGATCACAGTCAGCTTCATTGCCAAAAAGAAGAAGTTCTTGGCACACAAGGAAGCTGGTTCAATATGAGATGCCAGATGGTGATTTCAACTTCAGCTAAATTCCTACTGAAAAGTGTTTGAACTGTGGATGAGAAAAGCTTCTATGACAAATTTCCAGTGTTAGAAGCTTCAGAGGAAAATGGCAAGTGTTGACTCTTCCCCGCTTCCCTCCAGCTACAAGCACGCACACTGCAGAACTATTACCTGTCTCTGGAGCCAAGATCCCCACAAAGAAGCCTCTGCTTCTCAAGAATACTATGGATGCTAAGCCACTGGAGCAAATACCATTTAATTAGTAAGCAGTGTTCTCCCAGGAGCTAGTGGCTGCCACCTGTAATCCTAGCTACTCAAGAGGCTGAAATCTGAGGATTCAGATTCAAATCCATTGGGGGCAGAAAAGGTCATGAGATTCTTGTCCCCAATTAACTACCAAGAAAGCTGGACATGGTAGAGTGCTAGCCTTGGGCAATAAAGCTCAAGGACAGTGCTGCCCAGGCCTTGAGTTCAAACCCTAGGATTGATGTGTGTGTGCGCACACACGTGTGCGCACACACACAGAGTGTAGTGTTCTTTCCGTATCTGACACCATCCATCAGAGATCATGCTTTCTTCTCCACCAGTAGTTCCTTTGTAAAGCTATTTGATAATCAAGGTATCTACCATCCCCAAACAATCCCACTACAGGGGAAATAGGTGACAAACTAATGGTGCTATGCTTGGATTTTTCTTTTTTTTCTGGTCAGTCGTGGGGCCTGATTTCTGGATGTGGGCGCTGTCCCTCAGCTCTGCAGCTCAAGGCTAGCACTCTACCACTTGAGCCACAGCGCCACTTCCAGCTTTTTCTGTTTATGTGGTGCTGAGGAATCAAACCCAGGGCCTCATGCATGCAAGGCTCTACCTCATGCATGCAAGCATTCTACCTCATGCATGCGTTATCTCATGCATGCAAACACTCTACCACTGAGCCACCTTCCCAGCTCCAGTTCTTCATGTCCATGCCCAGTTTCAATGACCTTTGTTATTTGGGGGCAGGGGCGTGACATGTGCCAATCCTATGGTTTGAATTCAGCTTGAGTGCTATCTCTTAGCTTTTTCTGCTCAAGGCTAGCCACAGCTCTATTAATTGGAGATGAGTCTTTCAGATTTGTTTGCCCAAGCTGGCTTTGATCAGTGATCCTCAGATCTCAGGAGGATTGTTAGGATTACAGGTGTGAGATGCCAGTGCTTAGTGGGCTTTGCTTTCTTTTCTTTTCATTTCATTTTTTTTGGGTCCGGTCATGGGGCCTGAACTCTGGGCCTGCACCCTGACCCTCAGCTCTTCAGCTCAAGGTTAGTACTCTACCACTTGAGCCACAGCGCCACTTCCAGCTTTTTTCTTTTTGCTTATGTGGTGCTGAGGAGTCAAACTCAGGGCCTCAGGCATGCAAGGCACGCACTCTACCACTGAGCCACCTTCCCAGCCCCAATGGGCTTTGCTTTCTAATGATGGGTTCCTGCAACCATCTTCAGAGGACTGCTCTGGGGCTATTGGAATTTAAACTATCTGCCCAGAGAACTGGAAGCTCCTGAGAACTTACTATGGTCCTGTGATGCTAACAACCACTTACATTACTGTGCAGCAAGTAGAGTAATAACTGAGCTCCTCTGACTGCTGGGGAAATTCTGGCGTTAATTTTTTTCCTCATTTCCTTTCTTTCTTTCTTTTTTCTTTTTGTACTACTGGAGTTTTAAAATCAGGGTTTGATAGGCAGCTTCCTTTCATTTTTGCCAACAACTCCATCAGTTGAAGCTAGTGGGATATTCAGGCTTCAGGGAACTTGTTAATGTCACATATCTTAGTTGTCCTCTTGAAATACAGAGCATTTGGAGGGACAAATAGAAACTATCTGGCCCCAGCATGAGTGCATGTATGTGTGTGTGTGCATACACACACGCGCACACACACACACACCATCTCTACATCTATATACTTTTTTCTCTGCTAAAGATGTTTCCTTCTAGCATATTGGTTTGACTTTGTTTGTTTGACTTTGGGAACAAGAAATAGGCTGTATGATGGAGGATCAGGGATCTTTAATAACCAAGAAGCAGACAAAACACATTTTCATTAAAACCTGGGTAAGGCATCTAGGATATCAGCCATTGTTCCAATCCTTCAGCCTCTAAGGTGGGATTTATGTAGATTGAAGGTGACTCAGAGATATCATAGCCATAAAGATGTATCATCACTTTGATCTTCAGGTCTAAATTAGAAGAAAAAAATACAGATTCTCCTCTAATTCAAAACAAAATGTAGGGATGGGAAGGTAGCTTAGTGGCAGAGTGCTTGCCTAGCATGCATGAAGCCCTGGGTTTGCTGCCTCAAGACTACATAAACAGAAATTAAAAAAAAAAAAAAACCTGGAAGTGGCACTGTGGCTCAAATGGTAAAGTGCTAGCCTTGAGCAAATGAAGCTCAGGGACAATGTCCAGGCCCTGAGTTCAATCCCCAAAACTGGCAAAAAAAAAAATGCAAATCAAAGATCTCTGGTGTTGCTTTTGTCATGTTCTACCTAATTGCTTTCCCATTGGTCCAGGTTGAAGGATATTTTCATTATTCAATCTCTTCCAGATGTCCTCATTACTGGAAGCAATGCTCTCTTCTTACTGGCGTCATTTTCTGTTTTTTGAAATGGCCACATTCCTCCCCCTCCCCCTCCGCACCATTTCAGCATTGGCTTAATTCAAAGCACAAAGTCCAGCAAAATGTACAGCGTGGAAAAGGAAAGGCCACTCCATTATCTCAAGGCCTTTGAAAGTAACCACGGGAAACAACCTAGATCCTCTGATGCTGGCAGGAGCCCATGTGGGAGGGATGGAGGATGGAGGATGCAGAAATCCTTCTCTCACCCATCCCTGGAGGACCAGCAGTGAATAGCAGCTGCCATCTGGGGCTCTAGCCTCTCTCTCTCTCTCTCTCTCTCTCTCTCTCTCTCTCTCTCTCTCTCTCTCTCTCTCTCTCTGCTGGGTCCCCAGCAGACGCTGATGCAGCTGAGCAGAAAACAGGTGGGGCATGCTTTCACAAATGGTCTCGCAGGTTGTCATTTCCAAGAACTAAAATAGTATATATTGGACTATTTCCTTCTGAAATTTTATTTAAATATATATATATATATATATACATATATATATATTTAAGGGGCTGGGAAGGTGGCTCAGTGGTAAAGCGCTTGCCTTGCGTGCATGAGGCCCTGGGTTCAATTCCTCAGCACCACATATGCAGAAAAAAAAAGGTGGATGTGGCTCTGTGGCTCAAGTGGTACAGCATTAGCCTTGAGCTGAAGAGCTGAAGGTCAGTGTGCAGGCCCAGAGTTCAGGCCCCACGACCGGCAAATAATAAATAAATAAATAATGTATATATATAATTTATATATATTTGTATATATATATATATAGAGAGAGAGAGAGAGAGAGCCCCAAGAGAGTTAGGAGATAGTGTTGTAAAAGCATTTTTTGTGTGACATTGTGGTTTTGGGGTCAATCATAAGTCCTCTCAGGAAGTGAGGTGAGTGCTGGGGGGAGGGGGAGGGGAGAGGCCCAGGCCTAGGATCTGCCATATACACTCTGGGATCTTGAGCAAGGCATCAAAACTTCTTAGACCCAGGGGGCTGGGAAGGTGGTTCAGTGGTAGAGTGCTTGCCTGGCATGCATGAAGCATTGGGCTCAATTCCTCAGTAACACATAAACAGAAAAAGCTGGAAGTGGCCCTGTAGCTCAAGTGGTGGAGTGCTAGCCTTGAGCACAGAGAGGCTCAGGGAAGTGCCCAGGTCCTGAGTTCAAACTCCAGGACTGGCAAAAAAAAAAGAGACTAGGTTGCACAAATTCAGAATCTTCTTCTTGTTCTAACATTGACTTATAGTAGTCCTGTGGACCTAGTCTGAACTGAGGTATGCTGCAAGTGATAAACATACAGTAAGTTTCAAAGACTTGGTACAAAACCAAATACAAAGTAGCTGCTGCTGCTGCTGCTGCTCCTCCTCCTCCTCTTCCTCCTCCTCCTTCTCCTACTCCTCCTCTTCTTCCTTTTTCTCCTTCTTCTTCTTTTTCCTATTATTATTATTTGTAGTAGTAGTACTTTAGTGGTACTGGGGTTTGAACTTAGGGTTTCATATTTAGTAGATGCTCTAACACTTGAGACTTCCCCCAGTCCTTTTGTTTTAGCCATTTTTCACACAATGTCTTACACTTTCTGCCAAGAGACTGGCCTTGGACTGTGATCTTCCTACTTCTGCCTCCTACATTGCTGGGATTATAGGTATATACTACCATGCCAAGCCGCTCATTAATTTTAATATTGATCTTATGTTGAAAAGATAGTATTTGGATATTAAACAATATGCATTTGTATTTATTCTTTAGAATGTGGTCAGTAGAAAAATTTGAGCTATATATATGTGGCTTTCAATATGTTTCTATTGAACAGAACTGTTTTAAGGTACATTTCTGGATCCCCATTTCTTTTGTGTGAACATCAAATTTTGGAAAACTCAAAGTAGTCTTACTTGGAAAAAAAAATGTTGAGTCATATTCCAATCAAAGGTCTTCTTTTTTTTTTTTTTTTTTAAGCAAAGGTTTTATGTCATATTGGCTAGGTATTGAGGGGAAGGAACTGAAACATTTCTCAAACCAAAATTTCATTTCTTTGTTCTTTGATGAAGTTAGAGTGGCACTTATTGACACTTAAGAACAGTAGGATATTTCCAAATTGGAGCCACGGGAAAAAAGGACATTTCCAAATGTGAAAAGCAGCCCCTGCAACCCTGCCCCCGCCAGGCATCATCCCATCTCCATTTGAGTGCCAAGAGTTTGGAAAGCACCTAAAAGCTCAACTCATGAGATCCAAAAATGACTTCCTGTCATGTTCTTCTGGACCAAAGAAAGGACACTGGACGGAGACAAGACACCAGAGACATCTTAGGATTGACTGATGATTTGTATGGTAAGTGTAAGGTCCGCCCCTGGATGGCAAGCAGACTCCACCCTCCTCGCAGCAAAGTCTCCACCCAGTACCTGCGTTACCTAGGCAACTGAGACACCTGGAAGAGGTCACATCTGCATCCGCTGAGGTCACATCTGAATTTGATGTGGCCACACCTTTCCCCGCCCATACCCTACATAAGGCCTAGCCCAGGCTCAGACTCTCTCTTTCTCTCTCTGTTCGTTTCTAGCTCTTGCTCTTGCTCTTCTTTTCTAGCTCTCTCTGCTCTAGCTCTTTCCTTTCTCTTTCCCAGCCACGTGGAGTGCCAACCTTGCCTGGTCCCAGCAGGTCTTCTGAATACCTGAATACCACGTGAGTGCTACTGTTCTTACCCCTCTCTCTGCTCTTTTCTACCTCTTTCCTCTCTTTCCCAGCTCTCTCTCATTGCCAGGCCTTTCAAAACCACGTGGAGTGCCAACCTTGCCTGGTCCCAGCAGGTCTACTGAATAAACCTACCCCTTACCTGAATACCACGTGCGTGCTGGTGCTGTTCTTACTCGGCTACCTCTTTTTAAAAACCTAACAGTAAGAACCAGAGAGGAAGGCTTCAGTGGGGAAGATGAGCAGTGTGGAGGAGGGGATGACTATGGAGACGGAGGGCACATACATTTGCAAGGACACCTAGCAGCAGATGTGAAAAGAAACAATCAATCTGACTATCTAGTGAGTTTGAAAGACATCATTGTGTACATGCAGTGACATATGTAGCAGAAGGGCCTTTTTAAAATCCAGTGCTACTTCAATCATTCCCTGATTCGCTTGCTTCTCCAAGAGAAAATGATGCATATCCATTTTCAAGGATGAGGGGCTAGGAAGGTGGCTCAGTGGTAGAGTGCTTGCCTTGCATGCCTGAGGCTCTGGGTTCGATTCCTAAGCTCCACATAAGCAAAAAGAAAAAAGCCAGAAGTGGCGCTGTGGCTCAAGTGGTAGAGTGCTAGCCTTGAGCTGAAGAGCTGAGGGACAGCGCCCAGGCCCAGAATTTAGGCCCCATGACTGGACCCAAAAAAAAAATTTTTCAAGGATGAGAATCAAGACTGATGTTTCTTTTGGACACAAAGTAGGTGCTCAGTGGTTTTGCATAAATGCAATGAATATGCCAGGAGTTGGAGGCTCATGCCTATAATCCTAGTTCCTCAGGAGGCTGAGATCTGAGGGTTGCAGTTCAAAGCCATCCTGGGCAGGAAAGGCTCTGAGATTCCTACCTCCAATGAACTATCTAAAACCCAGAAGGAGAACTGTGACTCAAAGCGGTAGGGTACTAGCCTTGAGCAAAAAGTTCAAGGACAGTACCTAGGCCCTGAGGTCAAGCCCTTTGACCCACAAAAACTTAATAAATTAATGAGTCTATTGTCTTCTTTCATACTTCTCACAGAGGAAAACGAAGAGGATCCTAATGAGATTCTTCCAGGGACAAAGTGTAAATCTGTTGGCTTTTTGTCATCTTCCCTTCCCTTCCCTTCCCTTCCCTTCCCTTCCCTTCCCTTCCCTTCCCTTCCCTTCCCTTCCCTTCCCTTCCCTTCCCTTCCCTTCCCTTCTCTTCCCTCCCTTCCCTTTCCTCCCCTCCCCTCCTTCCCCTCTTTTCCTTCTTTCCCCTCCCCTCCCTCCTCCCCTCTTCCTTCCTTCCTTCCTTTCTTTCTTTCTTTTTCTTTCTTTCTTTCTCTTTCTTCCTGTCAGTCATAGGATTTGATCAGGGCCTGGGAACTCTCCCTGAGCTTTTTGCTCAAGGCTATCTCTACCACTTTGACCCACAGCACCACTTCCATTTTTTTTCTGGTGGCTAATTGGAGAAAAGAGTCTCACAGACTTTCTTGCCCGGGCTGGCTTCGAACTGAGATCCTCAGATCTGAGTAGCTAGGATTACAGGTGTGAGCCACCAGTGCCTGTCTTCATGTTTTTTCTTTCTTCCTTCCTGAATCCTTGTCACCAAAATCTCTTAGTCCTCAACATGAATATCTGGGCCCGGATACTCTTCTCTTTTCATCATCCAACCTCCTTGGGGCCTTAGAGAGAGGATGGCATCGCTTTTTCTCACATATCTCCTGAACTGAATGAAACTGATGATCTGTTTTACCCAGTCAGCCTTCTCTGATACAGTTCAACAACTTACCCCACAACTATTCAGCTGAATCTAAATGGTCTGAGGAATCAAAAAGACATTCATTAAAGAAGTTTAGAAACGGGCTGGGAAGGTGGCTCAGTGGTAGATCACTTGCCTTGCATGCCTGAGGCCCTGGGTTCGATTCCTCAGCACCACATAAGCAAAAAGAAAAAAGCCAGAAGTGGTGCTGGGGCTCAAGTGGTAGAGTGTTAGGCTTGAGCTGAAGAGTTGAGGGACAGAGCCCAGGCCCAGAGTTCAGGCCCACGACTGGACCTCCCCCCCCCCCCAAAAAAAAGAAGTTTAGAAAGCACTGATAGTTGCCAACCAGAGAAACAAAACTTTCTGGCTATTCTGTAAATAATAACATAACCAACTAAACTTAGGAGAGAGTGGATTGAGTTTGGTTAGAGCTGTAGCCTTTCCTTGATTAGAAACAAAAGATAGGAAGTGGCGCTGTAGCTCAAGTGTTAGAGCGCTCGCCTTGAGCTGAAGAGCTGAAGGACAGCGCCCAGGCCCAGAGTTCAAGCCCCATGACCGACAAAAAAAAGAAAAAGCAAAAGAAATAGGAAGTAGGAGGGAGATAGAGAGGAGGGTAAAAAAAAAAAAAAAAAAAAAAAAAAAAAAAGAAACAAAAGATAACTCTGAAGCCAGGCACTGAGGGTTCCTGTCTGTATTTCTACCTACTCAAGAGACCGAGATCTGAGGATCTCAGTTCAAAGTCAGCCCAGGAAGGAAAGTCTGTGAAACTCTCTTTTTAAAAAAAAAAAAAATTTTTTTTTTGGTCAGTCATGGGGCTTGAACTCTGGGCCTGGGCGCTGTCCTTCAGCTCTTCAGCTCAAAGCTAGTGTTCTACCACTTGAGCCACAGCACCACTTCTGGTTTTCTGGTGGTTTTATTGGAGATAAGAGTCTCACGGACTTTCCTGCCTGGGCTGGCTTTGAACTGTGATCCCTCCGATCTCAGCCTCCTGAGTAGCTAGGATTACAGGCGTGAGCCACTGGTGCCCGTCTTTGTGAAACCCTTATGTCTAATTAACCACCAAAAGGCTGGAAGAAGAGTTGTGACTCAAGTGGTGTCAGCCTTCAGGGAAAAGGCTAAGAGAGACTAGTCAGGCTCTGAGTTCAAACCTTGTACTGGCACAAAAAGGAAAAAATGATAACTTTTAGATTTCATCTCCTCTCTTCCCTCCCCTCCTTTTCTCCTTCCATCTCCAATTCATTTTTATTGTCCCAATTCTGATTTTTTTTTTTTGAGACAGGCTCGGACCTAGTCCAGGCTGCCTAGAAGTCACTCTAATCCAGTCTGGTCATGCATTTATAAACCTTCTGCTTCAATCTCCCAAATGCTTGGCTTTCCTGGCTTATTCTTCAGTTAACTTTAAAGAAGCTTTAATCATCCAAGAAAGCCAGTGCAGTACTGGGAGGTGTAGACAAAACCTCTTAAAAATGGGATGTGCAAATATGGGTAAGAACCAGGGTTTCCTTAATAAGACTCTTTGATCAGAAACAGATAAATTGCTAAAAGGAACAATAAAATTTGGTTTGCTACTGGCATACTTTATGCTTCTTATTTTTCCTTATGTTACATGTAATGTAGAATTGAAGCTTGACTGACATTTCTCTGTGTGTGTGTGTGTGTGTGTGTGTGTGTGTTTGTGTGTGTGTGTGTTTAGTAGAGAAAAGCTCAAATGCTGGGGTCTAACGGAAAGCCCTGCTTTTTTCCAGTGACTGTAGTCAGGACTGAACATCATAGGCACATGGTGTTAAGGATCTGTCTGGGGAGGCTTGCTTTCCCCAACCCACACCTGGCAGCATCAGGGGCCGTGCTTCTTCCTTCCCTGTAGCTGGGCTCAGAGCATCCCAGCTCCCATCCCAGCACTAGCTCCACCCCATCCATTCCTCTCAAGAAAGCCTGCCTGGTGTGTTTTTCTAATTGCACAACACCCAGCAGTTCTGATCTTTCTCCACAGAGAGCAGCTGCTACTTCTAGTATCTCCAGGCCCCAAGAATCTCTGCTTTACATGAATGGGCTATCTCATCCTCCAGGATTCTTGCAGGTTAAAAAGGGGTGCTTAGAGAGATAACCAGCAGGACTGAGCTGCCATGGCAGAGATTAGGCAAAAGCACAAAGCCACCTCTTCACTATTGCTTTTGAAGACTGTTGGCTCTTTGAATATTCAATAAGCTTTATTCCTTCATTTACGACGTCTATGTAAGTATTCTGGTACCGGACTAATGAATAGTGTGTGTGTGTTGTGTTGTATAACTGAATAACCATGCTTACAGTATATGAGTGTGTGCTTACTCAAAGAAGCAAGATGCATGAGCAACTTGCTCTTTCTTATTCTCTAGGCACACAATAAGAATGGGTGTGTCAGGAGTTTGGGTTTTAAAATAACTAACATTTGGTTGGGGGACTGGATCAAGTGGTAGAGTGCCTGTTTTTAGCAAGTAAAGGCCTGATCTCAAATCCTAGTACTTCCCCAAACTAAGGCAACTGACACACTATGTTATTTTATTATTAAGTAATTGTACAAAGGTGTCACAATTTCATAAGCCACACTATGAGTACAATATATCTTGATCAATGTCACCCCTTCCATCATTTTCTCCCTTTCCCCCCATCCCTTCTCTCAAGTTATTTAGTTCAGTTTTTACATAATGTACATGGAATATAATTATTGCTTACTTTTCCTCACCCATTCATGTAACAGTACTAGTGCTTGATCTCAGGGCCTGGGTGCTGTCCCTTAGTCCCTTAGTCCCCTCAAGACTAGTACAGGTATGAGCTACCTGAGTCCAGCTTCTATGTGATTTTAACTTTTGAGATAACTGAGATGCATCCGTGATGTAAGAAAGAATAAATCTCCTAACTGTTTCAGCCAATTTTTCCCATTGGTAACAATTTGGGCAACTGTAATACAGTATCACAGACAGGAAAATGTCATGAATACAATCCAAGGGCTTTATTTAGATTCCACCGGTTTCACATGCTCTCCTGTGTGTGTGTGTGTATGTATGCTTGTGTATGTATGTGTGTATGTATGCAGGTTTAATTCTGGGCTATTTTTCCCACATGTATGATCTGCTTTTGAATCCAGCTCTGCTAAGGACTTGCAGTGCGAGCCAGAGTATATTCTGACTTCTGGGAGCTCCAGTTTCCTCATTTGCAAAAATGCTATCATGTCTGCCTCCTTAAGGGCGGCTGGCGTGAGGATTAGAACATTTCTGTCGTTTCCAGCTCACTGGGCCCTCACTCATGCTAGTTTCCTGCCGGTCCTGCGTGTCTTCGGTTGCAAGAGGGGCTTACTTTTTTTCCCTGAAATAATCAAGTCTGTGAGTGGTGAGGAAACGAGGCGGACCCTGCCTCAAGGGCGGCTCAGAGGGAAGCAGGGATGTTGCCTGGGGCCCGCGGCGGCGGCCTTCACCTCTAGCCTGGACTTGGGATCCAGTTTGACTGCATTGCGATCCCCAGTGTAAGGCTGGAAAGAGAAAACCCAGGTAGCCTGCGCAGGAGGGGTGCGAGGAGGGCTGTAACCACTCAGCCCGAGGACTACCAGCTCCCAGGAGTTGTCCTGTATGGCAGAGGTGCGGGGGGGGGGGGGGCTGGGGGGGGCGGGGGGATGGCAGTACTCTCTGACAGCGGCCCTGGGGACTGGAATCTGGGAGGACGAGATGGGAGGTTCAAACTCCAGTCCTGGAGCCTTCTCTCCACCACTACCGGGGAATGGGAAATGCAAGGCTGCCTGCAGGCACAAGAGGCCCCAGGCTGGAGACTTAGGTTTGCCGGGAGTCCCGGGTGCCTGGTGCATGCAGGCGCTTTTGCATGAAAAGAGTGGAGGGCAGGGGGCGAACGCACCAACTCCTGCAGTGTCCACGCAGAGCCCTAGCGTTCCAAGTTCAAATCCTGGATCCGGGGCCTCCAGGGCAGGGGGTCACATCCTCTAGCCATCGGGCGGCGCCTGCCGCTCCTCCCTCGGCTGCCGGAGCCGCGCGGGCCGCGGAGGAGGAGCCGCGCGCCCCGGCCGGCGTCGCCCTGACTCCTCCTCCCAGCGCGGGCCCAGCTCTTCCTCCCCGGGCGACCCGAGCTCCGGGTGGCGGCGGCCGATCGATCCGGGAGCTGAGCGCGCTGGGCGCGGCCGGACCGCTGCCGCCCCCCGCCGAGCCCCGAGTGCGCCCGCGGCCATGCTCCCCGCGGCGGCGCCGGGCGCCTGAGCCCGGAGACCCCGGACCCGCGGGCCTGGGGTGGTGGTGGTGGTGCGCGGAGGCCTCGCGCTGCCCACGCGCCGTCCGCGAGGCCCTGAGCTCCGGGGACTGACCGGGTACTGAAACCCACTGGGCTCCCCGTTCAGGGCGGGAGGGGGTCGGGCGGGGCGCTGTCCCGGCCGCTCGGAAGGAAGGAAGCGGTGGCGGCGGGAGCGCGGGGCGGAGGGGCTCCCGCGGGACGCGCGGGGCGGGGAGGGGCGGCAGGAGGGGCGGGGGCGGGCGGAGGGGAGGGGATGAGGGGCGGGAGGGTGCGCGCGGCCGCCCGCCCGCAGCCCGGAGCGCGCCGCTTTTGTACGGGCTGGGCCCCCTCACATATGGAAATGACGCCCGCGCCGGTCCCCCTCGGCGTCCCTTTGAAGGACGCCCGCTCGGAACCGCGGCGCGGGCTGCGGAGTATTGTCCCGCGTCCCCAGCCCTAACAAAGCGCGCTCCTTGGCTCTGCAGGGCAGCGGAGGCGGGCGGCCGGCGGTGCGGGCGCTCCGGAGAGGCGGACAGAAGGTAGGCGAGGGCGGCGGGGGCCCGGCGGGCGTTAATGTCCGCTGGACCCCGCGGGGTGACCGAGGGTCCTGGCGATGGCGAGATGCCGGTGGGTGAGAGGCGCATCTTAGGATCGCCTGGGACCCGGACGCTTCTCCCGCCCGCCCGCCCGCCGGCCACACCTCCGCCTGCCGGTCTTAGGGCGCCGCGCGGTTCGGGCACCGCCGCCCGCCCGGTGTTCCCCAGTGCAGAGCTGAAAGCTGCTGCTGTCTGTGATCCGAGCGGACCTGATTGAGTCCCACGGGGAGCGGAAGGGGTGAGGGTTCTGTTGGCATGTGCCACCCAGACAGCCCTAGAAGTGAGGAGCAGAGAGAAGCCCTGGCGATCGGTGGAGCGCACCGCTGTTAGGACTTCTTCCGAGTGGAGACGGGATGATGCGGGTGGGATCTGTGCCGCCCGAGACTTCCCCGGTGTCACTACCCGCCAGGAAAGGGGAAGCAGACTCAAGGGCACTGGGTCACTCGCTGAAAGTTCCGATCAGCAGAGCTGAGAAATGGGAAGCGTGGAGGGTGTCCCTGTGGCGAGGGCGAGCTTCCAGATCTGGGCATCTGTAGCTCTCAGACAGGCAAAGAGGATCGAGAAACCGTCTGCTTAAAACTCTTTCTGGGAAATGATAGAGACAGGCAGACGGACAGTAAGGAGCAGTTTTCCTGGGCTCGGTCCTGACAAGCCAAGTAAAATGGGGGCTGGACTGTTGTCCTTCTGTAGATCATGTTTCCAGACAACTTGGTTATTACTGATCTTTTGCTCTCCTCACTGGACTAGGACAGATCGCTTCCTGGTGTTGAGGAATTACTGAGACAGATTTCCCATACAACTCAATCCTGAGTTATCAAATCCCAGCAGATTACCCTTTTATGACGGACACAGAAGCTTTTTAGGATAGCAATCCTGCTGAAGTGCCTCCTGGCACCTAAGCGAGGCTCCTGAGACCCACCGTGGAAGATTTCTCACTTGGGTTCCTTTAGATACGCTAACATAAATTTAGATCTGTTTGCATGCTTCCCAAGGCTTGACAGTCTGCAAACAGGAAATATGTTCTTATAGAGTAGTTTTATCTTCTCTCTCGTCTAGTGTTGAGCATATTTGTTATGGAATATGGTGGCTGCTTTGGAATCTTTGGTAGATCTTGCTGTACCTATAGTTTGAAAGTAGCTGTGCAATATCCAGGCTGTGGGTAAAAGGAACGTTATAGGCTGGCTGGAAAATGAGTTTGTGTGGCCTTTTAAAAAAGCTCTGCCTAGTGTTAATGGGGAGGTGATGTGAATTAAGGGGAAGGGGATGGCAGATTTGTTTATTTTCACCTGGCTCGTCTTTAGAGGGAACTGCAGTGAAGATAAAGCAAATAGGTTAGATATAAGCAAATGTATCAGCAACACAGGCTTTAAAGGGGGTGATGGAGAGGAAGCCATCCTACAACATCTAAAATGTCAGGGATCAATCATTTTAATAAGCACTTGCACAAAATGGCATGCATTTTCTTGTTACTTCTTTTTTTCATTTTAGGTAGACAATGACCCTTCATATAAAAAAGACAATAACTCACACGGTGAGAATAGGATTCCAGTCAATTCTGAATAGTCTTAATAGGTAATATTCTTATCACAAGTCAAATGTTGTTCACACAATTTGTTTTAAATGTCACTGACAATGATGTTCTAAACCAACATTTCAACAGTCTTAATGCTTCCAATTTATGTTGATAATGAAAATACATTTTATCAGTTTCATTTTGATAAGGGCTTGGCAAGTTTAGCCAGAGCCTTTTAGAGAGATTCAAATAGCCTCAAGCCTTTTCAAAAGGCTTATTTTTATGGATGCCAATTCATTTGTAAGCCAATAAATAATGCAGTTTGAATTCTGGCTATTGATCTTGCATCTATTGGACTAGGCCTTGTGGTGAAGCTTACTAAACCTTGCAAAAAGATATTTTTATCCTATCTCCAAATAAAACAGAGTTTAAAAAATCATATAAGATTAGCCAGGTGTCTGTGGTTCACACCTGTAATCCTAGATACTCAGGAAGTTGAGATCTGTGGATCAAGGCTCAAAGCCAGCCTGGACAGTAAAGTCTGTGAGATTCTTATCTTTAATAAAATTACCAAAAAAAAAGTTGAAAGTGGAGTTGTGGCTCAAGTGGTAGAGCACTAGCCTTGAGCAAAGAAGTTCAGGAGCAGTGCCCAGGTCCAGAGTTCAAACCCTAGGACCAGCACCAAAAAGAAAAGAAAAGAAAGAAGAAAAAAAAACGATAATAGGATTATGAAAGTAAGAAAGTTTGTTAGAAATAAGTATACTTCTTTATTGAGGTTGCTAAAAACAATTAGGCAGGTATTAGAACTTTTGTATAGGAAAATTGACAAAGTATCAGCACCCTAAAAGTTGGTGAAATACTGTGACAACAGGAGCTTTTTTTGGGGGGGGGAGGGCTGTCCATCATGGTGATTGAACTCTGGGCCTGGGCACTGTTTCTCAGCTCTTCAGCTCAAGGCTAGCACTCTACCACTTGAGCCACAGTGCCACTTCAGGTTTTCTGGTGGTTTATTGGAGATAAGTGTCTCACGGACTTTCCTGCCTGGGCTGGCTTTGAACCGGGATCCTCTGATCTTAGCCTCCTGAGTAGCTAGGATTACAGGTGTGAACCACCAGCGCCCAGCAACAGGAGCTTTTTACTTATACCCTAGGGAACTGTTCTCTTTCTTAGCTTCTGTCTTCCTATACCAACTCCAGTAAATATTACTCAAGGAGTAAAAGTTATGATAAAGCTTTCTCTTTTAGAAGAAAGTAACAATGACACATCTCTTGTTTCTGCTCCAACAATTTTGCTTAGTAGTTGATTATAAGCTATTTGATCTACATTGTGCTAAGCTTGTTTGTGAGTGTGTGTGTGTGTGTGTGTGTGTGTGTGTGTGTGTGTGTGTGTGTGTGTTCCCTCCTCTACCCTGGATTGGATAATCCACTGTTGTTAGGTTTAGCAAAAAGCCTACGTTTGCAACAACCTTCAGGGTAGTAAAACACTAACACTTGTTTATGTTTAGAATAAATGCCAATAGGATACTTGTCATCCAATTAAATTTTATGGTATGTTAGCAAAGGTTGTTAGTCTCATTCAATTTCATTGAAGTATGCCTTTTTCCT
Source organism: Dipodomys spectabilis (assembly GCF_019054845.1). NCBI lineage: Eukaryota > Metazoa > Chordata > Mammalia > Rodentia > Heteromyidae > Dipodomys > Dipodomys spectabilis. Next base: position 15,408,970 of record NW_024870719.1, on the reverse strand, counting down.
GCCCCCTCCCTGCCCCCCCCCCATCCCCTGCAGTGACATTTAAGCTTTCATCTAACATTTTTATACTGCAGTGGAATTCCTGGTGATCTGTGCTGCTTTGGGTATCCAGCTAGAATGGTGCTCTCTGAGCAGGGAGGAGGCTGCCAGTCAGCACCAGTTTGTTGCAGAGAAACAGCAATGGTTTTTGGCAGAAGTGCTCAAGATAAACATGCAAATCAGGACAGTTGCTTTTTCTGTTGAGCTTCTTGCTAAACTTGAATTTATTTTCTTCACTGTTGCCTTTTATACTGAAATTACTTCAAGATTCTAGGCGTGGAGATTTCTTCAGCAGATGAAAATGTTTGCAGAACAGAGAAGAAAAAGAAACCTTGTAATTTGATCATAAACATTTTTAGCCACTGATTTCTAACCAATGACAGCTAAAGGGGTAAATGACAAGCAGTTTGTGTGTATCACTTTAATCCCAGTGTAACTAAATTAGGCACTTGGTGGTTACTGCCTGGACCCCCAACAGCTTTGTCTGCATACAGGTCCAAAAGCACCTATTATGATGCTCTGAAGAGGGAAAGAGGCTGAGTGGAGAGGGATGTCCACACATTCTGCAGAGTTGCTCAGCTGCTAGACCATCTGGAGGGGAAATAAAAGGTCTGGGCTAGGGGCTCTGGCATTGTGCGTATTTATTATTTGCTTTTCACTTGCCAGACTTTGTCCCCTTTCACTCCCTCCCACCCTGAACAGACACCTGCCTTGGCTGGGGTACTATTCTTACAAACTTCTTTCTGTATGCAGGATGTTGGAAAGTTCATAAGTTCGTATAGCCCCTTCATACTGGCCTTCTGTTGGTGACTTCGTTACTCCAGCCACACCTTCACCTGTTTTGCAGTTCCAGCAAGGCTCTGTGATTTCAGAAGCTGGGGCTGCCAAGTGGGCACCACACAGCTCTGTGATGGACATCCTGTCAGAATCAGAGGCATTTTGGCAGCCTCATTTGGAGTTATATGAAGGAAAATGCTCCAAATAATTGCCAGTATGGGTGACTATTGGGTGGTCAGTGTTTTGATTAATGGCTCTGTGCATCTGACTCTTATTTATCCCTTGCTATTCCTCCCAATTAATGCCCACATAGGCCATTTTATTCCAAAGGAGTCTTACAGGCTTCTGGACATTTGACTACAAGGCCTGTGGTGAAGAAAGACACAGGCTTATGGCAGTGTTCATAAACGCCACATTGTCAATTTCAAGGATGATTTATCACTCAAAATACAACTCTTAAAATCTCTGAGCAAGATTCTTGCCACTATGGGTATGTAGGCTTTGACTCTGGAAAACATTAGATTTTGTAGGTTATATAGATTTAAGAATTTGAGGGATAATGACCAATTCCTGAGCTGTGATATTACTATAGATACAAAGTTCCTCACAATCATTTTACATGAAATTTTATTTCTTCAGACAGGCACTGGTAGCTCATGCCTATAATCCTAGCTACTTAGGGAGACTGAGATCTAAGGATCATAGTTAAAATTAGACTAGGCAAAACAAATCTGAGAGACCCATTTCTCTGATTAACCAGCAGATATCCACAAGTGGAGATGTGGCACAAGTAGTAGAACCTGAACCTTGAGTGGAAAAAGTCGAGAGTTTGAGGCCCTGAGTTCAAGCCCCAGTACCAGCACACACACACACATACACACACACACACACACACACACACACACACACACACTTATACTTATTTCATCTATGTATAATTCCCCAAGCTGCTTTAGGTTAAAAAAAAAAAGCATTTAATCTATTTGTGAACCCCTAGAGACTTGTAGGCTATAATCACTCGATAAATGGATGAAGTGAGGTAGAAGGGATATAGGCATCTTGCCATTCCAGTTTGGAGAAATACGGCACTTCAAGGAGTGTCAGCAGTGATTATTGTTCTTCAATACTGTTTAGCTGTCTGACTAACAGTGAAGGCAAGCAGGGCACTGGTGGCATTTCAGTGGTCCCGTTATGTGCTCCATGTGCATGGGGAGGATTGAGGGATGTGTAATATAGGGCCAGACTTGAGTCATGTCTCAACTTTACCCCTTCCTGCATTAGTGCTAATGGGATAAATTGCTAATTTTGTTAAGCCCCAATTTCTCAAGTAGGGATAAGGTACTATTGACTCACAAGATCTGGGAGAATTAAGTGAGCATAGGCTAGACTTGTAGTGAATGTTCAGAAATGAATAAGGATACATTCATCTGAGTTTCCAACTAAATTTCAGCCTCTCTGCTTCTGTTTGACATTAAATTTATCAATAATTTGTGAGTGTTGTCTGCTGCCATTGCTATATAATAATACAACCATGCTTTTGTACCTAATACAGCTATTGTCCACTCTTATGGCCTGTTCTGTGATGATCTTTGCTTCTTCTAAGGTAGCTCTAGCTGATCTCTTTTTTCCTTCCCTTTTATTTCTTCGTGTGTGTGTGTGTGTGTGTGTGTGTGTGTGTGTGTGTGTGTGTGTGTGTGTGTGTGTGTGTGTGTGTGTGTGTGTGTGTGTGTGGCACTTGACCCTGTACTGGGGCTTGAACTCAGAGCCTCACGTTTTTGCTTAATTTTTTTTTTTTTTTTGGTCAAGGCTGGGGCTCTAGCATTTGAGCCACACCTCGACTTCTAGTATTTTGTTAGTTAATTGGAGGTAAGAATTTCATGGGCTTTTTTGCCTGGGCTGGCTTTGACTGTGATCCTCAGATCTCAGTCTCCTGAGTAGCTATGATTGTAAGCAGAAGCTACCAGCACCTCACTCTTCTCCCGCCTGCCTGCCTCCCTCCCTCCCTCCCTCCCTCCCTCCTTCCCTCCTTCCTTCCTTCCTTCCTTCCTTTTTTCTGTGGTTTGAACTTAGGGCCTTATAAGGTGCTCTACTACTAGAGCCACACCCCCAGTTGAATTTATTCTAAGCTTCTGCCTCCTTTGTAGGCTTCAGGTGTTTTCTTGTTTATTTTTCAATTCCTCTTAGATTAATTAGCCTCTCTCTTTTGCTTGCAATATTTAACCTTTACAACTATCCTTACATTTGAGTGTTGTTATTCTAGTTATGTAAATGAAGGACTTGAGGCAGTGTTTTAGTACAGATTCTTCTCCAAAGCTTATTCTACAACAGAAAAATGCAGGTCCAATTTGCAGTGTCTTCTCTAGTTCTGTTTGGTAGTTGCTCTTGGCTCTTTACTTCTGGTTGGTTATGTTGAAAACTGAAAATGCCCTTGTGAAGGGAAGTGGGAAGTGGTGATAGGTATGTGGGTATGGATATTTCAAAATATTTCTGTGCTCATTTCTGTATTTCCAATTCAAGGTAAGTTTCCTCCCACAGAACACCCAGACAGTAAGGCCCTGTCCTGGGTTTGATTCCTCAGTACCACATTAACAGAAAAAGCTGGAAGTGGTGCTGTGGCTCAAGGGTAAAATGATATCCTTGAGCAAAAGAAGCTCAGGGACAGTGCCCAGGCCCTGAGTTCAAGCCCCAGGACCAACAAAAACAACAACAAAAAAGAAATAGAAGGTGTGGACTTTGCCCTTAAAAGAAATTTCTGCCAAGTGGGGAGAAAAAAAATCTTGCACATGCAATTACCAAAGAACATTTGGAGAATTATATCAGTCAGCAAAAATGCGTTTTGTGCCAGATGAGAACTGATAACTTGTCACTCTAGGTAGTGTCTCCTGGGTGTTTCAGTGAGAGTTTTGCATGTGGTCCACAGGAGTGGGGGTCCCTACGTCTTTCATTCACACGAGCATTCTAGAGTTTGTGTCTTGGAAAGGCTAGAGATAAAAAGAAAGCTGCAAAAGCTAAGGAAGGGACATGATAGCCTATCAAATTCAAAGGAGTGACTAAAATCAGGACTTCTCCATATTGATTTTTGTTTTGTTTTGTTCTCTTTCATTGTCTTAGATGAACACGATGCCACCCCTTAAAAATAATTTTTAAAAGGGACGTGTTAGCATGCCTTTACTTTTGAGTTTTTAAACTTATACAAAAAAAAAAGTCAAACAGAAAAAATGGTCTGGCTTTTCCAGAGTTGGTCAGATTGCAGCCTAAGGGACTGTAAAACTTGAGTGACCCTGAGAACTATGGTGACACCCAAAATCTCAGTGTACCTTGGGGATTCTCAGATCTTTGTTGACAATTAACTGGCAGACCCAGGTGAAGCTCATTAAGCAAGCTTTGTCCCTGTCTAAATTCCTACCTCTTGTGACTTTGTGTAACACCTTGGTGTTTCTTTAGTGATGCTTTGATATTTATATAGCACTCTTAACTTATTTTGAAAACATTTGCATACTGATTCGTTAACCCAACAGACCAACCCTGGGAAAGTAGCCAGAGCCATCAGCACCTTAGTTGGTAGGGAAAGCCTGCTAATGGAAGAGACCTGTTGAGTCTAGAAGCCTGGACCCACACTCTGCTGTGTTGCTTTAATGAGTAGCTTTCCCCAGGCTGAACTGCCTGGCAGTGCTCTTCAGTCATCTTCTGAATCCACCTAGTTTTGCTAAGGTTGTGGCTCTGTTTTGTCTTGTCATGTTTTGAACAGTTGTCTATGAAGAGAAAGCAAACACAGCCTAGGGTAGCACCAATTTGTCACTTACAGCTCTTTTATCTTCAATTCTGGCCATGTTTGACATCTTACTTCCATGTTCCCTGTGTTGTAATGATCAGCTCTTTGGAAGATCACCTATTTAGAGTTTTTTGATCTAGGGTTTAAAGGTGCCACTTTGGTTGTTTCTCTGGTGATGTTGGGGATTAAACACAGAGCCTAAGCCCATGCTGTACCACTGAGCTACTCTTCCAGCCCCTAGCTAATGGTGCTGTTTTTGTTGCTGTTGTTTTTTCTTTCTTTCTTTCTTTCTTTTTTTTAAGTCAGGGGGTTGGCTGAGGGCCCTGTTGCCAATGGCTGACTGAGGTCACCCTCCCAAGGGTATATAGATATATATTGTGTTTATTGCATCATGGTACAGGTTTGGGGCTTGCATCAAAAGAGCCAGCCCATTAAAAAATCAGTCAGTGTGCAAGGAGAAAAACATCTTAAAGTGGGAAGTACCTGGAATTATATAAGGTATATTTTTAGCCAAAGATGACTCAGAGGTCCTTATGTCTGCAGAGTTTTACTGATCTTTGGCATATGACACAAATGGAAAGCCTGGAGTTAGATTTGAGGCATCAGGGAGATGGAGGACAGATGAGCTAGGAGGTGCTTGAGTTGCTGAGGTTCCTTGAGATGCTGTGTGATCTGCCTAAACCACGCCGTGCTCCTTCAAGCCTTTCTGTGGAAAAGGCTGGATTGTGTTTTCCTCTTGTCTAGGCAACGAAGCCTTATCTAAAGCTCCCTGGGATGAGAGTGAGCTCCAGGGACTACTTTTCCTGTACAGTGCAGGCAATTGTACCGTGGAAACTAATTGAGTTGTTTTTTGAAGGTCTCATGTAAAAGGCATCTGGTCTCATGTAAACAGGAGGTGGTTTTTGTAGTGGGCATGCTCAGCCCAGACCTCTTGCTGCAGCCCTCTGCTCTAGCTATTCTGGGAAGCATCTAGGGCAAACAAAGTGGGACTAATCAACACAGCCAGGTTGTAGCATCTGGGCAGGTTATCTCCTGCTTTCCTGCTTGCCTGGAGGTTAGTGCTGGTTGGAGCTAACAGCTGATTGGATCCACTGACTGTCAACAGGGACCTTTAAGTCCAGGTCAGATGTGCTGAGAAAAAGAGAGCAGCTCTTGGGCTTGGGCTTGAGTTTGACTGGCTATCACCAGAGGATCAGGAAGGAGAGAAGTTGTCTCTTTGGCTGTCTGATGGCTTCCTTCTGGTAAAGTTCACGCCTGGGGATGCAAGCCTGTGGATGTGTTCCTGGTGTGGGTGCATGTGTGAACTCCACTGACCAGAGTTGAATCTTGGGGAGATGGAGCTTCTGCTGTTGAGTGTGCCAGAAACAGAGTATTATGCATATAGACAAAGCCCTGCAGTGGGTAGGGCTTGGGGGAGGTGAATGTGCCTAATAATGACCCTTCCAACCTGTCCTTGTCTCTGTCCTGCACAGGTGAGCGCTGTGGGCTATGGGATGGATGAGGTGGAGCAGGACCAACATGAGGCCCGACTCAAGGAGCTGTTTGACAGTTTTGACACAACGGGAACTGGGTCCCTGGGACAGGAGGAGCTCACCGATCTGTGCCACATGCTGAGCTTGGAGGAGGTAGCCCCGGTGCTGCATCAGACACTGCTGCAGGACAACCTCTTGGGCAGGGTAAGGTCTGGGGCGGACCTTCCTGTGGGAAGCAAGGTGTGGTTTCTGTTGGGGTGCTGGGGATGGCGCAAGCTGCATGTTGTAACTTGTTTCTAGCAGCTTGGCCGTTAACTTGGTAAAAAGCATGTAATGAGTGTGGCATAACTCTTGCTTTTTGCCCAGGCAACAAGGACATACTGTAGTTTGTACTCTGCAATGGAGTGGTACACTGAGTATTATTAAGTAAAGAAGGCAAAAAGAATGCTCATCACCTATTTTCTTGTTCTGTGTGGGTCATACTCTGGATCCGCACGCATCATTGAGACAGAAAGGAGTGGAGAAATTTCCATGCAAAAGAAATGAGAGGCAGTTAAAAAAAAAAAAAAAAAAGAACAAAAACCCTGCCTTTTCCAGGTACTGATAGCTCACACATAATCTTAGCTACACAGGTGCTGAGATCTGAGAATTGAAGTTCAAAGCCAAAGCAGGCAGACAAATCCATGAGTCTCTTATTTCTAGTTAACCAGCAAAGTGCTGGAAGTAGAAGTATGGCTCAAGTGGTAGAGCACTACCCTTGAACCACCCTTGAGCAGAAAAAGCTAAGTAAGAGTGAGACCCCTAGTTAAAGTCTCTATATCAACACATATACAAAGACACACACACACACATACACAGACAGACAAAGAAGAGAGATGAGGTGGGGACGGGGAGGGAGGGGAAGGGGGGAGAGTGAGAGAGAGAGAGAGAGAGAGAGAGAGAGAGAGAGAGAGAGAGAGAGAGAGAAGAGAGAGAGAGAGAGAGAGAGAGAGAGAGAGAGAGAGAGAGAGAGAGAGAGAGAGAGAGAGAGAGAGAGCTTGGCCCAATTCTGGACACAGTAGGGAATAGAAGAAAAAAAAGAAACCTATTCTTCAAAGGAAGAGGAGATTTGCTTTGACCCTTTATTCTTTTTGTTTGTTTGTTTTTGTTAGTTTGGGGCTTGAACTAAGGGCTTGGGTGCTGTCTCTGAGCTCTTTTGCTCAAGGCTAGCTCTCTTCCATTCCGATCCACAGCTTCACTTTTGGTTTTCTGGTGGTTGATTGGAGAAAAGGGTCTCACAGTTTCCTATTCAGATCTCAGCCTCCTAAATTGCTAGGATTACAGGTGTGAACCACTAGTGGTTCTTTTGTTTTGCTCGGTTGTAGGGCTTGAACTCAGAGCCTGGGCCCTGTCCCTGAACTCTTTTGCTCAAGGCTAGTGCTCTACCACTTCAAAGCACAGCTCTCCTTCCGGTTTTTCAATAGTTAATCGGAGATAAGAGTCTCTAATTAAAAGAGTCTCCAGATAAAAGTTTGGGGACCTTTCTGCCCAGGCTGGCTGCAAACTGCGATCCTCAAATCTCAGCCTTTTGAGTAGCTAGGATTACATGTATGAACCATCAGTGCTTGGCTTGATCTTTTATTTATTTGTTTTTTAGTCATGGGCCTTGAACTCTGGGCCTGTGCACTGTCCCTGATATCCTTTTGCTCAAGGTTAGCACTCTCCCAGTTGAGCCACAGCACCACTTCTGGCTTTTTCAGTGATTAATTAGTGATAAGAGTCTCACAGACTTTCCTGCTCAAGCTGGCTTCGAATCATGTTCCTCAGATCTCAGCCTTCTGTGTGGCTAGGATTACAAGCGTGAGCCACTGGCACCTGGCTTGATCCTTTAATCTTAAATGAGCTATTTCTTGTGTGGATTGTTTGTGGGTGAAGTATTAATTAACTCTCTACCCAGGAAGTAAGGCAGGAGAGTAAGTAAATACAGCACAGGTTCATATAAAACCCAGCAGGGATGCTTCCAGCTGGGATGTGTTGTACCCACTAATGTCTCTCATTTGACAACAAATAGTCATGTTGTCCCATGGATAGAGTCACTGACATAAGACAGAAGTAAGAAGGGTTTTTTTTTCCTTGCTGATAGTGGGAAGGACATTTGATCTTGTCACAGCCTGAGATTGCCTTTAGTTCTCCTAATTTTTACTAATGGCATCATTTCTATGGCTTTGTGCAGAGTCTTTTGGTGTTGGTTAGTAGGAGGATACAATGGGCAGTACTTTCTGAGCTGGGCTGTTATAATTGCTGACACTTTGTAGACAGTGGTTTGTACCATGTGGTGTGAATTGAGGATACAGTCACGAAGCTTCACTTTATTCTAGTTACTGAACTTCCTTTTCTTTGTTTCATTTTCACTGCTGATAACTGAGAAGATGGGTAAATGACTTCAGATACAGTTCCAGGTCTTGGCTGTCTGATCTGAGAGGTGGTAGTGTTCCCTGGGGCTAATATTCAAAATGTGGTGATGTTCTTGAAGCTTGGCACCATGACTGTGGTGTCAAACAAGTTCATAGTGAAAGAAAAGGAAATGGGAATTCTTTGCAAAAATGGAGGCTATTCTTGGCCAATGTTGTGTGTGTGTGTGTGTGTGTGTGTGTGTGTGTGTGTGTGTGTGTGTGTGTGTGTGATGTGTGTGGTATCTGCTTATGAATATATAGAAAATGCTATAAATCTTGCTTGGAAAGTAGTAAAAATGGGTGCTTGGAAGACAGAGCCATTACATGGTACACTTGAATGTTTTTGAGTATTGTCCCAGTTCTGGACACAGTAGAGAACAAAAGAGTGGCTAACAGTGGGTCCCTGAGGGTTTCAGGTCTTTTGGTATGTAAGGAATTAGGACAGATGGTTTTGTTTTTATTTTTGTTTTTTATTTATTTTTTGTTGGTTGTGAGGTTTGAACTCAGGGCCTAGGCACTGTCCCTGAGCCTCTTTGTGCTCAAAGCTAGTACTCTACCACTTGAGCCACAGTGCCACAGCGCCACTTCCAGTTTTTGAGTGGTTAATTGGAGCTAAGAATCTTATGGGGACTTTTCTGCCAGGTTGGCTTCAAACCATGATCCTCAGATCTCAGCCTCCTGAGTAGCCAGGGTAAAAGGTGTGAGCCACTGGTGCCTGTTTTTTTTTGTTTTTTTTTTTTAATTGAAAATACCATAGAGAGGGGTTACAATTACATGGGCAAGGTAATGAGTGCATTTCTTATCAAGCATGGTTGCCTCCTCCTTTGTTTCCCCTTACCACTCACCCTTACGCCCCCTTCCCCCCCCCCACTGCCACCCCTGGTGCCAACAAAGTTGTAAAGTTTGTTTTCGACATAACATCTTGTACATTTCATTGTTGCAATGCGTCCACCTGTATCCCCATTTAAACAATTTGTTTTTTCCCTTCTCCTCCACAAATTATAGCGACATCAAATACAGTGAAAGCAGGGGTTATACTGTGGGGGAGGGACATGCAAAGCAACAAAGAAATATCTTATAAATATCTTAGAAACAATAGCCAGTCTGGCTGGGAAGTCGGCTCAGTGGTAAAGCGCTTGCCTTGCGTGCCAGAGGCCCAGGGTTCGATTCCTCAGCACCACATAAGCAAAAAGAAAAAAGCCGGAAGTGGCGCTGTGGCTCAAGTGGTAGAGCGCTAGCCTTGAGCTGAAGAGCTGAGGGACAGTGCCCAGGCCCAGAGTTCAGGCCCCACGACCGGACCCCCCCCCCAAAAAAAAAAGAAACAATAGCCAGAAAGAAAAAGCATTTGAATCCTTATCTTGGGGTTCATTTCGCTTAACATCAACTTATCTAACCATTTCTTCTTATCTCAGACATATACTAGTTATTGCAAATAAGGGAAACCATGGGACCTATGTTTCTTTGGGCCTGGCTTACTTTTTTTTTTTTTTTTTAAATAAGCAGTTGAGCAAGCAAGTTACAGTTCCATAAGTGAGGTTATGAATACAGTGCATCTTGATTGATGTCCCGCCTTCCATCATTCGCCCCCATCTTTCCCCATCTCATCTCTGCTCTCAAGTTATGGAGTTCAATTTTTATACAATGTACATTGAATATAATGACTGCATTTGATCTGTTTTGTTTTGTTTTGTGCTGGTACTGAGGTTTGAACTCAGGACCTGGGTGCTGTCCTTTAACTTTTTCACTTAAGGCTGGTGCTCTATTACTCAGCTTCCAGCTTCTTGCTGATTTTCTGGATATAAGAGTTTCACAGGGGGCTGGGAAGGTGGCTCAGTGGTAGAGCGCTTGCCTTGCATGCTCAAGGCCCTGGGTTCGATTCCTCAGCACCACATAAGCAAAAAGAAAAAAGCCAGAAGTGGCGCTGTGGCTCAAGTGGTAGGGTACTAGCCTTGAGCTGAAGAGCTGAGGGACAGTGCCCAGGCCCAGAGTTCAGGCCCCACGACCGGACCCAAAACAAAAAAAAAAAAAAAGAGTTTCACAGATTTTCCTGGCTGGGCTGGTTTTGAATCACAATTCTCAGATCTCTCAGCCTCTTAAGTAGCTACAGTTACTAATATGGGCCACCAGCTCCTGGCTGTGTTTCCTGTTTTGGTGTTTCTGAAAGCCTGAGAAGACATAATGCCCCTTTCTGGCAGTTTCTTCAAGAGCTTTGTTTAGAGTCAGGGTACATGTGCATCTTCTACTTGTCATTATGTTCACCATTTCTTCTGCTGCTGTGACATATCTTTGCCCTCATTTGGTAAACTGAAAACCAGGGAACACTTATCGATTGATTTGTTAATGACTCAATACCACCAGCTTGCCTTTTACCATTTGCTATTTGCCTGAATAATGAATACCTACGTGTTCTATAGTATGATATTTACTTAGTGAGCCAGTGATAAAAGTTAAATAGATGTATGCATATTGATTTCCCATGGGAAGTCTCTGGTGGTGGTCCTGAGAGCAGTATTGGCATGAATTAATGCAATACTGTTCAATTTGCATTTTTTATGGAACTGAATTATTCCTCAGATGATCACTGAAACTTGGCCATATGCTGCTAAGATACTCTATATGGTTTATAATTGTAAATTATAAAGAAAAAATTCCTTAGAATTCTCTGGCACAATCTCAATGCTATCACCTTCATGGATATTGAGTAGAGTTCATAAATTATAAGATTGTGTTCTTTGAAAAAATTAATTAAAAAATGACACATAGTAATTGTACATTTCAGTACAATGTGTCCTGATCAGGACAGTGCAACTGGTGCATCGGTCACCTCAGATTTGCTTGTGTTGGGAGCATTCAAAAATCCTCTGTTAGGTATTTTGAAATTCTTGGTTAATTGTTGTCAATTATGATTATTCTGTAAGTTGTTTTCTTTATATTATTGCCAGTCATCTTTCTTTTCTTTAGAAGGTATTTACAGATAAACTTGGGAGGGTTAACATTTTCATGTAATAACAAAGAAGAAAAAGTAGCATGGCATCTGAATATATTCATCTGTTTGTTTCTTTTTTAAAGCTTGTATTGGGGCTGAACACCGGCTCTCACTTGGCTTTTTTGCTCAGGGTGTCAGTGCCACTTGAACTACATTTCTACTTTCTGCTTTTTTTTTTTTTTTTTTTTTTTGTTTGGTTGTGGGGCTAGAACTCAGGGCCTGGGTGCTGTCCCTGAGCTCTTTAGCTCAAGGCTAGCACTCTACCACTTTGAGCCACAACTCCACTAATGGTTTTTGAGTAGTTAATTGGAGATAAGACTTTCATGGGGACTTTCACGTCCAGCTGGCTTCAAATTGTGATCCTAAGATCTCAGCCTCTGGAGTAGCTAGGATTGTAGGCATGAGCCGCCAGCACCTGTCTACTTTCTGTTTTTTTGTTTGTTTTGTTTTTGCTGGTTAATTGAAAATAAGAGTCTCAATAGACTTTCCTTCCCAGGCTAGATCTCAGCCTCCTGAGAAGCTAGGATTGTAGGTGTGAGCCACTGATGCTTGGCTTCTTGTGCCTTTTAAATGAAGTGTTTTCACAAGCTCCTTCTCTTTTTTTTTTGTTAGAAATTAGGACATACGATCATTACCTTGGTTTTGTACAACTCAGGAGCTTGTGCTTGCTAGCAGGTGCTCGTAATATCTGAGCCATGTCCGTAGCCCTTTTAGCTGTAGTTATGGTTTTTTGTTTTTGTTTTTGTTTGTTTTTATCTGTAGTAGGGATTGAACTCAGGACTAGGGCTCTGTTCCTGAGCTTTTTTGCTCAAGGTTAGAGCTACTACTTTGAGCCATAGCTCCACTTCCAGTTTTCAGGTGTTTAATTAGAGATTAGGGTCTCACAGACTTTCCCACCTAGCCTGGCTTTGAACTGCGATCCTCAGATCTCAGCTTCCTGAGTAGCTAGGATTGCAGGTGTGAGCCACCAGTGCCTGGCATGTAGGTTTTGTTTGTTTGTTTTTGAATCAGGTCTTTCTATACACCTCCTTCACTGGCCTGAATTGCAAGTCTTCCTGTTTTATAGTTCCCACAGAACTGGGGTGGGATGTTGTGCCCCACCATGCTCATTGTTTATTTCTTTTTTTTCTTTTTTTTGGTCCGGTCGTGGGGCCTGAACTCTGGGCCTGGGCGCTGTCCCTCAGCTCTTCAGCTGAAGGCTAGCATTCTACCACTTGAGCCACAGTGCCACTTCCGGCTTTTTTCTTTTTGCTTATGTGGTGCTGAGGAATCGAACCCAGGGCCTCATGCATGCAAGGCAAGCGCTCTACCACTGAGCCACCTTCCCAGCCCATCGTTGTTTATTTCTTGAGATGGGGTCTTGTTTGTTTTGTTTTTTCCCATGACTGGCCTTGAACCACAGTACTCCTGAACTCTACAACCTGAGTACCTAGATTACAGAGCCACCATGCCCACTCTGTTCAGCTTTCCTTATGTCATATGTCACTTTTGAGACAAGATATTCCCTGATATTGTGAGGGTTTCATTCCTGTGTTCTTCAGTATGAATTTGGAGACCAAGATACCTCATGTTCTTGGTACTCTTTACCAAGGGGATGAGTCACATGGCATCAGACGTATGATTGGCCTCCACAGTCCCCTAGGTATTGGACATGGGACATTCAAGACACTCCAGATATTCTGGCATGGAATTTTGATAGTTGTACAGATATGTAATTTGGCTCAGCTTTCTGCCTTTCAAAGTACTTGGAGTTTTTTTTTTTTTTTTTTATAAATGTCATGATTGACTTCAAATGGTGGATTTGCCTTTTTGTTTTCAATTCATTAAGTTCTTTCAGGGTTCTTTTCCCTTATCCATATTTACTCATTTGAAGAGTAAACCAGAAATAGAGAATTTTTTTTGCAGTGACTGTTTGAACTTGTGCTCTGTGTGTACAATTGTACTTGATCATTAAATACTGCCTATTTATAGCTACCACGGGATCGGCAATCATTGATGGAAGCCTTTCTGACCTACTGCAGGGACTGGCATCCTCTAAAACATCTGGCCATTTGCTTTAGCTCCCTGTTTAACTAGCACAGATAATCTATAATGGTGAGGATTGTTGGTTTTTTTTAAAAAATTCTTTTCTTGGTCTTGTGAGTTTGGGTAAGTTATTATTCTCTAAAAGTCTGGTTCTGCATTTATAGAAAATATCTTTTTTTTTCTTTGTATCACTCCTAGGACTTGAACTCAAGCCTGAGAACTGTCCCTTAGCTTTCTCACTCAAGGTTGCTGTTCTATAATTTGAACCATAGCTCCACTTCTTGCTTTTTTGGGGGTGGTTAATTGGAGATAATGAGTCTCACGGACCCTTCTGTCCAGGCTGGCTTCAAACTTCAATCTTCAGACTTCACCCCCTGAGTAGTTTAGGACTATAGGCATGAGCCACCAGTACTCAGCTAGAAAAGACCTCCAATTCTTACTTCTATTCTCTATACAGTGGGTAGAGGTTGTATAGAGAGGGGCTGTATGGCCATTTTCTCTTCTGCCTGCTTTATTTCAGAAATGCCCATCTCCTTTGCTAAAATTTCTTTGTCAGGAATGCTCATTGGATTGTGGCAATATTCTACTGATCCTTTTGTGAGCAGCTTTTTATCTGCACAGAGGGAACTTAGTGTTCTTTGGTGTCTATCACAGATATGAGTCATCAGAGATCATCTATATGAAATGACTCGTAGCACCTGCAAAGGCTTGTTCAAGGTCAGACGACTCATTTGAGGCTGTGCCAGACTGCGGTAATGGAGTTCCCAGTTCCTGCATTGAATGCATGTGTTCATACTTTCTTCAGACTCCAAGTATACAAAAATAAATCTCATTCTCCATCTCTCTCCAAATACCACTACCTCCTCCCTCTCCAGGAGCAAGAACACACAGAGAGACAGTAGACTGTTAGGGTGCAATCTTTGAAGTCAGACCTGGGTTGAAGTACTCTAGCCATTCTTCAGTCCTGTGGGTATGCCATCTTAAACACTCTGAACTTCAGTTTCTTCATCTGAACAAAATATGACATCTCCTTTACAACATCGTGATGAGGATTGATAAGATTGTACACACCAAAGGCCTGTCATAACAGCCTTGGATACATTAACTCTTCATGTCTCACTGGGTGCCCAGAATGGGTCTTTGAGAAGCAGTGACATCAGTATGGATTCAGTATGTTAGAGGAGAGAATAGATTTGCTAGAAGTCTTTTGTGTGGTGGGGTTTTGCATCCATTTCCATCCTTAGGCAAGACCTGTGGATGAGTCTTGAAGTATATCTTCATATAGTTGCTATAGGTTTGAATGATCCACCTTTTAAAATGCTCTTGGCCTCTATGCTGTCAACAGTATGAGTCCCAAGCTACAATAACCCAAATGCTTTATTTAGAATGAAACATTTTCATAACTGGGTCTTTCATTATGAAACTAGATTTCTTTATTGGATGATGTCATCCCTGCTTGTGCATAATGCTTGACCATATTTGTGTGTGTGTGTGTGTGTGTGTGTGTGTTGTACTGTTTGCTTGAACTCAGGACCTGAGCACTGTCCCATAGTTGTTTTTTACTCAAGGCTGATGCTCTTCCCCTTGAGCCACAGCTCAGATCCTCAGATCTCAGCCTCCTCAGTAGCTAGACATAAGCTGTTGGCACCCAGCTTGTCTATTGGCCTTTGCTGAGTCGTTTCATCCAGCACTTAATGTCATAAAGACTCTTAATGATTTCCTTTTGCATTAATAGATGCCATCCCACTAATGTTAATGGCAGTTGTGTTGCTTAAGAAGCTCACCTCTGGGCTGGGAAGGTGGCTCAGTGGTAGAGTGCTTGCCTTGCATGCATGAGGCCCTGGGTTCGATTCCTCAGCACCATATAAGCAAAAAGAAAAAAAGCCGGAAGTGGCGCTGTGGCTCAAGTGGTAGAGTGCTAGCCTTGAGCTGAAGAGCTGAGGGACAGCGCCCAGGACCAGAATTCAGGCTCCATGACCGGACCCCCCCCCCCCAAAAAAGAAGCTCACCTCTTTACCTCCTTAAGCACTGGCTGAAATTCTCTCACCTTGGGTCTGTTCTAAGTACTTAATGCCTGTGCATGTAGAAACTCTACACTTTTGATCTCCATGATTACATGAGGTGATTTTGTACAACATTAGGTTCTTCATTCTACTTCCTATGTAGAAATGGCATTTTAAAGTAATGCCTAAACACACACTCTCTCTCTCACTTTTTTCCAGGGAGGCAAATGTGTTTCTATAAAAGCATTCATATGAAATGTGGAGGGGAAAAGGGAAAAGGTAAATTCTATTAAGGAGTAGTGCCACAGGACAAAAAATATCAGACTTGACTAGTTTTCCTGTTAATTTCATGTAAATGTAATGTGTGTTTTAGTCATGTAATTTTCCAACTGCATCCAATTGCCCTTTGAGGCATACAAGATATAAGGATTCTATAAAATGAATGGCAGCAATTATTATTCAAATGAGGGGGTACCAACCAGAGTATGCACAACCCAGAGCTTGATTTCTGGTGAGATTTAATTGCTTTGTGTATTTATGGAGATGTCTAAGTTTTTTTTTAACATAATACTCAAGCTCCCTTGGAGAAGAAGAATAGCACTAAAAATTTTTAGTTGCTGAACATAGTCAGCTCGCTCTCTTCTTCTTCATGATTCTTCACAATAGGGGGTATTTACCAGGGTTTTGCTTCTGAGTTGAGCCCTAGGGACTTTTCTACCACATCAGTATTCATAAGCACTGATGGAAAATAGCAGTCACCTGCCTCAGCCAGAGCTAGCTCCTTGAATCAGAGATGTAGCTTTTACTACTGTTTAAATCCCAGAGCCCAGAGTCTCCATATCCTTGTAAGAAGGAAACAGAGATTAATACAGACTTCCAGCTGTTCCAGTTGTTTTGATCAGCTGCTGAATGGTGTCTGGACTAAAGGTCTTTTTGTTGTTGTTGTTGTCTTGAGGAAAGAGACCTTCAACTAGATAGATATTAACAGATTATGAAGAAAGCCTGAGTTAATCACCATGTAGATACCACATTACCACCCCCCTCCCCCCAGCCTTGCCAAATTGAGGCTGATTTACTATAGAAGTTTAAACTCTGCTTGTGAATACCTTAGAGAAGTCATTGCCCCAAAGTGGTCCCTATTTCTCACCCTGCCCACTGGCCAGGTAGGACCTGCTGATTTATCAGAGGCCCCTGCCAGCTTCTTTTCTCTCTTTTAAGGTGCTTAGCAGATTCTGTGTTGTAGTTAACTAATACAGTTTTTATTTTCTTCCTCCACAGTCCACTCCTACTTTCTAGAATCTAGAGTGTGGCTGATAAAGTCCTCAGAGCAGAGGTTGTATGTCTTCTTGTTCACATGTCCACCTATCCAGTGCCTTCCACTCAGTGTGTGCTATGTATCTGGGACTGGAGATGGAGTCCAGGGCTGCACTGCAGAGCAGGGGGTTTCCCTGACAGATCAAATTGAGGGTGAAGAGTGCTTTGATCAGGCACAGTGGCTAGAAGAGCCCCACCGAGACTCTGTTCTCTCAGTAACCCTATCATGTCCATGGCCATGTGGCCTTGAACAAGACACACACCTTCTCTGGGCTACTAGCTCCTCAATTAACTTTAGTATCTCTGCTTTGACTGTCTCATGTGGATGTGGTAAGATGCAGATGACAGAAAAATCTAAGAGAGGATGAACCTCAGGACTACCCCCATTCACCTAGATAAGAACTGCATCTGTTATCTCTGGTTATGGCAGACAGACTAAGAGAAGATATCTACTGGGGATTCACAAACACATTTATAATTTGTATACTACTAAAGAATATATTAAACATAATTAGATTGTCTTTGATCACTTAAAATCTTGGTCTATGAGCTTTTCTTCTGTAACAGAGGGATCCCTCAGGATTTGCTTAGCAGCGTACGACCCCAGTCTGTTAGTTTTTTTATTTTTTATTGTTGTTATAATGGTGATGTACAGAAGGGTTACAGTTGCATAGGTTCTGTTAGATTTTAAATATGTAGATGTCAACTTTTTAAGACATTTTTTAAATTAAGCCTAAAAAAATTGGTGGATTTTTTTTTTATTTGTTTGATTTTTAGCAGTACTGGGATTAAACTCAGTGCCAGACAGGTACTCTACCACTTGAGCCAATTTACCAGCTCTTTTTGTGTTAGTTATTTTGGAGATAAGGTCTTGATTTCTGCCTGGACCGGCCTGGACTATGATCCTTCTGTTTATGTTTCCTCGTGTTGCTAGCATGACAAGCATGTGCCACAGTGCCCAGCTATGGTGTTTCCCCATAGCTTGGATGCAGCTGTGTAGTTGGGATACAAGCTGGGATTGTAGGCACACACAATTGCATCCTGCCATTGGATGAGTTGGAATCTTATGATGAAATCTGTGCCTCCCAAGAAGCTAAGACTTGAGCCATTATGGCCATTTTACAAATAACTTTTTTTTTTTTTTTTTTTTTTTGGTCAGTCGGTCTGGACCTGGGCACTGGAGTACTCTACCACTTGAGCCACAGTGCCACTTCTACTTTTCTAGTGGTTTATTGGAGATAAGAGTCTTACGGACTTTCCTGCCTGGGCTGGCTTTGAACCATGATCCTCAGATGTCAGTCTCCTGAGTAGCTAGGATTACAGGCGTGAGCCACTGGCACCTGGCTTACAAATAACTTTTAAAACATAAAAACATTGTATGTCACTTTGTTTGAAGAGGGGTAATTCATGTCTCCTCTCCAATAGAGGTATCAAACGCTGCTTCTTTTTTTCTTTTAAAAGTATACATTAGCTATACAAGGGAGGATTTTGTTGTGACATTTTTATGCATGTGTAAAGTATATTCCAATCAATCTCCCCACACCTGTCACTCTCCCTGTTCCTGATCTAATGTAATTTCAACAGTTTTTTTGCTCTATTTTCATACATGCAAAATATCTATTTTGACCATATTCATTCTCATTCACCCTCTGTTAGCACAGCCCTCTCCAGCTAGTACCACCCCACCCCCCAACAGCCCATTTCTTTCCCTGCACTCTAAACCCCTATTGATCAACAGCTTTCATCGAGGTTTTTTATGCTGTTTTCATCTATACTTGGCATGTATTACAAAATTATTCACTATCTTTTTTCCTTTCCCCATCTCCTCCTAAGTAGTCTCCCCTTAGACTCACATTTTGTGTTGATTTGTTTATATAATTATAGGTGTGTGTGTATATATATATCAATACATAAACAATATAATAAAACAATACCTTGTTTTTTCAGTTCAACTTGGTTTATTCAATATGATGTCCTCCAATTCCAATCATTTTCTTGCAGATGACGTGATTTCATTTTTCCTTATGACTGTGTACTATCCAGGCGTCTATATATACCACACCTTCTTTATCCATTGCCCTGTTACTCTGTTGATTCCATTGTTAGGCTGTTATGAACAGAGCTGCTTCAAACTTCAATTCTCAGATCTCAGGCTCTTAAGCAGCTAGGAATATAGTTATGAACCACCAGTGCCTGGCTATTGTTTGTTTTCTTGAGAAATGCCATTCTTAATGAAGTAAAATGTAATCTTAATATGATTTTGATTTATGTTTCCTTTGTGGCTAAAGATGATGAACATTCCTTATATTATGTATCCATTAGCCATTTGCATTTCTTGTGAGAAATGTCTGTTTAGTCCATTTGCCCATTTATTAGTTGGATTATTTGTCCCTTTGCTCCTTTTATTTTTTTAATCCTTTGTATACTCTAGATATTAATCCTTATCTGTTTAATGGCAGGTGAAGACTTTCTCCTATTTTATGGCTTTCATGATTGTTTTACTGGGTGAAGTATCTTTAATGTGATATGACCCCATTTGTCAAAATTTGTTCCCATTCTCTGGGCAGCTGGTTTTCTATTTACAGAATATTTGTCCTTATTGACAATTTTCACTGAAATTCTTTCGTATAATTTGAAGTCTATATTGTGTACATCTAGCAGTTCTCTTGTTACCTAGAATTACTTTCATTCTTTGGAGTCTTTTATGTTTTCGTTTGAATTGTTGCATTGATTGCTCTAATTCTGTAAAGAATGTTGGGGCTTTGATGAGTATTGCATCAAATCTGTAGATTACTTTTGGCAGTATGGCCACTCTTTTCTTTTTTTATTGTTATTGTAAAGGTGATATATAAAGGGGTTACAGTTAGATAAGTCAGGTAATGTATTTCTTTTTCAAGTGTTACCTCTTCCCTCCTTTTCTCCCAGTTTCCCCCCTCAACTCCTTCTCCCCCACAAGTTGTATAGTTATTTTCAACATTTCAATAGTATTTTCAATACTCAGTGTCTAGTGAGTATCACTGCTGCATTTGTTCACCTTTGTCCCACCATTTCTGTGCTTGCTCTTACCTTCCCCCAAACAGATAAACTTACATATAAGACAAAATGTACAGAAACCAAAAATAGTGACAAAGGAGGGGAAAAAAAAACAAAAAAGAAAAATAACCAAAAGCTCTTGTTTCTGTTTCTTGGAGTTCATTTCTATAAGCATCATTTTGTATGAGCATATGCACATAGCTACTGAGCCTTTGTGATCCTCTCCTAAGAATATATCCCTATGGTCTCAATATGTGAAAGTTTAGAGTCTTATTTAATTTATCATGTCCAAGTATATCTTTGTCTTTTATTACCCATTGTGTTTACTTGTAGGTTAATAGGCACATTCTATTTACAACAAATGAGGGAAACCAAGCAACCTACATTTTTTGGGTCTGTCCTACTTTGCTTAATATAATTTTTCCCAAGACTTTCCATGTCCTACGAATGGTACAATATCATTCCTTCTAATGGAAGCATAGAATTCTGTTGTGTGTATAAATACAAAACATTTGCTTGATTCATTCACCTGCGGAGGGGCATCTGGGTTGATTCCATACCTTGGCTTAGTAATCAATTCTGCAGTGAAGATGGTTGTGCTGGTAGTTTTTGTGTGGCCTTGTTTGTGTTCTATTGGATAAATGCCCAGGAGTAGAATTGCTGGATCATAGGGAAGCTCTTGTGTTTTTTCTTTTGAGGAACCTCCATACTGCTTTTCAAAGTGGTTGAACAAGTTTACATTCCCACCAACAGTGGAGTAGTGTTCCCTTTCGGCTACATCCCCACCAGCATCGGTTATTGTTAACTTTCTTGATAATGGCCATTCTAACTGGGGTGAGATGGAATCAGTGTTGTTTTCTGTTTATATTTCTTTTATGGCCAGAGATGTTGAACATTTCTTCATGTGTCTATTGGACAGTCTTAATTTTTCTTCTTAGAAGTCTCTCTTTTAAAAAAAAAGACTTTCTTTAAGTCTTTAGTCCATTTATCAATTGGGTTGTTTCTTTGAGGGTTTATTTGGGGGGGGGTAAGTTTTTTAGTATATTCTTAGATATGAGGCCCTTGTTTGATGCATAGCTAGTAAAAATCTTCTCCCATTCTGTGGGCTTTCTATTTATCTTGCTAGCTATGTCCTTTGAGTATGGCCATTTTTACAAGACTAATTCTGCTTATCCATGAGAATGGAAGGGCTTTCCATCTTCTGATGTCTTCTTCATTTCCTATGTTCAAGGTTTCATGGTTTTCCTTGTAGCAGTCTGTCAGCTAGTTAATATCTAGGTATGTTATTATGTGTGTGGCAATTGTGAATGGAATTCTGTTTCTGATTTCTTTTTCCTCAGATTCACTGTTGGTATATGGAAAAGCTACTGATTTTTGAGTATTATTTTTATATCCTGCTACCTTTTCAAAGCTATTTATCAGTTCTAGAAGTATTTTGGTGGTGTCTGTAGGTCGATTAACTATAAGATATCAGCAAACAGAGATAATTTTTTCTTCTTTCCCTACTTGAATTCCTTTTATTTCTTTCTCCTGCCTTATTACTCTGGCTAGAAATTCTAGTGCCATATTAAATAAGAGTGAGAATGGACTATCCCTTGTCTCCTGACTTTAGAAGGAGTGATTTTACTTTTCCCTATTTAATGTGATATTGGATATAGATTTATTAAATTCACATACATCCCTTTTATTACTAGTTGATTTTTGTACATACTCTTTAGTTGTGCTGTCCTTTATTCGTTGCCTCTGATTTACAGTGGGCTGGGAAGCACCACAAGCAAGCAGAATAGGAATGAAGAGATCCTGACTTGGTCCTGCAGTATTTTTTTTTTTTTTGTCGGTCGTGGGGCTTGAACTCTGGGCCTGGGCGCTGTCCCTCAGCTCTTCAGCTCAAGGCGAGTGCTCTACCACTTGAGCCACAGCACCACTTCCGCTTTTCTAGTGGTTTATTGGAGATAAGAGTCTCACGGACTTTCCTGCCTGCCCGGGCTGGCTTTGAACCGCGATCCTCAGATCTCAGCCTCCTGAGTAGCTAAGATTACAGGCGTGAGCCACCAGCGCCTGGCTCTGCAGTATTTTCTGTGGTGAGAGTGTCTGGGCTCTACAATGCCTGCTCCAGTCTTGGACTTCATTTGCTGTTTACCTCATTGTTGGCTGTGCTCTGGATATTTGAGGCTATGAGATTCTAGGCAGCCATACTAATGATGTGGATTCCATCTCAAATGCCTGTGACTTGGTTATATTTTATTGAAGGGAGAGTCAGGCCTCATAGGAAGCCTTAGGAGTTGACTGGAAGTATTTCCCAATTATAGAACTCTCTGTCACTCATCAAGGAGAATAAAACATAGGAATGTAGATATCCTGGCAACCTTCACAACTACTACCCATTGAACTGAATTGTCAGGACCAGAGTCTGAAGGGCTTAACAAAACTTCAACCTGAAGTTGAAAACTCAGGAGAGACTTTCAAAATCAGGTATAATGGATTTGAAATTCTCAAGACAAATACCTTCCTTTTGAAGCAGGAGTCTCATCATTTTATAACTGCGAAAAGAGGAGACAGATTTTGTTCATGCCCCTCTGCAAATAATCTAAGGAAGCCCCAAAACACAAAGTTGAGATCTCTCTGTACAGTCCACCAGAGCACTTTCTCTTGATTCTGAGAAATTTCTCAGATCTTTGAGGTAGCTAGATCTCCAGACTGCCTCCTGCCCCATCACTACTGGGCTGTCTCAGTCACTTCCATGGCCAGCTGCTCTCCTTCAAAATATAGCCCAGTTTCTCTGTAAAGGTGGTAGGAACAGTCACTCACTCCATTATTGTACATGTTAGTATTAACTACCATTTGTGGGGTATCAAGATTCTTTACATAATGTTTGTTTTATTTCATTAGGAAGACGGGTATTGTAAAAAGCATAAAATGGGCTGGGTCCAGGTAACTCACACCTGAAATCCTAGCTACTCAGGAGACTGAGATCTGAGGATCACAGTTCAAAGCCAGGCTGGGCAGAAAAGTACTTGTGAGACTCTTATCTCCAATTAACCCCTCAAAAACCAGAAGTGGCACTGGCTCAAGTGGTAGAGTGCTATCCTTGAGCATAAAAAAGCTCAGGGACAGCACCCAGGCCCTGAATTCAAACTTCACAGAATGGACAAAAAAAAAGCATGAAATGGGAAGTGAAGGTATGACTCAAGTGGCTGAGCACCAGACTTGAGTGAAAAATCTGTGAGAGTCCCTAGGCCCTAAGTTCAAGTCCCAGTACCAGTATATAAAATAAATAAATTGAATTGAAACATGAAATGCATTCAGTATTCTTAGCACAGCATCTGCCTAACTCCCTGAGATATTTAGCTCCCTGACAGCTGGGTTATTTTGTCACTGTCATTACCTGCTGTGTTACCAGAGCCTAGAACAATGCCTGACACATAATATTGCTCAATAAACATTTGTGGAATGAGCCATACGTATCATTTGCTAGATATTCCTATTGTAACCGATAGGCAAATTAAAGCTCAGAGAGGTCTAACAAGTTGGCCAACAGAAAGTGAGTGGCAGAGCCCTGTTAGGACCTGGCCTTGCAGGCTTAGAACCTGTGTCACGGTGTCTCTGCTGCCTGCTCAAAGGAAAAGAATGGTTGTGGTAGCAATTGGGACTGAGTATGTACGAGTAGGTATGTGATGCTTGTACCTTGGCTAATGGGGAGATGGCCTTGGCCATGTTAACAGAAGCTTGTGTCTAAGCCAGGACTACAGACTCCTCCCTCCTAGCAGTTTTGAGATGATTTGTGAAATTCTAATTACCACTGCTTTCATGTCTATAATTGTTTAACCCTTTCATGGATTGCACTTTCCTGTCTCGTAGCAGATGCCCTATCTCCCCTGAGAGGTTCCTGCTCTGGTTCCTTCTATTATGTTGATTTTTATCTTGAAATTTGTTAAAGGGTAGATCAGAAATGTTCTCCTCCTGCCTCCCCCCAACCCCGCCACACATGGTAACTATAAGAGATGCTGGGTATGTTGATTAGCTTGATTGTGGTTCATGCACAGCAAAGTATCAAATTGTAAATGGTAAGTATATGCAATTTAAAATTTTTATGAAGAAAACATCCACCAGGCTCTGGGAGCTCATGCCTGTAATCCTAGCTACTCAGGAGGCTGAGATTTGAGGTTAGCATTTCAAAGCCAGCCTGAGCAGGAGAGTCTGTGAGACTCTCATCTCCAGCTAACCACCAGAAAACCAGAAGTGGCTCTGTGGCTCAAGTGATTGGGCACTTGCCTTGAGCTGAAGAGCTCAGGGACAGCGCCCAGGCCCAGAGTTCAATCCCCATGACTGACAAAAAAAAAAAAAAAAGAAGCAGAAAGGAAGGAAGGAAGGAAGAAAGAAAGAAAGAAGGAAGGAAAGAAAGAGAGAAAGAAAGTAAAAAAGACAGACAGAAAGGCAGGAAACATCTACATAATCTCAAGTAATATGATTTGGGGAAATAATTTCAATGAGTCAAAATGAATGTGACAGAGACCACATATTCTTTGTAAATTCTAGGGTAAATTATATGATTTTTTTCTCTCCATTGTTTAGATAGTAATATTTATGGCTTTTCCAAATTTTATTTGTCACCTATATTCAAGCCTCTAGGCAGTTTTAGAATGACATCCAGAAAGAGCCCTAGCAGCACAATTACACTTTAGAAACTTTGATTTTGTGTTTGCGTATGGGGCTCTGTTTAAATAGGTTCCATGTTACCAAACTGGAATTATGGTAAGAGGAAATACTATTTTATACCCCCCCCCACCGTCTTACAGTAAGATCACATAAATCAAAATTGTACAACTGTACTTATATGTACTGGATATACTTGAGTATTAGATATTCTTGGATATTTCATAAAGGAAACCGTTAACCATTTGTGTGTGTACACGCGCATGCCAGCCAGCCAGTGTGCATGCCAATGTGTGCCAGTGCCAATACTGGGGCTTGAACTTAGCCTGCGTACTGTTTTTGAACTTTTGTGCTCAAAGGTAAACACTCTACCACTTGAACTACAGCTCTATTTCCAGTTTGTTGGTGGTTTATTGGACATAAGAGTCTCATGGACTTTCCCAGGCTGATTGTGAACTCTGATCTTCAGATCTTAGCCCTCTGAGTAGCTAGGATTATAGGTGTGAGCCAAAGAAGCCCAGCTATTTTGCCCGATTTTGATCATTTTCTGAAATAAATTCATTTTTTGTCCATTTCAGTCTAATTATAATTTTGTGAATTCATGACAATGTATCATAAGATTCTTTTATCTTTTGTGTTTGGTATTGATTTTCACTTGTTTATAGACTCATAAGGACCTTGGGAGATAAATATTGTATACTTACCTCAGGCAAAACCTTATTCCAGTTATTCTCAAAGGAGAACCTCTCTCTTCTAGAATGTCTTAAGAGATGAAAGTGTCTGCAGAGTACCAAGACAATGGATCACTTATTTGGGAAGATTTTTCTAGTAACTAACCTATCATCTTACTCTTCTGATCAGAAAAATGAAAAGAATAAGGGTTCAAAATGTTTTTTTTCCTGAGTTTATAAAAAGAGTCTTGGATTATAGCTTTTCTCCATAGAGTCTGGATAAATATTCATTCTGATATAAACACTAGCATGTTGATGGCACTGGATGTCAAAAATGATCAGCCCATTTTCCCTTTTGTGTTTTAGAGAAATGAAGGAAAGCAGAGCTAACCTGGGTGATTCACTTCAAAGCTATCAGGGTGGGACCAAATGGTTCTGATACCTTGTAAATACATTTGCATTCTTAGGGCTTCAGGAATGATTTCACATTTATTTCTAATTGTTTTTTAGGTGCATTTTGATCAATTTAAAGAAGCATTAATACTTATATTGTCTAGAACGCTATCCAATGAAGAACACTTTCAAGAACCAGGTAAGGGTATTAACTTTTCTATGTTCCTCCTTAAAAGTTGTCTAGGGGAGAACTGAAAGTGGGGCTCAATGGTAGAGCCCTTTCTAGCTGACCTGAGACCTTGGGTTCAGTCTTGGCACTGCAAACAAGAAAATATTTTTTTAAGTCTGAAAAATTGTCCAAGGGAAAATGTGGAGACCTGGAAGCATGTCTGTGAAGGATTTGGGACATCTGCCTTTCACAGATTGAGTGGTTATTTCCAGAGACTTCTCTCTCAGTATTATCATAAAAGCCTTGCAGCTGTTACACATAAAATACAGCAGTGTATTGTGGAAAAAGTAATTGGATTGTTCCAAGGCAATATGTCAGATGGTGTGGCAATAACTCACCCTAGGAATGAGCACAATAAAGCTTAGGGCTGGCCCCTGCATCCTCGTTTCCTCTGTACGTGGAAGCACATGATGTGGGGAAATTTTTCTCCTGGAAGAAGAAGGTGGTCAATTGAGACCATTCCTTTTAGTCCATGTCTGCTGTAGACCTGACCCCATGATATTATGACCATCTGTCCTTCATACTCTAGTGATAGTTCTTTGAAGATCATATAGTTGGTTTTAATTTCCAGTGCTTAGAAGAAGACAGCATATGGTAAGCATTCAGTGAATGTTATGAGATGAAAAGGTTTCATACTATGCTTCATCAATTTTTTGGAGCACTATACACTACAAGACATAATTAGTGTGTGTCTGTGTGTCTGTGTGTTTTTGTACTGAGGCTTATATTCGAGGCTTCATGCTCTTCTCTTTTTCTCTCAAGGCTGGTGCTCTACTAGAGCCACATTTCCACTTCCAGATTTTGGTGGTTAATTGGAGATAAGACTTTTTTGTCAGGGTTGGCTTCAAACCATGATCCTCAGATTGCAGCCTTCTGAGTAGCTAGGATTACAGGTGAGAGCCATCAGCTGAGTAGCTAGGATTACAAGCGTGAGCCACCAGCACTTGGCTTATATATTTCCAAATTTTTTGGCCAAATATAAAGTTCCATTGATTATAAAATATATTCTAATTTCTGTGTAAACAAATCTGACATTTAGGTGTGTGCCTTCAAGTCAAGGGATTAAGGGGAAATTTAAACACTGCAGAAATTTTTATTACACTACAGCTGTGTTTATTAAATCAGTGGTCATGAGAGAGGTACAAATTCACTCTAAAGGAACAAAAGGAAATTCTAGAATGATTAAACTTTCCTACCTTGAGTATAATAAACTTATATGATTGTATGAGTTTTTCCAAACTGTACATTGTGCATGACATGTGTAAAATTTATT
The DNA here is from genome assembly GCF_019054845.1 of Dipodomys spectabilis. Lineage (NCBI taxonomy): Eukaryota > Metazoa > Chordata > Mammalia > Rodentia > Heteromyidae > Dipodomys > Dipodomys spectabilis. Next base: position 15,381,901 of record NW_024870719.1, on the reverse strand, counting down.
CTGAGGTACCAGTGACCTGTAATCCTAGCTACTCATAGACTGAGATCTGAGGATCACGGTTCAAAGCCAGCCCAGGCAGGAAAGTCTGTGAAACTCTTATCTTCAACTAACCACCAAAGAAGCTGGAAGTAGAGTTGTGGCTCAGGTAGCCTTGAGCACAAAAGCTTAGAGACAGTACCTAGGCTGAGCTCAAACCTCAGGACCGGCAACCAAAAAAAAAGAAAAAGAAAAAAAGAGACAGAGAAAGAACATTAAAAACTACAGTTGAGCTGGAGACAAGAGAAATCAGGAACATTTTGTGACTACAGGAATGGTTCAGTGTGACCAATTTAGACAAAACACAGATGGGAACTCATTTGTAATCTTCACTGCTCATCTAGTTCTGTGTTATACATCCTGTAATGTTCCAGGTTTGGGTCAGATGTCTCAACATTTCTTTCAACAGTATTTTGGGTTCTGATTGAGTCTCCATTTTCTGCTAATGGTGACCACCCTTAAGAAGTTTATGCTTAACTCTGAGGCTTGCCAGAGCTCCCAGAATCCCTCACTGAGCCCCAGGGAGAGAAGTTATTGTATTTTTTCATACTAATAGTAGAATTTCCATAGATGACCATTCCTGGAACATAGACCTTTAAAATCTGTGGGAACTTGCATTTGATTGGTATTTTTACCTTTTTTAGTGTGTCTGTCATCTTGATAATAATTACACAAGGTTTAGGGACCCTGAGTGAGTGATGGGAATACCACACTGGGCTTACTGTGAGCATAGGAAATAGACAAACATTCCGTGTCCTTCCATGTCTGATGTTGTGCTTTTGAGTAGATTTGGAAGACTCAGCCCTGCCATGACTTCACTGGTTTCTTTTGCTGCCCTTTCTTCAAATCTTGTCCTATCACCTGTAAGAAAATTGTCAAAATAAAGAGACAGAGTGCTGGTGTCCACAGATGTAGAGGCACCCCTTGGAGTTGTGCAGGAGGGTAAGCTAAACAGTAGCTAGGTGAGTTTAGGAGCAGCCAGGAAACACGTTGATAAACCTAACTCCAGACAGTGTCTTCATAGTCAGCTATAGGCTTCAGGGCCGTTCAACACAGACTAGAATTTGGACTAGCCTTCCAGGATAGCACATAGAAGGAATTTTTACAGTTTATCTGTGAGTCCTGTCCTTTGGCTAGACTATACCAAATCTGTGTCAGAACTACCCTAAATCAGGGTCATGTCACAGCAGTATACTTATTGAAAGCATTTGGGTTAGCATTTAAGTGACTTCCCTAACATTGGTCCTGGAAAGATAAAAAATCTTCTGGGTCTTAAGAATGTTTTATCTGTTATATAGCATGAGTCAGCCCCTCCTCCGTCATTCCCTGTTTTATTCTGAGCATTTCTGCTTTGTCTGTTTTTTTGCCCATCTCCCTCCTGGCCTCTCCAGTTGTTCATGGTGACTGAGTCATTCTTTCCACTCAAACATTCTTCTCCTCATTTTAAATCTGACCTCTCCACTCCCTCAACTCGACTGGGTTGGGTAGGCAGGAACAGAGGGAGAGTGGCCAGGACTCGAACATAGTATACTGGAAGGCCACCTGAATTCACCCCCACCTCCCCCTCTCCCTCTCCATCTCTGTCTCCCCCTCCCCCTTCCTCTCAGGTAACAAATCATTGCATTTTAGAGATGGAAGAACTCTGCTGATTTACCAAAGCACAAATTGAGACCTCAAGAATGGCAGAATATGTCATCCTAGTTACTTAGGAGCCTCAGAGTAGGAAGATTGAAGTTTGAGGCCATCATGGAAAGAAAAGTTAGTGAGACTCCCTTCTCAACTGATAGCTGGGCACAGTGGCATGAACCTGCCATCCCAAGTTACTAGGAAGCTTAGATTGAGAGGATTGTAGTGCCAGCAAGACTATCTCCACAGAAGGGAAAGTGGACATGGTGGTGCCCATCTGAAATCTCAGTGACCACAGGAAGCCTAAAAATAGGAAAATCATGGTTCAGACATTTGCTCAGGTGTGTGTTTGGGCCAAAATTTAGACTCTCTTCTAACAACAACCAGTGGAACACAGGGCTAAGATATGACTCAAAGTCTCACGCCAATCTAAGAAGCACAAGCCCTAGTATTGCAAAAAGGAGGGAGGAGGAGGGGGTCCAAAAAGGGCAGAGGTCTCACAGATATTGGCTGAGGAGATTGCTAACACTGTCATCCAGGATGCAGAGGGCTTAGTTCTAAGCTGTCTTACCCAAATGATGAGCCAGTCCTTAGCTATGATAGTATGGCCCAGAGACTTACAAAGCAGCCAGACAAAGCAGTAAATGCTTAAAAGCAGCTGTGCCTAGTGGTTGGTGACAGAGTTGCCAGTGTCCTTTCCATTCTTGGGCTATTTAGTATTTAACTCATCTTTTACTACAGGGAACCAGGTGTGTGGTGTTTGTTTGTTTGTTTTGGATTGCCCTTTGAGATCAGGGGTAGACCTGGAGAAAAGAAGTTACCTTAAAACCATAGCAGACAAAAAAAGCTGGGAGGGCTGTTGAAACAGAGAGACTCCTGATTTGCTAATTTTGTAAGATCAGCTGTCAGGTACACTACCAAGCTATAGTATATGGTCAGTTTGATAGGATAGAAAGGAACATAACTAAGGAGTAAAGAAATACTGACAGTGTCTCTTTAATGATATGACCTTTTATGTTATGCCTCTGTGGTCTTTCATCAGTTCATAGCTAAAAGTGGATGTGTTGTGTTGGCCAGGCACCGATGGCACACAGTATAGCTAGTACTCCTAGCTACTTAGATGGCTTGTAGCTAGCCTCGGTCAGAAAGTCCATGGAACTCTTATTTCCAGTTAATGAGCAAAAAGCCAGAAGTGGAGCTGTGGTTCAAGTGGTAGAGTACTAGCCTTGACAAAAGAGCTAAAAGACTGCTCCCAGACCCTGAGTTTAAGCCCCAGTACCCTTCCCCAAATAGTGGTTGTGTTGGAAAATACTTAAAATCCCTTCTGCTCCAAGATTCAATTTTGTTGTCTCCTAATATCTAAATGACATTATCTAAACCTGTGAAAAAAGTAGCTTTGTATCTCTGTAAGATATTACCCAATTAAAAAATGATTTACCTACCATAAATTGACATTCTAAAGTATTCTAATGACGAATACTTATTATATCCCATGCTTTCCTATTCTTCTACTAAGAGGCAGTTGTATATAAATAATATGAAAGCAAAGTTCTAGTGGGATGTGAGAGAATCTGAAATGAAGTCATCATTTCCATAGCCCTGTATTTTGCCATGTATATTAACTATTATGAGGCAAGGTTTCTGAATTCTTAACTGAAAGGGTATAGGTGGACTAGACAGATTCTTTCAGCATCTTTTTAACTCCATACTGCGATCCTAAGACCCCTTGAGGTTCTTCTTACCCCCCCCCCCTTAAAAATCAACACTACCACGAACACAATGAAAAATACTGAAATTCAGATAAGGGCTAGAAAGTGGATTGGGAATCATTGTAAATTGCCAGTGGCATAACTCTCTAACTCTCTCCTATCTGCCTATGCAGTTTAATTTTCATATGACTTTTCTGTAATAAGAAACAAATCATTTGCTATTTATTCAATTTGTGATGGCTTTGAATGATTGAATTCCTGTCTTGGAAAGGCTGGCAAAGTCTCTAAGCTATGTGACATCCGTATGCTGGCAGCATCCAGTCTCCAGAGATTTTATTTCCCTCATTTGATGCAGGTTTCAGTTGTATAGTAGCTACCAGCATAGCATAGATATGGCTCATTGGAAAGGTCTTTCCTTGGTTTATCAGAAGGGAAAAACTTACATTTAGAAAAGCCAACTCATTAGGAAAGCAGCCTAAGCATTGTTTTGATGTAGATGATTATTTTATCTAATAGGCATCCCAAATTCCAGGAACCACTCCAGCTATACTTACTTTCTTTATGCCTTGAAGCCATAACTGTAACAAACACATGCTAATGTACAATGAAGTAGGTTCTGTGGCCCAGCATTGGACTAGATTCTGATTTGCAATAATTAAAGACTTGTATTTGCAAGTACATCCAGAGGCCTTGGGCCAGGCTCTCAAGTCTCACTGGGGTCTTGTTAGAGATTTTATGTACAGGTTGCCCAAGAAGCTTGTTCAGTGTTCTTTCTCTGGCTGGGTAAGATAAGAGCTTAGACCCTGTCTTCTTCGTGTCCATGAAATGTTAATAATGAGGACCAAAAATTTCCTCCAAAAGTTAAAAGCAAAACAAACCATCAGTACCACCACCAACAATAAAAGAGGTGTTAAGAGTGTGTTTATAAGCTCATAGAATTGGAAGCATGGATGCCTGATGATCATCCTGTCAAATCATAGAACTTTTAGAATCCCATGTGAGGGCCCATGAAGTATGATAATGTATTTGACTAGTCAACACTATTCTCAGATTTTATGCTATATAGATAAATATAAATAAGCATAAAGATGTGCATGAAAGGGCACTTAGTTCAGTTATGGGGGATATATTTGTGTAGCAAGTGAAAAAATGGCAGTGTATCCATGCACAAACTTAATGATATATCTGTATAATCAAAGACTGTACAGACCTAAGCAACTCATAAGACATGCTTTAGAAGATTACTTATTGTTAGGATAATCTTATTAAGGATACAAAGAAGTCTTTAAAAATACATGTTTGTAGCCGGGCACCGGTGGCTCACGCTTGTAATCCTAGCTACTCAGGAGGCTAAGATCTGAGGATCCTGGTTCAAAGCCAGTCTGGGCAGGAAAGTCCGTGAGACTCATGTCCAATAAACCACTAGAAAACCTGAAGTGGCACTGTGGCTCAAGCAGCAGAGCGCTCTTCTTGAGCTGAAGAGCTGAGGGACAGTGCCCAAGCCCAGAGTTCAAGCCCCACGACCGACCAAAAAAAAAAAAAATGTATCCAAGAAATATTCATAGTATTTGAAATTAAATAGTGCTGGTGATAATTTTAGTAATGGATCAGTTTACTTGAGAGTTGTATCTATTTTATTTCAGTTACCACACAGAGGTGTGAAGGTGGTAGTTTTCTACAGGGAGTCTTGGAGAATGGGTATGTCCACTGATGAAGGGGAAGACTAAGAAGGAGGAGGAAAGTAGGACAAACACAAGATCAAGATGAGGCCACCTCCAGTTTCTGTGGTGACCAACTGGATACTGTCATTAAACATTTGCCAGTGACCTCATCTCTTACAAAAACTGGGGTTGAGGAAATCTGTTGTGTGCTTGCAGCCTGTGACACTTTTCCTGATGTTGCTTTCCCAGTGTTAGGTGCCTCTCCGTGGCTTTATGGCCTTGGCTACCAGTGGCTCCACAGGAATCAGATAGAGTATGGCAGGAGCTCCTAAGACAGGACCTTTGGATCAGACCATAATCTTGCTTAAAGCTGCCACTTGACCACTTGAGCCACATCTCCATTTCTGGCTTTTTACTGGTTAACTGGTGATCAAAGTCTCATGGACCTTGCTGCTTGGGCTGGCTTCGAACCTCAATCCTCTGATGTCAGTCTTCTGGGTCACTAAAATTACAGGCATGAGCCGCCAGCACCTGGCTTTCAGTTTCTCTTTTGGGACAGATGAGATGTGAAGTAAAGAATGAGCAACTGGGTTTTAACTTCTAAGATGAAAATGGATAGTTTGTTTAGCTTTTTTTTTTTTTCCCTCAGATGTGGGGCCTGAACTCTGAGCCTGGGCACTGTCCCTCAGCTCTTCAGCTCAAGGCTAGTGCTCTACCACTTGAACCACAGCGCCACTTCCAGCCTTTTCTGCTTATGTGGTGCTGAGGAATTGAACCCAGGGCCTCATGCATGCAAGGCAAGCACTCTACCACTGAGCCACCTTCCCAGCCTCTTGTTTAGCTTTTGAATTCCCTGATTGGCTGTTTCCCCCACCTGCTGTGTAGGACCTGTCAGTTTCTTCCATATAATGATAGCATCCTTGTGGGATTGACTCAGGTTTCTCTTTTGTCCCTTGTTGATGTGGTCTATGGCCATCTATGGTCTCTGCCATCTAAGCTAGGTGAGGTAGCCTGCCTCAATGCCATCTTACAGTACTTGCTGTGCCTTAAAATAAGCTCTCATGGAACTCTAGAAGACTGGCCAGGCTCATCTGCTTTCTTTTAAAGTGTGTGTGTGTGTGTGTGTGTGTGTGTGTGTGTGTGTGTGTGTGTGTGTGTGTGTGTGTGTGTGTGTGTGTGTGTGTGTGTGTGTGTGTGTGTGTGTGTGTGTGTGTGTGTGTGTGTGTGTGTGTGTGATGTGCACCAATCCTGGGGCTTGAACTCAGGGCCTAGGTGTATCCCTGAGCTTTTTTTTTTTTTTTCCCCCCAAAACTAGCACTCTACCACTTGAGCCACCACTCCATTTTCAGCTTTCTTGGTGGTTAATTAAAGATAAGAGTATCATCACAGACTTTGTTGCCCAGGCTGGCTTTGAACCCTGATCCTCAGATCTTAGGCTCCAGAGTCACTAGGATTGCAGGTGTGAGTCATCGGGACCCTGTTCTATTTGTGTTTTTATGTCATGATGCCAAGTAAGAGAAATGGAAAATGGGGAAAAAAAGAGACGACTCAGAATTGACACACTCTAGACAAAATCATAAATGTATGTCCAAGGAACTGAAAGACCAAAACCAGGACAGTTTATATTTCACTGGCATTTTCCATCTCTTTTTGGGCTCATGATTGAAATAGTTAATGTGACTAAGTAGTTTCATTACTTAATAAACCTAGTAACCCCATATTATCTGCCATAGGTAAATTTGCCCCAGAATGAAACTGAAAAAATATGCTATGCAGTAAGCCTCCCTTAATTTGCTATTTATTAGATGTAGGAAATAATTTCTCCCCATATCTTAATACTAGGACTTGAACTCAGGGCTTCATGCTTGCTTAGCTGGTTCTTTGCCACTTGAATCATGTCTCCAGCCTTCCTTTTTGCTGCTTCTTTTGGAGTGTAGCCAACTCATCTGTATAGATTCGCCTCAAACCACAATCCTCCAGATCTCAACCTCCCTTGTAGCTAGTATTATAGGAACAGGCCACCAGCACCAGCTTTCCTGTGGTTTTGACCCAGCACTGTTTAAAAAAAAGAATCCCATGCATGTATTACGTTGCTCAGCTGACATGGAAGCGTGTTCTCAGTCCCTCGTTAATGCATAGCATGATCTATGGGAGTGTTTCCCTGTCTTTATTTTACGAAAATCTGCCTCCCAGGAAGCAATTAGTGCCCAAAAACAAAACAAAAGGCACCATGCTTAATTAAAGTGATAAAGTGAAATGTTGAGATTTGTTGAAATGTAGCAGAAGTTGGGCAGTATTGTGGGAAAAACAAATCAAGTATCTGTAGTACAGTACTGAGCTCTGCATCCTGAGCATGTGTGGTTTTTCCTCAAGGATGGTCTCCTTGGAAACATAACTACGGATAACAAAGGTCTACTGAATGGAGCTATCTATGTTCATGAAATAAATTAACTTGGCCTCTGGCTGCCATTTTGCAGCACTTCCTTTGGAGACAGGAAGAAAGGAGGGAGGCACTCTTTAATGTGAAAGTTGAAGAACAGCCCTCCTATTGGTGGACTGCTGCTGCCCACTGGAAAGCCTTGCTTGAAATTTATAACAAGAATCACAGTTCTCAAGTGCTTAACCTCACAATGGCTATTGGCCATGAGTGTTCTCTCTTCCTGATTTAGATAAATTCATTGATAATGATGCTGTGAATGAAAAAGGCATGTGTGAGTGTATATTTGTAGGCAGACACCTTCCAGGGTGAGTGTGTAACTATTTTTAAATGGTATGATAAATTTAATTCTTTTTCTTTTCCAGTCCTGGGGCTTGAACTCAGGGCCTAGGCACTGTCCCTGAGCATCTTTTGCTCAAAGTTAGCACTCTTATCACTTGAGCCACAATACCCACTTCCTGCTTTCTCTTTAGGTAATACTGAGGAATCGAACCCAGGGCTTCATGCATGCTAAGCAAGCACTCTGCCACTAAGCACATCCCCAGCTCTGATAAATTTAATTCTTGATTCCATGCATTCTTTGGGAGATCCCATGTTTCTTGTGGGTGTTAATATCAAGACTAAAAAGTTCATACATAGATATTCAATGTCGGATTTTTTATATATTAAAATCAGCTGAAAATTTGTTTCTATAATAAGATAGAATGTGAAAGACTTTAAGTTACTGGCCATGGAAAAATAAGGAAATGGGGCTGGGAAGATGGCTCAGTGGTAGAGAGCTTGCCTTGCATGCCAGATGCCCTGGGTTCGATTCCTCAGCACCACATAAGCAGAAAAAGCCAGAAGTGGTGCTGTCACTCAAGTGGTAGAGTGCTAGCCTTCAGCTGAAGAGCTGAGGGACAGCGTCCAGGCCCAGAGTTCAGGCCCCATGACAAAAAGAAAGAAAGCACTGCTCCCTACATTGCATGGGGGTGGTTAGTGGGAAATAACTGGGGAACCATTTCATCCGCAGGTAAGTTTAGGACTAGATCACAGAAGGGACTTTTAGCACCATTGCTTCGTCCCCCTCCTTTTCATCTCAAGGGCAATTTCCACAGGAGCTCCCTTGCCAATTCCGTCCCCAGGACGTGAATTCGTTCTCCTGCTGGGAAAATCTCATGGTCAAGTTTCCAAAGCTATGTTATCTTTCTAATCCTTCCCAAGCCCCACAGCCACTGATGATATGTCCTGTTATCTGTCATGAAAATTTAAGACTACCTAATAAATTAAGGATGGTTCTGCATTGCCTCTTATCTGACTAGCATCTGTGGGTGTCAGCTGCCAACAAGTAGCTCGGGTGTCCGTGCCGCTCCTGGATACCCACAAGCTGACACATGCACTTCTGATGAAAGGTACCTTCAAATGTGCATGCCATTTTCAATGTAAATTGTGAATGCTTAAACATTTCCTGTAAGAGAATCGCTCGACCTAACCAAATGACTTGGCTGTGACTTTCAAAAAAAAAAAGCTGGGTATAAATATCGCTGGAGATTGCATAGCTAGCACAAATGCTTCACTCTGAGTTTTTCCTGGGCATTTGCAGAATGCTTCTGGACACATTTGGAACTATCATGAAATCTGAGCTTGTACCAGGAGAAGAGCCTGGGGTGGGGGGCACTAGCCCCCTGGGATGTTGTAAAATAAGAGCTGTCCACCGTGGTTTCTATGGTGGGAGAGGTTTTGTTCTCTCAGCTCGTATCTAACCATCTACTTTCACTTTGATGATGTGGCTATACAACTCATCTAAAAATTTATATACCTGAGTTCTAAGATACCTTGCTAAGACTGTCATAATCAAGCAGGACCTGTATTCTGCTCTCTGGAGAGACAGTGTATCTTTATTGATGACAAGGCAACAGAAAACAAATATTGCCCATCTTAAAATATTTTAATGAAGTAGTTTATTCTCCTAATGCTGTGCAAGGTGCTTAGAAATCTTTAAGGAGACATTTGAATGGAGTGAAGTATTTATTTTATTGCTTTAATGCTGCAGTAGCACAAAAGATAGTGTTTAGTGGTGGCTGTGATGGTGGCTTTGGTGGCAGTGGCGATTGCAATGGTTATGGTGGTGATGGTGGGTGGTAGTAGAGGTGCAGGTGATGAATGGTAACCTGTCATGTCAAAATGCTGAAGGCCTTCTTTAAGGTCAAGAGATAACTCTTCTGTTATACACACTGCTTTTTAGTTTCTTTTGTAGAAAACTGAAGAGCATGAAGACAAAACCTGTAATATATTGTTTTTGTTAACGAGGTGATCCATGTGTAATTTTTTTCCCTAGAGTTTAAAATTTTTATAATGAGAGTAAAAAAAATTTTTGTACCAGTACTGGGCCTTGAACTCGGGGCCTCATGCTTTCAGTCAGTTTTTCTGATCATGGCTGGTACTCTACCCCGTAATGACATCTTGATGCCTGGTTTTACAGAGGTGATGCTCTGTCATTAACTGATGAGAATCACTGTGTCCGTTTCTTTGCTCTGGCCTCCTGCTCTCCTGATAGATCAGAAAGCAGAGTAGTTAATAAAGGAGCTACTGAAGACTGATAATTTTATATGACTTGGTGTAGACATTCATTTTACAGTGCTTAGAGGGAAAGTCTAGGTTTTTAAAAAAAAATCTATTTTCCAAGACTTCTTGGCTAGATTTCCAAGACTTGTCCTGGTTAGATTCTTCTCCCTCTTTAGTCCCTCCTGTATCTATTAAACATCAGCTTAATACTTGGAAAGATAAATATGGTCCCTTGCTTTTCTTTTCCTGAGCTTACTCTGATACTTTTGAGTCAATTACTTTAATTTCATCATTGGATTTCTCACATAATGTGCAGACGTGTATGTATATATATGTATATATACGTATATATATAGCTGGACTGCTATGAATTGTTCAGAAGTGGAAGTTATGTTGTGTGTCTGACCCAAAAGCTCATCTACGCCCACGGCCACAACTGGCCCACAGTGATGGTTTATTTTAGGTTGACTATAAGAGACTGTCTCCACTGGCTGGCAGTGTCATCTTGGGGCTGAGATTCTCATGTCATGTGGCCTCGACTCTTGTCTCCTTGTCCAGACTGCTCGCTAGAAGCTCAGCCCAAATATGTTAGAGGTGGGAAACGTTATGGACGAAGGTCCTTGCCTGAGTTCCAAGAGTCTGTGGAGGAGTTCACAGAGGTGACAGTGATCGAGCCACTAGATGAAGAAGCCCAGCCGTCCCACAGCCCAGCTGGAGACTGCAGTGAGGTAAGGAGGGGGGCAGTCACACCTCATCAGGCTTTAATGATGCTATGAGGACTATTGTTAATTTCTAGCTCCTTGCCAATCTTGTTACTTGCCTTTTGGACTCACGTTTGTATATTTCTACCTCTGTTTTGATTTTTTGGAGCAGTGATTTATTTTTGATGTATAATTGTATGTCATTGTTTATTTAGCATGACTTTTCCAAAGGCAACCTAGCTATCAAGAAGATAATTGTAGCAGTTATTGGCCAACATATTTGTTTCTGATATTAATAAAGAAAATATCAAGATAGCATATACAGTGTTTAAAATAAAATACGAAGCCAGACACCTGTGGCTCACGCCTGTAATCCTAGCCATTCAGGAGGCTGAGATCTGAGGATCTCAGTTCAAAGCCAGCTGGGACAGGAAAGTTCATGAGACTCTTATCTCCAGTTAACCACTGGAGAACCGGAAGTGGCACTGGGGCTCAAGTAGTAGAGCACTCACCTTGAGCTGACGAGCTCAGGGACAGCTCCCAGGCCCAGAGTTCAAGTCCCATGACTGACCAAAAAAAATAATAAAATAATAAAATATGTGATGTGTGTTGATCTCTAGCAGTTTAGATGACAAAAAGTGAAGCAAATCTTGTTATATTATTGGAAAACCTGGAGCACTAATTTGTATGCGTATGCTTTATGATTACATGTTCAGACCAGTTATTTTTATATTGTCTTCCAGCTTTTCTTGGGAATAGATCTTTCTCCCTTGGTGTAGTCATTTTTTTTTTTTTTTAGTTCTTTGAAATACTAACAAAAGCTTTATACCTCTATACTCATTCCAAACTATAAAACAGCCTCCATGACAGGCTGAAATGAAAGCCATGTGCTCAAGCATAGTGAGTGCCTCTGTGAAATATATGGTTCTTGCCTCAAGCTTCCAAAAAGGGGTGCCCATTTCTTACTGGGCCTCCACACCAAGCATAGTCTGCCTTCTAGGATGGCAGGTCAGCCTGCCTCTTTCCATGCCTTTTTTTTCCTTTTTTTGTCAGATATGAGGCTTGAACTCAGGGCCTGAGTGCTCTTTTACTCAAGGCTAGTGCTCTACCACTTTGAACCACAATACCACTTCCAGTTTTCTGGTGGTTAATTGAAGCTGAGACCCTTACAGTGACTTTTCAGCTCAAGCTGGCTTCGAACCACGATCCTCAGATCTCAGCCTCCAGAGTAGCTAGGATTACAGGTATGAGCACTACGCCCAGCTCCATGCCCTTCTTCTATACATACCATCATCATCTACCAATAAAGACTAAGCAGTAACATTTTCTTTGTTTTCTTGATAGCTCACTTAACAGCATCCTATTTATAGAACATGATTGAAAATGCCATGCTGAGAAAGCTCTAAATATTTCTTATAAATCCCAGCGCAGACTGGGGCTGCAAATATGTTTATGTCAGATATTGCCATAATGAGACAAAGCACCTCAACTTTCTGAAAGTGATCTTTAGATTACAGGCTAATTGCATGTGTGAGGTCATATGTGTGTGTACACATATGTGTGCATCTATGCTTACAACTACCTAACATCTATGCTGAGCTTACTAAAATCTACAGGAAACTTGCTGCCAACCATGACCCCTACAATCCGTTATCTGGTATCCTCAGCTCTCCAAATGTTCTCACTCTCCCTCTCTGCCTTTCTCTCTCTCTTCCTCTCTCCCTCTTTCCCCTTCTCTCTCCCTCCCTCCCTCTTTCCCTCCCTCCCTTCCTCTCTTCTTCTCTCTCCTTCCCTCCTCTCCCCTCTTTCTTTTTTCTCCTCTTTCTACTCTCTCTCTCCCCCTTCCTTTCTCCCCTCTCTCTCCTCCCCTCTCTTTCATTCTCCCCTCTCTCTCTTCTACTCTCTCCTCTCCCTTTCCCCTCTCTCTCCCCTTTCTCTCCTATCTCTTGTTTTGGCAGAACTGGGGTTTGAACTAAGGACTTCAGCTTGCTAGGCAGGTGCTCTACCAGTTGAGCTATGCCCCAGCCCTTTTTTCTTTAGTTTTTTCAGATGAGGTCTCATGCTTTTTTGTCCAGGGATAACCTCAAAACTTGATCTTCCCATCTCAACCCCTTATTGTAGCTACAAATGTGAGTCATAATGCCCCCCTTATTTCTGAGACAGGGTCTTGCTGACACAGGGACTAAAAGAGTCCTGTGGGTAAGGAAAGGCAGATAATAAGGAAAAAGGAGAAGGCTGCCTAGCTCCTCCAGTGCCCTTGGCTGGATGGTCTAGGGCAGGGGCTACTTACTGTCTTGGATATAGTCATTTTAATAATCCCTTCCCGGGGCTGGGAAGTTGGCTCAGTGGTAGAGCGCTTGCCTTGCATGCCTGAGGCCCTGGGTTCGATTCCTCAGCACCACATAAGCAAAAAGAAAAAAGCCAGAAGTGGCACTGTGGCTCAAGTGGTAGAGTGCTAGCCTTGAGCTGAAGAGCTGAGGGACAACACCCAGGCCCAGAGTTCAGGCCCCACGACTGGACCCAAAAATAATAATAATAATAATAATAATCCCTTCCATTCTTGGGTCCCTGGGACAAATTCTAGTAGGAATCTTTCTGAGGAAAACACTGCTCTCACATGCACAAAATTAATTACACCCATGATTTCAGAGAGGCAAGTAATTTGCATACTTCAGGTAATACAGTATTCATAGTACCATATTTATCTGGCTGTCAGGAAAGATGACATTTTCTTACATAAATTTTGTTTCAGAGCTCAAGTAGTATGAAAGGTATTCAAGATATTTTCTTTCTTAAAAAAAAAAAGACTATAATGTCTCAAGACTTTAAGATGTCATTTCTCGGGCTGGGAAGGTGGCTCAGTGGTAGAGCACTTGCCTTGCATGCCTAAGGCCCTGGGTTCGATGCCTCAGCACCACATGAGCAGAAAGAGAAAAGCGGGAAGTGGCACTGTGGCTCAAGTGGTAGAGTGCTAGCCTTGAGCTGAAGAGCTGAGGAACAGCGCCCAGGCCGAGTTCAGGCCCCACGACCGGACCCAAAAAAAAAAAAAAGATGTTATTTCTCTAGCTTTTCTAATTTTTTTTATTTGATGCAAAGAACTGACGTGGTTATTTAGGTTTTTATATGATAGTGTCTAATCACCCTTGGAGATACCCAACAAGTTCTTGGTTAGAGCTAATTGGCTGGAAACCTTGTTCTTATATACTTGTTATGGCATATCTACTGAGATTTACTGCTTGAAAGTGAGAGGTTGGTTTCACATATATGTAAAGATGAGAGTTGAAAACCAAGTTTAAAGAAAGCCAGGCTGCTTGTAAAGGATATGTTGGGGAACAGTCTTCTTAGATTTGCTTGTGGGGTTGGTTCCCTTTAGCATCCAGATCTTGGCTTGTGGGAATGTGGGATTCTTAGCTTGTATGAGGACTAGAGTTTCTATTGTCCCAGATGTGTCTGATTTTTCCTAATGTGGCTATTGAGAGTTTCTTTTCATTCTTTTTGTTGTTGTTGCTGATACTGGAGATTGAATACATGGCCTTGTGTGTTTGCTTAGATTTTTTTTGCTCAAGACTGATGCTTTACCACTTGAGCCATGGCTCTATTTCTGCTTTTTTGATGCTTAATTGGAGATAAGCATCTCAGGGATTTGTCTGTCTAGGCTTGCTTTGAACCTTGATCCTCAGATCTCAGCCTCTTATGCCACCAGTGCCTGGTTTCATCTTGATTCTTAAAAAAAAATGTACCGTAAAGGTGATGTACAGAAGGGTTACAGTTATGTAAGTCAGGTATTGAATACATTTCTTTTTGAACAGTGACACCCCTCCCTCATTTTCTCCCAATTTGTTCCCTCCTGTCCCCCCTCTCTAACAAGTTATGTAGTTCATTTCCAACATAGCATCTAGTGCGTATCACAGCTGAATTAGTTCACCGTCTGTCCCTGTCTTTCTATATTTCCCCTTCACCTCCCCAAATCAGACAAACTAGCATACAAGACAAAAGGTACAGAAAATTTTTTTAAAAGTGGAAAAACAAAGGGAAAAATAGTAAAAATTTTAAAAAAAACCTCTTGTTTCCATTTCTTGGAGTTCAATAAGCATTCTTTTATATGATCATATGCACATGCATCTTGATTCTTTTGAGAAAGGTATTGTAAAACAACAACAACAACAACAACAAAAAACCCAGCTAACCTGAAATTTATGATGTTCCTAATTCTGCCTCCTAAGGTCTGGGATTATTGGTGTGTGCTACCACACCAGCCCAGAGTTTCTTGGTAGAGACAATACATGGACCAGATTTTCTGTCAGGTGTTGAACAGGGGGAGATCTGGTGGTTGCTACCCAATAGGAAACCAATATTTGCACCAAGCTGAATCAAATAGTAACTTTATTTGCCTAAGGACTTAGGAAGGTGGGAGGTAGACTGAAACTGTCATAAGCGCCTGTCAAAGCCATCTCCTAGTGGCTTGATTCCAGCTGGGAACTCATCCTCTCAGAAGAGTTAACAAGCAGTTTAGAAAAACAAAGTAATCATTCCTCCCCTTTCCTCTATGGTAGGGAGGTTGCTATGGGATGATGAGAGTTGCTATGGGATGATGAGAGTTCATCCCCAGGCTCCTAGGTTACTGGTGCACTGTGTGTGTGTGTGTGTGTGTGTGTGTGTGTGTGTGTGTGTGTGTGTGTGTGTGTGTGTTTGTGTGTGTGTGTGTGTGTTTGTGTGTGTTCTGCATTCTTACTTGGGAGATCCCCTTTTCTAACTATAACACCAAAATGATTGGTGGTTTACTGGAGCTTCTCTGGAACTCTATTCTTTCTTTCCCTTTCTAGAAAACATCTAAAAATACAGCTGAGTGTAAATGAGGCTCTTACAAAGATTGCTTTGACGCAGCTAAATTCATATTTCAGGCTTCATTAGTCGTGATTAACTTGGAACTCATCTGGTGACTAAGGGCCTCCAGCTGATAAACACAGATTATCACAGGTTGCTGATGGCCTGCCAGGAGGTTTCTTCCCCCACATAGAATCTATAGGAATAAACCTTGATACAAAGTCTTTTCCATCATGTAAGACTTTTGTTTCAACCCATTATATGTGAGCCCACACATAAATTATAAACATCTTAATAGTCCCCATTTTCTCTCCACCTCTGTACCCCCAGAGCTTTTATTAGGCAATTTGATTCATTTCTACTGAAAGAGAAAATATCTACCCTAGCTATTAAGCTTGCCCCCCCCAACAAGGTATAGTTTACAAGGCAATCGAGGTATTCTGTGTGTGCAAAGGGGACTGAAGGTGGGGGGAAGCTACAGTAATCTTGTAAAATTTTCAGCAGTAACGAGCAGTGACTTAGAATTTCATCTGGAAAGGCTGCAGCAGAGCGTGCTAATTCACAGGTGATAGGGAGGCCCCACCCGTGGGCCACAGTGGGCTTTCACTGTCCAATTTAGTGTGTTTATCTGGCAGATGGATCCCTTGGGAGTCCAACCACTCATCTCAGGTGCTATTGAGAGGAAAGTGGCCAGTTTTCTTTTTCTTTTTCCATGGGATCATTTTCATTCAAGTCAATTCAACAAGACATTCTATTCTGAATTAAGGCCAAAAAAGGGTACAGTCTTTGCTCTGACCTAAGGTGTGAGCAGAGGGAAGGTTGGGATTGGCTATGGTTTTATGTTGGACTTCATTAGGTGAGACTTTAACTTTGCATGCTTCTATTTTCCTCCCTTCTCTTATATGCAGTGGTTATGGAAATGACCTCAACTTTTATGCTCACATTTCTTCTGAGTATGTGGAAGGGGAAAACCAAACACATTTTCAGTTCTATTCTCCATTCTTCAGAGCTGGTAGGCAAGACTGTGTAATTAATACAATTGGGGCAGGGCCACTTTGCTTTCTGACCTGGTTGAAAACAGGCAACACGTTGTTAACTGTTTTCTTCTACAGGGACTAAATCAGGACTAGTAAGATCCTTATCAAGAACAAGGGGCTTTGAACAATGATTTCTTCAGCTGTGGACAGACAGTAGGAATGTAAGTCAAAACCATTGGCTTGAACACTGCACATTGAAAACCTGAGAGAAAACTGGGAGTGCTTTGCCACACTTGCCAAAGATGGACAAGCAAACCCAAGCCTTGTATGGAGACTCAGGAGTGGGGTGGTTTAGTCACTCTCCCCTTAAAAAAATCCAAACAACAAACTGATATTTGTTCCCTTATACGAAATCAAATGTCCAAGAAGTGAGAAGTTGACTTACCACATTTCCATGTGTGCATAACTCATGAATTATTCATTTATGTTGTATAGAGTCAAGAGCCAATTCCAGAACAAACTTCTTAATAACTAAGAGTTCTGCTCAGATATTTTGTAGTTGGAATACACCCCAGTCCCCCCATTATTGCCACTCCATTTCTTTTTATCCCAGTCTTTGAAAAAGCAAGCAGTAAATAACCCCATTCATAATAACCTCAAAAAAAAAAAAATAAAGTATCTAGGAATTAACCTTACCAAAGATGTAAAGGATCTATTTCATGAAAACTATAAAAGCCTAAAAAAAAAAAAAAAAAAAGACTCATAGAGGATACCAGGAAATGGAAAGATCTCCCATGTTCCAGGATAGGCAGAATTAAAATAGTGAAAATGGCTATACTGCCAAAATTGATACACACATTCAATGCAATTCCCATTAAAATCCCAATGACGTATACTGAAATAGAGAAAATAGTCCAAAAGCTCAAATGGAACAACAAAAGACCTAGAATAGCCAAAGCAGTTCTAGGCAAAAGAAACAACACAGGAGGGATCACAATACCGTATTTCAAGCTCTGCTATAGAACCATAATAACAAAGACAGCTTGGTACTGGTACAAAAAGAGACCCGAAAACCAATGGAACAGACTAGAGGACCCAGAAATAAAGCCTTATATGTACAATCAGATGATATTTGACAAATGAGCCAAAGACATACAATGGAAGAGTCATAACCTCTTTAACTACTGGTGCTGGGAAAACTGGGTGGCCACATGCAGAAAAATGAAAGTGGACCCTAGCCTCTCACCATGCACTAACATCAACTCAAAATGGATTAAAGGCCTTAACATCAAACCTGAATCTCTGAAACTACTGCAGGACAGAATAGGAGAGACATTTGAACTTATAGGCACAGGTAAGAACTTCCTGAACAGAATCCCAGGATCACAACAAATTGGAGAGAGACTGGACAAATGGGACTACCTTAAAATAAGAAGTTTCTGCACAGACAAAGAAATAGCAACCAAACTAGAAAGACAGTCATCTAATTGGGAAAAAATATTTACCAGCAAAATATCAGACAACGGTCTAATATCCATTGTATACAGGGAACTCAAGAAACTAACCCCTCACAAATCTAACAAACCAATCATGAAATGGGCAAGGGAACTAAAGAGAGACTTCTCAGAAGAAGCGATAAAAATAGCAAAGAAACACATGAGGAAATGTTCATCATCCCTGGCTATAAAGGAAATGCAAATAAAAACAACACTGAGATACCACCTTACCCCAGCAGAATGGCTCACATCCTAAAGTCAGCCAACGACAAATGCTGGAGGGGATGCGGAGAAAGAGGAACCCTACTGCATTGCTGGTGGGAATGTATACTAATACAACCACTTTGGAAAACAGTCTGGAGGTACCTCAGAAAGCTAAATATAGACTTCCCCTATGACCCAGCCATACCACTCCTAGGCATCTACCCTGAGCAACAGGAACCAGTATACAAAGACATGTTTATTACAGCACTGTTCACAATAACCAAGATTTGGAAACAACTCAGAAGCCTCACTACCGATGAGTGGATCCAAAAATTGTGGTACCTATATACAATGGAATATTATGCAGCCATTAGAAAGGACAAAATAATGGCATTTGCAGGGAAATGGATGGAACTAGAGCAGATTATTTTGAGCAAAATAAGCCAAGAACAAAGAGACAAACGGCACATGGTCTCCCTGATATGTGGATGCTAAAGCCAAAATACAAGAAGATATGGCAAACAGGACTCAAGAAACAAAAGACAGCCACCCATTTTGTCATATCATTGCTAAATGACTCCATGGTCTGGACCATATATATGGTAGATATATGCACGCAACAGAGGGAAGCCAGGAGGAGGAACAGAATAAGTGGGAACAGCCCACGCTAAGCAGAGGAAAGAAATGTAAACATCACCTGATGTGGAAAAATAACTTGTAATGTCAAAGCTCGTAGAATTCACAAACTGTATAGACCATGATAATGACAATTTGCCTTGTGAAAATTAAAATATGTTTGTGACTCTAAGTATCACTATTCCACAATACTGTGAAATATGTGAAATTTATGTAATCACCTAATCTCAATTAAAGGGGAAAAAAGTGAGAGAAGGGATGGGTTAAGAGAGGTGGGTGACAATGTTGTCAGACACTTTGTACTCATACTGTTTTGTAGAATGGGAACTTCTTTGTACAACTACTTAAAGATAATAATAAAAAATAGTTAAAAAAAAAAAAGAAAAAAGAAAGAAAAAGCAAGCAGTTTCAGTATTGGTACATATGTTTCCACTCAAGCACTGTGATATCCTCAGGGTAGACGTTTTTATTAATGGCATTTCAGTCTTTCTCTTTATAGTTTTAAAATCTTAATTAGATCATCTGGCTACTCCCAGAGAGGAAAGCACTTAGTCAAGATACAATTGTAGATGACTTGGATGTGATCTAAGAAACTCCTTCAAAGCTAATAAGATGCCTCTTGTTCTAACAAAACTTGCATGCCATAGTGTCCTGGCCTGATCCCAGAAAGAATTTTCTGGTTGTCCAGTCCCTACCCCCACTGCCTTCCAGATCAACAAAACAACTTTCTAACTAGAAACTAAGACAGCAAAGCAAAAATTAATTGGCTTATTTTAACGATGATAGTAACATTTTGCAACTACATCAATTAAAATTTGTTCCACATAGAAAAGTAGTATTAACTATCCATACAGCAGTGACGGAAGGGTAACGTTGCCCAAAAAGAAATGTACTCTTTACCTAACTCATGTAACTGTAACCCCTTTTGTACATCACCTTTCTAATAATAAATTTAAATTTTTTAAATAAACCATCCATTCAGCAACTCTGATGAGCAGAAGTATATATACATATATGTGTCAGATATAAAATCTATATCATTTAAAGTTATTACTAAAAGTCTCTTTCTTTTAAGGACTTTGCAAACCAGGAAACCCAAACCAGTCTTCCAACAATAGGAAAAGAGACTTAAATTCTACATTCCCCACTCCTGCAGATTTGAGGACTGTTTTGGGGCAGTATAGTAGGATTCATGTAAATGTATGTGCATTTAAATATTATTCATTAATTCCAATTATCCCCAGCCCAGCACTCACTTGTAGCATTTAATTGCTTTAGAAGATAAAGGCACGGATTTGCATTGCAGCGCAACAGCTATTCCTGGTTCAGAACAGAGAGACTGGGAGCTGGGTTGTCATATCCTCCTTTGCCCTGGCCTTCAAAAGCAGCCGAGTGGTAAATGAGTCTCTATCCAGACAAGTGTGTTTCTGAAACAATAGCCAGCCCCCCTGGGTGAACTCAGCTCCTAGCACCCACTGAGAGAGGGGGCTTCCACAGTATTTAGGACTCTGAGCCAAACGCACCGTGGTTGTCCTATTTTTAAAAGTCCTAAAGTTTCCATCACAAGCAGTCTCCTCAAACAGTTATTTTTCCAAAGATTTTCTATACATTGCTAAATTATATTTCTTTTTTTTTAATTGTGAAAGAGGGGTTACAATCACATGAGCAAGGTAATGAGTACATTTCTTATCAAGTATTGTTGCCTCCTCTTTTGTTTCCCCTTCCCATCCCTTCCCATCTCCCCCAACCCACCTCCCCCCACCCCCCACACCCCCGTTTAGGGATACAGGTGGACCCATTGCAACAATGAGAAATACAAGGTGTTATGTCGAAAAACGACCTTTACAACTTTGTATTCCCCTTTTCAAATGGAGCACCCCAGCTCAGTATGTGTGGGGAGCTTTGTCTTTCTAGCAAATTTCCTTCTCTCCAGGCTTACAGGGCCCTTTCAGAAAAAAGAAAAAAAGGAAGGAAAGGAGGGAGGGAGGGAGGGAGGGAGGGAAGCAGGCAGGCAGGCAGGGAGGAAGGGCCCTTTCAGGAAAAAAATAGAAAGAAAGAAAGAGATTGCAGAAAAATGAATGGAGCTAGAAGAAATCATGTTGAATGAGGTAAGCCAAGTGCAAAGAGACAAACTGCACATGGTCTCCTTGATAGGTGGATGTTAAATCCAAAATGTTAGGTGATAAGACAAAATTAACAGGACTTAAGAAACAAAGGACTTCCACTCATCTGGTCGAATCACTACTAAATAACCCTCTTCTGCTGATCACATGTATGGTGTATATGTGCACACCTGAGGGAAACCAGGAGGACGACACAAAACTAGAGGGAATCAGAGAAAAACATACACCAGCCAGCAGGATCCATCAGCTGCACTGGACATTGATCAAAATGAACTAAGCAACACAATGGCAGAGATGGGAAGGAGGGAACAAGTGGGAAAGAGGGAACAGCTGATGCTATGCAAAACAAAAGAAATGTACATATCACCCAATGTGGAAGAAATAACTGTATTGCAAAGCTCATAGAACTCATAAATGTTATAGACAATTTGCTCCATGAAAGTTAGAATGTGTTTGTGACTTTAACTAAGCATCACTATCCCACAATACTGTGAAATTTGGGAAATTATGTAACCATGTAATCACAATAAAAAATTTGGAAAAAAAATAAAGAGAAAGAAAGAAAGAAAACAGAAAGAAAGAAAGAAAGAAAAGAAAGAGAAAGATTCAAGAAAAGAAAGAAAGAAAGAAAAAGATTCAAGAAAAAAAAGAAAGAAAGAAAGAGAAGAAAGTCTGCTTCAGGTTCCCGGCTGCAGAGGTCAGCCCAGCCACTTCTGCTGGGGGAGGAATGGCCTCTCATGTGCCCTCATAATCATTTTAATTAGCCATACATTCTGTAGTACACAAAGGTCTCCATTGGAGCAGATGGCTTGTGGAGGTGGTGGCTGGGCTATTGTGGGCCCGGTCTGTGCCAGGCCCAAAGGCTGCAGATGCTGGTCTGGCCTTGGTACTAGAAGATCTGGGGTTTTGGAGAGACTTAGGCCATCTGCTCCAAAGTCCACCAAAGCAGGTGTCCCTCCAAAGAAAATATTCCCCAAACTGGTGTCGCTTGTGTGGCTAATATGTGGCAGGGCACTCTTGAGCAGCTGTAGGTCAACCCCAGAGCTGGCCTCAATGGTCAGTGTGACATGGAGAGACTCCACCCTTGGGGTGGGTGTAGGAGCTTCCTTTGTTTGCCTAAGGGGGAGGGCAGCTGCTTTCTGAAGCTGCCACTGTGAGGCTCGGCAACCTCTGACCCTCTGCTGGGTTTTCTCTCAATGGGTCAGTTGGCCAGTCCACCTGGTATGGTAATGAGAAGGCATAGGGCAGCCGCTGCCAGCTGTGGCTGCCCAGGGAATACTGTCTGTATGGAGAGGACTGTCCCCAGGGGAGGCTGAGATCCTAAATGGCTTCAAAAGTTAATCGCTTCATCATGTCAAAGCTGTGATTTTTTTTCTCTTCCATTTTTATTAAAGTATAATTAAGTGCATCTTCACCATCAGTGACAGAATTTTAAAAACAGATTCTAGAATGTCAAATGTATGACTGCAATTTGGATTTTTATTCCCAGTAATCTATGGACTTTGTCTATGTAAATATCTGGGCTAACACCAATAACCCAATAAAATACATAAAGCAGAAACTTCCAACAGGATGTTTTCATAAGATGTACATTGTGAAATGATTAAAGCAAGCCAATTAGTGTATCAAAGCTATAGATTTGTTGTTGTTGTTGTTTTTTAAGAATCTCTTCTGGGTCAGTTTTCAGGCTGACCCTGGACGGTCTACTGTTTCCTTCTGCTGCACGTTCCCTAAGTTTGAACGTGGGTTTTGTTTTGTTTTTGTTTTTGTTTGGGGGGGGGTTGGTAACATTCTTGTAACAGGAATAGTAACTAATGCTTCCTTCCTTCACAGATGCTTAGCACTTAAGTCATACCAGGTATGATTCCAGAGACAAAATACTTTCCAGATACAAAGTGCAGTTTTGGTATTGCTGTTCTCTCACCCATGGGAGACACCGAGGCACATGTGATAAGTTACTTGTCCCAAATCACCATACTGATATTTTTAATCAGTATGAAGGTGAAGAGTTCCAACCCTAAGTACCTCCTTGTGGCTGAACCAATGGCAAGAATTGAGCTCTTAAGTGCCAAGTGCACCTCCCTGTTCCATTCAGATGCCATCCCTGTCTCACAGGTGAAGGAAGGTACCAAGGGGGGTTCCCAGGAAGTAATTAAGCTGGTCTCCACCAGGCCCAGTGCTTAACTACTTGATGATTTCACCTCAGGAGTCAAAGAGAAGCTGAAGTTTGCAGGGTAACGTGTACCTGCAGTAATGTCCAAGGGAAGAAATGAAAATCTTTTCTTTGTACTCACTGTTGTGAGAGCACTCCAGCAATAGGCTCCCCCTTCCTCCCCACTCTTCCTGAGATTTTTCATTATTACACTGCATCTAGGGTTCCTGGCAGATCCCTGTCAAGATGCCACCCTGCTGGCTTTCCCCACTCTGCCGGAGCCATCAGCAATTAAAGAAGCTTGCTCTGGAGTGGCACCTCCTTATATTGGCGCTGTTTCAGTAGCTGAATGATCTACTCCATCCAGCCTCCTAACCTACCTTCCCCTTCTTCTCTCTCAGCTTTTTTAATTGGAACCTCAGGCTCCAGGCAGCAGGAATGAAAATAAATGAGCCGTGAATGAATTGAATCCCCCCCCACATACCCCGCAAATATCAATTTAATAATAAACATTCAGCCACCATGTGCTTCCCCGCTCCCTCCCAATTATTAAAGGAACAGACCTGTGGTGGAAAAGTAAAATCATAGTGTATTTGGGTGATACACTCCATGTCCATCTGGGGTGTCTTGGAATGAAAATATAGCCATTAACATAAGCTTACTGCTTCTAGCAGAATGTGCCTAACTAGACTCTTAAAAAGAGTCCTGGGGAATGTTTGGAAACTGTTACTGCTGGAGATTAGCATATATTTAATTAACCTTTATCTGGCCACTTCTACTTGCCTTAAGAGTTGGTGTGAATTGTTGGACTGTCTCAAGATGGTCCCCAAGGTAGGTGTCAGATGACAGTCTCTGATCTTGCCACATCACTGAGCTTGGAGGCCTTGGAATCAGGACCCTTCTCCTACCTGAGCCACACATGGGCTTCCCATCAAGGCTTCTCCATCCATCACAGCACAGGAGGGAGCTGCAGTGTTGGAGAATGGGGCTTGCCAAAGGGAGAGAGAGCCTCTGCCCCCTTTGGACCCCCCCCACCAAGTTACAGGAATTAGGTTAGAATTTGAGAGCAGTTGGGCAAAGAACTAGTAAAGGCCATGCCTACTTGTATTGTACAAACAGCATTTATAACAATAGAAGTAAAAGAAAAGTGTCTCCCACGGTTCCTCAATGAAAAGATATCCATTTTTATTATTTACTTCCAGTCTTTGTTTGTATAAATATTTTTTGCCAGTGGCAATCGTAGGTCACGTTTGTGTTATGGCCTTTTCATTTATTAGGATGTTTTTCCATGGTTCCACATGATGTTTTCAGTATATTTTTAATGACTTCATTATGATGATTATGCTTTATGCCCCATTGTTGAATATCTAAGTTGTTTTCAATGCTTGATTGTTTAAGAAAGTGTTGCTGTGTGCATATTTGTGCATATGGTGTTTTTCTTTCTTTTATTTTTTTCTTGTCTTTGGATAGCAAATGGAATTATTGGATGAAATAGTATAAACATTTCTGTTGCTTTGATACATAAAGCCATTTCATTGCCAAAAGTATAATATCCATTTATGTTGTTAGCCATCACATCAAAACAGGCCTGTTTTAAACTTGTGATTGAATTGAATTGAATTATGTTGAATTAATTGAATAAGAATAACTATGATTCCCTTGGTGGTTTAATTTACCTTTGGTGTTAAGATGAACCATTGCCTAAGTTTATTGCATTTTATTATTTCTTTTTTTTTTTTAGTACCAGAGCTTAAATTCTGGGCCTCATGTTTGCTAGGCAGTTGCTCTATTGTTAGACCATTCCTCCAGTTTTAATTTTGTTGCCTCTCATATAACTTGTCCCTTTTATTTCAAGAATTGTCATTTTTCTTACAAATTTCTATGACTAATAGAGACTTTCCCCAAGCTTAACCAGTTGAATGATTTAAGTCTAAGAACAGTAATGAAAAAAAATTCTGCAATTGTAAATTTAGTTTATATTAGCTATACGTATATCCAATAAACACCACAACATTTTATAGTGTTTCCTATATGCCAGGTGCATAGTTGTAAACACTTTACTTTTGCTCTACTAAATTTGTGCTACTTTATTCCCAATTTATAAATTAATAAATGAGAAAAAAGAGATTAGAAACTTTTGCCAAAGGCCAAGGTAATAGGTAAGCAAGGATTCAGCACCAGGCAATCTCCACATTGGCCCTCTTAGTTAGGGGTAAGAACTGAGCAGAGAAAGCAGCAGGAACGGGTTGTCCTAGTGAATCAGAAATGTGCACCCATTTCCATAGACTCTCAGACCCTGGAAACAGTCTCTTGGGAAATCTTAGTTCTCTGAACTCACTGCTTCCTACATTAACACACATTGAGAAATAAATGAACAAATGTAAGTCAACTTTGATTGGCCCATACATCTTTGTTGCTTTAGGAATTGTTACTAAAGATTAAAGCTGCATTCTTGACATCCATTTCTCCAATTCTCCTGAGCCAGGTAAATTTGGTTCACACTAGATCCTAGCAGATCTGGAGATTGAAATCCAGACACTCATAATTTGAAGCCAACCTGGGCAGAAAAGTCTGTGGGACTGCATCTCCAAAAATAACCAACAAAAAGCCAAGCTGGAGGCATGGCTCAAGTAATAGAGCACCATCTGAACAAACAAGCTTGAGCAAGTGTGAGACCCTTAGTTCAAGCCATAATATTGTAATTAAGACAAAAAAAATCAAATGGGGTACTAGTGGCTCATGCATGTAATCATAGCTACTCAGGAGACTGAGCTCAGAAGATTGCAGTTTGACACTGGTGTGAGCAGACTCTTATCTCCAATTTAGCACCAAAAAAAACAGAGATGGAGGTGGGCCCAAATGGTAGAACACTGGCCTTGAGTACAAAAACTCAAGGACATGCCCAGACCTGTATTCAAGCCCAGAACACACACACACACACACACACACACACACACACACACACACACACACACACACACACACACACACACACACACACACACACACACACACACACACACACACACACACACACACACACACACACACCATCCCTGCTTGTAGTTTGATTTATTTTATCCAATAGTTGTTAGATAAACTCTGTTGAAAAAAAATGAAAAAAAAACCTCTGTTGAGTTTTTTAAAACTTTTTAAGCTCTTTTTTATTGTTATTATAAGGGTGATGTACAGAGAGGTTATAGTTACATAAGTGAAGCAATAAATATATTTCTTTTTGAACAATGTCACCCCTTCCCTCACTCTCTTCCAGTTTTTCTGTCCTATCCCTGCCCACAGGTTGTATAGAGCACTTTCAACATAGTGTATAGTGAATAAACTATTTTTAAATATATTTAACTCGATTGTTTACATTCTGAATAATGAATTCTCACAATTTTCATTGCCAAACTAAGGTAGACATTTAATTCACTTTTCATTGTCTCTGTTGGATAAAGAAACATGGAAGGGCACATAGTCAGAATGCTTTTATTAATGGGACTTTATTGATTGGAAGTTTGTTTTTGTGTTGGTACTGGAGTTTGAACTTGGACACTGTTCCTTAGCTTACCACTTGAGCCACAACTCAACTTTAGGCTTTTTGGTGGGTAATTGGAGGTAAGAGTCTATGGTCTTTCCTGCTGAGGCTGGATTGGAGCTGTGATGCTTAGCTCTTAGTCTCCTGAGTAGCTAGGAGTAGAGGCATGGGACACCAGAGCCCAGCTTTGATGCAAAGTTTCATATTCAAGCAGTTGAATTTTGACCAGAATTGATTATTGAGAGACCAAAGGAATCTTGTTGACTTCACTGCGCCCTCTCTACCCGCCGCCCCCAGACTTCCTCATCCACTAATCCAGGCAGTATCTGTGTAGAAATGTGAGCTGAATGAACTGATGAATTATAGCCACATAAAAACCAAAACTATGGAAAATGAAGATCACACAGGGCCTTACTGATGCAGGTATCTATATATGTTAGTGACTGGCATTTCTAATCTGTTCATGTGATGGTGAACTTAAACATTCTGAGTTATAGCCTTTGGGCACCTTCTGTTTGGCAAGAGTCATCTGGACATTCTTCACTGGACTTTCAGTACAGTGAGGGGAATCTGTGCTATAGGCAATGCCTTCTAAGGAAATCAAGGAGCTGTGGTATCTCTGTAGATGCTTGTCCCTGAAGAGCTGTAGGAGTACTGAGAAGGTGGAGAAGAAGGGATGTGATTAGGTTGCCAAAAGAACCTCAGCTCACACCTAGCTTGGACTGGGTCATGAGTAAGGTAAACAGGTTGTGCTGTGGGGTAAACGTCCTTGCACATGCGAAGGACATACATTTGTTGAGATCCTGATAAGTCTGTGCTATATTGGTGAACACAGCAGATAACAATGTCTGTTTGTAGGTATTCCTTCTTGATTGGCTGGGTAACTGAAGCAAACCCACCTGGATAAAAGCATTGGTGGGTCCTAAAGTCACATGACTCATCAAAGTGGTGATTTCAGAGCCATGGAGTAGTGTGAGAACTGATAAGGCTTTTTTTCTCAAGAAGTTCAAAAACACACTAATCATCTCCCGTGCCTTTTCTAGCGCTGGAAGACACAACGCAGCGAGGAGTACGAAGCAGAAGGTAAGAGCTGGCTGTTCCTTGGTACCTGTGGGGAGGGAAGGGGCAGGGGCCGTCATTCCTAGGGCACTCTGATTCTTTCCTGCATCTTACCCTAGATACTAGGCAGGAATTAATATCAGGATCTACAACAACAAGAAATCCATTCCTGATCGATGCTCATAGTTTTTAAATCCACGTAATTAACACCATGCAAGAGGTGGCAATTATAACATAGTTTTCCACTTACGGACTAATTTTTGTCTATATAGACTTTCAAATTGATTTGAAAGCAATCAACCTAACGGCATTCTACTAAAATGTATCCCTTGCAAGTTACCAAATGTACTTAAGAAGCAGAACATGTCTGTCCTGTGACCACTAGAGGGTGATGAGGTTCAATTAACAAGCTCACAGCCTACCTGGGATTAACTGTTTAAGTGTAATTACAGCATGGTCTCTAGATCTCCAGTATGGAAAGACTGAGCAGTAATTGGATTAACTACTGTTTATAAAGAACAAAAATGGTACTAAGTGATCTCTTCAACTCTTCAAAGTTCATCCAGGCACACAAAATTGTGCTAGTAATTTTCTAATGTTTAAGTGAGGACTTATACAAACATTGATATGTATGTGAAAAACTTACAATGAGGGCATTTAATAAAGGATAGGCTTAGGGTTTAATAAGTAGATAAGGATCTTTCCTATACAAAACTTACCCTTCATGGGGCTGGGAAGGTGGCTCAGTGGTAGAGCGCTTGCCTTGCATGCATGAGGCCCTGGGTTCGATTCCTCAGCACCACATAAGCAAAAAGAAAAAGCTGGAAGTGGCGCTGTGGCTCAAGTGATAGAGTGCTAGTCTTGAGCTGAAGAGCTGAGGGACAGCGCCCAGGCCCAGAGTTCAGGCCCCATGACCAGACCCCCCCCCCCAAAAAAAAAAACTTACCCTTCATATAAAATTTGGAACTTGCAGCTTGCAATCTTTTATTCTTTTTTCAGGTTGGATTGCTTGGTTTCAGGAGGTGATAATGTTCATATGTAACAATTTGTAAAACAACAAATCTGGAAACATTCATGAGGAAATTATTTCCTTCTCAAAAACAAAGTAGAAATGAAACCTACAAATTATAGTAGAAGGTATATAAATCGTGAGGATAACCAGGAGTTGGTGGCTAATGGCTACTATCCCAGCTGCTCAGGAGGCTGAGATCTGAGGCTCATGGTTCTGAGGATCATAGCAGAAGAGTCCATGAGACTCTTACCTCCAATTAACAAGCAAAAAGTCAGAACTAGAGGTATGGCTCAAGTGATAGAGCACTAGCCTTGAGTAAAAAAGACATGCAAGAGCTAGGTCTTGAGTTCAAGCCCTAGTACTGGCATATATACATATGCCACAAAAAAAAGCTTGAAGAGGGGCTAGAGAGGTAGCTCAGTGGTAGAGCGCTTGCCTTGCATGCCATGAGGCCCTGGGTTCGATTCTTCAGCACCACATAAGCAAAAAGAAAAAAAAAAGCCAGAAGTGGTGCTGTGGCTCAAGTGGTAGAGCACTAGCCTTGAGCTGAAGAGCTGAGGGACAGCGCCCAAGCCCAGAGTTCAGGCCCCACAACCGGACCCAAAACAAAACAAAAAAAGCTTGAGGATAACTGTTATAATCACACAGCAGCCTAAGCTTACATCCTCAGCGGCAGTAAAGCAGGCCCTGTGTGCTGTTCTGGAGGAGGAAATGCTTCTTATTCAGGTGTGATTACCATTTAGCAAAAAAGTGTCTGTGCCCCCTATCACCAAAAACAAACAAACAAAAAACAATGATTCCATGACACTGGGACCTCAAGACCAAATCAAGTGGGATCAACATTTATAGTCCCATATATATATATATATATATATATATATATATATATATATATATGTATGTATATATATACATATATATATATATAATTTTTTTTCTTCCAAAACTACAGGTTCCTTTGCAAATAAGCCCTCTCTTTGCAATGCCTTGGGAGACCATACAGTGTCTGTTTTGATTTCAGGCCAGTTAAGGTTTTGGAACCCAGATGACTTGAATGCCTCGCAGAGTGGGTCTTCTCCTCCTCAAGACTGGATAGAAGAGAAACTGCAAGAGGTTTGTGAAGACCTGGGGATCACCCGCGACGGCCACTTGAACCGTAAGAAGCTGGTCTCCATCTGTGAGCAGTATGGCTTGCAGAGTGTTGATGGAGAGGTGAGGCCTGCAGTGGGTTTGATTCTGTAGTACCAATGAGGAAGGAACCTGTAGGCTGCTAATGACAAGGAAGGCTTAGCAGGCCACAGGCTGGGAATGGCCATATCATGGCTTCCTGCAGCTTCTGAGACCAGTTTCGTTCTTCCTATGAAGTCACTCATCAGAGTTTGTCTCTCAAAAAGTGTTGTGTTGTGGAGATAAATGTTTAGCCAAGCCTTTTGGAACCTATTGCTGTGCTGACATGTTACAAGAGGCCTGGACAGGCTAGCTCAGCACATCTACCACGTCAGATGTATTTATGGAGGTGTCAGTCACAGAGCAAGACATGGGAGTGTGGAAGAATTAAGCAGGGTGGACCATACATTTGAGGTGGGGGAATATTTTGAAGCCTAGGCTGCTAAGTTTAGATTTTTTTGGAAAAGCCAGTGTCATCTCTAGTTCTTAAGTGGAGGGAGATACAGGACAATCTTGCTCACTGAGAATCAACAAGCTGTTCACTTGTGACCTAAAGAGAGCCTTGGACATGTAGAGCAGCCAGGTACTCCAGGTCTCACTCTTGCTCTTTTGGAAATGGAAAAGGATGGTTGGTTGTTTAGAAAGTACAAAAAAGAATCTTGAAAGAGCCCCTCAAATAATTTTATTTGGTAAAACTCCCTGCTTTACATTTCCTTTTTTTCTTTTATTCTTTTCTCCTCTCTCCTCACCCCCCTCTCCCTCCCCCTCCCCCTCTCCTTCTCCCTCTCCCTCTCCCTCTGCCTCTCTCTCTCTCTTTCCTTCCCTCTCTCTCCTTCTCCCTTTCTGTGTGTGTGTGTCTGTCTGTCTGTCTCTCTCTCTCCTCTCTCTCTCTCTCTCTCTCTCTCTGTTGGTACTAGAACTTGTCTCAGGGTCTGGGAACTGTCCCTCAGCTTTTCCTCTCAAAGCTGGTGTTGTATCACTTGAACCAAAGCTCCATTTCCAGCTTTTGGTGGTTAGTTGGAGATAAAGAGTCTCACAGACTTTCCTACCCAGGCTGGCTTCAAACATCAATCCTCAGCTCTCAACCTGAGTAACTAAAATTACAGGCATGAGCCACTGGTGCCCGGCTAACATTTTCTGAAAAATTAAGGGATGAGTGTATGAATAGCCATTAAACCAATGAAAACAATTAATTTTAAGATACATCTTTCAGAAAGCTAAGACTAAGGATTAGAAAGAGTTAGAGGTTAGGGCTATCGTTGAAGCTCTTAGATCTTTGGTTAAAATGATATTTGAAACTACACTGTCTGCCTACTTAGGCAATAAGTGGTATTATTTCCCTAACTAAGAAAGTTTTCTCTTCAGAAGCTTCTAAGTAGCCTGGCTGAAAGGAAAGTTGTTGGGTTGTTTTTTTTTTGTTTTTTTGCATTCACTCTTTTATAGCTGACCATCATATATTTTGTGACTACCTTTTGCAATGAATGGCTCAGTAACCATTTATTTTTCAGAGTCATCAGATTAATTCATTCTCCTAATTTATAAACTTGGGCAGTCCACAGAACCACAGGTCATTTCCCAAGAAATATTGCACAAACTTAGATTATTTATCTAAAAACAATTCTTGCAATAAAGGGCAGCCAAACATAGAGAGCGACCCTAAAACCTAGGACAAGGAGAAGCACATTTAGTTCTTTGCCGCTGGTTTAAAGATGCATAAAGGATGCTCACTGAACATACCTTTGACTCTGTGTTGTTGTTTTGTCTTAGAGGAAAAATCATGAATCTGTAGAACTTTTATTAGCTGTAAACCAAGGGAATTGGGAGTTCAAAATAATGTCATTAACAAAGAACTTGAGATCTAAGAATTTTACAAGTGACAGCAATGTAAACTTCAGGCACCCTTTATTTTGTAGCTACAGTTAGGTCACAGTACCCACTGCTTCCTGAGGAGGAAGTGGATTACTGTCTTAGGACCACACCTCTGCTTCCCAGAAGTAAGGATAGCTGAGAGCAGGAATGGCAAACTCCCACCCCAATGTCATACACATTGGCCCAATGTCATACAAATTGGATTTTTTGTGGCACACTATTTTCAAATGGGAGAGTTTTCTAAAAATCCCCAGCCAGGGGCTGAGAAGGTGGCTCAGTGGTAGAGCGCTTGCCTTGCATGCCTGAGGCCCTGGGTTCGATTCCTCAGCACCACATAAGCAAAAAGAAAAAAGCTGGAAGTGGCGCTGTGGCTCAAGTGGTAGAGCGCTAGCCTTGAGCTGAAGAGCTGAGGGACAGCGCGCAGGCCCAGAGTTCAGCCCCACAACTGGACCCCAAAAAAAAAAAAAAAAAATCCCCAGCCAGGTACCAGTGGCCTATGCCTGTAATCATAGCTATTCATGAGGCTGAGATCTGAGGATGGCGGTTTAAACCCAGGCAGGAAAGTCTATAAGACTCTTATCTCCAATAAACTACTCAGAAGTGGTTCTATGGCTCAAAGTGGTACAGTATTAGCCTTGAGCAAAAGGAGCTCAGGGGCAGCACCAGGCCCTAAGTTCAAGCCCTAGTACTGACAAAAATGAATGAATGAATGAATAAATAAATAAACCAATAAATAAATCCCTAGATCTGGCTGCATCTGGCAGATGGAGAGATGTATCTAGATCATTTGAGGAGGGCAGGATGCATGTATTGAGCTTGATGGTCCACTTACCACTTCCCAACATCCTAAAACTTCATCTGTTTCTACCACCTTGCAGACCTCTAGGGGTATTGGTTCATGATCCCTAGCATCAAGATTCTGGAGATGTTAGAAAGGGATTTTTTATCTTTAGTGTGTATAGAGAGAAATAAATTCAATGTACTAACATCAAGTTATAATTCTATAGTGTTAGGAACAACAGTGGTTCTGATTTCTGTTGGCCAGAACATACTTTGGGCATGTATTATTTTGAGTGAAGTATTTAAAATATGTGATTACTGTTTTTCTAGATGATTAAGGAAGTATTTCATAACCTCAATCCCGATGGTACAATGAGTGTTGAAGATTTTTTCTATGGTTTGTTCAAAACTGGAAAATCTCTTACACCTTCAGCATCTACTCCTTACAGACAACTGAAAAGGCACCTCTCTATGCAGGTGAGAAACCAGCGGGGAAGATTTTTTAAAGAAACGTTAAACCCATTTAACAATTGCTAATGTATTAATTTGTTTTTTGAACAAAATTCCAAGGAAAGAATACAAAGCCCAAGGAGAATAAGGAAGACTAAACCATTAGGAAAGAAAGACTGGGCTTAAGAAATGACCATAAATTAGAATGGAATGGCCCTAATTATGCTGTGTGTGTGTGTGCGTGTTTGTCTGTGTGTGTGTCTGTGTCTGTGTCTGCATGCACAAACATGCATGTGTGCGTTCTGGTACTAGGGCTTGAACTCAGGGCCTGGATTCTGTGCTTTGCCTTTTTACCACCTGAGCCACATCTCCATTTCTAGCTTTTTGGTGGTTAATTGGAGATAAGAGTTTCACAGACTTTCCTGCCCAGACTGGCTTCAAACCAAGATCCTCAGGTCTTTGTCTCCTGAGTAACGAGGATTGCAGGTGTGAGCCACCAGTGCTCAACCATATACTTCTAACTGTTGTTATTGTTGCTATTATTGCTGTTATCAGGATTTGAACTTGTGGCCTTGAGTTTGAACCATATCTCTGGTCTATAATTACGCCTCTTGACATGAACTCAGGGTCGGAAGAAGCCTGATGTGGTCTGTCTATGAAAAAGAACTCTCAGAACAATTCTTTTAAATAAACTTTCTAGGCTTGACTCATTGGGAAACAGGGACCAATCAAAGACACTGCATGACTCCTTCTTCCCCTCCCCTGCTCCCTCTGAGGTCAGGACTGACCAATTTCAGTCTTGACTAGGTGAAATGCCTGCAGTCCAGCTAAGCTTGCTCATCTTTCTTCCTCCAGTCTTTTGATGAGAGTGGACGTCGTACCATGACCCCATCAGCAAAGACAAGCACCATTGGCTTTCGTGTCTTGTCCTGTCTGGATGATGGGATGGGCCATGCATCTGTGGAGAGGATACTGGACACTTGGCAGGAAGAGGGCATTGAGAACAGCCAGGAGATACTGAAGGTGTGTTGCTTACAGGGGAGAAAAGTAGCTCGTTTGGGAAGAGTTGAAAAGGTTGTTGTTGTTTTTATACCTTTGATTTAGTTCCATTTCTCCTTAACGATTATTCTGTTCATAAGATCTCAGAGACTTGTCTTGTCTCTCCAGGAGTCTAACGGCCGCTTTCTGTGATTTTTAACCCCAAATTATTAACATGAGAAAGGCTCTTATCAGACCCTTGGTTGTTAAGAATTAAATTTATACCAATGTGTTTATAATCCCAGATAATTTTTTCCCATAGTGGGGATTAAACTGTGGACCTCAAGCTTGCCAGGCAGGTGTTCTACCACTTGAGCCACATCTCTAGCCCCTTTCTACATTCATTGTTCTTGAGGTAGGGTCTTGCTTTATGATTGGAACAGTCTGAGTTTTGATCCTCCTGCTTGTGCTTCTCTATATCTGTAGGGATGACAGGTATAGGCCACCACACCCTGCCATTGTGCTTTCCCTGTAGCTGGCATAATCGGCCCCACTACCTTGCCCAGCAATGGGTTGAGATGAAGTTTCACAAACTTCTTTTTGTCCAGAGTAGCCTTGAACTCGTTCACTTGGCTTCTGCCTTCCAAGCAGCTAGGATTACAGGCTTAAACCACCACGCTCAGCTCCAGATAGTATTGTTTGTAAAAATACAAATGATCATTTTATTTGAATTTTGAAAAAAAATTATATTTGAAAAATAAATTAGTTACCTTCTAGATTAAATATTCTTCCTGAGAAATCACTAAAGAAATGTAAGCATTGAGCTTCTAAGCTACGGTCAGTTCTCTGAGTTTATATAATCTTCACATTTTCTGATCTCAGAAGATAGAATTCACAAATTCTGTCTGAAACTTATTCTATCATGTTCTGTTTTTTAGGCCTTGGATTTCGGGCTTGATGGAAATGTTAACTTGACAGAACTGACACTGGCTCTTGAAAATGAACTTTTGGTCACCAAGAATGGCATTCATCAGGCAGCTCTGGCCAGCTTCAAGGCTGAGATCCGGCATTTGTTGTGAGTTGAGCAGAAGATTTGCCTGCTGTATTCCCTCTCCCACCATCTACAAGCCTTGTGATGCCTTCCATGAGCACCCTTCCATTCCAAGTGCAAATGTGGCTGTTCCTCTTCATCTACCCATGGCACAAGTCTCCCTTAAACTGTGGGGAAATTAGAACTTGGCTTATTGATTTTTTTTTAAGGAATCTTGGCATGCCCTTTTTGTTTTAGGAAGGTTTTGGTTGTCTTGGTTTTGGGTTTGAATTGAAGCAAGCCAGACAAGACTGGTTTGTTTGTTTTTTTGTTTCTGTTGTTGTTGTTTTTTGTTAGAAACTTGTTGCTTAGAAACAGTCACCCATTAACTCAGTTTATTTCTGATTCTAGGGAACGGGTCGACCAAGTGGTCAGAGAAAAAGAGAAGCTACGATCAGACCTGGACAAGGCTGAGAAGCTCAAGTCTCTGATGGCTTCAGAGGTGGATGATCACCACGCAGCCATAGAAAGGAGGAATGAGTACAATCTCAGGTGGGACTGGCAGGGTGAGAGGTTGAGTCCTTTGCCCAGCTTGCTGGCCCAGGGTGCGTTGCCTACCTGCCTGCCCTGTCTATATCTGGCTGTAGAGATTTTGGTGTGGCCAAGCCTAAAGGATGGCAACACACAGGAGGTCATTTCTCCCAGCACTTTCCACCTCTGAAACTCGGTTTCCATTTTTGGAGGATCCACAGAGGGACCCCCAGAGGGACCTGACCCCGCTGCTTTTTTATTTTTTTTCCTCCTCACAGGAAACTGGATGAGGAGTACAAGGAGCGCATAGCAGCATTAAAGAATGAACTGTGCAAAGAGAGAGAGCAGATCTTGCAGCAGCTGGGCAAGCAACGCTTAGAACTCGAGCAGGAAATCGAAAAGGCAAAAACAGAAGAGAACTTCATTCGGGACCGCCTTGCCCTCTCTTTAAAGGTAATCCTCCTATTTGTTTTATCCCTGTGGGCAGACCCTGGCTCTGTGAGACAGCAAGTCTGCACAGGGCTTGCTCTGTGGTTGGTACCAACAGTTCATACGCAGACATGGCAAGGACTCTGCAAGGATATGGCTTTCAGGGGTATCCATCCTCCTGATGTGTTGATGTTGCTAACTGGGGTAGCCAGTTCTGCCCTGAGGTTGTACTGGGTCCTTGGTGTGGTGTGGTAGCTGGCTGACACCCTCATTCTCCTAGTGCTCCTCCAAGCTTGTCCTCCTGCTCAGGTCTCCTGTGTCCTTTCCTATCTGGCCCCCTGCTCACACAGATGGGCTCAGTCCCTGCCCCACAGAGCCATTTCTCTGAATTTCCAAACATGCCTTTCTACCCATATGTTCCCCCTTTCCTTTGCCCTGGGGGCAAGCGGGGGAAGAGATCTTTTGCTTACTGGATTCTCCCACCAGGTTAAATAGGGTTGAGACAGATTGCCTTACTCTGATCTCCGTACTATTGCGTATGGGAAAAGTCTTTGATCAAGTTACTCAAACCTGTTCCATAAGGTACAGATGGCTAGTACAGGGATACTGTCTAGACTTGGCATGAGTGTCATATCAGATGATGTATCTCAGGGGTATCATATCAGATTAGATAGGTAGAGAGATATAGATATAAAGTTCACAAATAACAAGTACATGTGAGATATTTGCTACTGTTTCTATTATGAATTGTTCCTGAAACTCCACTCCTAATACACTGAGCCTGTTGCCCTCTCCTAACTATGCGTCTGTGTCAGCTCCTTGATTTACTCCCTTACCAGCATCATCACCTTTTCCTGTAAGCCCCAGAACTTAAAATTCTCAGTGGTCCCACCTCATCCTCACTCAAGCTCTCTCAGTCATGTCAAAGCCTTGAA